>NW_027513691.1:180000-1567500 GCF_048772815.1 Callospermophilus lateralis
AGAAAACACTGAAAGAAAACAATTTTCTTAACAATTTACATTGTCTTGGAGAGAATTATTAAATATAATGAAAAGGAAATGTGAAAGAAAACAAACAGATCTGTTAACCTCCTTTTTTGTTCACATTTTAAAACAATCCTCAACAGCTGTTTACCCAATTTAAATTAAACCATTTAAATAATGTGAATAAAAAAATATTTGGATCAATTTTTTCATGAGCCCTCATCATATATGATATATGGACATATGAACATTCAAACATATAACACAAAACACAAGTGTGCACACATAATATAATACATACAACACATAACCTAATAGTAAAGGCCTTATAACTTTTTACATGTGAAATCTCCATTGCAATGTTTAAAAACTCTATTGTCAAAAAATAGAACTGATCACCAAAACATTAAACTAGGTATGTATGAGCTCAAAAAAACAAAATAAAATGTGGGAAAAGGCAATAATAAAATAGATATTGAAAAAAGCATCCTGGTTCTATCTTAGATGTAAGGGTAGCCAAACTGGAATTTTGGATATCAGCTGATATGGACTTGAGTCAAATCATCTTCTTTTTGTTCTGTAGAAATCGCTTCAGTTAATCTCTCTGGAATCCAAATAGGCTGTTGTTCTCTCTGTGGAAACACACAAACAGGCCCCTGGCTCCAGACAATCATTGGGTCAGGACCTTGGTTAATCTCTCTGGAATCCAAATCGGCTACTGTTTTTCCTGTGGAAACAGACAAACAGACCCCCGACTCCAGACAATTACTGGGTCAGGACCTTTCCATTGTCCTGTTAGAATATCTTTCCAAAGAACCTTGGGCTTATGCACATTTTTTGGACACATATGCCTTTCCCCAGCACCAAGTCCTGATGAATCCAAATTTTAAAAGTTTAGAATAAAAAGGGTTATTTTAAGTTTGTCTTTGGGGAATATATACCCTTTCCCAATTGTGTCTTTTTTGCTTTAATAAGTACTTTTTAATAGTTTGATGAGCTTTTTCAACTATGCCTTGTCCCTGTGGATTGTATGGGATTAATGTTATATGAGTAATGCCAAATGATGACCAAAATTGTTTAAAAGAGGTAGAAGTATAACCAGGGGCATTATCTGTTTTTAACTGTTTGGGAACGCCCACAGTGGCAAAATTTTGTAAGCAATGAGTGATAATATCTTTAGTTTTTTCTCTGGCATGAAGGGTGCCCATCAAAAATCCAGAAGAAGTATCAACTGTAACATACAAATATTTTAATTTTCCAAATCCTGGCAAGTGTGTGATGTCCATCGGCCAAATATGATTAGGTATCAATCCTCTAGGATTGACTCCAAGATTAACTTGTGGTAAAAAGGTCACACAATTTTGACATTGTTTTATTATTTGTCTAGCTTTTTCCTTAGTTATTTTAGAAGGCTTTTGTAAGGTATTAGCTTTGACATGGAACTTTTTACGAAAATTTATAGCTTCTTCTAGTGTAGAGAAAATATGTATGTCATGTGTACTTTTATTTGCTAAATCATTGCCCAAACTGATGGCTCCAGGCAATCCTGTATGTGCCCTGATATGTCCTATAAAGAATTGATCTTTTCTGTCCCAGATTATACTTTGTATAGTGGAAAGCAAGGAGAAAACAGTAGAGGAATGGGAAATCCTACCAGCATCTTCAAGGCATACTATAGCATTAACTATATGCTGACTATCAAAAATAAATTAAATACAGAATCTTTAAACATCACAAAAGCTTGTAATACTGCATTAAGCTCTACATTTTGAGCTGATTGTTTGGGTACTAGAAATGTAAAAGTTTGATCAGGTGTAACTATTGCTGCTGTACCATTATTTGATCCATCAGTAAATATATTTGGAGCATTCATGATAGGTGTTTTTCTTGTCAATTTTGGAAAAATTACAGGATGCGATGACCAAAAAGACAATAAAGGATTAGATGGTAAGTGATTATGAAATGAAACATTAGATTTGCACATGATTATTGCCCAAGTATTTAACTCATTAACTAACTCATCAATTTGATTCAGAGTATGTGGAGTAATAATTTTATTGGGAGCAATCCCAAGCACTCACTTTGCGGCTTTTATTCCTTTGGGTATTAATTGTCCTATAGCCTCAGGGTACCTAGTAAGAATAGTGTTAGGAGAATAAGATAAATGTATCTATAATAATGGACCTTCTTGCAAAAATACTCCTGTAGGAATATTTTTTGTTGGTAGACAATAAATAATAAAGGCAAACTTATATCAATTCTATCCAATTGCATATTTTCCATATATGTTTCAATGATTTTTAATGCCTTTCTTGCTTCAGGCGTTAACATGTACCGTGAATTGGGATATGATGAACCTTTTAGGATATCAAATAAATATCCCAACTCTCCTGTTGGTATACCTAGATAAGGCCTTATCCAATTTATGTCTCCTAATAACTTTTGAAAGTCGTTATGTGATTTGAGTTGATCTACTTGTATTTGAATTTTTGGTGGCGGTACATGGTTGAGGATAATAGAACACCTAAATAATTAATTGGAAAATTTAATTGTACTTTATCTATTGCTATATCTAGATTATTTTTTAATAAGTTTGTAAGTGTGGCATAACATTCTAGCAATGTGTTTTTAGCTTTGTGTGCTAATAATACATCATCCATATAGTGAAATATTTGTAGTTCAGGATTTTGATTTCTAAGTGGCTTGATTACTTTGTTAAAATAAATTTGACACATTGTTGGGCTTTTAGCCATCCCTTGAGGCAGTACTTTCCATTCATATCTCTGATCAGAACCTTCATGATTCAGTGCAGGGATAGTAAATGCAAAACGTGGAATATCCTCAGGATGAATTGGAATTGAAAAAAAAAACCTTTAATATCTATAAGTAATTTTGTTAAACCCTCCTCCTATGGGCAATTCCTTTTAAAATGTCCTGTTTGTTCACAATTGTAGCATGTTCTTGGCCTGGCATCTAATGCCTGTTTTAGTGCAGCTGCCACAATTTGCCCTTCTTCATTAATGTCTCTGGCATCTAAAGCCTGTTTTACTGCAGTTGCCACGACTTGCTCTTGTTCATTAATGTCTCTACATAATTTAATATATGTGTTTAAATCTTCATGTTTCCATGGTCTAATTATATCTCTGCACCAACTATTCGCTTGCTCATAAGCCAGTTTTTTTAGTAATAGCATTGCTTGTTCTGTTTTCCCAGAACCTCTGGTACCTGTTTGAATAAGCCTATCGACAAATTCAGCATAAAGTTAATTAGTTCCTTGTATTACTTTAGATAATTGACCTTGTAAACCTCCAAGTCCTTGTAAAGTCTTCCATGACTTAATTGCATCTACAGCAATTTATGCACATACACCAGAATCATATGCAATTTGTTGCTGCTGATCCTCATAAGGTCCCTTTCCTAACAACATATCTAGATTTCTCTGAGGATAACCAGCTGCTGCATTTCGCATAGCCGTCTCCTTGCAAAATTCCTCATTGTCAACCTTCCATAACAGGTATTGTCCTCCATTTAGAAAACTTTACACATATTAGCGCAATCCGCTGGCTTCATGTTCAAGTTGTTAATGGTTTCGACCATGCTTACAGTGAAGGGTGCTTGAGGACCATAGGTTGTTACAGCCTCTTTTATCTGCTTCACTGTTTTGAAATTTAAAGCATGGTAAACTCGCTGCCCTCCTACCTCAAATATAGAGCATGTTAATATTTGAGATCTTGTCTCAGGATCCCAACTATCAACTGTGGGGGTTGGGGGCTTCCCAGCATATGGAGGTGGCCTTGTTAGTTGGACACTTACGTCCTCTGGTGATAGAAAAGTATTAGTAGCAGTCTCCTGTAGAGGTGGTTCTGTTGGTTGGACACTTACACCCTCTGGTGATAGAAAGGTGTTAGTAGTAGTCTCCTGTTGTAAATTTCCCCCTGATGGCTTTTACTGTTTTACACTTTCTTTCTCTGTCTGACTAGCTTGAGAGGCCTTCTCTTTTACATGATTTTTTTCCTCTGTCTGACTGGTTCGAGAGACCTTCTCTTTTACTTGAATTTTTTCCTCTGTCTGACTAACTTGAGAGACCTTCTCTTTTACTTGAATCAATATGTCTTCTCCTTCCTCTACCATTGTCTGAACTGAAGGCTTTTGACTAAACAAACAAGATACGAAAGTCCACAATGGCAATGTGCCAACTGGCAGAGTCCCTGGGCTTTTCTTTTCTATTCTTTTTAAATCTTCACCATGATGGTTCCATTGTGATATATTTAACAACTCCTCCTTAAAAAGCCATGGGCTACATTTTTGTATTGTATCAACGTATGCCCTGACTGCTCTTAATTTTACTGGGATGCCTCCTTCCTCTAACAATTTACTTAACACTTTTTCAGTTTGTTTTTTTTTTCTAATTTCTGATGCCATATTTCTACTACAATACAACCCAACAAGATAACACCAAACAAAACAGAGATAGAATGAAATAAAAATGGAAAAACAAAATATCATTATAGCCTTTCTCTCTATCTGTTCCTCAGACACAAATAGTTTTTCCTCAGATGTGAGCGGTTTTTCTTCCATCTCACTCGTCTCCAGGGACAGGCAATTTAAAGCAAATGTGAAGCAAAACAAAAGAGGAATCTTAAAATGGCTACCCATCCTCTTGTCCTGCCCTCAGGGGCAAGCAGTTTACCTTATCAGTTACCCTCAGTCGCTCCCCATGCGAGCCACCAAATGCTGCAGTCTGGCTGGGCACAATCAGGAGCCACTTTTCAAAAGAAAGCAACTTTATTTTTAGAACCACACACGCCAAGCAAAAGAGCCTCTCAGGAAAAACCCTCAGAGCCCCAACTGTCACCACCGGCTTCCCACAAGCCTTTCCCTCCCACACAAGCCTCTCTCCTCTTCCCACAATCCTCCTGCTCTTGAGACCGATTGGCTGGGTCACGTGTGGAGTCAAAAAAGTCCCCCAATGAGCAGCTCTGTGATCTGAAAAGGCAGGGAAGCAGCCCAATGAGCATCACCGCAGAGGAGCCAATCAGCTAGATGTTGCTGGGGCCGCTGTGAGCCAAATATCAGCTGGCAGTCTGAAAGGGTGGGGAAACAGCTCAATGAGCATCTCCAATGAGCATCACCGCAGAGGAGCCAATCAACTAGATGTTGCTGGGGCCACTGTGAGCCAATCATCAGCCGGCAGCTGAAAGTTTGCAGGCAGCTGGAAGTTTGCTGGGCCCCTTAGGCTGCAGCTATGAACAGGAGTTGTATGCACCATTCACTGAAGGTAGTTTTCAGTACTAGGAAACAAATATGTATTTCAGGTGGATGAATATTTCTGACAATAATCTGGTGAAAAGTTGATTATAAATCCACATACTTGAACATGAATGAATTTAGGGAGTGCAAATAAGACATATATATTTCATATTTTGAAAAATCTGTAGAGTGTGTGTGTATACACACACACACACACACACACACACACAGATATTAAAATGTAGCAACATATATGCCAATCGAAATTCACCATGAAATACACATGATTCACTGATCCAAACATATTCAATTTACTTTACAGGGATTTATGTATAATGTTGTTCTACTAGGAGGCTCTCCCATAGTTTGAATTTCAGTTCCAACAGCGTTTACGAGGAGTGATCCCTTCTCAAAATTTGTATCTGCGAAGTCAGCCACCTCACAAGAATGTAGGTGTGATACCAGCTGGGATTCGATATGTGCATATAAAAATACATGTGCTGAATAGGCTACACACAAAGGGAGACAGGAATTCACATATTTGTTAACTTTAAAAACACATGGATATCTAATTCAATTAAAAATAGACTGGATTTATAACACCTAACCTTTATCATGCAAAAGGCAAGTTCAAGAATACACCATGCCTCTTCTGAACTGCTTGTATTTCAATTCTGATTTGGTTACTTTTCTGCATCATATTAGAATTAGTAGTCAGAGTGTAGTAGGGTATAAGTTAGTGTCAGGGATTCAGTATTTCAAATGGAAAATTGGAAAATGAATCCAATGTGTATGCAATATGTGTTACACAAATAACTTCCCACTCTAATTCAGAAAATGGCTTGACATAACCTTCGCCCAAAGAAAGACAAAATTAGAGGAGAAGAGTCAGAAAATCTGTAAATACATATATGGAATGGAAAATTCTCAGAAGTTTAAAACTTTTGAGGCTTTAGAGGAGCTTCCAAAACTTAGGGACAGGGTAAAACTCCACAAACATGGAACTCTACTGGCCTAAAGACTTCTGGAGATACTGACAATGAGGTTGGGCACTTGAAATATACATTGTTGTCAGGAGCTTTAGCTTCTTTTTAGTGAGAACATCAAAGCTGAGTCTGCATCTATGTGACCTGGAGGACATGGTTTCCTATTTTTCAATGAACATGAGGCAGCAGTGTTGAATTTTCTCTTTGTAGCTAAACTGTGACCACTTAGGGCTAAGTGTCTCCCCATGTGGACTTGAAAGCCATTAGGTCATCCTCCAGTGTTCGTGTTATTTCTTGCTCCTGCACTGGGTGTTTTGTATTTGCTTCAAGGCATATAAGGAGTTCAACTGAGACACAGTCCTGGAGGGTGTCCTGTAATATGTGGGGTGTCAGGGTCTGCAGGAGAATGCAACAACCAGGCTTCTATCCAACATTGCTTGCCCCCTTGATCATAGCAACCAGATTGTGAACATTGCCCTGAAAACTCTCTATGTAACAATATGCCTTTATATACAAGGGTGTGCTGGCTGCACCATGTCATTCACAAGCCATTTGGAGCCAGTGTAAGATCCACATGACCCCACCACAGATGTTTTATCACACACCTGCACACCACTGCTCTAGGCCTACTACTCAGAAAGCTCCAACTTACTGACATCTCAGTTCTACACCATTTTCATGAAACACAGTCAATCAAGGCACTGTCTGGTACCCTCATGATCAGCAACAGGACATCCTAAGGTTCTCCAGTGCCACCTGGTCATGGAAATTTCAAAAATGAAGTTTTTGAAATTTCATAAATGAAGTTGAAGGCACTGTGGGTTTCAATTCATTCAGGAACCATTAAATGATGAGGAAGCTCATTTCAATGAAAGCTCTGGAGAACTCTCAGAGACAAGGCTTCCCAAAGAGTAGGCAAAAGGTCACATTGTGGTCTACAATGTGAGGTCCATGTGTGTTTTTACTCTCAACTACGGCTGCCAATCTTTCAGAATAAAATCATGGCATATCTTGGATGAGATTCCCAGTGCTCTGTGGAAAGCCCCCCTGGGCGTAGATCTCAGTTTCCAAGGACGACTCTCATGGGTGGACTCCTAAAATCCAAACACAATACATGGCAATACTTCTCTGAGGTCAGTTACAGAACACAGTCTCTAAGGGGAATCACACCTGAGTTCAATCCTAGGTGGACCCAGTCATCTCTTCCAAACGCCAAACAAATGACCACAATTAAAACCAAAACACTCCCACATGGCCCTTATCTTCTTCCAATAGACACACATAATATCCATTGGCTGGGGGTTTTCATGAGGGGCGCTGTGCAAGACAGTGTCCAAAATAAACTTCCTTGCCCCTCATTTGCCTAAAGTCAGGGTGTCCTGGACACCCTTCCTGTTAACCATGAGTGATCAAATAGGACTGCTGTTAATACTGTTCCAATTCCCCAATTTGAGGCCTACTGGCTCTGGGGTTTAGATTCTTTATGTGAATTGGAGTTATGAGAAAACCCACGCATCTCTGGGCTAGCCTCTGCAGGGCTTTGAAGAACTCATTTGACCGAAAGATCCCGATTCACAATTGATAAAGGTCAGGATCCTTAGAGGAAGGCGAGAGACTTCATCCACAATGACTGTTCTTTTGGCTATTTTGGTTTTGGATACAGAAGAGATTTTTCTTTAGATCCCTCAGGTGCTGAAAATCTAACCACAGCATCACAGAGGGCAAAGAGGCTTATTCAGACCCATCCCATTTCAAAGCAATTAAGCAAAGAGCCACAGGTGATGCCCATTCATTACAATTTGAAAACTGTTTGCTTCAGCCTTCACCAAGGGGTGGCCTGAGGCAAAGACCTTCCTGACATTCAGGGCAACAGAACAATAGGTAAGCAAAAGGCCCAAAGCAGGGTTTCCCACTGAGACTCTTCTGGTCACGCTGGTATCTGAGTTTTCTGAGATGCTCGCCATTTCCTTCAGCTATCCAGTACATGGCCATGTCACAGAGTTTGGTGGTGGTACATATCTTGAACACAAAACCATTTGCCCATTCTGGACAGTGCCCACAATTCAGGAAGAAAACAGAAACTTAAGGAGATAGGAGGTGTTGCCAATCGAAAAGTCAAACCGCAGTCCATTCACAAATTGGGCAGAATGAATGCTGGGAAGCTTTCTACTCGACAGGACACATCCATTGATACATTCTCTTTTCTAATGTCGACAACCACGGACACAGTGGGATACACAGACCTAGAAACACTCGCCTTGTCAAATGACTTACTAGAAATAGTCCACTTCAAACCAAACAAACTGCTTTTCCTATCAATTCTCAGAACATGTGACAAAGCCACAAACACACACCCACACCCACAAAGGCAACTTCTTTACCCAAGAAGGTCTGTGAATATCCGGAGTGTCCTCTGACTGGTTTGCCATTATTTGTTCCCCCAAAATGGCCTGTCCTGTCTCAGATCTGGTCTCCTTGGCCAACACTGTGAAGTTGTCAGGAGCCAGGGGTGAGCCACTACCTGCTTTTTCATGAAAGACCCCTCTTCAGAGCTTTCCTGGCATTTGGCCATCATCATATCAGTAGGTACCAAAAAAGACTTACTCTGTTCTTGGTAAATCCAAATAAGTTAGCCCACTGGGACTGTGACTGGGACTGTCTCTGGATGCCAGGCTTCTTGGATCCCAAGTTCAGAGAGCTCCATCACCAATAAATTAGTTAGTTCACTTCCTTCAGGAACTGAATTATGACACTACCTTGGCAACCACTTTGTTTTAACAGTAGCTTCGAAGGGTCTCATGTGATGGAGGCTGCCTCTACTTCCTGTGACAGTTTCACAAGTTAAAATGGTATATCAACCATAGGCACCTGGGAACAGCTCACCATACAAGCCTCGTTTGGTCCGTCTTCTCTACATAAAGAAGAAAGTGGCTGATTCAGACAAATCCCTTCATTCTGAGCAGGTTGTTTGCCATGGAAGATGACTTTTGCTCTCTCAGGTCCTAAATAGCTGCATACATCTTCTCCAGGGATCATTTCTGCATGGACCTTGAGGTTCTCTGCCGGTGGAAGATCCCCTCTATTTCTGTATTGTAAGACAAACTCTGTCCCTGCTCTTCTGTATAGTTAGATTGAGGGAAAAGTGTATGGTAAGGCTTAATAACAGGTTCGATTTGGCTTAGGAATCATTCTGATTGATGAATAATGGTATTGGGTACCTGTGATATTTACAAGAATATACAAGTGAAATATAAGTATGAAAACAGAAATCTAGGTAAGATATGAAGCCCAGAAGAGCATTAGGCTCTTGATTGGGATACTTAGCTTTGAATTTTGTTCTGCACAGATGTGTCAGATAAATCGATATACCATGGCATAGGACCTTGTACCTTGGATGATTGAATGTTGAAGAGAACATCCAGTCAAACAGGGATAGTCGGTATTATTAGAAAGATAGTTGGTAGGTTTAGGAAGAAGGGTGAGTATAGGATTGGCAGCAAAAGTTCTTCAGCAATTGGGTTTCAGATAGAGAGTGAATGTAAAAGTTAGTATATGTGAAGAGTCAGTCACAATGATGAACTGGGGAAAATATATAGGAAAGCAGATATGAATACAGACATTATGAAATCAGGCAAAGTATAAAGTCAGTGATAGGATTAGGCATTTTTAACAGGGTTGTTGTTGAATATATAATCTAAGGAAGAAACAAATATGTACTCAACAATAGGATTGACATTTGAGAGCATTAGGCAACCTGCACATAGATGTTTTTAGTAATCCATGCTCACTTTCCATTTAGGCTTTCGTACAATCAAAGTGTGACCTTTGCTTTTTTGTCGAGAATATTACTGTGATAAAATGTATATGGACATCAGGTGACATGAGTATTTCTTCCACCAATTCTGTGAGCAATATTTTGAAGACGTATAAATAAGTGTTGGGTGTAAAATTAGGTGTACCTGGAGTCTTTGGATATAGAGATAATGCATGAATAGACTATCCTGAGAATAAATAATATAACTGGTTCCAACTTTAAATAATTTTTTGAATTGATATCTGAAAATATACAGAAAATCTTATATTGCTATACAATCATTCATTCCATCCTGTTACATTCTAATGGTAATATGAGTGTTATGGTTTATCATGAAGAGTGTGTGAGTTTTGCTTCAAAAGTGATTGTGGAAGTCAAAAATAATGTGTTTGGCAAGAAGTCTCATGAAAAGACCAGTCAAGAGACCTGGAGGAATAAATGTGTTCTGAAGAAGGAATTGATTAAACATGAAAAAAAATTCTTATAAATTTGTGAAACTCTGGATGAAATATATATACTATGATATATATATATATATATATATATATATATATATATATATATATATATATATATTTGAATATATGTAGAATACATAGGTAAAATATATGTATGAAAACAGAAATCTAAGTAAGATTTGAAGCCCAGAAGGGCATTGGTCCCTTGATTGGGACTACTTAGCTTTGAATTACTTTCTGCAAAGTTGTCTCAGATAAATCCATATACAATGACATAGGACCTTGTACCTTGGATGATTGAATGTAGAAGCGAACATCCAGTCAAAAAGGGATAGTTGGTAGTGAAAGTTTAATAAAATAGGTACTTGTCACTTCCTGTGTTTCTGTATGCTTAATAAAACACTGTTGAAATCTTGAGAATTGTTTGCTAATCTTGTTCCCAGAATGTGCTGTCCCCATCTGCCAAACTGCAGATTGTACTCCCTCACCCGGTTAAGCGCTAACTGCCCACTGACCCTTACCCATCAATAAACTTCCCTCCCTGCCCTCTCCAAGAAAAGTATATAAGCTCTGCTGAAGCTGTTCTCAGGACTCTCTGCTCTATTCAAGTGAACTCTGAGCCCCAGCATGCTGGACCCCCAGTAAATCCTTTGCTGTTGCATGTTAAAGTCTCTTGGTTGTCCCTTCCTCTGACACTAGCCCGACCTTTACATATGGAGGTTCCACAGAGATCAAGCAGCGGTGGACGAGAGACCCCAATGGACCCCCCTCAGATAAGTAAGGCGCCTCTTTCTGGTTTCAGGTTTCATGTTAGGGTTTGGCAAAATGGCTGTCAATGAAGAGTGTGACCTCTCTCTGATGGTGGCTGACAGTCGTGTTACAGAACCACAGGCCACGTCCCTGGAGGACGCCTGAGAGGACTCGGGAAATTGAGGAACAATAGTCTCCTTGACTCAGTGATATTTTGTTTCGGATTCAGTATTGCCAGTCCATCGGATTTTGCCGGCTACTCAGTCATGGTCTCAGTGTTGAACGTCCATTGCCTGTCTTTATTGTCTTGTCTTGCCTGTGTCATGTGTCTTGCTTTCACTGTTTGTGTATCTCTCATTATGGAACAGAGCACTTCAATGCCTCTGTCCCTGACCCTTGATCACTATACCAAAGTCCGTTTAAGGGCTCAGAATCTCTTTATTTCAGTAAAGCCCCGGATGTGGTAGACTCTCTGTACCTCAGAATGGCCCACCTTTGGAGTCGGATGGCCCCTAGAAGGATCTTTCTACTTCCCACTAATTTATAATTCAGAGATATTGTCTTTCAGCCGTGGCCAGATAGTCATCTGGATCAACAGCCATATATTTTAATTCAGCAGGACCTCTGCAAATTTCCTCCTCAATGGGTCAAGCCTTTCCTTGCCCCTGCCCCCGCAATGACTCCTTCCCCCAGGAACTCACAAACACTCTGCTCCTCCTCCTCCTCCACACTCTGTTTTCCCTGTGTCACCAGATTTGAGTCTACTGGACTCTCCTCCCCCTCCTTATCCCCTGCCCTCATCCTCTAACCCCCAACACCCTCTAAGTGATACCCCTGCTGCTGACTGAGCCTCTCCTCCATTGAAGGAAGCTAAGCCGGCCCAGCGCCTTCCAGGTAATTCCCCTGCAGCACACACAGCACCTCCTCCCATGGAGGAAGCTGGCCCTGCTAAAGGAACTCGCTGGCGGTGAATGATTGAAAACCCTGGAACTCTTGGGATGCCTCCCCTTCGACCCTATAGACCAATGATTGACAATGGCCATTGGGGGAAAATTCAAGCCTACCAGTATTGGCCGTTCTTCTCTTCAGACCTATGTAACTTAAAAAATAGCAATCCCCATTTTACCGAGGACCCCACGCGGCTCTCAGGTGTGGTTGAGTCATTGATGTTTTCACACCAGCCTACTTCGGATGACAGCCAACAACTGCTAGGGACTTTCTTCATGACAGAGGAAAAAAAGGGAATTCTCCAGGAAGCTAAAAAAAAATCCTTGGACCAGGTTTGCATCCGACACAACTTACCAACATAATCAAAGCCGGCTTTCCCTTGAACCGACCCAACTGGGACCCCAACACCTTTGAAGGTAGGGAGCATCTGTCCACTTATCGCCGGGCTCTAATAGTGGGTCTCCGAGCAGCCGCTAGTGACCAACTCATTTGGCCAAGGTAAGAGAGATTATCAGGGGCCTGATGAATCTCCCTCTATGTTTCTAGAGAGAATTATGGAGGCATATAGGAGCTATAATCCTTTTTATCGTCAGGCAGAGACTCAAAAGGCATCTGTCACGATGGCCTTATTGGGCAAACTGCCCTGGATATTAAAACAAAGTTACAAAGCTTAGATTGATTACAAGATATGACTTTGAGAGATTTAGTCAGAGAAGCTGAGAAGGTATACTATAAGAGAGAAACTGAGGAAGAGAAGGGAGCAAATGGAGGATAAAAGAAACAAAAGGCAGAGTAAGGCGTTGACTAAGGTCCAGGTCACAACAACAAATAGGCCAAAAATTAAGAAACAGGGAGACAAGAAGGTATACATTGGCCCACGACAGAGGCCACCCTTGGCCTCAGATCAATGTGCCTACTCAAACAAAAAGGACACTGGGCCAAAATTGACATAGAAAGCGACAGCCACGCCAGCCAGCCATCCTGACTCTGGAGGATGACTAAGAAAGTCGGGGCTCAGATCCCCTCCCCGAGCTCAGAGTAACTTTTGAAGTGGAGGGGACCCCAGTAAACTTTGAAGTGGATACAGGGGCAATATACTGAGCCCATAAGGCCACATTGGGCCCTCTATCAAATAAAAAATCTCTATTTCAAGGGGCTAATGGCAGTAAATATCGGGCTTGGACAACTAAGAGGACCATGGACCTGGGAAAAGGAAAAATCCATCACTCCTTCCTAGTAGTCCCAGAATGCCTGGCCCCATTGATCGGCGGAGATCTGCTCACCAAGCTCTGGGCCAAAATAAATTTTAACCCTGAAGGCCCTTAAGTGGAATTTCTAAATCTTTCAGTAAAAACTCCAAGAGCCACGGCTCTAACTATGTCAGTAGAAAATGTACATCAACTCACTCACCTTGGTTCAAAGAAACTGCAGGCATTCCTGAAGGATCAAGAACAGAGTTTTCCACTAACAGACTCACAGTGAAGAAAATAACTGAATGGGTAACAAAAGCCTGTTGGGTTCATCAATTGGTAAATGCTTACCCTTCCAAGCTTCCTGTATGAAAGCACATACGAGGAACCAAACCAGGACAATACTGGGAAGTGGACATTACTGAAATAAAGCCAGCAAGGTATGGACTTAAATATCTCCTATTCTTTGTAGATACATTTTCAGGATGCATTTAAGCCTTCCCCACAAAAAAAAGAAAAAAAAAGAAAAGAAATAGCGCAAATTTTGGTCAAGAATATCCTAGAAGATATTTTTCCAAGATACAGCCTGCCTAAGTTAATAGGGTCTGATAATGGACCGGCGTTCATGGCCCAGGTAAGTCAGGGGTTAGTCAGGACCCTGGGGATTAATTGGAAGTTACATTGTGCTTATAGACCCCAGAGTTTAGGACAGGTAGAAAGAATGAACCAAACCATTAAACAGACCTTAAAAAAATTAAGCTTAGAGACCGGAATAAAAGATTGTACTATGCTCCTGCCTTATGCACTGTTAAATGAAGAAAATACTCACTCTGATTTTAGTGTAACCTCACCCCCTATGAAATTCTCTATGGTGCCCCTCCTCCAGTAAGGGACCTAACACCAACTCTAAGACCTTACAATCCCTTCCACACCAGCTTGCTTGACAGACTTAAAGCTCTTGAAAGAATTCAGTGACACCTGTGTAAACAGCTGGCCACTGCCTACCAAACTGGGGACGAGGGGACTCCACATCGATATCAAGTAAGAGACTTTGTCTTCGTAAGACGACATCAGGTGACATCGCTGGAACCCCGAAGGAAAGGACCATTCCAGGTGCTACTTATAACACCTACAGTGGTAAAGGTAGATGGAATCACTTCCTGGATGCATGCCTCTCATCTCAAGCCTGCGCCCTGTCCAGACATTGACTGGAAACTGGAATTGGCTGGAAACTGGAAAAGACTGGTAACCCTTTCAAATTGCACATTCGCCGTGTGGATAAGGTTATAGACTCTCCCCTTGACCACCAGTATTTCTAACCCTCATCACCCCTTTCAGCAGCGATGGCTGATCACAAATCCTACTGGACAAGAAGTTTAATCAATCTTGCATACAGCCCCCTTAGGGACCTGGTGGCCATCTCTCCACCCAGACATTTGTCAGCTGGCTATATGTCTTTCCTATTCAGATATCCCTGAAGAAGAGGATCCCACTAAAATTCCATTAAATCCCTTCCGTATCATATGTAATGGAAACAAACATTATGGATGTAGGGACACGTGAGCCAGATGCAGGTCGGCTAGCCTAGATTACTATGTTTGCCCGGTGAACTATCAAAGCCACAAACAGCCATGGCTGTGTGTGGGAAAAGCCGACTTCTTCTGTAATCAAGGGGATGTGAGCATACAGGGGCTGCACGATGGAACCCAAACTCCTAATCAAATTCAGTACACAGCATTGGCCATATTACCAATAAGATAACCTAAATCGATGGCACCCAGAGGGGTCTCTAGATCCTCAAATTCTGTGGAACCTTTTTAACTTTGGGAAGGGCTCAAAGGCGTGAAAAGAGATTCCCCTATGTGGAGGCCTTTTCCGTCCTTCGCTCACATCCTGAACTATGCTTCTCCAATAGATCCTCACCCTCAGCCTTCTGCTCTAGTCTCTCTGCTGTCACTCCCACCTCAACAACCTGATTTCTCCCATCCCGTTACTAGATCAACAACCCAAACATCCGCCGGTTCTCAGACCATTGCCCCCTTGCTGAGGTAGCAGGTACTTAGTTACCACTCTACCCACTCACTCCTCTCTTCTCCTGTCAGCACCCATACGGGGTTTCACCAGGTCCTTTTACCAGCTAACCTAAAGCTCAAAATAGCTGAGAAGACCCCTATCCAAGATGTAATAAAAATGGTCTTTAAAGTTGCTTTGTCATCACTGAAAACAGGTTACTAAGAATTTAAAGTCCCTCACAGGCTTTTTGGATACACACTCCCATCTTCCCCTCTTTTCTACATGTTCTACTGCTCAAGTTTTTGTTGCTAGAAAATCCCAAACCCCTTTCCCATTATTCTTTTACATCTCTCCGTACTCATTCTCAGATCCTCGGAACTGCTCTAAGTCCCGCCTTCCCTCTCTTTCCCCTCTGTTCCACACCCACAGAAAAGTCTTAACTGATCTTCTCCAGATGTCTTCACCATGGCTGACTTTAGGACGTTCAGCAAAAGAGTCCCTATAAAAGAGTTCAGTGTAGACAAACTTCCTGTTTTCATGTGGCCCTGTTCTACTTGGCCACTGGCTAAAACAATCAGTACTTGTAAGCTAGACACCCCCTTACTAGTTTTTCACAAAATATGTGAACAAGGCCTCTGACTTTGAGCTGGGACTTCAAAGAGATGGCTACATTTCTATGATAAAGAAGTTACCAACTGGCTCCATGGTAACAGCTGGCAAGCGGAAAAAAGAAAGGGATGAAATATCTCTCCCCCTCCCAGGTGTCCTTGAAAAGTTAATTTGCTCAGAACAGAGGAAAAAAACATAAAAAAAACTGCTTTTTGTGAATTTCTGCTGACTGTGAACTTCTGAGCACATTCCCTTACATGTTGGGTACAAAATTCTGAAACTTCCTAAACTTGGGGTTCATGGGATTAATTGATTACAACAGAAGCAATGCCCTCTGAATCCGTTTGCAACCAAATAGGACTGTTTCCCTAGCTTTGGTGCTATCTTAGGTGCCTTGTCTTGACTGTTCCTACAAGAGTATAATTCTATATACTTAAACATTTTTATGTTTTCATTAAATGGTCAACAGTGGTGATTAAATGTGTAATGGAGCAGAGGTTACCCAGAGTGCTCTATCATGATGCAGGTTCATTTGAAGATCAAACAGGGGGGCATACAACCCGGTTCCACAGGGAACATATATCCCTCACTTCAGCCATCCTATTAGGAATACGAGTTGCTGCAGGGGAGGTCACAGGAACCACTGCCTTGGTAAATGGTACAAAGCAAAATACCCAATTAGAAGCAGCAATAGACCAAAACTTAAAGATATTAGAAACCTCCATCACAGCTTTGTGGGAATCTTTAACCTCTCTCTCTGATGTTGTTTCATACAACAATCTAGGGTTGGACCTCCTCTTCATGAGAGAATGGTGCCTTTGTGCTGCATTGAGGGAAGAATGTTATTTTTATGGCAACAATACTGGAGTTGTAAAAAATTTATGAGTAAAATAAAAGGATGCCTTGAAGAGTGTCAACGAAAGAGAGAGGCCCAAAAAGGGTGGTTTGAGTCTTGGTTCACACAGTCCCCCTGGTTAACTATACGTTTATCAACCTTGGCCAGTCCAATAATAATACTCACATTCTTGCTAACTGTAAAACCCTGTTTGCTCAACCATGTATTTTCATTTCTCCAACCTCAAATTAGACAAGTTAAACTTATGGTAATACCCCACTAGCAGACATAGAATGTGACACCAGTCCAATGATCACTTTTATGATTAAAAGTAGCCAGAAGAAGACGTGGGGAATGAAAGGTTAATAAAATGGAACTTGTCACTTCCTCTTTTTCTGTATGCTTAACAAAACACTGTTGAAATCTTGAGAACTGTTTGCTAATCTTGTTCCCAGAATGTGCTGTCTCCAACTTCCAAAATATATAATGTACTCCCTCTCCCGGTTGCATGCAAACTGCCCACTCGCCCTGACCCATCAATAAACTTCCCTCCCTGCCCTCTACAAGGAAAACACATAAGCTCTGCTTAAGATGTCCTCAGGGCTCTCTGCTCGATTCAAGGGAGCTCTGAGCCCCAGCATGCTGGACCCCCAATAAACCCTTTGCTGTTCCATGAGACAGTCTCTTGGTGGTCTCTTCCTCCGACGCTCACCTGAACATTACTTGGATGATTGAATGTAGAAGAGAACATCCAGTCAAAAAGGGATAGTCGGTAGGATTAGGAAGATAGTCGGTATGTTTAGGAAGGAGAGTGAGTATAGGATTTGGAACAAAAGTTTTTTAGCAATAGGGTTTTGGTTAGAGAGTGAATGTAAATGTGAGCACATATGAACCATCACAATGATGAACTGGGGAAAATATGTAGGAAAGAAGATATCAATAGAGACATTACGAAATCAGGCAAAGTATAAAGTGTGTGATAGAATTAGGCATTTTCAACAGGGTTGATTTTGGATATATTATCTTAGGAAGAAACGAATATATTGTCACAAATAGGATTGACTTTTGAGAGCATTAGGCAACCTGGACATGGATGTTTTTAGTAATCCATGTTAACTTTACATTTAGGCTTTGGTAGAAACATAAGTGTGACCTTTTCTTTTTGTGTCCAGAATATTACTGGGTTAAATTGTATATGTAGATCAGGTGACATGAATATTTCTTCCACCACTTCTGGGAGCCATAATTTGAATACGTATAAATTAGTATTGAGTTTACAATGAGGTGTACCCTGTGTCTATGAATATAGAGACAATGCATGAATAGACTATACTGTGAATAAATAATATAACTGGTTCCACTTTAAATAATGGATTGATTTGATATCTGAAAATATATAAGAAATCTTATATTGATATACAATCATTCATTCCATCCAGTTATACATCTAATGGTAATATTAGGGTTATGGTTTATCATGAACGGTGTGTGAGTTTTGCTTCAAAAGGGATTATGGAAATCGAAAATAATGGGTTTGGTAAGAAGTCTCATGAAAAGACCAGTCAAGAAACATGGAGGAATACATGTGTTCTGAAACAGAAAATTATTGAAAGTGAAACACATACCCATAATTTTGCTAACTTGTGGATGAAATATATACTCTATTATGTGCATTACCTGAAGAAATAGTAATGTACCAGTGGCGAATAAGAATGAACATGAAAATACACATCATGTCCCATATGAATCTACTTGTATTAATGAGAAACTGGGTCAATTATTGTAGAAATATTAGGATATGTATGCACCATTCACTGAAGTTAGTTTTCATTACTAGGAAGCAAATATGTATTTCAGGTGGATGAATATTTCAGAGAATAACCTTTTGAAATGTTGACTATAAATCCACATACATGAATATGAAAAAATTTAGGGAGTGTATAATAAGGCATATATATTTTATATTTTAAAAAAATCTGGAGTGTGTATATATACACACAGAGAGAGAGAGAGACATTAAAAAGTAGCAATATATATGCCAATCGAAATTCACCGTGATATATATATCTTACACAGATAGAAAAATATTCAATTTACTGAACATGGATTTATGTATAATATTGTTCAACTAGGAGGCTCACACATAGGATGAATTTTCAAATCCCATAGCGTTTAGGTGGAGTGATCACTTCTCATCATTTGTATCTGTCAAGTCAGACACCTCACAAAAACGTATGTGTGATACCAGGTAGTATTCTATATGTGCATATAAAAATAGATGTGCTCAATAGGTTACATAAAATGGGAGAGAGGAATTCACATATTTGTTAAATTTAAAAATACATGGAGAACTATTTCAATTTAAATCGACTAGATTTATAGCACCTACATTTTGTCATGCAAAAGCCATGTCCAACTATACACCATGCCTCCTCTGAACTGCTTGTATTTATATTCTGTTTGGGTTATTTTTCTCCATCTTATTAGGATTAGTAGTCAGAGACAAGTAGGGTATGGGTTAGTGTCACGGATTCAGTATTTCAAATGGAAAATAGGAAAATAAATCCAATGTGTATGCAAATATGTGCCACAAAAAATATTCCCACTCTCATCCAGAAAAATGCCTTGAAATTATCTTCGCCCCAGGTAAAACACAATTAGAAAAGAAGAGTTAGAAAATCTGTGAATACATATGTGGAATGGAAAATGCTCAGGAGTTCACAACCTTGGAGGTGGTAGAGGAGTTTCCAAAAGTAAGGGACAGTGTAAACACTCCACAATCATGGAGCTATGCTGGCCTAAAGACTTCTTGAGAAACTGCCTCTGAGTTTGGGCATTTGAAATATATGTTGTTGTCAGGAGCTTTAGCTTCCTTTGAAGTGAGACCATCAAACCTGGGTCAGTATCTATGTGACCTGGAGGACATGGTTTCTTATTTTCCGATGAACATGAGGCAGCAGTGCTGAAGTCTCTTTGTAGGTAAACTGTGGCCTCTTCGGGCAAAGTGAGACCCCGTGTGGACTTTGAAGCCATTTGGTCATCCTCCACTTTTCGTGGTGTTTTTTTGCTGCTGAACTGGGAGTTTGGTATTTGATTCATGACATACAAGGAGTTCAACTGGGACACAGTGCATGAGGGAGTCTTGTAACGTGTGGTGGGTCAGGCTCTGCAGGAGAATGCACCAACTGGGCTTCTATTCCACATTGCTTGCTGCCTTGACCATAGCAACCTAATTCTGAACATTGCCCTGAAAACTCTGCATATAACAAGATGCCTTTTCATATAATGGTCTCCTGGCTGCATCAAGTCAGTCACAAGCCATTTGGACGCCAATGGCAGATCCACATGGCCACATCACAGATGTATTATCACACACCTGCCTACCACTGCTCTAGGCCCACTACTCAGCAGGCTCCAACTTACTGGCATCTCTGTTCTACACCATTTTCATGAAACCCAGTCAATCAAGGCACTGTCTGTTACACTCATGATCAGCAACAGGACATCCAATGGTTCTCCAGTGCCATCTGGTCATTGGGAATTTCAAAAATTTCATGGTGTTTTTCTTTCCATTTTTCAAGAATGAAGTTGGAGGCACTTTGGGGTTTCCATTCATCCAGGAACCATTACATGGGGAGGAAGCTCATTTCAATGAAAGCTCTGAGGAACTCTAACAGGCAAGGCTTCCCAAACACTGGCCAAAAGGTCACATGAAGCCAGGCCCATTGAGGTCTACAACGTGAGGTCCATGTGTCTTTTGACTCTAACTATGGCTGCCAAGTTTTTCAGAATAAAATCATGTGATATCCTTGCTGAGATTTTCAGCTCTCTGTGGAAAGCCATCCTGGGCCTAGATCTCAGGTTTCAAGGGCAACTCTCATGTGTGGCCTCCTACAATGCCAACACAATTAATGGCAATACTTCTCTGAGGTCAGTTCCAGAACTCAGTCTCCAAGGAGAATCACAGCAGAGTTCAAGCCCATGTGGACCCTGTCATCTCTTCCAAACGCCACACAAATGACCACAATTAAAACCAAAACATTCCCACATGGCCCTCATCTTCATCCATATAGGCACTCATCATAAACTCTGGCTGGAGGTTTCCATGAGGGATGCAGCCCAAGACAGTGTCCAAAATATCCACCATTGCCCCTCATTTGTCTAAATTTAGGGTGGTCTGGAAACCCTTTCTGTGAACCAAGAGTGATCAAATAGGCGTGCCGTTAATACTGCTCTGCTTCTCCAATTTGAGGCCTACTGACTGTCAGGTATAGATTGCTTATGTGATTTGGCATCATGAGAGAAACCAAGCACTTATGCAGGACTTTGAATAACTCATTTGACCTATAGGAATCCTATTCTCACTTGATGGACGTCAGGAACCTAACAGAGAAAGGCAAGAGACTTCATCCACAATGACTGATCCTTTTGCCATTTTGGTTTTGGATGCACACATGGGATCTTCTTTAGATTTATCAGGAGCTGAGAATCTTAGCCACAGCCTCAACCAAGGCCTAGTGTCTGATTAAGACACATCCCTTTCCAAAGAAATTAAGCAATGAGCCACAGGTGATGCCCATTCATTTCCATTTGAAAACTGTTTCTTCAGGCTTCAAAAAGGGGTGGCCTGAAACAAAGACCTTCCTGACATTCAAGGCAACAGAACCATAGGTAAGCAAATGGCCCAAAGCAGGGTTTCTCCAATGAGACTTTACTGGTCACACTAATATCTGAGATGTTCCCATTCCCTTCAGCTATCAAGAACATGGCCATGTCACAGAGCATGGAGGTTATACATATCTTGGACAATAAATCATGAGCTCATTCTGGAGAGTGGCCAGAATTCAGGAAGAAAACCGGAACTTAGGAAGTTAGTAGTTGTTTCCTATCCATAAGACAAGCCACAGTCTATTCATCACTTATGAACGATGAATGCTGGGAAGCTTTCTACTAGACAGGACACCTCCATTGATGCATTCTCTTTTCTAATGTCTAAAACCACAGACACAGTGGATACACAGACATAGAAACACTCGCCTTGTCAAAAGAGTTACTATCAACAGTAGACTCCAAAGCAAACGAACCACCTTTATTACCTATTCGCAGAATATGAGACAAAACCACAAACTCACACCCACACACATAAAGTCACCTCATTCCCAAAAGTGGATCTGTGACTATCTGGAGTGTCCTCTGACTGGTGGGCCATACTATGTTCCTCTCGAAATGGCCTTTCCTCTCTCAGATTTTGTCTCCTTGGCCAACTCTGTGATGCTTTGAGGAGCCTGCAGTTAGCCACTACCTGCTATCTCAGGAAAGGCCTCTCTTCAGAGCTCAATTGGCATTTGGCCATCCTCAAATCAGTAGGTACCAAGAAGGTCTGAATCTGTACTTGGTAAATACAAACAAGTGAGCCCACTGGGACTGGGACTGGGACTGGCTCTTGGTGCCTGGCTTCTTGCATCACAATTTCAGAGAGTTCCATCACCAAGGAAGTTAGCTAGGACACTTCCTTCAGGAACTGAATGAGGTCACTGCCTTGGCAACAACTTTGTCCTAACCGTTGCTTCCAAGGGTTCCATGAGATGGAGGCTGCTCCTACTTTGTGTGACAATTTGACTTGTTACAATGGTATATCAAAATAGGCACCTGGGAACAGCTCTCCACGCAGGCCTGCTTAGGTCCATCTTCTCTACATTAAGTAGAGAAAGGCTGATGCATACACATCCCTTCGTCCTGTTCAGGTTGTTTTCCATGAAGATGGATTTTGCTCTCTCAGATCCTTCATAGCTGCCTACATCTTCTCCAGGGATCATTTCTGCATCGAACTTTGAGGTTCTCAGCAGTTGGAAGATACCCTACATTCCTGTATTGTAAGGCGAACTCTGTCCCTGCTCTTTTGTAATTTTAGATTGAAGCAACAGTGTATGGTTAGGGTTAATAACAGGTTCGATTTGGGCAAGGAATCATTATGCGGGATGAATAATGGTATTGGGAACCTGCAATATTTATAGGAATATAGAGATGAAATATAAGTATGAAAACAGAAATCTAGGTAAGATTTGAAGCTCAGAAATGCATTGGGCAACTGATTGCGATACGTAGCTTTGAATTACGTTCTAGATACATGTTTCAGAAAAATCTTTATACAATGGCATAGGATCTTGTACCTTGGAGGATTGAATGTAGTAGAGAACATCTACTCAAAAAGGGATAGTCGATAGGATCAGGAACATAGTCAGTATGTTTCGGAAGAAGAGTGAGTATAGGATTTGGACCAAAGTTCATAAGCAATAGGGTTTCGGTTAGATAGTGAATGTCAATGTCAGCACATGTGAAGGGTCAGTCACAATGTTGAACTGGAGAAAATATGTAGGAAAGTAGATATCAATAGAGACATTAGGAAATCAGGCAAAGTACAAAGTGAGTGAAAAAATTAGACATTTTCAATGGTATTGAGGTTGAATATATAATCTTAGGAAGAAACAAATATGTAGTCACCAACAGGATGATCATTTGAGAGCATTAGGCAACCTGGACATGGATGTTTTTAGTAATCCATGTTCAGTTTCCGTTTAGGCTTTGTTACAGTCATACGTGTGACTTTTGCATTTTGTGTCCAGAATACTACTGTGATAACATGCCTATGTAGATCAGGTGACATGAGTATTTCTTCCACCATTTCTGGGAGCAATATTTTGAAGATGTATAAATTAGTATTGGGGGTACAAAGAGGTGTAACCTGTGTCTATGAATATAGAGATAATGCATGAATAGACCATACTGTGAATAGATAATATAACTGGTTCCACTTTACAAAATGTATTGAATTGATATCTGAAAATATATAAGAAATCTTATATTAATATAAAATCATTCATTCCAACCAGTTATACATCTAATAGTCATATTATAGTTATGATTTATCATGCAGTGTGTGTCCGTTTTGCTTCAAAAGTGATAAAGGAATTCGAAAATAATGTGTTTGGAAAGAAATCTCATGAAAAGATCAGTCAAGAAACATGGAGGAATCCATGTGTTCTAAAGCAGGAAGTGATTGAAAGTGAAACAAATGCCTATAAATTTGCTAACCTGTGGAGGAAATATATATCCTATGATGTGCATAAACTGAAGAAATTGTAATGTCCCAGTGTTGAATAAAAATGAACATCGATAAACACATCATGTCCCATAGGCATCTATTTGCATTGATGATAAACTGTGTCAGTTACTATAGAAATATTAGGATTTGTATGCACCATTCACTGAAGTTAGTTTTCAGTACTAGGAAGCAAATATGTATTTCAGGTGGATGAAATTTTTTGAGAATAATCTTGTGAAAAGTTGATTATAAATCCACATTCATGAACATGAATAAAATTAGGGAGTGTATATAAGACACATATATTTCATATTTTGAAAAATAGAAGGAGAGAGTGTATATATATATATATATATATATATATATATATATATATATATATATATATATACACACACAGACACACACACATACACACCCAGAGACATTAAAAATAGCAATATATGCCAATCAAAATTCACCATGAAATATATATCATCCACAGATCCAAAAATATTCATTGTACTGAACATGGATTTGTGTATAATTTTGTTCAACTAGGAAGCTCACCCATAGGTTGAATTTTCAGTTCCAACGACATTTAGAAGGAGTGATCTTTTCTCTCAATTTGTATCTGCCAAGTTAGCCTCCTCACAAGAATGTACGTGTAATACCAGGTAAGATTCTCTATGTGTATATAAAAATATATTTGCTGAGTAGGCTACAGAGAAAGAGAGACAAGAATTCACATATTTGTTATCTTTAAAACCACATGGACAACTATTGCAACAAAAAATTGTCTAGATTTATAACCCCTAACCTTTAAAATGCAAAAGGCAAGTCCAACTATACACCATGCCTCCTCTGAACTGCTTGTATTTCTATTATGTTTGGGTTATTTTTCTGCCTCATATTAGGATTAGTAGTCAGAGACTAGTAGGGTGTGGTTTAGTGTCAGAGATAAAGTATTTGAAATGGAAAATTGGAAAATGAATCCAATATGTATGCAAATATGTCCTACACAAAAGTCTTCCCACTCTCATCCAGATAAATCCTTTGACATTACCTTCACCCCATGTAAGATGCAATTCGAAGAGAAGAGTTAGAAAATCTGTGAATACATATCGGGAATGGAAAATGCACAGGAGTTCACAACCTTGGAGGTGGTAGAGGAGTTTCCAAAAGTAAGTGACTGTGTAAACACTCCACAAACATGGAACTCTGCTGGCCAATAGCCTTCTTGTAAAACTGCCTCTGAGTTTGGGCACTTGAAATATATCTTGTTGTCTGGAGCTTTAGCTTCATTTCTGGTGAGACCATCAAACCTGGATCTGCATCTATGTGACCTGGAGGACATCGTTTCTTATTTTCCATTGAACATGTGGTACCAGTGTTGATTTCTCTCTTTGTTGGTAAACTGTGGCCACTGGAAGCTTATTGTCTCCCTGAGTGGACTGTGAAGCCATTTGGTCATCCTGCCCTTTTTGTGGTGTTTCTTTCTTTTTTTTTAATTTTATTTTTTTATTGGTTGTTCAAAACCCTACAAAGCTCTTGACATATCATATTTCATACATTAGCATACATTAGCTTCAAGTAAGTTATGAACTCCCTTTTTTGCCCCAAGTACAGATTGCAGGATCACATGGGTTACACATCCACATTTTTACATAATACCATAATAGTAACTGTTGTATTCTGCTACCTTTCCTATCCTCTACTATCCCCCCTCCCCTCCCCTCCCATCTTCTCTCTCTACCCCTTCTACTGTAATTCATTTCTCACCTTGTTTATTTTCCCATTCCACTTACAACCTCTTATATGTAATTTAGTATAACAATGAGGGTCTCCCTCCGTTTCCATGCAATTCCCCTTTTCTCTCCCTTTCCCTCCCACCTCATGTCTCTGTTTAATGTTAATCTTTTCTTCCTGCTCTTCCTCCGTGCTTTATTCTTAGTTGCTCTCATTATATCAAAGATGACATTTGGTATTTGTTTTTTAGGGATTGGCTAGCTTCACTAAGCATAATCTGCTCTAGTGCCATCCATTTCCCTGCAAATTCCAAGATTTTGTCATTTTTTAGTGCTGCGTAATACTCCATGGTGTATAGATGCCACATTTTTTTAATCCATTCATCCATTGAAGGGCATCTGGGTTGGTTCCACAATCTAGCTATTGTAAATTGTGCTGCTATGAACATCGATGTGGCAGTATCCCTGTAATACGCTCTTTTAAGGTCTTCAGGGAATAGTCCGAGAAGGGCAATAGCTGGGTCAAATGGTGGTTCCATTCCCAGCTTTCCCAGGAATCTCCATACTGCTTTCCAAATTGACCGCACCAATTTGCAGCCCCACCAGCAATGTACAAGATAACCCTTTTCTCACTCCAGTAAGATTGGCAGCCATTATGAAATCAAACAACAACAAGTGCTGGCGAGGTTGTGGTGTTTCTTGATGCTGCAATGGGAGGTTGGTATTTGCTTCATGAAATACAAGGAGTTCAACTAGGATATAGGGCTGGAGGGAGTTCTGTCACGTGTGTTGGGTCAGGGTGTGCAGGAGAATTCACCAACCAGGGTTCTATCCCACATAACTTGCCCCCTTGACCATAGCAACTTGATTGTGAACATTGCCCTGAAACCTCTCCATATAACAAGATGCCTTTTCATATAATGGTCTGCTGGCTGTACCAAGTCAGTCACAAGCTATTTGGAAGCCAATGGCAGATCCACATGGCGACACCACAGTTGTATTATCACACACCTGCCCACCACTGCTCTAGGCCCACTACTCAGCAGGCTCCAACTTACTGGCATCTCTGTTCTGCACCATTTTCATGAAACCCAGTCAATCAAGGCACTGTCTGTAACACAACAATCAAGCCACTGTCTGCAACAGAACATCCAATGGTTCTCCAGTGCCACTTGGTCATTGGGAATTTCAAAAATATCATGGTATTTATCTATCCATTTTTCAAGAATGAAGTTGGAGGCACTTTGGGGTTTCCATTCTTCAAGGAACCATTACATGGGGAGGAAGCTCATTTCAATGAAAGCTCTGAGGAACTCTAACAGGCAAGGCTTCCCAAACACTGGCCAAAAGGTCACATGAAGCAAGGCCTATGGAGGTCTACAACGGGAGGTCCATGTGTCTTTTGACTCTTAACTATGGCTGCCAAGTTTTTCAGAATAAAATTATGCGATATCCTTGCTGAGATTTTCAGTTCTCTGAGGAAAGCCATCCTGGGCCTAGATCTCAGGTTTCAAAGGCAACTCTCATGTGTGGCCTCCTACAATGCCAAAACAATTAATGGCAATACTTCTCTGAGGTCAGTTCCAGAACTCAGTCTCTAAGAGGAATCACACCTGAGTTCAAGACAATGTGGAACCTGTCAACTCTTCCAACCGCCACACAAATGACCACAATTAAAACCAAAACTTTCCCACATGGCCCTCATCTTCAGCCGTATAGACACTCATCATAAACTCTAGCTGGAGGTTTCCATGAGGGGCGCTGCCAAAGACAATGTCCAAAATATGCACCCTTGCCCCCCATGTGTCTAAATTCAGTGTGGCCTGGACACCCTTCCTTTGAACCAGGAGTGATCAAATAGGCCTGCTGTTAATGCTGCTCTGCTTCTCCAATTTGAGGCCTACTGACAGTCAGGTATAGATTCATTATGTGATTTGGCATCATGAGAGAACCCAAGTACTTCTGCAGGATTTGAATAACTCATTTGACCCATAGGAATCCTATTCTCACTTGATGGATTTCCGGAACCTATCAGAGGAAGGCAAGAGACTTCATCTACAATGACTGATCTTTTTGCCATTTTGGTTTTGGATGCACACATGGGATCTTCTTTACATCTATCAGGAGCTGAGAATCTTAGCCACAGCCTCAAACAGGGCCTAGTGTCTGATTCAGACACCATCCTTTTCAAAGCAATTAAGCAAACAGGCACAGGAGATGCCCATTCATTTTCATTTGAAAACTGTTTCTTCAGGCTTCACAAAAGGGTGGCCTGAGGCAAAGACCTTCCTGACATTCAAGGCAATAGAACCATAGTTAAGCAAATGGACCAAAGCAGGGTTTCTCGACTGAGACTTTACTGCTCACACTGATGTCTGAGTTTTCCAAGATGTTCCCATTCCCTTCAGCTATCAAGAACATGGACATGTCACAGAGCTTGGAGGTGGTACATATCTTGCACAATAAATCATGAGCCTATTCTGGAGAGTGGCCAGAATTCAGGAAGAAAACAGGAACTTAGGATGTTAGTAGGTGTTTAAGATCCATAAGGCAAACCACAGTCCATTCATCAATTGAGCAGGATGAATGCTGGGAAGCTTTCTACTAGACAGGACACCTCCATTGATGCATTCTCTTTTCTAATGTCTAAAACCACGGACACAGTGGATACACAGACATAGAAAGTCGCCTTGTCAAAAGACTTACTAGAAACAGTCGACTCCAAACCAAACCAACCACCTTTCCTACCTATTCTCAGAACATGAGACAAAACCGCAAACTCACACCCACACACAAAGGCACCTCCTTCCCAAAAGTAGGTCTGTAACTATCCGGAATGTCTTCTGACTGGTGGGCCATACTATCTTCCCCACAAAATGGCCTCTCCTCTCTCAGATCTTGTCTCCTTGGCCAACTCTGTGATGCTTTGAGGAGCCAACCGTTAGCCACTACCTGCTATCTCAGGAAAAGCTTCTCTTCAGAGCTCTACTGACATTTGGCCATCCTCACATCAGTAGGTACCAAGAAGGTCTGATCTGTACTTGGTAAATCCAAACAAGTGAGCCCACTGGGACAGGGACTGGGACTGGCTCTCGGTGCCTGGCTTCTTGCATCAAAATTTCCGAATGTTCCATCACCAAGGAAGTTAGGTAGGTCACTTCCTTCAGGAACTGAAAGAGGTCACTGCCTTGGCAACAACTTTGCCCTAACCGTTGCTTCCAAGGGTTCCATTAGATAGAGGCTGCCCCTACTTCCTTTGAAAATTTGACTAGTTTCAATTGTATATCAAAATAGGCACCTGGGAACAGCTCTCCATGCAGGTCTGGTTAGGTCAATCTTCTCTACATTAAAAAGAGAGAGGCTGATGCATACACATCCCTTTTTCCTGTCTAGATTGTTTGCCATTGAAGATGGCTTTTGCTCTCACAGGTCCTTCATAGCTGCTGACATCTTCTCCAGGGATTATTTCTGCATCGAACTTTGAGGTTCTCAGCAGTTGGCAGATACCCTACATTCCTGTATTGTAAGGCGAACTCTGTCCCTGCTCTTTTGTAATTTTAAATTGAAGCAACAGTGTATGGTTAGGGTTAATAACAAGTTCGATTTGGGTAAGGAATCATTATGCGGGATGAATAATGGTATTGGGAACCTGCAATATTTATAGGAATATAGAGATAAAATATAAGTATGAAAACAGAAATCTAGGTAAGATTTGAAGCTCAGAAATGCATTGGGCAACTGATTGCGATACGTAGCTTTGAATTACGTTCTAGATACATGTTTCAGAAAAATCGGTATACAATGGCATAGGATCTTGTACCTTGGATGATTGAATGTAGTAGAGAACATCTACTCAAAAAGGGATAGTCGATAGGATCAGAAAGATAGTCAGTATGTTTCGGAAGAAGAGCGAGTATAGGATTTGGACCAAAGATCTTTAGCAATAGTGTTTCCGTTACAGAGTGAGTGTCAATGTCAGCACATGTGAAGTGTCAGTCACAATGTTGAACTGCAGAAAATATGTAGGAAAGTAGATATCAATAGAGACATTAGGAAATCAGGCAAAAGTATCAAGTGAGTGAAAAAATTAAACATTTTCAACAGTTTTGAGGTTGAATATATAATCTTAGGAAGAAACAAATATGTAGCCAGCAATAGTATTGACATTTGAGAGCATTAGGCAACCTGGTCAGGGATGTTTTTAGTAATCCATGTTCAGTTTACCTTTAGGCTTTGGTACAATCATACGTGTGGCTTTTGCATTTTGTGTCCAGAATATTACAGTGATAACATGCATATGTAGATCAGGTGACATGAGTATTTCCTCCACCATTTCTGGGAGCAATATTTCAAATATGTATAGATTAGTATTGGGGGTACAACCAGGTGTACCCTGTGTCTATGAATATAGAGATAATGCATGAATAGACCATACTGTGAATAAATAATATAACTTGTTACACTTTAAACAATGTATTGAATTGATATCAGAAAATATATAAAAAATCTTTTATTGATATATAATCATTCATCCCAACCAGTAATACATCTAATGGTGATATTACAGTGATGGTTTATCATGAAGTGTGTGTCCGTTTTGCTTCTAAAGTGATAAAGGAAATTTAAAATAATGTGTTTGGATAGAAGTCTCATGAACAGACCAGTCAAGAAACATGGAGGAATACATGTGTTCTGAAGCAGGAAGTGATTGAAAGTGAAACAAATGCCTATATATTTGCTAACCTGTGGAGGAAATATATATCCTATGACGTGCATAAAATGAAGAAATTTTAATGTCCCATTGTTGAATAAAAATGAACATCAATATACACATCATGTCCTATAGGAATCTACTTGCTTTGATGATAAACTGTGTCAGTTACTGTAAAAATATTAGGGTTTGTAAGCACGATTCACTGAAGTTAGTTCTCAGGACGAGGAAACAAATATGTATTTCAGGTGGTTGAATGTTTCTGAGAATAATCTTATGAAAAGTTGATTTTATATCCACATACATGAATATGAATGAATTTAGATAGTGTTTAATAGACACATGTTTTTCATATTTTGAAAAATCTAGATATATATATAAAACTCATGGAGAAATATTACAATGAAAATTTGACAAGATTTATAACACGTACCCTTGATAAAGCAGAAGGAAATTCCAAGTATATACCATGCCTCCTATTAAAGGCCTGTATTTCTATTCTGTTAGTTTTCTTTTTATCCATCATATTAGCATTAGTAGTCAGAGTCTATTAGGGTATGTGTTAGTGTCGGGGATCAGTATTTCAAATGAAAATAGGAAAATAAATCTAATGTGTATGCAAATATGTGCTACACAAAAATCTTGCCACTCTCATCCAGAACAATTCCTTTACATTAACTTCACTCCAAGTAAGACACAATTAGTGGAGAGGAGTTCGAAAACCTGTGATTACATATGTGGAACTGAAAATGTTCAGGAGTTCACAACATTGGATGTGGTAGAGCAGTTTCCAAAAGTAAGGGAGAGGTTAAACACTCCACAAACTTGGAGCTCTGCTGGCCTTAAGACTTCTTGAGAAAATGCCTCTCAGGTTGGGAACATGAAATATATGAAGTTGTCAGGAGATTTAGCTTCCTCATTGTGACACCATCAAATGTGGGTCTGCATCTATGTGACCTGGAGGAAATGGTTCCTTATTTTCTAATGAACATGAGGCAGCAGTTCTGAATTCTTTCTTGGTAAACTGTGGCCACTGGGAGTTAAGTGTCTCCCCGTGTGGTCTGTGAAGCCATTTGGTCATCCTCCATTTTTGTGGTGTTTCTTACTGCTGCACTGGGAGTTTGGAATTGGCTTAATGAAATACAAGGAGTTCAACTGGGACACAATTCTGGAGGGAGCTCTGACACGTGTGATTGCTCAGGGTCTTCAGGAGAATGTTCGAAACATGGGTCTATCCCACATAGCTTTCCCCTTGACTATAACAACCAGATTCTGAACATTGCCCTGAAACCTCTCAATAAAACAAGATGCCTTTACATATAAGGGTCTGCTGCCTGCACCATATCAGTCACAAGTATTTTGGAAGCCAAAGGGAGATCCACGTGGTCCCACCACAGATATTTATTCACAAATGTATAGTCCACTGCTCTAGCCCCAATACTCAGCAGGCTCCAACTTACTGACATCTCGGTTCTGTACCATTTTCATGACAACCAGTCAATCAAGGAACTGTCTGGTACACACATGATCAGCAACAGGACATCCAAAGTTTCTCCAGTGCCACCTGGTCATGGAAATTTCAAAAATTTCATGGTATTTGTATAGCCATTTTTCAAGGATGATGTTGGAGGCACTGTGGGTTTCAATTCATTCAGGAACCATTAAATGGTGAGTAAGCTCATTTCAATGAAAGCTCTGAAGAACTCTCACAGGCAAGGCTTCCCAATGAGTGCCCAAAAGTTCACATGAAGCCAGGCTCATTGAGGTCTACAATATGAGGTACATGTGTGTTTTGAGTCTCAACTATGACTTCCAAGTCTTTCAATAAAAAAATCATGTGTTACCCTGGCTGAGATTCCCAGTGCTCGGTGGAAAGCCACCCTGGGCCTAGATCTCAGTTTCCAAGGGCTAATCTCATGTGTGGCCTAATATAATCCCAAAACAATTCATGGCAATACTTCTCTCAAGTCAGTTCCAGAACTCAGTCTCTAAGGAGTATCAGAGCAGAGTTCAAGCCCTGGTGGACCAAGTCATCTCTTCCAACCGCCACACAAATGACCACAATTAAAACCAAAACACTCCTACATGACCCTCATCTTTTTCCATAAAGACACTCATCATAACATATGGCTGGAGGTTTCCATGAGGGGCACAGCCCAAGACAGTGTCCAAAATAAGCTCCCTTGCCCCTCATTTGCCTAAAGTCAGGGTGGCTTGGACACCCATCTTGTGAACCAGGAGTGATCTTTAAGGGTAAAAGAAATTGAAATTAAAGTGTAAAAGTTAAAGTGTAAAAGACCGGGTTTGTAAAGTTTCTAAGATTCAAGGCCTGATTTAAAATGTAAAGGACCAGGTATTGTTAAGTTCCTATGCTACATGAAAAATCTGAAATTCCTGTTACTTGTAGGACAATTTCTGGACTGCCCAGTAAATATTCCCCCTGATCGCCTGGTTGTTTAATAACCTAGGACCCTGTGTGGCTTGGCACATATGCATCGCAGGGCCTAATCTAATCAATTTGAATCTGTACCCCGCTGTAGAACTGACCTATCCCTCCTGCCTGACATGTTCCCACCAATGAATGAACTAATCATGTTTAGGATTTGTTGTTTGATTTTCCCGCAGTGTATGATGATTTTTTAAAAGATACTGTGATATATGTAAAGTCTCGCCCTCCCCAAAAAGTGTACTTAAGCACTGCTCAACCTCAGCTCGGAGATCTGGGCTGCTCTCCCTTATTGAGTGACCACGGAGCCCTAGCATACTGGATTGGATCCTCAATAAATGTCTTTTGCTGTTGCATGAGCCGTGGTCTCATACATGAACATGAATGAATTTAAGGAGTGTATAATAAGACACATATATTTCATATTTTGAATAATCTATAGAGTGCAGATTTTTCACAAAACACATACAGAGATATTAAAAAGTAGCAATATATATGCCAATCAAAATTCATCATGAAATACATATCATACACAGATCCAAAAATATTTATTTTACTTAACATGGATTTATGTGTAATGTTGTTCAACTAGGAAGCTCACGCATAGGTTGAATTTTCAGTTCCTACAGCGTTTAGGAGGAGTGATCTCTTCTCACAATTTGTATCTGCCAAGTAGGCCACCTCACAATAATGTACGTGTGGTACCAGGTAGGATTCTATTTGTGCATATAAAAATACATGTGCTGAATAGGCAACAGAGAAAGGGACACAGGAATTCACATATTTGATACCTTTCAAAACACATGGAGAACTATATCAATTAAAAATTAACCAGATTTTTAACAACTACCCTTTATCATGCAAAAGGCAAGTCCAACTATACACCATGCCTCTTCTGAACTGCTTGTATTTCTATTCTGTTTGGGTTATTTTTCTCCATCATATTAGCATTAGTAGTCAGAGTCTAGTAGGGTATGCGTTAGTGTCATGGATTCAGTAATTCAAATGGAAATAAAGGAAAATGAATCCATTGTTTATGCAAATATGCACTACAAAAAAACTTTCCACTCTCATTCAGAGCAATGCCTTGACATTACCTTCACCCAAGTAAGACACAATTAGAGGACAAGAGTTAGAAAATCTGTGAATACATATCTGGAACGGAAAATGCTCAGGAGTTCACAAGCTTGGGCATTTTAGAGGAGTTTTCAAACTTAAGGGACAGGATAAACAGTCCAAATTCATGGAACTCTGCTGGCCTAAAGACTTCTTGAGAAACTGCCTCTGAGGTTGGGCACTTGAAATATATGTTGTTGTCAGGAGCTTTAGCTTCCTTTGTAGTGATACCATCAAAGATGGGTCTTCATTTATCTGACCTGGAGGACATGGTTTCTTATTTTCCAAAAGAACATGAGGCAGCAGTGCTCAATTCTTCCTTTGACGGTAAACTGTGGCCACGGAGGGGTAAGTGTCTCCCCGTCTTGACTGTGAAGCCAATTGGCCATCCTACAATTTTCGTGGTGTTTCTTGCTGCTGCACTGGGCTTTTGGTTTTTCCTTCATGAAATACAAGGAGTTCAACTGGGACACAGTGCTGGAGCGAGTTCTGTCACGTGTGGAGGGTCAGGGTCTACAGGAGAATTCACCAACCAGACTTCTATCCCACATAACTTGAAACATTATCCATAGCAAACTGATTCTGAACATTGTCCTGAAACCTTTACATATAACAAGATGCCTTTACAGATAAGGGTCGGCTAGCTGTACCATGTAAGCCACAAGCCATTTGGAAGTCAATGGCAGACCCAAATGGCCCCACCACAGATGTTTTATCATACACCTGCACACCACAGCCCTGGGCCCACTTCTCAGCACTCTCCAACTTACTGGCATCTCTGTTCTGCACAATTTTCATGAAATCGAGTCAGTCAAGGCACTGTCTGGTACACTCATGATCAGCAACAAGACATCCAAAGGTTCTCCAGTGCCACCTGGTCAGGGGAATTTTATGGTATTTATAGAGCCATTTTTCAAGGATGAAGTTGGAGGCACTGTGGGTTTCAATTCATTCAGGAACCATTAAATGTTGAGGAAAATCATTTCAATGAAAGCTCTCGAGTACTCTCACAGGTAAGGCTTCCCAAAGAGTGGCCAAAATACACATATATTTCATATTTTGAAAAATCTTGACAGTATATATATATATATATATATATATATATATATATATATATATATATATACAAACACACACAGACATTAAAAACTAGCAATATATATGCCAATCGAAATTCATCATGAAATATATATCATCCACGTATCCGAAAATATTCATTTTACTGAACATGGATTTATGTATAATGTTGTTCAACTAGGAAGCTCACCCATAGGTTGAATTTTCAGTTCCAACAGCGTTTAGGAGGAGTGAACTTTTCTCACAATTTGTATCTGCCAAGTCAGCCACCTCACAAGAATATATGTGTGATACAAGGTACAATTCTATATGTGCATATAAAAATACATGTGCTGAATAGGATACAAAGAAATGGGGGAGACAGGAATTCACATATTTGATAAGTTTAAAAATACATGGACAACTCTTTCAACAAAAAATTGACTAGATTTAAAACTCCTTCCCTATATAATGGAAAAGTTAATTCAATGGTAAACCATGCCTCCTCTGATATGTTTGTATTTCTGTTCTATTTGGCTTATTTTTCTCCATTACGTTAGGATTAGTTGTCAGAGTCTTGTAGGGTATGGGTTAGTTTCAGGGATTCAGTATTTCGAAAGGAAAATTGGAAAATGAATCCAATGTGTATGCAAATATGTGGTACACAAAAATCTTCCGACTCTCATCCACAACAATGCCTTGACCTTAACTTCGTCCCAAGTAACACATGTAGAGGAGATGAGTAAGAAAATCTGTGAATACATATCTGGAATTTAATATGCTCAGGAGTTCACAAACTTGCAGGTAGAAGGCGAGATTCCAATAGTAAGGGACAATGTGAACACTCCAAAAACATGGAGCTCTGCTAGCCTAAAGGCTTCTTGAAAAACTGGCTCTGATGTTGGGCTCTTGAAATATATGTTGTTGTCAGGAGCTTTAGCTTTTTTTGTAGTGAGACCATAAAAGCTGGGTCTGCATCTATGTGACCTGGAGGAGATGCTTTCTTATTTACCAATGATCATGAGGCAGCATTGCTGAATTCTCTCTTTCGGGGTCAACTGTGGCCACTTGGGGCTAAGTGTCTCCTCATGTGGACTGTGAAGCCATTTGATCATCCTCCAATTTTTGTGATATTTTTTGCTGCTACACTGGGAGTTCAGTATTTCCTTCACGAAATACAAGGAGTTCACCTGGGACACAGTGCTGGAGGGAGTTCTGTCACGTGTGGTGGGACAGGGTCTGCAGGAGAATGCACAAACCAGGCTTCTGTCCAACATAGCTTGACCCCTTGACCATAGGAACCTGATTCTGAACATTGCCCTGAAACTTACCCATATAACAAGATTCATTTACATATAAGGGTCTGCTGGCTGCACCATGTCAGTCAAAAGCCATTTGGAAGCCATTGGGAAATCCACATGGAAGCACCACAGATGTTTTATCTCACACATGCCCACCTTTGCTCTAGGCCCACTATTCAGCAGGCTCCAACTTACTGGAATCTCTGTTCTACACCATTTTCGTGAAACCCAGCCAATCAAGGCACTGTCTGGTACACTCATGATCACCAACAGGATATCCAATGGTTCTCCAGTGCCTCCTGGATATGGGAATTTCAAAAATTTCATGGTATTTATCGAGCCCATCTTTCAAGGTTGAAGTTGGAGGCACTGAGTGTTTCATTTAATTCGGTAACCATTAAATGGTGAAGAAGCTCATTTCAAAGAAAGATCTGGAGAACTCTCACTGCCAAGATTTCCCAAAGAGTGGCCAAAAGGCCACATGAAGCCAGGCCCATTGAGGTCTACAATGTGAAGTGCATTTGTGTTTTGACTCTCAACTATTGCTGCCAAGTGTTTCAGAATAAAATTATGTGATACCTTGGCTGAGATTCCCAGTGCTCTGTGGAAAGCCACACTGGGAATAGATCTCAGTTTCCAATGGTGACTCTCATGTGTGGCCTCCTAATATCCCAACACAATTCATGGCAATACTTCTCTGAGGTCAGTTCCAGGACTCAGTCTCTATAGGGTATCACACCAGAGTTCAAGCCCAGGTGGACCCAGTCATCGCTTCCAACTTCCACACAAATAACCACAATTAAAACCAAAACACTCCCACATGGCCCTCATCTTCTTCCATATAGATACTCCTCATAACCTCTGGCTGGATGTTTCCATGAGGGGCGCAGCCCAACACAGAGTCCAAATAACCTCGCTTGCCCGTCATTTTCCTAAAGGCAGGGTGGCCTCTACACCCTTCCTGTGAACCACAAGGGATCAAAAATGCCTTCCTTTAATACTGCTCTGCTTCTCCAATTTGAGGCCTACTGACTGTCAGGTATAGATTCTTTATGTGATTTGGAGTCATGAGAAAACACAAGCATGTATGGTATAGCCTTTGCAGGGCTTAGAAGAACTCATTTGATTCAAAGGATCTCTATTCTCACTTGATGGTGGTCAGGAACCTAAGAGAGGAAGGCGAGAGACTTCATCAACAATTACTGATCTCTTTCCCATTTTGGTTTTGGATGCACACATGGGATCATTCTTTAGATGCATCAGGTGCTGAGAACCTAAGCCACAGCCTCACACAGGGCCAAGAGACTGATTCCGACACATCCATTTCCAAAGAAATTAACAAAGAGCCACAGGTGATGCCCATTTATTTCCATTTTAAAACTGTTTTCTTCAGGCTTCACAAAGCGGTGTCTTGAGGCCAAGACCTTCCTCACATTCAGGGGAAGAGAAGAATTGGTTAGCAAAAAACCCAAAGCAGAGTTTCTCCACTGAGGCTTTCCTGGTCACACTGATATCTGAGTTTTTTGAGATGCTAGCCATTCCCTTTAGCTATCCATTACATGGCCTTGTCACAGAGCTTGGAGGTGGTACATATCTTGGACACAAAACCATGTGCCTATTCTGGAGAGTGGCCAGAATCAGGAAGAAAACAGGAACTTAGGAAATTAGTAGGTGTTGCCCATCCATAAGGGAAGCCACAGTCCATTCATCAATTGGGCAGAATGAATGCTGGGTAGGTTTCTACTAAACAGGACACATCCATTGATGAATTCTCTTTTCAAATGTCTACAACCACAGACACAGTGGGATACACAGACATAGAAACACTCACTTTGTGAAACGACTTACTAGGAACAGTCCACTCCAAACCAAACAAACCGCCTTTTTTACCTATTCTCAGAAAATGAGACAAAACCACAAACTCACACCCACACCCACAAAGGCACCTCCTTCCCCCAAAGAGGTCTGTGACTATCCGGAGTGTCCTCTGACTTGTGAGCCTTATTATGTTCCCTGAAATGTTCTGTCCTGTCTCAGATCTGGTCTTTTTGGCCAAATCTGTGAAGTGGTCAGGAGCCAGCTGTGAGCAACTTCCTGCTTTCTCAGGAAAGGCCCCTCTTCTGAGCTCTCCTGAAATTTGGCCATTCTCACATCAGTATGTACCAAGAAAGACTGACTCTGTTCTTGGTAAATCCAAATAAGTGAGCCCACTGGGAATGGTACTGGGACTGCCTCTGGTAGCCTGGCTTCCTGGATCCCAAGTTCAGAGAGTTCTATCACCAAAGAAGTGAGGAAGGTCATCTCCTTTGTGAACTGAATGAGGTCACTGCTTTGGAAACCACTTTGTCCTAAAATTTGCTTCCAAGGTTCCCATGAGATGGAGGCTGCCCCTATTTCCTGTGATACGTTCACAACTGAGGATTGTATATCAACCATAGGCAGCCAGGAACAGCTGTCTACACTGGACTGGTTTGGTCCATCTTCTCTACATTAAGAAGAGTGAGGCTTATTCTGACACATCCCTTCATCCTGACTGGGTTGTTTGCCATGGAAGATGACTTTTGCTCTCTCAGGTCCTTCATAGCTGCCTACATCTTCTCCAGGGATCATTTCTGCATGAAACTTTGAGGTTCTCAGCAGGTGGAAGATCCCCTACACTCCTGTATTGGAAGACTAATTCTGTCCCTCCTCTTCTGTAAAGTTAGATTGAGGAAACATTGTATGGTTAAGGTTAATAACAGCTTCCATTTGGGTTAGGAATCATTCTCTTGGATGAATAATGGTATTGGAATTTTGCTATATTTTCAAGAATATATAGGTGAAATATAAGTATGAAAAAAGAAATCTAGGTAATTTTTGAAGCACAGAAGGGAAATGGCCCCACTATTGGGATTCTTAGCTTTGAATTATGTTCTGCACAGGTGTCTCAGATTAATTGATATACAATGGCATAGGACCTTGTCTTTTGGATGATTGAATGTCGAAGAGAAAATCCAGTCCAAAAGGGATAGTTGGTGGATTAGGAAGATATTCGGTAGATTTAGAATGAAGAGTGTGTATAGCATTTGGACCAAAAGATCTTTAGCAATAGGGTTTTGGGTAGAGAGTGAAAGTAAATGTCAGCACATGTGAAGAGTCAGTCATAATGATGAAATGGGAAAAAAAATACAGGAAATCAGATTTCAATAGAGACATTAGGAAATCAGGCAAAGTATAAAGTGAGTGATAGGATTAGACATTTTCAACAGGGTTGAGGTTGAATATGTAATTTCAGGAAGAAACAAATATGTAGTCACCAATAGGATTCACTTTTGAGAGCATTAGGCAACCTGGACATGGATTTTTTTTTAATCCATGCTCACTTTCCATTTAGGATTTGGTACAATCATAAGTGTGACCTTGCTTTTTGTTTCCACAATATTACTGTGATTAATGTATATATAGATCAGGTGACATGAGTATTTCTTCCACCATTTCTGGGAGCAATATTTTGAAGACATATAATTTAGTATTGTGGGTACAAATAGGTATACTCTGTGTTATATGAATATAAAGATAATGCATGAATAGACCATACTGTGAATAAATAATATAACTGGTTCCAAATTTAAATAATGGATTGAATTGATATCTGAATATATATTTGAAATCATATATTGATATTCATACAATCATTCCAACCAGTTATACATCTAATGGTAATATCACTGTTATGGTTTATCATGAAGTGTGTGTGAGCTTTGCTTCTAAAATGATTATGGAAATTGAAAATAATGTGCTTGGAAAGAATTCTCATTAAAAGAGCAGTCAAAAAACCTGGGGGAATACATATGTTCTGAAGCAGGAAGTAATTGAAAGTGAAAAAAATGCCTATAAATTTGTGAATTTGTGAATGAAATATGTATTCTATTATGTGCAAAAACTGAAGAAATATTAATGTACCAGTTTTGAATAAAAATGAACGTCAAAATACATATCATGTCCCATAGGAATCTACTTGCATTGACGTTAAACTGAGTCATTTACTATAGCAATATTAGGATTTGTATGCACCATTCACTGAAGTTAGTTTTCAGTATTAGGAAACAAATATGTATTTCAGGTGGATTAATATTTCTGAGAACATTCTTATGAAAAGTTGAATATAAATCCACATTCATGAACATCAATGAATTTAGGGAGTATATAATAAGACACATACATTTCATATTTTGAAAAATCTGGAGAGTTTATACATATATATATGCACACACACACACACACACACACACACACGTATACATTAAAAAGTAGCAATATATATGCCAATCGAAATACATCATGAATTATATATCATCCACAAATCCAAAAATCTTCATTTTTCTGAGCATCGATTTATGTATAATGTTGTTCAACTAGGGAGCTCACCCATAGTTTGAATTGTAAGTTCCAACAGCATTTAGGAGGAGTGATCCCTTCTCACAATTTGTATTTGCAAAGTCAGCAACCTCACAAGTATGTACATGTGATACCAGGTAGGATTCTATATGTGAATATAAAAATGCATGTGCTGAATAGGGTACAGAGAAATGGAGACAGGAATTCTCATATTTGTTAACTTTAGAAACACATGGAGAAGGGAGGGGCAGAGCCGCCAACCGCGCCTGTAAGGTAGGCGGACCTGCGAGCCACCCGTAGAACAGGCCTAGCGGCCCGCCATCGTGAAAGACACATCACCCTGGTTGGGGGTTGGGCAGAGCCACTGCACGCGTGCAAGGAACGCGGACATGCAACCCACAGGCAGAACAGGCCCAGACACCCGCGGAGGGGCAGAGACACCCCTTGTGACTTCAAGATAGGTGAACCTGCGACCCACCAGCTGAAGCGGCCCAGCTGCCTTCAGAGGGGCAGAGCCGGCCCCCGCGCCTGCGAAGTAGGTGGACCTGCGAACACCGACAGACCAGGTGCTAGGCCCCGCCAGGGTGCTAGACACATAACCAGGTTTGGGGAGGGGCCGAGCCGCTGCCCGTGCCTGCAAAGCAGGTAGACCTCTCACGCAGAGGCAGAACAGACCCAGCGACCTACCAGCGTGGTAGACACATCGCCCCGGTTTGGGGGGGGGCAGAGATGCCACTCACGCCTGCAATGTAGACAGCCCTGCAACCCACAGACAGAAGAGGCCCAGCGGAGCGCGGAGGGGCAGAGCCGACGCCTGTGCCTGCAAGGTAGCTGGACCTGTTACCCACTGGCTGAACAGGACCAGCACCCGCAGAGGGGTAGATCAACTGCCCGCTCCTGCAAGGTAGGCGGACCAGCTACCAAGAGGCAGAACAGGCCCAGCGGCGTGCTGGTGTGGTAGGCACATTGCCCCAATTGGAGGAGGGGCAGAGCCGCTGCTTACGCCTGTGAGGGAGACTTTTCAAGAATACAATAGCAATATAAACATTTAGGGGTAAAATTCAATAACACAAAAGTTTCACCAAGCCGAAAAAAACGTGAACAGTAGGGAAAGACAAGGAAAGAAAGGACCACAAGCAACGCAGGTCAACTCAACATTAGAAGAGGTAATATCTGCAGCATATGGAATGTCAGATAAAGAATCAGGATATACTTGCTTCAGATGATCTGAAGTCTCCAGGGAGACATTAGACAGCAAAATCAGACAATGAAAGATCACTTTGACAATGAATTACAAAAACAAATCCAAGAAGCAAAAGATCAACTATACAGGGAGATAGAGGTTATAAAAAACACACAAACAGAAATCATAGAAATGCAGGAAGCAATAAACCAACTTAAAAACTCAATTGAGAATACTACCAGCAGAATAGATCACTTAGAACAATGAAGACAAAGTATTTCAACTTGAAAAGAACATAGAAAGCTCAGCAAGACTGTTAAGAAACCATGAGCAGAACATCCAAGAAATATGGGATAACATGAAGAGACCAAACTAAAGAGTAATTGGGATACAGGAAGGTATACAGGTCCAAACCACAGGATTGAGCAATCTATTCAATGAAATAATATGAGAAAACTTTCCAGACATGAAGAATGAGACAGAATCCCAAATCCTAGAAGCCTACAGGACGCCAAATGTGCAAAATCATAAGAGATAAACACCGAGACATATTATAATGAAGATGCCAAACATACAGAATAAAGAGAGAATTTTAAAAGCTACAAGAGAAAGGAAGCAGATTACATTTAGGGGTAAACCAATCAGGATAACAGCTGATCTTTCAACACAGACTCTGAAAGCTAGAAGATCCTGGAATAACATTTTTCAATCACTGAAAGAAATTGGGTTCCAACCAAGAATTGTGTATCCAGCGATTTTAAGCTTCAGGATGGAAGATGAAATTAAAACCTTCCATGATAAACAAAAGTTAAAAGAATTTGCAGCTAGAAAACCATCTCCTCAAAAGATCCTTGGCAAAACATTATAGGAAGACGAAATGGAAAATAACAATAAAAACCAACAGTGGGAGTTAGTACAGTAAAGGGGCGAAAAATAATCAAAGAGAAAAACAAACCATGTTTAGTAACATAAATAAACAAATATGGCTGGAAGAACAACCCATATTTCAAAAATAACCCTAAATGTTAATGCCTTAAACTCACCAATTAAGAGACACAGGCTAGTAGAATGGATCACGAAAGAAGACCCAAAAACTTTCTGCCTACAGGAGACACATTTGATAGGAAAAGACATATATAGACTAAAGGTGAAAGGTTGGGAGAAATCATATCACTCATATTGACTTCAGAAACAAGCAGAAGTGTCCATACTCATATCAAATAAAATAGATTTGAAGACAAAGTTAATCAAAAGGGATAAAGAGGGACACTACATATTGCTCAAGGGAACCATACACCAACAAGACATAACAATCATAAATATATGTGCCCCCAAACAATGGTTCAGCTATGTTAATCAAACAAACTCTTCTCAAGTTCAAGAGTCTGGTAGACCACCATACAATAATCATGGGAGATTTCAACACACCTCTCTCACTACTGGACAGATATTCCAAACAAAAGTTGAATTAGGAAACTATAGAACTCAATAACACAAATAATAACCTAGACTTAATTAACATATATAGAATATAGCACCCAACATCAAGCAGTTACACTGTTTTCTCAGCAGCACATGGATTCCTCTCAAAAATAGATCATATATTATGTCACAGAACAACTCTTAGACAATATAAAGGAGTATAGATAATACCAGGCATCTTATCTGATCGTAATGGAATGAAACTGAAAATCAACAATAAAAGAAGGAAGGAAAATTCATGCATCACTTGGAGAATGAACAATACGTACTGAATGATCAATGGGTTATTGAAGACATCAAGGAGAAAAATAAAAAAAATTCTTAGACATAAATGAAAAAGACAGACAGAACATATCAGAATCTATGGGACACATTGAAAGCAGTTCTAAGTGGAAAATTCATTGCTTGGAGTTCTTTCCTTAAAAAAAGAAAAAAAAAACAACAACAAATAAATGATCTCATAGTTCATTTCAAAATCCTAGAAAAAGAAGAGCAAAACAACAGAAAAAGAAGTAGAAGGCAAGAAATAATTAAAATCAGAGCTGAAATTAATGAAATCGAAACAAAAGAAACAATTGAAAAAATTGAAAATACTAAAAGTTGAAAAATTAATAAAATCGACAGACTCTTAGCCATGTTAATGAAGAGAAGAAGAGAGGGAACTCAAATTACTATCATAAGGGATGAAAAAGGCAATATCACAACAGACACTTCTGAAATACAGAAGATAATCAGAAATTATATTAGAAGATAGTGAAGGCATCAATAAATTTCTTAAGTCATATGATCTGCCCAGATTGAGTCAGGAGGATATAGACAACCTAAGCAGACCAATATCAATTGAGAAAATAGAAGAAACCATCCAAAGACTACCAACTAAGAAAAGCCCAGGACCGAATGGGTATACAGCAGAGGAGGCCAATATCACCCTGATTCCTAAACCAGACAAAGACCCTTCAAAGAAACAAATATACAGACCAATCTCTCTAATGAACCTAGATGCAAAAATTCTCAATAAAATTCTGGCGAATCAGATACAAAAACATATTTAAAAAATTGTGCAACATGATCAAGTAGGATTCATTCCTGGGATACAAGGCTGGTTCAATATACGGAAATCAATAAATGTTATTCACCACATCAATAGACTTAAAAATAAGAACCATATGATCACCCCAATAGATGCAGAAAAAGCATTCAATAAAGTACAGCATCCCTTTATGTTTAAAACTCTAGAAAAACTGGGATAACAGGAACATACCTCAATATTGTAAAAGCAATCTATGCTAAGCCTCAGGCTAGTATCATTCTGAATTGAGAAAAAATTGAAGGCATTCCCTCTAAAATCTGGAACAAGACAGGGATGCCCTCTCTCACGATTTCTGTTCAACATAGTTCTCGAACACTGGCCAGAGCAATTAGACAAATGAAAGAAATTAAAGGCATAAAAAATAGGAAAAGAAGAACTTAAATTATCACTATTTGCAGATGACATGATTCTATACCTGGTAGACCCAAAAGGGTCTACAAGAAACTTTTAGAGATAATAAATGAATTCAGCAAAGTGGCATGATATAAAATCAACAATCATAAATCAAAAGCATTCCTGAATATCAGCAACAAATCCTCTGAAACGGAAATGAGGACAACCACTCCATTGAGAGTATCCTCAAAAAAAATAAAATAAAATATTTGGTTATCAACGTAACAAAAGATGTGAAAGACTTACACAATGAAAACTACAGAACCCTAAAGAGAGAAATAGAAGAAGATCTTACAAGATGGAAAAATATACCCCGTTCATGGATAGGCAGAATTAACATCATCAAAATGGCGATATTACCAAAAGTTCTCTATAGGTTTAATGCAATGCCAATCAAAATCCCAACGGCATTTCCTGTAGAAATAGATAAAACAATTATGAAATTCATATGGAATAATACAAGACCCAGTATAGCAAAGACAACTCTAAGCAGGAAGTGTGAATCAGGCGGTATAGCGATACATGTCCTCAAACTATACTACGGAGCAATAGTAACAAAAAGAGCATGGTACTGGTACCAAAACTGGCGGGTGGACCAATGGTACAGAATAGAGGACACAGAAATCAATCCACAAAATTACAGCAATCTTATATTTGATAAAGGAGCTAAAAGCATAAACTGAAGGAAGGATAGCATCTTCAACAAATGGTGCTGGAAAAACTGGAATTACATATGTAAGAAAATGAAACTGAATCCCTTTCTCTCGCCATGCACAAAAGTTAACTCAAAATGGATCAAGGAGCTTGATATCAAATCAGCGACACGGCATCTGATAGAAGAAAACTTTGGCTATGATCTACATACTGTGGGGTCGGGCTCCAAATTCCTCAATAGGACACCCATAGCATAAGAGTTAATAATTAGAATCTACAAACAGGACTTACTCAAATTAAATAGATTTTTCTCAGAAAAAGAAACAATAAGAGAGGTAAAAAAGGAGCCTACATCCTGGGAACAAATCTTTACTCCTCACACTTCAGATAGAGCCCTAATATCCAGAGTTATACAAAGAACTCAAAAAATTAAACAATAAGCAAATGAATTACCCAATCAACAAATGGGCCAAGGACCTGAACAGACACTTCTCAGAGGAGGACATACAATCAATCAATAAGTACATCAAAAAATTCTCACCATCTCGAGCATTCAGAGAAATGCTAAACTAACCCACCCTAAGATACCATCTCACTGCAGTACGCTTGGCAGCCATTATGAAGTCAAACGACAACAAGTGCTGGCGAGAATGTGGGAAAAAGGAAACACCTGTACATTGCTGGTGGGACTGCAAATTGGTGCAGCAAATTTGGAAAGCAGTATGGAGATTTCTTGGAAACTTGGGAATGGAACCGCCATTTGACCCAGCAATTCCCCTTCTCGGTCTAATCCCTATAGACCCAAAAAGTGCATGCTACAGGGACACTGATAAATCTATGTTCATAGCAGCACAATTCACAATAGGAAGACTGTGGAACCAACCTAGATGCCCTTCAATAGATGAATGGATTAAAAAAAATGTGGCATTTATACACAATGGAGTATTAATCTGCATTAAAAAATGACAAAATCATACAATTTGCAGAGAAATCGATGGCATTAGAACGTATTATGCTACGTGAAGATAGCCAATCACTAAAAAACAAATGCCAAATGTTTTCTTTGATATAAAGAGAGTAACTAAGAACAGAGTTGGGAGGAAGAGCATGAGAAGATGATTAATATTAAACAGGGGTGAGAGGTGGGAGGGAAAAGGAAAGAGAAGGAAAATTACATAGAAATGGAAGGAAACCCTCATGGTTATACAAAATTAAATACAAGATGAAGTGAGGTGAAAGGGGACAAAAACAAGTGGAAGAAATGAATTACAATAGATGGGGTAGAGAGAGAGGATTGGAGGGGAGGGGATGGGAGATAGTAGAGGACAGGAAAGGCAGCAGAATACAACAGACACTAGTATAGCAATATGTAAAATAGTGGATGTGTAACTGATGAGATACTGCAATCTGTATACGAAGAAAAATGGAAGTTCATAACCTACTTGAATCAAAGTGTGAAATATGACATGTCAAGAACTATGTAATGTTTTGTAGAACCAACAATAAATATTAAAGGAAAAAAAAACACATGGAGAACTATTTCAATGAAAAATTGACTAGGTTTATAACACCTACACTTTATCATGCAAAAGGCAAGTCCAACTATACACCATGCCTCTTCAGAAGTGCTTGTATTTCTATTCTGTTTGGGTTATTTTTCTTCATCATATTAGGATTAGTAGTCAGAGTTTGGTAGGGTATGCGTTAGTGTCAGGGATTCAGTCTTTGGAATGGAAAATTGGAAAATGAATCCAATGTGTATGCAAATATGTGCTACACAAAAATCTTCCCACTCTCATCCAGAACAATGCCTTGACGTTACCTTCACGCCAAATAAGAAACAATTAGAGGAGAAGAGTTAGAAAATCTGTAAATACATATCTGGAATGGAAAATATTCAGGAGTTCACAAACTTGGAGGTGGTAGAGGAGTATCCCAAAGTAAGGGACAGGGTAAACACTCCACAAACATGGAGGTCTGCTGGCCTAAAGACTTCTAGAGAAACTGCCTCTGAGGATGGGCACTTGAAATATATGTTGTCAGTAGCTTTAGCTTCCTTTGTAGTGAGATCATCAAAGCTGGGTCTGCATCTATGTGACCTGGAGGACATTCTTTCTTGCTTTCCAATACACATGAGGCAGCAGTGCTGAATTCTCTCTTCGTATGTAAACTGTGGCCACTGGGGTCTAAGTGTCTCCCTGTGTGGACTGTGAAGCCTTTTGTTCATCCTCCATTTTCGTAGAGTTTCCTGCTGCAGCACTGAGAGTTTGGTATTTGCCTCACAAAATACAAGGAGTTCAACTGGAACACAGTCCTGGAGGGAGTTCTGTCATTTGTGGTTTTTCAGGGTCTACAAGAGAATGCACCAACCAGGCTTCATTCCCACATAACTTGCCCCCTTCTCCATAGCAACCTGATTCTGCACATTGCCCTGAAAACTATCCATTTAACAAGACACCTTTACATATAAGTGTCTGGTCACTGCACCGTGTCAGTGACAAACCATTTGGAATTCAATGGCAAAACCACATGGCGCAACCACAGAAGATTTATCACACACCTGCACACCACAGCTCAGGGCTCACTACTCAGGAGGGTCCAACTTAATGGCATCTCTGTTCTACACCATTTTCATAAATCCCAGTCAATCAAGGCACTGTCTGGTACACTCATGATCAGCAAGAGGTGCTGACAATTTAAGCCACAGCCTCACACAGGGCCCAGAGTCTGATTCAGACATAACCATTTACAAAACAATTCATCAAAGAGGCACAGGTGATGCCCATTCATTTCCATTTGAAAATTGTTTTCTTCTGGCTTTATAAAGGGGTGGCCTGAGGCAAAGAGGTTCCTGACATTCAGGGCAACAGAACAATAGTTAAGCAAAAGGCCCTAAGCCAGGTTTCACCATAGAGACTTTCCTGGTCACACCAATATCTGAGTTTTCTGGTGTGCTCGCCATTCCTTTCAGCTAACTAGTACATGGCCATGTCACAGAGCTTGGAGGTGGTACATATCTTGGACAAAAAACCATGAGCCTTTCTGGAGAGTTGCCAGAATTCAGGAAGAATTCAAGAACTTAGGATGATACTAGGTGTTGCCCATGGATAAGTCAAGCCTCAGTCCATTCATTAATTGGGCAGGATGAATGCTGTGAAGCTTTCTACTAGACAGGACACACCCAGTGAGCCATTTTCTTTTCTAATATCTACAACTAAGGACACAGTGGGATACACAGACATAGAAACAGTCTCCTTGTCAGATGACTTACTAGAAACAGTCCACTCCAAACCAAACAAACCTCCTTTTTTACCTATTCTCAGAATATGAGACAAATCCACAAACTGACATCCACACACACAAAGTCACCTCCTTCCCCAAGTATGTCTGTGACTATCCGGAGTGTCCTCTGACGAGTAGGCCATAGAATGTTCCCCAGAAATGGCCGGTCCTGTCTCAGATCTGGTCTCCTTGGCCAATTCTGTGAAGTTTTCAGGAGGCAGTGGTGAGCCATTTCCTGCCCTCTCAGGAAAGGACCCTCTTCAAAGCTTTCTTGGCATTTGGCCACCCTCACATCAGTAGGTACCAAGAAAGACTGACTCTTTACTTGGTAAATCCAAACAAGTGAGCCCACTTGGACTGGGACTGGTACTGGCTCTTGGTGCCTGGCTTCCTGGATCACAAAATTCAGAGAGTTCCATCATGAAAAAAGTGAGGTGAGGTCACTTTCTTCAGAAAATGAATGAGGCCACTGTCTTGGCCACCACTTTGTCCTAACAGTTGCTTCCTAGTGTCTCAGGAAAAGGAGGCTGCCTCTATTTCCTGTGACACTTTCACAAGTTAGAATGGTATAGAAACATAGGCACCTGGGAACAGCTCTCTACACATGCCTGGTTTCATACATCTTCCCTACATTAAGAAGAGATAGGATGATTCAGACACATCCTTTCATCCTGATCGGGTTGTTTGCAAAGGAAGATGACTTTTGCTGTCTCAGGTCCTTCATAGCTGCCTACGTCTTCTCCAGGGATCATTTCTGCATGGATTTTGAGGTACTCAGCAGGTGGAAGATCTCCAAACTTCCTGTATTGTAATACTAACTTTGTCCCTGCTCTTCTGTAAAGTGAGATTGAGTGAACAATCTCAGTTTACAGAATGGTTAGGGTTAATAGCATGTTCGATTTGGGTTATGAATCATTTTGCTGGATGAATAATGATATTGGGAACCTGTGATATTTACAAGAACATGGAGGTGAAATATAAGTATGAAAACAGAAATCTAGGTAATATTTGAAGCCCAGAAGGACTTTGGGCCCTTGATTGGGATACTTAGCTTAAATTATGTTCTGTGTGACCTTTGCATTTTGTGTCCAGAATATTAGTGTGATAATATGTATATGTAGCTAAGGTGACATGAGTATTTCTTTCACCATTTCTGTGAGCAATATTTTGAAAACTTATAAATTAGTACTGGGGATACTATTAGGTTTACCCTGTTTTGATGAATATAGAGATGATGCATTAATAGACCATACTGTGAATAAATTATATAACTGGTTCCATATTTAAATAATGGATTGTATTGATATCTGAAAATATATAGAAAATCTTATATTGATATACATACATTCATTCCAACCAGTTATATATCTAATTGTAATGTTAGGGTTATCATTTATCATGAATAGTGTGTGAGTTTTGCCTCAAAAATGATTATGGAATCGAAAATAATATGTTTAGAAAGAAGTCTAGTAAAAAGACCAGTCAAGAAACATGGAGGAACATATGTCTTCCGAAGGAGGAAGTGATTGAAAGTGAACCAAATGTTTATAAATTTGTGAACTTGTGAATGAAAGGAAATATCTTATGATGTCCATGAACTGAAGAAATAATAACGTACCAGGTTTGAATAAAAATGAACTTTAACAAACACAATAGAGACATTAGGAATTCTGGCAAAGTATAGTTCGCAGTGAAAGGTTAATAAAATAAGTACTTGTCACTTCCTGTTTTTCTGTATGCTTAACAAAACACTTTTGAAATATTGAGAACTGTTTGCTAATCTTATTCCCAGAATGTGCTGTCCCCAATTGCCAAACTGCAGAATGTACTCCCTCAACCGGTTGCACGCAAACCTCTCACTCGCCCGGACCCATCAATAAACTTACCCCCCTGCCCTGTCCAAGGGAAATATATAAGCTCTGCTTAAGCTGTTCTCTGGGCTCTCTGCTCTATTCAAGTGAGCTCTGAGCCCCAGCATGCTGGACCCCCAATAAACCCTTTGCTTTTGCATGAGACAGTCTCTTGGTGGTCTCTTCCCCCGATTGTCACCGGACCTTTACATATGGAGGTTCCACTGAGATCCGGCAGCGGTGGACAAGAGACCCCAACAAACTCCTCTCAGGGTAAGTAAGGTGCCTCTTTCTGGTCAGGTTTCAGGTCAGGGCTTGGCAAAATGGATGTCAATGAAGAGCGTGAGCTCTCTCCAACGATGGCTGACAGTCATGTCACAGAGCCACAGGCCAAGTCCCTGCGTGACGTCATAGAGGACTCAGAAAATTGAGGAACAATAGTCTCCATGACTCAGTGATATTTTGTTTCAGATTCGTTATTGCCAACCGATCGGGTTCTGCCAACTACTAAGTCCTGGTCTCAGTGTTGGACTTCCATATCCTGTCTTTATTGTCTTGTCTTGTCTTTATTGTCTTGTCTTGTCTTGTCGGCTGGCCGGTCCAATAATAATCCTCATATTATTGCTAACTATTAAACCCTGCTTGCTCAACCATGTAATTTATTTTCTCCAAGCTCAAATTGGACAAGTTAAACTAATGGTAATACCCCACTAGCAGACATAGAATGTGACACCCCCCAATGATCATTTTTATGATTAAAAGTAGCCAGAAAAAGAAGTGTCGAATGAAAGGTTAATAAAATATGTAGTTGTCACTTCCTGTTTTTCTGTACGCTTAACAAAACACTGTTGAAATCTTGAGAAATGTTTGCCAATCTTGTTCCCAGAATGTGCTGTCCCCAACTGTCAAACTGCAGAATGTACTCCTTCACCAGGTTGCATGCAAATTGACCACTCGCCCTGACACATCAATAAACTTCCCTCCCAGCACTCGCAAGGGAAAGTATTTAACCTCTGCTTAAGCTGTTCTCAGGGCTCTCTACTCTTTTCAAGTGAACTCTGAGCCCCAGCATGCTGGACCCCCAATAAACCCTTTGCTGTTACATGAGATAGATTCTTGGTGGTCTCCTCTTCCGACACTCGACCGACCTTTACTTGGATGATTGAATGTAGAAGAGAACATCCAGTCAAAAAGGGATAGTCAGTAGGATTAGGAATATAGTCCGTAGGTTTAGGAAGAAGAGTGAGTATAGGATTTGGACCAAAAGTTCTTTAGTAATAGGGTTTCGGTTAGAGAATGAATGTAAATGTCAGCACATGTGAAGAATGAGTCACAATGATGAACTGGGGAAAATATGTAGGAAAGCAGATATCAATAGAGACATTAGGAAATCAGGCAAAGTATAAAGTGAGTGATAGGATTAGACATTATCAACAGGGTTGAGTTTCAATATATAATCTTAGGAAGAAACAAATATGTAGTCACCATTAGGATTGACATTTGAGAGTATTAGGCAACCTGGACATGAATGTTTTTAATAATACAGGTTCACTTTCTATTTAGCCTTTGGTACAATCATAAGTGTGACTTTTGCATTTTGTGTTCCGAATATTACTGTGATAAAATGTATATGTAGATCAGGTGACATGAGTATTTCTTCCACAATTTCTGGGAGCAATATTTTGAAGACGTATAAATTGAGCACTCTAGGATATGCCAACAAACAATTCTTACACAAACTTTTACCAATGTGGTTCCAAAGGTAGAGGCGCATACGCAAGGAATGCAAAGTGAACTAATTCTAACCAAAAAAAAAAGAAAAAAAAATTGATACTTTATCTTCCACTTCTTGTGCCACTCCTGTTTCAAATTACTTAGTCTTGACTGCATGTCTCCTGCAGAAATAATCAAAATCTCTGGAATACGTCTTTTGTTTGTTTTGCTTTTGCGGTGCTGCAGATAGAACCCAGGGCCTCCACATGCTTCGGAAAGCACTTGACTGCTAAACTACATCCATGCTCCCCACCCCCACTACTTTTTTGTTGTTTTGAGAAAGGGTCTTAGTAGCTGGGATTTCAGGCATGCACTATTGCACCAGACTCCTGAATATATCTTGCCACTACATTTAGATGCAGAATTGGCTCAACAATAAGAAATTAAGAGAGTGTGAATAAAATAGTAATAGTGAAGAACCACTAAGAATACAGAGAAAGCACACTAAACAATACCTTTTGTTCAAATGCAATCTGTTTTAAAAGATTTTTTAAATGGATGACAATAAACTTCTGAAAAACAGACACAAATATCTTTCCTATCCTTTGCCTGAATTTCAATACTTTAAATTTTATTTTAATTACAGCTTTACTGAGATACAAATTTATATACCATTCAATCTATTGTATCACATGTGTATCTATTTTATATCCAGTATGGTTATTTCAATAAAATGACACACTAACTTTTCTGAATGAGTAGAATTACTAGTTACTACTAGGGTTCAATTCCTAGCTTTGCAAAAGCAAACAAACAAACAAACAAAGTTGGCTAACGGATCATATATTCTAATATTCCTAGCATTTTTTCAGTACAAAAAACCCACATTATCCCACAAAGGGATATGAAATAGAATTATATTTTTTCATCTGGGTATGCTAAAGACAAGTCTATTTAGAAAATCCTGTTGTTTCAAATGTTGTTGAAAATAATATAAAAATACTTTAAGAAAGAATGCAAAATAAAAAAAAATAAATTAGTATTGGGGGTACAAAGAGGTGTACCCTGTGTCTATGAATATAGAAGTAATTCATGAATTGACAATACTGTGAATAAATAATATAACTGATTCCACTTCAAATAATGGATTGCTAGAATTGATATCTGAAAATATATAAGAAATCTTATATTGATATAGAATCATTCATTCCAATGAGTTATACATCTAATGGTAATATTAGGGTTATATTCTATCATGAAAGGTGTGTGAGATCTGCTTCAAAAGTGAGAATGGAAAAGGAAAATAATGTGTTTGGAAAGAAGTCTCATGAAAAGACCAGTCAAGAAACATAGAGGAATGCATGTGTTCTGAAGTAGAAAGTGATTGAAAGTGACACAAATGCAAATAATTTTGCTAACTTGTGGATGAAATACATATCCTATGATGTGAATAAACTGAAGAAATAGTAAAGTACCAGTGTTGAATAAAAATGAACGTCAAAATGTACATCATGTCCCATAGTAATCTACTTGGATTGATGTTAAACTGGGTCAGTTACTGTAGAAATATTAGGATTTGTATGCACCATTCACTGATGTTACTTGTCAGTACTAGAAAACAAATATGTATTTTAGGTGGATGAATAATTCTGAGAATAATCTTGTGAAAAGTTTATTATAAATCCACATACATGAATATGAATGAATTTAGGGTGTGTAAAAGAAGACAGAAGTATTTCATATTTTTAAAAATTTGGAGAGTATATATATATATATATATATATATATATATATATATATATATATACATATATATATACACACACACACAAACAAACACATATACACACAGAGACATTGAAATGTAGCAATATATATGCCAATTGAAATTGATGTAGAAATACATATCGTCCAAAGATCCAAAAATATTTAATTTACTGAACATGGATTTGTGTATAATGTTGTTCAACTAGGAAGCTCCCCCTTAGGTTAAATTTTCAGTTCCAACAGCGTTTAGGAGGAGTGATCTCTTCTCATAATTTGTATCTGCCAAGTCAGCCACCTCACAAGAATGTACATTTGATACCAGGTAGGATTCTATATGTGCATATAAAAATGCATGTGCTGAATAGGCTACAGACAAACGGAGACAGGAATTCAAATACTTGTTAAATTTAAAAACACATGGACAACTATGTCAACAAAATATTGATTAGATTTATAACTCCTACACTATATAATGCAAAAGGCAAGTTCAACTATACACCATGCCTCTTCTGAACTTCTTGGATTTCTATTCTGTTTGGGTTATTGTTCTCCATCATATTAGGATTAGTAGTCAGATTCTAGTAGGTTATGGGTTAGTGTCAGGAATTCAGTATTTCGAATGGAAAATTGGAAAATGAATCCAATGTGTATGCAAATATGTGCTACAAAAAAATCTTCCAACTCTCATCCACAACAATGCCTTGAAATTACCTTCACCCCAAATAAGACACAATTAGAAGAGAAGAGGTAGAAAATCTGTGAATATATATCTGTAGTGGAATATGCTCAAAAGTTCACAATTTTTTAGGTTGTAGAGCAGTTTCCAAAAGTAAGGGACAGGGTAAACACTCCACAAACATGGAGCTCTGTTGGCCAAAAGATTTCTTGAGAAACTGCCTCTGAGGGTGGGCACTTGAAATATATGTGTTTGTCAGAAGCTTTAGCTTCCTTTCTAGTGAGACCATCAAAGCTGGGTCTGTATCTATGTGACATGAAGATCTTGGTTTCTTATTTTCCAATGATCCTGAGGCAGCAGTGCTGATTTCTCTCTTTGTATGTAAACTGTGGCCACTGGGGACTAAGTGTCACCCCATGTGGACTCTGAAGCCATTTGTTCATCCTCCAACTTTTGTGGTGTTTCTTGCTGCTGAACTGGGACATTGGTATTTGCTTCACGAAATACAATGAGTTCAACTGGAACACAGTGCTGGAGGAAGTTCTGTCACATGTTGTGGGTCACGTTCTGCAGGAGAATGTACCAACCAGGCTTCAATACCAGATAGCTTGTCCCCTTAACCTCAGCAACCTGATTCTTAACATTACCCTGAAACCTCTCCATATACAAGATGCCTTTACATAGAAGGGTCTGCTGGCTGCACCATGTCAGTCACAAGCCATTTGGAAGTCAATAGCAGATCCACATGGTCCCACCACAGATATTTTATCACACACTACTGCTCTAGGTCCACTACTCAGCAGGCTCCAACTTATTGGCATTGCTGTTCTAGATAATTTTTATGAAACTCAGTCAATAAAGGCCCTGGCTAGTATACTCATGATCAGCAACAGACCATTTAAGAGTTCTCCAGTGCCACCTGTTAATGGCCTCCACAGGGCTTTGAAGAACTCATTTGACCCAAAGAATGCCTAATCTCACTTGATGGAGGTCAGGAACCTTACAGAGGAAGGCAAGAGACTTCATCCACAATTACTGATCTTTTTGCCATTTTGGTTTTGAATGCACACATGGGATCTTTCTTTAGATCCATCAGGTGCTGAGAATCTAAGCTATAGCCTCACATAGGACCAAGAGGCTGATTCAGACGCATCCCTTTCCAAAGCAATTAAGCACAGAGCCACAGTTGATGTCCATTTATTTCCATTTGAAAGCTGTTTTCTTCAGGATTCACAAAGGGATGGCCTGAGGCAAAGACTTTCCTGACATTCAGGGCAACAGAACAATAGCAAAAGGCCCAAAGCAGGGTTTATCCACTGAGACTTTCCTGGACACACTGATATTAGAGTTTTCTGAGATGCTCGCCATTCCCTTCATCTATCTTGTACATGGCCATGTCACTCAGATTGGAGGTGGTACATATCTTGGACACAAAACAATGAGCCTATTCTTGAGAGTGACCAGAATTGAGGAAGAAATCAGGAACTTAGGAAGATTGCAGGTGTTGCCCATCCATAAGGCAAGGGGCAGTCCACTCCTAAATTGGGCAGGATGAATGCTGGGAAGATTTCTACTAGACAGGACACATTGATGCATTCTTTTTTCTAAGGTCTACAACCACGGACACAGTGGGTTACAAAGACATGCAAAAAATCGCCTTGTCAAACGACTTACTAGAAGCAGTCCACTCCAAACCAAACAAACCGCCTTTCCTACCTATTCTCATAAGAAGAGACTAAACCACAAAATCACACACACACGCGCAAACGCACCTCCTTCATTCAAGTAGGTCTGTGACTATCTGGAGTGTCCTCTGACTGGTGGGCCATACTATGTTCCCCCAAAAGGCCTGTCCTGTCTCAGATCTGGTCGCGGTGAACCACTACCTGCTTTCTCAGGAAAGGCCCCTCTTCAGAGCTCTCCTGGCATTTGAAATCCTCATATCAGTAGGTACCAAGGAATACTTAGTCTATCCTTGGTTTTTCCAAACAATGGAGCCCACTGGCACTGGAACTGTGACAAGGTCTTGGTATTCTCTGTCTTCCTGGAGCCCAAGGTCAGGGAGTTTCTTCACCAAGGAAGTGAGGTAGGTCGCTTCATTCAGGAACTGAGTGACTTTACTGCCTTTGCAACCACTTTGTTCTAACAGGTGATTGCAAGGTTCCCATGAGGTGGAGGCTGCCCCTACTTCCCGAGACAGTTTCAACAGTTAGAATGGTATATCAACCATAGGAATCCGGGAACAGCTCGCCACACAGGCCTGGTTTGTTCCCTCTTCTCTACATTAAGAAAAGAGAGGCTGATTCAGACACAATGCTTCATCCTGAGTACGTTGTTTGCCATGGAAGATGACTTTTGCTCTCTCAGGTCCTTCATAGCTGCCTATGTCTTCTCCAGGGATCGTTTCTGCTTAAAACTTTGAGGATCTCAGCATCTGGAAGATCCCCTACATTCCTGTATTGTAAGACCAACTCTGTCGCTGCTCTTCTGTAAAGTTAGATTGAGGGAACAGTGTTTGGTTAGGCTTAATAACAGGTTCGATTTGGATTAAGAATCATTCTGAGCGATGAATAATGGTATTGGGAATGTGCGATATTTACAAGAATATTTAGGTGAAATATAAGTATGAAAACAGAAATCTAGGTAAAATTTGAAGCCCAGAAGGGCATTGGGCCTATAATTGGGATACTTAGCTTTGACTTACGTTCTGCACAGATGTCTTAAATAAATCCATATACAATGTCATAGGACCTTGTACCTTGGATGATTGAATGTCACGAGAATATCCAGTCAAAAAGCTATAGTCGGTAGGATTAGGAAAAGTGTCGGTAGGTTTAGAAAGAATAGTGATTATAGGTTTTGGAGGAAATGTTTTTAGCAATTGGGTTTCGGTTAGAAAGTGAATTTAAATGTCAGCACATGTGAAGAGTCAGTCAAAATGATAAACTGGGAAAATATTTAGGAAAGCAGAAATCAATAGAGACATTAGGATATCAGGCAAAGTATAAAGTGAGTGATAGGATTACACATTTTCAACAGGCTTGAGGTTGAATATATAATCTTAGGAGGAAACAAATATATAGTCACCAATAGGATTGACATTTGAGAGCGGTAGCAACCTGGACAGGAATATTTTTAGTAATCCATGCTCACTTTTCATTTAGGTTTTGGTACAATCATAACTGTGACCTTTGCATTTTGTTTCCAGAATATTACTGTGATAACATGTACATGTAGATCAGGTGACATGAGTATTTCTTCCACCATTTCTGGGAGCAATATTGTGAAGACGTATAAGTTAGTACTGGGGGTACAAATAGGTGTACCCTGTGTCTATGAATATAGAGATAATGCATGAATAGACCATACTGTGAATAAATAGTATTACTGGTTCCAACTTTGAATAATGGATTGAATTGATAAATGAAAACATAGAGGAAATCTTATATTGATATATATACATTCATTAAAACCAAATATACATCTAATGGTAATATTAGGGTTATGGTTCATCATGAAGAGTGTGTGAGTTTTGCTTCAAAAATGATTAAGGAAATCGAAAAAGAAACCTCATGAAAAGATCAGTCAAGAAATATGGAGTTATACATGTGTTCTGAAGCAGGAAGTGATTGAAAATGAAACAAATGCCTATTAATTTTCGAATTTCTAGATGAAATATATATTTTATGATGTGCATAAACGGAAGAAATTGCAATGTACCAGTGTTGAATAAAAATGAATTTCAAAATACACATCATGTCCCATAGAAATCTATTTGCATTGATGTTAAACTGGGTAAGTTACTGCAGAAATACAAGGATTTGTATGCACCATTCACTGAAGATAGTTCTCAGTACGAGGAAACAAATATGTTTTTCAGGTGTGTGAATATTCCTGGGAATAATCTAGTGAAAAGTTGATTAAAAATCCACATACATGAATATGAATTATTTTAGGGAGTGTATAATAAGACACATATTTCATATTTTGAAAAATCTGGAGAGTATGTATACACACACACACACAAACAGACTTTAAAAAGTAGGAATATATATGCCAATTGAAATTCACCATGAAATATATATCATCCACAGATCAGAAATATTTATTTTACTGAACATGGGTTTTTGTGTAAAGTTGTTCAACCAGGAAGCTCACCCATTGGTTGAATTTTCAGTTCCAGCATCATTTAGGAAGAGTGAACTATTCTAACAATTTGTATCTGCCAAGTGAGCCATCTCACAAGAATGTACGTGTGATTCCAGGTAGGATTCTATATGTGCATATAAAATTACATGTGCTGAATAGGCTGCAGAGAAAGGGAGTCAGGTATTCACATATTTGTTAACTTTAGAAATACATGGAGAAATATTTCAACAGAAAATTGACTAGATTTATAACTCCTACCCTATATAATGCAAAAGGCAAGTCCCACTATACAACATGCATCCTCTGAACTGCTTATATTTCTATTCTGTTTGGGTTTTTATTCTCCATCATATTAGGATTAGTAGTCAGAGTCTAGTAATGTAGTGGTTAGTGTCATGGATTCAGTATTTCTAATGGAAATTTGGAAAATGAATCCAATGTGTATGTAAATATATGCTACACAAAAATCTTCCCACTCTCATCCAGAAAAATGCCTTGACATTACCTTCGCACCAAGAAAGACACAATTAGAGGAGAAGAATTAGAAAATGTGTGAATACATATATTCAATGAAAAATCCTCAGAAATTCACAACCTTGGAGGTGGTAGAGGAGTTTCCAAAAGTAAGGGACAGGATAAACACTCCACAAACATGGAGCTCTGCTGGCCTAAAGACTTCTTGAGAAATGCCTCTGAGTTTGGGCACTTGAAATATATGTTGTTTTCAGGAGCTTTAGCTTCTTTCTAGTGAGACCATCAAAGCTGGGTCTGCATCTATGTGACCTGGAGGACATGGCATCTTATTTTTCAATGAACATGAGGCAGCAGTGCTGGTTTCTCTCTTTGCAGGTAAACTGTGGCCACTGGGGGCTAAGTGTCTCCCCGTTTGGACTGTGAAGCAATTTGGTCATGATCCACTTTTCGTTGTGTTTCTTGCTGCTGCACTGGGAGTTTGGTGTTTGCTTCATGAAATACAACGAGTTTATCTGGGACACAGTGCTGGAGGGAGTTCTGTCACGTGTGGTGGGTCAGTGTCTGCAGGAGAATGCACCAACCAGGCTTCTATCCAGATAGCTTTTCCCCTTGACCATAGCAACCTGATTCTGAATATTGCCCTGAAACCTCTGCATATAACAAGATGCCTTTACATAGAAGGGTCTGCTGCCTGCACCATGTCAGTCACAAGGCATTTGGAATCCAATGCTAGATCCTCATGGCCGTACCACTGATGTTTTATCACACACCTGCCCACCACTGCTCTAGGTCCACTTCTCAGCAGACTCCAACTTACTGGCATCTGTGTTCTACACCATGTTAAAGAAACCCAGTCAATCTAGGCACTCTCTGGTATACTCATGATCAGCAACAGGACATCCAAAGGTTCTCCAGTGCCACCTGGTCATGGTAATTTTAAAAATTTCATGATATTTATGTAACCATTTTCAAGGATGAAGTTGGAGGCATTGTGGGTTTCAATTATTCAGAAACCATTAAATGGTGAAGAATCTCATTTTAATGAAAGCTCTGGAGAACTCTCACAGGCAAGGCTTCCCAAATAGTGGCCAAAACGTCACTTGAAGCCAGGCCCATTGAGGTCTAAAATGTGAGGTCCATGTGTGTTTTGACTCTCAATTGTGGCTGCCATGTCTTTCAGAATAAAATTATGTGATTCTCTGGCTGAGAGTCCCAGTGAACTGTGGAAAGTCCCCCTGGGACTAGATCACAGCTTCCAATGGCGACTCTCATGCGTTGCCTCCGAAAATCTTAACACAATTCATGGCAATTCTTCTCTGAGGTCAGTTCAAGAACTGAGTCTCTAAGGGGAATCACACCAGAATTCAACCCAGGTTGAACCAGTAATCTCTCACAATTAAAACCTAAACACTCCCACATGACCCTCATCTTCTTCCATATAGACACTCATCATAACCTCTGGCTGGAGGTTTCCATGAGGGCACAGCCCAAGACAGTGTCCAAAATAAGCTTCCTTGTCCCTCATTTGCCTAAAGTCACGTTTGCCTGGACACCCTTCCTATGAACCAGGAGTGATCAAATAGGCCTGACATTTATACTGCTCCACTTCTCCAATTTGAGGCCTACTGACTGAGGGGTTTAAATTCTTTTTGGGAATTGGACGCATGAGAAACCACAAGAACTATGGGCAAGCCACTGCAGAGCTTTGAAGAACCCATTTGACACAAAGGATCCCTATTCTTCCTTGATGGAAGTAAGTGCCCTACCAGAGGAAGGCAAGAGACTTCATCCACAATGACTCTACTTTTAGCCATTTTGGTTTTGGATGCACATATGGAATCTTTCTTTAGATCCATAAGGTGCATAGAATCTAAGCCACAGCCTCACACAGGGCCAAGAGGCTGATTCAGACACATCCCTTTCCAAAGCAATTAAGCAAAGAGCCACAGGAGATGCACATTTATTTCCAATTGAAAAGTCTTTTGTTAAGGCTTCCAAAAGTTTTGGCCTGAGGAAAACACCTTCCTGACATTCAGGGCAACAGAAAAATATGTATGCATAAGGCCCAAAGCAGGGTTTCTCCACTGAGATATTCCTGGTCACACTGCTATCTGAGTTTTCTGAGATGCTCGGCCATTCCATTCAGCTATCCAGTACATGGCCATTTCACAGACCTTGGAGGTGGTACATATCTTGGACACACAACCATGAGTCTATTCTTGAGAGTGACCAGAATTGAGTAAGAAATCAGGAACTTAGGAAGATTGCAGGTGTTGCCCATCCATAAGGCAAGCCGCAGTCCATTCATAAATTGGGCAGGATGAATGCTGGGAAGCTTTCTACTAGACAGGACACATCCATTGATGCATTCTCTTTTCTAATGTCTACAACCACTAACACAGTGGGATACACAGACATAGAAAAAACTCGCATTGTCAAAGGACTTAGAAGAATCAGATAATTCCAAACCAAACAAACCTCCTTTCCTACTTATTCTGAGAACATGAGACAAAACCACAAACCCCACCCGAACTCACAAATTCAACTTCTTCCCCCAAGTAGGTCTGTGACTATCCGGAATGTCCTCTGACTTGTGGGCCATACTGTGTTCTCCCGAAATGGCCTGTCCTGCCTCAGATCTGGTAACCTTGGCCAACTCTGTAAAGTTGTCAGGAGCCAGTGTTGAGCCACTACCTGCTTTCTCAGGAAAGGACCCTCTTCAGAGCAATCCTGGCATTTGGCCATCCTCACATCAGTATGTACCAAGAATGACTGACGCTGTCCTTGGTAAATCCAACAAGTGAGCCCACTGGAACTGTGACTGGGACTGGCTCTGGGTGCCTGGCTACTTGGGTCACAAGTTCAGAGAGTTCCATCACCAAGGAAGTTAGGAAGGTCATTTCTTCGGGAACTGAATGAGGTCACTGCGGTGGCAACCACTTTGTCCTAACACTTGCTTCCAAGGGTCCCATGAGATGGAGGCTGCCCCTAATTCCTGAGACACTTTCAAAAGTTAGAATGGTATACCAACCATAGGTACCCAGGAACAGCTCTCCACACAGGCCCGGTTTGCTCCATCTCCTCTACGTTAAGGATAGAGAGTTGATTCAGACTCAACCCTTCATCCTGACCAGGTTGTTTTCCATGGAAGATTACTTTTGCTCTCTCCGGTCCTTCATAGCTGCCTACATCTTCTCCAGGGATAATTTCTGCTTTGACCTTTGAGGTTTTCAGCAGGTTGAAGATCCCCTACATTCCTGTATTGTAAGAACAAATCTGTCCCTGCTCTTCTGAATACTTAAATTGATGGAACAATGTATGGTTAGTGTTATTAACATGTTCAATTAAAACCAAAACACTACCACATGGCCCTTATATTCTTCCATATAGACACTCATCATTACGTCTGGCTGGAGGTTTCCACAAGGGGCGAAGCCCAAGACAGTGTCCAAAATAAGTTCCCTTGCCCCTCATTTGCCTAAAGTCTGGGTTTCCTGGACACCCTTCCTGTGAACCAGGATTGATCAAATAGGCCTGCCATTAATAATGCTCTTTTTCTCCTTTTTGAGGCCTACTGAACGTGAGGTATAGATTCTTTATGTGATTTGGAGTCATGTGAAACCCAAGCACCTTTTCTCGTCTTTGAAGAACTCATTAGACCCAAAGGATCCCTATTCGTACTTGATGGAGGTGAGGAGCCTAACAGAGGAAGCAAGAGACTTCATCCACAATGTCTGATCTTTTTGCCATTTAGGTTTTGGATGCACACATGGGATCTTTCTTTAGATCCATCAGGTGCTGAGATTGTAAGCCACAGCCTCACACAGAGCCGAGAGGATGATTTAGACACATCCTTTTCTAAAGCAATTAATCTAAGAGCCACGGGTGATGCTCATTCATTTCCATTTGAAAGCAGTTTCTTCAGGCTTCACAAACTGGTGGTCTGAGGCAAAGACCTACCTGACATTCAGGTCAACAGAACAGTAGGTAAGCAAAAGGCACAAAGCAGGGTTTCTCTACTGAGACTTTACTGGTCACACTGATATCTGAGTTTTCTGAGATCCTCCCCATTCATTTCAGGTATCCAGTAAATGGCCATGTCACAGAGCTCGGAGGTGGTACATATCTTGGACAAAAAAAATGAGCCTATTCTGGAGAATGGCCAGAATTCAGGAAGAAAACAGGAACTAAGGAAAATAGTAGGTGTTGCCCATCGATAAGGCAAGCAACATTCCATTCATAAATTGGGCAGGATGTGTCCTGGAATGCTTTCTACTTGTCAGGACACATGCATTGATGCATTCACTTTTCTCATATCTTCAACCACCGACAAAGTGGGATACACAGACATAGAATCACTCACCATGTCAAATGACTTATTAAAAACAGTCCACTCCAAACCAAACAAACTGCCTTTCCTACCTATTCTCAGAACATGAGACAAAACCATAAACTCACATCTACACCCTCAAAGGCATATCGTTTACCCACATAGGTCTGTGAGTAACCAGAGTGTCCTCAGACTGATAGGCCATACTATGTTCCCCCGAAATGGCCTGTCCTGTCTCAGATCTGGTCTCCTTTACCAACTCTCTAAAGTTTTCAGGAGCCATCGGTGAGTCACTACCTGCTTTCTCAGGAAAGGCCCCTCTTCAGAGCTTTCCTGGCATTTAGTGATCCACAAGAAAGACTGACTCTGTCCTTGGTAAATCCAAACAAGTGAACCCACTGGGAAAGGGACTGGGACTGGCTCTTGGTGCCTGGCTTCCTGGATCCCAAGTTCAGAGGGTTCCATCACCAAGGAAGTGAGGTAGGTCACTTCCTTCAGGAACTGAATGAGGTCACTGCCTTGGCAACCACTTTGTTCTAACATTTGCTTCCAATGGCTCCATGACAAGGAGGCTGCCCCTACTTCCTGTGTCACATTCACAAGTTAGAATGGTATACCAACCATAGGCACCCGGGAACAGTCAGAGTCTACTAGGGTATGGCTTACTGTCAGGAATTCAGTATTTCAAATAGAAAATAGGAAAATGAATCTAATGTGTATACAAATATATGCTAGACAAAAATCTTCCCACTGTCCTCCACAACAATGCCTTGATATTTCCTTCACCACAAGTAAGACACAATCAGTGGAGAAGAGTTTGAAAATCTGTGAATATATATCTGGAAAAAAAATGAATGGAGTTCACAACCTTGGAGGTGGTAGAGGAATTTCCAAATGTAAAAGAAAGGATAACCACTCCACAAACATGGAGCTCTGGTGGCCTAATAAATTTTTGAGAAACTGCCTCTGAGTTTGGGCCCTTGAAATATTTGTTGTTGTCAGGAGCTTTAGCTTCCTTTGTAGTGAGACCATCAAATCTGGGTCAGCATCTATGTGACCTGGATGACATGGTTCCTTATTTTCTATTGAACATGAGGCAGCAGTTCTGAATTCTCTCTTTGTAGGTAAACAGAGGCCACTGGGGTCTAAGTGTCTAACCGTGTGGTCTGTGAAGCCATTTGGTCATACTCGAATTTTTGTGGTGTTATTTACTGCAGTACTCTGAGTTTGGTATTGGCTTCATGAAGTACAAGGAGATAAACTGGGACACAGTCCTAGAGGGAGTACTCTCATGTGTGGTGAGTGAGGGTCTGCAGGAGAATGCACCAACCAGGCTTCTATCCCAAAAAGCTTGCACCCATGTCCATAGCAACCTGATTCTGAACATTGCCATGAAACCTCTCCATATAACAAGATCCCTTTATTTGTAAGGGTCTGCTGGCTGCACCATGTCAGTCACAATCCATTAGGAAGCCAAGGGAAGATCCATGTGGCCCCACGACAGATGTTTTATCATACACCTGCCAACCACTGCTCTAGGCCCACTACTCAGCAGGTTCCAACTTTCTGGCATCTCTGTTCTACAACATTTTCATGAAACCCAGTCAATCAGGGCACTGTCTGGTATACTCGTGATCAGCAACAGACATCCAAAGATTTTCTAGTGCCACCTGTTCATAGGAATATCAAAAATTTTATGGTGTTTATCTAGCCAATTTTCAAGGATGAAGTTGGAGGCACTGTGGGTTTCAATTCATTCAGGAACCATGAAATAGTGAGGAAGCTCATTTCAATGAAAGCTCGGGACAACTCTCACAGGCAAGGCTTCCCAAGGAGTGGCCAAAAGGTCACATGAAGCCAGGCCCATTGAGGTTTACAATTGAGGTCCATATGTGTTTTGACTCTCAACTATGACTGCTAAGTCTTTCTGAATAAAGTCATGTGATATCCTGGCTGAGAATCCCAGTGCTCTTTGGAAAGCCAACCTGGGCCTAGATCTCAGTCTCCAAGGGCAACTCTCATGTGTGGCCTCCTAAATTCCAAACACAATTCATGCCAATACATCGCTGAGATCTGTTCAGAACTCAGTCTCTAAAGGGAATCACACAAGAGTTAAAGCCCAGGTTGACCCTGGAATCTTTTCCAACCGTAACACAAATGACCACAATTAAACCAAAACACTCCAACATGGCCCTCATCTTCTTCCATATAGACAGTCATAATAAACTCTGGTTGGAGGTTTCCATGAGGGGCGCAGCCCAAGACAGTGTTCAAAATAAGCTCACTTGCCACTCATTTGCCTAAAGTCAGGGTGACATGGAAACCCTTCCTGTGAACGAGGGGTGATCAAATAGGCCTGCCATTAATAGTGCTCTACTTCTCCAATTTGAGGCCTACTCTCTGTGGGGTATAGATTCTTTATGAGAATTGGGGTCATGAGAAAACCCAAGCACCTATGGGCTACCCTCTGAAGGGATTTGAAGAACCCATTTGAGTGAACCAAGGAGTTGGATCAAAAGACTTTAGATATAGGGTTTTGGTTAGAGAGTGAATGTAAATTTCAGCATATGTGAAGAGTCAGCCACAGTGATGAACTGGGGAAAATGTGTAGGAAAGCAGATATCAATAGAGATATTAGGAAATCAGGCAAAGTACAAAGAGAGTGATAGGATAAGACATTTTTAACAGGGTTGAGTTTGAATATACAATCTTAGGAAGAAACAAATATGTAGTCACCAATAGGAATGATATTCGAGATCATTAGTGAATCAGGACATGGATGTTGTTAGTAATACATGCTCACTTTCAATATAGGCTTTGGTACAATCATAAGTGTGACACTTGCATTTTTTGTCAGGAATATTACTGTGATGAAATGCATATGTATATCAGGTGACTAGAATATTTCTTCCACCATTTTTGAAAGCAATATTTTAAAGGCTTATAAATTAGTATTGGGGATACAAAGAGGTATACCCTGGGTCTATGAATATAGAGATGATTCTTTAATAGACCATACTGTGAATAAATAATATAACTGGTTCAAAATTTAAATAATGGATTGAATTGATATCTGAAAATATACAAGAAATCTTACATTGATGTACATACATTCATTCCGAACAGTTATACATCTAATGATAATATTAGTGTTACGGTTTATTATGAAGAGTGTGTGAGTTTTGTTTCAAAAGTGATTATGGAAATCGACAATAATGTGTTTGGAAAGAATCTCATGAAAAGAACAGTCAAGAAACATGGAGGAATACATGTCTTCTCAAGTAGGAAGTGATTGAAATTGAACCAAATGCCTATAAATTTGTAAAATTGTGGATGAAATGATATATCCTATATTGCCCATAAACTGCAGAAATAGTAATGTACCAGTGTTGAATAAAAATAAACTTCAAAATACACATCATGTCCCATAGGTGTCTACTTGCATTGATGTTAAACTGGGTGAGTCACTGTAGAAATATTAGGATTTCTTAGCACCATTCCCTGAAGTTAGTTTTCAGTACTAGGAAACAAATATGTATTTCAGTGGATGTATATTTCTAAGAATAATCTTGTGAAAAATTGATTATATATCCCCATACAGGAACATGAATGAATTTAGGCAGTGTATAGTAAGACACTTATATTTCATATTTTGAAAATCTGGAGACTATATATATATATATAGACACAAACACACACACATTATAATGTAGCAATATATATGCCAATTGAAATTCATCATGAAAAATAACTCATCTGCATATCAAAAAATATTCATTATACTGAACATGGATTATGTATAATGTTGTTCATCTAGGAAGGTCACCCATGGGTTGAATTTTAGTTCCAACAGCCTTTAGGAGAAGTGATCTCTTCTCACAATTTGTATCTGCCAAGTCAGCCACCTCACAAGAATGTACGTGTGAAACCAGGTAGGATTCTATTTTTGCATATAAAAATACATGTGCTTAATAGGCTAAAGAGAAAGAGAGACAGAAATTCACATATTTCTTAACTTTAAAAACACATGGAGAATTATTTCAACAAATAATTGACTAGATTTATAACTCCTACCTTATATCATGCAAAAGGCAAGTACAACTACACACCATGCCTCTTCTGAACTGCTTGTATTTCTATTCTGTTTTGGTTATTTTTCTCATCATATTAGTATTAGTAGTCAGAGTCTATAAGGGTATGGGCTAGTGTCAAGGATTCAGTATTTCGAATGAAAAATTGAAAAATGAATCCAATGTGTATGCAAATATGTGCTACAAAAAAATCTTCCTTCTCTCATATAGAAGAATGACTTGACATTACCATTGCCCCAAGTAAGTCACAATTAGAGGAGAAGAGTTAGAAAATCTGTAAATATATATCTGCAACGAAAATGCTCAGGAGTGCACAACCTTGGAGGTGGTAGAGGAGTTTCCAAAAGTAAGTGACATGGGAAATACTCCACAGACATGAAGATCTGCTGGCCTAAACACTTCTTGAGAAACTGCCTTTGAGGTTGGGCACTTGAAATATATGTTGTTTTCAGGAGCTTTCGCTTCCTTTATAGTGAGACCATCTAAGCTGGGTCTGCATCTATGTGACCTGGAGGACATGGCATCTTATTTTCCAATGAACATGAGGCAGCAATGCTGAATTCTCTCGTTGTAGGTAAACTATTGCCACTGGGGGCTAAGTGTCTCCCCGTGTGGACTGTGAAACCATTTGGTCATCTTCCACTTTTCGTGGTGTTTCTTGCTGCTGCACTGGTAGTTTGGTATTGGCATCACGAAATACAAGGAGTTCAACTGGGACACAGTGCTGGAGGGAGTTCTGTCACGTGTGTTACGTGTACCCTGGTCTACAGTAGAATGCACCAACCAGGCTTCTATCCCACATAGCTTGCCCCCTTGATCATAGCAACCTAATTCTAAACATTACTCTGAAACTTCTCCATATAACAAGATGCCTTTATATACAATGGTCTGATGGCTGCACCATGTCTGTCTCAAGACAATTGAAAGTCAATGGCAGATCCACATGGCCCACCACAGATGTTTTATCACACACCTTCCCACCACTGCTCTAGGCCCACTACTCTGCAGTCTCCAACTTTCTGGCATCTCTGTTCTAAACATTTTCATGAAGCCCAGTCAATCAAGGCACTGTCTGGTATACCCATGATCAGCAAAAGTACATCAAAATGTTCTCAAGTGCCATCTGGTCATGAAAATTTCTAAACATTCATGGTATTGATCTAGACAAATTTCAAGGATGAAGGTGGAGGCACTGTGGGTTTCAATTCATTCAGGGACCATTAAATGTTGAGGAAGCTCATTTCAATGAAAGATCTGGAGAACACTCACAGGCAAGGCTTCCCAAAGAGTGGCCAAAAGGTCACATGAAGCCAGGCCCATTGAGGTCTACAATGTGAGGTCCTTGTGTGTTTTGACTCTCAACTATGGGTGCCAAGTCTTTCAGAATAAAATCATGTGATATCCTAGCTGAGATTCTCAGTACTCTTGGGAAAGCCACCCTGGGCCTAGATCTCAGTTTCAAAGGGCGACTCTCATGTGTGGCCTCCTGAAATCGCAACACAATTCATGGCAATACTTATCTGAGGTCAGTTCCAGAACTCATTCTCTAAGGGGAATCACACCAGTGTTCAAGCCCAGTTGGACCCAGTCATCTCTTCCATCTGCCACACAAATGACCACAATTAAAACCAAAACACTCCCACATTGTCCTCATCTTCTTCCACATAGACACTCCTCATAACCTCTGGCTGGAGTTTTTCATGAGGGGCACAGCCCAAGACAGTGGCCCAAATAAGCTTTCTTGCCCCTCATTTGCCTAAAGTCAGGGTGGCCTGGACACCCTTCCTGTGAACCAGGAGTGATTAAATAGGCCTGCCATTAATACTGCTCCACTTCTCCACTTTGAGGCCTTCTTACTGTGGGGTTTAGTTTCTTCTTTTTTTTTAAAAAAATTGAAATTTAATTGGAAAGTTAAAAAAATTGTATTGCAGAATATTAAATTTCTTATGCAAAAGCCTTTATCTTGTTTGTGAGGGAAACCTTGATGCCTTGCCAATCTGGTTATATGGAGACACTGAAAATTTTCTGTTACATACTACATGGATGAATGGCTACAGCACATCGTTTTTTCAAACTGAAAGGCAGATAACAGCAAGTAAGATAACAAATAAAAGCCAATTTTATTAAAAAATAAAGTTGTAAAATGTCTCAAATATTGGATATTAAATTCCTTTTTTTTTCTTTTTTTTTGGTTGTTCAAAAGCTCATGCTATATCATCTTTCATACATTTGACTCATTTGGGTTATGAACTCCCATTTTTACCCCAATACAAATCGTAGAATCACATCAGTTACACACTCACGTTTTTACATAATGGCATATTAGTGATTGTTGTATTCTTCTACCTTTCCTATCCCCTACTATCCCCCTCCCCTCCCCAACCATCTACCCTCTATACCTCATCTGCTATTGTTCAATTCTCTCCCTTGTTTCCCCCCCTTTCCCCTCACAACCTCTTATATGGAATTTTGTGTAACATTAAGTGTCTCCTACCATTTCCATATGCTTTCCATTCTCTCTCCCTTTCTCTCCCCCCACTCATCTCCATTTAGTGTTAATATTTTCCTCATGCTCTTCTTCCCTGTTCTGTTCTTATTTGCTCTCTTTATATCAAAGAAAACATTTGGCATTTGTTTTTTAAGGATTGGCTAGCTTTGCTTAGCATTATATGTTCTAATGCCATCCATTTCCCTTCAAATTCAATGATTTTTGTCATTTTTTAATGCTGCATAATACTCCATTGTGTATAGATGCCCCTTTTTTATCCATTCGCCTATGGAAGGTCATCTAGTTTGGTTCCACAGTTTAGCTATTATGAATTGTGCCGCTATGATCAGTGATATGGCAGTATCCCTATAGTGCGCTCTTTTAAGATCCTCAGGGAATAGTCCGAGAAGTGAGATAGCTGGGTCAAATGGTGGATCCTTTCCCTGCTTTCCCAGGTATCTCCATACTGCTTTCCAAATTGGCCTCAACATTTTCCAGTCCCACCAGCAGTGTACAAGTGTACCCTTTTCCCCACATCCTCGCCAACACTTATTGTTGTTTGATTTCATAATGGCTGCCAATCTTACTGGAGTGAGATGGTATCTTAGGGTGGTTTTGACTTGAATTTCCCTAACTGCTAGAGATGGTGGGCATTTTTTCATGTTCTTGTTGATGGATTGTATGTCCTCCTCTGTGAAGTTTCTGTTCAGGTCCTTGGCCCATTTGTGGATTGGTTTATTTGTTATCTTATTGTTTAATTTTTGAGTTCTTTGTATATTCTAGATATTAGGGCTCTATCTGAAGTGTGAGGGGTAAAAATTTGTTCCCAAGATGTAGGCTCTCTATTTACCTCTCTTATTGTTTCTCTTGTTTCGAAAAAAACTTTTTAGTTTAAATAAGTCCCATTTGTTGATTCTTGTTATTAACTCTTGTGCTATGGCTGTCCTATTAAGGAATTTGGAGCCCAACCCCACAGTATGTACATCGTAGCCAAATTTTTCTTCTATTAGATGCATTGTCTCTGATTTTATATCTTGCTCCTTGATCCATTTAGAGTTAACTTTTGTGCATGGCGAGAGAAAGGGATTCATTTTCATTTTGTTGCATATGGATTTCCAATTTTCCCTGGACCACTTGTTGAAGATGCTATCCTTCCTCCATTGCATGCTTTTAGGCCCTTTTTCAAATATAAGAAAGTTGTACTTTTGTGGATTGGTTTCTGTGTCCTCTATTCTGTACCATTGGTCCAGCTGACTTTTGTGATACCAGTACCACGCTGTTTTTGTTACTATTGCTTTGTAGTACAGTTTGAAATATGTTATCGCTATACATCCTGATTCACACTTCCTGCTTAGAATTGCTATTGCTATTCTGTGTCTATTGTTTTTCCATATGAAATTCATGATTGCTTTATATATTTCTACAAGAAATGCCATTGGGATTTTGATTGGCATTGCATTAAACCTGTAGAGAACTTTGGGTAATATCGCAATTTTGATGATGTTAGTTCTGCCTATACATGAACAGGGTACATTTTTCCATCTTCTAACATCTTCTTCTATCTCTTTCTTTAGAGTTATGTAACTTTCATTGTATAAATCTTTCACCTCTTTTTTTAGGTTGATTCCCAAGTATCTTATTTTCTATGAGGATATTGTGAATGGAGTGGTTTTCCTCATTTCAATTTCAGAAGTTTTGTTGCTGATATACAGGAATGCCTTTGATTTTTTCTTGTTGATTTTATATACTGGCACTTTGCTGAATTCATTTATTAACTCTAGCAGTTTCTTTGCATACCCTTTAGGGTTTGTTAAATATGTTATCATGTCATCCTCAAATAGCGAATATTTAAGTTCTTCTTTTTCTATTTTTATGCCTTTAATTTCTTTTGTCTGTCTAATTGCTCTGGCTAGTATTTCAAGAACTAAACTGAATAGAAGTGGTGATAGAGGGCATCTCTGTCTTGTTCCAGATTTTAGAGGGAATGCCTTCAGTTTTTCTCCATTTAGGATGATGCTAGCCTGAGGTTTAGCATATATAGCTTTTACCATGTTGAGGTAAGTTCTTGTTATCCCTAATTTTTATAGTGTTTTGAACGTAAAGGAATGCTGTACTTTGTCAAACGCTTTATCTACATCTATCGAGATGATCATATGGTTTTTGTCTTTAAGTCTATTGATGTGGTGGATTACATTTATTGATTTCCATAAATTGATCCAGGCTTGCATCCCAGGGATGAATCCTACTTGATCATGAAGCACAATTATTTTGATATGCTTTTGTATTCAATTCACCATGATTTTATTGAGAATTTTTGCATCCAAGTTTATTAGAGGTATTGGTCTGTAGTTTTCTTTCTTTGAAGTGTCTTTGTCTGGTTTTGGAATCAGGGTGATGTTGGCCTCATAGAATGAATTTGGAGGAACTCCTTCTTTTTCTATTTTTTGAAATTGCATGAAAAGTATTGGTATTAATTCTTCTTTGAGGGTTTTGTAGAACTCCACTGTATACCTATCCGGTCCAGGGCTCTTTTTGGTTGGTTGTCTTTTGATGGTTTCTTATTTTTCTTCCTTTGTTATTGGTCTATTTAAATTGTGGGTGTCTTCCTGACTCAATCTGGGCAGATCATATGACTTAAGAAATTTATCGATATCTTCTTTATCTTCTATTTTATTGGAATATAGGGTTTCAAAATACTTTCTAATTATCTTCTGTGTTTCTGTAGTGTGTGTTGTGATATTTCCATCTTTATTCCATATGTTAGTAATTTGAGTTCTCTCTCTTCTTCTCTTCGTTAGCATGGCTAAGGGCCTGTCGAACATATTTATTTTTTCAAAGAACCAACTCTTATTTATTTCAATTTTTACAATGTAGATTTTTTGTTTCAATTTCATTGATTTCTCCTCTAATTTCAATTATTTCTTGTCTTCTACTACATTTGATGTTCTTTTGCTCTTCCTTTTCTAGGTTTTTGAGGTGTAGTGTGAGTTCATTTATTTGTTGTTGTTTTTTTCTTTTTTTGAGGAAAGAATTACAAGAAATGAATTTCCCTCTTAAAACGGCTTTCATTGTGTCCCATACAAACCGGTATGTTGTGTCTCTATTGTCATTTGTCTCTAAGAATTTTTTTATCTCCTCCTTTATGTCTTCTGTAACCCACTGATCATTCAGTAACATATTGTGCATTTTCCATGTGATGTAGAATTTTTCCTTCCTTTTTTTTTTCATTGATTTAAAGTTTCAATCCATTATGATCAGATATGGTGCATGGTATTATCTCCATACCTTTATATTTACTAAGAGTTTCCCTATTGCATAATATATGGTCTATATTGGAGTAGGATCAATGTGCTGCTGAGAAGAACGTGTATCCACTTGATGATGGTTGATATATTTTATATATGTTGGTTACGTCTAGGTTATTGATTGTGCTATTGAGTTCTATAGTATCTTTATTCAGCTTTTGTCTGGAGGAAGGCAAGAGACTTCATCCACTATGACTGCCCTTTTTGCCATTTTAGTTTTGGAAGCACACATGGGATCTTTCTTTAGATCCATGAGGTGCTGAGAATCTAAGCCACAGGCTCACACAGGGCCAAGATGCAGATTCAGAAACATCCCTTTCCAAAGCAATTAAGCAAAGAGCCACAGGTGATGCACATTTATTTCCATTTAAAAACTGTTTTCTTCAGTCTTCACAAAGGGGTTGCCGGAGGCAAAGACCTTCCTGACATTCAGGGCAACAGACAGGGAAGCAAAAGGCCCAAAGCAGGGTTTCTCCACTGAGACTTTCTTGGTCACACTGATATCTGAGTTTTCTGAGATACTCGCCATTCCCTTCAGCTATCCAGTACATTGCCATGTCACAGTGCTTGGGGTGGTACATATCTTGGACACAAAACCATGAGCGTATTCTAGAGAGTGGCCAGAATTCAGGAAGAAAACAGGAACTTAGGAAGATGGCGAGTGTTGCCCATTTATAAGGCAAGCTGCAGTTCATTCATAAATTGCACAGGATGAATGCTGGGAAGCTTTCTAGTAGACTGGACAAATCCCTTGATGCATTTTCTTTTCTAATGTCTACAACCACGGACACAATGGGATATATAGACACAGAAACACTCGCCTTGTCAAATGACTTACTAGAAACAGTCCACTCCAAAACTAACAAACCACCTTTCCTACCTATTCTGAGAACAGGAGACAAAACAACAAACCCACAACCACACCCACAAAGACACCTCCTTCCCCCAGTAGGTCTCTGACTATCCAGAGTGTCCTCTGACTGGTGGGCCATGATATATTCCCCCATATTGGGGTGTCCTGTCTCTGATATGGTCTCCGTGGCCAACTCTGTGATGCTGTCAGAAGCCAGCGATGAGCCACTACCTGCTTTCTCAGGAAAGGCCCCTCTTCAGATCTTCCTGGCATTTGGCCAACCTCACATCAGTATGTACCAAGAAAGACTGACTCTGTCCTTGGTAAATCCAAACAAGTTTGACCACTGGGACTTGCACTGGGACTGGCTTTGGGTGCCTGGCTTCCTGGATCCCATGTTCAGAGAGTTTCATCACCAAGGAAGTAAGTTGAGTTCATTTCCTTCAGGAACTGAATGAGGTCACTACCCTGGCAACCACATTTTCCTAACAGTTCCTTCCGAGGGTCCCATCAGATGGAGGCTGCACCTACTTGCTCTGACATTTTCACAAGTTAGAATGGTATATCAACCGTAGGCACCCGGGATCAACTCTCCACACAGGCCTGGTTTGGTCCATCTTCACTACATTAAGAAAAGAGAGGCTGATTCAGACACATCCTTTCATCATGACCAGGATGTTTTCCATGTAAGATGACTTTTGCTCTCTCAGGTCCCTCATAGCTGCCTACATCTTCTCCAGGGATTATTTCTGCATGGACTTTTGATGTTGTCAGCTGGTGGAAGATCCCCTACCTTCCTGTATTGTAAGACCAACTCTGTTCCTGCTCTTCTGTAAATGAGATTGAGGGAACAGTGTATGGTTAGGGTTAATAGCATGTTCGATTTGGGTTAGGAATAATTATGCTGGATGAATAATGGTATTGGGAACCTGTGATATTTATAAGAATATAGACGTGAAATATATGTATGAGAACAGAGATCTAGGAAAGATTTGAAGCCCAGATAGGAATTGAAACCACGATTGGTATACTTAGCTTGAATTATGTTCTGCACCGAGGTCTCAGATAAATTGATATACAATGGCATAGGACCGTGTACCTCGGATGTTTGAATGTAGAAGAGAACATGCAGTCAAAAAGGGATAGTCTGTAGGATTAGGAAGATAGTCAGTAGGTTTAGGAAGAATAGCGAGTATAGGAGTTGGACCAAAAGTTCTTTAGCAATAGGGTTTCAGATAGAGAGTGAATGTAAATGTCAGCACATTTGAAGTTACAGTCACAATGATGAACTGGGGACAATATGTAGAAAAGCAGATATCAATAGGGACATTAAGAAATCAGGCATAGTATAAAGTGAGTGATAGGATTAGATATTTTCAAAAGGCTTGAGGTTGAATATATAATCTTAGGAAAAAAACAAATATGTAGTAACAAAGAGGATTGACATTTGAGAGCATTACTCAACCTGGACAGATGTTTTTAATAATCCATGCTCACTTTCCATTTAGGCTTTGGTACAATCATAAGTGTGACCTTTGCATTTTGTGTCCAGAATACTACTGTGATAAATGTATATGTAGATCAGGTGACATGAGTCTTTCTTCCACCATTATGGGGAGCAATATCCTGAAAACTTATAAATTAGTAATGGGGATACGAAAAGGTGTACCCTGTGTTGATGATTATTCAGATGATGCATGAATAGACCATATTGTGAATAAAGTATATAACTGGTTCCAACTTTAAATAATGGATTGAATTTGCATCTGAAAAAAATATATGAAATCTTATATTGATATACATAAATTCATTCCAACCTGTTATATATCTAATGGTAATATTAGGGTTACAGTTTATCATGAAGAGTGAGTTTTGCTTGAACAATGATAATGGAATCGAAAATAATGTGTTTAGAATGAAGTCAAGTGAAAAGAACAGTAGAGAAATATGGAGGAATACATGTGTTCTGAAATAGTAAGTAATTGAAAGTGAACCAAATGCCTATAAATTTGTGAAGTTGTGAATGAAAAAAATATATCCTATGTTGTACATAAACTGAAGAAATTTTAATGTACCAGTGTTTAATAAAAATGAACTTCAAAATACACATCATGTCCCATAGAAATCTATTTCCATTGATGTTAAACTGGGTCAGTTACAGTAGAAATATTAGGATTTGTAAGCACCATTCACTGAACTTAGTTTTCAGTAGTAGGAAACCAATATGTATTTCAGGTGGTTGAGTATTTCTTAGAATAATCTTGTGTAAAGTTGATTATACACCCAAATACATGAATACGAATGAATTTAGGGAGTGTATAATAAGATACATATATTTCATATTTTGGAAATTCTGGAGAATATATATATATATATATATATATATATATATATATATATATATACACACAAATACACACACAAACACACACACACAAATTAATATGTAGAAATATATATGCCAATTGAAATTCATCATAAAATATAATTCATCCACATATCCAAAAATATTCATTTTACTTAACATGGATTTATGTATAATGTTTTTTACTAGGAAGCTCACCCATAGGTTGAATTTTCAGTTCAATCAGTATTTAGGGGGAGTCATCTCTTTTCACAATTTTTATATTCCAATGTCAGTGAGCTCACAAGAATGTACGTGGGATACCAGGTAGGATAGTATATGTGCATAAAAAATACATGTGCTGAATAGGATACAGAGAAAGGGAGACAGGAATTTACATATGTGATAACTTTAAAAACTCATGAAGAAATATTATAATAAAAAGTTGACTAGATTTAAAACACATACTCTTGATAAAGCAGAAGGCAAATACAAGTATACACCATGCTTCCTATGAAAGGACTGTATTTCTATTCAGTTAGGTTTCTTTTTCTCCATCATATTAGGATTAGTAGTCAGATTCTAGTAGGGTATGGGTTGGTGTCAGGGATTCAGTATTTCAAATGGAAAATAGAAAAATTAATCTAATGTGTATGCAAACATGTACTACAGGAACAATTTCCCACTCTCTTCCAGAACAATGGCTTGACATAACCATCACTCCAAGTAAGACACAATTAGAGGAGAGGAGTTAGAAAATCTGTGAATACATATGAGAAATGTAAAATGCTCAGAAGTTCACAACACTGGAAGTAGAAGAACAGTTTCCAAAAGTAAGGGAGAGGGTAAACACTTCACAAACATGGAGCTCTGCTGGCCTAAAGACTTCTTGAGAAACTTCCTCTGTGGTTGGGCAAATGAAATATTTGTAATTGTCAGGAAATTTAGTTTCGTTTGTAGTGACACCATGAAATCTGGGTCTGCATCTATGTGACCTGGAGGACATGGTTCCTTATTTTCTAATGAAAATGAGGCAGCAGTTCTGAATTCTCTCTTTGTAGGTAAACTGTGGCCACTGGGAGCTAAGTGTCTTCCCGTGTGTTCTGTGAAGCCATTTGGTCATGCTCCAATTTTCAGGGTGTTTCTTACTCCTGAACTGGGAGTTTCGTATTAGATTCATGAAATACAAGGAGTTCAACTGCGACACAATGATAGAGGGAGTTCTGTCACGTGTGGTTTGTCATGGTCGACAAGAGAATGTACGAACCAGGCTTTAATCCCACATAGCTTTCCCACTTGACTATAGCAACCTGATTCTGAACATTGCCCTGAAACCTCTCCATATAAAAAGATGCCTTTACATATAAGGGTCGGCTGCCTGCACCATGTCAGTCGCAAGTCTTTTGGAAGCCAATGGAAGATCCAGGTGATCCTACCAAAAATATTTATTTACACACCTACAGTCCACTGCTCTATGCCCACTACTCAGCAGGCTCCAACTTACTGGCATCTCTGTTCTACAACATTTTCACGAAACCCAGTCAATCAAGGCACAGTTTGGAACCATCATGATCAGCAACAGGACATTCAAAGTTTATCCAGTGCCACCTGGTCATGGAAATTTCAAATTTCATGGTATTTATCTAGCCATTTTTCAAGGATGAAGTTGGAGGCACTGTGGGTTTCAATTAATTCAGGAACCATTAAATGGTGAGGAAGCTCATTTCAATGAAAGCTCTGGAGATCACTCACGGGGAAGGCTTCCCAAAGAGTGGCCAAAAGGTCACATGAATCCAGGCCCATTGAGGTATACAAAGTGAGATCCATGTGTGTTTGTATTCTCAACTAAGCGTCCCAAGTCTTTAAGAATTAAATCATGTGATATCCTGGCTCAGAATCCCCGAGCACTGTGGAAAGCCATCCTGGGCCTAGATCTCAGATTACAAGGGTGATTCTCATGCGTGACCTCCTAAAATCCCAACACTATTTTTTGCAATACTTCTCTGAGGTCAGTTCCAGAACTCAGTCTCTAAGGGTAATCACACCAGAGTTCAAGCTCCGGTGGACACAGTCATCTCTTCCAACTACCACACAATTGACCACAATTAAAACCAAAACACTCCCATATGGACCTCATCTCCTTCCATATAGACACTCATCATAACCTCTGGCTGGAGGTTTCCATGAGGGGCGCAGACCAAGACAGTATCCACAATAATCTACCTTGCCCCTCATTTGCCTAAAGTCAGGGTGGCCTGGACACGCTTCCTGTTAACCAGGAGTGATCAAATAGGCCTGGTGTTAATACTGTTCTGCTTGTCCAATTTGAGGCCTACTGACTGTCAGATATTGATTCTTTATGTGAATTGGAGTCATGAGAAAACCCAAGCACCTATGGGCTAGCCTCTGCAGGTTTTGAAGAACTCGTTTGACCCAAAGGATTCCTATTCTCACTTGATGGAGGTCAGGAACCTTACAGAGGAAGGCTAGAGACTTCATGCCAATGACTGCTCTTTTGGCCATTTTGGTTTTGAATGCACGCATGGGAAATTTCTTTAGATCCCTCAGGTGCTGAGAATCTAAGCCACTGCCTCATACAGAGCCAAGGGGCTGATTCAGACACATCCCTTTTCAAAGCAGTTAAGGAAAGAGCCACATGTATGCCCAATAATTTCCATTTGAAAACTGTTTTCTTCAGGCTTCACAAAAGGGTGGCCTGAGTCAAAGACCTTCCTGAAATTCAGGAAAACAGAACAATAGGTAAGCAAATGGTCCAAAGCAGGGTTGCTCCACTGAGAATTTCCTGGTCACACTGATACTTGAGTTTTCTGAGATGCTTGCCATTTCTTTCAGCTATCCAGTACATGGCCAGTCACAGAGCTTGAAGGTGGTACATATCGTGAACAAAAAACCATGGTCCTATTCTGTAGAGTGGCCAGAATTCAGAAAGAAAACAGGAACTTAGGAATATAGCAGGTATTGCGCATCAATAGGGCAAGCTACAGTCCATTCATAAATGAGGCAATTTGAATGCTGAGAAGCTTTCTACTAGACAGGACACATCCATTGATGCATTCTTTTTTCTAATGCATACAACCACGGACACAGTGAAATACTGAGACATAGAATCACTCGCCATGTCAAAAGACTTACTAGAAATACTAAACTTCAATCCAAACAAACCGACTTTAATACCTATTCTAGGAAAATGAGACAAAACCACAAACCCACAACAACACCCACAAAGGCACCTCCTTCACCCAAGTAGGTCTGTGACTATCCAGAGTGTCCTCTGACTTGTGGGCCAAAATATGTTCCCCCAAATTGGCCTGTCCTGTCTCAGATCTGGTCTCCTTGGCCAACTCTGTGAAGTTCTCAGTAGCCAGCGGTGAGCCACTACCTGCTTTCTCAGGACAAGCCCCGCTTCAGAGATTTCCTCTCATTTGGCCTGCCTCACATCTGTAGGTACCAACAAAGACTGACTCTGTCCTTGCTGAATCCAAACAAGTGAGACCACTGGGACTGGAACAGGGACTGGCTCTGGGTGCCTGGCTTCCTGGATCCCAAATTCAGAGAGTTCCATCACCAAGGAAGTTAAGTGAGGTCCCTTCCTTCAGAAATTGAATGAGGTCACTGTCTTGGCAACCACTTTGTCCTAACTGTTGCTTTCAAGGGTCCCATGATACGGAGGCTGCCCCTACTTTCTGTGACACTTTCACAAGTTAGAATGGTATATCAACAATAGGCACCCAGGAATAGATCTCCACACAGGCCTAGTTTGGTCCAACTTCTCTACGTTAAGAAGAGAAGCTGATTCATACACAACCTTTTATCCTGACCAGGTTGTTTGCCATGGAAGATGACTTTTGGTCTCTCAGGTCCTTCATAGCTGCCTACCTCTTCTCCAGGGATCATTTCTGCATGTACCTTTGAGGTTCTCAGGAGGTGGAAGATTCCCTACATTTCAGTATTGTAAGATCAACTCTTTCCCTGCTCTTCTGTAAAGTTAGATTGAGGGAACAGTGTATGGTTATGGTTAATAACATGTTCGGTTTGGGTTAGAAATCATTCTGCTGGATGAATAATGGTATTGGGAACTTGCTATGTGTATAAGAATATATAGGTGAAATATATGTATGAAAACAGAAATCTAAGTATGATTTGAAGTCCAGAAGGGCATTGGGCTCTTGATTGGGATATGCAGCTTTGAATTACGTTCTGCAGAGGTGTCTCAATTAAATCGATATACAATGCCATAGGACCTTGTACCTTGGATGAATTAATGTAGAAGGAACATCTAGTCGAAAAGGGATAGTCCGTAGTGAAAGGTTAATAAAATAGGTACTTGTCACTTCCTGTTTTTCTGTATGCTTAACAAAACACTGTTGAAATCTTGAGAAATGTTTGCTAATCTTGTTTCCAGAATGTTCTGTTCCCAACTGCCAAACTGCAGAATGTACTCCCTCACTCAGTGTCATGCAAACCGCCCACATGCCCTCACCCATTAGTAAACTTCCCTCTCTTCCCTCTCCAAGGAAAGTATATAAGCTGTGCTTAAGGTGTTCTCAGGGCTCTCTGCTCTATTTAAGTGAGTTCTGAGCCACAGCATGCTGAACCCCAAATAAACCCATTGCTGTTGCATGAGACAGACTCTTGGTGGTCTCTTCCTTCGACACTCGCCCGACCTTTACATATTGAGGTTCCACAGAGTTCTGGCAGTGGCAGACGAGAGACCCCAATGGGCTCCTCTCGGAGCAAGTAAGGCACCTCTTTCTGGTTTCAGGTTTCATGTTAGGGCTTGGCAAAATCTCTGGCGATGAAGAGCCTGAGCTCCCTCCGAAGGTGGCTGAGAGACGTGTCACGGAGACACAGGGCACCTCCCTGGGGGACGCCGCAGAAAACTCGGGAAATTAAGGAACAATAGTCTCCTCAACTCAGTGATATTTTGTTTCAGATTCGGTATTGTCATCCCATCGGGTTTTGCCGGCTACTCATTCCTGGTTTCAGTGTTTGACGTCCATTGCCTGTGTTTATGGTCTTGTCTTATCTGTGTCATGTGTCCTTACTTTTGCTGTTTGTGTACCTTTCATTATGGGACAGAGCAGTTCAATGCCTCTGTCCCTGACCCTTGATCACTGGAACAAAGTCCGCTTAAGAGCTCAGAATCTTTCTTGTTTTAGTAAAATGCTGGACCTGGCAGAATCTCTGTGCCTCAGAATGGCCCACCTTTGAATTCGGATGGCCCCTAGAAGGATCTTTCTACTTCGCACTAATTTAAAAATTCAGAGATATTATCTCAGCCGGGGACACATAGCCATCTGGATCAACAGCCATATATCTTAACTTGGCAGAACATCTGCAAATCTCCTCCTCCATGGGTGAAGCCTTTCCTTGCCCCTGCCTCTGCTCCTACTCCTTCTCCCATGATCTCTCAAACCCTCTCAACCTCCTCCTCCTCCACCCCCTGTTCTCCCCGAGTCACAGATTTGACTCTACTGGACTCTTCTTCCCTTACTAATCCCCTGCCCTTGTCCCCTAACCCACAACACCCTCAAATGGATTTCCCTGCTGCTGACTCAGCCTCTTTACCATTGGAGGAAGCTAAGCCGGTAATAGGGTCTGATAATGAACCGGGGTTCATGGCCCAGGTAAGTCAGGGGTTAGCCAGGAACCAGGGAATTAATTGGAAGTTATATTGTGCTTATAGATACCCGAGTTCAGGACAGGCAGATAGAATAAATTGAACCATTAAAGAGACCTTAAGAAAATTAAACTTAGAGAACAGCATAAAAGATTGGACTATGCTCCTGCCTTATGCAATGTTTCATGCAAGAAATACTCCCTGTGTTTCTTTGAGTAACCTTAGCCCCTGTGAAATTCTCTATTGTTGCCCTCCTGCAGTAAGGGACCTAAGCCCGACTCAAAGACCTAACCATTCCATCCACACCCCCTTGCTTGACAGACTTAAAGCTCTGAAAAGAACTCAGTGATACCTGTGTAAACAGCTGGCCACTGCCTACCAAACTGGGGACAAAGGGACTCCACATCGATATCAAGTAAGAGACTTCATCTACGTAAGACGACATCAGGTATCATGCTTGAAACCCCGCTGGAAAGGACCATAGCCGGTGCTACTTATAACACCTCCAGTGGTAAAGGTAGATGGAATCAATTTCTGGATCCATGCCTCTCATCTCAAGCCTGCGCCCTGTCCAGACTCTGGCTGGAAACTGGAAAAGACTGGTAAAACCTTCAAATTGCGTATTCGCCATGTGGATAAGTCTGTGGACTCTCTCCTTGGCCACAAGTAGTCCTAAGCCACATCAGCCCATTCAGCAGTGATGGCTGATCACAATTCCTACTGGAAAAGAAGTATAATCTATCTCGCATACAGCCCCCTGAGGGACCTGGTGGCCATCATTCCTCCCAGACATTTGTCAGCTGGCTATAGGTCTTACCTATTGGGATATCCCTGATGAAGAGGATACCACTAAAATTCCATTAAATTACTTCTGTAGCATAGATAATGGAAACAAACATTATGGATGAAGGGACATGCAAGCCAGATGCAGGTTGGCTAGCCTAGATTACTATGTTTGCAGGGCAGACTCTCAAAGCCACAGTCACGGCTGTGTGGGGGGAAAGCCGACTTCTTCTGTAAGTCATGGGGATTTGAGCAAACAGGGGCTGCCTGATGGAACCCAAACTCCTCATCAAATTCAGTACACATCATGGGCCATATTACCAATTAGATAAGAAGAACCGATGGCCCCCAGAGGGGTCTCTAGATCCTCAAATTCTGCGTGACCTTTTCCCTCCTTCACTCACATCCTGAACTATGCTTCTCCAATAGATCCTCACCCTCAGCCTTCTGCTCCAGACATTCTGCTGTCACTCCCACCTCACCAACCTGATTTCTCCCCTCCAATTACTAGATCAAAAACCCAAACCTCTGCCGGTTCTCAGACCATTGCCTCCTTGCTGAGGCAGCAGTTACTGAAGTACCCCTCCACCCACTCACTCCTCTCTTGTCCTGTCAGTGCCCGCACCGGGTCCCGCCAGGTCTTCTTACCAGCTAAACCAAAGCTCAAACCAGCTGAGGAGAGCCCTCAGTCCCCTATCTAAGATGTAATAAAAATGGCCTTTAAAGTTGGTTTGTCATCACTGAAAACAGTTTACTAATAATTAAACGTCCCTCATATGCGTTTTGAGATACTCACTCCCATCATCCTCTCTGCTCTACCTGTTCTACTGCTCAAGTTTTTGTTGCTAGGAAAATCTCAAACCCGTTTCCCATTATTCTTTTACATCTCTCCTTCCTCATTCTCAGATCCACGGAGCTGATCACAGCCCACCTTCCCCGTCTTCCCCCTCTGCACTAGGCCCACAGAAAAGTCTTAACTGACCTTCTCCAGAAGTCTTCACCATGGCTGACTTTAGGACTTTCAGAAAAAGAGTCCCTATAAAAGAGTTCAATGTAGATAAACTTCCTCTTTTCGTGTTGCCCTGTTCTACTTGGCCAGTGGCTAAAAAAATCAGCACTTCTCAGGTAGACACCCTTTTTCTAGTTTTTCACAAAATATGTGAACAAGGCCTCTGTCCTTGAGCTGGGGATTCACAGAGATGGCTACATTTCTAAGATAAAGAAGTTACCAACTGGTCTCCATGGTAACAGCTGGCAGGGGTAAAATAAGAAAGGGAAGAAAAAGCTCTCCCCCTCCCAGGTGTCCTTTAAAAGTTAACTTGCCCAGAACAGGGGAAAAACAGGAACAAATACTGCGTTTTTGAACTTCTGCAGACTGTGAGCTTCTGAGCACCTTCCCTTACATGTTGGGTACAAAATTCTGAAACTACCTAAACTTGAGTTTCAGGGGATTAATTGATTACAACAGAAGCAATGCCCTCTGAATCCGGTTGCAACCAAATAGGACTGTTTCCCTGTCTTTAGTGCTATCTTAGGTGCCTTGCCTTGTCCTCCTTACAACAGAATAATTCTATATACTTAAACCTTGTTTATGTTTTCATGAAATGGTCAACAGATGTGATTAATGGTGTAATGGTGCAGATGTTTCCCAGAGTGCTCTATTATGAAGCAGGTTCATTTGAAGATCAAATAGGGGGACATACAACCAGGTTCCACTGGGAGCATATATCCCTCACTTTAGCCATCATATTAGGAATAGGATTTGCTGCACGGGTGGGCCCAGGAACCACTGCCCTTGTCCATGTGACACAATAAATTACCCAATTAGAAGCAGCAATAGACCAAAACTAAGATATTAGAAACCACCATCAGAGCTTTGCATGAAACTTTAACCTCTCTCTCTGAAGTTGTTTTACAGAACAGTTGAGGTTTGGACCTCCTCTTCATTAAAGAAGGGGGCCTTTGTGCTGCATTGAGGGAAGAATGTTGTTTTTATGCCGAACATACTGGAGTTGTAATAAAATCTATGAGTAAATTAAAAAGACACATTAAAGAGCATCAACAAGAGAGAGAGAGAGACCCAAAAAAGGGTTGTTTGAGTCTTGGTTCACACAGTGCCCCTGGTTAACTACGTTTTTATCAACCCTGGCTGGTCCAATAATAATCCTCATATTATTGCTAACTATAAAACCCTGTTTTCTCAACCGTGTAATTTCTTTTCTCCAGGCTCAAATTGGACGAGTTAAACTTATGGTAATACCCCACTAGGAGACATAGAATGTGAAACCCCCCAATGATAATTTTTATGATTAAAAGTAGCCAGAAAAAGAAGTGAGGAATGAAAGGTTAATAAAATAAGTACTTGTCACTTCCTGTATTTCCCTATGCTTAACAAAAAACTGTTGAAATCTTGAGAAATGCTTGCAAAACTTGTTCCCAAAATGTGCTGTCCCCAACTGCCAAACTACAGAATGTACTCCCTCACCCAGTTGCATGCAAACTGCCCACTCGTCGTGACCCATCAATAAACTTCCCTCCCTGCCTTCTCCAGGGAAAGTATACAAACTCTACTTAAGCTATTCTCAGGGCTATCTGCTCTATTAAAGTGAGCTCTGAGCCCCAGCATGCTGGAAACCCAATAAACCTTTTGCTGTATCATGAGTACTCTGTTGGTCGTCTCCTTCTCCGAAGCTTCCCGGACATTTACTTGGATGATTGAATGTAGAAGAGAACATCCAGTGAAAAAGGTATAGTTGGTAGGATTAGGAAGATAGTCAGTAGGTTTAGGAAGAAGAGTGAGTATAGAATTTAGAACAAAAGTTCTTTAGCAATACGGTTTCAGTTAGAGAGTGAATGTAAATGTGAGCACAGTTGAAGAGTCAGTCACAATGATGAACTGGGGAAAATATGTAGGAAAGCAGATATCAATAGAGACATTATGAAATCAGGGAAATTACAAAGTGAGTGACAGGACTAGATATTTTGAAAAGGATTGAGTTTGAATATATAATCTTAGGAAAAAACAAATATGTAGACACCAATAGGATTGATATTTGAGAGCATTAGGCAAATTTCAGGTGCATGAATATTTCTGAGAATAATCTTGTGAATAGTTGATTATAAATCCAGATACATGAACATGAATGAATTTAGGGAGTGTATATGAGACACATATATTTCATTTTTTGAAATATCTGGAGAGTGTGTATATATATATATATATATATATATATATATATATATATATATACACACACAAACACAAAACACACACAGACAAAAAAGTAGCAATATATATGTCAATCAAAATTCATCATATAATATATATTATCCACAGATCTAAAAATATTCATTTTACTGAACATGGATTTATGTATAATGTTGTTCAACTAGAAAGCTCACCCATATGTTGAATATTCAGTTTCAATGGGGTTTAGTAGGAGTGATCTTTTCTCTCAATTTGTATCTGCCAAGTCAGCCACCTCACAAGAATGTACGTGTGGTACCAGGTAGCCAACCTGATTCTGAACATTGCCCATAAACCTATCCATATAACAAGATGCCTTTACATATAAGGGTCTGCTTGCTGTACCCTGTCAGTCACAAGGCATTTGGAAGCCAATGGCAGATAAACATGGCCCCACCACACATGTTTTATCACACACCTTCACACCACTGCTCTAGGCCCACTAATGAGCAGGCTTCAACTTACTGGCATCACTGTTCTACACAATTTTCATGAAACAAAGTCAGTCAAGGCACTGTCTGGTACACTGATGGTCAGCAACAGGATATCCAAAAGTTCTCCAGTGCCACCTGGTCATGGGAATTTCAAAAATTTTATGGTATTTATCAAGCCATTTGTCGAGGATGAAGTTGGAGGCTCTTTGGGTTTCAATTTATTCAGGAACCATTAAATGTTGAGGAAGCTCATTTCAATGAAAGCTCTAGAGAACACTCACAGGCAAGACTTCCCAAAGTGTGGCTAAAAAGGTCACATGAAGCCAGGCCCATTGAGGTCTACAATGTGAGGTCCATGTGTGTTTTGACTCTCAACTGTGGCTGCAAAGTCTTTCAGAATAAAATCATGTGATATCCTGGCTGAGATTCCCAGTGCTCTGGGGAAAGCCACCCTGCACCTAGATCTCAGGTTCCAAGGGCGACTCTCATGCATGGCCTAGTAAAAACCAAACACAATTCATGAAAATACTTCTCTGAGGTCAGTTCCAGAATTCATTCTCTAAGAGGAATCACAACAGAGTTCAAGCCCAGGTGGACCCAGTCTTTTCTTCTAAGTGCCACACAAATTACCACAATTCCAAACAAAATGCTCCCACATAACCCTTTTCTTCTTCCATATAGACACTCATCCTAACCTCTGGATGGAGGTTTCCATGAGGGGCGCAGGACAGGAAAGTGTCCAAAATAACCTCCCTTGCCCCTCATTTGCCTAAAGTCAGTGTGGCCTGGAAATCCTGACTGTGAAACAGGAGTGATCAAATCGGCCTGCCGTTAATACAGCTTGGCTTCTCCAATTTGAGGCCTACTGACTGTAGGGTTTAGATTCTTCATGTAAATTGGGGTCATGAGAAAACCCAAGCACCTATGGGATAGCCTCTGCAGGGCTTTGAAGAACTCTTTTGAAACAAAGGATCCCTATTCTCACTTGATGGATGTCAGGAACCTTAGAGAGGAAGGCGAGAGTCTTCATAAACAATGACTGCTCTTTTGGCCATTTTGGTTTTTAATGCACCCATGGGATCTTTCTTTAGATCCATCAGGTGCTGAGAATCTGAGCTACAGCCTAACACAGGGCCAAGAGGCTGATTCAGACACATCCCTTTCCAAAGCAATTAAGCAAAGAGCCACAGGTGTTGCCCATTCATTTCCATTTGAAAACTGTTTTCTTCAGGCTTCACAAAGGGGTGGCCTGAGGCAAAGAACTTCCTGACATTCAGGGCAACAGAACAATAGGTAAGCAAAAGGCCCAAAGCAGGGTTTCTCCACTGGGATTTAATGGTCACACTAATATCTGATTTTTCAGAGATGCTCGCCATTCCTTTGAGCTATCCAGTACATGGTCATGGCACACAGCTTGGAAGTGGTACATACCTTAGACATAAAACCATGAGCCTATTCTGGAGAGGGGCAGAAGTCCAGAAGAAAACTGAAACATAGGAAGATTGCAGGTGTTACCCATCGAAAAGGCAATCTGAAATCCATTCATAAATTGGACAGGATGAATGCTGGGAAGCATTCTACTAGACAGGACACATCCATTGATGCATTTTCTTTTCTAATATCTGCAACCACGGACACAGTGTGATAGACAGACATAGAAACACTCGCCTTGTCAAATGACTTACTAGAAACAGTTCATTCCACACCAAAAAAAGCGCCTTGCCTACCTATTCTCTGAACATGAGACAAAACCAGAAACCCACCCCCACACCCACAAAGGCACCTCCTTCCCCCAAGAAGTTCTGTGACTATCCGGACTGTCCTCTGACTGGTGAGCCATACTATATTCCCACGGAATGGCCTGATCTGTCTCAGATCTGGTCTCCTTGGCCAACTCTGTGCAGGTGTCAGGACCCAGAGGTGAGAAACTACCTGCTTTCTCAGGAATGACCCCTCTTTAGAGCTTTCCTGGCATTTGGCCATCCTCACATTAGTAGGTACCAAGAAAGACTGACACTGTCCTTGGTAAATCCAAACAAGTGAGACCACTGGGACTGGGACTGGGACTGGCTCTGGGTGCCTGGCTTCATGAATCCCAAGTTCAGAGATTTCCATCACCAAGGAAGTGAGGTGAGGTCACTTCCTTTAGGAACTGAATGAGGTCACTGCCTTGGCAACCAGTTTGTCCTACCAGTGGCTTCCAAGTGTCACATGAGAAGGAGGCTGCCCCTACTTCCTGTGACACTTTCACAATTTAGAATGGTATACAACCATAGGCACCCAGAAACAGCTACCCACACAGGCCTGGTTTGGTCCATCTTCTCTAAATTAAGATGTGAGAGGCTGATTCAGACAGAACCCTTCATCCTGAACAGGTTGTTTGCCATTGAACATGACTTTTGTTCTCTCAGGTTCTTCATAGCTGCCTACATCTTCTTCAGTCAACATTTCTGCATGGAACTTTGAGGTTCTCAGCAGGTGGAAGATCCCCTACTTTCCTGTATTGTAAGACCAACTCTGTCCCTCCTCTCTGTAAATTTAGAATGAGGGAACAGTGTAGGGTTAGGGTCAATAACATATTTGACTTGTGTTAGGAATCATTCTGCTGGATGAATAATGGTATTGGGAACCTGCAAAATTTATAAGAATATATATTTGAAATATAAGTATGAAAACATAAATCTAGTTACGATTTGAAGCCAGAAAGGGCATTGGGCCCTTCTTTGGGATATTTAGCTTTGAATTACATTCTGCATTTTAGTCTCAGATAAATCTATACACAATGGAATAAAACCTTGCACCTCAGATGCCTGAATGTCGAAGAGAACATCCAGTCAAAAATGGATAGTCGGTAGGATTTGGAAGATAGTAGGTTTAGGAAGAAGAGTGAGTCTTCGAGTAGGACCAATAGTTTTTTAGCAATAGGGTTTCGTTTAGAGAGTGAATGTAAATGTCAGCACATGTGAAGAGTCAGTCACAATGATGAACTGGGGAAAATATGTAGGAAAGCAGGTCTCAATAGAGACATTAGGAAATCAGACAAATTATAAAATGCGTGATAGGATTAGACATTTTCAACAGGGTTGAGGTTGAATATATAATCATAGGAAGAAACAAATATATAGTCCCCAACAATATTGACACTTGGGAGAATTAGGCATCCTGGACAAGGATGTTTTTAGTAATATATACTCACTTTCAATTTAGGGTTTGGTACAATCATAAGTGTGACCTTTGCATTTTTGTCCAGAATATTACTGTGATAAAATCTATATGTAGATCAGGTGACATGAGTATTTCTTCCACCATTATGGGAAGCAATATTTTTAAAACCCATAAATTAGTATTGGGTATACAAATAGGTGTACCCTGTGTCAATGAATATAGAGATGATGCATGAATAGATCGTACTGTGAATAAATAATATAACTGGTTCCAACTTTAGAAATTGGAGTTAGAATAAATTGATATCTGAAAATATACAGGAAATCTTATATTGATATTGGTATACATACATTCATTACAACCAATTATAAGTCTAATGGTAATATTAGGGTTACGGTTTATCATGAAGAGGGTGTGTGAGTTTTCCTTCAAAAGTGATTATGGAAATCGAAAATAATGTGTTTGTTAAGAAGTCTCATGAAACGACCAGTCGAAAAACCTGGAGGACTACATGTGTTCGGAAGCAGGAAGTGATTGAAAGTGAAACAAATGTCTTTAATTTTGAAATTTTGGGTGAAAAATTTATCCATGGATGTGCATAAACTGAAGAAATAGTACTGTACCAGTTTTAAATAAAAATGAACGTCAAAATACACATCATGTCCCATAGGAATCTACTTGCATTGATGTTAAACTTGGTAAGTTACGGTAGAAATATTAGGATTTGTATGCACCTTTCACTGAAGTTTGTTTTCAGTACTAGGAAACAAATAAGTATTTCAGGTGGATGAATATTTCTGAGAATAATCTTGTGCAAAGTTGATTACAAATCCACATACATGAATATGAATGTATTTAGGGAGTGAATAATAAGACACATATTTCATATTGTGAAAAATCTGGAGAGTATATATATACAAAACACACACAGACATTATAAAGTGGCAATATATATGCCAATCGAAATTCATGGTGAAATATATATCATTCATAGATCCCGAAATATTAATTTTAATGAACATGGATTTATGAATAATGTTGTTCAACTAGGAAGGTCACCCATAGGTTGAATTTTAAGATCCAACAGCATTTAGCAGGAGTGATCTCTTCTCATAATTTGTATCTGCCAAGTCAGCCACCTCACAAGAATGTATATGTGATACCAGGTAGGATTCTATATGTGCATATAAAAATACATGTGCTGAATAGGCTACAGAGAAAGGGATACAGGAATTCACATATTCATTAACTTTAAAAACACATGGAGAACTATTTCAATTAAAAATTAACTAGATTTATAACACCTAACCTACATAATGCAAACGGCAAGTCCAACTATACACCATGCCTCTTCTGAACTGCTTGTATTTCTATTCTGTTTGAGTTATTTTTCTCCATCATATTAGGAATAGTAGTCAGAGTCTAGTAGGGTATAGTTTCGTGTCAGGGATTCAGTATTTTGAATGGAAAATTGGAAAATGAATCCAATGTGTATGCAAATATGTGCTACACAAAAATCTTCCCACTTTCATCCACAACAATGCCTTGACATTACCTTTGCCACAAGTAAGACACAATTAGAGGAGAAGAGTTAGAAAATACGTGAATACGTATCTGGAATGGAATACGCTCAGGATTTCCCAACCTTGGAGGTGATAGAGCAGTTTCCATAAGTAAGGGACATGGTAAACACTCCACAAACATGGAGCTCTGCTGGCCTAAATACTTCTTGAGAAACTGCCTCTGAGGTTGGGCACTTGAAATATATGTTGTTGTCAGGAGCTTTAGCTTCCTTTATAGTGAGCCCATCAAAGCTGGGTCTGCATCTATGTGACCTGGAGGACATGGTTTCTTATTATCCAATGAACCTGAGGCAGCAGTGCTGAATTCTCTCTTTGTAGGTAAACTGTGGCCACTGGGGGCTAAGTGTCACCCCGTGTGGACTGTGAAGCCATTTGGTCCTCTTCCACTTTCTGTTGTGGTTCTTGCTGCTACACTGGGACTTTGGTATTTGCTTCACGAAATACAACAATTTCAACTGGGACACAGTGCTGGAGAGAGTTCTGTCACTGTGGTGGGTCACGGTCTGCAGGAGAATGCACCAACCAGGCTTCTTTCCCACATAGCTTGCACCATTGACCATGTCAACCTGATTCTGAAAATTGCCCTGAAACCTCTCCATATATCAAAATGCCTTTACAAATAAGGGTCTGCTGGCTGCACCATGTCCTTCACAAGGCATTTGGTAGCCAATGGCCAAACCACATGGACCTACCACAGATGTTTTATCACACACCTGCACACCTGCCCACCGCTGCTCTAGGCCCACTACTCAGTAGGCTCCAACTTACTGGCATCTTTTTTCTACATTATTTTTATGAAACCCAGTCAATCAAGGCACCCTCTAGTATACTCATGATCAGCAACAGGACACCCAAAGATTCTCCAGTTCCACCTGGTCATGGGATTTTCAAAAATTTCATGGTATTTATCTAGCCATTTTTCAAGGATGAAGTTGGAGGCACTGTGGGTTTCAAGAACCACTAAATGTTGAGGAAGCTCATTTCAATGAAACTCTGGAGAACTCTCATAGGCAAGGCTTCCCAAAGAGTGGCCAAAAGGTCAAATATAGCCAGGCCCATTGAGGTATACGTTGTGAGTTCCATGTGTTTTTGACTCTCAACTATGGCTACCAAGTCTTTAAGAATAAAATCATGGGATATCTTGGCTGATATTCCCAGTGCTCTGTGGAAAGCCACCCTGGGCCTTGATCTCAGTTTATAAGAGCGACTCTCATGCGTGGCCTCCTAAAATTTCAACACAATTCATGCAATACTTCTCTGAGGTCAGTTCCAGAACTCAGTCTCTAAGGGGATTCACACCAGACTTCAAGCCCAGGTGGACCCTGTCATCTCTTCCAACCGTCACACAAATGACCACAATTAATACCAAAACAATCCCACATTGCCCTCCTCTTCTTCCATAAAGGCACTCATCATAACATCTGGCTGGAGGTTTCCATGAGGGGCACAGCCCAAGACAGTGTCCAAAATAAGCTCCCTTGGCCCTCATTTGCCTAAAGTCATGGTGGCTTGGACACCCTTCTTGTGCACCAGGAGTGATCTGTAAGCGTAAAAGAAATTGAAATTAAAGTGTAAAAGTTAAAGTGTAAAAGACCGGGTGTTGTAAAGTTTTTAAGCAGCAAGGCTTGAGTTAAAATGTAAAGGACCAGGTATTGTTAAGTTCCTATGCTACACGCAAAACCTGAAATTCCTGTAGCTTGTAGGACAATTCCCGGACTACCCAGTAAATATTCCCCCTGACCGCCTGGTTTTTTAATAACCTAGGACCCTGTGAGGCCTGGCACATAGGCATTGCAGGGCCTAAACCAATCATTTTGAATGTGTACCCCGCTTTAGAACTGACCTATCACTCCCGCCTTACATGTTCCCACCAATAAATGAACTAATCATGTTTAGGAATTGTTGTTTGATTTTCCCGTGGTGTATGATGATTTCTGAAAGGAGACTGTAATATATGTAAAGTCCCGCCCTGCCCAAAAGTGTACTTAAGCACTGCTCAACCCCTGCTCGGGGCTCTGGGATGCTCTCCCATCTTGAGTGAGCACGTAGCCCCAGCATGCTGGATTGGATCCTCAATAAACGGCTTTTACTGTTGCATGAGCCGCAGTTTCTTGATGATCTCTTCCTCCAACATTCGCCGGAACCTTACATTTGGTGCATTGGCCGGGAATCACGCAGCGCAGGACAAGGAGACCTCAACGAACCTTTCTGGGGGTAAGTAAGGCGCCTCTTTCCTTCAAAAATGATTATGGAAATCGAAAATAATGTGTTTGGAAAGAATCTCATGAAAAGAACAGTCAAGAAACATGGAGGAATACATATGTTCTGAAGCAAGAAGTAATTGAAAGTGAACCAAATGCCTGCAGATTTGTGAACTTGTGGATGAAAAGTTATATCCTATGATATCCATCAACTGAAGAAATAGTAATGTACCACTGTTGAATAAAAATGAACTTCAAAATACACATCATGTCCCATAGGATTATACTTGCATTAATGTTAAACTGGGTCAGTTACCATGCAAATATTAGGATTTGTAAGCACAATTCACCGAAGTTTGTTTTCAGTACTGGAAAATAAATATGTATTTTATGTGGATGAATTTTTCTGAGAATAATCTTGTGCAAATTTGATTACAAATCCACATACATGAATATGAATGTATTTAGGGAGTGAATAATAAGACACATATATTTAATATTGTGAAAAATCTGGAGAGTATATATATATATATATATATATATATATATATATATATATATATTTATAAAGATAAAAACACAGACATTAAAATGTAGCAATATATATGCCAATCAAAATTCATCATGAAATATATATCATCCTCATATCCAAAAATATTCTTTTTACTGAGCATGGATTTATGTATAATGTTGTTCATCTAGGAAATTCACCAATTTGTTGAATTTTCAGTTTCATCAGTATTTAGGGGGAGTGATCTCTTTTCACAATTTGTATCATCCAAAAACAGTGACCTCACAAGAATGTATGTGTGATACCAGGTAGGATTCTAAATATGCATAATAAAATACATGAGATGAATAGGCTACAGAGAAAAGGAGACAGAAATTTACATATGTGTTAACTTTAAAAACTCATGGAGAAGTACTACAATGAAAAGTTGACTAGATTTATAACACATACACTTGATAAAGCAGAAGGCAAGTCCTAGTATACACCATGCCACCTATGAATGGCCTGTATTTCTATTCTGTTCGGTTTCTTTTTCTCCATCATATTAGGATCAGTAGTCAGAGTCTAGTAGGGTATGGGTTAGTGTCAGGGATTCAGTATTTCAAATGGAAAATAGGGAAATGAATCTAATGTGTATGCGAATATTTGTTAGACAAAAATCTTCCTACTGTCATCCAAAAAAATGCCTTGATAGTTCCTTCACCACAAGTAATACACAATTAGTGGAGAAGAGTTTGAAAATCTGTGAATATATATCTGGAAAAGAAAATGCTCAGGAGTTCACAACCTTGGAGGTGGTAGAGGAATTTCCAAAAGTAAGGTAAAGGGTAAACACTTCACAAACATGGAGCTCTGGTGGCCTAATTAATTTCTGAGAAACTGCCTCTGAGTTTGGGCCCTTGAAATGTTTGTTGTTGTCAGGAGCTTTCGCTTCCTTTGTAGTGAGACCATCAAAGCTGTGTCAGCATCTATGTGACCTGGATGACATGGTTCCTTATTTGCAATAGAACATGAGGCAGCAGTTCTGAATTCTCTCTTTGTAGGTAAACTGAGGCCACTGGGGTCTAAGTGTCTAACCATGTGGTCTGTGAAGCCATTTGGTCATACTTCACTTTTCGTGGTGTTTCTTACTGCTGCACTGGGATTTTGGTATTGGCTTCACAAAATACAAAAAGAAAAACTGGGACACAGTGCTATAGAGAGTACTCTCACGTGTAGTGGGTGAGGGTCTGCAGGAGAATGCACCAACCAGGCTTCTATCCCCCAAAGCTTGCACCCATGTCCATATCAACCTGATTCTGAATATTGCCCTGAAACCTCTCCATATAATAAGGTCCGTTAACTTGTATGGTTCTGCTGGCTGCACCATGTCAGTCACAAGGCATTTGGAAGCCAATGGCAGATCCACATGGCCCCACGACAGATGTTTTATCATACACCTGCCCACCACTGCTCTAGGCCAACTAGTCAGCAGGCCTCAACATTCTGGCATCTCTGTTCTCACCGTTTTCATGAAACCCAGTCAATCAATGCAATGTCTGGTACACTCGTGATCAGCAATAGACATCCAAAGGTTCTCCAGTGCCACCTGTTCATAAGAATTTAAAAAATTTCATGGTATTTATCTAGCCAATTTTCAAAGATAAATTTGGAGGCACTGTGGCATTCAATTCATTCAGGAACCATGAAATGGTGAGGAAGCTCATTTCAATTAAAGCTCGGGAGAACTCTCAGAGGCAAGGCTTCCCAAAGAGTGGCCAAAAGGTCACATTAAGCCAGGCCCATTGAGGTCTACAATTGAGGGCCATGTTTTTTTTGACTCTCAACTATGGCTTCCAAGTCTTTCTGAATAAAGTCATGTGATATCCTGGCTGAGATTCCCAGTGCTCTTTGAAAGCTATCCTGGGCCTAGATCTCAGTCTCCAAGGGCAACTCTCATGCGTGGCCTCCTAAAATCCCAACACAATTCATGCCAATACTTCTCTGAGATCTGTTCCAGAACTCAGTCTCTAAGGGGAATCACTCCAGAGTTCAAGCACAGGTGGACCCAGTCATCTCTTCCAACCACCACACAAATGACCACAATTAAACCAAAACACTCCCACATGGCCCTCATCTTCTTCAATTTAGAGACTCATCATAACCTCTGGCTGGAGGTTTCCATGAAGGGCGCAGCTTAAGACAGTGTCCAATATAAGCTCACATGCCTCTCATTTGCCTAAAGTCAGGGTGGCATGGAAACTCTTCCTGTGAAGCAGGAGTGATCAAATAGGCCTGCCAATAATACTGCTCTACTTCTCCAATTTGAGGCCTATTCTCTGTGGGGTATAGATTCTTTATGTGAATTGGGGTCATGAGAAAACTCAAGCAACTATGGGCTACCCTCTGCAGGGCTTTGAAGAATCCATTTGAGTGAGTCGAGGAGTTGGACCAAATGTTCTTTAGATATAGAGTTTTGATTAGAGAGTGAGTGTAAATGTCAGCATATGTGAACAGTCAGTCACAGTGATAAACTGGGGAAAATGTGTAGGAAAGCAGATATCAATCGAGACATTAGGAAATAAGGCAAAGTACAAAGTGGGTGATAGGATAAGACATTTTTAACAGGGTTCAGTTTCAATATATAATTTTAGGAAGAAACAAATATGTAGTCACCAATAGGAATGATATTTGAGATCATTAGTTAATCAGGGCATGGATGTTGTTAGTAGTACATGCTCACTTTCAATATAGGCTTTGATACAATCATAAGTGTGACCCTTGCATTTTGTTTCAGGAATATTACCGTGATGAAATGTATATGTATATCAGGTGACTACAGTATTTCTTCCACCATTTCTGAAAGCAATATTTTAAAGACTTAAAAATTAGTATTGGGGATACAAACAGGTATACCATCGGTCTACGAATATAGAGATGATGCCTTAATAGACCATACTGTGAATAAATAATATAACTGGTTCAAACGTTAAATAATGGATTGAATTGATATCTGAAAATATATAGGAAATCTTATATTGATATACATACATTCATTCCAACCAGTTATACATCTAATGGTAATATTAGCGTTATGGTTTATCATGAAGAGTGTGTGAGTTTGGCTTCAAAAGTGATTATGGAAATCAATAATACTGTGTTTGGAAAGAATCTCATGAAAAGAACAGTCAAGAAACATGGAGGAATACATGTGTTCTGAAGTAGGAAGTGATTGAAAGTGAACCAAATGCCTATAAATTTGTGAAATTGTGGATGAAAGGATATATCCTATAATGTCCATAAACTGCAGAAATAGTAATGTACCAGTGTCTGAATAAAAATGAACTTCAAAATACACATCATGGTCCCATAGGTGTCTACTTACATTGATGTGAAACTGGTTCAGTCACTGTAGAAATATTACGAATTGTATACACCATTCACTTAATTTACTTTTCAGTACTAGGAAAAAATATGTATTTAAGGTGGATGAATATTTCTAAGAATAATTTTGTGAAAAGTTGATTATAAATCTACATACACACACATGAGTTTACTTAGGGAGTGTATAATAAGACACATATATTTCATATTTTGAAAATCTTAAGAGTAGATATCTATATCTATATAGATAGATAGATAAATAGATAGATACACACATACACAGACATTAAAATGTAGCAATATATATGCCATTCGAAATTCATCATGAAATATATATCATCCACGTATCCAAAAATATTCATTTTACTGAACATTTATTTATACATAATATTGTTCATCTAGGAAATTCACCCATAGGTGGAAATTCCAGTTCCATCTGTATTTAGAGGGAGCGATCTCTTCTCACAATTTGTATCTTCCAAAATAAGCGATCTCACAAGAATGTACATGTGATACCAGGTAGAATTCTAAAAATGCATAAAAAAATACATTTGATGAATAGGCTACAGAGAAAGGGAGACAGAAATTTACATATGTGTTAACTTTAAAAACTCATGGAGAAGTATTACAATGAAAAGTTGACTAGATTTATAACACATACCATTGATAAAGCAGAAGGCAAGTCCAAGTATACACCATGCCTCCTATGAAAGGCCTGTATTTCTATTCTGTTAGGTTTCTTTTTCTCCATCATATTAGGTTTAGTAGTCAGAGTCTAGTAGGGTATGGGTTAGTGTCAGGGATTCAGTATTTCAAATGGAAAATAGGAAAATGAATCTAATATGTATGCAAATATGTGCTACACAAAAATCTTCCCATTCTCAGCCAGAACAATGCTTTGACATTATCTTCGCCCCAAATAAGACCCAATTAGTGGAGAAGAGTTAGAAAATCTGTGAATACATATGTGGAAAGGAAAATGCTCAGAACTTCACAAACTTGTAGGAGGTAGAACAGTTTACAAAAAGGGAGAGGGTAAACACTTCACAAACATGGAGCTCTGCTGGCCTAATGACTTTTTGAGAAACTGCCTCTGAGGTTGGGCAGTTGAAATATGTTTTTGTCAGGAGCTTTTGCTTCCTTTGTAGTGAGACCATCAATGCTGGGTCTCCATCTATGTGACCTGGATGACATGGTTCCTTATTTTCTAGTGGACATGAGGCAGCAGTGCTGAATTCTCTATTTGTAGGGAAACTTTGGCCACTGGGGTCTAAGTATCTAACCGTGTTGTCTGTAAAGCCATTTGTTCATGCTCCACTTTCGTGGTGTTTCTTACTGCTGCACTGTGAGTTTTGTATTGGCTTCACGAAATACAAGGAGCTCCACTGGGACACAGTGCTGGAGGATGTACTCTCATATGTGGTGGGTGAGGGTCTGCAGTAAAATGCACCAATGAGGCTTAAATCCCACATAGCTTTTCAACTCGACAATAGCCCCCTTATTCTGATCATTGGCAGGAATCCTCTCCATATAACAAGATGCCTTTACATAGAAGGGTCTGCTGGATGTACCATGTCAGTGACAAGTCATTTCTAAGCCAATGCCAGATCCACGTGGACCCACAACTGATGTTTTTTCACACACCTACACTCCACTGCTTTATGCCCACTAGTCTGCAGGCTCCAACTTACTGGCATCTATGTTCTACAGCATTTTCATGAAACACAGTCAATTAAGGCACTGTCTGGTACAATCATGATTAGCAACAGGACATCCAAATGTTCTCCAGTGCCACCTGGTCATGGTAATTTCAAAAAATTCATGGTATATATCTAGATATTTTTCAATAATGAAGTTGGAGGCACTGTGGGATTCAATTTATACAGGAACCAATAAATGGTTAGAAATCTCATTTCAATGAAAGCTCTGGTGAACTCTCACAGGCAAGGCTTCCCAAAGAGTGGGCAAAAGGTCTCATGAAGCCAGGCCCATTGAGGTCTACAATGTGAGTTGCATGTGTGTTTTGACTCTCAACTATGGCTGGAATCTTTCAGAATAAAATCTTGTGATATCCTGGCTTAGATTCCCAGTGCTCTGTGTAAAGTCACCCTGGGCCAAGATCTCAGATTCCAATGGTGAATCTCATGTGTGGCCTCCTGAAATCCCAACACAATTCATGGCAATACTTCTCTGAGGTCAGTTACACAACTCAGTCTCTAAGGGGAATCACAACAGAGTTCAAGCCCAGGTGGACCCAGGCATCTCTTCCAATTGCTACACAAATGATGACAATTAAAACCAAAACACTCTCACATGGCCCTCTTCATCTTTTATATAGACACTAATCATAACCTCTAGCTGGAGGTTTCCATGAGGGGCACAGCCCAAGACAGTGTCAAAAATAAACTCCCTTGCCCCTCATTTGCCTAAAGTCAGGGTGGCCTGGACAACGTTAGTGTGAAACAGAAGTGATCAAATAGGCCTGCCGTTAATACTACTCCACTTCTCAAATTTGAGGCATACTGACTGTGGGGTATAGATTTTTAGTGTGAATTGGAGTTATAAGAAAACCCAAGCACCTATTGTCTCCCCTCTGCAGCCCTTTGAAGAACTTATTTGACACAAATGATCCCTATTCTCACTTGATGGAGGTCAGGAATCTTACAGAGGAAGGCGAGAGGCATCATCCACAATCACTGATCTTTTTTCCATTTAGGTTTTGGATGCCCACATGGGATCTTTCTTTAGATTCATCAGGTGCTGAAAATCTAAACCACAGGCTCACACAGGGTCAAGAGGCTGATTCAGACACATCCATTTCCAAAGCTATGAAGCAAAGAGCCACAGGTGATGCCCATTCATTTCCATTTTAAAACTGTTTTCTTCAGGCTTCACAAAGGGGTGGCCTGAGGCAAAGACCTTTCTGACATTCAGAGCAACAGAACAATAGGTAATCAAAAGGCCCCAAGCAGGGTTTCTCCACGGAGACTTTCCTGGTTACTCTGATATATGAGTTTTCTGAGATGCTCGCCATTCCCTTCAGCTATCCAGTACATGGCCATGTCACAGAGCTTGGAGGTGGTACATATCTTGTACAAAAATACATGATACTAATCTTGAGAGTGGCCAGAATTCATGAAAAAATGGAAAATTAGGTAGATAGCCGGTGTTGCCCATGGATAAGGCAAGCCTCAGTCCATTCATTAATTGGAAAGGATGCATGCTGGGAAGCTTTCTACTAGACAGGACACAACCAATGAGCTATTTTTTTTCTAATATCTACAAAGAAAAATACAGTGGGATACACAGACATAGAAACAGTCTCCTTGTCAAATGACTTACTGGAAACAGTCCACTCCAAACCAAACAAACCTCCTTTTTTACCTATTCTCAGAACATGAGAAAAAAACCACAAACACAAACCAACACCCACAAATGCAACTTTTTCCCACAAGTAGGTCTGTCACTATCTGGAGTGTCCTCTGACTGGTAGGCCATATGATGTTCCCCAGAAATGGCCTTTCTGTCTCACATCTGGTCTCCTTGGTCAACTCTGTGAAGTTGTCAGGAGGCAGTGGTGAGCCAATTCCTGTCCTCTCAGGAAAGACCCCTCTTCAGAGCTTTCTTGGTATTTGGCAACCCTTACATCAGTAGGTACCAAGAAAGACTGACTCTGTCCTTAGTGAATCCAAACAAGTGAGCCCACTGCAACTGGGACTGGGACTGGCTCTGGGTGCCTGGCTTCCTGGATCACAAAATTCAGAGAGTTCCATCACCAAGGAAATGAGGTGAGGTCACTACCTTCAGGAAATAAATGAGGTCCCTGTCTTGGCCACCACTTTGTCCTAACAGTTGCGTCCTAGTGTCTCCTGACATGGAGGCTGCCCTACTTCCTGTGATACATTCACATGTTAGAATGGTATAGAAACCATAGTCACCTGGGAACAGCTCTCCACACAGGCCTGCTTTGGTCCATCTTCCCTGCATTAAAAATAGAGAGGATGACTCAGACACATCCTTTCATCCTGACCATGTTGTTTGCCATGGAATATGACTTTTGTTCTCTCAGGTCTTTCATAGCTGCCAACATCTTCTCCAGGGATTATTTCTGCATGGATTTTGAGGTACTCAGCAGGTGGAAGATCTCCTAACTTCCTGTATTGTAATATCAACTTTATCCCTCCTCTTCTGTAAAGTGAGATTGAGGGAACATTGTATGGTTAGGGTCAATAGCATGTTCCATTTGGCTTAGGAATCATTCTGCTGGATGAATAATGGTATTGGGAACCAGCGATATTTAAAAGAATATAGAGGTAAAATATAAGTATGAAAACAGAAATCTAGGTAATATTTTAAGCCCAGAAGGATTTGGGCCCTTGATTGGGATCCTTAGCTTGAGTAATGTTTTGCACCGAGGTCTCAGTTAAATCGATATACAATGGCATAAGACCCTGTACCTCAGATGATTGAATGTAGAAGAGAACATCCAGTGAAAAAGGGATAGTGTGTAGGATTAGAAAGATAGTCCGTAGGTTTAGAAGGAAGAGTGAGTCTAGGATTTGGACCAAAAGTTCTTTAGCAATAGGTTTCGGTTAGAGAGTGAATATTAATGGCACCATATGTGAAAAGTCGGGCACAATGATGAACTGGGAAAAAATATGTAGGAAAGCAGACATCAATAGAGACATTAGGAAATCAGGCAAAGTATAACGTGAGTGATAGGATTAGACATTTTCAACAGGGTTGAGGTTGAATACATAATCTTAAAAAGAAACAAAAATGTAGTCACCAATTGGATTGACATTTGAGAGCATTAGGCAAACTGGGCATGGATGTTTTTAGTAATCCATGTTCACATTCCATTGAGGCTTTATTGCAATCATAACGGTGACCTTTGCATTTTGTGTCCAGAATATTACTGTGATAATATGTATATGTAGATCAGGTGACATGAGTATTTCTTCCACCTTTTCTGGGAGCAATATTTTGAAAACATATGAATTAGTACTGGGGATACTAATAGGTTTACCCTGTGTTGATGAATATAGAGATGATGCATTAATAGACAATACTGTGAAAAAATTATATGACTGGTTCCAAATTTAAATAATGGATTGTTTTAATATCTGAAAATATAGAGGAAATCATATATTGATATACGTACATTAATTCCAACCAGTTATATATCTAATGGTATTATTAGGGTTACCGTTTATCATGAATAGTGTGTGAGTTTTGCTTCAAAAATGATTATTCAATCGAAAATAACGTGTTTAGAAAGAAGTCCAGTGAAAAGACCCGTCAAGAAACATGAAGGAATATATGTGTTCCGAAGGAGGAAGTGATTGAAAGTGAACCAAATATTTATAAATTTGTGAACTTGTGAATGAAAGGATATATTTTATGATGTCCATAAACTGAATAAATAATAACGTACCAAGTTTGAATAAAAATGAACTTTAACAAACACATCATATCAAATAGGAATGTATTTGCATTGATGTTAAACTTGGTCAGTTACTCTAGAAATATTAGGATTTGTAAGAACCCTTCCCTGAAGTTAGTTTTCAGTACTAGGAAACAAATATGTATGTCAGTGGATGTATATTTCTGAGAATAAACTTGTTAAAAGTTAATTATAAATCCACATATATGAATATGAATGAATTCAGGCGGTGTATAAGAAGACATATATTTCATATTTTGGAAAATCTGGAGACTATATATATATATATATATATATATATATATATATATATATACACACAAACACACACACATTATAATGTCACAATATATATGTCAATCGAAATTCATCATGAAAAATAACTCATCCGCATATCCCAAAATATTCATTTTACTGAACATGGATGTATGTAGAATGTTGTTCATCTAGGAAGCTCACCCATGGGTTGAATTTTCTGTACCAACAGCATTTAGGAGGAGTGATCTCTTCTCACAAATAGTATCTGCCAAGTCAGCCACCTCACAAGAATGTACGTGTGAAACCAGGTAGGATTCTATTTGTGCATATAAAAATACATGTGCTTAATAGGCTACAGAGAAAGGGAGACAGGAATTCATATATTTCTTAACTTTAAAAACACATGGAATAGTGTGTAGTGTCCCTCTTTATCCCTTTTGATTAACTTTGGCTTAAAAAAAAGAATTTTATTGAGAATTTTTGTATATATGTTTGTCAGGAATATTGCTCTGAAGTTTTCTTTCCTTGATGTGTCTTTGTCTGATTTTGGTATGTGAGTGATACTATCCTCATGAAATGAGTTTGGAGGAGTTCCATGCTTTTCTATTTTATGGAATAATTTGAGGAGTATTGTGATGAATGCTTCTTTGAAGGTCTTGTAGAACTTGACTGAGAATCTGTCTGTTCCTGGGCGTTGCTTGATTGGTAGGCTGTTGACAGCAACTTCTATTTCATTGCTTGAAATTGATTTGTTTAAATTGTTCATGTCCTACTAATTCAGTTTGGGTATATCTCTAAAATTTTATTGATGTCATCATGGTATTTTAATTTATTAGAGTATAAATTTTCAAATTAGTTTTTAATTATTCTCTGTATTTTAGTTGTGTACTCTGTAAAAGTTCTTTTACGATCCTTAATTTTAGTAATTTGAGGTTTTTTTTCTTCATTAGCTTGGTTAAGGATGTGTCAATTTTATTTAGTTTTCGAAGATTAAATTTTGTTTTGTGTCAAAAAAAAATAACATATGGAAAAGTATTTCAGCAAATTGAATAGATTTATAACTCCTACCTTATATCATGCAAAAGGCAAGTAAAACTATACACCATGTCCCTTCTGAAATGCTTGTATTTCTATTCTGTTTGGGATATTTTTCTCCATTATATTAGTATTAGTAGTCAGAGTCTAGTAGGGTATATGAATGTTTCTGAGAATAATCTTGAGAAAAGATGATTATAAATACACATTCATGAATATGAAAAATTTAGGAAGTGCAAAATAAGACAAAAATATTCTATATTTTGAAAAATTTGGAGAGTATATCTATATCTATCTATATCTATATCTATATCTATACACACACACACACACACAACACTCACAGACATTAAAAAGTACCAATATAAATGCCAATAGAAATTCATCAGTAAATATATATCATCCACAGATGCAAAAATATTTATTTTACTGAACATGAGTTTATGTATAATGTTGTTCTACTAGGACGCTCTCCTATAGGTTGAATTTTCATTTATAACAGTTTTAGGAGGAGTGAACTCTTCTCACAATTTGTATCTGCCAAGACAGCCACCTCACAAAAATGTACGTGTGATACCTGGTAGGATTCTATATGTGGATATAAATATACATATGTGAATAGGCTACAGAAAAGGGAAACAAGAATTCACATATTTGTTAAATTTAAAAACACATGGAGAATATTTCCATTAAAATTTGACTAGATTTATAACACCTACCTTATATAATGCAAATGTCAAGTCCAACTATACAACATGTCTCCTCTGAAGTGCTTGTATTTCTATTGTGTTGGGTTAATTTTTCCCATTATAATAGGATGAATAGTCTGAGTCTACTAGGTATGGGTTAGTTTCAGGGATTCAGTATTTGAATGGAAAATTGGAAAATGAATCCAATGTGTATGTAAATATATGCTGCACAAATATCCTCCCGCTCTCATCCAGAACAATGCCTTGATATTACCTTCACTCCAAGAAAGACGCAATTAGAGGAGAAGAGTTACAAAATCAGTGAATACATATCTGGAATGGAAAATGCTCAGGAGTTCACAACCTTTGAGGTGGTAGAGGAGTTTCCAAAATTAAGGGACAGGGTAAACACTCCACAAACATGGAGCTCTGCTGGCCTAAAAACTTTTTGAGAAACTGCGTCTGAGCTTCCGCAATTGAAATATATGTTGTTTTCAGATGATTTGGCTTCCTTTGTAGTGAGACCATCAAAGCTGGGTCTGCATCTATGTGACCTGGAGGACATGGTTTCTTATTTTCCAATGAACAAGATGAAGCAGTGCTGAATCCTCTCTTTGTAGGTAATCTGAGGCCACTGGGGACTAAGTGTCTCCCCGTGTGGACTGTGAAGCCATTAGGTCCTCCACCACTTTTTGTGGTGTTTTTCCTGCTGCATTGTGAGTTTGGTATTTGTTTCACGAAATACTAGGAGCTAAACTGAGACACAGTGCTGGAGGGAGTTGTGTCACGAGTGGTGGGTCAGGGTCTGCAAGAGAATTCACAAACTAGGCTTCTATCTCTCACAGCTTGCCCCATTGCCCCCTTGTCCATATCAACCTGATTCCTCATTTTCCTCTGAAAACTCTCCATATAACAAGATGCCTTTACATATAAGGGTCTGCTGGCTGCACCATGTCAGTTACAAGCCATTTGGAATCCAATGGTAGATCCACATGGCCCTACCACGGATGTTGTATCAAACACCTCCCCACCACTGCTCTAGACCCACTACTCAACAGGCTCCAACTTACTGGCATCTCTGTTCTACATCATTTTCATGAAACTCAGTAAATCAAGGCACAGTCTGGTATACTCATGAACAGTAACAGGACATCCAATATTTCTCCAGTGCCACCTGGTCATAGGAATTTTAAAAATTTCATGGTATTTATCTATCCATTTCTCGAGCATGAAGTTGGAGGCACTGTGGATTTCAATTCATGCAGCAAACATTAAATGGTGAGGAAGCTCATTTCAATGAATTCTCTGGAGAACTCTCACAGGCAAGGCTTCCCAAAGAGTGGACAAAAGGTCACATTAGGCCAGGCCCATTGAGGTCTACAATGTGAGGTCCATGTGTGTTTTGACTCTCAACTATGGCTGCCATTTCTTTAACAATAAAATCATGTGATATCCTTCCTGAGATTTGCAGGCCTCTGTGGAAATCCACCTGGGGCCTAGGTCTCAGTTTCCAAGAGCGACTTTCATGCTTGGCCTATTAAAATCCCAACAAAATTCATGACAATGTTTCTCTGAGTTCAGTTCCAAAACCCAGTCTCTAAGGGGTATCACACTAGAGTTCAAGCCTACGTGTACCCAGTCATTTTTTCCAATGCCACACAAATGACCAAAATTAAAACCAAAACACTCCCACATGGCCCTCATCTTATTCCATATAAGGAATCATCTTAACCTCTGGCTGGAGGTTTCCATGAGGGGCGCAGCCCAAGACAGTGTCCAAAATCAGCTCGTTTGCCCCTCACTTGCCTAATGTCAGGGTAGCCTGGACACAGTCTCTGTGAACCAGGAGTGAACAAATAAGCCTGCCGTTAATACTTCTGTGTTCCTCCAATTTGACGCCTACTGATTTTAGATATCGATTCTTTAGGTGATTTAGAGTCATGCAAAAACACAAGCACCTCTGCAGGGCTTTGAAAAACTCATTTGACCCAAAGAATCCCTATTCTCATTTGATGGAGTGCAGGAACCTAACAGAGGAAGGCAAGAGACTTCATCCACAATGAATGAAATTTTTTGCCATTTTGGTTTTGGAAGCTCACATGGGATCATTCTTAAGATCCATCAGGTGCTGAGAATCTAAGTCACAGCCACACACAGGTCCAAGAGGCTGATAAAGACACATCCCTTTCGAAAGCAATTAAGCAAGAGCCACAGGTGAGGCCCATTCATTTCCATTTGAAAACTGTTTTCTTCAGGCTTCACAAAGGGGTGGCCTGAGCAAAGACCTTCCTGACATTCAGTGCAACACAACAATAAGTCAGAAAAAGGCCCAAAGCAGGGTTTCTGCACTGAGACTATCCTGGTCACACTGATATCTGAGTTTTCTGAGATGCTCGCCATTCTCTTCAGCTATCCAGTACATGGTCATGTCACAGAGCTTGGAGGTGGTACATATTTAGGACACAAATCCATGAGCCTATTCTGGAGAGTGGCCAGAATTCAGGAAGAAAACAACAACTTAGAAAGATAGCAGGTGTTGCACATCGATAAGACAAGCTGCAGTCCATTCATATATTGGGCAGGATGAATTATGGCAAGATTTATACTAGACAGGACACATTCATTAATGCATTCTCTTTTCTAATGTGTACAACAACGGACACAGTGGGATACACAGAAACAGAAACACTCGCCATGTCAAATGACTTACTAGAAACTGTCCAGTCCAATCCAAACAAACCGCCTTTCCTATCTATTCTCAGAACATGAGACAAAACAACAAACCCACACCCACTCCCACAAAGGCACCTCCTTCCCCCAAGTAGGTCTGTGACTATCCGGAGTGTCCTCTGACCAGTGGGCCATACAATGTTCCCCCGAAATGGCCTGTCTTCTCTCAGATTGTGTTTCCTTGACCAACTCTGTGAAGATGTCAGGAAAAAGTGGTTATCCACTACCTGTTTTCTCAGAAATGGGCCACCTTCAGAGCTCTCCTGACATTTGGCCATTCTCACATCATTAGGTACCAAGAAAATTGACTCTGTCCTTGGGAAATCCAAACAAGTGAGCCCACTGGGACTGGGACTAGGACTGCATCTGGGTGCCTGGCTTCTTGGATACCAAGTTCAGAGAGTTCCATCACCAAGGAAATGAGGTATGTCACATTCTTTGGAACTGAATGAGGTCACTGCCTTGGCAACCACTTTGTCCTAACAGTTGCTTCCAAGGGTAACATAAGATGGAGGTTGCCCCTACTTCCTGTGACACTTTCATAAGGTAGAATGTATATCAACCATTGGCACCCGGGAACATCTCTCCACTAAGGCCTGGTTTGGTCCCTCTTCTCTACAATAAGAAGAGAGATGCAGATTCAGACACATCCCTTCATTCTGACCAGGTTGTTTGCCATGGAAGATGACTTTTGCTCTTTCAGTTGCTTCATACCTGTGTACAACTTCTCCAGGTAACATTTTTACATGGACATTTGAGGTTCTCATTAGGTGGAAGGTCCCCAACTTTCCTGTATTGTAAGAACCACTCTGTCCCTGCTCTTCTGTAAAATGATTGAGGGAACAGTGTATACTTGGGGTTAAAAACAGGTTTGATTTGGGTTACGAACGATTCTGTGCGATGAATAATGGTATTGGTAACCTGCAATATTTACAAGAATATAGAGGTGATATATAAGTATGAAAAGAGAAATCTAGGTATGATTTGAAGCCCAGAAGGGTTTTGCCCTTGATTGGGATACTTAGCTTTGAATTATGTTCTGCAAAGATGTCTCAGATAATTCGATATACAATGGCATAGGACTTTGTACATTGGATGATTTAATTTAGAAGAGAACATCCAGTCAAAAAGGGATATTCAGTAGGATTAGGAAGATAGTCGGTAGGTTTAGGAAGAAGAGTGAGTATAGGATTTGGACCAAAAGTTCTTTAGCAATACACTTTTGGTTATAGAGTGAATGTAAATGTCAGCTCATATGAAGAGTCAGTCACTATGTTGAACTGGGGAAAATATGTAGAAAAGCAGATATCAATAGAAACATTACGAAATCAGGCAAAGTATAAAGTGAGTGATAGAATTGGACATTTTCAACAGGGTTGGGTTTGAATATATAAACTAGGAAAAAACAAAAATGTAGTCACCAATAGGATTGACAATTGACAGCATTAGGCAACCTGGACACGGATGTTTTTAGAAATCCATGTTCACCTTCCATTTAGGATTTGGTACAATCATTAGTGTGACCTTTCCATTTTTGTCCAGAATATTACTGTGATAATGAGGTGACATGAGTAATTCTTTCACCATTTCTGGGAGCAATATATTGAAGATGTAAAATAAGATTCGGGGTACAAAGAGGTGTACCCTGTTTCTATGAACATAGAGAAAAAGCATGAATAGACCATACTGTGAATAAATAATATAACTTTTTTGAACTTTACATAATGAATTGAACTGATATCTGAAAAATTAAAGGAAATCGTATATTGATATACAATCATTCATTCCAACCAGTGATATATCTAATGGAAATATTAGTGTTTTGGTTTATCATGAAGAGTGTGTGAGGTTTGCTTAAAAATGATTATGGAAATTCAAAATAATGTGTATGGAAAGAAGTCTCATGAAAAGACCAGTCAAGAAACCCTGAGAATACATGTGTTCAGAAGCAAGAAGTGATTAAAGTTGAAACAAATGCCTATTAATTTGTGAACTTGTGGATGAAATGTATATCCTATGATGTGCAAAAACTGAAGAAACAATAATGTACCAGTGTCGAATACAAATGAATGACAAATTACATATCATGTCCCATAGGAGTCTACTTGCATTGATGTTAGACTGGGTCAGTTACTGTAGAATAATTAGGATTTGTATGCACCATTCACTGAAGTTAGTTTTCAGTACTAGGAAACTAATATGTATTTCAGGTGGATGAATATTTCTGATTATAATCTTGTGAAAAGTGGATTATAAATCCACATACATGAACATGAATGAATTTAGAGAGTGTATATTAGACATATATATTTCATATTTTGAAAAATTTGGAGAGTATATCTATATCTATATCTACACACACACACACACACACACACACAAACACACACAACACTCACAGACATTAAAAAGTGCCAATATACATGCGAATCGAAATTCATCAGTAAATATATATCATCCACAGATGCAAACATATTTATTTTACTGAACATGAGTTTATGTATAATGTTGTTCTACTCGGACGCTCTCCTATAGGTTGAATTTTCATTTCCAACAGCATTTAGGAGGAGTGAACTCTTCTCACAATTTGTATCTGCCAAGACAGCCACCTCACAAAAATGTACGTGTGATACCTGGTAGGATTCTATATATGCATATAAATATACTTGTGTGAATAGGCTACAGAAAAGGGAAACAAGCATTCACATATTTGTTAAGTTTAAAAACACATGGAGAATATTTCCATTAAAATTTGACTAGATTTATATCTCCTAACTAATATAATGCAAATGTCACGTCCAACTATACAACATGTCTCCTCTGAAGTGCTTGTATTTCTATTGTGTTGGGTTAATTTTCCCCATTATATTAGGATGAATAGTCTGAGTCTACTTGGTATGGGTTAGTGTCAGGGATTCAGTACTTCGAATGGAAAATTGGAAAATGAATCCAATGTGTATGTAAATATATGCTGCACAAATATCCTCCCGCTCTCATCCAGAAGAATGCCTTGACATTACCTTCACCCCAAGTAAGACACAATTAGAGGAGAAGAGTTACAAAATCAGTGAATACATATCTGGAATGTAAAATGCTCAGGAGCTCACAACCTTGGAGGTGGTAGAGGAGTTTCCAAAACTAAGGGACAGGGTAAACACTCCACAAACATGGAGCTCTGCTGGCCTAAAAACTTTTTGATAAACTGCCTCTGAGCTTCCGCACTTGAATTATATATTGTTTTCAAGAGATTTGGCTTCCTATGTAGTGAGACCATCAAAGCTGGGTCTACATCTATGTGACCTGGAGGACATGGTTTCTTATTTTCCAATGAACAAGATTAAGCAGTGCTGAATCCTCTCTTTGTAGGTAAACTGAGGCCACTGAAGACAAATTGTGTCCCTGTGTGGACACCGAAGCCATTTGGTCCTCCTCCACATTTTGCTGCACTGTGAGTTTGGTATTTGTTTCCCGAAATACTAGGAGCTAAACTGGGACACAGTGCTGGAGGGAGTTCTGTCACGTGTGGTGGGTCAGGGTCTACAAGAGAATGCACCAACTAGGCTTCTATCTCTCACTGCTTGCCCCATTGCCCCCATGTCCATATCAACCTGATTCTTCATTTTCCTCTGAAAACTCTCCATATAACAAGATGCCTTTACATATAAGGGTCTGCTGGCTGCACCATGTCAGTTACAAGCCCTTTGGAATCCAATGGTAGATCCACATGGCCCTACCACGGATGTTTTATCAAACACCTCCCCACCACTGCTTTAGACCCACTACTCAGCAGGCTCCAACTTAGTGGCATCTGTGTTGTACACCATTTTCATGAAACTCAGTAAGTCAAGGCACTGTCTGGTATACTCATAATCAGCAACAGGACATCCAATGTTTCTCCAGTGCCACCTGGTCATAGGAATTTCAAAAATTTCATGGTATTTATCTAGCCATTTTTCAAGCATGAAGTTGGAGGCAATGGGGGTTTCCATTCATTCAGAAAACATTAAATGGTGAGGAAGCTCATTTCAATGAATTCTCTGGAGAACTCTCACAGGCAAGGCTTCCCAAAGAGTGGAAAAAGGTCACATTAGGCCAGGCCCATTGAGGTCTACAATGTGAGGTCCATGTGTGTTTTGACTCTCAACTATGGCTGCCATTTCTTTAAGAATAAAATCATGTGATATCCTTGCTGAAATTCCCAGGCCTCTGTGGAAATCCACCCGGGGCCTAGGTCTCAGTTTCCAAGAGTGACATTCATGCGTGGCCTCTTAAAATGCCAACAAAATTCATGGCAATGCTTCTCTGAGTTCAGTTCCAAAACCCAGTCTCTAAGGGGAATGACACCAGATTTCAAGCCCACGTACACCCAGTCATTTTTTCCAATGCCACACAAATGAACAAAATTAAAACCAAAACAAAAACCAAAACACTCCCACATGGCCCTCATCTTATTCCATATAGTCAATCATCTTAACCTCTGGCTGGAGGTTTCCATGAGGGGCGCAGCCCAAGATAGTGTCCAAAATCAGCTCGTTTGCCCCTAATTTGCCTAAAGTCAGGGTAGCCTAGAAACCGTTTCTGTGAATGAGGAGTGAACAAATAAGCCTGCCGTTAATACTTCTGTGTTTCTCCAATTTGAGGCCAACTGAATTTAGGTATCGATTCTTTAGGTGATTTCGAGTCATGCGAAAACACAAGCACCTCTTCAGGGCTTTGAAGAACTCATTTGACCCAAAGAATCCCTATTCTCATTTGATGGAGTGCAGGAACCTAGAGGAAAGCAAGAGACTTCATTCACAATGAATGATATTTTTTGCCATTTTGGGTTTGGAAGCTCACATGGGATCATTCTTAAGATCCATCAGGTGCTGAGAATCTAAGTCACAGCCACACACAGGTCCAAGAGTCTGATAAAGACACATCCCTTTCCAAAGCAATTAAGCAAAGAGCCACATGGGAGGCCCATTCATTTCCATTTGAAAACTGTTTTCTTCAGGCTTCACAAAGGGGTGGCCTGAGGCAAAGACCTTCCTGACATTCAGTGCAACACAACAATAAGTCAGCAAAAGGCCCAAAGCAGGGTTTCTGCACTGAGACTTTCCTGGTCACACTGATATCTGAGTTTTCTGAGATGCTCGCCATTCTCTTCAGCTATCCAGTACGTGGCCATGTCACAGAGCTTGGAGGTGGTACCATTTTGGACAGAAATCCATGAGCCTATTCTGAAGAGTGGCCAGAATCCGGGAAGAAAACAACAACTTAGAAAGATAGCAGATGTTGCACATTGATAAGACAAGCTGCAGTCCATTTATATATTGGCAGGATGAATTATGGGAAGATTTATACTAGACAGGACACATCCATTAATGCATTCTCTTTTCTAATGTCTACAACAATGGACACAGTGGAATACACAGAAACAGAAACACTCGCCGTGTCAAATGACTTACTAGAAACTGTCCACTCCAAACCAAACAAACCTACTTTCCTATCTATTCTCAGAACATGAGACAAAACAACAAACCCACACGCACTCCCACAAAGGCACCTCCTTCCCCCAAGTAGGTCTGTGACTATCTGGGGTGTCCTCTGACTGGTGGGCCATACAATGTTTTCCCGAAATGTCCTGTCTTCTCTCCGATCTTGTTTCCTTGAACAACTCTGTGAAGAAGTCAGGAAAAAGTGGTTAGCCACTACCTGTTTTCTCAGGAAAGGTCCATCTTCAGAGCTCTCCTGGCATTTGGCCTTCCTCACATCATTAGGTACCAAGAAAACTGACTCTGTCCTTGGTAAATCCAAACAAGTGAGCCCACTGGGACTGGGACTGGGACTGCCTCTGGCTGCCTGGCTTCTTGGATACCAAGTTAAGAGAGTTCCATCACCAAGGAACTGAGGTATGTCACATTCTTTGGAACTGAATGAGGTCACTGCCTTGGCAACCACTTTGTCCTAACAGTTGCTTCCAAGGGTAACATAAGATGGAGTTTGCCCCTACTTCCTCTGACACTTTCATAAGGTAGAATGTATATCAACCATTGGCACCCTGGAACAGCTCTCCACCCAGGCCTGGTTTGGTGCATGTTCTCTACAATAAGAAGAGAGAGGCCGATTCAGACACATCCCTTCATCCTGACCAGGTTGTTTGCCATGGAAGATGACTTCTGCTCTCTCAGGTGCTTCATACCTGCTTACAACTTCTCCAGGTATGATTTGTGCATGGACATTTGAGGTTCTCTTAATGTGGAAGGTCCCCAACTCTCCTGTATTGTAAGAACCACTCTGTCCCTGCTCTTCTGTAAAATGATTGAGGGAACAGTGTATACTGGGGGTTAAAAACAGGTTTGATTTTGGTTATGTATGACTCTGTGCGAGGAATAATGGTATTGGGAACCTGAAGTATTTACAAGAATATTGAGGTGAAATATAAGTATGAAAACAGAAATCTAGGTATGATTTGAAGCCCAGAAGGGTTCTGCCCTTGATTGGGATAGTGAACTTTGAATTATGTTCTGCAAATTTGTCTCAGATAATTTGATATACAATGGCATAGGACCTTGTACATTGGATGATTGAATTTAGAAGAGAACATCTAGTCAAAAAGGGATATTCAGTAGGATTAGGAAGATAGTCAGTAGGTTTCGGAAGAAGAGTGAGTATAGGATTTGGACCAAAAGTTCTTTAGCAATAGACTTTCAGTTATAGAGTGAAAGTATATTTCAGCACATATGAAGAGTCAGTCACTATGTTGAACTGGGAAAAATATGTAGAAAAGCAGATATCAATAGAAACATTACGAAATCAGGCAAAGTATAAAGTGAGTGATAGAATTAGACATTTTCAACAGGGTTGAGTTTGAATATATAAACTAGGAAAAAACAAAAATGTAGTCACCAATAGGATTGACAATTGACAGCATTAGGCAACCTGGAAATGGATGTTTTTAGAAATCCATGTTCACTTTCCATTTAGGCTTTGGTACAATCATAAGTGTGACCTTTCCATTTTTTGTCCAGAATATTACTGTGATAATGAGGTGACATGAGTAATTCTTTCACCATTTCTGGGAGCAATATATTGAAGATGTAAAATAGAATCGGGGGTAGAAAGAGGTGTACCCTGTTTCTATGAACATAGAGAAAAAGCATGAATAGACCATACTGTGAATAAATAATATAACTTTTTTGAACTTTAAATAATGAATTGAACTGATATCTGAAAAATTAAAGGAAGTCGTATATTGATATACAATCATTCATTCCAACCAGTTATATATCTAATGGAAATATTAATGTTTTGGTTTATCATAAAGAGTGTGTGAGTTTTGCTTCAAAATGATTATGGAAATTCAAAATAATGTGTTTGGAAAGAAGTCTCATGAAAAGACCATTCAAGAAACCCTGACAATACATGTGTTCTGAAGCAAGAAGTGATTAAAGTTGAAACAAATGCCTGTTAATTTGTGAACTTGTGGATGAAATGTATATCCTATGATGTGCAAAAACTGAGGAAACAATAATGTAGCAGTGTCGAATACAAATGAATGACAAATTACATATCATGTCCCATAGGAGTCTACTTGCATTGATGCTAGACTGGGTCAGTTACTGTAGAATAATTAGGATTTGTATGCACAATTCACTGAAGTTAGTTTTCAGTACTAGGAAACAAATATGTATTTCAAGTGGATGAATATTTATGATTATAATCTTGTGAAAAGTTGATTACAAATCCACATACATGAACATGAATGAATTTAGAGAGTGTATATTAGACACATATATTCCATATTTTGAAAAATTTGGAGAGTATATCTATATCTATATCTACATCTATATATATATCTATATATATCTATCTATTTATATATATATATATATATATATATATATATATACATACACACACACACACACACACACACGCACACACACACACACACACACACAACACTCACAGACATTAAAAAGTACCAATATAAATGCCAATCGAAATTCATCAGTAAATATATATCATCCACAGATGCAAACATATTTATTTTACTGAACATGAGTTTATGTATAATGTTGTTGTACTAGGACGCTCTCCTATAGGTTGAATTTTCATTTCCAACAGCATTTAGGAGGAGTGAACTCTTCTCACAATTTGTATCTGCCAAGACAGCCACCTCACAAAAATGTACATGTGATACCTGGTAGGATTCTATATATGCATATAAATATACATGTGTGAATAGGCTACAGAAAAGGGAAACAAGAATTCACATATTTGTTAAGTTTAAAAACACATGGAGAATATTTCAATTAAAATTTGACTAGATTTATAACTCCTACCTTATATAATACAAATGTCAAGTCCACCTATACAACATGTCTCCTCTGAAGTGCTTGTATTTCTATTGTGTTGGGTTAATTTTCCCCATTATATTAGGATGAACTGTCTAAGTCTACCAGGTATGGGTTAATGTCAGGGATTCAGTACTTCGAATGGAAAATTTGAAAATGAATCCAATGCGTATGTAAATATATGCTGCACAATTTCCTCCCGCTCTCATCCAGAAGAATGCCTTGACATCACCTTCACCCCAAGTAAGACACAATTAGAGGAGAGGAGTTACAAAATCAGTGAATACATATCTGGAATGGAAAATGCTCAGCAGTTCACAACCTTGGAGGTGGTAGAAAAGTTTCCAAAACTAAGGGACAGGGTAAACACTCCACAAACATGGAGCTCTGCTGGCCTAAAAACTTTTTGAGAAACTCCTCTGAGATTCCGCACTTGAAATATATGTTGTTTTCAGGAGATTTGGCTTCCTTTGTAGTGAGACTATGAGAGCTGGGTCTGCATCTATGTGACTTGGAGGACATGGTTTCTTATTTTCCAAAGAACTAGATGAAGCAGTGCTGAATCCTCTCTTTGTAGGTTAACTGATGCCACTGGAGACTAAGTGTCTCCCCGTGTGGACTGTGAAGCCATTTGGTCCTCCTCCACTTTTTGTGGTGTTTTTCCTGCTGCACTGTGAGTTTGGTATTTGTTTCACGAAATACTAGGAGCTAAACTGGGATACAGTGCTGGAGGGAGTTGTGTCACGTGTGGTTGGTCAGGGTCTGCAAGGGAATGCACCAACTAGGCTTCTATCTCTCACAGCTTGGCCCATTGCCCCCTTGTCCATATCAACCTGATTCTTTATTTTCCTCTGAAGACTCTCCATATAACAAGATGCCTTTACATATAAGGGTCTGCTGGCTGCACCATGTCAGTTACAAGCCCTTTGGAATCCAATGGTAGATCCACATGGCCCTACCACGGATGTTTTATCAAACACCTCCCCACCACTGCTTTAGACCCACTACTCAGCAGGCTCCAACTTACTGGCATCTCTGTTCTACACCATTTTCATGAAACTCAGTAAATCAAGGCACTGTCTGGTATACTCATAATCAGCAACAGGACATCCAATGTTTCTCCAGTGCCACCTGGTCATAGGAATTTCAAAAATTTCATGGTATTTATCTAGCCATTTTTCAAGCATGAAGTTGGAGGCACTGTGGGTTTCAATTCATGCAGCAAACATTAAATGGTGAGGAAGCTCATTTCAATGAAATCTCTGGAGATCTCTAAAAGGCAAGGCTTCCCAAAGAGTGGACAAAAGGTCACATTAGGCCAGGCCCATTGAAGTCTACAATGTGAGGTCCATGTGTGTTTTGACTCTCAACTATGGCTGCCATTTCTTTAAGAATAAAATCATTTGATATCCTTGCTGAGTTTCCCAGGCCTCTGTGGAAATCCACCCGGGGCCTAGGTCTCAGTTTCCAAGAGCGACTTTCATGCGTGGCCTCTTAAAATCCCAACAAAATTCATGGCAATGCTTCTCTGAGTTCAGTTCCAAAACCCAGTCTCTAAGGGGAATCACACCAGAGTTCAAGCCCACGTGGACACAGTCATTTCTTCCAACTGTCACACAAATGACCAAAATTAAAACCGAAACACTCCCACATGGCCCTCATCTTATTCCATATAGTAACTCATCTTAACCTCTGGCTGGAGGTTTCCATGAGGGGCGCAGCCCAAGACAGTGTCCAAAATCAGCTCGTTTGCCCCTCATTTGCCTAAAGTCAGGGTGGCCTGGACACCGTTTCTGTGAACCAGGAATGATCAAAGAAGCCTGCCGTTAATTCTTCTGTGTTTCTCCAATTTGAGGCCTACTGATTTCAGGAATACATTCTTTATGTGATTTAAAGTTATTCGAAAACCCAAGCACCTCTGCAGAGATTTGAAGAACTCATTTGACCCAAAGAATCCCTATTCTCACTTATGGAGTTCAGGATTTTAACAGAGGAAGGCAAGAGAATTCATCCACAATGAAAGATTTTTTGCCCTTATGGATTTGGATGCACGCAGGGGATCATTTTTAGATTCATCAGGTGCTGAGAATCTAAGTCACAGCCACACACATGGCCAAGAGGCTGATTCAGACACATCCTTTCCCAAAGCAATGAAGCCAGAAGCCACAGGTGATGCCCATTCATTTTCATTTGAAAACTGTTTTCTTCAGGCTTCACAAAGGGGTGGCCTGAGGCAAAGACCTTCCTGACATTCAGTGCAACACAACAATAAGTCAGCAAAAGGCCCAAAGCAGGGTTTCTGCACTGAGACTTTCCTGGTCACACTGATATCTGAGTTTTCTGAGATGCTCGCCATTCTCTTCAGCTATCCAGTACGTGGCCATGTCACAGAGCTTGGAGGTGGTACCATTTTGGACACAAATCCATGAGCCTATTCTGGAGAGTGGCCAGAATTCGGGAAGAAAACAACAACTTAGAAAGATAGCAGATGTTGCACATCGATAAGACAAGCTGCAGTCCATTTATATATTGGCAGGATGAATTATGGGAAGATTTATACTAGACAGGACACATCCATTAATGCATTCTCTTTTCTAATGTCTACAACAATGGACACAGTGGAATACACAGAAACAGAAACACTCGCCATGTCAAATGACTTACTAGAAACTGTCCACTCCAAACCAAACAAACCTACTTTCCTATCTATTCTCAGAACATGAGACAAAACAACAAACCCACACGCACTCCCACAAAGGCACCTCCTTCCCCCAAGTAGGTCTGTGACTATCTGGGGTGTCCTCTGACTGGTGGGCCATACTATGTTTTCCCGAAATGTCCTGTCTTCTCTCCGATCTTGTTTCCTTGAACAACTCTGTGAAGAAGTCAGGAAAAAGTGGTTAGCCACTACCTGTTTTCTCAGGAAAGGTCCATCTTCAGAGCTCTCCTGGCATTTGGCCTTCCTCACATCATTAGGTACCAAGAAAACTGACTCTGTCCTTGGTAAATCCAAACAAGTGAGCCCACTGGGACTGGGACTGGGACTGCCTCTGGCTGCCTGGCTTCTTGGATACCAAGTTAAGAGAGTTCCATCACCAAGGAACTGAGGTATGTCACATTCTTTGGAACTGAATGAGGTCACTGCCTTGGCAACCACTTTGTCCTAACAGTTGCTTCCAAGGGTAACATAAGATGGAGTTTGCCCCTACTTCCTCTGACACTTTCATAAGGTAGAATGTATATCAACCATTGGCACCCTGGAACAGCTCTCCACCCAGGCCTGGTTTGGTGCATGTTCTCTACAATAAGAAGAGAGAGGCCGATTCAGACACATCCCTTCATCCTGACCAGGTTGTTTGCCATGGAAGATGACTTCTGCTCTCTCAGGTGCTTCATACCTGCTTACAACTTCTCCAGGTATGATTTGTGCATGGACATTTGAGGTTCTCTTAATGTGGAAGGTCCCCAACTCTCCTGTATTGTAAGAACCACTCTGTCCCTGCTCTTCTGTAAAATGATTGAGGGAACAGTGTATACTGGGGGTTAAAAACAGGTTTGATTTTGGTTATGTATGACTCTGTGCGAGGAATAATGGTATTGGGAACCTGAAATATTTACAAGAATATTGAGGTGAAATATAAGTATGAAAACAGAAATCTAGGTATGATTTGAAGCCCAGAAGGGTTCTGCCCTTGATTGGGATAGTGAACTTTGAATTATGTTCTGCAAATTTGTCTCAGATAATTTGATATACAATGGCATAGGACCTTGTACATTGGATGATTGAATTTAGAAGAGAACATCTAGTCAAAAAGGGATATTCAGTAGGATTAGGAAGATAGTCAGTAGGTTTCGGAAGAAGAGTGAGTATAGGATTTGGACCAAAAGTTCTTTAGCAATAGACTTTCAGTTATAGAGTGAAAGTATATTTCAGCACATATGAAGAGTCAGTCACTATGTTGAACTGGGGAAAATATGTAGAAAAGCAGATATCAATAGAAACATTACGAAATCAGGCAAAGTATAAAGTGAGTGATAGAATTAGACATTTTCAACAGGGTTGAGTTTGAATATATAAACTAGGAAAAAACAAAAATGTAGTCACCAATAGGATTGACAATTGACAGCATTAGGCAACCTGGAAATGGATGTTTTTAGAAATCCATGTTCACTTTCCATTTAGGCTTTGGTACAATCATAAGTGTGACCTTTCCATTTTTTGTCCAGAATATTACTGTGATAATGAGGTGACATGAGTAATTCTTTCACCATTTCTGGGAGCAATATATTGAAGATGTAAAATAGAATCGGGGGTAGAAAGAGGTGTACCCTGTTTCTATGAACATAGAGAAAAAGCATGAATAGACCATACTGTGAATAAATAATATAACTTTTTTGAACTTTAAATAATGAATTGAACTGATATCTGAAAAATTAAAGGAAGTCGTATATTGATATACAATCATTCATTCCAACCAGTTATATATCTAATGGAAATATTAATGTTTTGGTTTATCATAAAGAGTGTGTGAGTTTTGCTTCAAAATGATTATGGAAATTCAAAATAATGTGTTTGGAAAGAAGTCTCATGAAAAGACCATTCAAGAAACCCTGACAATACATGTGTTCTGAAGCAAGAAGTGATTAAAGTTGAAACAAATGCCTGTTAATTTGTGAACTTGTGGATGAAATGTATATCCTATGATGTGCAAAAACTGAGGAAACAATAATGTAGCAGTGTCGAATACAAATGAATGACAAATTACATATCATGTCCCATAGGAGTCTACTTGCATTGATGCTAGACTGGGTCAGTTACTGTAGAATAATTAGGATTTGTATGCACAATTCACTGAAGTTAGTTTTCAGTACTAGGAAACAAATATGTATTTCAAGTGGATGAATATTTATGATTATAATCTTGTGAAAAGTTGATTACAAATCCACATACATGAACATGAATGAATTTAGAGAGTGTATATTAGACACATATATTCCATATTTTGAAAAATTTGGAGAGTATATCTATATCTATATCTACATCTATATATATATCTATATATATCTATCTATTTATATATATATATATATATATATATATATATATATATATATATATATATATATATATACACACACACACACACACACACACACGCACACACACACACACACACACACACAACACTCACAGACATTAAAAAGTACCAATATAAATGCCAATCGAAATTCATCAGTAAATATATATCATCCACAGATGCAAACATATTTATTTTACTGAACATGAGTTTATGTATAATGTTGTTGTACTAGGACGCTCTCCTATAGGTTGAATTTTCATTTCCAACAGCATTTAGGAGGAGTGAACTCTTCTCACAATTTGTATCTGCCAAGACAGCCACCTCACAAAAATGTACATGTGATACCTGGTAGGATTCTATATATGCATATAAATATACATGTGTGAATAGGCTACAGAAAAGGGAAACAAGAATTCACATATTTGTTAAGTTTAAAAACACATGGAGAATATTTCAATTAAAATTTGACTAGATTTATAACTCCTACCTTATATAATACAAATGTCAAGTCCACCTATACAACATGTCTCCTCTGAAGTGCTTGTATTTCTATTGTGTTGGGTTAATTTTCCCCATTATATTAGGATGAACTGTCTAAGTCTACCAGGTATGGGTTAATGTCAGGGATTCAGTACTTCGAATGGAAAATTTGAAAATGAATCCAATGCGTATGTAAATATATGCTGCACAATTTCCTCCCGCTCTCATCCAGAAGAATGCCTTGACATCACCTTCACCCCAAGTAAGACACAATTAGAGGAGAGGAGTTACAAAATCAGTGAATACATATCTGGAATGGAAAATGCTCAGCAGTTCACAACCTTGGAGGTGGTAGAAAAGTTTCCAAAACTAAGGGACAGGGTAAACACTCCACAAACATGGAGCTCTGCTGGCCTAAAAACTTTTTGAGAAACTCCTCTGAGATTCCGCACTTGAAATATATGTTGTTTTCAGGAGATTTGGCTTCCTTTGTAGTGAGACTATGAGAGCTGGGTCTGCATCTATGTGACCTGGAGGACATGGTTTCTTATTTTCCAAAGAACTAGATGCAGCAGTGCTGAATCCTCTCTTTGTAGGTTAACTGATGCCACTGGAGACTAAGTGTCTCCCCGTGTGGACTGTGAAGCCATTTGGTCCTCCTCCACTTTTTGTGGTGTTTTTCCTGCTGCACTGTGAGTTTGGTATTTGTTTCACGAAATACTAGGAGCTAAACTGGGATACAGTGCTGGAGGGAGTTGTGTCACGTGTGGTTGGTCAGGGTCTGCAAGGGAATGCACCAACTAGGCTTCTATCTCTCACAGCTTGGCCCATTGCCCCCTTGTCCATATCAACCTGATTCTTCATTTTCCTCTGAAGACTCTCCATATAACAAGATGCCTTTACATATAAGGGTCTGCTGGCTGCACCATGTCAGTTACAAGCCCTTTGGAATCCAATGGTAGATCCACATGGCCCTACCACGGATGTTTTATCAAACACCTCCCCACCACTGCTCTAGACCCACTACTCAGCAGGCTCCAACTTACTGGCATCTCTGTTCTACACCATTTTCATGAAACTCAGTAAATCAAGGCACTGTCTGGTATACTCATAATCAGCAACAGGACATCCAATGTTTCTCCAGTGCCACCTGGTCATAGGAATTTCAAAAATTTCATGGTATTTATCTAGCCATTTTTCAAGCATGAAGTTGGAGGCACTGTGGGTTTCAATTCATGCAGCAAACATTAAATGGTGAGGAAGCTCATTTCAATGAAATCTCTGGAGATCTCTAAAAGGCAAGGCTTCCCAAAGAGTGGACAAAAGGTCACATTAGGCCAGGCCCATTGAGGTCTACAATGTGAGGTCCATGTGTGTTTTGACTCTCAACTATGGCTGCCATTTCTTTAAGAATAAAATCATTTGATATCCTTGCTGAGTTTCCCAGGCCTCTGTGGAAATCCACCCGGGGCCTAGGTCTCAGTTTCCAAGAGCGACTTTCATGCGTGGCCTCTTAAAATCCCAACAAAATTCATGGCAATGCTTCTCTGAGTTCAGTTCCAAAACCCAGTCTCTAAGGGGAATCACACCAGAGTTCAAGCCCACGTGGACACAGTCATTTCTTCCAACTGTCACACAAATGACCAAAATTAAAACCGAAACACTCCCACATGGCCCTCATCTTATTCCATATAGTAACTCATCTTAACCTCTGGCTGGAGGTTTCCATGAGGGGCGCAGCCCAAGACAGTGTCCAAAATCAGCTCGTTTGCCCCTCATTTGCCTAAAGTCAGGGTGGCCTGGACACCGTTTCTGTGAACCAGGAATGATCAAAGAAGCCTGCCGTTAATTCTTCTGTGTTTCTCCAATTTGAGGCCTACTGATTTCAGGAATACATTCTTTATGTGATTTAAAGTTATTCGAAAACCCAAGCACCTCTGCAGAGATTTGAAGAACTCATTTGACCCAAAGAATCCCTATTCTCACTTATGGAGTTCAGGATTTTAACAGAGGAAGGCAAGAGAATTCATCCACAATAAAAGATTTTTTGCCCTTATGGTTTTGGATGCACGCAGGGGATCATTTTTAGATTCATCAGGTGCTGAGAATCTAAGTCACAGCCACACACATGGCCAAGAGGCTGATTCAGACACATCCTTTCCCAAAGCAATGAAGCCAGAAGCCACAGGAGATGCCCATTCATTTCCATTTGAAAACTGTTTTCTTCAGGCTTCACAAAGGGGTGGCCTGAGGCAAAGACCTTCCTGACATTCAGTGCAACACAACAATAAGTCAGCAAAAGGCCCAAAGCAGGGTTTCTGCACTGAGACTTTCCTGGTCACACTGATATCTGAGTTTTCTGAGATGCTCGCCATTCTCTTCAGCTATCCAGTACATGGCCATGTCACAGAGCTTGGAGGTGGTACATAATTGGACACAAAACCATGAGCCTATTCTGGAGAGTGGCTAGAATTCAGGAAGAAAACAGCAACGTAGAAAGATAGCAGGTGTTGCACATCGATAAGACAAGCTGCAGTCCATTCATATATTGGGCAGGATGAATTATGGGAAGATTTATACTAGACAGGACACCTCCATTAATGCATTCTCTTTTTAATGTTTACAACAACGGACACATTGGGATACACCGAAACAGAAACACTCGCCTGATCAAACAACTTACTAGAAACTGTCCACTCCAAACCAAACAAACCTACTTTCCTACCTATTCTCAGAACATGAGACAAAAGAACAAACCCACACCCACTCCCACAAAGGCACCTCCTTCCCCCAAGTAGGTCTGTGACTATCCGGAGTTTCCTCTGACTGCGGGCCATACTATGTTCCCCCGAAATGTCCTGTCTTCTCTCAGATCTTGTTTCCTTGTTCAACTCTTTGTAGTTTTCAGGAAAAAGTGGTGAGCCACTACCTGCTTTCTCAGGAAAGGTCCATCTTCATAGTTCTCTTGGCATTAGGCCATCCTCACATCAGTAGGTACCAAGAAAACTGACTATGTCCTTGGTAAATCCAAACAAGTGAGCCCACTGGGACTGGGACTGGGACTGCCTCTGGGTGCCTGGCCTCTTGGATACAAATTTCAGAGAGTTCCATCACCAAGGAAATGAGGTATGTCACTTTCTTTGGAACTGAATGAGTCACTTCCTTGGCAACCACATTGTCCTAACTGTTGCTTCCAAGGGTCCCATGAGATGGAGGCTTCCCCTACTTCCTGTGACACTTTCACAAGGGAGAATGGTATATCAACCATAGGCACCCAGGAACAGCTCTCCACACAGGCCTGGTTTGGTCCATCTTCTCTACAATAAGAAGAGAGAGGCTGATTCAGACACATCCCTTCTTTCTGACCAAGATATTTGCCATGGAAGATGACTTTTGCTCTCTCAGGTCCTTCATACCTGCCTACAACTTCTCCAGGTATCATTTCTGCATGGACCTTTGAGGTTCTCATCAGGTGGAATATCCCCAACTTTCCTGTATTGTAAGAACCACTCTGTCCCTGCTCTTCTGTAAGATGATTGAGGGACCAGTGTATAATTGGGGTTAAAAACAGGTTTGATATGGGTTACGGATGATTCTGTGCGATGAATAATGGTATTGGGAACCTGCAATGCTTACAAAATATAGATGTGAAATATAAGTATGAAAACAGAAATCTAGGTATGATTTGAAGCCCATAAGGGTTCTGCCCTTGATTGGGATACTTAGCTTTGAATTATGTTCTGCAAAGATGTCTCAGATAATTGGATATACAATGGCATAGGACCTTGTAAATTGGATGATTGAATTTAAAAGAGAGCACCCAGTCAAAAAGGGATATTCAGTAGGATTAGGAAGATAGTCGGTAGGTTTAGGAAGAAGAGTGAGTATAGGATTTGGACCAAAAGTTCTTTAGCAATAGACTTTCGGTTATAGAGTGAATGTAAATGTCAGCACATATGAAGAGTCAGTCACTATGTTGAACTGGGGAAAATATGTAGAAAAGCAGAGATCAATAGAAACATTACGAAATCAGGCAAAGTATAAAGTGAGTGATAGAATTAGACATTTTCAACAGGATTGAGTTTGAATATATAAATTAGAAAAAAACAAAAATGTAGTCACCAATAGGATTGACAATTGACAGCATTAGGCAACCTGGACATGGATGTTTTTAGAAATCCATGTTCACTTTCCATTTAGGATTTGGTACAATCATAAGTGTGACCTTTCCATTTTTTGTCCAGAATATTACTGTGATAATGAGGTGACATGAGTAATTCTTTCACCATTTCTGGGAGCAATATATTGAAGATGTAAAATCAGAATCGGGGGTACAAAGAGGTGTACCCTGTTTCTATGAACATAGAGAAAAAGCATGAATAGACCATACTGTGAATAAATAATATAACTTTTTTGAACTTTAAATAATGAATTGAACTGATATCTGAAAAATTAAAGGAAATCGTATATTGATATACAATCATTCATTCCAACCAGTTATATATCTAAACGAAATATTAGTGTTTTGGTTTATCATGAAGAGTGTGTGAGTTTTGCTTCAAAATGACTATGGAAATTCAAAATAATGTGTTTGGAAAGAAGTCTCATGAAAAGACCATTCAAGAAACCCTGACAATACATGTGTTCTGAAGCAAGAAGTGATTAAAGTTGAAACAAATGCCTATTAATTTGTGAACTTGTGGATGAAATGTATATCCTATGATTTGCAAAAACTGAAGAAACAATAATGTAGCAGTGTCGAATACAAATGAATGACAAATTACATATCATGTCCCATAGGAGTCTACTTGCATTGATGTTATACTGGGTCGGTTACTGTAGAATAATTAGGATATGTATGCACCATTCACTGAAGTTAGTTTTCAGTACTAGGAAACAAATATATATTTCAGGTGGATGAATATTTCTGTTTATTATCTTGTGAAAAGTTGATTATAAATCCACATACATGAACATGAATGAATTTAGAGAGTGTATATTAGACATATATATTTCATATTTTGAAAAATTTGGGGAGTATATCTATATCTATATCTATATCTATATCTATATCCACACACACACACACACACACACACACACAACACTCACAGACATTAAAAAATACCAATATAAATGCCAATCGAAATTGATCAGTAAATATATATGATCCACAGATGCAAAAATATTTATTTTGCTGAACATGAGTTTATGTATAATGTTGTTTTACTAGGACGCTCTCCTATAGGTTGAATTTTCATTTCCAACAGCATTTAGGAGGAGTGAACTCTTCTCACAATTTGTATCTGCCAAGACAGCCACCTCACAAAAATGTACGTGTGATACCTGCTAGGATTCTATATATGCATATATATATACATGTGTGAATAGGCTAAAGAAAAGGGAAACAAGAATTCACATATTTGTTAAGTTTAAAAACACATGGAGAATATGTCCATTAAAATTTGAATACATTTATAACTCCTACCTTAAATAATTCAAATGTCAAGTCCAACTATACAACATGTCTCCTCTGAAGTGCTTGTATTTCTATTGTGTTGGGATAATTTTCCCCATTATATTAGGATGAATAGTCTGAGTCTACTAGGTATGGCTTAGTGTCAGGAATTCAGCATTTCGAATGGAAAATTGGAAAATGAATCCAATGTGTATGTAAATATATGCTGCACAAATATCCTCCCGTTCTCATCCAGAACAATGCTTTGACATTACCTTCACCCCAAGTAAGACACAATTAGAGGAGAAGAGTTACAAAATCAGTGAATACATACCTGGAATGGAAAATGATCAGGAGTTCACAACCTTGGAGGTGGTAGAGGAGTTTCCAAAACTAAGGGACAGGGTAAACACTCCACAAACATGGAGCTCTGCTGGCCTAAAAACTTTTTGAGAAACTGCCTCTGAGCTTCTGTACTTGAAATATATGTTGTTTTCATGAGATTTGGCTTCCTTTGTAGTGAGACCATCAAAGCTGGGTCTGCATCTATGTGACCTGGAGGACATGGTTTCTTATTTTCCAATGAACAAGATGAAGCAGTGCTGAATCCTCTCTTTGTAGGTAAACTGAGACCACTGGGTACTAAGTGTCTCCCCGTGTGGACACTGAAGCCATTTGGTCCTCCTCCACTTTTTGTGGTGTTTTTGCTGCTGCACTGTGAGTTTGGTATTTGTTTCCCGAAATACTAGGAACTAAACTGGGACACAGTGCTGGAGGGAGTTCTGTCACGTGTGGTGGGTCAGGGTCTGCAAGAGAATGCACCAACTAGGCTTCTATCTCTCACAGCTTGCCCAATTGACTCCATGTCCATATCAACCTGATTCTTCATTTTCCTCTGAAAACTCTCCATATAACAAGATGCCTTTACATATAAGGGTCTGCTGGCTGCACCATATCAGTTACAAGCCATTTGGAATCCAATGGTAGATCCACATGGCACTACCATGGATGTTTTATCAAACACCTCTCCACCACTGCTCTAGACCCACTACTCAGCAGACTCCAACTTACTGGCATCTCTGTTCTACACCATTTTTATGAAACTCAGTAAATCAAGGCACTGTCTGGTATACTCATGATCGGCAACAGGACATCCAATGTTTCTCCAGTGCCACCTGGTCATTGGAATTTCAAAAATTTCATGGTATTTATTTAGCCATTTTTCAAGCATGAAGTTGGAGGCACTGTGGGTTTCAATTAATTCAGCAAACATTAAATGGTGAGGAAGCTCATTTCAATGAAATCTCTGGAGAACCCTCACAGGCAAGGCTTCCCAAAGAGTGAACAAAAGGTCACATTAGGCCAGGCCCATTGAGGTCTACAATGTGAGGTCCATGTGTGTTTTGACTCTAAACTATGGCTGCCATTTCTTTAAGAATTATATAATGTGATATCCTTGCTGAGATTCCCAGGCCTCTGTGGAAATCCACCGGGGCCTAGGTCTCAGTTTCCAAGAGCGACTTTCATGCGTGGCCTCTTAAAATCCCAACAAAATTCATGCCAATGCTTCTCTGAGTTCAGTTTCAAATCCCAGTCTCTAAGGGGAATCACACCAGAGTTCAAGCCCACGTGGACCCAGTCATTTTTTCCAATGCCACACAAATGATCAAAATTAAAATCAAAACACTCCCACATGGCCCTCATCTTATTCCATATAGTCAATCATCTTAACCTCTGGGTGGAGGTTTCCATGAGGGGCGCAGCCAAAGACAGTGTCCAAAATCAGCTCCTTTGCCCCTCTTTTTCCTAAAGTCAGGGTAGCCTGGACACCGTTTCTGTGAACCAGGATTGAACAAATAAGCCTGCCGTTAATACTTCTGTGTTTCCCCAATTTGATGCCTACTGATTTTAGGTATCGATTCTTTAGGTGATTTAGAGTCATGCGAAAACACAAGCACCTCTGCAGGGCTTTGAAGAACTCATTTGACCCAAAGAATCCCTATTCTCATTTGATGGAGTGCAGGAACCTAACAGAGGAAGGAAAGAGACTTCATCCACAATGAATGATATTTTTGCCATTTTGGTTTTGGAAGCTCACATGGGATCATTCTTAAGATCCATCAGGTTCTGTGAATCTAAGTCACAGCCACACACAGGTCCAAGAGGCTGATAAAGACACATCCCTTTCCAAAGCAATTAAGCAAAGAGCCACAGGTGAAGCCCATTCATTTCCATTTGAAAACTGTTTTCTTCAGGCTTCACAAAGGAGTGGCCTGAGGCAAAGACCTTCCTGACATTGAGTGCAAAAAAACAATAAGTAAGCAAAAGGCCCCAAGCAGGGTTTCTGCACTGAGACTTTCCTGGTCACGCTGATATCTGAGTTGTCTGAGATTCTCGCCATTCTCTTCAGCTATCCAGTACATGGCCATGTCACAGAGCTTGGAGGTGGTACATATTTTGGACACAAATCCATGAGCCTATTCTGGAAAGTGTCCAGAATTCAGAAAGAAAACAACAACTTAGAAAGATAGCAGGTGTTGCACATCGATAAGACAAGCTGCAGTCCTTTCATATATTGGGCAGGATGAATTATGGGAAGATTTATACTAGACAGGACACACCATTAAAGCATTCTCTTTTCTAATGTCTACAATAACGAACACAGGGGATACACAGAAACAGAAAAACTCGCCGTGTCAAATGAGTTACTAGAAACTGTCCATTCCAAACCAAACAAACCTACTTTCCTATCTATTCTCAGAACATGAGACAAAACAACAAACCCACACCCACTCCCACAAAGGCACCTCCTTCCCCCAAGTAGGTCTGTGACTATCCGGAGTGTCCTCTGACCAGTGGGCCATACTATGTTCCCCCAAAATGGACTGTCTTCTCTCAGATCTTGTTTCATTGACCAACTCTGTGAAGATGTCAGGAAAAAGTGGTTAGACACTACCTGTTTTCTCAGGAAAAATCCATCTTCACAGCTCTCCTGGCATTTGGCCATCCTCACATCATTAGGTACCAAGAAAACTGACTGTCCTTGGTAAATCCAAACAAGTGAGCCCACTGGGACTGAGACTTGGACTGCCTCTGGGTGCCTGGCTTCTTGGATACCAAGTTCAGAGAGTTCCATCACCAAGGAAATGAGGTATGTCACATTCTTTGGAACTGAATGAGGTCCCTGCCTTGGCACCCACTTTGTCAAAACAGTTGCTTCCAAGGGTAACATAAGATGGAGGTTGCCCTACTTCCTGTGACACTTTCATAAGGTAGAATGTATATCAACCATTGGCACCCGGGAACAGCTCTCCACTCATGCCTGGTTTGGTCCATCATCTCTAAAATAAGAAGAGAGAGGCAGATTCAGACACATCCCTTCATCCTGACCAGGTTCTTTTCCATGGAAGAGGACTTTTGCTCTCTCTGGTGCTTCATACCTGCCTACAACTTCTCCAGGTATCATTTGTGCATGGACATTTGAGGTTCTCATCAGGTGGAAGGCCCCCAACTTTCCTGTATTGTAAGAACCACTCTGTCCCTGCTCTTCTGTAAATTAATTGAGGGAACAGTGTATACTTGGGGTTAAAAACAGGTTTCATTTGGGTTAGGAATGATTCTGTGCGATGAATAATGGTATTGGAAACATGCAATATTTACAAGAATATAGAGTTGAAATATAAGTATGAAAACAGAAATCAAGGTATGATTTGAAGCCCATAATAGTGTTGCCCTTGATTGGGATACTTAGCTTTGAATTATGTTCTGCAAAGTTGTCTCAGATAATTCGATATACAATGGCATAGGACCTTGTAAATTGGATGATTGAATTTAGAAGAGAACATCCAGTCAAAAAGGGATATTCAGTAGGATTAGGAAGATAGTAGGTAGGTTTAGGAAGAAGAGTGAGTATAGGATTTGGACCAAAAGTTCTTTAGCAATAGACTTTCGGTTATAGAGTGAATGTAAATGTCAACACATATGAAGAGTCAGTCAGTATGTTGAACTGGGGAAAATATGTAGAAAAGCCGATATCAATAGAAACATTACGAAATGAGGCAAAGTATAAAGTGAGTGATAGAATTAGACATTTTCAACAGGGTTGAGTTTGAATATATAAATTAGGAAAAAACAAATATGAAGTCACCAATAGAATTGACAATTGACAGCATTAGGCAACCTGGACATAGATGTTTTTAGAAATCCATGTTCACTTTCAATTTAGGCTTTGGTACAATCATAAGTGTGACCTTTCCATTTTTTGTCCAGAATATTACTGTGATAATGAGGTGACATGAGTATTTCTTTAACCATTTCTGGGAGCAATATATTGAAGATGTAAAATTAGAATTGGTTGTACAAAGAGGTGTACCCTGTTTGTATGAACATAGAGAAAAAGCATGAATAGACCATACTGTGAATAAATAATATAACTTTTTTGAACTTTAAATAATGAATTGAACTGATATCTGAAAAATTAAAGGAAATCGTATATTGATATACAATCATTAATTCCAACCAGTTATTTATCTAATGGAAATATTATTGCTTTCTTTTATCATGAAGAGTTTGTGAGTTTTGCTTCAAAATGATTATGGAAATTCAAAATAATGTGTTTGGTAAGAAGTCTCATGAAAAGACCAGTCAAGAAACCCTGACAATACATGTGTTCTGAAGCAAGAAGTGATTAAAGTTGAAACAAATGCCTATTAATTTGTGAACTTGTGGGTGAAATGTATATCCTATGATGTGCAAAAACTGAAGAAACAATAATGTAGCAGTGTCGAATACAAATCAATGACAAATTACATATCATGTCCCATAGGAGTCTACTTGCATTGATGTTAGACTGGGTCAGTTACTGTAGAATAATTAGGATATGTATGCACCATTCACTGAAGTTAGTTTTCAGTACTAGGAAACAAATATGTATTTCAGGTGCATGAATATTACTGATTATAATCTTGTGAAAAGTTGATTATAAATCCACATACATGAACAAGAATGAATTTAGAGAGTGTATATTAGACACATACATTTCATATTTTGAAAAATTTGGAGAGTATATCTATATCTATATCTATACACACACACACACACACACACACAACACTCACAGACATTAAAAAGTACCAATATAAATGCCAATCGAAATTCATCAGTAAATATATGTCATCCAGAAATGCAAAAATATTTATTTTACTGAATATGACTTTATGTATAACGTTGTTCGACTAGGACGGTCTCCTATACGTTGAATTTTTATTTCCAACAGCATTTAGGAGGAGTGAACTCTTCTCACAATTTGTATCTGCTAAAAAAGCCACCTCACAAAATGTACATGTGATACCTGCTAGGATTCTATATATGCATATATATATACATGTGTGAATAGGCTAAAGAAAAGGGAAACAAGAATTCACATATTTGTTAAGTTTAAAAACACATGGAGAATATGTCCATTAAAATTTGAATACATTTATAACTCCTACCTTATATAATGCAAATGTCAAGTCCAACTATACAACATGTCTCCTCTGAAGTGCTTGTATTTCTATTGTGTTGGGTTAATTTTCCCCATTATATTAGGATGAATAGTCTGAGTCTACTAGGTATGGCTTAGTGTCAGGAATTCAGCATTTCGAATGGAAAATTGGAAAATGAATCCAATGTGTATGTAAATATATGCTGCACAAATATCCTCCCGCTCTCATTAAGAAGAATGCCTTGACATTACCTTCACCCCAAGTAAGACACAATTAGAGGAAAAGAGTTACAAAATCAGTGAATAGATATCTGGAATGTAAAATGCTCAGGAGTTCACAACCTTGGAGGTGGTAGAGGAGTTTGCAAAACTAAGGGACAGGGTAAACACTCCACAAATATGGAGCTCTGCTGGCCTAAAAACTTTTTGAGAAACTGCCTCTGAGCTTCCGCCCTTGAAATATATGTTGTTTTCAGGAGATTTGTCTTCCTTTGTAGGGAGACCATCAAAGCTGGGTCTGCATCTATGTGACCTGGAGGACATGGTTTCTTATTTTCCAATGAACAAGATGAAGCAGTGCTGAATCCATTCTTTGTAGGTAAACTGAGGCCACTGAGGACTAAGTTTCTCCCCGTGTGGACTGTAAAGCCATTTGGTCCTCCTCCACTTTTTGTGGTTTTTTTGCTGCTGCATTGTGAGTTTGGTATTTGTTTCACGAAATACTAGGAGCTAATCTGGGACAGAGTGCTGGAGGGAGTTCTGTCACGTGTGGTGGGTCAGGGTCTGCTAGAGAATGCACCAAATAAGCTTCGATCTCTCACAGCTTGCCCCATTTCCCCCTTGTCCATATCAACCTGATTCTTAATTTTCCTCTGAAAACTCTGCATATAACAAGATGGTTTTACATATAAGGGTCTGCTGGCTGTACCACGCCAGTTACAAGCCATTTGGAATCCAATGGTAGATCCACATGGCCCTACCACGGATGTTTTATCAAACACCTCCCCACCACTGCTCTAGACCCACTACTCAGCAGGCTCCAACTTACTGCCATCCTATTCTACACCATTTTCATGAAACTCCGTAAATCAAGGCACTGTCTGGTATACTCATGATCAGCAACAGGACATCCAATGTTTCTCCAGTGCCACCTGGTCATAGAAATTTCAAAAATTTCATGGTATTTATCTAGCCATTTTTCAAGCATGAAGTTGGAGGCACTGTGGGTTTCAATTCATTCAGCAAACATTAAATGGTGAGGAAGCTCATTTCAATGAAATCTCTGGAAAACTCTCACAGGCAAGGCTTTCCAAAGAGTGGTCAAAAGGTCACATTAGGCCAGGCCCATCGAGGTCTACAATGTGAGGTCCATGTGTGTTTTGACTCTCAACTATGGCTGCCATGTCTTTAAGAATAAAATCATGTGATATCCTTGCTGAGATTCCCAGGCCTCTTTGGAAATCCACCCGGGGCCTAGGTCTCAATTTCCAAGAGCGACTTTCATGCGTGGCCTCTTCAAATTCTAACAAAATTCATGGCAATGCTTCTCTGAGTTCAGTTCTAAAACCCAGTCTCTAAGGGGAATCACACCAGAGTTCAAGCCCACGTGGACCCAGTCATTTTTTCCAATGCCACACAAATGACCAAAATTAAAACCGAAACACTCCCACATGGCCCTCATCTTATTCCATATAGTAACTCATCTTAACCTCTGGCTGGAGGTTTCCATGAGGGGCGCAGCCCAAGACAGTGTCCAAAATCAGCTCGTTTTCCCCTCATTTGCCTAAAGTCAGGGTGGCCTGGACACCGTTTCTGTGAACCAGGAATGATCAAAGAAGCCTGCCGTTAATTCTTCTGTGTTTCTCCAATTTGAGGCCTACTGATTTCAGGAATAGATTCTTTATGTGGTTTAAAGTTATTCGAAAACCCAAGCACCTCTGCAGAGATTTGAAGAACTCATTTGACTCAAAGAATCCCTATTCTCACTAGATGGAGTTCAGAAACCTAACAGAGGAAGGCAAGAGACTTCATCCACAATGAATGATTTTTTGCCCTTATGGTTTTGGATGCACGCATGGGATCATTCTTTAGATTCATCAGGTGCTGAGAATCTAAGTCACAGCCAAACACATGGCCAAGAGGCTGATTCAGACACATCCATTCTCAAAGCAATGAAGCCAGAAGCCACAGGTGATGCCCATTCATTTGTATTTGAAAACTGTTTTCTTCAGGCTTCACAAAGGGGTGGCCTGAGGCAAAGACCTTCCTGACATTCAGTGCAACACAACAATTAGTAAGCAAATTGCCCAAAGCAGGGTTTCTGCACTGAGACTTTCCTGGTCACACTGATATCTGAGTTTTCTGAAATGCTCGCCATTCTCTTCAGCTATCCATTACATGGACATGTCACAGAGCTTGGAGGTGGTACATATTTTGGACACAAAACCATGAGCCTATTCTGGAGAGTGGCCAGAATTCAGGAATAAAACAGCATCTTAGAAAGATAGTAGGTGTTGCACATCGATAAGAAAAGCTGCAGTTCATTCATATATTGGGCAGGATGAATTATGGGAAGACTTATACTAGACAGGACACATCAATTAATGCATTCTCTTTTTAATGTCTACAACAACGGACACATTGGGATACACCGAAACAGAAACACTCGCCTTGTCAAACAACTTACTAGAAACTGTCCACTACAAACCAAACAAACCGCCTTTCCTACCTATTCTCAGAACATGAGACAAAACAACAAACCCACACCCACTCCCACAAAGGCACCTCCTTACCCCAAGTAGGTCTGTGACTATCCGGAGTTTCCTCTGACTGCGGGCCATACTATGTTCCCCCGAAATGGCCTGTCTTCTCTCAGATCTTGTTTCCTTGTTCAACTCTGTGTAGTTGTCAGGAAAATGTGGTTAGCCACTACCTGCTTTCTCAGGAAAGGTCCCTCTTTAGAGTTCTCCTGGCATTAGGCCATCCTCACATCAGTAGGTACCAAGAAAACTGACTCTGTCCTTGGTAAATCCAAACAAGTGAGCCCACTGGGACTGGGACTGGGACTGCCTCTGGGTGCCTGGCTTCTTGGATACCAAGTTCAGAGAGTTCCATCACCAAGGAAATGAGGTATGTCACATTCTTTGGAACTGAATGAGGTCACTGCCTTGGCAACCACTTTGTCCTAACAGTTGCTTCCAAGGGTTACATAAGATGGAGGTTTCCCCTACTTCCTGTGACACTTTCATAAGGTAGAATGTATATCAACCATTGGCACCCGGGAACAGCTCTCCACTCAGTCCTGGATTGTTCCACCTTGTCTACAATAAGAAGAGAGAGGCAGATTCAGACACATCCCATGGTTGTTTGCCATGGAAGATGACTTTTGCTCTCTCAGGTGCTTCATACCTGCCTACAACTTCTCCAGGTATCATTTGTGCATGGACATTTGAGGTTCTCATCTGGTGGAAGATCCCCAACTTTCCTGTATTGTAAGAACCCCTCTGTCCCTGCTCTTCTGTAAAATGATTGAGGGAACAGTGTATACTTGGGGTTAAAAACAGGTTTGATTTGGTGACGAATGATTCTGTGCGATGAATAATGGGATTGGGAACCTGCAATATTTACAAGAATATAGAGGTGAAATATAAGTATGAAAAAAGAAATCTAGGTATGCTTTGAAGCCCAGAAGGGTTTTGCCCTTGATTGGGATACTTAGCTTTGAATTATGTTCTGCAAAGATGTCTCAGATAATTTGATATACAATGGCATAGGACCTTGTACATTGGATGATTGAATTTAGAAGAGAACATCCAGTCAAAAAGGGATATTCAGTAGGTTTAGGAAGATAGTCGGTAGGTTTAGGATGACAAGTGAGTATAGGATTTGGACCAAAAGTTCTTTAGCAATAGACTTTTGGTTATAGAGTGAATGTAAATGTCAGCACATATGAAGAGTCAGACACTATGTTGAACTGGGGAAAATATGTAGAAAAGCAGATATCAATGGAAACATTACGAAATCAGGCAAAGTATAAAGTGAGGGATAGAATTAGACATTTTCAACAGGGTTGAGTTTCAATATATATTAGGAAAAAACAAATATGTAGTCACCAATATGAGTGACAATTGACAGCATTAGGCAACCTGGACATGGATGTTTTTAGAAATCCATGTTCACTTTCCATTTAGGCTTTGGTACAATCATAAGTGTGACCTTTCCATTTTTTGTCCAGAATATTACTGTGATAATGAGGTGACATGAGTATTTCTTTCACCATTTCTGGGAGCAATGTATTGAAGATGTAAAATTAGAATTGGGGGTACAAATAGGTGTACCCTGTTTCTATGAACATAGAGAAAAACCACAAATAGACCATACTGTGAATAAATAATATAACTTTTTTGAACTTTAAATAATGAATTGAACTGATATCTGAAAAATAAAAGGAAATTGTATATTGATATACAATCATTCATTCCAACCAGTTATATATCTAATGGAAATATTAGTGTTTTGGTTTATCATGAAGAGTGTGTGAGTTTTGCTTCAAAATGATTATGGAAATTCAAAATAATGTGTTTGGAAAGAAGTCTCATGAAAAGACCAGTCAAGAAACCTTGACAATACATGTGTTCTGAAGCAAGAAGTGATTAATGTTGAAACAAATGCCTATTAATTTGTGAACTTGTGGATGAAATGTATATCCTATGATGTGCAAAAACTGAAGAAACAATAATGTACCAGTGTCGAATACAAATGAATGACAAATTACATATCATGTCCCATAGGAGTCTACTTGCATTGATGTTAGACTGGGTCAGATACTGTAGAATAATTAGGATTTGTATGCACCCTTCACTGAAGTTAGTAGTCAGTACTAGGAAACAAATATGTATTTCAGGTGGATGAATATTTCTGATTATAATCTTGTGAAAAGTTGATTATAAATCCACATACATGAACATGAATGAATTTAGAGAGTGTATACTAGACACATATATTTCATATTTGGAAAACTTTGGAGAGTATATCTATATCTATATCTATACACACACACACACACACACACACACACACACACACACACACAACACTCACAGACATTAAAAAGTACCAATATAAATGCCAATCGAAATTCATCAGTAAATATATATCATCCACAGATGCAAAAATATTTATGTTTCTGAACATGAGTTTATGTATAATGTTGTTCTTCTAGGACGCTCTCTTATAGGTTGAATTTTCATTTCCAACAGCATTTAGGAGGAGTGAACACTTCTCACAATTTGTATCTGCCAAGACAGCCACCTTACAAAAATGTACGTGTGATACCTGGTAGGATTCTATATATGCATATAAATATACATGTGTGAATAGGCTACAGAAATTGGAAACAAGTATTCACATATTTGTTAAGTTTAAAAACACATGGAGAATATTTCAATTAAAATTTGACTAGATGTATAACTCCTACCTTATATAATGCAAATGTCAAGTCCAACTATAGAACATGTCTCCTCTGAAGTGCTTGTATTTCTATTGTGTTGGGTTAATTTTCCCCATTATATTAGGATGAATAGTCTGAGTCTACTAGGTATGGGTTAGTGTCAGGGATTCAGTACTTCGAATGAAAAATTGGAAAATGAATCCAATGTGTATGTAAATATATGCTGCACAAATATCCTCCCGCTCTCATCCAAAACAATGCCTTGACATTACCTTCACCCCAAGTAAGACACAATTAGAGGAGAAGAGTTACACAATCAGTGAATACATATCTGGAATGGAAAATGCTCAGGAGTTCACAACCTTGGAGGTGGTTTAGGAGTTTCCAAAAGTAAGGGACATGGTAAACACTCCACAAACATGTAACTCTGCTGCCCTAAAAACTTTGAGAAACTGCCTCTGAGCTTCCGCACTTTAAATATATGTTGTTTTCATGAGATTTGGCTTCCTTTGTAGTGAGACCATCAAAGCTGGGTCTGCATCTATGTGACCTGGAGGACATGGTTTCTTATTTTCCAATGAACAAGATGAAGCAGTGCTGAATCCTCTCTTTATAGGTAAACTGAGGCCACTGGGGACTAAGTGTCTCCCCGTCTCCCCGTGTGGACTGTGAAGCCATTTGGTCCTCCTCCACTTTTTGTGGTTTTTAGGCTGCTGCACTGTGAGTTTGGTATTTGTTTCACGAAATACTAGCAGCTAAACTGGGACACAGTGCTGGAGGGAGTTCTGTCACGTGTGGTGGGTCAGGGTCTGCAAGAGAATGCACCAACTAGGCTTCTATCTCTCACAGCTTGCCCCATTGCCCCCTTGTCCATATCAACCTGATTCTTAATTTTCCTCTGAAAACTCTCCATATAACAAGATGCCTTTACATATAAGGGTCTGCTGGCAGCACCATGTCAGTTACAAGCCATTTGGAATCCAATGCTTGGATACAAATTTCAGAGAGTTCCATCACCAAGGAAATGAGGTATGTCACATTCTTTGGAACTGAATGAGGTCACTGCCTTGGCAACCACTTTGTCCTAACTGTTGCTTCCAAGGGTCCCATGAGATGGAGGCTTCCTCTACTTCCTGTGACACTTTCACAAGGTAGAATGGTATATCAACCATAGGCACCCAGGAACAGCTCTCCACACAGGCCTGGTTTGGTCCATCTTCTCTACAATAAAAAGAGAGAGGCTGATTCAGACACATCCCTTCATCCTGACCAGGTTATTTGCCATGGAAGATGACTTTTGCTCACTCAGGTCCTTCATACCTGCCTACAAATTCTGCAGGTATCATTTCTGCATGGACCTTTGAGGTTCTCAGCAGGTGGAAGATCCCATAATTTCCTGTATTGTAAGAACCACTCTGTCCCTGCTTTTCTGTAAAATGAGATTGAGGGAACAGTGTGCGCTTAGGGTTAATAACAGGTTTGATTTGGGTTATGAATCATTCTGTGTGATGAATAATGGTATTGGGAACCTGTGATATTTACAAGAATATAGATGTGAAATAAAAGTATGAAAACAAAAATCTAGGTATGATTTGAAGCCCAGAAGGGTTTTCCCCTTGATTGGGATACTTAGCTTTGAATTATGTTCTGCAAAGATGTCTCAGATAATTCGATATACAAGGGAGTAGGACCTTGTACCTATGATGATTGAATTTAGAAGAGAACATCCAGGCAAAAAGTGATAATCGTTATGATTAGGAAGATAGTTGATAGCTTTAGGAAGAAGAGTGAGTATAGGATTTGGACCAAATGTTCTTTACCAGTAGGGTTTCGGTTATGGCATGAATGTAGATGTCAGTACATATGAAGAGTCAGTCACTATGGTGAACTGGGGAAAATATGTAGAAAAGCAGATATCAATAGAATCATTACAAAATCAGGCAAAGTATAAAGTGAGTGATAGAATTAGTCATTTTCAACAGGGTTGAGTTTGAATATACAAATTAGATGGAAACAAATATGTAGTCACCAACAGGATTGACAATTGATAGCATTAGGCAACCTGGACATGGATGTTTTTAGTAATCCATGTTCACTTTCCATTTAGGCTTTGGTACAATCATAAGAGTGACCTTTCCATTTTTTGTCCAGAATATTACTGTGATAATGAGGTGACATGAGTATTTCTTTCACCATTTCTGGGAGCAATATATTGAATATTTAAAATTAGAATTGGGGGTACAAAGAGGTGTACCCTGTGTCTATGAACATAGAGATAAAGCATGAATAGAACATACTGTGACTAAATAATACAACTTTTTTGAACTTTAAATAATGAATTGAATTGATATCTGAAAAATTAAAGGAAATCATATATTGATACACAATCATTCATTCCAACCAGTTATATATCTCATGGAAATATTAGTGTTTTGGTTTATCATGAAGAGTGTGTGAGCTTTGCTTCAAAAGTGATTATGGAAATCTAAAATAATGTGTTTGGAAAGAAGTCTCATGAAAAGACCTGTCAAGAAACCCTGACAATACTTGTGTTCTGAAGCAAGAAGTGATTAAAGTTGAAAAAATGCCTATAAATTTGTGAACTTGTGGATGAAGTGTATAACTTAAAATGTGCAAAAACTGAAGAAATAATAATGTACCATTGTTGAATACATATGAACGTCAAATTACATATCATGTCCCATAGGAGTCTACTTGCATTGATGTTAGACTGGGTGCGTTTCTGTAGAATAATGAGGATTTGTATGCCCCATTTACTGAAGTTAGTTTTCAGTACTAGGAAACAATTATGTATTTCAGGTGGATGAATATTTCTGATTATAATCTTGTGAAAAGTTGATTATAAATCCACATACATGAACATGAATGAATTTAGAGGGTTTACATTAGACACATATATTTTATATTTTGAAATATCTGCAGAGTGTACAGATATATTATACACACACACAAAAAAAAACACTCACATACATTTAATAGTAGCAATATATATGCGAATCGAAATTCATCAGTAAATATATATCATCCACAGATGCAAAAATATTTATTTTACTGAACATGAATTTATGCATAATGTTCTTCTACTAGGAAGCTCCCCTATAGGTTGAATTTTCAGTTCCAACAGCGTTTAGGAGGAGTGAACTCTTCTCACAGTTTGTATATGCCAATCAGCCACCTCAAAAATGTACGTGTGATACCTGGTAGGATTCTATATGTGCATATAAATATACAAGTGTGAATAGGCTAAAGAGAAAGGGAAACAAGAATTCTCGTATTTTTTAAGTTTAAAAACTCAGGGAGAACTTCTTCGATTAAAAATTGACTAGATTTATAACTTTTACCTTATATAATGCAAAACTCAAGTCCAACTATACAACATGCCTCCAATGAACTGCTTGTATTTCTATAGGTTTGGCTTATTTTTCTCTATCATATTAGGATGAGTTGTCTGAGTCTAGTAGGTATGGGTTAGTGTCAGGGATTCAATATTTCAAAATGAAAATTGGAAAATGAATCCAATTTGTATGCATATATATGCTGCACAAATATCCTCCCACTCTCATCCAGAACAATGCCTTGACATTACCTTCACCCCAAGTAAGACAAAATTAGAGGAGAAGAGTTAGAAAATCAGTGAACACATATCTGGAATGGAAAATGCTCAGGAGTTCACAACCTTGGAGGTTGTAGAGGAGTTTCCAAAAGCAAGGGATAGGGTAAACACTCCACAAACATGGAGCTCTGCTGGCCTAAAAGCTTTTTGAGAAACTGCCTCTGAGATAGGGCACTTGAAATATATGTTGTTTTCAGGAGATTTGGCTTTCTTTGTAGTGAGACCATCAAAGCTGGGTCTGCATCTATGAGACCTGGAAGACATTGTTTCTGATATTTCAATGAACATGAGGCAGCAGTGCTGATATTTTTCTTTTTAAGTAAACTGTGGCCTCTGGGGTCTAAGTGTCTCCCCGTTGAACTGTGAAGCCATTTGGCCCTCCTACACTTTTTGTGGGGTTTTTCCTGCTGCACTGGTAGTTTGGTATTTGCTTCATAAAATAGAAGGAGTTCAACTGGGACACAGTGCAGGAGGGAGTTCTATCACGTGTGGTGGGTCAGGGACAGCAGAAAAATGCACCAACCAATCTTCTATCCCTCAAAGCTTGCCCCATTGCATCCTTGTCCATAGCAACCTGATTCTGAACATTGCCCTGAATCCTCTCCATATAACAAGATGCCTTTACTTATAAGGGTCTGCTGGCTGCACCATGTAAGCCACAAGCCATTTGTAAGCCAATGGAAGATCCAAATTGCTCCAACACAGAAGTTTTATCACACTCCTGCCCACCACAACTCTAGGCCCACTTCTCAGGAGGCTGCAACTTACTGGGACCTCTGTTCTACACCATTTTCATAAAACCCAGTCAAGCAAGGCACTGTCAGGTACATCCATGATCAGCAGCAGGACATCCAAAGGTTCTCTAGTGCAACCTAGTCGTGGGAATTTCAAAAAATTCACGGTATTTATCTAGAAATTTTTCAAGGATGAAGTTGGAGGCACTGTGGGTTTCAATTTATTCAGGAACCATTAAATGGAGAGGAAGATTATTTCAATGAAAGCTCTGGAGAACCCTCACAGGCAAGGCTTCTCAAAGAGTGGACAAAAGGTCACATTTAGCCAGGCCCATTGAGGTCTACAATGTGAGGTCCATGTGTGTTTTGACTCTCAAATATGGCTGCCAAGTCTTTCGAATGAAATCATGTGATACCTTGGCTGAGATTCCCAGTTCTCTGTGCAAAGCCACTCTGGCGCTAGTTCTCAGTTTCCAAGGGTGACTCTCATACATGGCCTCTTTAATCCCAACACAATACATGGCAATACTTTTCTGAGGTCAGATTCTGAACTCAGTCTCTAAGGGGAATCACACCAAAGATCAAGCCCAGGTAGACCCAGTTATGTCTTCCAACTGCCACACAAATATCCACAATTAAATCCAAAACACTCCCACATGTCACTCATCTTTTCTAAATACACACTCATCATAACCTCTGGCTGGAGGTTTCCATGAGGGGTGCAGCCCAAGACAGTGTCCAAAATAACCACCCTTGCCCCTCATTTGCCTAAAATCAGGGTGGCCTGGACATCCTTCCAGTGAACCAGGAGTGATCAAATTGGCCGGCCATTAAGATGGCACTGCTTCTCCAATTTGAAGCCTACTGACTGTGGGGCTTAGAGTCTTTATGTGATTTGGAGTCATGAGAAAAATCAAGCACTTATGGGCTATCCTCTGCAGGGTTTTGAGGAACACATTTGAACCAAATGATCACTATTCTCACTTGATGAAGGTCAGGAACCTTACAGAGGAATGTGAGAGACTTCATCCAAAATGAATGCTCTTTTGTCCATTTTGGTTTTGGATGCACACATGGGATCTTTCTTTAGATCCATCAGGTGATAAAAATCTAAGCCGCAGCCTCACACAGGGCCAAAAAGCTGATTCAGACACATCCTTTTCCAAAGCAATTAAGCAAAGAGCCAGAGGTGATGCCCTTTCATTTCTGTTTGAAAACTATTTCTTTTGGCTCTACAAAGGTGTGGCCTGAGGCAAAGATGTTCCGGACATTCAGGGCAACAGAACAATTGGTAAGCAAAAGGCCCAAAGCAGGGTTTCTCCATTAGAATTTTCTGGTCACACTCATATCTGAGTTTTCTGAGATGCTCCCATTCCCTTCAGCTATCCAGTACATGGCCAAGTCTCAGAGCTTGGAGGTGGTACATATTTTGGACACAAAAAAATGAGCCTATTCTGGGAAATTGGCCAGGATTCAGGAAGAAAACAGGAACTTAGCAAGATTGTAGGAGTTGCCCACGCATAAGTCAAGCCACAGTCCATTCATAAATTGGGCAAGATGAATCTTGGGAAGCTTTCTACTAGTCAGGACACATACAATGATTCATTCTCTTTTCTAATGTCTAAAACCCCGGACACAGTGGGATACACAGACATAGAGACACTGGCCTTGTCAAACGACTTACCAGAAACAGTTCACTCCAAAACAAATAAACTGCCTTTCCTACCTATTCTCAGAACATGAGACAAAACCTCAAACCTACACCCACACACACAAAGGCAGCTCCTTCCCCCAAGTAGGTCTGTGACTATCAGGAGTGTCCTCTGACTGGTGGGCCATACTATGTTCTGATGAAATCGCCTGTCCTGTGTCAGATATGGTCTCATTGGCCCAATCTGTGAAGTTGTCACTAGCCAGCTGTGAGCCACTACCTGCTTTCTCAGGAAAGGCCTCTCTTCAGAGCTTTCCTGACATTTGTCCATCCTCACATCAGTAGGTACTCAGAAAGACTGACTCTGTCCTTGTTAAATCCAAACAAATGAGACCACTGGGACTGGGAATGGGACTGGCTCTGCGTGCCTGGCTTCCCGGATCCCAAGTTCAGAGAGTTTCATCACCAAGGAAGTGAGGTGAGATTAATCTCTTCAGGAATTTAATGAGGTCGCTGCCTTGGCAACCACTTTGTCCTAACAGTTGCTTCCAATAGTACTATGAGATGGAGGCAGCCCTTACTTCCTGTGACACTTTCAAAAGTTAGAATGGTATATCAACCATAGGCACCCAGGAACAGCTCTCCACACATGCCTTGTATGGTCCATCTTCTCTACATTAAGAAGAGAGAGGCTTATTCAGACAAAACCCTTCATCTTGGAAAGGTTGTTTGAGATGGAAGATAACTTTTTCTCTCTCAGGTCCTTCATAGCTGCCTAATCTTCTCCAGGGATCAAACCTGCATGGACCTTTGAGGTTCTCAGCAGGAGGCAGATCCCCTACATTCCTGTATTGTAAGACGAACTCTGTCCCTGCTCTTCTGTAAAGTTAGGTTGAGGGAAGAGTGTATGGTTAGGGTTATTAACATGTTTGATTTGGATTACGAATCCTTCTGCAGGATGATTAATAGTATTGGGAACCTGTGATATTTATAAGATTATAGAGGTGAAATATAAGTATGAAAACAGAAATGTTGGTAAGATTTGAAGCCCAGAAGGGCATTAGGCCCTTGATTGGGATACTTAGCTTTTAATTACGTTCTACACAGATGTCTCAGATAAATTGATAATCAATGGCATAGGACCTTATACCTTGGATGTTTGATTTTAGAAGAGAACATCCACTCAAATTGAGATAGTCGGTGGGATTAGGAAGATAGTCGGTAGGTTTATAAAAAATGAGTGAGTATAAAAATTGGACAAAAAGTTCTGTAGCATTAGGGTTTCGGTTATAGAGTGAATATAAATGTCAGCACATGTGAAGAGTCAGTCACAATGATTAACTGGGGAAAATATGTAGGAAGGAAAATATCAATAGAGACATTACGAAATGAGGCAATTATATAGTGAGTGATAGGATTAGACATTTTCAACAGGGTTGAGATTGAATACATAATCTTAGGAAGAAACAAATATGTAGTCACCAATAGGAATGACATTTGAAAGCATTAGGCAACCTGGACATGGATGTTTTTAGTAAGCCATGTTCACTTTCAATTTAGGATTTGGTACAATCATAAGTGTGACCTTTGCATTTTGTGCCCAGAAAATTATTGTGATCAAATATATATGTAGATCATATGATGTGTGTATTTCTTCCACCATTTCTGGGAGCAATATTTGAGGACACATAAATTAGTATTGTGGGTACCAAGTGGTGTACCCTGTGTCAATGAATATAGAGATAATGCATGAATAGACCATAGTGTGAATAAATAATATAACTTTTTTCTCTTTAAATAATGGATTGAATTGATATCTTAAAATATATAGGAAATCATATATTGACATACAATCATTCACTCCAACCAGTTACATATATAATGGTAATCTTAGGGTTATTGTTTATCATGAAGTGTGTGTGAGTTTTGTTTCAAAAGTGTTTATGGAAATCGAAAAAAATGTGTTTGGAATGAAGTCTCATGAAAAGACCAGTCAAGAAATATGGAGGAATCCATGTGTTCTGAAGCTGGAATTGATTGAAAGTGAAACAAATGCCTATAACTTTCCTAAATTGTGGATGAAATATATATCCTGTGATGTGCATAAACTGATGAAATAGTAATGTACCAGTGTTGAATAAAAATGAAGGTCAAAGTACACATCATGTCCCATAGGAATCTACTTGCATTGATGTTAAACTGGGTCAGTTACTGTAGAAATATTAGGATTGCATGCATTATTCACCGTAGTTAGTTTTATTTCATTTTTATTTATGGTTGTTCAAAACATTACATAGTTGTTGTTATAACATATTTCACACTTTGATTCAAGTGCGCTATAAACTCCCATTTTTACCTTGTGTACAGATTACAGAATCACATCAGTTACACATCTATTGATTCACATATTGCCATACTAGTGTCTATTGAATTCTGCTGCCTTTCCTATCCTCTACTATCCCCCCTCCCCTCCCCGCCCCTCCCCTCTTCTCTCTCTACCCCCTCTACTGTAATAAATTTGTCCCCCTTGTATTATTTTTCTCTTTCCCCTCACTTTCTCTTGTATGTAATTTCGTATAACCCTGAGGGTCTCCTTCCAATTCCATGCAATTTTCCTTCTCTCTCCCTTTCCTTTCCACCTCTCATCCCGCTTTAATGTTAATCATCTTGTCATGCTCTTCGTCTCTCCTCTGTTCTTAGTTACTCTCCTTATATCAAAGATGACATTTGGCATTTGTTTTTTAAGGATTGGTTAGCTTCACTTAGCATAATCTGCTCTAATGCCATCCATTTCCCTCCAAATTCTATGATTTTTTTATTTTTCAATGCAGAGTAATACTCCATTGTGTATAAATGCCACAGTATTTTATCCATTCTTTCATTGAAGGTTATCTAAGTTGGTTTCACAGTCTTGCTGTTGTGAATTGTTCTGCTATGAACATCGATGTAGCAGTGTCCCTGTAGCATGCTGTTTTTAGGTCTTTAGTGAATAGACTGAGTAGGGGAATAGCTGGGTCAAATGGTGGTTCCATTCCCAGCTTTCCAAGAAATTTTCATACTGCTTTCCAAATTGGCTGCACCAATTTGCAGTCCCACCAGCAATGTAGAAGTGTACCTGTTTCCCCACATCATTGCCAGAACTTGTTGTTTGACTTCATAATGGCTGCCAATCTTACTGGAGTGAGATGGTATCTTAGGGTGGTTTCGATTTGCATTTCTCTGACTGCTGGAGATGGTGAGCATTTTTTCATGTACTTGTTGATTGATTGTAAGTCCTCATCTGATAAGTGTCTGTTGAGGTCCTCAGCCCATTTGTTGATTGGGTTCTTTGTTATCTTATTGTCTAATTTTTTGAGTTTTTTGTATACTCTGGATATTAGGGCTCTATCTGAAGTGTGAGGAGTAAAGATTTCTTCCCAGGATGTAGGCTCCCTATTTACCTCTCTTATTGTTTCTTTTGCTGAGAAAAAACTTTTTAGTTTGAGTAAGTCCCATTTGTTGATTCTAGTTATTAACTCTTGTGCTATGGGTGTCCTATTGTGGAATTTGGAGCCCGACCCCACAGTATGTACATCGTAAGCAAATTTTTCTTCTATCAGGCACTGTGTCTCTGATTTGATATCAAGCTCCTTGATCCATTTTGAGTTAACTTTTGTGCATGGCAAGAGAAAGGGATTCAGTTTCAATTTGTTACATATGGATTTCCAGTTTTCCCAACACCATTTGTTGAAGATGCTATCCTTCCTCCATTGCATGCTTTTAGCCCCTTTATCAAATATAAGATAGTTGTAGTTTTGTGGATTGGTTTCTGTGTCCTCTATTCAGTACCATTGGTCCACAAGCCTGTTTTGGTACCAGTACCATGCTATTGTTGTTACTATTGCTCTGTAGTATAGTGTGAAGTCTGGTATCGCTCTACCGCCTGATTCACACTTCCTGCCTAGCATTGTTTTTGCTATTCTGGAACTTTTATTTTTCCATATGTATTTCATGATTGCTTTCTTTATTTCTACAAGAAATGCCTTTGGGATTTGATTGGCATTGCATTAAACCTATAGAGAAATTTTGGTAATATCACCATTTTGATGATGTTAGTTCTGGCTTTCCATGAACAGGGTATATTTTTACATCTTCTAAGATCTTCTTATATTTCTCTCTTTAGGGTTGTGTAGTTTTCATTGTATGAGACTTTCCCCTCTTTTGTTAGGTTGATTCCCATCTTTTTTTTTTTTTTTTAGGATATTGTGAATGGAGTGGTTGTTCTCATTTCCATTTCAGAGGATTTGTCCCTGATATAGAGGAATGCCTTTGATTTATGCGTGTTGATTTTATATCCTGCCACTTTGCTGCATTCATTTATTAGCTCTATTAGTTTCTTTGTAGACCCTTTTGGGTCTGCTAGGTATAGAATCATGTCATCTGCAATAGTAATAATTTAAGTTGTTCTTTTCCTATTTTTATGCCTTTAATTTCTTCCGTCTGTCTAATTGCTCTGGCCAGTGTTTCGAGAACTGTATTGAACAGAAGTAGTGAGAGAGGGCATCCCATTCTTGTTCCAGATTTTAGAGGGAATGCCTTCAATTTTTCTAGATTCAGAATGATGCTAGCTTGAGGATTAGCATAGATTGCTTTTACAATATTGAGGTATGATCCTGTTATTCCTAGTTTTTCTAGAGTTTTGAAGATAAAGGGATGCTGTACTTTGTCGAATGCTTTTTGTGCATCTATCGAGATGATCATATGGTTCTTATTTTTAAGTCTATTGATGTGGTGAATAACATTTATTGATTTTCGTATATTGAACAAGCCTTGCATTCCATGGATGAATCCTACTTGATCATGGTGCACAATTTTTTTAATATGTTTTTGTATCTGATTCACCAGAATTTAATTAGGGATTTTTGCATTTAGATTCCTTAGGGATATTGGTCTGTAGTTTTCTTTGTTTGAAGTGTTTATGTCTGGTGTAGAAATCAGGGTGATATTGGCCTGGTAGAATGAATTTGGAAGATCTCCCTCTTTTTCAATTTCCTGAAATAGCTTGAAAAGTATTGGTATTAGTACATATTTAAAGGGTTTGTAAAACTCTGCTGTATACCCATACTGTCCTGGTCTTTCCTTAGTTGGTAATCTTTGGATGGTTTCTTCTATTTCCTCAATTGATACTGGTCTGTTTAGGTTGTCTATATCCTCCTGACTCAATCTGGACAGATCATATGACTTAAGAAATTTTTCGATGCTTTCACTATCTTCTATTATATTGGAGTATAACGAATCAAATTAATTTCTGATTATCTTCTGTATTTCAGAAATATCTGCTGTGATTGCCAGGGGGTGACAAATAACTTGTGTAGATTGATACAGCAGGAATGGAAGCCGTTTATTGTAGCATCTGAGTGATATTTATACATTTTATATAGCTTATCTAATTAGCATAAAATAGATCCAGCAGTGAACCAATAAGGAATCTCCACACTTAATGGCTTGCTTTTGTTACTTCACAAACCACTCTCTATGGCATTTTTCCAGGCGCCATCCAGACTTGTTTACAGACCCTAACATTTCTCTGGCAAAATACCAGGTGCCATCCTGACTTGTTTATATACCTTAACATGTGATGTTGCCCTTTTCATCCCGTATGCTAGTAATTTGAGTTTTCTCTCTTCTTCTCTTCATTAGCATGGCTAAGGGTCTGTCGATTTTATTTATTTTTTCAAAGAACCAACTTTTAGTTTTCTCAATTTTTTCAATTGTTTCTTTTGTTTCGATTTCATTAATTTCAGCTTTGATTTTAATTAAATCTTACCTTCTACTTATTTTGCTGTTGTTTTCCTCTTCTTTTTCTAGGATTCTGAGATGAAGTATGACATCATTTATTTGTTTTGTTTTTTTTTTTCTTTTTTTAAGGAATGAAATCCAAGCAATGAATTTGTTTTGTTTTGTTTTGTTTTTTTCTTTTTTTAAGGAATGAAATCCAAGCAATGAATTTTCGGATTTCAGTGTGTCCCATAGATTCTGATATGTTGTGCCTGTGTTTTCATTTATCTCTAAGAATTTTTTAATTTCCTCCTTGATGTCTTCTATAACCCATTGATCATTCAGTAACCTATTGTTCATTCTCCAAGTGATGCATGATTTTTCCTTCCTTCGTTTATCATTGATTTTTAGTTTATATTAGATTATGATCAGATAAGATGCATGGTATTATCTCTACTTCTTTATATTGTCTAAGAATTGCCCTGTGACATAATATATGATCTATTTTTGAGAAGGATCCATGTGCTGCTGAGGAAAAATGTAACTGCTTGATGTTGAGGAGTATATTCGATATATATCAATTAAGTCTAGGTTATTAATTGTGTTATTGAGTTCTATAGTTTTCTATTTCAACTTTTGTTTGGAAGACCTGTCCAGTGGTGAGAGAGGTGTGTTGAAGTCTCCCATGATTATTGTATGGTGGTCTATTAGACTCTTGATCTTGAGAAAAGTTTGTTTGATGGACATAGCTGCACCATTGTTTGGGGCATATATATATTTATAATGGTTATGTCTTGTTGATGTATGGTTCTCTTGAGCAGTATGTAGTGTCCCTCTTTATCCCTTTTGATTAACTTTGGCTTGAAATCTATTTTATTTGATATGAGTATGGACACTCCTGCTTGTTTCCGAAGTCCATATAAGTGATATGATTTTTCCCAACCTTTCACCTTCAGTCTATGTATGTCTTTTCCTATCAAATGCGTCTCCTGTAGGCAGCATATTATTGGGTCTTGTGTTGTGATCCATTCTACTAGCCTGTGTCTCTTAATTGGTGAGTTTAAGCCATTAACATTTACGGTTATTATTGAGATAATGGTTGTTCTTCCAGCCCTATTTGTTTATTTATGTTATTAAACATGGATTGTTTTCTACATTGATTATTTCCCCCTTTTACTGTACTACCTCCCACTGTTGGTTTTTATTGTTATTTTCCATTTCCTCTTCCTGTAATATTTTGCCAATGATGTTTTGAAGAGATGGTTTTCTAGCTACAATTTATTTTAACTTTTTTTTTAACATAGAAGGTTATGATTTTATCTTCCATCCTGATGCTTAATTTCACTGGATACACAATTCTTGGTTGGAATCCATTTTCTTTCAGTGTTTGAAAAATGTTAATCCAGGATCTTCTAGCTTTCAGAGTCTGTGTTGAAAGATCAGCTGTTATCCTGATTGGTTTACCCCTAAATGTAATCTGCTTTTTTTTTTCTCTTGTAGCATTTAAAATTCTCTCCTTATTGTGTACGTTGGGCATCTTCATTATAATGTGTCTAGGTGTGGATCTCTTATGATTTTGCACATTCGGCGTCCTGTAGGCTTCTAGGACTTGGGAGTCAGTCTGATTCTTCAAGTCTGGGAAGTTTTCTCGTATTATTTCATTGAATACATTGCTCATTGCTTTGGTTTGGACCTCTATACCTTCCTGTATTCCAATGACTCTTAAGTTTGGTCTCTTTATGTTATCCCGTATTTCTTGGATATTCTGTTGATGGTTTCTTAACAGTCTTGCTGAGCTGTCTATGTTCTTTTCAAGTTCCAATACTTTGTCTTCATTGTCTGATGTTCTATCTTCTAAGTGTTCTACTCTGCTGGTAGTATTCTCAATTGAGTTTTTAAGTTGGTTTATTGCTTTCTGCATTTCTAGGATTTCTGTTTGTTATTTTTTACAACCTCTATCTCCCTGTATAGCTGATCTTTTGCTTCTTGGATTTGTTTATGTAATTCATTGTCGAAGTGATTTTTCATTGTCTGATTTTGCTGTCTAATGTCTTCCTTGAGACTCCAGATCATCTGAAGCATGTATATCCTGAGTTCTTTATCTGACATTCCATTTACTGCAGCTATTACCTCTTCTAAAGTTGTGCTGACCTGCATTGCTTGTGGTCCTTTTTTCCTTGTCTTATCATACTGCTCGCTTTTCTTTCTGCTTGGTGAAACTGTTGTGATTTTGAAATTTTCCTCCTATATATTTATATTGCTCTTGTATAGTTGCAAAGTCTCCCTTGCATGGGCGCAGGGGGCCTGTGCTGCTCCTCCAATTAGGGTGATCTAACTACCTTGCTGACGGGCCGCTGGGCTTGTTTTCCTGATCGGTTGCAGGTCTGCCTACCATGCAGGCGCGGGAGGCGGCTCTGCTCTGCCCCTCCTCCAATTGGTGTCACGTGTCTACCAGGCCCGTGGACCCCTGGGGTGTTCTGCCGATCAGTCGCAGGTCTGCCTACCTTGTAGGTGCTGGCGGCGGCTCTGCTCTGCCCCTACTCCAATTGGGGTGACGTGACTACCATGCAGGTGTGTTGCTGGGCCTGTTCCGCCAGTTTGTCGCAGGTCTGCCTACCTTGCGGGCACGGGCAACGGATCTGCTCTGCTCCTATTCCAAATGGGGTGAAGTGTCTGCCGCTCTGGCAGGGCGATGGGCCTCTTCTGCCAGTCAGGTGCAGGTGTGCCTACCTTGCGGGTGCGGGTGATGGCTCTGCTCTGCCACTACTCCATTTGGGGGGTCGTGACTACCATGCCGGCAGGTTGTTGGGCCTGTTCTGGGTGCGGGCGAAGGCTCTGCTCTGTCCCTACTAATATTGGGGTGACCTGACTACCATGCCGGTGGGCCACTGGGATTGTACTAGGTGAGGGAGAAGGCTCTGCTCTGCAACTATTCCAATTCGGGTGATTTGACTACCATGCCTGCGGGTCACTGGGCCTGTTCTGGGCAAGGGCGGCGGCTCTGCTCTGCCTCTATTCCAATTGGGGTGACGTGACTACCATGCAGGTGTGTCGCTGGGCCTGTTCCGGGCGTGGGCGGCGGCTCTGCTCTTCCCCTCTGGCTTGATGACAAAGTGAGAGAGACCCGGGTGTTTGTGACTCACTTTCTTTACCAGGAGACCAACTGTTTCTGTCACCGATGGTATCAATGAAGTTATCTCCTCTGCTGCTTTCTGATGACATCAGATCTCTGCCATGTTGGTATCCCATGCAAAAGGCAGCATTTTGTTCCCTTTGCTGGGTGACTAAAGCAATGGGTGAGTTCTGACCGGCACTCACAAGCCCCGTCTCAATCCTGTTGCACTCCCTATGAAGGCTCGGTTGATATTTACCTCCACAGTATTCAGCAAGACCCGGACCGAGAAGCAGTTTCCGCAGGTTCTTTAGCCCAGGGCCAGATCAGTTCCGGGAGGCGGAATTCGGCCGCTCTGGGCTCGGTGTATGTTCTAATAGAAGCAGGCTCCAAGACGCAGTTTCTGCGGGTTCTCTAGCACTGAGCCTGAGTAATTTGTCTGCAAGACAAAGGTGAATGGCATCCTGAAATTACCGGTTCTATAGCTGAATAAGCTGCGATCAGTCGAAAACAGGGATGGTGACGTCACCTCTCCAAGATGGTGGCCGCTGGGTTCCTCTGTGGTCTGACTGGTGCGGAGAAACGAGTTGGACTGCATGCTTCCCCGTCTCAAACCCAGAATTCAGCACTGAGCACAGTGATTGCATACCTGGCAGGAGCCCACAGTATCTGCACCACTGTATATTTGCGTTGCTATCTCGTCGTTTCCCAGCACGCACCACAGACTCTAGCCACGGAGCGATTTCCTGAATAAGCCACATGACCTTCTGTGAGGACAAATCACTCTCGTTTGATTTCCCGTAGCTGATCCTCGTGAGATGGAAATTAGTACACTAGGTTTTGGAGAACCACAATTTTGCTGGAAATTCCTAACAAGATAGGTTTTAGCCATTCTAACTCGTCATTCTCCCGCACAGTGATGCGGTATATGAGGATGATGCACTCCCTTCGCAGCCATCATATGATCCCCTGAAGTTAGTTTTCAGTACTAGGAAACAAATAAGTATTTCAGGTGGATGAATATTTCTGAGAAAAATCTTTTGAAAAGTTGATTATAAATCCACATACATGAATATGAATGAATTTAGGGAGTGTATAATAAGAAAAATATACTTCATATTTTGAAAAATCTGCAGAGTGAAAAAAAAATATATATATATATGTATATATATACATACACACAGAGACATTAAAAAAGTAGCATTATGTATGCCAATCGAAATTCACCATGAAATATATATCATCCACAGATCCAAAAATATTCATTTTAATGAACATGGATTTATGTCGTTCAACTAAGAAGCTCACCCGTATCTTGAATTTTCGGTTCCAACAGCATTTAGTAGGAGTGATCTCTTCTCACAATTTGTATCTGCCAAGCCAGCCACCTCACAAAATGTACGAGTTATACCAGGTAGAATTCGATATGTGCATATAAAAATACATGTGATGAATAGGCTACAGAGAAAGGGAGACAGTTATTCACATATTTGTTAACTTTTAAAACACATGGAGGACTATTTCAATTAAAATTCGCTAGATTTATAACACCTACCATTTATCATACGAAAGGCAAGTCCAACTATACACCATGCCTCCTGTGAACCTCTTGTATTTCTATTCTGTTTGGGTTATTTTTCTCCATAATATTAGGATTAGAAGTCAAAGTCTATTAGGGTATGTGTTAGTGTCAGGGATTCAGTATTTCGATAGGAAAATTTGAAAATGTATCCAATGTATATGCAAATATGTGCTACACAAAAAACTTCCCACTCTCATTCATAACAATGCCTTGACATTACCTTCGCCCCACATAAGACACAATTAGAGGAGAGGAGTTAGAAAATCTGTGAATACATATGTGGAATGGAAAATGCTCAGGAGTTCACAATTTGGAGGTGGTAGAGGAGTTTCCAAAAGTAAGGGACAGAGTAAACACTCCACAAACATGAAGTTCTGCCAGCCTGACATCTGGAGAAACTGCCTCTAAGGTTGGGCAATGAAATATATGCTGTTGTCAGGAGCATTAGCTTCATTTGGAGTGAGACCATCAAAGCTGGGTCTTCATCTATGTGACATGAATGACATTGTTTCTTATTTTCCAATGAACATGAGGCATCATTGCTGAATTTTCTATTTGTATGTAACTTGTGGCCACTGGGGTCTAAGTGTCTCCCCGTGTGGACTGTAAATCCATTTGGTCATCCTCCACTATTCGTGGTGTTTCTTGCTGCTGCACTGGGAGTTTGGAATTTGCTTCATGAAATACAAGGAGTTCAACAGGGACACAGTGCTGAAGTGAGTTCTGTCAATTGTGGTGGGTCGGGTTCTGCAGGAGAATGCACCAACCAGGCTTCTATCCCACATTGCTTGCCCCATTGACCACAGCAACCTGATTCTGAACATTGCCCTGAAACCTCTCCATATAACAATATGCTTTTACATATAAGAGTCTACTGGCTTCAAAATGTCAGTCACAATCCATTTGCAAGACAATGGCAGATCCACATGGCCCAACACAGATGTTTTATCACACACCTGCCAACCACTGCTCTAGGACAACTACTCAACAGGATCCAACTCACTGGCATCTCTGTTCTACACCATTTTCATAAAACCAAGTCAATCAAGGCACTGTCTTACATACTCATGATCAGCAACAGGACATCCAAATGTTCTCCAGTGCCACCCAGTCATGGGAATTTCAAAAATTTTTATGGTATTTATCTAGCCAATTTTCAAGGAAGAAGTTGGAGGCACTGTGGGTTTCAATTTATTCAGGAACCATTAAATGGTGAGTAAGTTCATTTCAATGAAAACTCTGGAGAATTCTCACAGGCAAGGCTTCCCAAAGAGTGGCCAAAATGTCAGATTAAGCCAGGCCCATTGAGGTCTACAATGTGAGGTCCATGTGTGTTTTGACTCTCAAAAATGGCTGCCAAGTCTTTAAGAATAAAATCATGTGATATCCTGGCTGAGATTCCCTGTGATCTGTGGAAAGTCAACTTGGGCCTAGATGTCTTTCCAAGGTCAACTCTCATGCATGGCCATCTAAAATCCCAACACAATTCATGGCAATACTTCTCTGAGATCAGTACCACAACTCAGTCTCTAAGGGGAATCACACCAGGGTGCAAGCCCACGTGGACCCAGTCATCTCTTCAAACCACCATTCAAATGTCCACAATTAAATCCCAAAGACTCCCACATGGCCCAAATCTTCTTCCATATATACACTCATCATAACCTGTGGCTGGAGGTTTCCATGAGGGGAGCAGCCCACGTCAGTGTCCAAAATAAGCTTCCTGCACCTCATTTGCCTAAAGTCAGGGTGGCATGGACACCCTTCCTGTAAACCAGGAGTGATCAAATAGGCCTTCCTTTAATACTGCTTAGCTTCTCCAACTTGAGGCCTACTGACTTTGAGGTTTAGATTCATTAAGTGAATTGGAGTCATGAGAAAAACAAGCACCTATGGGCTAGCCTGTGCTGGGTTTTGAAGAACTCATTTGACCCAAAGGATCCCTGTTCTCACTTGATGGATGTCAGGAACCTACCAGAGGAAGGCAAGAGAGTTAATCAACAATATCTGATCTTTTTGCCATTTTGGTTTTCGATGCATGCATGGGATGTATCTTTAGATCCATCAGGTGCTGAGAATCTAAGCCTCAGCCTCACACATGGCCAAGAGACTGATTCAGACATATCCCTTTTCAAAGCAATTAAGCATGGATCCACACGTGATGCCCATTCATTTGCATTTGAAAACTGTTTTCTTCAGGCTTCACAAAGTGGTGGCTTGAGGCAAAGTTCTTCCTGACATTCAGGGCAACAGAACAATAGGTAAGCAAAAGGACCAAAGCAGGGTTTCTCCACTGAGACTTTCCTGGTCAACTGATATCTGAGATTTCTGAGATGCTAGCCATTCCCTTCAACTATCTAGTACATGGCCATGTCACAGATATTGGAGGTGGTACATATCTTGGACACAAAACCATGATACTATTCTGGAGTGTTGCCAGAATTGAAGGAGAAAACAGGAAATTATGAAGCTAGTAGGTGTTGCCCATCCATAAGGCAAGCCTGATTCCACTCATATATTGGGCACAATGAATGCTGGCAAGCTTTCTAGTAGACAGGAAACATCCATTGATGCCTTCTCTCTTCTAATGTCTACAATCATGAACACAGTGGGATACACAGACACTCGCCTTGTCAAAGGACTTACTAAAAGTAGTCCACTCCAAACCAAACAAACTTCCTTTCCCACCTATTCTGAGAACTTGAGACAAAACCACAAAATCACACCCACACCCACAAAGGCACCTCCTTCCCCCAAGTAGGTCTGTGACTCTCCGGAGTGTCCTCTGACTGGTGGGCCATACTATGTTTCCCCAAAATGACCTCTCCTGTCTCAGTTCTGGTCTGCTTGGCCAACTCTGTGAAGTTGTCAAGAGCCAGTGGTGAGACACTACCTGCTTTTTGAGGAAAAGCCCCTCTTCAAAGGTTTCCTGGCATTTGGCCATCCTCACATCTGTAGGTTCAAAGAAAGACTGACTCTGTCCTTGGTAAATCCAAACATATGAGACCACTGGGACTGGGACAGGGACTGTGTCTGGGTTCCTGGCTTCCTGGATCCCAAGTTCAGAGAGTTTCATCACCAAGGAAGTGAGGTGAGGTCACTTCCTTCAGGATCTGAATTACATCACTGCCTTGGCAACCACTTTGCCCTAACAGTTGCTTCCAAAAGTCCCATTAGGTGGAGGCTGCCCCTGTTTTCCTGTAACACTTTCACAAGTTAGAATGTTATATCAATCATAAGCACCTCGGAACAGCTCTCCACACAGAACTGGTTTGGTCCATCTTGTATACATTAAGAAGAGAGAGTGATTCAGACACAACCCTTCAACCCGACCAGGATGACTGCCATGAAAGATGACTTTTGCTTTCTGAGGTATTTCATAGCTGCCTTCATCTTCACCAGGGATCATTTCTGCATGAACATTTGAGGTTCTCAGCAGGTGAAGATACCCTACATTCCTGTATTTTAAAACCAACTCTGTCCCTGCTCTTCGGTAAAGTTAGTGTATGGTTAGGGTTCATTATATGTTTGATTTGGGTTAGGAATCATTCTGCAGGATGAATAAAGGGATTGGGTACCTGCGATATTTATAAGAATATATAAGTGAAATATATGTATGAAAACGGAAATCTAAAAAAGATTTGAAGCCCAGAAGGGCATTGGGCCCTTGATTGGGATGCATAGTGTTGAATTACGTTCTGTACAATTGTCTCAGTTAAATCAATATACAATGGCATAGGACCTTGTACCTTGGATGATTGAATGTAGAAGAGAACATCCAGTTAAAAAGGGATAGTCGGTAGGATTAGAAAGAAAGTCGGTAGGTTTAGGAAGAAGAGTGAGAATATGATTTGGAATAAAAAGCTTCTTTAGCAATAGGGTTTCGTTTAGAGAGTGAATGTAAATGTCAGTACATGTGAAGAGTCTTTCACAATGATGAACTGGGGAAATTATGTAGAAAAGCAGGTATCAATAGAGACATAACGAAATCAGGCAAAGTATAAATGAGTGATAGGATTAGACATTTTCAACAGGGTTGAGTTTGAATATATAATCATAGGAAAAAACAAATATGTTGTCACCAATGGGATTGACATTTGAGAGCATTAGGCAACCTGGACACGGATGTTATTACTTATCCATGTTCACTTTCCTTTTAGGCTTTGGTACAATCATAAGTGTGACCTTTACATTTTTTTTTGTTCAGAATATTTCGGTGGTAAAATGTATATGTAGATCAGGTAACATGAGTATTTCTTTCACCATGTCTGGGAGCAATATTTTGAAGACATATACATTAGTATTAGGGGTACAAAGAGGTGTACCCTGTGTCTATGAATATAGAGATAATGCATGAATAGACGGTAATATGAATAAATAATGTATCTGGTTCCACTTTAAATAATGGATTGAATTGAAATCTGAAAATATATAAGAAATCTTATATTGATATATAATCATTCATTTCAACCAGTTATATATCTAATGGTAACATTAGGATTATGGTTTATCATGAAGGGTGTTTGAGTTTTGCTTTATAAGTGATGATGTTAAACGAAAATAATGTGTTTGGAAAGAAGTCTCATGAAAAGACCAGTCAAGAAACATAGAAGAATCATGTGTTCTGAATCAGAAAGTGATTGATCGTGAAACAAATGCCTATAAATTTTCTAACTTTTGAATGAAATATATATCCTATGATGTGCATAAACTGAAGACATCGTAACGTATAAGTGTTGAATAAAAATGAAAATCAAAATACACATCATGTCCCCTAAGAATATACTTGCATTGATGTTAAACTAGCTCAGTAACTGTAGAAATATTAGGTTTTGTTTGCACCTTTCACTGAATTTAGTTTTCAGTACTAGAAAACAAATATGTATTTCAGGTGGATGATTATTTCTGAGAATAATCTTGTGGAAAGTTGATTATAAATACACATATATGAATATGAATGAATTTAGGGAGTGTATAATAAGACACATATATTTCATATTTTAAAAAATCTGGAGAGTGTATATATATATATATACACTCTCATACATACACACTCACATGCACAGATATAAAAAAGTAGCAATACAGGAAATCCATCATGAAGGCAGGCATGGAAAAATCAAGTCTCTGACCTCTTCAGCTGCGCGGGCATCGGGAGTCGTAAACTGTCTAAATGCTGTTTGCTCAGAATCACTAGGCAATGTTGACCTAATGTGGATCTGGTGCGAACATTCTGGGCCCCTCAGAACACACACCGAGCCTGGATCGGCTGCATTCAACCTCCGGTTTGCCTGGTTCTCGTGACTCAGCACTAAGATCCCTCTGAAATAACTGTTCGGCCCTTCTGAACTTTCAGAGGTAAAAGCCAACCAAGCCTTCAAAGGCAGTGGCCACAGGATTGAAACGGCGCTTGGGAGAGACACTCAGGACCCACCCGTTGCGTTGGTTACCTTGCAAAGGGAACAAACGGTCACCATTTGCATGGGATACCACCATAGCATAGAAATGATGTCACGCTCAGAGGAGATAACTTCATTGAAACCAGCGTGACAGGTGTGTAATCCCCTAGCCATCTCTCTCAACACAGCGGGGAAACCTTAAGGGCCCCTCCCAGCTCTGCCGTAAGGGCCTCTTCCAGCTCTCCCGTGAGCGCGATAGCCAGACCTAGGGAATCTGGATTGGCTCGGGACTAGCGGCGTGGAATTCCGGGCTCCTGATCCCACAAGTGCTGACAATTGAGGTCTCTTACACCACGTACCGGTGGTGTGGCTCCCAGAGGGCAAGAAAATTCGCTGGGGGTCCTCAGCCCCAAGCTCTACAAACTTAGGGTCTGAGGGAGGCAAACAGGTAGAGTGTGCACAGGCGTTCATGAAAACAGGGCTGCCAGGAGTAGAGTTCTGGCTTGTAACCACTATTGTGGTGAGCGTCACAGGTGATCAGGGCATGGCTTGAGGAAGCACAAGAGAAGGCCCTAGGCACTCAGGATTGGAGATCCGCCAAGTTTGGGAGGAAAAGCTGCTGCACAGTGATTGGTTCCCACTTATTCAGAGGAGGAGCTTGGCCCAGTGCACACAGCTCCACATACTGAAAGAGAAGTTAATTGAACTCTATGACTGCATGTATTATTATTATTTTTTTAATTTATATTTTTTATATTTCTTTCATTTTCATTTTTGTTGTTGTTGTTCTTTAACTTTTTTAATGTTTTTATTTTTTTATTTATTATTTTATCATTATTATTATTAATATTATTTTAAATTTTAATTTTCATTTTTTAATTATAATTATTATTTAAATTTTTTTTCTTTCTTTATTTTCTATTTTTTTCTTTTGTCTTTTCATTTCTTTTCAATTTTCTTATTCTCCCTTCCTTGAATTCTACCTGTCTACTCTCATTCTCTTTAGTGACTTCTTCCCTTCCCTTCTAATATCTTTCCTCCCAAGCATCAAATAAATTTATAAGAGTAAGCAGTAACTCAGCAGTCAAACAAAACAAGAAGTAACATGAGCAGCATAAAAAAGCAAGGAAGAAAAGGAGTACAAACAATGATGGACAGCCTAAATATTCAGAAGGACCTAGAGTCATCAGAAAAATGGTCATATAAAGAACTCAAGAAATACCTTAGACAGATGGAATGGAACCTTAAAGAGGATACGAGACATCAAAACCAAACAGTGAAAGAACACATTGAAAATGAATTACATAAACAGATATAAAAAGAAATTAAGCATCTTAATTAGGAGATAGAGATTATAAAAAAAATCAAACAATAATTCTAGAAATGAAGGAAATGATAAAACAAATTAAAAACTCAATTGAGAGTATCACTAACAGAGTGGAGCAAGTAGAAGACAGAATGTCAGGTAATGAAGACAAAATATATCATCTTGAAAAAAGTCTAGCCAACAAAGAAATGCTGGTAAAAAGTCATGAGAAAAACATCCAAGAGATATGGGATAACATAAGAAAAAAAAAAAACTAATGAGTCATCTGGATAGAGGAAGGTACAGAGATTCAAACCAAGGGAATGAGTAACCTGCTGTATGAAATAATTACAGAAAACTTTCCAGAAATAAAAATGGAAAGGGATAAAAAAAATTGTAGATGCTTACAGGACACCGAGCACACAAAATCACAGTAGACCAATGCCAAGACACATTGTTATGAAGATATCCAATATACAGAACAAAGAGAAAATATTAAAAGCTACAAGAGAAAGGAGGCAGATTAAAATCAGGGGTAAACCAAAAATGTTAACAACAGATTTTTCATCACAGACGCTGAAAGTGAGAAGATCCTGGAACAACGTATTTCAAACACTTAAAAACAATGGATGCCAACCAAGAAATCTGTATTCAGCAAAATTAAGCTTCAGGTAAGACAACGAAATAAAAACATTTCGTGATAAACAAAAGCTAAAAGAACTTGCAGCCAGAAAACCAGCATTGCAAAGCATCTTAAGGAAAACACTACACGAGGAAAAAATGAATATCAACAAAGAAAACCATCAGTGGGAAGTGCCTCATTAATGACAGAGGGCGGGGGAAAAGTTAATCATGGATAAACAAACTAAATTAAAAAAAAAAGATAAATAATCAAAGACGGGTGGCAATACAAACCATATATCAATACTAACTCTAAACTTTAATGGCTTAAACTCTCCAATAAAGTGACATAGACTTGTAACGTGGATTAAAAAAAACAAATCCAACAATATGTTGCTTCCAGGAGACACATCTGAATGGAAAAGACATACACAGGCTGAAGGTGAAAGGTTGGGAAAATTTATACCATGCACACGGTCCTTGTAAGCAAGCAGGGGTGGCCATCCTCATATGGAATAAAATCGACTTCAAGACTAATTTAATCAAAAGGGATAAGGAAGGACATTATATACTGTTGAAAGGAACCATTCACCAACAAGACATAACAATTATCAATATTTACGCAGCAAATAATGGTGCTGCAACATTTATAAAACAAATTCTCCTCAAGTTCAAGAATCAAATAGACCACAACACAATAATTATGGGAGACTTCAACTCACCTCTCTCACCATTGGACAGATCCTCCAAACAAAAGTTGAATAAAGAAAATATAGAATTCAATATCACAATCAATACCCTAGACTTAACTGACATATATAGAATATATCAACCATCATCAAATGGATATACTTTTTTCTCACCAGCACATGGATCCTTCTCAAAAATAGACCATATATTATGCCATAGGGCAACACTCAGTAAATATAAAGGGGTGGAGATAATACCATGAATTTTTTTCTGATCACAATGGAATGAAACTGGAAACCAACGGTAAAAGAAGGAAGGAAAAATCCTACATCACATGGAAAATGAACAATATGTTACTGAATGATCAATGGGTTACAGAAGACATAAAGGAGGAAATCAAAAAATTCTTAGAGATAAATGAAAATACAGACACAACATATCAGATTCAATGGGACACAATGAAACAAGATTCAAGAGGCAAATTCATCGCCTGGAGGTCATTCCTCAAAAAAAGAAAAAAACAAAAACAACAAATAAATGAGCTCTCACTTAATCTCAAAGCCCTAGAAAAGGAAGAGCAAAACAACAGCAAATGTAGCAGAAGGCAAGAAATTATTAAAATCAGAGAGTAAATCACGAAATTGAAACAAAAGAAACTATTAAAAAATTAACAAAACTAATAGTTGGTTCTTCGAAAAAATAAATAAGATTGACAGACCCTTAGCCATGCTAACGAGGAGAAGAAGAGAGAGAACTCAAATTACTAACATACGGGATGAAAAAGGCAATATCACAACAGATGCTACATAAATACAGAAGACAATTAGAAATTATTTTGAAAACCTATATTCCAATAAAATAGAAAATAGTGAAGACATTGATACATTTGTTAAGTCATATGATTTGCCTAGACTGAGTCAGGAGGATACACACAATTTGAACAGACCAATATCAATCGATGAAATAGAAGAGGCAATCAAACTACTACCAACCAAGAAAAGCCCAGGATCGGATGGGTATACAGCGGAGTTTTACAAAACCTTTAAAGAAGAATTAATACCAATACTTTTCAAGTTATTCAGAAAATAGAAAAACAGGGAGCTCTGCCAAATTCATTCTATGAGGCCAACATCACCCTGATTCTGAAACCAGACTAAGACACCTCAATGAAAGAAAACAACAGACCAATATCTCTGATGAACCTAGATGCAAAAATTTTCATTAAAATTCTGGTGATTTGGATACAAAGGCACATCAAAAAAATTGTGCACCATGATCAACTAGGATTCATCCCTGAGATGCAAGGAGGGTTCAATATATGGAAATCAATAAATGTTATTCACACCATCAATAGACTTAAAAATAAGAACCATAAGATGATCTTGATAGATGCAGAAAAACCATTAGAAAAAGTAGAGCATTCCTTTACGTTCAAAACATTAGAAAAACTAGGGATAAAAGGAACATACCTCGACATTGTAAAAACTATCTATGTTAAGCCTCAGGCTAGCATCATTCTGAATGGAGAAAAATTGAAGGCATTCTTTCTAAAATTTGGAACAAGACAGGGATGTCCTCTATCACCACTTCTATTCAATATAGTTCTCGAAAAACTGGCCAGAGCAATTAGAAAGTTGAAAGACATTAAAGACATAAAAATAGGAAAAAAAGAACTTAAATTATCACTATTTGAAGATGACATGATTCTATACATAGAAGACCCAATAGGGTCTACAGAAAAAAACTACTAGAACTAATAAATGAATTCAGCAATGTGGCTGGAAATGAAATCAACATGCATAAATCAAAGGCATTTCTGTATATCAGCGACAAAACTTCTGAAATGAAAATGAGGAAAAACACTGCATTCACAATATCCTCATAAAAAATTAAATACTTGGGAATCAACCTAACAAAAGAGGTGAAAGATTTATACAATGCAAACTACAGAACCCTAAAAAGAGAAGTAGAATAAGATCTTAGAAGATTGAAAAATATACCCTGTTCATGGATAGGCAGAACTAACATCATCAAAATGGCGATATTACTAAAAAGTTGTCTGTAGGTTTAATGAAATGGCAATCTAAATCCCAAATGAATTTTTTGTAGAAATAGATAAACCAATCATGAAATTCATATGGAAAAATAAACGACCCAGAATAGCAAAAGCAATTCTAAGCAGGAAGTGTGAATCAGGCGGTATAGCGATACCAGATTTCAAACTATATTACAGAGCAATAATAACAAAAACAGCATGGTACTGGTACCAAAACAGGTGGGTGGACGAATGGTACAGAATGGAGGACACAGAGACTAATCCAAAAAGCTACAACTATCTTATATTTGATAAAGGAGCTAAAAGCTTGCAATGGAGGAAGGATAGCATCTTCAACCAATCGTGTTGGGAAAACTGAAAATCCATATGCAACAAAATGAAACTGAATCCCTTTCTCTCGCCATGCACAAAAGTTAACTCAAAGTGGACCAAGGAGCTAGATTCAAATCAGAGACTCTGCATCTGATAGAAGAAAAAGTTGGTTCCGATCTACATATTGTATGGTCAGGCTCCAAATTCCTTAATAGGACACCCATAGCACAAGAGTTAATAACAAGAATCAACAAATGGGAGTTACTTAAACTGAAAATTTTTTTCTCAGAAAGAGAAACAATAAGAGAGGTAAATATGGAGCCTAGATCATGGGAACAAATTTTTACTCCTCACCCTTCAGATGGAGCCCTAATATCCAGAGTATACAAAGTATACAAAGAACTCAAATAATTAGACAATAAGATAACAAATAACCTAATGGGCCAAGGACCTGAACAGACACTTCTCAGAGGAGGACATAGAATCAATCAACAAGTACATGAAAAAATGCTCTCCATTTCTTGCAGTCAGAGAAATGCAAATCAAAACCACCCTAAAATACCATCTCAATCCAGTGAGATTGGCAGCCATTATGAAGTCAAACAACAACAAGTGCTGGCAACGATGTGGGGAAAAGGGTACTCTTGTACATTGCTGATGGGACTGAAACTGGTGCAGCCAATTTGGAAAGCAGTATGGAGATTCCTGGGAAGGCCGGGAATGGAAGCACCATTTGACCCAGCTATTGCCCTTCTCGCACTATTCCCTGAAGACCTTAAAAGAGCGTACTACAGGGATACTGCCAATCGATGTTCATAGCAGCACAATTCACAATTGCTACACTGTGGAACCAACCCAGATTACCTTCAATAGATGAATGGATAAAAAAAAATGTTTTTTTTTTTATATACTATGGAGGATTACACAGCACTAAAAAATGACAAAATAATGGAATTTGCAGGGAAATGCATGGCACTAGAGCAGATTATGCTTAGTGAAGCTAGCCAATCCCAAAAAAACAAATACCAAATGACTTCTTTGATATAATGAGAGCAACTAAGAACAGAGCAGAGAGGAAGAGCCTGAAGAAAAGATTAACATTAAGCAGAGACATGAGGTGGGAGGGAAAGGTAGAGAAAAGAGAAATTGCATGGTAATGGAGGGAGACCCTTATTGTTACAAAAAAAATACATATAAGAGGTTGTGAGTGTAATGGAAAAATAAACAATAAGTGAAATGAATTACAGTAGGTAGCGTAGAGAGAGAAGATGGGAAGAGAGCGGAGGGGGGATAGTAGGGCATAGGAAAGGTAGCAGAATACAACAGTAACAAATAAGACATTATGTAAAAATATGGATGTGTAACTGATGTGATTCTGCATTCTATATTTGGAGTAAAAATGGGAGTTCATAACCCACTTGAATCTAATGTATGAAATATGATATGTCAAGAGCTTTGTAATGTTTTGAGCAACCAATAAAAGAAAAAAAAAGGTAGCAATATATATGCCAATCGAAAATCTTCATCAAATATATATAATCCAAAGATCGAAAAATATTCATTTTACTGAAATGGATTTATGTATAATGTTATTCAACTAGGAAGCTCACCCGTAGGTTGAATTTTCAGTTCCAACAGCGTTTAGGAGGAGTGATCTCTTCTCACAATTTGCATCTGCCAATTCAGCCACCTCACATGTGTGTACAAGTGATATCAGGTAGGATTCTATATGTGCATATAAAAATACATGTGCTGAATAGGCTACAGAGAAAGGGAGACAGGGATTCACATATTTGTTAATTTTAAAAACACATCTAGAACTATTTCAACAGAAAATTGACTAGATTTAAAACTCCTACATTATATAATGCAAAAAGCAATTCCAACTATACACCATGCCTCCTCTGAACTGCTTGTATTTCTATTCTTTTTGGGTTATTTTTCACCATCATTTTAGGATTATTAGTCAGAGACTAGTAGGGTACAGGTTAGTGTCAGGGATTAAGTATTTCAAATGGAAAATTGGAAAATGAATCCAATGTGTATGTAAATATGTGCTACACAAAAATCTTCCCACTCACATCCAGAACAATGCCTTGACATTACCTTCGCCCCAAGTAAGACACAATTAGAGTTGAAAAGTGTAAAAATCTAGGAATACATACATGGAATGGAATATGCTCGGGAGTTCACAACTTTTGAGGTGGTAGAGGAGTTTCCAAAAGTAAAGGACAGGGTAAACACTCCACAAACAAGGAGCTCTGCTGGCCTAAGAATTCTTGGGAAATGGCCTCTGAGGTTGGGATCCTGAAATATATGTTGCTGTCATGAGCTTTAGCTTCCTTCGTAGTGAGACCATCAAAGCTGGGTCTGCATCTATGTGACCGGGAAGAGATGGTTTCTTATATTCCAATGAACATGAGGCAGCAGTGCTCAATTCTCTCTTTGTAGGTAAACTGTGGCCACTGGATTCTAAGTGTCTCCCAGTGGGGACTGTGAAGACATTTGGTCATCCTCCACTTTTCATGGTGTTTTTTGCTGCTGCACTGGGAATTTGGTATTTGCTTCACAAAATATAAGAAGTTCATTTGGGATACAGTGCTGGAGGGAGTTCTGTCACTTGTGGTGGGTCAGGGTCTGCAGGAGAATGCACCAACCAGGCTTCTATCCCACAGAGCTTGCCCCAGTAACCATAGTAAACTTATTCTGAACATTGCCCTTAAAACTCTCCATATAACAGGATGCCTTTACATATAAGGGTCTCATGTCTGCACTATATCAGTCACAAGCCATTTGGAAGCCAATGGCAGATCCACATAGCCCCTCCATGATGTTTTTTCACACACCTTCCCACCACTGCTCTAGGCCCACTACTCAGCAGGCTCCAAATTACTGGCATCTCGTGTTCTACATCATTTTCATGAAACCCAGTTAAACAAGGCACTGTCTGGTATACACATGATAAGCAACAGGACATCAAATTTTCTGCAGTTCCACCTGGTCATGGGAATTTAAAAAATTTCATGGTATTTATTTAGCAATTTTTCAAAAATGAAGTTAGAGGCACTGTGGGTCTCAATTCATTCAGGAACCATTAAGTGTGAGAAAGTTCATTTCAATGAAAGCTCTGGAGAACTCTCAAAGTCAAGGCTTCTCAAAGAGTTACCAAATGGTCACATAAAGCCAGGCCAATTCACGTCTACAATGTGAGGTCCATGTATGTTTTGACTCTCATCTATGGCTGCCAAGTCTTTCAGAATAAAATCATGTGATATCCTGGCTGAGATTCCCAGGCCTCTGTGGAAAGCCACACTGGGCATAGATCTCAGTTTCCAAGAGTGAGTCTTATGTGTGTCCTCCTAAAATCCCAACACAATTCATGGCAATACTTCTCTGAGGTCAATTCCAGAATGCAGTCTCTAAGGGGAATCACACCAGAGTTCAAGCCCAGGTGGACCCAGTCATCCCTTCCAACCACCACAAAAATTACCACAATTAAAATCAAAACACTCCCACAGGGCCATCATCTTCTTCCACGTAGACACTCATCATAACCTCTAGCTGGAGGTTTCTATGAGCCCAAGGTAGTGTCCAAAATAAGCTCACTTGCCCCTTATTTGCCTAAAATCATGGTGGCCTGGACACTCTTCCTGTGAACCAGGAGTGATCAAATATTCCTGCTGTTAAAGTGTTCCACTTCTCCAATTTCAGCCTACTGGCTGTAGGGTATAGATTCTTTATGTGATTTGGATTCATGAGAAAATCCAAGCACATATGGGCTAGCCTCTGCAATGATTTCAAGAACTCATTTGACCCAAAGGATCCCTATTCTCACTTGATGGAGTTCAGGAACCTAAAACAAGAAGGCAAAAATATTCATCCACAATGACTGCTCTTTTGGACATTTTAGTTTTGGAAGAACATGGGATCTTTCTTTAGATCCATCAGGTGCTGAGAATCTAAGCCACAACCTCATACAAGGACAAGAGGCTGATTCAGACACATCCCATTCTAAAGAAATTAAGCAAAGAGCCACAGGTGGGGTCCATTCATTTCCATATGAAAACAGTGTTTTTCAGGCTACACAAAGGGGTGGCCTGAGGCAAAGACCTTTCTGACATTTAGGGTAATAGAAATAGAATTAAGCAAATGGCCCAAAGAAGGGTTTCTCCACTGAGACTTTACTGCACACACTGATATCTGAGTTTTCTGAGATGATCTCATTCCCTTCAGCTCTCCAGAACATGGCCATGTCACAGAGCCTTGTGGTGTTACATATCTGGGAAACAAAACCATGAGTCTATTCTGGAGAGTGGCCAGAATTCACGTAGAAAACAGGAACTTTAGAAGATAGTAGATGTTGCCCATCCATAAGGCAAGCTGCAGTGCATTCATCAATTGCGCAGTATGAATTGCGGAAGCTTTCAACTAGAGACAACACATCCATTGGTGCATTCTCTTTTCTAATGTCTACAACCATGGATACAGTGGGATACACAGACATAGAAACACTCACAATGTAAAACGACTTACTAGAAACAGTCCACTCCAAACCAAACAAACCACCTTTCCTACCTATTCTCAGAACATGAGAAAAAACCACAAACTCACACCTACAACGGCAAAGGCACTTCCTTCCCCCAAATAGGTCTGTGACTATCCGGAGTGTCTTCTGACTGGTGGGCCATATTATGTTCCCCCAAAATGGCTTGTCCTGTTTCACATCTGGTCTCAATGTCCAACTCCGTGAAGTTGTAAGGAGCCAGCAGTGAGCCACTGCCTGCTTTCTCAGGAAAGGCCCCTCTTCAGAGCTCTGCTGGCATTTGGCCATCCTCATATCAGCAGGTACCAAGAAAGACTGACTATGTCTTTGGGAAAAGCAAACAAGTTAGCCCACTGGGTCTGGAGTGGGACTGGCTCTGGGTGCCTGGCTTCCTGGATCCCAAGTTCAGAGAATTCCATCACCAAGGAAGTGAAGTGAGGTCACTTCTTTCAGGAACTGAATATGGTCACTGCCTTGGTAACCACTTTGTCCTAACAGTTGCTTCCAAGGTTCCCATGAGATAGAGGCTGCCCCAACATCCTGTGACACATTCAGAAGTTATAATGGTATATCAACTATAGGCACCCTGGAACAGCTCTCCACAGAGGCCTGGTTTGGTCCATCTTCTCTACATTAAGAAGAGAGAGGCTGATTCAGACACATCAATTCATCCTGACCAGGTTGTTTGCATGGAAGATGACTATTGCTCTCTCAGGTCCTACATAGCTGCCTACATCTTCTCCAAGGATCATTTCTTCATGGATCTTTGAGGTTCTAAGCAGGTGGAAGATCTTCTACATTTCTATATTGTAAGACCCACTCTGTCGCTGCTCTTAAGTTAGTTATATTGAGGGAACAGTGTATGGTTAGGGTTAATAACAAGTTCGATTTGGGTTACGAATCATTCTGCGGGATGAATAATGGTATTGGCAACCTACGATATTTACAAGAGTATACATGTGAAATATAAGTATGAAAGCAGAAATCTAGGTAAGATTTGAAGCCCAGAAGGGCATTGGGGACTTGAGTGGGATACTTAACTTTGAGTTATGTGCTGCACAGATGTCTCAGATAAATCAATATACACTGGCATCGGACCTTGTACCTTGGATGATTGAATGTTGAAGAGAGCATCCAGTCAAAAACCGATAGTCGGTAGGATTAGGAAGGTAGTTGGTAGATTTAGAAAGAAGAGTGAGCATAGGATTTGGACCAAAAGTTCTTCAGCAATAGGGTTTCGGGTAGAGAGTGTATGTAAATGTCAGCACATGTGAAGAGTCAGTCACAATGATGAACTGGGGAAAACATGTAGGAAAGCAGATATCAATAGAGACATTAGGAAATCAAGCAAAGTATAAAGTGTATGATAGGGTTAGACATTTTCAACAGGTTTGAAGTTGAATATATAATCTTAGGAAGAAACAAATATGTAGTCACCAATAGGATTGATATTTGAGAGCATTAGGCAACCTGGACATGGATGATTTTAGTAATGGATGCTATCTTTTCATTTAGGCTTTGGTACAATTGTAAGTGTGACCTTTGCTTTTTGTGTCCGGAATATTTCTGTGATAAAATGTGTATGTAGATCAGGTGACATGAGTATTTCTTCCACCATTTCTGAGAGCAATATTTTGAAGATTTATAAATTCGTATGGGGGTACAAATAGGTGTACCCTGTTTCTATTAATATAGACATAATGCATGAATAGACAATACTGTGAATAAATAATATAACTAGATCCACTTTAAATAATGGATTGAATGGATATCTGAAAATATATAAGAAATGTTATATTGATATACAATCATTAATTCCAACCAGTTATATATCTAATGATTATCTTATGGTTATGGTTAATCATGAAGGGTGTGTGAGTTTTTCTTCAAAATTGATTATGGAAATCGAAAACAATATATTTGGAAAAAAAGTCTCATGAATAGACCAGTCAAGAAACATAGAGAAATACATGTGTTCTGGAGCAGGAAGTGACTGAAAGTGAAACAAATGCCTATAAATTTGCTAACTAGTGAATGAAATATATATGCTAAGATGTGCATAAACTGAAGAAATAGTAATGTACCAGTGTGGAATAAAAATTAACGTCAAAATACACATCGTGTCCCATAGGAACCAACATGCATTGATGTTCAACTGGGTCAGTTAATGTAGACATATTAGAATTTGTATGCACCTTTCACTGAAGTTAGTTCTCAGTACTAGGAAACAAATATGTATTTCAGGTGTTTGAGTATTTCTAAGAATAATCTTGTGAAAAGTTGATTATTAATCCACATACATGAACATGAATGAATTTAGGGAGTGTATATAAGACACATAATTTTCATATTTTTAAAAATCTGGAGAGTATATACACACACACACACACACAAACACAGAAATTAAAAAATAGCAATATATATGCCAATCGAAATTCATCATGAAATATATATCATAAAGATGCAAAAACATTCATTTTACTGAACATGGGTTTATGTATAATGTTGTTCCACTGGGAAGCTCACCCATAGGTTGAATTTTCAGTTCTAACAGCGTTTAGGACGAGTGATCACTTCTCACAATTTGTATCTGCCAAGTCATGTAACTCAAAAGAATGTACGTGTGATACCGTGTAGGATTCTATTTGTGCATATAAAAATACATGTGCTGAATAGGCTCCAGAAAATGGGAGACAGTAATTCACATATTTGTTAACTTTCAAAACACATGGAGAACTATTTCAATTAAAAATTGACTAGATTCATAATACCTACCCTTTATCATGCAAAAGGCAAGTCCAACCCTGAACTGCATGTATTTATGTACTGTTTGGGTTATTTTTCTCCATCATATTAGAATTAGTAGTCAGAGTCTATTAGAATATGGGTTAGTGTCAGGGATTCAGAATTTCGAATGGAAAAATAGGAAAATTAATCCAATGTGTATGCAAATATGTGCTAAAACAAATCTTCTGACTCTCATCCAGAACAATGCCTTGAAATTATCTTCGCCCCAAGTAAGACACAATTAGAGAAGAAAAGTTGCAAAATCTGTGATTACATTTCTGGAATGGAAAATGCTCAGGAGTGCACAAACTTGGAGGTGGTATAAGAGTTTCCAAAAGTAAGAACACGGTACACACTCCACAAACACGGAGCTCTGCATGCCTAAAACTTTTAGAGAAACTGCCACTGAGGTTGGGCAATGATATATAGGTTTTTGTCAGGAGTTAAGCTTCCTTTGTAGTGATACCCTCAAAGCTGGGTCTGCATCTATGTGACCTGGAGGACAAAGTTTCTTATTTTCCAATGAACACAAGGCAGCACTGCTGAATTCTCTCTTTGTAGATAAACTGTAGCCCCTGGGGGTTTATTTTCTCCCCGTGTGGACTGTGAAACAATTTGGTCATCCTCCACTTTTCGTGGTGTTTCTTGCTGCTGCACTTGGAGTTTGGTACATGCTTCACGAAATACAAGGAGTTCAACTGGGAAACAGTGCTGGAGAGAGTTCTGTCATGTGTGGTGGGTTATGGTCTGCAAGAAAATGCACAAACCAGACTTCTATCTCTCAAAGATTGCTCCCTTGTCCATAGCAACCTGATTCTGAACATTGCCCTGAAACCTCGCCATAGAACAAGATGCCTTTACATATAAGGGTCTGAAGTCTGCACTATGTCAGTCACAAGCCATTTGGAAGCCAATGGCAGATCCACATGGACCCACCATGATATTTTATCACACACCTGCCCACCACTGCTCTACGCCCACTACTCATCAGGCTACAAATTACTGGCATCTCTGTTCTAAACAATTTTCAGAAAACCCTGTCAATCAAGGAACTGTCTGGTACACTCATAATAAGCAATAGGACATCGAATGTTTCTGGAGTGCCACCTGGTCATGGGAATTTCAAAAATTTCATGGTATTTATCTAGCCATTTTTCAAGGATGACATTGGATGCACTGTGAATTTCAATTATTCAGGAACCATTAAATGTTGAGAAAGCTCAATTCAAAGAAAATTCTGGAGAACTCTCACAGGCAAGGCTTTCCAAAGAGTGGACAAAAGGTCACTTGAAGCCAGGACCATTGAGGTCTACAATGTGAGGTCCTATGTGTTTTGACTCTCAACTATGGCTGCCAAGTCTTTCAGAATAAAATCATGTGATATCCAGGCTGAGATTCCCAGTTCTTTGTGGAAAGCCACCCTGGTCCTAGATCTCAGGTTCCAAGGGCGACTCTCATGCGTGGCCTCCTAAAATCCCAACACAATTGATGGCAATACTTCTCTGAGGTCAGTTTCAGAACTCAGTCTCTAAGGGGAAACACACCAGGGTTCAATCCCTGGTGACCCAGTCATCTCTTCCAACCGCCACACAAATGACCAGAATTAAAACCAAAACACTCACACATGCCCCTCATCTTCTTCCATATAGACACTAATCATAACCTTGGCTGGAAGTTTCCATGAGGCACACAGCACAAGACAATGTCAAAATAAACTCCCTTGCCCTTCATTTGTCTAAAGTCAGTGTTTCTGGACACTGTTCCTGTGAACCAGGGCTGATCAAAGATGCCTGCCATTAATACTGTTCCACTTCTCCAATTTGAGGCATAGTGACTGTCAGGTATAGTTTCTTTATGTGATTTGGAGTCATGAGAAAACCCAAGCACCTATGGGCTAGCCTCTGCAGGGCTTGAAGGACTCAGTTGACCCAAAGGATCCCTCTTCTCACTTGATGGAGATCAGGAACCTTACAGAGGAAAACAAGAGACTTCATCCACAATGATTGCTCTTTTGGCCATTTTGGAATTGGATGCACACATGGGATCTTTCTTTAGATCCATCAGGGCTGAGAATCTGAGCCATGGACTCACACTGCACTAAGAGGTGGATTCAGACATATCCCTTTGCAAAGCAATTAAGCAAAGATCCACAGGTGATGCCCATTTATTTCCATTTGAAAACTGATATTTTCAGGCTTTGGAAAGGTGTGGCCTTAGGCAAAGACCTTCCTTACATTCAGGGCAACAGAACAATAGAAAAGCAAATTCCCAAAGCAGAGTTTCTCCATTGAGACTTTCCTGGTCACACTGATATCTGAGTTTTCTGTGATACTCACCATTCCCTTCAGCTATCCAGTACATGGCCATGTCCCAGATTGTGGAGGAGATACATATCTTGAACACAAAACCATGAGCCTATGGGAGAGTGGCCAGAATTCAGGAAGAAATCAGGAATGTAGAAAGGTAGTAGGTGTTGCCCATCTATAAGGTAAGCTGCAGTCCATTCATAAATTGGACAAGATGAATGCTGTGAAGATTTCTACTAGACAGGACACATCCTTTGATGCATTCTCTTTTCTATTGTCTACAACCACGGACACAGTGGGATACACAGAATCACTCACCTTCTCAAAGCACTTACTAGAAACAGGCCACTCCAAATTAAACAAACCGACTTTCCTACATATTCTTAGAAGATGAGACAAAATCACTAACACACAAACACACCCAAAAAGGCACCTTCTTTCCCCAAGTAGGTCTGTGACTATCCGGAGCATCCTCTGACTGGTGGACCATACTATGTTCCCCTGAAATGGGCTGTCGTATGTCAGATCTGGTCTCCTTGGCCAAAACTGTGAAGTTGTCAGGAGCCAGCGGTGAGCCACTGCCTGCTTTATCAAAAAAAAAAGCCCCTCTTCAGAGCTTTCCTGGCATTTGTCCATCTTCAATTCAGTAGTTGCCAAGAAAGACTGACTCTGTCCTTGGTTAATCCAAACATGTGAGACCACTGCAACTGGGACTGGGCCTGCCTCAGAGTGCCTGGCTTCCTGGATCCAAAGTTCAGAGTGTTACATCAACAAGAAAGTGACGTAGGTCACTTCCTCTAGAACTGAATGAGGTCACTGCCTTGGCAACCACTTTGTCCTAACAGTTGCTTCGAAGGGTCCATGAGATGGAGGCTGCCCCTACTTCCTTTGACACTTTCACAAGTTAAAATGGAATATCAACCATAGGCACCCGGGAACAGCTCTCCACACAGGCCTGGTTTGGTCCATCTTCTCTACATTAAGAAGAGAGAGACTGCTTCAGACACATCCCTTCATCCTTACCTGGTTGTTTGTCATGGAAGATGACTTTTGCTCTCTGAGGTCCTTCATATCTGCCTATATCTTCTCCAGGGATAATTTCTGCATGGACCTTTGAGGTTCTCTGCAGGTTGAAGATCTCCTACATTCCAGTATTGTAAGACCAACTCTGTCCCTGCTCTTCTATAAAGGTAGATTGAGGGAATCGTGTATGTTTAGGGTTAATAACATGTTTGATTTGGGTTAGGATCATTCTGCTGGATGAATAATGGTATTGGAAACCTGCGATATTTATAAGATTATAGAGGTGGAATATATGTATGAAAACAGAAATCTCAGTAAGATTTAAAGCCCAGAAAGTCATTGGGTCCTTGATTGGGATAGTTAGCTTTGAATTATGTTCTGTGCAGATGTCTCAGATAAATCTATACACAATGGCATAGGATCTTGTACCTTAGATGATTGAATGTTGAGGAGAACATTCATTCAAAAAGGGAGAGTTGGTAAGATTACGAAGAGAGTTGGTAAGATTAGAAAAAAGTGTGAGTATAGGATTTGGACAAAAAGTTCTTTAGCAATAGGGTTTTGGGTAGAGAGAAAATGTAAATGTCAGCACATGTGAAGAGTCAGTCACAATGATGAACTGGGAAAAATATGTAGGAAAGCAGATATCAATAGAGACATAAGGAAATCAGGCAAAGTATAAAATGAGTGATACCAATAGACATTTTCAACAGGCTTGAGATTGAATATATAATCTTAGGAAGAAACAAATATGTAGTCACCAATAGGATTGACATTTGAGAGCATTAGGCAACCTGGACATGGGTGATTTTCATAATCCATACTCACATTCCATTTAGGCTTTGGTACAATCGTAAGTGTGACTTTGCATTTTGTGGCCAGAATATTACTGTGATAAAATGTATATGTAGATCAGGTGACATGAGTATTTCTACCACCATTTCTTGGAGCAATATTTTGAAGAGGTGTAAATTAGTATTGGGGATACATAGAGGTGTACCATGTGTGTATGAATATAGACATAATGCATGAATAGTCCATACTGCGAATAAATAATACAACTGGTTCAAACTTTAGAAATTGGAATAAATTGATATCTGAAAATACACAGGGAATCATATATTGATATACATACATTCATTCCAACCATTTATACATCCAATGGTAATATTACGGTTGTGGTTCATCATAAAGAGTGTGTGAATTTTGCTTCAAAATTGATAATGGAAATCGACAGTAATGTGTGTGGAAAGAAGTCTCATGAAATGACCAGTCAAAAACAAAGAGGAATACATATGTTCTGAAGCAGGAAGTGATAGAATGTGTTACAAATTTCTTTAAATTTATGAAGTTGTGGCTGAAATGTATATTCTATGATGTACAAAAACTGAAGAAATAGTAATGTACCAGTGTTGTATAAAAATGAACGCCAAAATACACATCATGTCCCATAGGAATCTACTTGCATTGATGTTAAAGTGGGTCAGTTACTGTAAAAATATAAGGATTTGTTTGCACCATTTACTGAAGTGAGTTTTCAATACTATAAAACAAATATGTATTTCAGATGGATGAATATTTCTGAAAATAATCTTATGAAAAGTTGAATATAAAACCACATACATGAACATGAATGAATTTAGGGAGTGTATAATAAGATACATATATTTCATATTTTGACAAATCTAGAGTGTATATATATATATATATATATATATATATATATATATATATATATACAAAATACACACAGAGACATTAAAAAGTAGCAATATATATGCCAATTAAAATTCATCGTGAAATATATATCATCCACAGATGCAAAAATATTAATTTTACTGAACATGGATTTATGTATAATGTTTTTTAACTAAGAAGCTCACTCATAATTTGAATTATCAGTTCCAAAAGCGTTTAGGAGGAGTGATTTCTTCTCACACTTTGTATCTGCCAAGTTAGCCACCTCTCAAGAATACAGGTGTGATACCAGGTAGGATTCTATATGTTCATATAAAAATACATGTGCTGAATTGGCTACAGAAAAAGGGAGACAGGAATTCACATATGTGTTAACTTTAAAAACACATGCAGAACTCTTTCAACAAAAAATTGACAAGATTTACAACTCCAACCCTATATCATGCAAATAGGAAGACCAACTATACACCATGCCTCCTATGAAGTGCTAGTATTTCTATTCTGTTTGGGTTATTTTTCTCCATTATATTAGAATTAGTAGTCAGAATCTAGTAGGGTATGGGTTAGTGTCAAGGATTCAGTATTTCGAATGGAAAATTGAAAAATGAATCCAATGTGTATGTAAATATGTGCTACACAAAAATCTTCCCACTCTCATTCAGAACAATGCCTTGACAATACCTTCGCCCCAAGTAAGACACAATTAGAGGAGAAGATTTAGAAAACCTGTGAACAAATATCTGGAATGGAATATGCTCAGGAGCCCACAACCTTGGAAGTGGCAGAGGAGTTTCCAAAGGTAAGGGAAAGGGTAAACACTCCACAAACATGGAGGTCTGCTGGCATAGAGACTTCTTTAGAAACTGCCTGTGAGATTGGGCACTTGAAAAATATGTTGTTGTCAGGAGCTTTAGCTTCCTTTCTAGTGAGACCATAAAAGCTTGGTCTGCATCTATGAGACCTGGAGGACATGCTTTCTTATTTCCCAATGAACATGAGGCAGCAGTGCTAAATTCTCTTTTTAGGTAAACTGTGGCCACTGGGGGCTAAAGGTCTCCCCATGTGCACTGTGAAGCCATATGGTCATCCTCCATTTTCATGGTGTTTCTTCCTGCTGCACTGGGAGTTTGGTATTTGCTTCACGAAATAAAAGGAGTTCAATTGGGTCACAGTGCAAGAGGGAGTTCTGTCATGTGTGGTGGGTCAGGTTCTGCAGGAGGATACAAGAACCAGGATTCTATCCCACATAGCTTGCCCCCTTGACCATAGCAACCTGATTCTGAACAATGTCCTGAAAACTCTCCATATAACAAGTTGCCTTTACATGGAAGGTTCTGCTGGCTGCACCATGTCAGTCACAAGCCATTTGGATGCCAATGGAAGATCCACATGGCCCCACCACAGATGTTTTATCACATACCTGCCCACCACTGCTCTAGGCCAACTACTCAACAGAGTCCAACTTACTGGCATCTCTGTTCTACACCATTTACATGAAACCCAGTCAATCAAGGCACTGTCTGGTATATTCATGATCAGTAACAGGACATCCAAATGTTCTCCAGTGCCACCTGGTGATGGGAATTTCAAAAATTTTATGGTATTTTTCTAGCCATTTTTCAAGGATGAAGTTGGAGGCACTGTGAGTTTCAATTCTTTCAGGAACCATTAAATTTTTAGGAAGCTAATTTCAATGAAAGCTCTGGAGAACACTCACAGGTAAGGCTTCCCAAAGAGTGGCCAAAAGATCACATGATGTTATTCCCATTGAGGTCTACAATGTGAGGTCCATATGAGTTTTGACTCTCAACTCTGGGTGCCAAATCTTTCAGAATAAAATCATGTGGTATCCTGGCTGAGAGGCCTAGTGCTCTGTGGAAAGCCATCCTGGGCCTAGAACTTAGTTTCCAAGGGCGACACTCATGCCTGGCTTCCTTAAATCTCAACGCTATTCATAGCAATACTTCTCTGAGGTCAGTTTGAGAACTCAGATTCTAAGGGAATCACACCAGAGTTCAAGAACATGTGGACCAAGTCATCTCTTCCAACCGCCACCCAAATGACCACAATTTAAAACAAAACACTCCAACGTGGCGCTCATCTTTTTCCATATAGACACTCATAATGACCTCTGGCAAAAGTTTTCCATGAGGGGCACAGCCCAAGACCGTGTCCAAAATAAGCTCTCTTGCACCTAATTTGCCTAAAGTCAGGGTGGCCTGGACACCCTTCTTGTGAACCAGGAGAGATCAAATAGGCCTCCCATTAATACTGCTTCGCTTCTTCAATTTGAGGCCAACTGACTGTGGGGTTTGGATTCCTTATGTGAATTGGAGTCTTGAGAAAACCCAAGCAACTATGGGCTAGCCTCTGCAGGACTTTGAAGAACTCATTTGAACCAAAGGATCCCTATTCTGACTTGATGGAGGTCAGGAAAGTTACAGAAGAGGCGAGAGACTTCATCCACAAGGACTGCTTTTTTGGCCATTTTGGTTTTGGATGTACACCTGGGATCTTTCTTTAGATCCATCAGGAGCTGAGAATCTAAGCCACACCCTCACACAAGGCAAATAGGCTGATTCAGACACATCCATTCCAAAGCAATTAAGCAAAGAGCCACAGGTAATGCCCATTCATTTCCATTTGGAAACTGTTTTCTTCAGGCTTCACAAAGTGGTGGACTGAGGAAAAGACCTTCCTGACATTCAGGGCAACAGAAGAATTGGTAAACAAAAGGCCCCAAGCAGGGTTTCTTCACTGAGACTTTCCTGGTCACACTGATATCTGAGTTTTCTTAGATGCTCGCCATTCCCTTCAGCTATTCAGTACATGGTCATGTCACAGAGCTTCAAGGTTGTACATATCTTAAAAACAAAACCATGAGCCTATTCTGGAGAGTGGCGAGAATTCAGGAAGAAAACAGGACCTTAGGTAGATAGCAGGTGTTGCACATCAATAAGGCAAGCTGCAGTCCATTCATAAATAGGGCAGGATGAATGCTGGGAAGCTTTCTACTAGATAGGACATATTCATTGATGCATTCTCCTTTCTAATGTCTACAACCACGGACATAGTGGGATACACAGACATAGAAACACTCACCTTGTCAAACGACTTAGTAGAAACAGTTCACTCCAAACAAAACAAACCACCTTTCATACCTATTCTCAGAACATGAGACAAAACCACAAACCCACACCCACACCACAAAGGCACCTCCTTCCCCCATGTAGGTCTGTGACTATCCGGAGTGTCCTCTGACTGGTGGGCCATACTATGTTCTCTGGAAATGGCCTGTTCTGTCTCAAATCTGGTCTTTTGGCCAACTCTGTGAAGTTGTCAGGGGCCAGCGGTGAGCCACTGCCTGCTTTCTCAGGAAATGCCCCTATTCATAGCTTTCCTTGCATTTGGCCATCCTCACATCAGTAGGTTCCAAGAAAGACTGAGTCTGTCCTTGGTAAATCAAAATAAGTTTGACCACTGGGGCTTGGACTGGGACTGGCTCTTTGTGCCTGGCTTCCTGGATTCCAAGTTCAGAGAGTTCCATCACCAAGGAAGTTAGGTGAGGTCACTTCCTTTAGGAACGGAATGAGGTCACTGCCTTGGCAACAACTTTGTCCTAACAGTTGCTTCCAAGGTTCCCATGAGAAGGAGGCTGCCCCTACTTACTGTGACACTTTCACAAGTTACAGTGGTATGTCAAACATAGGCATGCAGGAGCAGCTCAACAAATGCCTGCTTTGGTCCATCTTCTATTAAGAAGAGAGTGCCTGATTCAGACACATCCCTTCATCCTGAGCAGGTTGTTTGCCATGGAAGACTTTTGCTGTCTCAGGTCCTTCATAGTTGCCTACATCTTCTCCAGGGATCATTTCTGCATGGACCTTTGAGTTTCTCAGCAGGTGGAAGATCCTCTATATTCCTGTATTTTAAGACCAACTCTGTCCCCACTTTTCTGTAAAATTAGATTGAGAGAACAGTGTATGGTTAGGTTTAATAACATGTTCGATTTGGTTTAGAAAGGAAACTACACGGTTGAGCAAACAGGGTCCTACCGTTAGCAATAATATGAGGATTATAAATGGACCGGCCATGGCAGATAAAAGCATAGTTAACCAGGTTGACTATGTGAACAAAGAATCAAACCTCCCTTCTGGGGCCTCTGTCTCTCTTTGACGCTCTTCAAGTCGTTTTCTTAATTTACTCATAGATTCTTTTACAACTCCAGTATTGTCGGCATAAAAACAACATTCTTCCCTCAATGCAAGCAAAAAGGCAACTTTCTCTCATGAAGAGGAGGTCCAACACTCGCCTGCTCTGTAAAACAACTTCAGAGAGAGAGAGGTTAAAATTCCTGTAAAGCTGTGATGTCGGTTTTTAATGTCTTTAAGCTTTGGTCTATTTCTGCTTCTAATTGTGTCTTTGTTGTGTCTCATGGACTAGGGCAGTTGTTCCTATGCCCACCCCTTCAGCAATTATTATTCCTCATAGGATGGCCAAAGTGAGGGATACAGGTTCCCGGTGGAACCGGGTTGTATGCCCCCCTATTTGAACTTTAAATGAACCTACGTCATGATAGAGCACTCTGAAAAACATCTGCATGATTACATAATTAATCACATCTATTGACCATTTTATGTAAACATAAATAATGTTAAAGTGTATAGAATTATACTGTTTTAGGAATGGACAAGAAAATGCACCTAAGATAGCACCAAAGTGAGGAAAACATTCTTATTTGGTTGCATCCGGATTTAGAGGGCATTGCTTCTGTTGTAATCAATTAATCCCCTGAACCCCAAGTTTTGGTAGTTTTAGAATTTGTACCCAACATGTAAGGGAAGGGGCTCAGAAGTTCACAGTCTGCAGAAATTCACAAAAATTAGTTTTTGTTTCTGTTTTTTTTTTTTCCTCTGTTCTGGGCAAGTTAACTTTTCAAGGACACCTTGGAAGGGGAGAGCTTTTTTGTCTCTTTTTTTCTCCCTGCCAGCTGTCACCATGGAGACCAGTTGCTAACTTTTTTATCTTAGAAATGTAGGCATCTAGGTGAAGCCCCAGCTCAAGGCCAGAGGCCTTGTTCACATATTTTGTGAAAAACTGGAAAGGCAGTGTCTAGCTTAGGGGTGGTGATTTTTCCAGCCAGTGGCCAAGTAGAACAGGGCAACACGAAAAGTGGAAGTTTATGTACATTGAACTCTTTCAGAGGGACTCTTTTGCTGAAAGACCTAAAGTAAGCCTTGGTGAAGACTTCTGGAGAAGGTCATTTAAGACATTTCTGTGGACCTGGTACAGAGGGGGAAGACGGGGTAGTCGAGGCTGAGAGCAGCTCCATGGATCTAAGAATGAGAAAAGAGAGATGTAAAAGAAAAATGGTAAAGGGGTTTGGGATTTTCCCTAGAACAAAACTTGAGCATTAGAACAGGTATAGCAGAGGGGAAGATGGGAGTAAATATTCCAAAAAGCCTTTGAGGGACTTTAAATTCTTAGAAACCTCTTTTCAGTGATGACAAAGCAACTTTAAATGCCATTTTCATTACATCGTGGATAGGGGTCTCAGGGCTCTTCTCAGCTGGTTTGAGCTTTGGGTTAGCTTGCTAGAGGACTTGGTGGGACCTAGTGCAGGCCCTGACAGGAAAAGAGAGGAGTGAGTGGGTGAAGGGGTACCTCGGTACCTGCTACCTCAGCAACGGGGCAATGTTCTGAGAACCAGCGGAGGTTTGGGTTTTTGATTTAGTAATTGGAGAGGAGAAATCAGGTTGCTAAGATGGGAGTGATAGCAGAGAGTCTAGAGCAGAAGGCTGAGGGTGAGAAACTATTGGAGAAGCATAGTACAGGATGTGAGAAAAAGAGGAAAAATGATTCCACATAGGGAAATTTCCCCCTTTTGAGAACTTGCCGAAGTTAAAAATGTCACTCAGAATTTGAGGATCTAGAGAACCCTCTGGGGTCATAGTATTTGGTTGTCTAATTGGTAATATGGCCAATGCTGTGTACTGAATTTGATGAGGAGTTTGGGTTCCACCAGGCAGCCCCTGTATGCTCACATTCCCTTGACTTACACAAGAAGTCGGCTTCTCCCCCACACAGCCGTGGCTGTTTGTGGCTTTGATAGTCCGCCAGGCAAACATAGTAATCTAGGCTAGTAAAACCTGAATCTGTCTCGCGTGTCCCTGCATCCATAATATTTGTTTCCATTATCTATGGTACAGAAGAGATTTAATGGGATTTTAGGGGGATCCTCTTCATCAGGGATATCTCAATAGGAAAGACCTATACCGACCTGACAAATGTCTGGGTGGAGAGATGGCCACCAGGTCTCTATGGGGCCTGTATGCGAGATAGACTATACTTCTTGTCTAGTAGGATTTGTGATCAGCCATTGCTGCTGAACGGGGTGATGAGGGTTAGAACTACTGGTGGCCAAGGGGAGAGTCTATAGTCTTATCCACATAGCGAATACGCAATTTGAAATGGTTACCACGCTTTTCCAGTTTCCAACAAGAGTCTGGACACAGCGAAGGCTTGAGATGAGAGGCATGGATCCAAAAAGTGATTCTGTCTACTTTAACGCTTTAGGTTTTATAAGTAGCACCTGGTATGTTTCTTTCCAGTGGGGTTCCAGGGATGACACCTGATGTTGTCTTATGTAGACGAAGTCTCTTACATGATATTGATTTAGAGTCCCCTCCTCCCCTGGTTGGTAGGCAGTGGCCAGCTGTTTCCACAGTTATCGCTGAGTTCTTTCAATGACTTTAAGTCTGTCAAGCAAGGGGGTGTGGAAGTGATCGTTAAGCCTTAGAGTTGGGGTTAGGTCCCTTATTGGATGATGGGAATCATAGAGAATTTCATAGGGGGTGAGGTTACACAAAGAAAGAGAGGGAATATTTCTCGCATGAAACAGTGCATAAGGCAGGAGCATAATCCAATCTTTTATGCCGGGCTCTAAGCTTAATTTTGTGAAGGTCTCTTTAATGGTTCTATTTATTTTTTCTACCTGTCCTGAGCTCTGGTGTATATAAGCATAATGTAACTTAAAATTAATCCACAGGGTCCCAGTTAACACCTGACTTACCTGGGCCATGAACACCAGTCCATTATCAGGCCCTATTACCTTAGGCAGACCGTATCTTGGAAAAATATCTTTCAGAATCTTCTTGAAAATCATTTGTGCAGTTTTTTTTTTTTTTTTTTTTTTTTTTTTTTGTGTGTGTGTGTATGTGTGGAAGGCTTCAGTCCATCCTGAAAATGTATCTACAAAGACTAGGAGGCATTTAAGTCCATACCTTGCTGGCTTAATTTCACTATTGTCCACTTCCCAAAATTGTCGTTTTCTGGTTCCTCATAGGTGCTTTCCTCTAGGAAACAGGAAGGGTAAGCATTAACCAATTGACGGACTCGACAGGCTTTTGTTACCCGTTCAGTTATTTTCTTTCGCTGTGAGTCGGTTAGTGGAAAACTCTGTTCTTAATCCTACAGGAATGCCTGCAGTTTCATTGAACCAAGGTGAGTGAGTTGGTGTACATTTTTAACGTAGTGTAGGGCTTTCTGTAATTGCAGCCTGAGCTCAGTGAAGTTGAGGTGTTCAGTGTCAGTGTCCATAGATATTATAAAAAACTTCCTGGTGATCAGGGGTCCATTGGAATTGGGCATCTCCCTCTAACACCGGGTATAAAGGAGCAGCTAAAAACGCAAACCCAGGTATCCATAACCTGCAAAAGCCAGCAGTCCCAAGAAACTCTCTGAGTTGTCTCCTGTTAGATGGGGGTGATATCTAGGCAATGGTTTGTTTTCTGGGCTCAGTGAGCCATCGTTTACTGCCCCTAAGGAAACAGCCCAGTAAGATTACTTCATGCCAGCAAATTTGGGCCTTTTTGGCCGAAACTCTATACCCGAGTTGAGCAAGCTCATATAATAGTGCTTGGGTCCCAGACTCACAGTTTTCCTTGGTGTTGGCTGCCAGTAGCAGGTCATTCACGTATTGAAGCTGGGTGACTTTGGGGTGCGTAGTTCTGAAATTGCTGAGATCTCTGTGGAGGGCTTCATCAAAGAGAGTGGGGGAGTTTTTGAACCCCAGTGGGAGTCTAGTCCAAGTTAGTTGACCAGACGTTCAGGTTTCTGGGTCTACCCACCCGAAAGCAAACAGCAACTGACTATTTTTATGCAGAGGCAAGCAAAAGAAAGCATCTTTTAAGTCCAGAACAGTATACCATTTCCGCTCAGGGTTCAGAGTGCTAAGCAGATTGTACGGATTAGGTACCGTGGGGTGAATGTCCTGCACTCTGTTGTTGATCTCTCTTAGGTATTTAACAGGGCGATTGTCCCGGTTCCTGGCTTTTTTTTCTAGTAGCAGGGGAGTGTTCATGGCCAATTGACAGGGCTTTAGGACGCCTAAGGTCAGATATTTCTGAATATGGGGCCTTATCTCATCTTTAGCTTTTTTTGCTTAGAGGATATTATTTGACATTAATTGGGGAGGCTGAGGTTTTTAACTCCACTGTTATTGGAGGTTGTTTCACGGCCAGGCCTAACCCAGCAGTTTTTGCCCAGGCATCTGCGTAATCTGTTATCCATTTCTGGCGTAGCTTGCCTGTTTGATCAGTCTTGGGGGGTGTGAAGAGTGGATGTTCATCTTCTACTAATTTAGTTAAAGCCGTGACTATAGGAGTTTATACTAAAGGATTTAGAAATTTCATTTGGTAGCCTTCAGGGTTAAAAGTTATTAAGGCCAAGAGCTTGGTGAGCAGATCTCTGCCCATCAATGGGTCCAGGCATTCCTGGATTACTAGGAAGGAGTGATGGATTTTTCCTTTACCTAGGTCCATGGTCCTCTTAGTAGTCTAAGCCCGATATTTACTGCCATTAGCCCTTTGAACTACAGACCTTTTATTTGATAGAGGGCCCAATGGGGCCTTAAGGGCTTCGTATACTGCTCCTGTATTCATTTCAAAGTTTACTGGGGTCCGCTACACTTCAAAAGTTACCCTGAGCTAGGGGAAGTGATCTGAGCCCCAACTTTCTTAGTCATGCACCAGAGTCACAATGGCTGGCTGGCGTGGCTGTCTCTTTATAGGGCACTTTTTGGCCCAGTGTCCTTTTTTTTTTTACAGTAGGCACATTGATCTGAGGCCAGGGGTGGCCTCTTGCATGGCCCCAGGTAACCCTTACTGTCACCTTATGTCTTAATTTCTGGCCTCTTTCTTGTTGTGACAAGGATCTTGGTCAATCCCTTAGTCTGTCTTTTGCTTCTCTCATCCTTCCTTTGCTCCCTTTCTTTCTCCCTGTTTCTCTCTTATAGTATACTTTCTCAGCTTCTCTGACTAAATCTCTCTTTTAAATTTTTTTAATATCCATGGCAGCTTGCTCAATTAAGGCCATTGTTACAGATGAATTTTGATCCGCTGCCTGAGGATCGAAAGGAGTATATCTTTTATATGCCTCCATAATTCTTTCTAGAAACAAAGAGGGAGATTCATCAGGCCTTTGAATAATTTCTCTTACCATGGCCAAATTAGTTGGTCACCTACCAGCCCCTTGGAGACCTGCTATTAGAGCCAGACAATAATTGGACAGATGCTCTTTATCTTCAAAGGTGTTGGGGTTCCAGTTGGGTTGGTTTAAGGGTAAGCTCGCTTTGATTATGTTGGGAAGTTGTGTTGGTCGCCAATCAGGTCCGAGGATATTTTTTTTCTTAGCTTCTTGGAGGTTTTTCTCTTATTCCTCTGTCATAAAGAAAGTCCCTAGGAGTTGTTGGCAGTTATCCCAAGTAGGCAGGTGTAAAAACGTTGGCGAGTTCTCTGAGTTCTTTTAGCCGGGCCAGCTTCCTCCAGGGAAGGAGGGGCTCTGTGTGCCACGGGACTGTCATCTGGATGGCGCTGGGCCATCCTAGCTTCTTTGAATGGTGGAGAGGCTGAGTCAGCAGCAGGGGAATCACTTAGAGGGTGTTGGCAGTTGGGGGATGAAGGCAGAGGATAAGGAGGGGGAGGAGAGTCCAGTAGAGTCTTGAGACTCAGGGAGAACAGAGGGTGCAGGAGGAGGAGCAGAGAGTTAAAGAGATAGAATCATGGGGGAAGGAGTAGGAGTCCGTGCAGGGACAAGGAAAGGCTTCACCCTTGGAGGAGGAGATTTGCAGAGGTCCTGACAAGTTAAGATATATGGCTGTTGATCTGGACGTCTACGTGGCCCTGGCTAAAAGACAATATCTCGAACTTTTCAAATTAGTGCGAAGTAGAAAGATCCTTCTAGGGGACATCTGACTACAAAGTTGGGTCATTCTGAGACACAGAATCTGCAAGATCCGGCGTTTTACTGAAAAAGAAAGATTCTGAGCCCTTAAGCAGACTTTGGTCTAGTGATCAAGGGTCATGAACAGAGGCATTGAAGTGTTCTGTCCCATAATGAAATATACACAGACAATAAAAGCAATGACACAAGACACAGACAAGACAAGACAATAAAGACAGGCAATGGACGTCCAATACTGAGACCATGACTGAGTAGCTGGCAAAACATCATGGGCTGGCAATACCGAATCCGAAACAAAATATCACTGAATAAAGGAGACTATTGTTCCTCGATTTCATGAGTTCATCCCCCAGGGACATGGCCTGTGGCTCTGTTACATGTGTGTCAGCCACCATGGGAGAGAGCTCACGCTCTTTACCAATAGCCATTTTGTGAAACCCTAACCTGAATCCTGAAACCAGAAAGAGGGGCCTTATTTATCCCCAGAGGAGCCCGTTGGGGGTCTTTCATCTGCGGCTGCCGGATCTCACTGGGGCCACCAGATGTAAAGATCGGGCGAGGGTGGGTGGAAGAGACCACCAAGAGACTGTCTCATGCAACAGCAAAGGCTTTATTGGGAGTCCGGCATGCAAGGGCTCAGAGCTCACTTGAATAGAGCAGAGAGCCCTGAGAACAGCTTAAGAAGTGCTTATATATTTTCCTTGGAGAGGGCAGGAAGGAAAGTTTATTGATGGGTAAGTGCGAGTGGGCGGTTTGCGTGCAACTGGTTGACCGAGTACATTCTGCAGTTTGGCAGTTGGGGACAGCACATTCTGGGAACAAGATTGGCAAACAGTTCTCAAGATTTCAACAGTGTTTTGTTAAGCATACAGAAAATCAAGAAGTGACAAGTACCTATTTTATTAACCTTTCAATATAAGTATGAAAACAGAAATCTAGGTAAGATTTGAAGCCCAGAAGTTCATTGGGCCCTTGATTGGTATACTTAGCGTTGAATTACATTCTGTAGTGATGTCCCAGAAATATGGATATACAATGGCATAGGACCTTATACCTTCTCGGAGGTCAATTCCAAAACACAGACTCTAAGGGGAATCACACCGAAGTTCAAGCCAAGGTGGACCCAATTATCTCTTCCAACCGCCACACAAATGACCACAATTAAAACCAAAACACTCCCACATGTCACTCATCTTCTTCCATATAGACACTCACCATAACTTCTGGCAAGAGGATTCCATGAGAGGTGCAGCACAAGACAGTGTCCCAAATAAGGTCCCTTTCCCCTCATTTGCCAATAGTCAGGGTGGCCTGGACACCCTCCCTGTGAACCAGGAGTTATCAAATATGTCTGCCATTAATACAGCTCTGTTCTCCAATTTGAGGCCTACTGACTGTGGGGTTTAGATTCTTTATTTGAATTGGATTCATAAGAAAACCCAAGAACCTATGGGCTAGCATCTGCAGGGCTTTGAAGAACTCATTTGACTCAAAGGATCCCTATTCTCACTTGATGTAGGTAAGGAACCTTACAGAAGAATGTGAGGCACTTCATCCACAGTGACTGATTTTTGGCCATTTTGATTTTGGATTCACACATGGGATCGTTCTTTAGATCCATCAGGTGCTGAGAATCTAAGCCACAGGCTCACACAGGACCAAGAGGCTGATTCAGACACATCCCTTTACAAAGCAATTAAGCAAAGAGCCACAGGTGGTGCCCATTCATTTCCGTTTGAAAACTGTTTTCTTCAGGATTCACAAAGGCGTGGCCTCAGGCAAAGAACTTACTGACATTCAGGGCAACAGAAAAATAGGCAATCAAAAGGCCCATTGCAGGGGTTCTCCACTGAGACTTTCCTGGTCACATCGATATCTGAGTTTTCTGAGATGCTTGCCAATCCCTTCAGCTATCCAGTACATGTCCATGTCACAGTGCTTGGAGGTGGTACATATCGTGGACTCAAAAGCATGAGCCTATTTTGGAGAGTGGCTAGATTTCAGGAAGAAAACAGGAACTTAGGAAGATAGCAGGTGTTGCCCATCGATATGGCAAGCCCTAGTGCATTCATAAATTGGGCAGGATGAATGCTGGGAAACTTTCTACTAGACAGGAAACATCCATTGATGCATTCTCTTTTTCTAATGTCTACAACCACGGACACAGTGGGATACACAGACATAGAAACACTCGCCTTGTCAAACAACTTACTAGAAACAGTTCACTCCAAACCAAACAAACCGACTTTCCTACCTCTTCTCAGAACATGGGGCAAAACCACAAACACACATCCACACCCAAAAAGGCACCTCCTTCCCCCAAATAGGTCTCTCACTATCCGGAGTGTCCTCTGACTGCTGGGCCATACTATGTTCCCCAGATATGGCCTATCCTGTCTCAGATCTGGTCTCCATATCCAACTCTGTGAAGTGGTCAGGAGCCAGCTGTGAGCCACTACCTGCTTTTTTAGGAAAGGCCCCTCTTCAGAGTACTCCTGGCATTTGGCCATCCTCACATCAGTAGGTACCAAGAAAGACTGACTCTGTCCTTGTTAAATTGAAGCAAGTGAGACCACTAGGACTGGGACTGGGACTGACTCTGTGTGCCTGGCTTCCTGCATCCCAAGTTCAGAGAGTTCCATTACCAAGGAAGTGAGGTGAGGTTGCATCCTTCAGGAACTGAATGAGGTCACTGCCTTGGCAAACACTTTTTCCAAACAGTTGCTTTCAAGCGTACCATGAGAAGGAGGCTTACCCTACTTTCTGTGGCACTTTCACAAATTAGAATGGTATATCAACCATAGGCACCAAGAAACAGCTCTCCACACAGGCCTGATTTGGTCCATCTTCTCTATATTAGGAAAAGAGCCTTTAGTCCGGGGAGCACTGCAGTGAACCTCTGCACTAAAACTATTAGCAAGCACCTGGTGGAGGAGTCCTCCATAGGTAAGTGGGGCTTTTATAACATCTGATATCCGGTTAAGGGAGATCTCTTCTGATGACAGAGATGTGGCCTGGGGAGGCTCACATATACTCCTTTCCAGGAGAGTAACCAGAATCGTTCTGTCCTCTGTTCTGTTCTGTAGGGAATTCCTCTGGAACTGTAGAGAGGGGCCGACGGGCACGCATGCACTCCTACCCTGGAGCTATAGCAAGATGTTGCACTGTTCCACTGTTTTTCTGTTTAGGCGCATGGTTTCTGTTTTTTGTGTTTTGTTTTGTGTTCTATTTTTTTGATTGTTTGTTTGTTTTTGTTCATTTTGTTGTGTGATTTCAGTGGTAAAAACTTAAGGATTTTGGATGTAAAAATAGGTAATAAAGAGAGTAAGCCTGACACCCCTTTGAACTGTGTTTTAGGGAACTGCGATGAACTTTACTCGCCTTTGTTAAGCAGGATGATAGAAGCTCCTAGCTGGCTGCCTGGAGCACACCCATTGCAGAGGGCAATGCTTGGTGGGGACCTAAGAACTGAGCATCTCCGAGGTTAACAAGTGAAACTCCTTTAAAACCCCTTGTCACTCCAGATCAAGAGAGTCATAACCTTTGGCAGAGTCCCCTGTGTTTCTCCTTTGTTCGCAAAGCAATAAACCTCCCTTTTTCTTTTTCTCAAAACTCAGTCCTCATTATTAAATTGGTATTAATTGGCGTCAAGTTGAGGAATCGAACTTTAATTTACAAATTTGGTACCCGCCCTCCACCCCGGAACTTTGTGAGAGCTGTCTACTGAAATATTAGGAGATGAAGCATGCTTGGTGTGGAACTGAACAAGAGGAGCTAATCCTGTAAGTAAAAGGAGGGACTGAGGGACTCCCAGCAGCTGCAAAAGCCCTGTTGATTCAGGGAATTACCTCCTTCCTCCCCGCACTGTAAGAATTATGCCACCTCTGTCTTGTTAAAAAAGAGAAAAAGAAAAAGGGGACACTAAATGCAGTGAAGTCACCATGGAGACACTTTATTTTACATTTCAGGTTTCCCCTCTGTTAAAACATGTGGTCCCCCCCCTGTGGATATCTATGGTGCACACTGGTGTAGGAGATTTTTCTCTTATCTGCTCTGGTTTAAACGGTTCTCTCTGACAGCCATAGTCTGAACCTCCTTTCTGTCTGTCTTGTGTCTTTGTATCTGGCCCTTTAAGACATGTGCAATAATGTGTTGATATTATAAATTGTTTCTTGGGAATGATCTTAGCTGAATGTGTGTCTAAATGATGATGTTTTATTTTAACAATCTGGTATCTGAATGGGTTTTTGAAGCATTGCACAATCTTGCAGTTAAAAGTCGGGTTTAGGTAATTGTTTAGTTTATGATTTCAGATAATTCATGCCAGAGAACTTAAATACTTAGTATGGAAAACTGAAGAACTCTACTTCGAAGTTGGCAAGTAAATTCCCAATCATACAGTCTTTTTTTCACCAATTTTGAATTGGATAGCCTCGGGAAATGTCACTGTGTGTACCACTGCATTAATTTGGACAAGGATAGTAAATCATAGAATGGTATCTGTTGACAAAACAAGATGTAAAAATATAAAATTTTGTGAATTGTATCTTAAATTTGTATCATAATTTTCAACATCCGAACCTCAAAATTATGGTTAAAATGCCTTAGGCCTGAGGTGTCTGCTCAGAATAGCAGTTTTTCCTGCTCCTTCCAGACCTCAGCCATGATTTATATTGAAATGTAAATGAAAGAAGCCTGAAAGCTTAGTAGGAGACTGATTTGAGGCCTAAGGGAAAAAAAAGGTAAATTGTATGGTATTTACTAATTACTAGCCAGTCACTTTTTCTAGGACTCTTTTTTTTTCCTTAGATACTTTTTTTTGAGCTCATGATTTTGAGCATACAGACCTAGGTTAATGTTTTTCAGATCAGTTCTATCTTTGACCAACTCTAGACTTTTTGAAACATTGCAATGGAGATTTCACCTGAGAAAAGCTACAAGGCCTTTACTATTATTATGTGTGCACACTTTTGTTATGTGTTGTATGTCCACATATACATATGTCCGTATATCATATATATGATACACAAATTAACATATACAAGGAGCGCTCATAAAAAAGCGCTCATTAAAACAAATTTAAATAGGAGATCCAAAGATCTTTAATTCACGTGATTTAAATGTTTCAATTTAAATTGGATAAACAGATAAAAATCAATGTCTTTAAATTTAAGCTTACAATTTTTTTAGGTGTTCAAAAATCTAATAAAATATTAATATCTACAAAATGTCTAATATGCCTTGGTTCTAGGACCTTTCCTTCAACATAAAAATGGTTTACACTGTCAACACATTTCTCTAATATTTTGATAAATAAGTAAAGTAAATTTGATATGGGATTGCTCATTCATGAGTACTTTTCTTAGATATCTGATTGATTTACTAAGGTCTGAATAAGTTCTTATTAAAGTCTGTATAAGAATATAAAAATAAGTCATGTGTTAATGAGACAAAAATTTCTTAAAACATAAGTTTACCCATAACGTTGTGTTTATTAAGTTTTATTTTCTCCAGAGCAAGCAACCATAAAAATTAAACAACTGATTAAATAAGAACTGTTATTTTAGAGCACTGTACTGCCATTGCTTTAAAAGCTAAACTTGGTTAATGTAGAAACATCAATGTAATTGTGATGCTATCAATGTTTTCATATCTTATAGGTATGCAAGTCTGTAAGGTAGAAACTTTAAAAGAGCATTATATCAAGCTGGTGCTCTGAAGTTGTATGGTAAAAAATATATTGGGGATTTATTTACCTGTTATCAATAAGATATGTAAACTTTTATGTTACTTTTTACATTGGGGAACAATTTAAATGTATTTTTTAGTTAATGAGAGCCTAATCGATGTAAAGGTTAAAAACTTTCAGCCTTTCTTTAATTCATGTTTTAAATGTGATATCATATGGTGTTAGCTAATGTTCATGTGACCTCAAACAATTTATGTAAACTTTGTCAAATGATATTTAAAAATAAGAATTAGCTTTAGAACTAAAATACTTAAGATTTATAAAGAGCCCTGCCTTAGCTGAGATAAGGCTCTGTGTCCCATCTTACTACATGTGAGAATGACTACAAAACCAGTAGGTTAGATAATATTTCTTTAAAGTTATGTTAAAAAGTTGTTTTTTTTTAAGGTCAATATTCCTAGGATCTCAAACAGGGGATATAATGTATAACTCAGCCAAAAAATTCAGGGTAGCTGTTACACAAGCTAAGTATTTTTACTTTTGTTAATTTTATTTTGAAATTTTCTTATAAGTGATCTAAAGATTCTCTTTTACTGTTTTACAAACCTGTTGCTTTAAGAACACAACATGGGTTTATTCAATATAATAAGTCATTACTTACAATACAGAAAGAATAATACAGATCCCAATTAATAAAAAGATAATTATATAGTTATAGACATTAAAGCCCAGTACTCTTAATATAAGGCTGTTAAAATTTATTTGCTGGATGTTTAAGATTAGGATTTAAAATTAAAGTTAAATGAAAAGAGCCAAGAAAACCAATATTTGGCTTTTGCCCTATGAGTCAGTCTGAATCCAGGGAACAGGGGACTTCTCTAAAGAGCTTTGAAACTCTGAGCCACATAACCTCCTCCTGATCAGGGAGATTAATGAGACCACTGGAGAACAGAAAGCCAATCAGTGTATTTGTAACGAAGAGGAGAGTCATCAAAGAAAGGAGACATCCCTGATGCTTCCGAGGGAAGCCAAATGGTCAAGCAAGATCTGGACCCACCTAGCGCAAATGGCACTAGCAGAACTGAGAATCTGCTCTCAAGTTTCCCCAGAATTGACTCCCATAAAAGGTCAGCTGACTGTTAACAATAGATGGAAACAAAAGTCAGTTTGACTGCTTCATCTTAAACACTTAGCAAAGACAGTTAAGAACAAAATACATCCATTCCTGGGCATTTTAAATTATAATAATAATAATAATAATAATAATAATAATAATAATAATAATAATAATAATATAATGTTAAGGTATGCACTTTATGTTTGCCTCCCAAAATAAGTAAGACTGGTGGCTACAAAGAAGAATTCTCAGACAGGAATGCCTGATACTTATAAAAAGAGACTATCAAGAAGACCTGCCACAGGGAGAAGTTTTCAGTTTAAGGCCTACAGATATTCCTAACCTACACAGGTTGGCTTGGTGTTTGCTAGTACAATTATCCAGCCCTGAGTAACAGAATTAAAGGTTTCTCAAAGAGACACAGAGGTCATAATAGTAAAAGGATTTTACAAGATCAGATGACATTAAATAATTAAACTGTATCTTATGGGGAGGGACAAGTGTAACAGTAAAAGTTAAATATTAAATTGACAGTCCTGATAACTGGGGATATTAAAGACTGGTGAGGGAACTTCTATACAGTGACATGTTCCAGGTGCTGCAACATTTATTCAGTACTCATGGTTTTTGTTTCTCTCATAGAAGAACCCATCCCCAGATGACTTTACAACCTGTTCTTCCCCAATCAGACTTCAAACCGAACTGACTTCTAAAAGGCAACTCATGTCCCTCAACTGACTTCTAAAAGGCAACTCATGTCCCTCATCCCATGCCCACTCACGTCACCCTGTCTCAGGTCAGAAGAAGAAAAAATGAGTGACACCACTCTTCTTATAACAATGGAGAGAAAGATAAATAGACTATCAATATAAGTAATTAATTAAGTCAGGTAAAATCAGGGAGATCGGTTTTGGGTGAGTTCTAAAAATTTGGAGACTCTTACCTGAGGGATTAAAATTTCCTCAGTGCTCTTCCCGTAATCTATCAAAGATTTGAAGGGGACACAAAGAAAAGGCGGGAATGATAGACCCAACCTGATCTTTAATTTAAATTGGGAGCCATCTTGCCAAAAAGCCATGAAAAGATAATTTTGGCTTTACCATAAATTACTTCAAATTCTAAACCTGCTTGGAATGCCTGCCCATGCCTTGAACTCACCCATGCCCGGCTCTCTGACCAGATAGCAGCCCTCTCTGAAACTTTAGTGACACATCATAAATATTTGCCTTCTCTGGCCAGACAACAACCCTCTCTGAGGCTCTAATGGTCTTCATGAACTCTGATGTAGGGACAGCAAAAAAAATGTAGACTGCCATTGGTGTGATGTTTGTCAGAGTTCTGTTATCTGTAAACCCCCTTTTGTGTAATTTTCTGGGCTATTAAGCTGCCTGTAGGAAAGCTGGGGTTGCTGTCTTTTTCCCGCCGTTTTGTGAGGGAGAGGTAGCACAGCCAGTGGAAATAATAAGCTTAATTTAATTTGATTTTAATTAGAGTCAGTGGTCTTTTCTTGTGTCCTGGTCTAACAGGTAAACACTCCAAAAACATGGAGCTCTGCCAGCCTAAACACTTCTTGAGAAACTTCCTCTGAGTTTGGGCACTTGAAATATATGTTGTTGTAAGGAGCTTTAGCTTCCTTTCTAGTGATACCATCAAAGCTGAGTCTGCATCTATGTGACCTGGAGGACATGGTTTCTTGTATTCTAATGGACATGAGGCAGCAGTGCTGAATTTTCTCTTTGTAGGTAAACTGTGGCCACTGGATACTAAGTGTCTCCCCGTTTGGACTGTGAAGCCATTTGGTCATCCTCCACTTTGTGGTGTTTCTTGCTGCTGTACTGGGAGTTTGGTATATGCTTTATGAAATACAACGAGTTCAACTGAAACCCAGTGTTGAAGAAAGTTCTGTCACTTGTGGTGGGTCAGGGTCTGAAGGAGAATGCACCAACCAGGCTTTTATCTCACAGAGCTTGCCCCCTTGTCCATAGAAATCTGACTCTGAACTTAGCCCAGAAACCTCTCCATATAAAATGATGCCTTTACATAGAAGGGTCTGCTGGCTGCACCATGTCAGTCACAAACCATTTGGAAGGCAATGGCAAATCCTCATTGCCACACCACAGATGTATTATCACACACCCACCCACCACTGCAATAGGCCCACTTCTCAGCAGGCTCCAACTTACTGGCATCTTTGTTCTACAAAATTTTCATGAAACCCGGTCAATCATGGCATTCTCTGGTACACTCAAGATCAGCAACAAGACATCTAAAGGTTCTCCAGTGCCACCTGGTTAAGGGAATTTCAAAGATTTCATTGTATTTATCTAGCCATTTTTCATGGATGAAGTTGGAGGCACTGTGGGTTTCAGTTCATTCAGGAAATATTAAATGGTGAGGAAGCTGTTTTCAATGAATTCTCTGGAGAAATCTCACAGGCAAGTCTTCCCATAGAGTGGTCAAAAGGTCACATGAAGCCAGGCCCATTGAGGTCTTTAATGTGACGTCCATGGGTGTTCTGACTGTCAACTATGGCTGCCAAATCTTTCAGAATAAAATCATGTGATATTCTAGCTGATATTCCAAGGCTCTGTGGAAAGCCACCCTTGTATTTGATCTCAGTTTCCAAGGGAGAATCCCATGCGTGGCCTCCTAAAATCTGAACACAGTTTATGGCAATATTTCTCTGAGATCAGTTCGAGAACTCAGACTATAAGTGGAATCACACCAGAGTTCAAGCCCAGATAGATCCAGTCATCACTTCCAACCACCAAACAAATGACCACAATTAAAACCAAAGCACTCCCACAAGGCCCTCATCTTCTCCATATAGACACTCATCATAACCTGTGGCTGGAGGTTTCCATGAGGGGCTCAGCCCAATACAGTGTACAAAATAACCTCCCTTGCCCATCATTTGCCTAAAGTCAGGGTTGCCTGGACACCCTTTCTGAGAACCAGGAGTTATCAAATGAGCCTGCCGTAAATACTGCTCTGATTCTCCAATTTGAGGCCTACTGACTCTCGGGTATAGATTCTTTATGTGAATTGGAATCATGAGAAAACCCAAGCACCTATGGGCTATCCTCTGCAGGGTTTGAAGAACTCATTTGACAAAAAGGATCCCTATTTTTACTTGATGGAGATCAGTAATCTTACAGAGGAAGGCGAGAGACTTCGTCCACAATGACTGCTTTTTTGGCCATTTTGGTTTTGGAAGCACACATGTTCGTTAGATCCATCAGGTGCTGAAAATCTATTCAACAACCTCAAACATGGCCAAGAGTCTGATGCAGACACATCCCTTTCCAAAGCAATTAAGCAAAGATCTACAGCTGATGCCCATTAATTTCCATTGAAAACCGTTTTCTTCAGGCTTCAAAAAGGGGTGGCCTGAGGCAAAGACCTTTCTGACATTCAGGGCAACAGAACAATAGGTAAGCAAATGGCCCGAGGCAGGGTTTCTAAAATGATATCTGAGTTTTCTGAGATGATCCCATTCCCTTCAGCTATCCAGTACATAGCCATGTCACAGAGCTTGGAGGTGGTTCATGTCTTGGAAACAAAACCATGAGCCTATTCTGGAGAGTGGCCAGAATTCAAGAAGAAAACAGGAATTTAGGAAGACAGTGGTTGTTGCCCATCCATTAGGCAAGACAAAATCCATTCATAAATTGGGCAGGATGAATGTTGTGAAGCTTTCTTCTATTCAGGACACATCCATTGATGCATTCTCTTTTCTAATGTCTACAACCACGGACACAGTGGGATAAACAGACATAAAAACACTCGCATTGTCAAAAGACTTACTAGAAACAGTCCACTCCAATCCTAACAAACCGACTTTCCTACCTATTCTCAGATCATGAGACAAAACCACAAACTCACACCCACACCCAAAAAGTCACCTCCTTCCCCCAAGTAGGTCTATGACTATCCGGAGTGTCCTCTGACTGATGGGCCATAGTATGTTACTCCAAAATGGACTGTCCTATGTCAGATGTGGACTCCTTGGCCAACACTGTGAAGTTGTAAGGTGCCAGTGGTGAGACACTACCTGCTTACTCAGGAAAGTCCCCTCTTCAGACCTTCCTGGCATTTGGCCATCCTCACATCAGTAGTTACCAAGAAAGACTGATTCTGTCCTTGGTAAATCCAAATATGTGAGGCCACTGGGACTGGGACTGGGACTGCCTCTGGGTGCCTGTCTTCCTGGATCCCTAGTTCAGAGAGTTCCATCACCAAGAAAGTGATGTAGGTCACTTCCTTCAGGAACTGAATGAGGTCACTGCCTTGGCAACCACTTTGTCCTAATAGTTGCTTCCAAGTGTCCCAATTGATGGAGGCTGCCCCTACTTCCTGTGACACTTTCACAAGTTTGAATGGTATATCAAACATAGGCACCCGGGAACAGCTCTCCACACAGGCCTGGTATTGTCCATCTTCTCTACATTAAGAAAAGAGAGACTGCTTCAGACACACCCCTTCATCCTGACCAGGTTGTTTGTCGTGGAAGATGACTTTTGCTCTCTCAGGTCCTTCATAGCTTCCTATAGCTTCCCCAGGGTTCATTTCTGCATGGACCTTTTCATTTCTCAGCAGGTGGAAGATTTCTTACATTCCTGTATTGTAAGACCAACTCTGTCCCTGCTTTTCTGTAAAGTTAGATTGAGGGAACAGAGTATGGTTAGGGTTAATAACATGTTTGATTTGGCTTAGGAATCATTCTGCTGGATGAATAATGTTATTGGGAACCTGCAATATTTATTAGAATATATAGAGGGGAAATATATTTATGAAAACCGAAATCTAGGTAAGATTTGAAGCCCAGAAGGGCTTTGGATCCTTGATTGGGATACTTAGGTTTGAATTATGTTCTGCACATGTGTCTCAGATAAATCTATACACAATGGCATAGGACCTTGTACCTTGGATGATTGAATGTCAAAGAGAACATCCAGTCAAAAAAGGATAGTTGGTAGGATTAGGAAGATAGTTGGTAGGATTAGGAAAAAGAGTGAGTATATGATTTGGACAAAAAGTTCTTTAGCAATAGGGTTTTGGGTAGAGAGAAAATGTAAATGTCAGCACATGTGAAGAGTCAGTCACAATGATGAACTGGGGAAAATATGTAGGAAAGCAGATATCAATAGAGACATTAGAAAATCAGCAAATGATAAAGTGATTGATAGGATTAGACATTTTCGACAGGCTTGAGTTTGAATAAATAATCTTAGGAAGAAACAAATATGTAGTCACCAATAGGATTGACATTTGAGAGCATTAGGCAACCTGGACATGGGTGATTTTCATAATCCATACTCATATTCCATTTAGGCTTTGGTACAGTCGTAAGTGTGACTTTGCATTTTGTGGCCAGAATATTACTGTGATAAAATGTATATGTAGATCAGGTGACATGAGTATTTGTTGCACCATTTCTGAGAGCAATATTTTGAAGAGATATAAATTAGTATTGGGGGCACAAATAGGTGTACCATGTGTGTATGAATATAGAGAGAATGCATGAATAGACCATACTGTGAATAAATAATATAACTGTTTCCAAATTTAGAAATTGGAATAAATTGATATCCCAAAATACACAGGAAATCTTATATTGATATACATACATTCATTCCAACCAGTTATATATCTAATGGTAATATTAGGGTTGTAGTTTATCATAAAATGTGTGTGAGTTTTGCTTCAAAATTGATTATGGAAATCGAAAATAATGTGTTTGGAAAGAAGTCTCATGAAATAACCAGTCAAAAACAAGGAGGAATACATGTGTTCTGAAGCAGGAAGTGATTGAATGTGTTACAAATGTCTTTCAATTTGTGAACTTGTGGATGAAATGTATATTCTACGATGTATAAAAACTGAAGAAATAGTAATGTACCAGTGTTGAATTAAAATGAACATCAAAATACACATCATGTCCCATAGAAATCTACTTTCATTGATGTTAAATTGGGTCAGTTACTGTAGAAATATAAGGCTTTGTTTGCACCATTCACTGAAGTGAGTTTTCAGTACTAGGAAATAAATATGTATTTCAGGTGGATGAATATTTCTAAAAACAATCTTATGAAAAGTTGATTATAAAAGCACATACATGAACATGAGTGAATTATTTAGGGAGTGTATAATAAGACACATATATTTCATATTTTGAAAATATATATATCACACAGATACATTAGAAAGTAGCAATATATATGCCAATCAAAATTCATCATGAAATATATATCATTCACAGATCCAAAAATATTAATTTTACTGAACATGGATTTATGTATAATGTTTTTCAACTAAGAAGCTCACTCATAGTTTGAATTTTCAGTTCCAAAAACATTTAGGAGGAGTCATCTCTTCTCATACTTTGTATCTCCCAAGTTAGCCACCTCACAAAAATGTACGTGTGATACCAGGTAGGATTTTATATGTGCATATAAAAATACATGTGCTGAATTGGCTACAGAAAAAGGGAGACAGAAATTCACATATGTGTTAACTTTAAAAACACATGGAGAACCATTTCAACAAAAAATTAACAAGATTTATAACTCTTACCCTATATCATGCAAAAGGCAAGACCAACTATACGCCATGCCTCCTCTCAACCGCTTGTATTTCTATTCTGTTTGGGTTATTTTTCTCCATCATATTAGGATTAGTAGTCAGAGTCTAGTAGGGTATGTGTTAGTGTCAGGGATTCAATATTTTGAATGGAAAATTGAAAAATGAATCCAATGTGTATGTAAATATGTGCTACACCAAAATCTTCCCACTCTCATCCAGAACAATGCCTTGACAACACCTACGGCCCAAGTATGACACAATCAGAGGAGAAAAGTTAGAAAATCCGTGAATACATATCTAGAATGGAATATGATCAGAAGTTCACAACCTTGGAAGTGGTAGAGGAGTTTCCAAAAGTAAGGGACAGGGTAAACCCTCCAAAAACTTGAAGGTCTGCTGGCCTAGAGACTTCTTGAGAAACTGCCTGTGAGGTTGGGCACTTCAAATATATGTTGTTGTCAGGAGCTTTAGCTTCCTTTCTAGTGAGACCATAAAAGCTGGGTCTGCATCAATGTGACCTGGAGGACATGGTTTCTTATTTTCCAATGAACATGAGATAGCAGTGCTGAATTTTCCATTGTAGGTAAACTGTGGCCCCTGGGGGCTGAATGTCTCCCTGTGTGGACGTTGAATCCATATAGTCATCCTCTATTTTCATGGTGTTTCTTGCTGCTGCACTGGGAGTTTGGTATTTGCTTCATGAAATACAAGGAGTTCAACGGGGACACAGTGCAGGAGGGATTTCTGTCACGTGTGGTGGGTCAGGGTCTGCAGGAGAATACAAGAACCAGGCCTCTATCCCACATAGCTTGCCCCCTTGACCATAGCAACCTGATTCTGAACAATGTCCTGAAACCTCTCTATGTAACAAGGTGCCTTTACATATAAGGGTCTGCTGGCTTCACCATGTCAGTCACAAGCCATTTGGAATCCAATGAAAGATCTACATGGCCCCACCACAGATGTTTTATCACACACCTGCCCACCATTGCTCTAGGCCCACTACTCAGCAGGATCCAACTTTCTGGCATCTCTGTTAAACACCATTTCCATGAAAACCAGTCAATCAAGGCACTGTCTGGTATACTCATTGTTGGGAAAAGTATAAACGGCAGCCATACCCCAGAGAAAAACCCCAACATGGTGCCTAAGGACTTCTTCTTCCTACCTTCTTTTTTCTACAGTGGTGCCAAATGTTCCCACCCGTGTGAACTCTCCCGCTGGCGCCAATTTGAAATCTCGCTGGTGGGGAACCTTAGCCCCAATAAGAACTAATTCCTGGGCTCCAGAGCTGATATCTGAAAGAACTAACCAATAAATGGTTTGCCTGCCATTTATCTAAGCCCTTCCATCTTCCCCTTAGTTCTATATAAGCACACAGCTTTTTGCAATAAAATTGGAATTCTCCCAGCGAAGTGCCTTTGCGTGGGAAGTTCTTTCATTCTGGTGCCCCATGTGAGGATACGGGTGAGCTCTTTCTAACAAGAGCCCCGTCCCCTGCTCCCCCGGAGACAGCCAGCTTCCTGCACCCACCACAGATCTGATATATGTAAGCCTCCCCTGACCCTGGCTCTGCAACTCCCTTCGGGCTACCACTGGTTTTGTGACCTTGATCTTCCGGCCCACTCTCGACGCCCTGTAGGGGGCAGGAAATTCCTGCCACTAAGACCTTTACTGGTCGCAGTGGACCCTCTGGTGATCCGTTTTCCTTTGGGGCGTGAGGCTTCTGAGTTTACACAAGAGGCTCTGTGGTTTTTTCTCCTCTGCTGCCGCTGCCGCTGCTGGCTAGAGTTGCTGTTTGCTGCGGGGCTGCTGTGTCTGGCTGAAGCTGCCTCTCTGCTCGGGGAAAACTGAACTCCCGTCCTGGAACTACATTCTGCCGGAACCAGAGTTCTGTTTTCATTACTGACTTTTTCCGCTGCGTTCAAAAACTTTCCTGACTTCAGGTTGCCCGTGGCTCCAAACCCATTGGGTCTCACAGATCGCACTTCACTGGTGACGCCCAGGTAGTGCCCTCTGTATTTCCTCATGACGGCTGGTCATTTTGGGGACGCCCACCTGACCCCCGTTCGCCCTGAGCTTCCTGAAAGCCGTTCCAGCCCGGGTTTTCTCTTTGTCTCTCTCGCTTACTCTTATTCTCTCTCTCTCTCTCTCTCTCTCTCTCTCTCTCTCTCTCTGTCTGTCTTCCTTCTCTCCCTGTGACTATGGGCACCTCTTCATCTGTACCTGAAGCCTCACCTCTCAAATGTCTACTAAAAAATCTGGCCACACTCTCCCTCACACCAGACATCAAGCCCAAACTTCTAATCAAATTCTGTACCCAAGATTGGCCTACATATCCACTGGATAATGGCAATCATTGGCCTCCAGAAGGCTCCTTACATTCAAACTTCATCTGCGACCTTTTTAACTACTGCCAGCATCTGAAAAAGTGGAGTGAGATTCCCTGCATTTAAGGTTTTAGCCTTCTCACACAGCACCCTGTCGCTGCTCCTCCTGCCCTCCCTCTCAGGTCCTCCTTGTTTGCAAACCCTTCTCTTCCCCTACGTCTACTCCTGAATTCACAGATTCTTCCTCATTCAACCCAGCAGATGAACCCCCACCTTATCCCCCAGTCCTATCTGCCCCTTCTCTCCCACTATACCCTCCTCTTCCTCTGCCTGATTCCAGGGATCCTCAGCCTTCCATTTCATCCTCCTCCCCTCCGCCCTCTTCTGCCTGCTCCACCTCCTCCTCTTCCAAAGAGACACTCCCTGCCCCTCCCTCTCCTTCCTGTCCGCCTCCTGCCTCTTTCAGTCCTCCTGTTACCAGGTCTAAGGGACTCCTTCCCACCCCCAATACAATTGCACCCCTTTGTGAGGTAGCTGGTCCCGAGGGTGTCATCAGAGTCCAAGTGCCCTTCTCCATGTCGGACATTACTCAGCTAGAGAGGAAGTTAGGCTCATTCACCACTGACCCCACCACTTACATTCGGGAGTTTCAATGGGTCCTGCAAGCATATAGTCTCACTCATCATGACATCTACATGCTCTTGGCCAATGCACTTCTCCCTGAGGAAAGTCAATGGGTCTGGGAGCTAGCCCAAGCCCATGCTGATAAAAATCATAGGACCAATCCTAACCACCCCACAGGCCCTCATGCTGTCCCAGAGCAGGATCCCCTATGGGATTACAACACCCCTGAAGGCTTACAGTCTAGTGACCTTTTTACATCCTGCCTCTTGGCGGGCCTGTAAAAGGCCACCCGCAAGGCTGTTAACTTTAAAAAGGTGCAGGAGGTCATTCAAAGGAAGGAGGAAACACCTTCAGAATTCCTGGATAGACTAACCAAGGCCCTTTAACAGTACACAACCTCAACCCAGAAACCCCTGATGGCCGTCATGTCTTAATGAAATATGTTCTGGCCCAAAGCTACCCTGACATTAAAGCCAAGCTTAAAAAGCTTGAACAGGGCCCTGCTACTCCTTAGACTAAAATCCTCGCTGTCGCTTTCAAGGTTTTTTATGATAGAGAGGATGAAAGTGAATGCCGTAGGCAGAGGGCTGAAAATGCCAAGTTCCAAATGTTGGCCCAGGTCATTCAGAGAAGGCCATCACCACGCCATCCCAATATGACACCCCTGGGAGCTTGCTTCAAATGTGGTAAGGAGGGACATTGGGCCAGGGATTGTCCTTCACTGAGGACACCCTACAACCCCTGCCCAAAATGCCATCAAAGGGGACACTGGGGGGCAGACTGCCCAACAACCCGAAAGGGAGGTTGGTCAGCCGCCAGGCAACCACAGCCTTTCTTGGGCTTAGCAGCGGAGGATTGACGGATCCCTGGGCTTTCCCTCCAGACTATTACCATCAAGAATCAAGAGCCTAGGTTTACCTTCCTGGTGGATGGATGCTTCATTACCTTCCTCTTGGATACTGGTGCCACTTTTTCGGTCTTAAGGGAGTATGGGGTTCTACCACACCCTCAAAAACTCCTATTGTCAGGGTAGGAGGTAAACAGATTTTCCCTCAAACCCCCCCATCATGTTATATGCAGGGATCCCTTTTGTCCTTCACTCACTTCTTTCTCGTTATGAGCCATTGCCCCATTCCCCTTCTGGGAAGGGACATACTCTCACTATTAAAAATCAGCATTCACATATCACCCCACACCTCTCCTACCTCTCATTTCCTCATGATGTTCCTAGGGGCAGATACACCTCCTTAATGCACTCTCCCATGACTCTCTAAACCAGTTAAGCCTGAGGTTTGGGACACAACTACACCCCTTATGGCTAAATGCAGTCCTATTCATATTGTCTTACGGGACCCTTCAAGATATATTAGTCAATCACAATATCCACTCACAACCACAGCCCTCCTCGAATTAGAACCCATCATCCAAAATTTATTACGAAAGGGGTATCTTAGGCCTACACACTCTCCTTTCAACACCCCCATTCTGGCACTTAAGAAACCTAAAGTGTCCTACAGGCTGGTTCAAGACCTTCTCCTTGTCAACTCCTCTGTGGTCCCCATCCACCCACTAGTGCCCAACCCTTACACCCTCCTCTCTCAGATCCCTGCCACTACTACCCACTTCTCGGTCCTAGGTTTAAAAGATGCATTCTTTTCTATTCCCTTGTTCTCAGAATCTCAGAATATCTTTGCTTTTACATGGACTGACTCTCACATCCACCATTCTCATCAGCTTTCCTGGACTGTCCTCCCACAGGGATTCAGGGATAGCCCCCATCTCTTTGGCCAAGTTCTTGCCCAGGACCTCACATCCTTTCACCCGACCTGTCCTGACACTATTCTCCTTCCATATGTCAATGACCTTCTTCTATGTAGTCCCTCTGGGAACACTCTCAATCCCACACCACTCAGCTTCTTAATTTCCTAGCAGACAAGGGATATAGGGAGTCTCCCCACAAGGCCCAGGTTTCCAATTCTTCTGTCACCTCTCTTGGTTTTTGCCTTAGACCCGGGAAAAAGGAAATAACACTGGATAGGAGGCAACTCCTCTCTGATCTTCCAGTGCCCCATATGAAAGACAAAATACTATCATTCCTAGGATTAGCAGGTTATTTTAGGGCCTGGATCCCAAATTATTCTCTTCTATCCAAACCCCTGTATGACCAAGCAAATGGACCCCCTAGTGAATCTCTTGTCTCCTCCCCCATCTACCACTTCCGCAGGTTTCAGCAACTCCTCTTAAAGGCACCTGCCCTTCACCTTCCTGATCTTTCAAGACCATTTCATCTATATGTCCATGAAAAAGGGGGGCAAGCACTTAGGGTCTTAGGTCGAAACTATGGGCCTACATTTGCACCTGTGGCATATTTTCCAAGAAACTAGACTCTACCATCCGTGGGTGAGCCCCTTGCTTAAGAGCTCTGGTTGCTGGACAAATTTTACACAAAGAAGCCTCTAAGCTGAGTTTTGGGGCACCTTGAACTATCCACTCCCCACATCACTTGAAAGATCTTTCAGCTTATAAGGGCCTTCAAACCCTTCCTCCATCCAGGGTTCTGTCGCTCCTCACTTCCTTTCTGGAAAACCCTAATATTACTTTCCTCCCCTGCTCTGCACTGATCCTTCCCTCACTGCTCCCAATGACTCCCACGTCTAACACACCAACTCATAATTGCTTGGAAACCTTAGAAGATTTCCTCCCCTGTCATTCTTCCATTTCTGAGGAACCACTCACCAAGCCTGACCTTATCTGGTTTACTGACAGCAGTTCCTTTAGGCAGAACGGCACTCATTACTCTGGATATGCTGTAGTTTCAGCCACTGAGATTATAGACGCCAAAGCTTTGCCTTCAGAAACTACCAACCAGCAGATTGAACTTATAGCAGCCACTCGTGCCTGCCTTCTAGCACAAGGCAAATCCCTCACCCTCTATACTGATTCAAAATATGTCTTCCAGATCTTATTATCCCATGCTTCAATATGAAGGGAGCGACGCCTACTTACCACCAAAGGTAATGCGATCACTAATTCGGCTCTTATAACCAATCTGATGGAGGCCTCCCACTTACCCACCCAGTTGGGAGTTGTCCATTGTAGGTCCCATCAGAAGGATGGCTCTCTTATCACTGAGGGCAATGCCAAAGCTGACCAGGCGCCACGAATGCGTGCTACCGCTTCCAATTATGGCCCCTATGGGGTACATATTATGGCCACTTTAGACAGCTCATCTGAAGCCCCTACTTCTTCCAGTAAGAACAAGGATCTTTTCAAGTTCCTTCATACTCTACACCATTCCAATTCTCAGTCTTTGACCCTTTTTTTACAGAGCTTCTTCTCCCTCAACCCTTCTGACATAGCCATGATAGAGAATATAGCCTCTAATTGTCAGATCTGTCAGCGGACCAAACCTCATATTCCTTTAAGGCCCAAACCTTTCCCTTTCCACCAAGCCCAGGGACACATTCCCATTGCTGACTGGCAAGTAGACTTCACCAACATGCCCACAGTATGGCACACTAAATACCTCCTTGTATTTGTGGACACTTTCTCTGTTTGGGTTGAGGCATTTCCCACTTCCAATAAAAAGGCTTCCACTGTAGCTTCAATCTAACTGACAGACATCATCCCTAGGTTTTGTATGCCCACTTCCCTACAATATGACAATGGCCCTGAGATTATTTCTAGGATCACACAAAAGGTCTCTCAAGCCCTCTCCTTCAAGTGGCATTTCCACTGTCCATATTACCCCCAGGCTTCAGGGAAAGTGGAAAGGGTAAATCATACTCTGAAGGAAGTCCTTACCAAATTGACAATGGAATTAAACTTAGACTGGGTCAAAATCCTTCCCTTTGCTTTGCTTCGAATCAGAGCTCTCCCTAAGAAACCATCTTTACTGTCTCCCTTTGAGATAATGTATGGAAGACCTCTTATACCCTCTGGGTTGGTCACTTCACAAGGACCTCTCACCCGAGATTTGTCTTTGCCTCTCTTGTTTCATCTCCGCTCTGAACACTGGAAATGTCAGAACTGGCTTCTTCCGGACCCAGTCTCCACTCCAAACACTCCTCCCTTAACACCTGGGAGTCTAGTCTATTATAATACCCCAGAGGAGAAAGGGACTCTTGCACCAAAATGGGAAAGCCCCTATCCTTTCATTCTCTGTACCCCCACCGCCGCCAAACTCTCCTTACCAGACAACCGTCTCACTCCCTGGATTCCCATTTCTAGGTTGAAACCATATCACCAGGAGGCCCCACCTGCTGACGACAGGACCATGCCAGAGGAACTCCAAGAATCACCTCCTGAAGCTCCCCTTTAATCCTGCTCTCCACACCCATCTCACCCATTTAAGTTGCGGCTCACACGGTGTTCCCTGCAGCCCAATTCCTCTTAAAGAAGGCACAATGAGCTCTCCCAACACCCTAGTCTTCTCTAACTGCTTGTTTTTTGTGCTCTGCTTTTTTTCTGTGCTCTGTTGGGACTTGTCTTTACCCTCCTAACCTACCATGTATTTATTCACTCTTCGGGAACGATACTCAGAACATGGCATGCAGAAGGTCCGCGCAGTGGATGCAACTACTTGCTTCATCCACAACTGCACCTCTATTTCCCTAAAATTGTCACCTTCAAGGACCTTCGTCCCTGGTAGCTGGAACTGGCCTTTCATTTGCTTCCTTTTTAATCAAACCAAAGACTATTGTCATTGGTGGCCTGAGATATATAATGGGTGTCCCTATTGGTCATGCAGGTTCCATGATGAACGTGGTAGCTGTTCTTACCACTCACTTGGCTACTCTGAAGGGTTGACTTCTAGTTACCTAAAGTGGCATAAAGGCTCTTCATACAATAACAATGGATCGTATACTTCAGATATACCTGACCCCAAGGCCAAACGTTGGGGCTATGTTGAGTTTGCTCTCTATGCTCGGACAACCTCAGCAAGACCCACAGGGTGGATGACTGTTGGCCGCACCCTGATTACGCCACCTAAGGCAACCAATCATGTAGTCGAACACATTAAGGAGTCAGAATCAAAACTGGATAAAGGCCATTGCAACACATGTTTTTTCGTCCTCTGCCTGAGGATCAAAAGAAGTATATTTCCTATATGCTTCCATAATTCTCTCCAGAATCATAGAGGGAGACTCATTAGGACCTTGGATTATCTCTCTTACCATGGCCAAATTAGTCGGCCCTCTGGCGGCCACTCGGAGCCCCGCCATTAGAGCCCTGTGATAAGTGGAAAGATGCTACCAACCTTCAAAGGTGATGGGATCCCAGTTTGGTCGGTTCATGGGCCCATAAGGATGAAGAGGGAGCATCACAGTGGCTTCTGAGTTTTCTATTTTCCGTAGCTGGCGGGTTTCTTTAGGTGGCCCAGCTTCCACCAGAAAAGAAGGGGCTACTGCTGCTGCGGAGAAGTCCCTTGGAGGGCTTGGGTCTGGCCCAACTGCCTCTAGTGGCGGAGAGGCTGAGTCAGTGGCGGGAGAATCATCTGGAATGTGTTGGGGGTTGGGGAGCGAGGGCAGAGGATAAGGAGGGGGAGGATTGTCCAGTCTTGTGACTCAGGAAGAATGGGGGGAAGATGGGGAGGGAACGGAAGGTTTGAATGATAGGATCCTGGGGAAGGGGTATATGGCTGTTGATCTGGGTGGCCACGTGGTCCCGGCTGAAAGACAATATCTCTGACTTTTTGGATTAGATTGAAGTAGAAGGATCCTTCTGGGGGCCACCCGACTTTGAGGATGGGCAATTCTGAAGCACAGAGAGTCTGCCAGGTCTGACATTTAACTGAAAAATAATGATTCTTGGCCCTTGAGCGGACATCAGTCCAATGATCAAGGGTCAGGGACAGAAGCGTGAAAGTGCTTTGTCCCATAATGGGAGGTACTCAAAAAGAGACAGTGAAGACACAAACGCAACACAAACAAAGACAAACAGTAAACGTTTAACATGGGTCCAAGACAAATATTAGAACTCAGTAACTGGCAAAACCTGATGGGTTAGACAATAAAGACAGACAGTAAACTCAACATGAGTTCGGGACAATGAACAAAACTGTGTAGCCAGCAAAACCTGATGGGCTGGCAAACCGAATCCTGAAGCAAAATATAACCGAGTTGAGGAAACTAATATTCCTTGATTTCCCTCGTCCTCTGGAGTGTCCCCCAGGGACGTGGCCAGTAGCTCTGTGACATGTCTGCCACCCACTGTCAGAGAGAGCTAATGCTCTTCACCGACAGCCACTTTGCCAAGCTCTAACCTGAAACCCGAAACCAGAAAGAGGCGCCTTTCTTACCCCGAGAGGAGTCCCTTGGGGTCTTTCATCCGCTGCTCCGGATATCTCACCTGGGACCTCCAGATGAAAAGGTGGGGCGAACATCGGAGGAAAAGACCACCAACAGGCTTTCTCATGCAACACCAAAGGGTTTATTGGGGGTATAGCGTGCTGGAGCTCAGGGCTCACTTCAGAGGAACAAAGAACAAAGAGCCCCGAGAACCACTTGAGTGGAGTTTATATACATTCTTTAGAGAGGGCAGGGACTTTACATACATCATAGCCTCTTTAGCAAATCATCATATACCGCGGGAAAATCAAATAACAACTCTAAAACATGATTAGCACATTCATTGGCGGGAACAGGTTGGGCAGGGGGTGATTGGTCAGCCGTAAGAAGGGGTATACATTTAAATTGATTGGTGGATGCACTGTGATGTATACGTGGTGAGCTGCATGGTTTCTGGGAAGGGGCTGTTAAGTAACTAGGTCCTCAGGGAAGATTTCAACACACATCTAATGTGCAAATCCGGGAATTGTCTTAACTGCCACAGAAATTTCAGGTGCTGAGTGCAGCTTGGAAACTTTACAAAACCTGGTTCTTTACATTTCAATTTCAATTTCTTTTATTCTTTCAGAACCTTACAGAGGAAGGCGAGAGAGTTCATAGACAATTACTGCTCTTTTGGCCATTTTGGTTTTGGATGCACACAAGGGATCTTTCTTTAGATCCATCTGGTGCTGATAATCTAAGCCACAGCCTCAAACAGGGCCAAGAGGCTGATTAAAACATATCCATTTCCAAAGCAATTACTACTCTGAAGTCAGTTACAGAACTCAGTCTTCTAGGAGAATCACGCCAGTGTTAAAGCCCAGGTGAACACAGTCATCTCTTCCAAAAGCCACACAAGTTACCACAATTAAAATCAAAAAAATCCCACATGGCCCTCATCTACTTCCATATAGTCACTCATCATAATCTCTGGCTGGAGGTTTCCTTAAATGGCACAGCCCAATAGAGTGTCCATAATAAGCTCCCTTCTCCTCATTTACCTAAATTCAGGGTGGCCTGGACACCCTTCCTGTGAACCAGGATTGATCACATAGTTCTGCCATTAATACTGCTCTACTTCTCCAATTTGAGGCCTACTGACTATCAGGTATAGTATGTGATTTGGAGTCATTATTAAACCCAAGCACCTTTGCAGGGATTGGAAGAACTCATTTGACACAAAAAATCCCAATACTCCCTTGATGGAGGTCAAGAACCAAACACAGGAAGGCAAGAGACTTCACCCACAATGACTGATTTTTTGCCATTTTGGTTTTGGATGCACACATTGGTTCTTTCTTTAGATCCATCCGATGCTGATAATCTAAGCCACAGCCTCACACAGGGCCAAGAGGCTGATTCAGACACATCCCTTTCCAAAGTAATTAAGCAAAGAGCCACTGGTGATGCCCATTCCTTTCCATTTTAAAACTGTTTTCTTCAGGCTTCACAAAGGGTGGCCTGAGGCAAAGACCTTCCTGACATTCAGGGCAACAGAACAATAGGTAAGCAAAAGGCCCAAAGCAGGGTTTCTCTACTGAGACTTTCCTGGTCACACTGATATCTGAGTTTTCTGAGATGCTTGCCATTCCCTTCAGCTATGGATTACATGGCCACGTCACAGAGTTTGGAGGTGGTACATATTTTGGACACAAAACCATGAGCCTATTGTGGAGAGTGGCCAGAATTCAGGAAGAAAACAGGAACTTAGGAAGACAGTACATGTTGTCCATCGATAAGGCAACCTGCAGTCCATTCCTAAAATGGGTAGGATGAATGCTGGGAAGCTTTCTACTAGACAGGACACATCCATTGATGCATTCTCTTTTCTAATGTCTACAACCACGGACACAGTGGGATACACAGACATAGAAACACTCGCCTTGTCAAAAGACTTTCTAGAAACATTCCACTCCAAACCAACCAAGCCGCCTTTCCTACCTATTCTCAGAACATAAGACAAAACCACAAACTCACACCCACACTGAAAAAGGCACCTCCTTCCCCAAAGTAAGTCTGTGACTATCCAAAGTGTCCTCTGACTGGTGGGCCATACTATGTTCCCCAGAAATGGCCTGTCCTGTCTCAGATCTGGTCTCCATGGCCAACTCTGTGAAATATCAGGGGCCTGCGGTGAGCCACTTCTTGCTTTCTCTGGAAAGGCCCGTCTTCAAAATTTCCTGGAATTTGGCCATCCTCATATCAGTAGGTACCAAAAAAGACTTACTCTGTCCTTGGTAAATCCAAACAAGTGATCCCACTGTACTGGGACTGGGACTGGTTCTGGATGGCTGGCTTCCTGGATCCCAAGTTCAGAGAGTTCCATCACCAAGGAAGTGAGGTGAGGTCACTTCCTTCAGAAACTGAATGAGGTCACTGCCTTAGCAACCACTTTTTCCGAACAGTTGCTTCCATACTTCCTCTGACACTTTCACAAGTTAGATTGGTATCTCAACCATAGGAACCCGGGAACAGCTCTCCACAAAGGCCTTTGTTGGTCCATCTTTTCTACATTAAGGAGAGAGGGTGAATGAGACACAACCCTTCATCCTTACCAGGTTGTTTTCCATGGAAGATGACTTTTGCTCTCTCACGTTCTTCATAGTTGCCTACATGTTCTCCAGGGATCATTTCTGCATGGACCTTTGAGGTTTTCAGCAGGTGGAAGATCCACTACATTCCTGTATTGTAAGACCAACTCTGTCCCTGATGTTCTGTAATGTTAGATTGAGGGAACAGTGTATGGTTAGGGTTAATAACATGTGTGATTTGGGTTAGGAATAATTCTGCTGGATGAATAATGGTATTGGGAACCTGCGATATGTATGAGAATATATAGGTGAAATATATGTATGAAAACAGAAGTCTAGGTAAGATTTGAAGCCCAAAAGAGCATTTTGCCCTTGATTGGAATACTTAGATTTGAATTAGGTTCTGCACAGATTTGTCAGATTAATCAATATACAATGGCATAGGACCTTGTACCTTGGATGATTGAATGTCGAAGAGAACATCCAGTCAAAAAGGGATAGTCGGAAGTGAAAGGTTAATAAAATAGGTATTTGTCACTTCCTGGGAAGAATGTTGTGTTTATTCTGAGCATAATGGAGTTGTAAAAAAAAATATGATTAAATTAAAAAGACACCATGAAGAGTGTCAATGAGAGAGTGAGAGGACCAAAAAAAGTGGTTTGAGTCTTGGTTCACATAGTCCCCCTGTTTGACTACTTTTTTATCAACCCTGGCCTGTCCGATAATAATCTCCATATTATTGCTAACTATAAAACCCTGTTTGCTCAACCGTGTAATTTCTTTTCTCTAAGCTCAAATTGGACAAGTTAAACTCATGGTAATACCCCACTAGCAGACATAGAATGTGACACCCCACAATGATCACTTTTATGATTAAAAGTAGCTAGAAGAAGAAGTGGGGAATGAAAGATTAATAAAATAGGTACTTGTCACTTTTTTTTCTGTATGCTTAACAAAACACTGTTGAAATCTTGAGAACTGTTTGCTAATCTTGTTCCCAGAATGTCCTGTCCCCAAATGCCAAACTGCAGAATGTACTCCCTCACCCGGTTGAATGCAAACCGCCCACTCTCCCTCACCCATCAATAAACTTCACTCCCTGCCCTCCCCAAAGAAAGTATATAAGCTCTGCTTAAGCTCTTCTCAGGGCTCTCTGCTCTATTCAAGTGAGCTCCGATCCCCTGCATGCTGACCCCCTATAAACCCTTTGCTGTTGCATGAGATAGTCTTTTGGTGGTCTCTTCCTCCGAAGCTCGCCCAGTGTTTACTTTGATGATTGGGTGTAGAAAAGAACATTCAGTCAAAAAGGGATAGTCGGTAGGATTAGGAAGATAGTTGTTAGGTTTAGGAAGAAGAATGAGTATAGGTTTTGGAAAAAAAATATTCTTTATCAATAGGATTTTGTTTAGAGTGTGAATGTAAATGTTAGCCCACGTGAAGAGTCAGTCACAATAGTGAACCGGAGAAAATATGTAGGAAAACAGATATCAATAGAGATATTATGAAATAAGGCAAAATATAAAGTGGGTGATAGGATTAGACATTTTCAACAGGGTTGAATTTGAATATATGATCTTAGGAAGAAACCAATATGTAGTCACTAATTGGATTGATATTTGAGAGCATTAGGCAACCTGGACATGGCTGTGTTTAGTAATCCATGTTCATTTTCAATTTAGCCTTTGGTACAATAATAAGTGTGAACCTTGCATTTTGTCTGCAGAATATTACTGTGATAAAATGTATATGTAGATCAGGTGACATGAGTAATTTTTCCATCATTTCTGGGAGCAATATTTTGAAGATTAATAAGTTAGTATTGGGGGTACAAAGAGGTGTACCTTGTGTCTATGAATATAGAGCTAATGCATGAATAGACCATACTGTTAATAAATAATATAACTGGTCCACTTTAAATAATGCATTGGATTCATATCTTAAAATATATAAGAAATCTTATATTGATATACATACATTCATTCCAACTAGTTATACATCTAATAGTAAAATTAAGGTTATGGTTTATCATGAAAGGTGTGTGAGTTTTTCTTCAAAAGTGATTATGGAAATCAAAAATAATGTGTTTCGAAAGAAGTCTCATGAAAAGACCAGTCAAGAACCATGAAAAAATACATGTGTTCTGAAGCAGGAAGTGATTGAAAGTGAAACAAATGCCTCTAAATTAGCGAACTTGTGGATGAAATATATATCCTATTATGTGCATAAACTGAAGAAATAGTAATGTACCAGTTTTGAATAAAAATGAACGTCAAAATACACATCATGTCCCATAGGAATCAATTTGCATTGATGTTAACCTGGGTCAGTTACTGTATTAATTTTAGGATTTGTAGGCACCATTCACTGAAGATAGTTTTCAGTACTAGGAAACAAATACATATTTCAGGTGGATGAATATTTCTGACGATAATCTTGTGAAAAGTTGATTATAAATTCACATATATGAATATGAATGAATTTAGGAAATGTATAAAAAGACACATGTATTTCATATTTTGAAAAATCTGGAAAGTTTGTATATATATATATATATATATATATATATATATATATACACACACACACACACACATACACACACACATGCACACAGACATTAAAAATTAGCAATATATATGCCAATTGAAATTCACCATGAAATATATATCATCCACAGATTCAAAAATATTCATTTTACTGAACATGGATTTATGTATAATGTTGTTAAACTAGGAAGCTCACAAAGAGTTCGAATTTTAACTTCCAACAGCATTTAGGAGAAGTGATCTCTTCTCACAATGTGTATCTGCCAAGTCAACCACCTCACAAGAATGTACGTGTTGTACCTTGTAGGATTCTATATGTGCATATAAAAATACATGTGCAAATAGGCTACAGAGAAAGGGAGACAGGAATTCACATATTTGTTAACTTTAAAAACACATGGAGAACAATTTCTACAAAAGTTGACTAGATTTATAACTCCTACACTACATAATGCAAAAGGCAAATTCAACTATACACCATGCCTCCTCTGAACTGCTTGTATTTCTATTCTGTTTGGATTATTATTCTCCATCATATTAGGATAAGTAGTCAGAGTCTAGTAGGCTAAGGGTTAGTGTCAGGGATTCAGTATTTCCAATGGAAAATTGGAAAAGGTATCCAATGTGTATGTAATTATGTGCTTTGAAAAATCTTCCCACTCTTATCCAGAACAATGCCTTGACATTACCTTTGCCCCAAGTAAGACACAATTACAGGAGAAGAGTTCGAAAATCTGTGCATATATATATGGAATGCAATATGCTCAGTTGTTCACAAACTTGGAGGTGGTAGAGGAGTTTACAAAAGTAATGGACAGGGTAAACCCTCCACAAAAAGGGAGCTTTGCTGGCCTAAAGACTTCTTGAGAAACTGCCTCTGAGGTTGGGCACTTGAAATATATGTTGTTGTCAGGAGCTTAATCTTCATTTGTGGTGAGACAATTAAAGCTGGATCTGCATCTATGTGACGTGAAGGATCTTGTTTCTTATTTTCCAATGAACATGAGACAGCAGTGCTGAATTCTCTCTTTGTAGGTAAACTGTGGCCACTGGGGGCTATGTGTCTCCCTGTGAGGACTGTGAAACGATTTGATCATCCTCCAATTTTCGTGGTGTTTCTTGCTGCTGTACTGGGAGTTTGGTATTTGCTTCGTGAAATACAAATATTTCAACTGGGACAAAGTGCTAGAGGGAGTTCTGTCACGTGTGGTGTGTCAGGGTCTGCAAGAGAATGCACCAACCAGGCCTTTATCCCACATAGCTTGGCCCCTTGACCATAGCAACCTGATTCTGAACATTGCCCTGAAAACTCTCCATATAACAGGATGCATTTACATATAAGGGTCTGCTGGCTACACTATGTCAGTCACAAGCTATTTGGAAGCCAATGGAAGGTCCACATGACTCCACCACAGATGTTTTATCACACACCTGCACACCACTACTCTAGGCCCACTACTCAGGAGGCTCCAACTTACTGGCATCACTGTTCTTCAACATTTTCATGAAACCCAGTCAATCAAGGCACTGTATTGTATACTCATGATCAGCAACAGGACATCCAAAGTTTCTCCAGTGCCACCTGGTCATGGGAATTTCAAAAATTTGATGGTATTCATCTAGCCATTTTTCAAGGATGAAGTTGGAGGCACTGTGGGTTTCAATTCATTCAGGAACCACTAAATGGTGAGGAAGTTCATTTCAATGAAATCTCTGGACAACACTCACAGGAAAGGCTTCCCAAAGAGTGGCCAAAAGGTCACATGAAGCCAGGCCCATTGAACTGTACAATGTGAGGTCCATGTGTGTTTTGACTCTCAAATATGGCTTCCATGTTTTTCATAATAAAATCATGTGATATCCTGGCTGAGATTCACAGTGCTCTGTGGAAAACCAACCTGGGACTAGATTTCAGATTCCAAGGGTGAATCTCATGCGTGGCCTCCTAAAATCCCAACTCAATTCATGGCAATACTACTCTGAGGTCAGTTCCAGAACTCAGTCTATAAGGGGAATCACCCAAGAGTGAAGCCCTGGTGGACCCAGTCATCTCTTCCAACTGCCACAAAAATGACCACAATTATAACCAAAACACTCCCACATGGCCCTCATTTTCTTCCATATAGATATTCATCATAACTTCTGGCTAGAGGTTTCCATAAGTGGCGCAGCTCAAGACAGTGTCCAATATAAGCTTCTTTGCCCCTCATTTGCCTAAAGTAAGTGTGGCCTGCACACTCTTGCTGTCAACCAGGAGTGATCAAATAGGCCTGCCATTAATACTGCTCTGCTTCTACTATTTGAGGCCTACTGACTGTCAGGTATAGATTCTTATGTGGTTTGTAGTCATGAGACAACACTAGCACATCTGCAGGGCTTTGAAAAACTCATTTTACTCAAGGGTCAATAGTCACACTTGATGGAGGTCAGGAACCTAACAGAGGAAGGTGAGAGACTTCATCCACAATGACTGATCTTTTTGAATTTTGTTTATGGATGCACACATGGGATATTTCTTTAGATCCATCAGGAGCTGACAATCTAAGCCCCAGCTTCACCGAGCGCCAAGAGGCTGATTCAACACATCCATTTCCAAAGCAATTAAGCGAAGAGCCACAGGTGATGCCCACTCATTTCCATTTGAATACTGTTTTCTTCAGGCTTCACAAAGGGGTGGCCTGAGCCAAAGACTTTCCTTACATTCAGGGCAACAGAAAAATAGGTAAGCAAATGGCCCAAAGCAGGGTTTCTCCACTGAGACTTTCCTGGTATCTGAGTTTCCTGATATCTGAGTTTTCTGACATGCTCCACTTCCCTTCAGCTATCCAGTACATGGCCATGTGACAGAGCTTGGAGGTGCTACATAGCTTGGACACAAAACTTTGAGCCTATTCTGGAGAGTGTCCGGAATTCAGGAAGAAAACAGGAACTTAGAAAGATAGTAGGTTTTGCCCATTGATAAGGCTAGTCGCAGTCCATTCATAAATTGGCAGTATGAATGCTGGGAATCTTTCTACTAGACAGAACACATCCATGATGCATTCTTTTTCTAATACTAAGACCACGGAGAGAGTGGGATACACAGTAATAGAAACACTCACCTTGTCAGAGGACATACTAGATACAGTCCTCTCCAAACCAAACAAATCGCCTTTCCTACATATTCTCAGAACATGAGACAAAACCACAAACTCACACCCACACTCAAAAAGACACCACCTTTCCCAAAGTAGGTCTGTGACTATCCGGAGTGTCCTATGATGGGTGGGACATACTATATTTCCACGAAATGCACTGTGCTGTCTCAGTTCTGGTCTCCTTGGCCAACTCTGTGAAGTTGTCAAAAGTCACTGGTGAGCCACTACCTTCTTTCTCAGGAAAGGCCCCTCTTCTTAGCTTTCCTAGCATTTGGCCATCCTCACATAACTAGGTACCAAGAAAGACTGACTCTGTCCTTGGTTTACCCAAACAAGTGAGACCACTGGAACTGGGACTGGAACTGGCTGTGGTTGCCTGGCTTCCTGAATCCCAAGTTTAGAGAGTTCCATCACCAAGGAAGTTATGTGAGGTAACTTCCTTCAGGAAGTGAATGAAGTCACTGCCTTGGCAACCACTTTGTCCTAACAGTTGCTTCCAAGGGTCCCATGAGATGGAGGGTGCACCTACTTGCTGTGACATTTTCACAAGTTAGAATGGTATATCAACCATAGGCACCTGGGCACAGCTCTCCACACAGGCTTGGTTTGGTCCATCTTCTCTACATTAAGATGAAAGAGGCTGATTCAGACACATCCCTTCACCCTGACCAGGTTGTTTGCGATGGAAGTTGACTTTTCCTCCCTCAGGTCCTTCATTGCTGCCTACATCTTCTCCATGGATCATTTCTGTATTGACCTTTGAGGTTCTCAGCAGGTGGAAGATCCCCTACACTCCTGATTGTAAGACCAACTCTGTCCCTGCTTTTCTGTAAAGTTAGATTGAGGGAACAGTGTATGGTTAGGGTAATAACAGGTTCGATTTGGGTTAGGAATCATTCTGCATGATGAATAATGGCATTGGGAACCTGTGATATTTACAAGAATATACAGGTGAAATATAAGTATGAATACAGAAGTCTAGGTAAGATTTGAAGCCCAGAAGAGCATTGGGTCCTTGATTGGGATACTTAGCTTTGAAATACCTTCTGCACAGATGTCTCAGAAAAATCGATAAACAATGGCATAGGACCTTGTAAATTGGATGATTGAATGTAGAAGAAAACATCCACTTAAAAAGGGTAGTCGGTAGGATTGGAAAGATAGTCAGTAGGTTTAGGAAGAAGAGTGAGTATAGGATTTGGTCCAAAAGTTCTTTTACAATAGGGTTTCTCATAGAGAATGAATGCAAATGTCAGAACATGTGATGAGTCAGTCACAATGATTAACTAGGGAAAATATATAGGGAAGCAGATATCAATAGAGACATGAAGAAATCAGGCAAAGTATAAATTGATTGATAGGATTAGACATTTTCAACATGGTAGATGTTGAATATACAATCTTAGAAAAAAACAAATATTTAGCACCAATAGGATTAACATTTGAGAGCATTAGGCAATCTGGACTTGGATGTTTTTAGTAATCCATGCTCACTTTCCATTTAGGTTTTGGTACAATCATAAGTGTGAACTTTGCATTTTGTGTCCAGAATATTACTGTGATAAAGTGTATATGTAGATCAGGTGACATGAGTATTTCTTCCACCAAATCTGTGGTCAATATTTTGAAGATGTATAAATTAGTATTGGTTGTACAAATAGGTCTACCCTGTGTCTACAAATATAGATAAAATGAATGAATTGACCATACTGTGAATAAATAATATAACTGGTTCCAACTTTAAATTATGGATTGAATTGATATCTGAAAATATACAGGAAATCTTATATTGATATACATACATTCATTACAACCATTTATAGATCTAATGGTAATATTAAGGTTATGGTTTGTCATGAAGAGTGTGTGAGGTTTGCTTCAAAAGCGATTATTGAAATCTAAAATGAAAAGTAGTCTCATGAAAAGACCAGACAAAAAACATGGAGGAATACATGTGTACTGAAGCAGGAAGTGATAGAAAGTGAAACAAATGCCTATAAATTTGAAAACTTGTGAATGAAATATATATCCTATGATGTGCATAAACTGAAGAAATAGTCATGTAACATTGTTGAATAAAAATGAATGTCATAATACACATCATGTACCATAGTAATCTACTTGCATTGATGTTAAAGTGGGTCAGATACTGTAGAAAAATTAGCACTTCTATGCACCATTCACTGAATTTAGATTTCAGTACTAGGAAACAATATATATTTGAGGTGGATGAATATTTCTGAGAATAATTTTGTGAACATTTGATTATAAATCCACATACATGAATATGAATGCATTTAGGGATTGTATAATAAGACACATATATTTTATATTCTGAAAAATCTGGAGAGTGTGTGTATATATATATATATATATACACACACACACACACACACACACACACACACACAGACATTAAAAGGTAGCGATATATATGCCAATCGAAATTTATTATGAAATATATATCTTTCACAGATCCAAAAATATTCATTTTACTGAACATGGATTTATGTATTATCTTGTTCAACTAGAAAGCTCACCCGTAGTTTTAATTTTCAGTTCCAACAACGTTCAGGAGGAGTGATCTCTTTTGACAATTTGTATCTGCCAAGTCAGCCACCTCACAAAAGTGTACATGTGATACCAGGTAGGATTCTATATGTGCATACAAAAATACATGTGCTGAATAGGATACAGATAAAGGGCGACAGGAATTCACGGATTTGTTATCTTTAAAACACATGGAGAACTACTTCAATTTAATATTGACTTGATTTATAACACCTACCCTTTATCATACCAAAGGTAAGTCCAGCTATACACCATGCCTCCTCTGAACTGCTTGTATTTCTATTCTGTTTTGGTTATTTTGCTCCATCAATTTAGGATTGACACAGTCTGGCTGGGCACAATTCAGGAGCCACTTGTCAAAAGCTAACTTTATTTTTAGAACCACACACGCCAAAAAATATCTCCTCGGGAAAAACACTCAGAGCACAACTGCCACCACCGGCTTCCCACAAGCTCTCAACCTCCCCTCTCCTCCTGCTCTTGAGGTCGATTGGCTGGGTTGTTTGAGCAGAGCCAAAAAAGTCCCCCAAAAAGCAGCTCCATAATTTGAAAGGGTGGGGAAACAGCCCAATGGGCATCACCACAGAGGAGCCAATCAGCTAGATGTTGCTGGGGCCGCTGTGAGCCAACCATCAGCTGGCAGGCTGAAAGTTTGCTTTGGCCCCTTGGGCTGTGGCTCTCAACATCTAACCCTCTCTGTTTAAACAACAAGCATGTGGCTTAGGGACCATGCCTGCCTTAGGTTGTCCAATAGTACATATGATTCTTACCCATTATCGAATGAGCTGACCTCAAGGTGTCAGCCTCCTGTCTTAGATTGGTACCATTGTAATTGGATCTTACCCGTCACTGACTACAGGTCCAGTATACATCCACACCTGTGGAGAGGTCTTTGTACCAGCAGGCGGGTGAGGCTCTTTGCCTCATCTCTGTTGGCCCCCTAATTTTAGCTGAACAACCATGACAAGCAGAAGGGAGGAAGATACACCAAGGCAATTGATGGCTCTTTTTGAAAAAATTGTACCACCGATGACATCATCAGAGAAATACCCCAACACTACCACACGTCACTGCACCAACAGATAGTTCACAATGCAGGCAGGTGAGTTCACAATGCATACAAGTGATACATAGTCCAGGCAAGTTCTGCAAGCAGTTCAGTGATGGCTATTGCAGAAGCTGTAGATTGGTTTTATCTTTGACTTCACATGCACTGGGATGAAGATAGAAATTCTGGCAACAATGCCTAAAGAAAGAATTATGTAACATTCCAAAAGGCACTAAAAGAAAACAATTTTCTTAACAATTTACATTGTCTAGAAGAGAATTATTAAATATAATGAAAAGAAAAGGTGGATCCAACATGGCGGCGGGCAGAGAGGCTGCGCTTTTAATGCACTCCCAGTGATGGGGTCATAAAGTCGCAAGGATAACTCTTTGATTCTACCAACGGAGATTCTCCTAGCAAAATTCCACTGAAGGGAGACTGCCCGGGAGCTACAAGAATTTTTTTGAAGCGTCTGTGTGACCCGGACGAGTGGGACCCTGCCACTAGACGCGGAGTTCGAGATTCACCAGCCACAGTCTGCGCACCGCGGGCACAGCTACAGATCCGTCCACCAGCCCGCAGCCAAAGTGACTGGGTCCTGCTAGACGCCGAGACACAGCTTGGCAGGAAGAAGTCTTTAGCCAAGCCTCCACGCGCCAGGAGCTGAGGTGAACTGGGCCGGACCAGTCCCACCCCTCCCCTCGGTCAATCCGGCAAGAAGCCTGGGGCCCACCATAGCAGAGAGGTGACATCATCGGAGTTCGGCCGGCGAAATTCCTTCCCAGCAAATTCCACTTTAGCAGGTGTGTGACTCCCCATACTGATACAAGCAGCCAGGAAACTTCATTGACTTCTCAGGGGTCGTGTCCGTAGGGAAGCAGAGGGGAGCCCAGAACCCAAGGCCCCCATATCACCAGTGGTGACCCCTAAGGTCTTATCCGCCAGTTTACCACAGCACTGAGGATTAAAAGGGGCACTCGGTGGGGCTGCAAGTGTAACTAGATCTCTGGAGAATCACTTCTGGGGAACAGGACCTGGCTGGCAGGCTGACAGGAGGAAGGGGGTTAAGAGCTGGAGAAGTGAAATGGCTCTGGACTGACAAGTCTGAGAGACCCCCAGAAGACGCCCTACAGGGATAGCTCTCAGCAGGTAGAGAGCAGACACTCTGCTTGGAAGGCACAGCTCCGCCTACTGGAAGAGAAGAAGGTGGATCTCTAAGACTTTAATTTTTTTTTTGTTGTTGTTGCTGTTGTTGATATTTTTTTCTCTCCTTCTTCTCTCCCTGTTCCTTTCCCCCCTTTTCCTTCTCTCTTTCTATCCCATTTCAAGTTTTATTGTTCTTTTCATTCCCCTCTAATCTATCTCTCCCTCTATCCTTTTTTTCTTTTTAAGAGCACCTTCATTCTCCTACCCCCCAACTCTCATTCCAAGCATTACATCTTTCATTGTGTGTAATTGTCTAAATGCAAATAGGTGAATGTCTCGAGGCTGTCTATAAGACTCCTAAATACCTAGCTACTACCAACACCCTGATCCAATTGCCTGGTAGTATCCACCTTCAGTGGAGCAATCTTCTAAAGTAGCCGAGACATACTAACCATTGTACCACCAGAGCACCCAACCTAAACATATAGTCCTAAGAACAAACAGCAAATCATTATATGCATACAGAACCTAGAAGCCTTATATGAATTAAATGAATCAGCTTTAAAGTACAACAAAGCCCAAAATTTTTAGGCATAATCTTCCACCACAAAAGAGAGACAACAGAGATATACAAAGCCAAAACAAATGTATAGGAGAAAGCAGTTACAAAGCAGTCAAACAGAGCTGGAAAGCAACGTGAACAATATGAAAAAACAAGGGAAAAAGGGGTTACAAACAATGCAGGACAATCTAAATATACAGGAGGACCTAGAAGAATCAGAAATATGGACAGGGAAAGAAATCAAGGCATTCCTAATTCAGATGGAACGGAATATTAGAGAAGACATGAGACAGCAAATCCAAGCATTGAAAGTATATTTTGAAGAGGAACTAACCACACAAATTAAATCCGCAAAGAATGAGCTTTATCAGGAGATAGAGGTGTTAAAAAATAATCAAGTTGTAATCATAGAAATGCAAGAAACCGTAAATCAGATTAAAAGCGCTAATGAGAATATTACAAACAGACTACATCAAGTAGAAGTCAGAACATCAGATAATGAAGACAAAGTATATCAACTTGAAAAGAATATAGTCAACACAGAAAAGATGTGAAATCAAACATATAACACAAAACACAAGTGCACACATAATATAATACATACAACACATGACATAATATTAAAGGCCTTATGACTTTTTACAGGTGAAATCTCCATTGCAATGTCTAAAAACTCTATTGTCCAAAAATAGAACTGATCAGCAAAACATTAACCTAGTTCTGTATGAGCTAAAAAAAACAAAATAAAACTTCATGATATGAGAAAGGGGAATAATAAAATAGATTTGAAAAAAACATTCTGGTTCTGTCACAGATGTAAGAACAGCCAAACTGGAGTTCTGCATATCAGCTCTTATTGATTTGAGCCAAATCATCTTATTTTTGGTCTGTAGAAATCTCTTTAGTTAATCTCTCTGGAATCCAAATTGGCTACTGTTCTCCCTGTGGAAACACAAAAACAGACGCCGGACTCCAGACAATTACTTGGTCAGGACCTTTCCATTGTCCTGTTAGAATATCCTTCCAAAGTACCTTGGGCTTATGTACATTTTTTGGACATATATGCCTTTCTGCAGCACTAAGCCCTGATGAACCCAAATTTAAAAAGTTTAGAGTAAAAGGGTTATTTTAAGTTTACCTTTGGGGAATATATACCCCTTCCCAATTTGTTCTTTTTGCTTTAATATGTACGTTTTAATAGTTTCATGTGCTCTTTCAACTATGCCTTCTCCCTGTGGATTGTATGGGATTCCTGTTATATGAGTAATGCCAAATGATGAGCAAAATTGTTTAAAAGAAGTAGAAGTATAAGCAGGGGCATTATCTGTTTTTAACTCTTTTGGAACGCCCACAGTGGCAAAATTTTGTAAGCAATGAGCTATAACATCTTTAGTTTTTTTCTCCAGCAAGAATGGAGCCCATCAAAAATCCAGAAGAAGTATCAACTGTAACATGCAAATATTTTAATTTTCCAAATTCTGGCAAGTTTGTGACGTTCATCTGCCAAATATGGTTAGGTATCAATCCTCTAGGATTGACTCCAAGATTAACTTGTGGTAAAAAGGTCACACAATTTTGACATTGTTTTATTATTTGTCTAGCTTGTTCCTTAGTTACTTTGAAACGCTTTTGTAAAGTATTAGCATTGACATGAAACTTTTTATGAAAATTTGTAGCTTCTTCTAGTGTATAGAAAATATGTATGAATGTCATGTGTTGTTTTATCTGCTAAATAATTGCCCAAACTAAGGGCTCCAGGCAATCCTGTATGTGTCCTGAAATATCCTATAAAAAACGGATCTTTCCTGTCCCAGATTAGACTTTGTATAGTCGAAAGCAAAGAGAAAATAGTAGAGGAAGGGGAAATCCTTCTACCATCTTCAAGTGATACTATAGCACTAACTATATACTGATTATCGGAAAATAAATTAATTGCAGATGCTTTAAGCATCACAAAAGCTTGTAATACTGCATTAAGCTCTACATTTTGAGCTAATTGTTTGGGTACTAAAAATGTAAAAGTTTGATCAGGTGTAAATATTACTGCTGTACCATTATTTGACCCATCAGTGAATATATTTGTAGCATTTATAACAGGTGTTTTTCTTGTCATTTTTGGAAAAATTACATGATGTGATGACCAAAAAGACAATAAAGGATTAGATGGTAAGTGGTTATCAAATGAAACATTAGATTTGCACATGATTATTGCCCAAGAATTTAACTAATTATCTAAATCATCAATTTGATTCATAGTATATGGAGTAATAATTTTATCTTCTTGGGTTGTATTATAGTTATAGTAGAAATATTCAAGTAAAAGAGAAGGTCTCTCTAGCTAGTTAGACAGAGGAAAAAATCAAGTGATTGATCCTGATAATGTGTCTGAATCAGCCTCTTGGACCTGTGTGAGGTTGTGGCTTAGATTCTCATCACCTGATGGATCATTCCGTGTGTGAATCCATACCCAAAATGGCCAAAAGAGCAGTCCCTGTGGATGAAGTCTCTTGCCTTCCTTTGTAAGTCTACTGAACTCCATCAAGTGAGAATACGCATCCTTTGTGTCAAATGAGTTCTTCAAAGCCCTGGAGAGTCTAGCACATAGGTTCTTGGGTTTTCTCATGACTCCAATTCACATAAAAATATCTATACCTGACAGTCAGTAGGCCTCAAATTGGAGAAGCAGAGGTGTATTAAGGGCAGGCCTATTTGATCACACCTGGTTCACAGGAAGGGTGTCCAGGCCACCATGACTTTAGGCAATGAAGGGCAAGAAAGCTTATTTTGGACACTGTCTTGGACTTCGCCACTCATGGAAACCTCCAGACAGAGCGTAGTATGAGAGTGTATATATGGAAGAAAATGAGGACCATGTGGGAGTGTTTTGGTTTTAATTGTGGTCATTTGTGTGGTAGTTGGAAGATATGACTGGGTATACCTGGGCTGAACTCTGGTGTGATTCCCCTTAGAGACTGAGTTCTAGAGCTGACTTAGAGAAGTGTTATCATGAAATATATTGGGATTTTAGTTGGTCACGCATGAGAGTCGCCCTTGGAAACCGAGATCTAGGCCCAGGTTTGCTTTCCACAGAGCACTGGGAATCTAATCCAGGATATCCCATGGTTATATTCTGAAAGACATGGCAGCCATAGTTGAGAGTCAAAACACACATGTACCTCACATTGTAGACAGCAATAGGTCTGGCTTCCTGTGAAATTTTGGCCACTCTTTGGAAGCCTTGTCTGTGAGATTTCTCCAGAGCTTTCATTGAAATGAGCTTCCTCACCATTTAATTGTTCCTGAATGAAGTTAAACACACAGTGCCTCCAACATCATTCTTGTAAAATGGCTAGATAAATACCATGAAATTTTTGAAATTCCCATGACCATGAAAATGGTGTAGAAAAGAGATGCCAGTAAGTTGGAGCCTGATGTGAAATGGGCCTAGAAAAGTCGTGTGCAGTTGTGTGATAAAATATCTGTGGTGGGGCAATGTGGATCTGCCATTGGCTTCCAAATGGCTTGTGACTGACATGGTGCACCCAGCAGACCCTTCTATGTAAAGGCATCTTGTTATGTGGAGAGTTTTCAGGGCAATGTTCAGAATCAGATTGCTATGGTTAAGGATGCAAGCTATGTGGGATTGAAGCCTGGTTGGTTCATTATCATGCAGAACCTGACACACCACACGTGACAGAACTCCCTTTAGCACTGTGTCCCAGTTTAACTCCTTGTATTTTGTGAAGCAAATACCAAACTCACATTGCAGCAGCAAGAAACACATCGACAAGTGGAGGATGGCCAGATGGCTTTACAGTCCACACGGAAAAAGTTTGCCCGCAGTGGCCACAGTTTACCTACAAAGAGAGAATTCAGCACTGCTGCCTCATGTTCATTAGAAAATAAGAAACCATGTCCTCCAGGTCACTTAGATACATACCTAGCTTTGATGGTCTCTCTACAAAAAAAGCTAAAACTCCTGACAACAACAAATATTTCAAGTGCCCAAACTCAGAGGCAGTTTCACCAGAAGTCTTTAGTCCAGAAGAGCTCCATTTTTGTGGAGTATTTACCTGTCCCTTACTTTTGGAAACTCCTCTACCACCTTCAAGGTTGTGAACTCTTGAGCATATTACATTCCAGATATGTATTCACAGATTTTCTAACTCGTCCACTCTAATTGTATTTTACTTGGAGTGAAGGTAAAGTCAAGGCATTGTTCTGGATTAGAGTGGGAAGATTTTTGTGAAGCACATATTTACATACACATTGGATTCATTTTCCTATTTTCAATTCAAAATGCTGAATGCCTGACACTAACGCATACCCTACTAGACTCTGACTACTAATTCTAATATGATGGAGAAAAATAACCCAAACCGAATAGAAATACAAGCAGTTTACACGAGACATAGTGTATTGCTGGACTTGCCTTTTGCATTATACAGGGTAGGACTTATAAATCTAGTCAATATTTTGTTGAAATAGTTCTCCATGTGTTTTTAAAGTTAACAAATAGATGAATTCCTCTCTGCCTTTCTCTGTAGCCAATTCAGCACATGTTATTTCATATGCACATATTGAATCATACCTGTTATCACATGTACATTCTTGTGAGGTGGCTGACTTTGCAGATACAAATTGGGAGAAGAGATCACTCCACCTAAACACAGTTGGAACTGAAAATTCAACCTATGGGTGAGCTTCGTAGATGAACAACATGATAAATAAAATCATGTTCAGTATAATGAATATTTTTGGATCAGTGGATGATATACATTTCATGATGAATTTCGATTTCCATATATATTGCTACTTTTTAATGTCTGTGTGTGTGTGTGTGTGTGTGTGTGTGTGTGTGTGTGTACACTCTCCAAGTTTTTCATAATATGAAATATATGGGTCTCAATGTACACTCCCTAAATTTATTCGTATTCATGTATGTGGATTTATAATCAAATATTCAAAAGATTATTCTCAGAAATATTCATCCACCTGAAATACATATTTGTTTCCTAGAAATAAAAACTAACTTCTGTGAATGGTGCATACGGATCCTAATATTTCTACAGTAACTGACCCAGTTTAACACCAATGCAAGTAGATAATTATGGAACGTGATGTGTATTTTGATGTTCATTTTTAGTCAACACTTGTACATTACTATTTCTTCAGTTTATGCACATCATAAGATATATATTTCATACACAAGTTAGCAAATTTATTGGCATTTGTTTCACTTTCAATAACTTCATTCTTCAGAACACATGTATTCCTCCATGTTTTTTAACAAGACTTCTTTCTAAACACATTATTTTCGATTTCCATAATCACTTTTGAAGCATAACTCACACACTCTTCATGATGAAATATCACCTTAATATTACCATTAGAAGTATAACTGGTTGGAATGAATGATTTTATATCAACATTAGATTTTCTGTATATTTTCAGATATCAACTCAATCCATTATTTAAAGCGGACCAATTATATTATTTATTCACAGTATGGTCTATTCTTGCATTATCTCTATATTCTTAGACAGATACTACACCACTTTCTACCCCCAATACTCATTTATACGTCTTCAAAATATTGTTCCCAGAAATGGTGGAAGAATACTCATGTCACCTGATCTACATATACATTTTATCACAGTAATATTCTGGAAAATAAAGCAAAGGTCACACTTATGATTGTACCAAAGTCTAAATTTAAAGTGAGCATGGATTTCTAAAAACATCCATGTCCAGGTTGCCTAATTCTCTCAAATGTCAATCCAATTGTTGACTACATATTTGTTTCTTTCTAAGATTATATATTCAAACTCAACCCTGTTGAAAATGTCTAATCCTATCACTCACTTTACTTTGCCTAATATCCTAATGTCTCTATTGATATCGGCTTTCCTTCATAAATTCCCAGTTCATCATTTTGACTGTTCATTTGTGCTGACATTTACATTCACTCTCTACCTGAAACCCAATTGCTAAATAACTTTTGGTCCAAATCCTATACTCACTCTTCTTTCTGAATCTACCAACTATCTCCCAAATCCTACTGACTATCCTTTTTTGAATGGATGTTCTCTTCGACATTTAATCATTCAAGGTACAAGGTCCGATGCCATTGTGTATTGATTTATCTGAGACATCTGTGCAGGACATAATTCAAAGCTAAGTCTCACAATCAAGGGCCCAATCCGTTTCTGGGCTTCAAATATTACTTAGATTTCTGTTTTCATACATATATTTCACCTCTATATTTTTATAAATATCACAGATTTCCAATACCATTATTCATCCAGCAAAATGATTCCTAACCCAAATCGAACATGTAATTAACCCAAACCATATACTATTCCCTCATTCTAACTTTATAAAAGAGCAGAGAAAGTGTTGGTCTTACAATATAGGAATGTAGGGGATATACCACCTGCTGAAAACCTCAAAGGTCCATGCAGAAATAATCCCTGGAGAAGATGTAGGCAGCTATTAAGGACCTGAGAGAGCAAAAGTCATCTTCCATGGAAAACAACCCTGTCTTGAGAGGGGTTGTGTCTGACTGAGTGTCTCTGTTCCTAATGTAGAGAAGATGGACCAATCCAGGCCTGTGTGCAGAGCTGTTCACGGGTGCCTATGGGTGATATAGTATTCTAACTGGTGAGAGGGTCACGGGAAATAGGGGCAGCATCTATCTCATGGGACCCTTGGAAGCAACTGTTAGGAAAAAGTGGTTGCAAAGGCAGTGACCTCATTCAGTTCCTGAAGGAAGTGACCTCATCTCTATTCCTTGGTGATGGAACTCTCTGAACTTGCGATCCAGGATTCCAGGCACCCAGAGCCAGTCCTAGTCCCAGTCCCAGTGGGCTCATTTGTTTGGATTTTGTAAGGACAGAGTCAGTCTTTCTTGGTATCTATTGATGTGAAGATGGCCAAATGCCAGGAAAGCTTTGAAGACTGGCCTTTCCAGAGAAAGCAAGTAGTGGCTCACCACGGGCTCCTGACAATTTCACAGAGTTGGCCAAAGAGACCAGATTGTGGTTTTTGTTGTGTGTTTGTGGTTTTATCTCATGTTCTGAGAAAAGGTAAGAAAGGCGGTTTGTTTGGTTTGGAGTGAACTGTTTCTAGTAAGTCGTTTGACAAGGCAAGTGTTTCTATGTCTGTGTATCCCAATGTGTCTGTTTTTGTAGACATTAGAAAAGAGAATGCATCAATGAATGTGTCCTGTCTAGTAGAAAGCTTCCCAGCATCAATCCTGCCCAATTTATGAATGGATTGTGGCTTGCATTATCGAAGGGCAACACCTACAAACTTCCTAAGTTCCCATTTCTTCCTGAATTCTGGCTACACTCAAGAATAGGCTCATGGTTTTGTGTCCAAGATATTTACCACCTCCAAGCTCTGTGATATGGCCATGTACTGGATAGCTGAAGGGAATGGCGAGCATCTCAGAAAACTCAGATATCAGTGTGACCAGTAAAGTCTCAGTGGAGGAACCCCGCTATGGGCCTTTTGCTTACCTATTGTTCTTTTGCCCTGAATGTCAGGAAGGGCTTTGCCTCACGCCACCCCTTTCTGAAGCCTGAAGAAACCCGTTTTCAAATGGAAATGAGTGGGCATCACCTGTGGCTCTTTGCTTAACTGCTTGGAAAGGGATGTGTCTGAATCAGTCTCTTGGCCCTGTGTGAGGCTGTGGCTTAGATTACCAACACCTGATGGATGTAAAGAAAGATCCCATGTGTGCATACAAAATCAAAATGGCAAAAATTCGCAGTCATTGTAGATGAAGTCTCTCGCCTTTCTCTGTAAAGTTCCTGACCTCCATCAAGGGGAATAGGGATCCTTTTGGTCAAATGAATTCTTCAAAACCATGCAGAGGCAAATCCATAAGTGCTTCGGTTTTTTCTTGACTCCATTTCACATAAAGAATCTAAACGCCAAAGTCAGAAGGCCTCAAATTGGAGAAGTGGAAAAGTATTAATGGCAGACTTATTTGATCACTCCTGGTTCACAAGAAGGGTGTCCAGGCCACCGTGACTTTAGTCACACACACACACACACACACACACACACACACACACACACACACATATATATATATATATATATATATATATATATATATATATATATATATACACTCTCCAGATTTTTCAAAATATGAAATATGTGTCTTATTTTAGACTCACGAAATTCATTCATATTCATATACGTAAATTTATAATCAACTTTCCAAAGATTATTCTTAGAAATATTCATTAACCATAAAAACATATTTCTTTCCTATACTGAAAAGTAACTTGAGTGAATGGTGAACACAAATCCTAATATTTCTACAGTACCTGACCCAGTTTAACATCAATGCAAGTAGATTCCAATCGGACATAATGTGTATTTTGACGTTCATTTTTATTCAACACTGGTAGATTACTATTTCTTCAATTTATGCACATCATAGGATATATATTTCATCCACAAGTTAGAAAATTAATAGGCATTTGTTTCACTATCAATCATTTTCTGCTTCAGAACACATGCATTCCTCCATGTTTCTCGACTGGTCTTTTCATGAGAAAAGGGATGGACAAGGCAAGGTAAGGCAACTAAGATAGCACCGAAGACACGGAAACAGTCCTATTTGGTTGCAACCGGATTTAGAGGGCATTGCTTCTGTTGTAATCATTTAATCCCCTGCACCCCAAGTTTAAATTGTTTCAGAATTTTGTACCCAACATGGATGGGAGGGGCTCAGAAGTTCACAATCTGCAGAAGTTTATAAAAAGCAGTTTTTGTTTCTGTTTTTTTTTTTCTCTGTTCTGGGCAAGTTAACATTTTAAGGATACCGGGAATGGGGCAGAGCTATTTTCTTCTCTTTTTTTTTTCTCTCAGCCAGATGTTACCATGGAGCCCAGTTGGTAACTTCTTTATCTTAGAAATGTAGCCATCTCTGTGAAGCCCCAGCTCAAGGCCAGAGGCCTTGTTTACATATTGCCAGCATTATGACTGACTCTTTCCAAACACATTATTTTCGATTTCCATAATCACTTTTGTAGCAAAACTAACATATCTTCATGATAAACCGTAACCCTAATATTAATATTAGATGTATCATTGGTTGGAATGAATGATTGTATATCAATATAAGATTTCTTATATATTTTCAGATATCTATTCAATCCGTTATTTAATGTGGAACCAGTTATATTATTTATTCACTTATGGTGTATTCATGCATTATCTGTATATTCAATGACACAGTGTACACCTCTTTGTACCCCCAATACCCATTTATATGTCTTCAAAATATTGCTCCCAGAAATGGTGGAAGAAACACTCATGTCACCACATCTACATATACATTTTATCACAGTAGTATTCTGGAGACAAATGTAAAGGTCACACTTTTGATTGTACCAAAGCCTAAATGGAAAGTGAGCATAGATTACAAAAAACATCCATGTCAAAGTTGCCTAATGCTCTCAAATGACAATCCTATTGGTGACTACATATTTGTTTCTTCTTAAGATTATATATTCTAATTCAATTCTGTTGAAAATGTCTAATCGTATCACACACTTTATACTTTGCCTGATTTCGTAATGTCTTTATTGATATCTGCTTTCCTACATATTTTTCCCACTTCATTATTGTGACTGTTCACATGTGCTGACATTTACATTCACTCTCTAACCGAACCCCTATTGCTAAAGATATTGTTTTCCAAATCCTATACTCACTCTTCTTCCTAAACCTACCGACTATCTTCTTAATCTTACCGACTATCCGTTTATGACTGGATTTTCTCTTCTACATTCAAACATCCAAGTAATGTTCCTGCAAGCGTCGGTGGAAGAGATCACCAAGATAGTGTCTCATGCAACAGCAAGGGGTTAATTGGGGGTCCAGCAAGCTGGGGCTCAGAGCTCACATGAATAGAGCAGAGAGCCCTGAGAACAGCTTAAGCAGAGCTTATATACTTTCCTTGGAGAGGGCAGGGATGGAAATTTATTGATGGGTCAGAGCGAGTGGGTGGTTAGTGTGAAACTGGGTGAGGGAATACATTCTGCAATTTGGCAGTTGGGGACAGCACAATCTGGGAACAAGATTACAAACAGTTCTCAATATTTCAACAGTGTTTTGTTAAGCATACAGAAAAACAGGAAGTTACAAGTACCTTTTTTATTAACCTTTCATTCCCCACTTCTTCTTCTTGCTACTTTTAATCATAAAAGTGATTATTGGGACGTGTCACATTCTATGTCTGCTAGTGGCGTATTACCATAAGTTTAACTTATCCAATTTGAGCTTGGAGAAAAGAAATTACATGGTTGAGCAAACAGGGTTTTATAGTTAGCAATAATATGAGGATTATTATTGGACAGGCCAGGGTTGATAAAAGCGTAGATAAGCAGGGGGACTGTGTGAACCAAGACTCAAACCACCCTTTTTGGGCCTCTCTCTCTCGTTGATGCTTTTCAAGGCATCCTTTTATTTTACTCAAAGGTTTTTTTTACAACCTCAGTATGGTCGGCATCAAAACAACATTCTTACATCAATGCAGCACAAAGGCCCCCTTCTCTCATGAAGAGGAGGTCCAACTCTCAACTGGAGTGTAAAACAACTTCAGAGAGACATGTAAAAGATTCCTGCAAAGCTGTGATGGAGGTTTCTATTATCTTTAAGTTTTGGTCTCTTGCTGCTTCTATTTGGGTCATTTGTTGTGTACCATGGAGCAGGGCAGTGGTTCCTGTGACTACCACTGCCGCAACTCCAATTCCTAATATGATGGCTAAAGTGAGGGATATATGTTCCCAGTGGAACCGGGTTGTATGCCCCCGTGTTTGAACTTCAAATGAACCTGGGTCATTATAGAGCAATCTGGGAGACATCTTCACCATTACACAATTAATCACATCTGTTGACCATTTCATGAAAACATGAACAATGTTTAAGTATATAGAATTATACTGTTGTAGGGGCGGACAAGGCACGGCACTTAAGATAGCACCAAAGACAGGGAAACAGTCCTATTTGGTTGCAACCGGATTCAGAGGGCATTGCTTCTGTTGTAATCAATTAACATCCTGAACCCCAAGTTTAGGTAGTTTCAGAATTTTGTACCCAACATGAAAGAGAAGGGACTCAGAAGTTCACAGTCTGCAGAAATTCACAAAAAGAAGCTTTTTTTTCTGTTTTTTCCTTTATTGTGGGCAAGTTAAATTTTCAAGGACACCTGGGAGGCAGAGAGCTTTTTTTTCCTTTTCTTTTATCCCCCTGCCAACTGTTACCATGGAGCCCAGTTTGGAAATTTTTATCTTAGAAATGTAGCCATCTCTGTGAAGCCCCAGCTCAAGGCCAGAGGCCTTGTTAACATATTCTGTGAAAAACTATTAAGGGGGTGTCTAGCTTAGGAGTGCTGATTTTTCCAGCCAGTAGCCAAGTAGAAAAGGGCAACAGAAAAAGAGGAAGTTAATCTACACTGAACTCATTTATAGAGACTCTTTTGCTGAAAGTCCTAAAGTCAGCCATGGTGAAGACTTCTGGAGAAGTTCAGTGAAGATTTTTCTGTGGGCCTGGTACAGAGGGGGAAGACGGGGAAGGCGGGGGGTGAGAGCAGCTCCGTGGATCTGAGAATAAGGAAGGAGAGATGTAAAGGAATAATGGGAAAGGGGTTTGGGATTTTCCTAGCAACATAAATTGAGCAGTAGAATCGGTAGAGCAGAAAGGAAGACGGGAGTGAGTATCCCAAAAAGCCTGTGAGGGACTTTAAATTCTTAGTAACCTGTTTTCAGTGATGACAAAGCAACTTTAAAGGCCATTTTCATTACATCTTCGATAGGTGTCTGAGGGCTCTCCTAAGCTGGTTTGAGCTTTGGGTTAAGTGGTAAGAGGACCTGGTGGGACCCGGTGTGGGCACTGACAAGAAAAGAGAGAAGTGAGTGGATGGATGGGTACCTCAGTACCTGCTACCTCAGCAAGAGGGCAATGCTCTGAGAACCGGCGGAGGTTTCGGTTTTTGATCTAGTAATTGGAGAAGAGAAATCAGGTTTGCTGAGGTGGGACTGACAGCAGAGAGTCTGGAGCAGAAGGCTGAGTTTGAGGAACTATTGGAGAAGCATAGTTCAGGATGTGAGCGAAAGAGGAAAAAGGCCTTCACATAGGGGAATTTCCTTTCACCCTTTTGAGCACTTGCAGAAGTTAAAAAGGTCACACAGAATTTGAGGATCTAGAGACTCCTCTGTTGGCCATCAGTTTGGGTTTTCTAAGTGGTAATATGGCCAATGCTGTGTACTGAATTTGATGAGGATTTTGGGTTCCACCAGGCAGCCCCTGTATGCTCAAATCCCCATGACTTACAGAAGAAGTCGGCTTTTCCCCCACACAGCCGTGGCGGTTTGTGGCTTTGATAGTCTGCCGGGCAAACATACTAATATAGGCTAGCCAACCTGCATCTGGCTTGCCTGTCCCAACAACCATAATGTTTGTTTCCATTATCTATGGTACGGAAAGGATTTAATGGAATTTTAGTGAGATCCTCTTCATCAGGGATATCCTAATAGGAAAGACCTATAGCCAGCTGACAAATGTCTGGGTGGAGAGATGGCCACCAGGTCCCTAAGGGGGCTGTATGCAAGATAGACCATACTTCTTGTCTAGTAGTATTTGTGATCAGCCATCGCTGCTGAAGCGACTGATGAGCGTTAGGACTACGGGTGGCCAAGGAGAGAGTCTATAGCCTTACCCACGTGGCGAATATGCAATTTGAAAGGGTTAACAGTCTTTTCCAGTTTTCAGTCAGAGTCTGGACATGGCACAGGCTTGAGATGAGAGGCATGGATCCAGGAAGTGATTCCCTCTACTTTTACTGCTGTAGGTGTTATAAGTAGCACCTGGAATGGTCCTTTCCAGCGGGGTTCCAGGGATGACACCTGATGTCATCTTATGTAGAGGAAGTCTCTTTCTTGATATCAATGTGGATTCCCCTCGTCCCCAGGTTGGAAGGCAGTGGCCAGCTGTTTCCACAGGTATAGCTGAGTTCTTACAAGAGATTTAAGTATGTCAAGCAAGGGTGTATGGAAGGGATCCTTAGGTCTGAGAGTCGGGGTTAGGTCTCTTAGTGTAGGAAGGGCCCCATAGAGAATTTCATAGGGGGTGAGGTTACACAAAGAAAGAAAGGGAGTATTTCTTGCATGAAACAGTGCATAAGGCAGAATCATAGTCTAATCTTTTATGCCGGTCTCTAAGCTTAATTTTGTTAAGGTCTCTTTAATGGTTCTATTTATTTTTTTTAAGTGTCCTGAGCTCTGGGGTCTATAAGCACAATGTAACTTCCAATTAATCCCCAGGGTCCTGGCTAACCCCTGATTTACCTGGCCCATGAAGGCTGTTCAATTATCAGACCATATTAAATTAGGCAGGACGTGTCTTTGATAAATATCTTTCAGGATCTTCTTGACCACAATTTGTGCCGGTTTTCTTTTCTTTTTTTTTTTTTTTTTGGTGGGAAAGGCTTCAATCCATCCTGAAAATGTATCTACAAAGACTAGGAGATATTTAAGTCCATACCTTGCTGGCTTAATTTCAGTAACGTCCACTTCCCAGAATTGTCCTGGTCTGGTTCCTCATAGGTGCTTTCCTGCAGGAAGCTTGGAAGGGTAAGCATTAACCAATTGACAGAACTGACAGGCTTTTGTTACCCATTCAATTATTTCCTTTCACTGTGAGTGAATTAGTCTAAAACTCTGTTCTTGATCCTACAGTAATGCCGGCAGTTTTTTTGAACCAAGTTGATTGAGTTGATGTACATTTTTAATGTAGTGTAGGGCTTTCTGAAATTGCAGGCTGGGCTCAGTGAAGTTGAGGAGTTCAGTGTCAGTGTTCTTAGATGTTATCAAAAGCTTGCTGGTGCTCAAGGGTCCATTGGAATTGGGCATTCTCATTTAACAGCGGGTATAAAGGAGCAGCTAAGAACACAAACCCAGGTCCATAACCTGCTAAAGCCAGCAGTCCCAAGAAACTCTCTATGTTGTCTCCTGTTAAATGGGGGTGGTATCTGCACAACGGTTTGTTTTCTGGGCTCAGTGAGCCATCATTTACCGCGCCTAAGGAAATACCCCAGGAAGATTACTTCTTGCTTGCAAATTTGGGCCTTTTTGTCCAAAGCTCTCTACCCAAGTTGAGCAAGCTCAGATAATAGTGCTTGGGTCTCAGACTCACAGTTTTCTTTGGTGTTGGCTGCCAGTAGCTGGACATCCACATATTGAAGCAGAATGACTTCGGGGTGCGTAGTTCTGAAGTTGTAGAGATGTCTGTGAAGGGCTTCATCAAAGAGAGTGGGGGAGTTTTTGAACCCCTGTGGAAGTCGAGTCCAAGTTAGTTGACAAGATGTTCCGGTTTCTGGGTCTACCTACTCGAAAGCAAACAGCAACTGACTATCTTTATGCAGAGGCAAGCAAAAGAAAGCATCTTTTAAGTACAGAACAGTATAGCATTTTCACTCGGCCACAGCAAAGAGGTTATTGGGGGTCCAGCATGCTGGGGCTCAGAGCTCACTTGAATAGAGCAGAGAGCCCTGAGAACAGCTTTAACAGAGCTTATATACTTTTCTTGGAGAGGGCAGAATGGGAAATTTATTGATGGGTCAGGGCGAGTGTGCGGTTTGCATGCACCCGGGTGAAGGAGTATATTCTGCAGTTTGGCAGTTGGGGACAGCACATCCTGGGAACAAAATTAGCAAACAGTTCTCAAGATTTCAACAGTGGTTTGTTAAGCATACAGAAAAACAGGAAGTGACAAGTGCCTATTAACCTTTCACCAAAGCAAAATGGAAAGTGAGCATTGATTACTAAAAGCAACCATGTCCAGGTTGCCTAATGCTCTCAAATGTCAATCCTATTGGAGGCAACATATTTCTTTCTTCCTAAGATTATATATTCAACCTCAACCATGTTGAAAATGTCTAACAATATTACATTATACTTTGCCTGATTTCCTAATGTCTCTATTGATATCTGCTTTCCTACATATTTTCCCCAGTTCATCATTGTGACTGACTCTTCATATGTGCTCATATTTATGTTCACTCTCTACCCAAAACCCTATTGCTAATGAAACTTTCGTTCAAATCCTATATTCACTCTTTTTTCTAAACCTACTGACAACCTTCCTAATCCTGCCGACTATTCCTTTTTGACTGGATGTTCTCTAGGACATTTAATCATCCAAGGTACAAGGTCCTTTGCCATTGCACATCGATTTATCTGAGATATCTGTTCAGAACATAATTCAAAGCAAAGTATCTCACTAAAGGGCCCATTGCCCTTCAGGGCTTCAAATCGTACCTAGATTTCAGGTTTCATACTTATATTTCACCTATATATTCTTGTGAATATCGCAGGTTCCCAATACCATTATTCATCCCGCAGAATGTTTCCTAACCCAAATAGAATATGTTATTAACCCTAACCATACACTGTTCCCTCAATCTAACTTTACAAAAGAGCAGGGACAGAGTTGGTCTTACAATACAGGAATGTAGGGGATCTTTCACCTGCTGAGAACCTCAAAGTTTGATGAGAAATGATCCCTAGAGAAGATGTAGCAGCTATGAAGGACCTGAGAGAGCAAAAGTCATCTTCCATGCCAAACCACCTGTTCAGGATGAAGTGATGTGTCTGAATCAGCCTCTCTCCTACTGATATAAAGAAGATGGACCAAACCAACCCCGTGTGGAGAGCTTCTCCTTGGTGTCTACGGTTGATATACCATTCTAACTTCTGAAAGTGTCACAGGAAGTAGGGGCAGCCTCCATCTCAAGGGACCCTTGGAAACAAGTGTTAGGACAAAGTGGTTGCCAAGGCAGTGACCTCATTCCCTTCCTGTTGGAATTGACCTACCTCACTTCTTTGGTGATGTAACTCTCTGAACTTGGGATCCAGGAAGCCAGGCACACAGAGCCAGTCCCAGTCCCAGTCCCAGTGGACTTACTTGTTTGGATTTACCAAGGAGAGAGTCTGTCTCTCTTGGTACCTAATGGTTTGAGGATGACAAAATGCAAGTAGAGCTCTGAAGATGGGCCTTTAATGAGAAAGCAGGTAGTGGTCAGCACAGGCTCCATACAACTTCACAGAGATGGACAAGAAGACCAGACCTGAGACAGGACAGGCCATTTTGGGGGAACATAGTATGGACCACCAGTCAGAGGACACTCTGGATAGTCACAGACTTACATGGGGGAAGGAGGTGACTTTTTGATTGTGGGTGTGAGTTTGGGGTTTTGTCTCATGTTCTGAGAATAGGTAGGAAAGGTGGTTTGTTTGGTTTAGAGTGGACTGTTTCTAGAAAGTCCTTTGACAAGGCGACTGTGTCTGTGTCTGTGTATCCCACTGTGTCCTTGGTTGTACATATTAGAAAGCAGAATAGATCAATGGATGTATCCTGTCTAGTAGAAAGCTTCCCAGAATTCATCCTGCCCATTTTAGGAAAGGACTGTTGGTTGCTTTTCGATGGGCAACACCTACTATCTTCCTAAGTTCCTGTTTTCTTCCTGAATTCTGGCCACTCTCCAGAATAGGCTCATGTTTTTTTGTCCAAGATATGTACCACATCCAAGCTCTGTGACATGGCCATGTACTGGATAGCTGAAGGGAATTGCAAGCATCTCACAAAACTCAGAAATCATTGTGACTAGTAAAGTCTCAGTGGAGAAACCCTGCATTGGGATTTGCTGACTTATTGTTCTGTTACCCTGAAGTCAGGAAGGTCTTTGCCTCAGGCCACCCCTTTGTGAATTTTGAAGAAAAAACTTTTCAAATGGAAGTGAATGGGCATCACCTGTGGCTCTTTGCTTAACTGCTTTGGAAAAGTATGTGTCTGAATCAGCCTTGTGGCTCTGTGTGAGGCTGTGGCTTAGATTATCAGCTCCTGATGGATCTAAAGAAAGATGCAATGTGTGCATCCAAAACCAAAATGGCAAAAAGATCAGTCATTGTGGATGAAGTCTCTAGCCTTCCTCTGTAAGTTTCCTGACTTCCACCAAGTGAGAATAGGGATCATTTGGGTCAAATAAGTTCTTTCAAGCGCTGCAAAGTTGCTTTTGTTTCCTAATTACTCCAAATCACATAAGGAATCTAAACCTGACAGTCAGTAGGCCTCAAATTGGAGAAGCAGAGCAGTATTAAAGGAAGAACTATGTGATCAATCCTAGTTCACAGGAAGGGTGTTCAGGCCACCCTGAGGTTAGGCAAATGAGGGGCAAGGGAGCTTATTTTGGACACTCTCTTGGGCTGCGCCATTCATGAAAACCTCTAGCCAAAGGGTATAATGAGTGTATATATGTAAGAAGTTGAGTGCCATGTGAGAGTGATTTGGTTTTAATTGTGGTCATTTGTGTGGCAGTTGGAAGAGATGACTGGGTCCACCTGGTTTTGAACACTGGTGTGATTCTCCTCAGAGACTGAGTTCTGAAACTGACCTCAGAGAAGTAATTGCTTTGGAAAGAGATGTGTCTTAATCAGGCTCTTGGCCCTGTGTGAGGCTGTGGCTTAGATTATCAGCAACAGACGGATCAAAAAAATGATCCCATGTGTGCATCCAAAACCAATATAGCCAAAAGAGCAGTCATTGTGAATGAAGTCTCTCACCTTCCACTGTAAGGTTCTGAAAGAATAAAAGAAATTGAAATCGAAATGTAATGAACCAGGTTTTGTAAAGTTTCCAAGTTGCACTCAGAACCTGAAATTCCTGTGGCAGTTAAGACAATTCCTGGAACGGCCCATTAGATGTGTGTTGAAATCTTCCCTGACCACCTAGTTACTTAACCACCCCTTCCCAGAAGCCGTGCATCTCACCACGTATACATCTCAGGGCTTCAACCAATCAGTTTAAATGTATACCCCTTCTGAGGGCTGACCAATCACCCCCTGCCCCAACTTTTCCCACCAATGAATGTGCTAATCATGTTTTAGAGTTGTTATTTCATTTTCCCGTGGTACATGATGATTTCCTAAAGGAGGCTATGATGTAGGTAAAGTCCCTGAGCTCTCTAAAGAATGTATATAAACTCTGCTCAAGTTCTTCTCGGGGCTCTTTGTTCTTTGCTCCTCTGAAGGGAGCTCTGAGGCCTAGCATTCTGGACCCCCAATAAACCCTTTGCTGATGCATGAGAAATCCTCTTTGTTTGTCTTTTCCTTTGATGTTCGCAGCACCTTTTCATCTGGAGGCCCCAGGTGAGATATCTGGGAGCGGTGAATGGAAGACCTCAAGGGAGTCCTCTCGGGGTAAGTAAGGTGCCTCTTTCTGGTTTCGGGTTTCAGGCTAGGGCGTGCAAAGTGGCTGTTGGTGAAGAGCATTAGCTCTCTCCTATGGTGTGACAGACGTGTCACAGAGCCAAGATCACGTCCCTGAGGGACACTCCGGAGGACTAGGGAATTCAAGGAATAGTAGTTTCCTCAACTCGGTTATGTTTTGCTTCAGGATTTGATTTGCCAGCCCATCAGGTTTTGCCGGTAACTCAGTTTTGGTCATTGTTCTGAACTCATGTTGAGTTTACTGTCTGTTTTTATTGTCTAACCCATCAATATTTTCCAGTTACTCAGTTCAAATCTTTGTCTTGGACTCATGTTAAACGTTTACTGTTTGTCTTTGTGTTGTGTTTGTGTCTTCAATGTCCCTGTTTGAGTAACTCCCATTATGGGACAAAGCACTTCCTCTTCTCTGTCCCTGACCCTTGATCATTGGACTGATGTCCGCTCAAGGGCCCAGAATCTTTCTTTTTCAGTAAAACACCGTACCTGGCAGACTCTCTGTGCTTCAGAATGGCCCATCCTCGAATTCAGATGGCCCCAGAAGAATCCTTCCACTTTCCTCTAATCCGAAAATTCAGAGATATTGTCATTCAGCCGGGGCCACGTGGCCACCCAGATCAACAGCCATATACTCCTTCCCCAACATTCCTATCATTCAAACTTTCCGCTCCTCTCCCTCTTCCTTCCATTCTCCCTGAGTCACAAGACTGGACCCTCCACCCCCTCCTTATTGTCTACTCTCCCTCCCCAACCCCCAACACAGTTCCTGATGATCCTCCCACCGCTGACTCAGCCTCTCCACTGCTAGAGGCAATTGGGCCAGACCCAAGCCCTCCAGGGGACTTCCCCACAGCAGCAGCAACCCCTCCTCCCCTGGAGGAAGATGGGCAACCTAAAAGAACCCACCGGCGATGGATAATAGAAAACTCAGAAGCCCCTGTGATGCTCTCTCTCCATCCCTATGGGCCCATGAACTGACCCAACTGGGACCCCAACACCTTTGAAGGTAGGAAGCATCTGTCCACTTATCGCTGGGCTCTAATAGCGGGTCTCAGAGTGGCCGCCAGAGAGCCGACCAATTTAGCAAAGGTAAGAGAGATTATCCAAGGGCCTAATGAGTCTCCCTCTATGTTTCTGGAGAGAATTATGGAAGCATATAGAAAATATACTCCTTTTGATCCTCAGGCAGATGACCAAAAGGCATTTGTTACAATGGCCTTTATTGAGCAGGCTGCCCAAGATATTAAGAGAAAGTTACAATGTCTAGATGGGTTACAAAATACGACCTTAAGAGATTTAGACAGAGAAGCTGAGAAAGTATATTATAAGATATATATTATAAGTATATATTATAAGTATATAAGTATATTATAAGAGAGAAACTGAGGAGGACACGGAACAGAGGAGAGAGAAGGAAAGGGAAGAAAAAAAGGATGAAAGGAGCAAAAGGCAGACAAAAGCATTGGCTAAGATTTTCTTCACAGCAGCAAATACGCCAGAAATTAAAAAGCAGGGAGTCAGAAAGGGATACTTGGGCCCACGCCAAAGGCTTTCCCTGGCCTCAGATCAATGTGCCTACTGTAGAGAAAAAGGACACTGAGTCAAAGAGTGCCCCAAAAAGAAGAAGCCACGGCAGCCCGCCATGCTGACTCTAGAAGAGGACTAGGAATGTCAGGACTCGGATCCCCTCAGGGTAACATTTGAAGTGGAGGGGCCTCCAGTGAACTTTGAAGTGGATACAGGAGCAGTATACTCAGCCTTCAAGGCTTCACTGGGCCCCATATCAAATAAATGGTCCCTAGTTCAAGGGGCTAATGGCACTACTTATCGGGCTTGGACAACTAAGAGGATTATGGAAGTAGGAAAATGTAAAGTCCACCACTCTTTCCTAGTAATCCAAGAATGCCCAGCCCCATTGATGCACAGGGATCTGTTTACCAAACTCGGGGCTAGAGTAACCTTTAACCCTGATGGTCCCCAAGTGGATGTTCTAAAACCTTCAGTAAAAACTCCCATAGTCACAGAATTGACTATGTCCATAGAAGATGAACATCAACACTTCGTCCCCCCTAGGACTGATCAAAGAGGCAAACTACAACAGAAATGGATAAAAGATTATCCTAATGCCTGGGCAGAAACTGCTGGGTTAGGTCTAGCCATAAAACAACCTCCAATAGTAGTAGAATTAAAAGCCTCTGCCTCTGCAATCAGTGTTAAACAATATCCTCTAAGCAAAGAAGCTAAGGATGGGATAAGTCACTATATTCAGAAATAATTGGCCCTTGGGGTCCTAAGGCCCTGTCAATCAGCCTGGAATACCCCCCTGCTACCAGTAAGAAAGCCAGTAACTAGGGACTACAGTCCTGTTCAAGACCTAAGAGAGATCAACAACAGAGTGCAGGACATTCACCCCACAGTACCCAATCCATATAATTTGCTTAGCACTCTGAATCTGGACCGGGAATGCTAAACTGTGCTGGACTTAAAAGATGCTTACTTCTGCTTGCCCCTACATAAGGACAGTCAGTTGCTGTTTGCTTTCGAGTGGATAGACCCAGAAACTGGAACATCTGGCCAAGTAACCTGGACTAGACTCCCACAGGGGTTCAAACCCCCCCCCCACTCTCTTTGATGAAGCCCTCCACAGGGACATAAACGACTTCAGAACTGCACACCCCGAAGTCACACTACTCCAATATGTGGATGATCTGCTACTGGCAGCGGACACCAAGGAAAACTATGAGTCTGGGACCCAAGCACTATTATCCGAGCTTGCTCGGCTTGGATATAGGGCTTCTGCCAAAAGGCCCAAATTTGTCAGCAAGAAGTAATCTTCCTGGGTTATTCTCTTAGGGGTGGCAAATGATGGCTAACTGAGAACAGAAAACAAACCATTGTGCAGATACCACCCCCATCTAATAAGAGACAACTCAGAGAGTTTCTTGGGACTGCTGGATTTTGCAGGTGATGGATTCCTGGGTTCGCCTCTCTGGCTGCCCCTTTATACCCGCTGATAAAGTGGAATGCCCAATTCCAATGGACCCCTGAGCACCAACAAGCTTTTGATAATGTCAAAAAAAGGTGCTGCTATCTGCTCCGGCCTTAGCACTCCCAGATATAGATAAACCCTTCACTCTCTACATCGAGAAAAAGAAAGGAATAGCATGGGGAGTGTTCACTTAGACTTTGGGACTTTGGAAAAGGCCGGTAGCATTCTTATCAAAAAAACTGGACCCAGTGGCTACTGGGTGGCCCCGTTGCTTAAGAGCTATAGCAGCGGCAGCGCTTCTAATAAAAGATGCTCATTAATGAACGTTGGGACAGAAGCTATCCATTATAGCCCCCCATGCCCTGGAGAGCATCATCTGTCAACCTCCAGATAGGTGGCTATCAAACTCCAGAATAAACTACTACCAGAGCCTCTGGATTAGCAAAGACAGAATAACTCTTAGACCTTCTGCTCCACTCAACCTGGCTGCCAGAAGAATCATCAGGACCTGTCGCTCATGAGTGTCAACACATACTGGCAGAGGAAACCAGTATAGGACGAGACTTGAAGGATCCAGCCACTGCCTCACCCTGAAGTCGTATGGTTTACGAAAGAGAGCAGCTTCCTCCAAGATGGTATGTGGTGGGCTGGAGCAGCAGTAGTTAGCAAAACTAATGTCATCTGATCCTCTGGTCTCCCAGAAGAGACATCAGTCCAAATGGCAGAACTGATTGCCCTTACGAAAGCATTGGAACTAGCAACAGGCAAAAGGGCCACCATATACACTGATAGCCACTATGCATTTGGCAATGCTAATGTGCACAGGGCTATTTACCAGCAAAGGGGGCTATTAACCTCCACTGGGAAAAAAATAAAGAACAAAGTTGAGATTCTCCACCTTCTCTCAGCAGTGAAGGGCACTAAGGAACTAGCTATAGTGCACTGTCCAGGGCACCAGAAGGGAAACGACCTCGTTGCAGTTAAAAACAGAAGGGCAGATGAGGAAGCTTAATTGGCAGCCCTAAACGGAGTGACTCTGTTAACTTTTTCCACACCAGGGGGATCAACATTCAGGAGACTTGGCCACACTGGAACATTCAGGCAACTTATCATCTGAGGAGACAGATGCAGAACTCTGGGACCCTACAGAGCCAAGTTTACAATTTCAAAAAGCCCACCTTTATGTCAAAGACGTACACTAGCTCACCCACTTAAGCTCAAAGAAGTTATAGGCACACTTAAAGGACCGAAGAAAGGATTTTTTATTGACTGACTTACAGAGGAAAGAAATAGCTTAGAAGGTGACTAGAGCTTGTCAAGTCTGCCAATTAGTTAATGCTTACCCATCCAAGCTTCCTGCAGGGAAGCGCTTACGAGGAACCAGACCAGGACAATTTTGGGAAGTGGACTTTTCCTGAAATTAAGCCAGGAAGGTATGGACTTAAATATCCCCTAGTCTTTGTAGATACTCTTTCAGGATTGGTTGAAGACTTCCCCATGAAGAAAGAAACGGCTCAGACGGTGCTCAAAAAGATTCTAGAAGACATTTTTCCAAGGTTTGGCCTGCCTAAGGTAATAGGGTTCAATATTGGACCTGCATTTGTTGCCCAGGTAAGTCAGGGATTCACCAGGACCCTGAAGATTAATTGGAAGTTACATTGTGCTTATAGATGCCAGAGCTCAGGACAGGTAGAAAAAATGATTAGAACCATCAAAGAGAATTTAAAGAAATTAAGCTTGGAGACCTGCATAAAAAAATTGGACTATGCTCCTACCTTAAGCACTGTTTCGTGCAAAAAGTACACCCTCTGCCTCTTTGTGTAAACTCACCACTTATGAAATTCTCTATGGTGCCCCTCCTTTAGTAAGGGACCTAACCCCAACTCTGAGACTTAATGATTCCTTTCACACCCCCTTGCTTGACAGACTTAAAGCCCTTGAACAAACACAGCACCCAGCGATACCTGTGGAAACAGTTGGCCAGTGCTTATCAGCCTGGAGACGAGGGAACCCCACATCGATATCAAGTGGGAGTCTTCGTCTACGTGAGACGGCATCAGGTATCATCCCTGGAACGCCGCTGGAAAGGACAATACCAGGTGCTGCTTATAACACTTACAGTGGTGAAAGTGGATGGAATCACTTCCTGGATCCATGCCACCCATCTCAAGCCTGCGCCCTGTCCAGCCTCCGGCTGGAAACTGGAACAGACTGGTAACCCTCTCAAGTTGCGTGTCCGTCGTGTGGGTAAGGCTATGGATTCTTCCCCTGACCACCAGCAGTCCTAATCACCATCAGCCTGTTCAGCAACAATGGCAGCTATAAATCCTACTGGGCAAGTAGTGTGGTCTATTTCACATACAGCCCTCTTATGGACTTGGTGGCCATCTCTCTACCTGGACATTTGTCAGCTTGACATAGGCCTCTCTGACTGGGATCTCCCTGACATAGAGGACTTCACACAGATCCCACTCAAACCCAAACCAGGGCAACATAGACCACCTTACCCCATGAATTATGGATATCATCTTCCCCAGCTCAGGTGTAAACTAGCCAGTCTTGATTTTTATGTGTGCCCAGCTGATTTCTTAAGTCGCAAACAGGCCCAAACCTGTGGAGGACCCAGTGACTTTTATTTAAGATCTTGGGGTTGTGAACAAACGGGAGCTACATGGTTGAACCCAAACTCCGCAGACAGTATCATTCAGGTAGGAAAAAATGACACCTGGATTGATCCCAAGAAATGTGCCACTAGCCAAGTTGTGTCAAAAACTCGCTGAGGAAAGAATAGTCTATGTTACCCCCTCAATATAACTTTCACTTCCAAAAAAAGGGGCTACCTCAGAACAACATGGTCTATGGGAAATACATGGGAAATGCGATTCTATATTTATGGCCCTCGTTATGACTTTGGTCACTGGTTCACCATCCTGCTTAAAAAGGAAGAAAATCCCACAGCAATAGGGCCCAATCCCCTCAAGCCAGGAATTAAGCCTCCAAAACCTCCCATGCCTAGATCTACCAGAACCCCTCAACCATCTCATACTTCCCAGTTTCCATCTTTGCCTACTTCCCCAGTCCAGAGTACAGCTGACTCCTGCCCCTGGGAACTAATTAAAGGAACCTTAATTGTACTGAACTCCACACAGTCAGAACTCCTTGCATTTCAACCCATGTATTTGACAGCTTTGTAAATTATTGTTTAATGGTGCAGATACTTCCCAGGGTGGTTTACTATGATGCAGAATCATTTTAAGGTCTACTAGGGGGACAAACAACCTGATTTTGCTGGCATCCAGTGTCCCTTACTATAGCCATCCTATTGAGGATAGGAGCTGCTGCAGGAGTGGGTACAGGAACAGCTGCTATGATCCATGGGTCACAACAAATGGCCTGATTAGAAACAGCAATAGATCAAGACTGGAAGACATTAGAGACCTCCATCACAGTGCTGTAGGAATCCTTAAACTCTCTCTCTGAAGTTGTTTTACAGGACAGGCGAGGATTAGACCTCCTCTTCATGAGGGAGTGGGGCCTCTGTGCTGCACTGAGAGAAGAATGTTGTTTTTATGCTGACCATACTGGAGTTGTAAAAGAATCCATGAGTAAATTGAGAAAATGCCTTGAAGAGCACCAGAGAGAAAGGGAGATTCAACAAGGGTGGTTTGAGTCATGGTTTACCCAGTCCCCCTGGTTAACTACACTCCTATCAGGCTTAGCTTGACCCCTGATCATCCTTATGGTGTTGCTAACTTTGGGACCTTGTTTGCTTAACCGCATAGTTTCGTTTCTCCAGGCTCAAATTGGGCAGGAAAAACTCATGGTAATCAGACAGAAATATGCTCCACTGGCAGAAATAGAGTGTGAGACCCCGCAATAATTATGATTCATTACTTTTAAGATTAAATGTAGTAAGAAAAAGGAGTGGGAAATGAAAGAATAAAAGAAATTAAAATTGAAACATAAAGAACCAGGTTTTGTAAAGTTTCCAAGCTGCACTCAGAACCTGAAATTCCTGTGGCAGTTAAGACAATTCCCGGAACTGCCAATTAGATGTGTGTTGAAATCTTCCCTGACCACCTAGTTGCTAAACAACCCCTTCCCAGAAACCGTGCAGCTCATCACGTATACATCTCAGGGCTTCAACCAATCAGTTTAAACGTATACCCCTTCTCAGGGCTAACCAATCACCCCCTGTCCGACCTCTTCCTGCCAATGAATGTGCTAATCATGTTTTTGGGTTGTTATTTGATTTTCCCGTGGTATGTTGATTTGCTAAAGGAGGCTATGATGTATGCAAAGTCCCTGCCCTCTCTAAAGAATGTAAATAAACTCTGCTCAAGTTGTTTTTGGGGCTCTTTGTTCTTTGCTCCTCTGAAGTTAGCTCTGAGCCGCAGCATGCTGGACGCCCAATAAACCTTTTGCTGTGGCATGAGACAGTCTCTTGGTGGTCTTTTCCTCCGACTTTTGACCGACCTTTTTACCTATGAAGGACCTGAGAGAGCAAAAGTCAAATCCATGTCAACTTCCATGTCAAACATCCTGGTCAGAATGAAGGAATGTGTCTGAATCAGCCTCTCTCTTCTTAATGTAGATTAAATGGACCAAACCAGGCCTGTGTACAGAGCTGTTCCCAGATGCCTATGGTTGATATACCATTCTAACTTGTCTTAGTTTCAGTCCCAGTGGTCTCAATTGTTTGAATTTACCAAAGACAGAGTCAGTGTTTCTTGGTACCTACTTATGTGATGATGGCCAAATTTCAGGAGAGCTCTGAAGAGTGGCTTTTTCTGAGAAAGCAGGTAGTGGCTCAACCATGGCTCCTGACAACTTCTAAAAGTTTGAAAAGAAGACCAGATCTGAGATTGGACAGGCCATTTCGTGGGAACATATTATGGCTCACCAGTCAGAGGACACTCAGGATAGTCACAGCCATACTTGGGGGAAGGAGGTGCCGTTGTGGGTGTCGGTGTGAGTTTGTGGTTTTGTCTCATGTTCTGAGAATAGGTAGGAATGGCGGTTTGTAGGTTTGGACTGGAAAGTTTCTAGAAAGTCGTTTGACAACACGAGTGTTTCTATGTCTGTGTATCCCACTGTATCCGTGGTTGTAGACATTTGAAATGCGAATGCATCAATGGTTGTGTCCTGTCTAGTATAAAGCTTCCCAGCATTCTTCCCACCCAATTTAAAAATGGAGTGCGGCTTGCCTAATGGATAGTGAACAGCTACTATCTTCCTAAGTTCCTCTTTTCTTCCTGAATACTGGCCACTCTCCAGAGTATCCTCATGGTTTTGTTTCCAAGATATGTACCACGTCCAAGCTCTGTTACATGACCATGTACTGGATAGCTGAAGGGAATGCGAGCATCTCAGAAAACTCAGATATCAGTGTGACCAGTAATGTCTCAGTGGAGAAACCCTGCTTTGGGCCATTTTCTTACTTATGATTCTATTACCCTTAATGTCAGGAAGGTCTTTGCCTCAGGCCACCCTTTTGTGAAGCCTGAAGAAAACAGTTTTCAAATGGAAATGAATGGGCATCACCTGTGGCTCTTTGCTTAATTGCTTTCGAAAAGGATGTGTCTGAAACAGCCACTTGGCCCGGTGGGGTGGCAGTGGCTTAGATTCTCAGCACCTGATGGATCTAAAGAAAGTTTCCAAGTGTGCATCCAAAACCAAAATGGCCAAAAGAGCAGTCATTGTGGATGAAGTCTCTCACTTTCCTCTGTAAGCTTCCTGAGCTAAATCAAGTGAGAATAGGGATCATTTGGGTCAAATCATTTCTTCAAATCCTTGCAGAGCCTAGCCGATAGGGGCTTGGGTTTTCAGTGATACCAATTCACATAAAGAATCTATACCAGACAGTCATTAGGCCTCAAATTGGAGAAGCAGATCAGATATAGGGCAGGCCTATTTGATCACTCTTGGTTCACAGCAAGGGTGTCCAGGCCACCCTGACTTTAGGCAAATGAGGGGCAAGGGTGCTTATTTTGAACAGTGTATTGGGCTGTGCCCTTCATGGAAACCTCCAGCCAGAGTTTATGATGAGTGTCTATGTGGAAGAAGATGAGGAGCATGTGGGAGTGTTTTAGTTTTAATTGTGGTCATTTGTGTGGTGGTTGTAAGAGATGCCTGGGTCCACCTGGGCTTGAACTCTGGTGTGATTCCTCTTAGAGAATGCGTTATGGAACTGACTTCAGAGAAGTATCGCCATGAATTGTGTTGGGATTTTAGGAGGCCACACATGAGAGTCGCCCTTGGACACCGAGATCTAAGCCCAGAGTGGCTTTCCACAGAGCACTGGGAATCTCAGCCAGGATATCACATGATTTTTTTTCTGAAAGACTTGGAAGCCATAGTTGAGAGTCAAAACACACATGGACCTTACATTGTAGACCTCAATGGGGCTGGCTTCATGTGACCTTTTGGCCAGTCTTTGGGAACCCTTGCCTGTGAGAGTTCTCTAGATTATTCATTGAAATGTGCTTCCTCTAAATTTAATGGTTCCTTAATGAATTGAAACCCACAGTTTCTCCAACTTCGTCTTTGAAAATGGCTAGATAAATACCATGAAATTTTTGAACTTCCCATGGCCACCTGCCACTGGAGAACCTTTGGATGTACAGTTGCTGATCCTGAGTGTACCAGACAGTGCCTTGATTGACTGGGTTTTATGAAAATGGTGTAGAACAGAGATGCCAGTATGTTGGGGCCTGCTGAGTAGTGGGCCAAAAGCTGTTGTGTGCAGCTGTGTGATAAAACATCTGTGGTCGGGACATGTGATTCTGCCATTGACTTCCAAATGACTTGTGGCTGACATGTTACAGACAGGAATCACTTATATGTCTGAAACCTCTCCATAAAAGGCATTTTGTTATATGGAGACGTTTCAGGGCAATGTTCAGAATCAGGTTGCTATGGTCAAAGGGTCAAGCTATGTGGGATAGAAGCCTGGTTGGTGCATTCTCCTGCAGACCCTGACCCACCACACGTGACAGGACTCCCTACATCACTGTGTACCAGTTGAAGTCATTGTATTTCATGAGGCAAATACCAAACTCCCAGTGCAGTAGAAAGAAACACCATGAAAAGTGGAGGATGACCAAATGGCTTCACAGTCCACATGCGGAGACACTTAGCTTTCAGTGGCCACAGTTTACCTACAGAGAGAAGTCAGCACTGCTTCCTCATGTTCTTTGGAAAAATTGAAACAATATCCTCCAGGTCTCATAGATGTAGACCCAGCTTTGATGGTCTCATTTGAATGGAAGCTAAAGCTTCTGACAACAACATATATGTCGAGTGCCCATCGTCAAAGGCAGTTTCTCAAGAAGTCTTTAGTCCGGCAGAGCTCCAGGTTTGTGTAGTGTTTACCTTTTAGACCAGGTTGCAAGAAAAGACCACTGTCTCCAATTAAAATCAGATTAAAGCAAGCTTATTATTTCCACCACCCTGGCTGCCTCTCCCTCCCAAAACGTTGGGAACAGGAGAGCAGCCCAGCTTTATAGCCCAGAAAGTTACACAAAAGTGGGGTTAAAAATAACAGAATTCTGACAAGCATCACACTAATGGTATTTTACATTTTTGTTTGCTGGCCCCAACATCAGAATTTATGAGGACCATTAGAGCCTCAGAGAGTGTCGTCTGGCCAAGGAAGGCCAATATTTATGAGGTGTCAACAAAGTTTCAGAGAGGGCTGTTATCTGGTCAGAGAGCCAGGCATGGGTGAGTTCAAGGCACGGGCAGGCTTTCCAAGCAGGTTCAGATCTTGCTGCAATTTATAGTTAAGCCAAAATTATCTTTTCACGGCTTTGTGGCAAGATGGCTGCCAATTTTAATAAAATATCAGGTTGGGTCAATCATTCCCCCCTTTTCTAATGTGTTTTTTTCATATATTTGATTGGGTAGGAAGAGCACTGTGGGAATTTTAATCCCTCAGGTAATAGTCTCCCGATTTTTTGAACTCACCCCAAAACAGGTCTCCCTGATTTTACCTGACTTAATTAATTACTTATATTGATATTCTATTTATTTTTGTCTCCATTGTTGTAAGAAGAGAGGCGTCACTCATTTAGACTTCTTCTGAGCTGAGAGAGGGTGACGTGAGGGGGCACCGCCTGAGGGACATTAGTCGCCTTTTAGAAGTCAGTTAGGTTTGAAGTCTGGATGGGGAAGAACAGGTAGTAAAGTCATCTGGGAATGGGTTCTTCTATGAGAGAAACAAAAAAACATGAGTACTTAATAAATGTTGCAGCAGCTGGAACATGTCACTGTATAGAAGTTCCCTCACCAGTCTTTAATATCCCCAGACTGTCAACTTAATATTTAACTTTTAGTGTTACATTTGTCCCTCCCCATAAGATTCAGTTTAATAATTTAATGTCATCTGATCTTGCAAAATATTTTTACTAGTATGACCTCTGTGTCTAATAGAGAAACCTTTAATTCTCTTACTCATTGCTGGATAATCATACTAACAAATACCAAGCCTATGTGTTTAGGTTAAGAATATCTGTAGGCCTTCAACTAAAAACTTCTGCCACTGGCAGATAATCTTGATAGCCTCTTTTTATAGTTATCAGGCATTCCTGTCTGAGAATCCTTCTTTGTAGCCTCCAGTCTTACTTATTTTGGGAGGCTAACATAAAGTGTATACCTTAAAATATTATTATTACTATTATTATATAAAATGCCCAGAAATGGCTGTAATTTGTTTTTAACTGTCTTTTCTAAGTGTTTAAGATGAAGCAGTCAAACTGACTTTTGTTTCTATCTATTCTGAACACTCAGCTGAGATTTTATGGGAGTCATTCCTGGGGAAACTTGAGAGCAGCTTCTCAGTTCTGCTAGTGCCATTTGCGCTAGGTGGGTCCAGGTCTTGCTTGACCATGTGGCTTCCCTCGGAAGCATCAGGGATGTTTCCCTTCTCTGATGACTCTCCTCTTCTTAGCAAATGCACTGATTGGCTTTCTGTTCTCCAGTGGTCTCATTAATCTCCCTGATCAGGAGGTTATGCAGTTCAGAGTTGCAAAGCTCTTTAGAGAAGTCCGCTGTTCCCTGGATACAGACTGACTCAGAGGGCAAGAGCCAAATATTGGTTTTCTTGTCCCTTTTCATATAACTTTAATTTTAAATCCTAATCTTAAACATCCATCAAATAAATTTTAACAGACTTATATAAAGAATACTGGGCTTTAATGTCTATAATTTAAAATTATTTATCTTTTTATTATTTGGGATCTGTATTATTCTGTCTGTCTTGTAGGTGATGGCTAATTATCTTAAATTAACCAATGTTGTGTTCTTAAAGCAACACTGCTGTAAAACACTAACAGGGAATCTTTATATCACCCATAAGGAAATTACAAAATAAAATTAACAACAGTAAACAAACTTAGTTCGTGTAATAGCTACCCTAAAATTTTTGGCTGAGTTATACATTATATCCTCTGTTTGAGATGCTAGTAATGTTGACAGGAAAAAAAAAAACTTTTGAAAATAACTTTAAATGAAATAACATCTGACCTACTGCTTTCGCAGTCATTCTCACATAATAAGATGGGACACAGAGCCTTATCTCAGGTAGGGCAGGGCTCTTTATTAATCTTAAGTGTTTTAATTCTAAAGCTAATCTTTGTTTTTTAAATATCATTTTACAAAGTTTACATAAATTATTTGAGGTCACATGAACATTAGCTAACACCGTATGATATAGCTTTTAAAACATGAATTAAAAAAAGGCTGAAAGTTTTTAACCTTTACATAGTTTAGGATCTCATTAACTTAAAATACATTTAAATTGTTCCCCAATATAAAAAGTAACATAAAAGTTTACATATCTTATTGACAACAGGTAAATAAATCCTATATATATATGTATATATATATATATATATATATATATATATATATATTTTACCATACAACTTCAGAACACCACCTTGATATAATGCTCTTTTAAAGTTTCTACCTTACAGACTTGTATACCTGGAAGATATGAGCACATTAATAGCATCACAATTGCATTGATGTTTCTACATTAACCAAGTTTAGCTTTTAAAGAAATGGCAGTACAGTGCTCTAAAATAACAGTTCTTAATTAATCTTATTAACAGTTCTTAATTAATCTTATACAGACTTTAGGACAAACTTATACAGACCTTAGTAAATCAATCAGATATCTAACAAAAGTACTCATGAATGAGTAATCCCATATCAAATTTACTTTACTTATTTATCAAAATATTAGACAAATGTATTGAACAGTGTACCATTTTTTGTTGAAGAAAAAGTTCTAGAACCAAGGCATATTAGGCCTTTTGTCGGCATTAATATTTTATTAGATTTTTGAACACCTAGAAAAACTTGTAAGGTTAAATTTAAAGACATTTATTTTTATCTGTTTATCCAATTTAAATTGCACCAATTAAATCATGAGAATTTAAGATCTTTGGATCCACGTTTTAAAATTTGTTTATATGAGTGCTTTTTTTATGAGTGCTCCTTATATGTGTTAATTTGTATAACATATATATGATATAGGGATATATGTATATATAGACATACAACACTAACAAAAGTGTGCACACATAATAATAGTAAAGGCCTTGTAGCTTTTTGCAGTTGAAATCTCCATTGCAATGTTTCAAAAACTCCACTGTTGGTCAAAGATAGAGCTGATCAGAAAAACATTAACCTAGGTCTGTAGGATCAAAATCATGAGCTCAAAAAAAGAATACAGAATCTAAGGAAAAAAAATAAGAGTCCTAGAAAAAATGACTGGCCAGTAATTAGTAAATAGCATACAATTTACCTTTTTTCCTGCCTTAGGCCTCAGATCAGTCTCCTACTGAGCTTGCAGGCTTCTTTCATTTGCATTTCAACAAAAGTCCTTGCTGAGGTCTGAAAGGAGCAGGGTAAAACTGCTATTCTCAGCAGACACCTCAGGCCTAAGGCATTTTAACCATAATTTTGAGGTTCGGATGTTGAAAATTATGATACAATTTTAAGATGAAATTCACAAAATTTTATATCTTTACATCTTGTTTTGTCAACAGATACCATAATATGATTTACTATCCTTGTCCAAATTAATGCACTGGTACACACTGTGATATTTTCTCAGTCTACCCAATTCAAAATTGGTGAAAAATAAAACTGAATGTTTGGGAAGTTACTTGCCAACTTGGAAGTAGAGTGCTTTAGTTTTCCATCCTAAGCATTTAAGTTATCTGGCATGAATTATCTGAAATCATAAACTAAACAATTACCTAAACCCGACTTTTAACTGCAAGATTGAGCAATGCTACAAAAACCCATCCAGATACCAGATTGTTACAATAAAACACCATCATTTAGACACACATTGAACTAATATCATTCCCAAGAAACAATTTATAATATCAGCACATTATTGCACATGTCTTAAAGGGCCAGAAACAAAGACACAAGACAGACAGAAAGGAGCTCCAGACTATGGCTGACAGACAGAAGCCTTAAAAACAGAGCAGATAAGAGAAAAATCTCCTACACCAGTGGCAGAATACATGTCCTCACAAGGGGATCAGATGTTTTCACAGACGGCAACCTGAAATGTAATATCAAGGGTTTCCATGGTGACTTTACTGCATTTAGTGTCTCCTTTTTCTTTTTCTTTTTTTTAAGAAGACAGAGGTGGCATAATCCTTACAGTGCAGGGAACGAAGGAAGGAATTCCCTGAAGCAACAGGGCTTTGGTAGATCCTGGGAGTCCCTCAGTCCCTCCTTTTACTTATAGGATTAACTCCTCTGGTTTGGTTCCACCCCAATCTCGCTCCATCTCCTAACATTTCAGTAGTCAGCTCTCAAAAAGTTCCAGGGTCGGGGGGTTATCAAAATTTGTAACTTAAATTTCGGTTTCTGACCTTGAAGCGAATTAATACCTATTTAATAATGAGGACAGGGTTTGAGAAAAATAAAAATTGAGGTTTACTGCTTTGCTAACAAAGCAGAGACACAGGGGACTCTGCCCAAAGGTTGTGACTCTCTTGAACTGGAGCAACAAGGGGTTTTAAAGGAGTTTCCATTGTTAACCTGGGAGATACTCTGTTCTTTGGTGGCCAGCAGGCATTGCCCTCTGCAGTGGGTGAGTTCCAGGCTGCCAGCTAGGGGCTTCTCTCATCCTGCTTAACAAAGGGGGGTAAACTTCAACACAGTTTTTTAGAACACAGTCCAAAGGGTGTAAGGCTTACTTGCTTTATTACCCATTTTTACGTCCAATATCTTTAAGTTTTTACCACAGAAATCACACAACAAAATGCACAAAAACAAACAAACAAGAAAACATATAGAACACAGAACAAAACACAAAGAAACAGAAACCTGGTGAAGATACAGAAAAACAGAGGAGCAATGAAATGTCTTGCTGAAGCTCCGGGGTAGGAGCTCCTGCGTGCCCGGCTGCACCTTTCTACCCTTTCAGAGAAATTCCATACAGAACAGAACAGAGGACAGAACAATTCTTGTTACTGTCCTGGACAGGAGTACATGTGAGCCTCCCCAGGCCACCTCTCTGTCATCAGAAGACATCTCCCTTAACCGGATATCAGATGTTATAAAGGCACCACCTACCTATGGAGGCCTCCTCCACCAGGTGCTTGCTAATAGTTTTAGTGCGATGGTTCACTGCAGTGCTCCCTGGACCAAATGCTCACTCCAAGGCTTTGGAACTTGGCTCTCCAGCCCTGAGCCCTGGAGGAAAGGCCAGCGTCAGAATTTCCAGCAGTCTGGTCTTATGATCTGGTAACGTCATCTCGCTGGGGAACTCCAAAATGTTAGACCAGGATGCAAGAAAATACCACTGACTCCAATTAAAATCAAATTAAGGCAAGCTTATTAGTTCAACCGGCTAGGCTGACTCTCCTTCTCAAAACGGCTGGAAAAAGACAGCATCCCCACCTTTCCTACACCCCAGCTTTATAGCCCAAAAAGTTACACAAAAAGGAAGTATCAGAAAACAGAACTTTGACAAGCATCACACTAATTGTAGTTTACATTTTTTATTTGCTGGCCCCAGCATCAGAAATTATGAGGACCATTAGAGCCTCAGAGAGGGTCGTTGTCTGGCCAGGGAAGGCCAATATTTATGAGGTTTCAGTAAGGTTTCAGAGAGGGCTGTGATCTGGTCAGTAAGACAGGCATGGGTGAGTTCAAGGCATGGGCAGGCATTCCAAGCAGGTTCAGAATTTGCAGTAATTTATAGTAAAGCAAAAATTATCTTTCCATGGCTTTGTGGCAAGATGGCTCCCAATATTAATGAAAGATCAGGTTGAGTGATCACCCCTGTCCCTTCCTTTTGGAAACTCCTCTACCACCTCCAAGGTTGTGAACTCCTGAGCATTTTCCATTCCAGATAAGTATTCACAGAATGTCTAACTCTTCTCCTCTAATTGTGTCTTACTTGGGGCAAAGGTAATGTCAAAGCATTGTTCTGGATGAGAGTGGGAAGATTATTGTATATCACATATTTGCATACACATTGGATTCATTTTCCAATTTTCCATTTGAAATACTGAATTCCTGGCACTAACCCATACCCTACTAGACTCTGACTAATAATCCTAATATGATGGTGAAACATAACCCAAGCAGAATAGAAATACAAGCGGTTCAGAGGAGGCATGGTGTGTAGTTGGAATTGCCTTTTGCATTATATAGTATAGGAGCTATAAATCTAGTCAATTTTTTGTTGAAATAATTCTACATGTGTTTTTAAAGTTAACAAAAATGGGAATCCTGTCTCCCTTTCTCTGTAGCACATGTATTTTTATATGCACATAGAGAATCCTACCTGGTATCACACGTACATACTTGTGAGGTGGCTGAATTGGCAGATACAAATTGTGAGAAGAGATCACTACTCCTAAACGCTGTTCAAACTGAAAATTCAACCTATGGGTGAGCTTCCTAGTTCAATAACATTATACATAAATCCATGTTCAGTAAAATGAATATTTTTGCATCTGTGGATTATATATATTTCATGATGAATTTCGATTGGCATATATATTGCTATTTTTTTTCTTTTTTTGGTTGTTCAAAACGTTACAAAGCTCTTGACATATCATATTTCATACATTAGATTCAAGTGGGTTATGAACTCCCATTTTTACCCCAAATAAAGATTGCAGAATCACATTGGTTACATATCCACATTTTTACATAATGCCCTATTAGTTAATGTTGTATTCTGCTACCTTTCCTATACTCTATGATCCCCCCTCTTTCCCCCTCCCATCTTCTCTCTCTACCCCATCTACTGTAATTAATTTCTCTCCTTGTTTATTTTCCCATTCCCTTCACAACCTGTTATGTGTAATTTTGTATAACAATGAGGGTCTCCCTTCATTACCATGCAATTTCCCTTTTCTCTCCCTTTCCCTCCCACCTCATGTCTCTGTTAATGTAAATCTTTTCTTCCTGCTCTTCCTCCCTGCTCTGTTCTTAGTTGCTCTCATTATATCCAAGAAGACATTTGGTATTTGTTTTTTAGGGATTGGCTAGTTTCACTAAGCATAATCTGCTCTATTACCATCCATTTCCCTGAAAATTCCATGATTTTGTCATATTTTAGTGCTGCGTAATACTCCATGGTGTATAAATGCCACATTTGTTATCCATTCATCTATTGAAGGGCATCTAGGTTGGGTCCACAGTGCAGCAATTGTGAATTGTACTGCTAAGAACATCGATGTGGCAGTATCCCAGAGTTACACTATTTTAAGGTCTTCAGGAAATAGTCCAAGAAGGGCAATAGCTGGGTCAAATTGTGGTTCCATTCCAAGCTTTCCCAGGAATCTCCATACTGCTTTTCAAATTGGCCGCACCAGTTTGCGGAACAGCTCTCCTCATAGGCCTCATTTGGTCCATCTTCTCTACATTAAGAAGAGAGAAGCTTACTCAGACACAACCCTTCATCCTGACCAGGTTGTTTGCCAGGTTGTTTTGGTCTTTCAGGTCTTTCATAGCTGCCTACATCTTCTCCAGGGATCAAATATGCATGGACCTTTGAGGTTCTCAGTAGGTGGCAGATCCCCTACATTGCTGTATTGCAAGACGAACCCTGTCCCTTCTCTTTTGTAAAGTTAGATTGAGGGAACAGTGTATGGTTAGGGTTAATAACATGTTCAATTTGGGTTCGGAATCATTCTGATTGATGAATAATGGTATTGGGAACCTGCGATATTTATAAAACTATAGAGGTGAAATATAAGTATAAAAACAGAAATCTAGGTAAGATTTGTAGCCCAGAAGGGAATGAGGCCCTTTATTGGGATACTTAGCTTTTAATTATGTTCTGCACGTTTGTCTCAGATAAATTGATAATCAATGGCATAGGACCTTGTACCTTGGAAGATTGATTGTAGAAGAGAACATCCACTCAAATTTGGATAGTCGGTAGGATTAGGAAGAGAGTCGGTAGGTTTAGGAAGAAGAGTGAGTATAAAATTTGGATCAAATGTTCTTTAGCAATACGGTTTCATTTACACAGTGAATGTAAATGTCAGCACATGCGAAGAGTCAGTCACAATGATGAACTGCGGAAAATATAGGAAAGAAGATATCAATAGAGACATTACAAAATCAGGCAATTGTAAAGTGAATGATAGGTTTACACATTTTCAACAGGATCGAGATTGAATACATAATTTTAGGAAGAAACAAATATGTAGTCACCAATAGAAATGACATTTGAAAGCATTATGCAAACTGGAAATGGATGTTTTTAGTAATCCATATTCAACTTCCATTTAGGATTTGGTGCAATCATAAGTGTGACCTTTGCATTTTGTGCCCAGAAAATTATTGTGATAAAATATATATGTAGATCATGTGACATGAGTATTTTTTCCACCATTTCTGTGAGCAATATTTTAAGACATATAAATTAGTATTGGGGGTACAAAGTGGTGTACCCTGTGTCTATGAATATAGAGATAATGCATGAATAGAACATACTGTAAATAAATAATATAACTGATTCCACTTTAAATAATGGATTGAATTGTTATCTGAAAATATATAAGAAATCATATATTGACATACAATCAATAATTCCAACCAGTTATATATCTAATTGTCATCTTAGGGTTATTGTTTATCATGAAGTGTGTGTGAGTTTTGCTTAAAAAGTGATTATGGAAGTCGAAAATAATGTGTTTGGAAAGAAGTCTCATGAAATTACCAGTCAAGAAATATGGAGGAATCCATGTGTTCTGAAGCAGGAAGTGATTGAAATTGAAACAAATGCCTATAAATTTGCTAAATTGTCGATGAAATATATATCCTGTGATGTGCATAAACTGAGGAAATAGTATGTACCAGTGTTGAATAAAAATGAACGTCAAAGTACACATCATGTACCATTGGAATCTACTTGCATTGATGTTAAACTGGGTCAGTTACTGTAAAAATATTAGGATTCGCGTGCATCACTCACCGAAGTTAGTTTTCTTTTTTTTTAATTTTTATTTATGCTTGTTCAAAACATTACATAGTTCTTGATACATCATATTTGTCACTTTGATTCAAGTGGGTTATGAACTCCCATTTTTACTCCGTTTACAGATTGCAGAATCACATCAGTTACACATGCATTGATTCACATATTGCCATACTAGTGTCTGTTGTATTCTGCTGCCTTACCTATCCTCTACTATCCCCCCTCCCCTCCCCTCTCCTCCCCTCTTCTCTCTCTACCCCCTCTACAGTAATAAATTTCTCCCCCTTGTATTATTTTTCCCTTTCTTCTTGTATGTAATTTTGTATAACCCTGAGGGTCTCCTTCCATTTCCATGCAATATCCCTTCTCTCTCCCTTTCCCTCCCACCTCTCATCCCTGTTTTAATGTTAATCTTCTTCTCATCCTCTTCATACCTATTCTGTTCTTAGTTAATCTCCTTATATCAAAGAAGACATTTGACATTTGTTTTGAAGGGATTGGGTAGCTTCACTTAGCATAATCTGCTCTAGTGCCATCCATTTCCCTGCAAATTCTATGATTTTGTCATTTTTTAATGCAGAGTAATACTACATTCTGTATAAATGCCACATTTTTTAATCCATTCATCTATTGAAGGGCATATAGGTTGGTTCCACAGTCTTGCTATTGTGAATTGTGCTGCTATGTACATCGATGTAGCAGTGTCCCTGCAGCATGCTCTTTTTAGGTCTTTAGGGAATTGACCGAGAAGGGGAATAGCTGGGTCAAATGGTGGTTTCATTCCCAGCTTTCCAAGAAATCTCCATAATGCTTTCCAAATTGGACGCACCAATTTGCAGTCTCACCAGCAATGTACAAGTGTACCTGTTTCCCCACATTCTCACCAACACTTGTTGTTTGACTTCATAATGGCTGCCAATCTTACTGGAGTGAGATGGTATCTAAGGGTGGTTTTGATTCACCTTTCTCTGACTACTGGAGATGGTGAGCATTTTTTCATGTACTTGTTGATTATATGTCCTCCTCTGAGATGTCTGTTGAGGTCCTCGGCCCATTTGTTGATTGGGTTATTTGTTATCTTATTGTTTAATTTTTTGAGTTCTTTGTATACTCTGGATATTAGGGCTCTATCTGAAGTGTGAGGAGTAAAGATTTGTTCCCAGAATTTAGGCTCCCTATTTACCTCTCTTATTGTTTCTTTTGCTGAGAAAAAACTTTTTGCTTTGAGTAAGTCCCATGTGTTGATTCTAGTTATTAACTCTTGTTATTAACTCTTGTGCTATGGATGTCCTATTGAGGAATTTGAAGCCCGACCCCACAGTATGTAGATCGTAGCCAACTTTTTCTTCTATCAGACGCCATGTCTCTGTTTTGATATCAAGGCCCTTGATCCATTTTGAGTGAACTTTTGTGCATGCAAGAGAAAGGGATTCAGTTTCATTTTGTTACATATGGATTTCCAGTTTTTCCAGCACCATTTGTTGAAGATGCTATCCTTCCTCCATTGCATGCTTTTAGCTCCTTTATCAAATAGAAGATTGTTGTAGCATTGTGGATTAATCTCTGTGTCCTCCATTCTGTACCATTGGTCCACCCGCCTGTTTTGGTACCAGTACCATGCTGTCATTGTTACTATTGCTCTGAAATTTAGTTTGAAATCTGGTATCGCTATACCGCCTGATTCACACATCCTGGTTAGAATTGCTTTTGCTATTCTGGATCTTTTATTATTCCATATGAATTTCATGATTGCTTTCTCTATTTCTACAAGAAATGCCGTTAGGATTTTGATTGGCATTACATTAAACCTATAGAGAACTTTTAGGAATATCACCATTTTGATGATATTAGTTCTCCCTATCCATGAACAGTGTATATTTTTCCATCTTCTAAGATCTTATTCTACTTCTCTTTTTAGGGTTCTGTAGTTTGCATTGTATAAATCTTTCACCTCTTTTGTTAGGTTGATTCCCAAGGATTTTAGTTTTATTTTTTGAGGATATTGTGAATGGAGTGTTTTTTTTTTTCTCATTTCCGTTTCAGAAGTTTTGTCACTGATATACAGAAATGCCTTTGACTTATGAATGTTGATTTTATATCCTGCCACATTGCTGAAATCCTTTCTTACTTCTAGTAGTTTTTTTTTGTAGACCCTTTTGGGTCTTCTATATATTGAATCATATCAGCTGCAAGTAGTGATAATTTAAGTTATTCTTTTCCTATTTTCATGCCTTTTATTTCTTTCATCTGTCTAATTGCTCTGGCCAGTGTTTCGAGAACTATATTGAATAGAAGTGGTGGTAGAGGACATCTCTGTCTTGTTCCAGATTTTAGAGGGAATGCTTCAATTTTTCTTCATTCAGAATAATGCTAGCCTGAGGCTTAACATAGATAGCTTTTACAATGTCGAGGTAAATTCCTGTTATCTCTAGTTTCTCAAATGTTTTGAACATAAAGGGATGCTAAGGGTCTATCCTTCTTATTTATTTTTTGCAGAACCAAGCTTTAGTTTTGTAATTTTTTCAATAGTTTCTTTTGTTTCAATTTTGTTGTTTTCCGCTCTGATTTTAGTTATTTCTTGCCTTCTGCTACATTTGCTGTTGTTTTGCTCTTCCTTTTCTAGGGCTTTGAGATGAAGTGTGAGCTCATTTATTTGTTGTTCTTTCCTATTTTTGAGGAATGACGTCAAGGTGGTGAATTTCCCTCTTAAAACACCTTTCATTGTGTCCCATAGACTCCGATATGTTGTTTCTGTATTTTCATTTATCTTGAAGAATTTTTTGATTTTCTCATTTATGTCTTCTGTAACACATTAATCATTCAGTAACATGTTGTTCATTTTCAATGTGATGTAGGATTTTTCCTTCCTTCTTTTTCATTGGTTTCCAGATTCATTCCATTACAATCCAATAAAATTCATGGTATTAAGTCCACCCTTTATATTTACTGAAGGTTGCTCTATGGCATAATATATGGTCTATTTTTTAGAAGGATCCATGTGCTGCTAAAAAATATTATATCCACTTGATGATGGTTGATATATTCTATATATGTCAGTTAAGTCAATGTTATTGATTGTGATATTGAGTTCTATAGTTTCTTTATTCAACTTTTATTTGGAGGATCTGTCCAATGGTGAGAGAGGTGTGTTGAAGTCATCCATAATTATTGTGTTGTGGGCTATTTGATTCTTGAACTTGAGGAGAATTTGTTTTATGAACGTCACAGCACCATTTAATGGTGCGTAAATATTGATAATTTTTATGTCTTGTTGGTGAATGGTTCCTTTTAACAGTATATAATTTCCTTCATTATCCCTTTTGATTAAATTAGTCTTGAAGTCGATTTAATTCGATTTGAGGATGGCCACCACTCCTTGCTTATGAGGACCGTGTGCATGGTATATTTTTTCCCAACCTTTCACCTTCAGCCTGTGTATGTCTTTTCCATTCAGATATGTCTCCTGGAGGCAACATATTGTTGGATTTGTTTTTTGAATCCAAGTTACAAGCCTATGTTGCTTTATTGGAGAGTTTAAGCCATTAATGTTTAGTGTAACTATTGATATATGGTTTCTACTGCCAGCCATGTTTGAATACTTATCGCTTTTTAAAATTTACTTTGTTTCTCCATGATTAGCTTTTCCCCCGCCCTCTGTCATTACTGAGGCACTTCCCACTGATGGTTTTGGTTGTTGTTTTTCATTTCTCTCTCGTGTAGTGTTTTGCTCAAGACACTTTGCAATGGTGGTTTTCTGGCTGCAAATTCTTTTACCTTTGTTTATCATGAAAGATTTTTATTTCGTTGTCGTACCTGAAGCTGAATTTTGCTGGATACAGAATTCTTGTTTGGCATCCATTGTCTTTCAATTTTTGAAATACGTTGTTCCAGGATCCTCTCACTTTCAGTGTCTGTGATGAAAAATAGGTTGCTAACCTTATTGGTTTACCCCTGAATGTAATCTTCCTCCTTTCTCTTGAAGCTTTTAAAGTTTTCTCTTTGTTCTGTATATTGGATAGCTTCATAACAATGTGTCTTGGCGTTGGTCTACTGTGATTTTGTGTGCTCTGTGTCCTGTAAGCATCTTCAATTTGTATATCCATTTCCTTTTTTATTTCTGGAAAATTTTCATTCCCATAGTTTGAATCTCTGTACCTTCCTCTAACCAGATGACTCATAAGTTTGGTTTTTTTATGTTATACCATATCTCTTGGATGTTTTTCTCGTGATTTTTTACCAGCCTTTCTGTGTTGGCTAGACTCTTTTCAAGATGATATATTTTGTCTTCATTATGTGACATTCTGTCTTCTACTTGCTCCACACGGTTAGTGATACTCTCAATTGAGTTTTTAATTTGGTTTATCGTTTCCTTCATTTCTAGAAATATTCTTTGAATATTTATAATCTCTATCTCCTGATAAAGAAGATTAACTTCTTCTTTTATCTGTTTATGTAATTCATTTTCAATGTGTTCTTTCACTGTATTTATTTGCTCTCTCGTATCCTCTTTAAGGTTCCATTTCATCTGTATAAGGTATTCCTTGAGTTCTTTATATGACCATTTTTCTGATAATTCTAGGTCCTCCTGAATATTTAGGTTATCCTTCATTGTTTGTACTCCTTTTCTTTCTTGCTTTTTGATGCTGCTCATGTTACTTCTTGTTCTGTTTGAGTGCTGAGTTACTTCTTATTCTTATAAATTTATTTGAAGCTTGGGAGGAAAGATATTAGAAGGGATGGGAAGAAGTCACTAAAGAGAATGAGAATAGGCAGGTAGAATTCAAGGATGGGGGAATAAGAAAATTGAAAAGAAATGAAAAGACAAAAGAAAAAAATGGAAAATAAAGAAATAAATAATTTTTTTAAAATAATAATGATAATTAAAAAATGAAAATTAAAATTTAAAATAATAATAATAGTAAAATTAAAAAAATAAAAACATTAAAATAAGTTAAAGAACAACACAAAAAATTTAAATGAAAGAAAAAAAATAAAAATAAAATAATAATAATAATAATAATACATGCAGTCATAGAGTTCAATTAACTTCTCTTCCAGTAGGTGGAGCTGTGCTCACTGGGCCAAGCTTCTCCTCTCAATAGGTGGGAACCAATCACTGTGCAGCAGCTCTTCCTCCCAGACTGGGCGGGTCTCTAATCCTGAGTGCCTAGGACCTTCTCTAGTGTTTCCTCAAGCCAGGCTCCGCTCAACTGTGATGCTCACCACAATACTTGCTACACGTCAGATCTCTGCTCCTGGTAGCCCTGTTTTCATCAACGCTTGGCACTCTCTCCCTGTTTGCCTCCCTCAGACCCTAAGTTTATAGAGCTTGGGGCTGGGAACCCCCAGCGAATTTGCTTGCTCTCTGGTATCCATGCCCACATTAGCTGGTGTAAGAGACCTCAGTTGTCAGCACTGGTAGGAGCGGTAGCCAGGAATTCCACGCCACAAGTCCCACAGCACACATGATTCCCTCGGTCTGGCCATCTTTCTCACGGGAGACCTGGGAGGGCCCCTTAAGGGAGAACTGGGAGGGGCCCTTAATGTTTCCCCGCTGTGTGGAGAGAGATGCATAGGGAATTACACACCTGTCGTACTGGTTTCAATGAAGTTATCTCCTCTGCCCATGACATCAGTTCTCTTCCACGGTGGTATCCCATGCAAATGGTGACCATTCGTTCCTTTTGCCAGGTGACCAATGCAATGGATGGGTCCTGACTGTGTCTCCAAAGCCCCATTTCAATCCAGTGGCCTTTTACCTCTGTAAATTCAGAAGGGCCGACCAGTTATTTCAGAGGGAACGTTAGTTCTGAGTCACAAGAAGCAGGCAAATCTGAGCTTCTATGCAGCCGATCCGGGCTCTGTGTGTTTTCTCAGGGGCCCAGACTGTTCGCACCAGATCCACGTCAGGTCAGCATTGCCTAGTGATTCTGAACAAACAGCATTTAGACAGTTTACGACTCCCTATGCCTGCGCAGCTAATGAGGTCAGATACTTGATTTCTCCATGTCCGCCACCATGTTGGATCTCTTATACTGCTACTTTTTAATGTCTGTGCGTGTGCGTGTGTGTGTGTGTGTGTGTATATATATATAATATATATATATATATATATATATATATATATATATATATATATATATATATATATAAGATTTCTTATATATTTTTAGATATCGATTCAATTCATTATTTGAAGTGGAACCAGTTATATTATTTATTCACAGGATGGTCTATTCATGCATTATCTCTATATTCATAGACACAGGGTACACCTCTGTGTACCCCTAACACTAATGTATATGTCTTCAAAATATTGCTCCCAGAAATGGTGGAAGAAATACTCATGTCACCTGATCCACATATATATTTTATCACAGTAAAATTCTGAACAAAAAATGTAAAGGTCACACTTATGATTGTACCGAAGCCTAAAAGAAAAGTGAAAATGTTTAACTAAAAACATCCATGTGAAGGTTGCCTAATGCTCTCAAATGTCAATCCTATTGGTGACAACATATTTGTTTCTTCCAATGATTATATATTCAAATTAAACCCTGTTGAAAATGTCTAATCCTATAACTCACTTTATACTTTGCCTGATTTCATAATGTCTCTATTGATACCTGCTTTCCTACTTATTTTCCCCAGTTCATCATTGTGACTGACTCTTCATATGTGCTGACATTTTCATTCATTCTCTAACCGAAACCCTATTGCTAAAGAACTTTTGGTCCAAATACTATACTCACTCTTCTTCCTAAACCTACCGACTATCTTCCTAATCCTACTGACTATCCATTTTTAACTGGATGTTCTCTTCTACATTAAATCTACCAAGGTACAAGGTCCTGTGCTTCAAATCATACCTAGATTTCTGTTTCCATACTTATATTTCACCTCTATGTTCTTTTAATTATCGCAAGTTCCCAATACCATTATTCATCGCACAGAATGATTCCTAACCCAAATTGAACCTGTTATTAACCCTAAACATACACTGTTCCCTCAATCTCATTTTACAGAAGAGCAGCGACAGAGTTGTTCTTAAAATACAGGGAATTAGGGGACCTTCCACCTGCTGAAAACCTCAAAGGTCCATGCAGAAATGATACCTGGAGAAGTTGTAGGGAGGTATGAAAGACCTGAGAGAGCAAAAGTCCTATTCCATGGCAAACAACCTGGTCAGGATAAAGGGATGTGTCTGAATCAGCCTCTCTCTACTTATGTTAGAGAAGATGGACTAAACCAGACCTGTGTGGAGAGCTGTTCCCAGGTGCCTATGGTTGATATAGCATTCTAACTTGTGCAAGTGTTCCAGGAAGTAGGAGCAGCCTCCATCTCATGGGACCCTTGGAAGCAAGTGTTAGGACAAACTGGTTGCCAAGGCAGTGACCTCATTCATTCAATTCCAAAGAAAGTGACATACCTCATTTCCTTGGTGATGGAACTCTATGATCTTTGTATCCTAGTGGCCAGGCACCCAGACGCTATCCCATTCCCAGTCACAGTGGTCTCACTTGTTTGGATTTACCAAGGACAGAGTCAGTATTTCTTGGTACCTACTAATGTGAGGATGGCCAAATGCCAGGAGAGCACTGAAGAGGTACCTTTTCTGAGAAAGCCAGTAGTGGCTCACCACTATTTCCTGACAACTTCACAGAGTTAGCCAAGGAAACCAGACCTGAGAGAGGACAGACTATTTCGAAGGAATATAGTATGGCCGAGCAGTTAGAGGACACTCCAGATAGTCACAGATCTACATGGGGGAAGGAGGTGCCATTATGGGAGTGGGTGTGGGTTTGTGGTTTTGCCTCATGTTCTAACAAAAGGTAGGAATGGCGGTTTGTTTGGATTGAAGTGGACTGTTTCGAGTAAGTCATTTGACAAGGTGAGTGTTTCTACGTTTGTGTATCCGAATATGTCCATTGTTGTAGACATTAGAAAAGAGAATGCATTAATGGATGTGTCCTGTCTAGTATAAATCTTACCATAATTCATCCTGCTCAATTTATGAATGGACTGCACCTTGTCTTATCGATGGGCAACACCTGCTATCATCCTAAGTTCCTGTTTTCTTCCTGAATTCTGGCCAGTCTCCAGAATAGGCTCAGGGATTTGTGTGCAAGATATGTACCACCTCCAAGCTCTGTGACATGGCCATATACTGGATAGCTGAAGAGAATGGAGATCATCTCAGAAAACTCAGATATCAGTGTGACCAGGAAAGTCTCAGTGGAGAAACCCTGCTTTGGGCCTTTTGCTTACCTTATGTTCTGTTGCCCTGAATGTCAGGAAGGTCTTTGCCTCAGGCCACCCCTTTGTGAAGCCTGAAGAAAACAGTTTTAAATTTGAAATGAATAGGCATCACCTGTGGCTCTTTGCTTAATTGCTTTGGAAAGGGATGTGTCTGAATTAGCCTCTTGGCCTTGTATGTGGCTGTGATTTTTATTCTCAGCACATGATGGATCCAAAGAATGATCGCATGTGCGCATCCAAAACCAAGATGGCCAAAAGATCAGTCATTGTGGATGAAGTCTCTCGCCTTCTTCTGTTAGGTTCCTGACATCCATCAAGTGAGAATACTGATCCTTTGGGTCAAATGAGTTCTTGAAATCTCTGCCGAGGTGCTTGGCTTTTCTCATGACTCTATTTCACATAAATATTCCATACCTGAAAGTCAGTAGGCCTCAAATTGGAGAAACAGAGCAGCATGAACGGCAGGCTTATTTGACCACTCCTGGTTCATATTAAGAGTGTCCAGGCCACCCTGACTTTAGGCAAATGAGGGGCAAGTGAGATTATTTTGGACACTACCAATGGCTGCACCCCTCATGGAAACCTCCAGCCAGAGGTCATGATGAGTGAATATATGGAAGAAGATGAGGGCCATGTGGGAGTGTTTTGGTTTTAATTGTGGTCATTTGTGTGGCGGTTGGAAGAAATGTCTGGGTCCACCTGGGCTTGAACTCTGGTGTGATTCCCCATAGAGACTTAGTTCTGGAACTCACCTCAGAGGAGTATTGCCATGAATTGTTTTGGGATTTTAGGAGGCCACGCATGAGAGTTGCCCTTGGAAACTGAGATCTGGCTTTCCACAGAGCACTGGGAATCTCAGCCAGCATATCACATGATATAATTGTGAAAAACTTGCAGCCATAGTTGAGAGTCAAAACACACATGGACCTCACATTTTACACCTCAATGTGCCTGGCTTCATGTGACCTTTTCCCCACTCTTTGGGAAGCCTTGCCTGTGAGAGTTCTCCAGAGTTTTCATTTAAATTAGCTTCCTCAACATTTAGTGGTTCCTGAATGAATTGAAACCCAGAGTTTCTCCAACTTCATCCTTGAAAAATGGCTTGATAAATACCATGAATTTTTGGAAGTTCCCACAACCAGGTGGCACTGGAGAACATTTGGATGTCCTGTTGCTGATCATGAGTATACCAGACAATGCCTTGATTGACTGGGTTTCATGAAAATGGTGTAGAACAGAGATGCCAGTAAGTTGGAGCCTGCTGAGTAGTGGGCCTAGAGCAGTGGTGGGCAGGTGTGTGATGAAACATCAGTGGTAGGGCCATGAGGATCTACCATTGCATTCCAAATGGCTTGTGACTGACATGGTGCAGCCAGCAGTCCCTTATATGTAAAGGCATCTTGTTATATGGTGAGGTTTCAGGTCAATGTTCTGAATCAGGTTGATATGGACGAGGGGGCAATGGGGCAAGCTAGGAGGGATAGAAGCCTGGTTGGTGCATTCTCCTGCAGACCCTGACCCAACACACGTGACAGAACTCCCTCCAGCAATATGTCCCAGTTGAGCTCCTGGTATTTCGTGAAGCAAATACCAAACTCCCAGTGCAGCAGGAAAAACACCACAAAAAGTGTAGGAGGACCAAATGGCTTCGCAGTCAACAGGGAGAGACACTTAGTCCTCAGTGGTCACAGTTTACCTACAAAGAGAGGATTCAGCATTGCTGCCTCATCTTCATTGGAAAATAAGAAACCATGTCCTTCAGGTCACATAGATGCAGAACCAGCTTTGATGGTCTCACTACTAAAGAAGCCAAATCTCCTGACAACATATATTTCAAGTGCCCAAACTCAGAGGCAGTTTCTCAAAAAGTTTTTAGGCTCTCAGAGCTCCCTGTTTGTGTTGTGTTTACCCTGTCCCTTACTTTTGGAAACTCCTCTACCACCTCCATGGTTATGAACTCTTGAGCATTTTCCATTCCAGATATGTATTCACTGATTTTCTAACTCTTCTCCTCTAATTATGTTTTACCTGGGGTGAAGGTAATGTCAAGGCATTTTTCTGGATGAGAGTGAGAGGATATCAGACCTTAACAGATATTTGTGAAGCACATATTTGCTTACACATTGAATTCATTTTCCAATTTTCCTTTTGAAATACTGAATCCCTGACACTAACCCATACCTACTAGAATCAGACAACTCATCCTAATATAATGGAGAAAAATAACCCAAACAGAATAGAAATTCAAGCAGTTCAGAGGAGGCATCTTTTATAGTTGGACTTGCCTTTTGCATTATATATGGTAGGAGTTATAAATCTAGTCAATTTTTATTTGAAATAGTTCTCCATGTGTTTTTAAAGATAACAAATGTGTGAAATCCTGTTTCCCTTTCTCTGTAGCCAATTCACACATGTATATTTATATGCACATATAGAATCCTACCAGGAATCCCACGTACATTTTTGTGAGGTTTCTCACTTCGCAGATTCAAATTGTGAGAAGAGATCACTCCTCTTAAACGCTGTTAGAACTGAAGATTCAAACTATAGGGGAGCTTTCTAGTAGAACAACATTATACATATACTCATGTTCAGTAAAATAATTATTTTTGCATCTGTGGATGATATATATTTCCTGATGAATTTTGATTTTCATATATATTGCTGCTTTTTAATGTCTGTGTGTAGTTTGTATGTGTGTGTGTGTGTGTATATATATATATATATATACACACACACACACTATTCAGATTTTTCAATATATAAAATATATGTGTCTTATATACACTTTCTAAATTCATTCATGTTCATGTATATGGATTTATAATCAACTTTTCACAAGATTATTTTCCGAAATATTCATCCACCTGAAATACATATTTGTTTCCTAGTACTGAAAACAAACTTCAGTGAATGGTGCCTACAAATTCTAATAATTTTACAGTAACTGACCCAGTTTACCACCAATGCAAGTAGATTCCTATGGGACATGATATGTAATTTGAGGTTCATTTGTATTCAACACTGGTACATTATTATTTCTTCAGTTTTTGCACATCATACGATATATATTTCATCCACAAGTTCACAAATTTACAGGCATTTGTTTCAACTTTAATCAATTCCTGTTTCAGAACACAAGTATTATCAGGGTTTCTGAACTCGTCTTTTCATGACGCTTCTTTCCAAACAAGTTATTTTCGATTTCCATAATCACTGGTGAAGTAAAACTCACACCCTTCGTGATAAACCAAAACACTAATATTACCATTATATGTATACCATTTTGGAAAGAATGATTGTATATCAATATAACATTTCCTGTAATTTTTCAGATATCAGTTCAATCCATTATTTATAGTTGGAACAAGTTATATAATTTATTCACAGTATGTTCTATTCATGCTTTACCTTTATATTCATAGACACAGTGTACACCTCTTTGGACCCCCAATACTAATTTTACGTCTTCAATATATTGCTACCAGAAATGGTGGAAGAAATACTTATGTCACCTGATCTACATATACATTTTATCACAATAATATTCTGAAAAAAAATTTAAAGGTCACACTTATGACTGTACCAAAGCCTAAAAGGAAAGTGAACATGGATTAATAGAAACATCCATGTCCATGCTGCCTAATGCTCTCAAATGTCAATCCTATTGGTGACAACATATTTGTTTCTTCCTAAGATTATATATTCAAACTCAACCCTGTTGAAAATGTCTAATCCTATCACTCACTTTATATTTTGCCTGATGCAATAATGTCTCTATTGATATCTGCATTTCTACATATTTTCCCAGTTTATCATAGTGACTGACTCTTCATATGTGCCGACATTTACATTCACTCTCTAACCGAAACCATATTGCTAAAGAACTTTTGGTCTAAATCCTATAATCGCTCTTCTTCCTAAACCTACCGACAATCTTTCTAAACCTACTGACTATCCCTTTTTACTGGATGTTCTCTTCTACGTTCAATCATCCAAGGTACAAGGTCCTATGCCATTGTATATTGAATTATCTGAGACATCTTTAGAGAACATAAATCAAGCTAAGTATCCCAATCAAGGGCCCAATGCCCTTCTGGGTTTCAAATTATACCTAGATTTTTATTTTCATACTTATATTTCACCTCTACATTCTTGTAAATCTCACAGGTTGCCAATACCATTATTCATCGCACAGAATGATTCCTAACCCAAATTGAACCTGTTATTAACCCTAAACATACACTGTTCCCTCAATCTCATTTTACAGAAGAACAGGGACGGAGTTGTTCTTACAATACAGGAAAGTAGGGGACCTTCCACCTGCTGAAAACCTCAAAGGTCCATACAGAAATGATACCCGGAAAAGTTATAGGCAGCTATGAAGGACCTGAGAGAGCAAAAGTCATCTTCCATGGCAAACAACCTGGTCAGGATGAAGGGATGTGTCTTAATCAGCCTCTCTCTTCTTATTGTAGAGAAGATGGACCAAATCAGGCCTGTGTGGAAAGCTGTTCATGGGTGCCTATGGTTGATATACCATTCTAACTTGTGAAAGTGTCACAGGAAGTAGGGGCAGCCTCCATCTCATGGGACCCTTGGAAGCAACTGTTAGGAAAAAGGGGTGCCAAGGCAGTGGCCTCATTCAGTTCCAAAGAAAGTGACATATCTAATTTCCTTGGTGATGGAACTCTCTGAACTTGCTATCCAAGAACCAAGACACCGAGAGGCAATCCCAGTCCAAGTCCCTGTGGGCTCACTTGATTGGATTTTCCAAGGACAGAGTCAGTCTTTCTCGGTACCTAATGATGTGAGTATAGCCAAATACCAGGAGAGCACTGAAGAGGTACTTTTCCTGAGAAAGCAGGTAGTGGCTTGCCACTTTTTCCTGACAACTTTACAGAGTTGGTCAAGGAAAGCAGATCTGATAGGGGACACGCCATTTCAGGGGAACATAATATGGCCCACCAGTCAGAGTTAACTCCGGAGAGTCACAGAACTACTTGAGGGAAGGAGGTGCCTTTGTGAGTGTGGGTTTGTTGTTTTGTCTCATATTCTGAGAATAGGTAGGGAAGGCGGTTTGTTTGATTTGGAGTGAACTGTTTCTAGTAAGTCGTTTGACAAAATGAGTGTTTCTATGTCTGTGTATCCCACTGTGTCCGTGGTTGTGACATGAGAAAAGAGAATGCAACAATGGATGTGTCCTGTCTAGTAGAAAGCTTCCCATTATGCATCCTGCCTAATTTATGAATGGAGTGCGGCTTGCCTTATGGATGAGCAATGCCTATTACCTTCCTAAGTCCCTGTTTTCTTCTGAATTCTGGCCACTCTCCAGAATAGGCTCATGGTTTTGTGTCCAAGATATGCAACAACTCCAAGGTCTGTGACATGGCCATGTACAGGATAGCTGAAGGGAATGGCCAGCATCTCAGAAAACTCAGATATCAGTGTGACCAGGAAAGTCTCAGTGGATATACCCTGCTTTTGGCCTTTTGCTTACCTATTGTTCTGTTGCCCTGAATATCAGGAAGGTCTTTGCCTCAGGCCACCCCTTTGTGAAGCCTGAAGGAAACAGTTTTCAAATGGAAATGAATGGGCATCACTTGTGGCTCTTTCTTAGTTGCTTTGGAAAGGGATGTGTCTTAATTAGACTCTTGGCCTTGTATGTGGCTGTGACTTTGATTCTCAGCAGCTGATGGATCTAAAAATGATCCCATGTGTGCATCCAAAACCATAATTGCCAAAAGATCAGTCATTGTGGATGAAGTCTCTCGTCTTCCTCTGTTAGGTTGCTGACCTCCATCAAGTGAGAATAGGTATTCCTTGGGTCAAATGAGTTCTTCAAATCACTGCAGAGGTGCTTAGGTTTTCGTATGACTCCAAATCACATAAAGAATCTATACTTGAAAGTCAGTAGGCCTCAAATTGGAGAAACAGAGCAGTATTAACGGGAGGCTTATTTGATCACTCCTGGTTCACAGAAAGGGTGTCCAGGCCAACATGACTCTAGGCAAATGAGGGGCAAGGGAGTTTATTTGGACACTGTCTTTGGGTGAGCCCTTCATGGAAACCTCCAGACAGAGGTTACGATGAGTGACTATATGGAAGAAGATGAGGACCATGTTTGAGTGTTTTGTTTTTAATTGTGGTCATTTGTGTGGTGGTTGTAAGAAATATCTTGGTCCACCTGGGCTTGAACTCTGTTGGGATTTCCCTTAAAGACTGCGTTCTGGAACTGAACTCAGAGAAGTATTGCCATGAATAGAAATACAGGCAGTTTAGAGGAGGCATGGTGTATATTTGGACTTGCCTTTTGCATGATACAGAGTAGGAGTTAAATCTAGTCAATTTTTTGTTGAAATAGTTCTCCATGTGTTTTTAAAGTTAAAAAATTGTGAATTCCTGTCTCCCTTTCTCTGTAGCCTATTCAGCACATATATTTTTATATGGATATATAGAATCATACCTGGTACCACACATACATTCTTGTGAGGTGGATGAGTTGGCAGATACAAATTGTGAAAAGAGATCACTCCTAATTAACCGTGTTGGAACTGAATATTCAACCAATGGGTGAGCTTGCTAGTTGAACAACATTATACATAAATCCATGTTCAGTAAAATGAATATTTTTGGATCTTTTTATGATATATATTTTATGAAAATTTTGATTGACATATATTTTGCTATTTTTTTTTCTGTGTGTGTGTGTGTGTGTGTGTGTGTGTGTGTGTGTGTTTTGTGTCATTCGCCTGTTCTGTAAAACAACTTCAGAGAGAGAGGTTAAAAATTCATGCAAAGCTCTGATGGAGGTATCTAATATCTTAGTTTTGGTCTATTGCTTCTTCTAATTGGGTCATTTGTTGTGTCCCATGGACGAGGGCAATGGTTCCTGTGCCCACCCCTGAAGCAACTCCTATTCCGAATAGGATGGCTAAAGTGAGGGATATATGTCCCCAGTGGAAACGGGTTGTATGCCCCTCTATTTCATTTTCAAATGAACCTGCATCATGACAGAGCACTCTGGGAAACATCTGCACCATTACACAATTAATCACATCTGTTGACAATTTCTTTAAAACATAAACAATGTTTAATTATATACAATTATGCTGTTGTAGGGACGGACAAGGCAAGGTACCTAAGATAGCAACGAAGACAGGGAAACCGTCCTATTTGGTTGCAACCAGATTCAGAGGGCATTGCTTCTGTTGTAATCAATTATTCTCCTGAAACTCAAGTTTAGGTAGTTTCAGAATTTTGTACCCAACATGTAAGGGAAGGGGCTCAGAAGTTCACAGTCTTCAGAAGTTCAAAAAAGCCGTTGTTGTTTCTGTTTTTACCTCAGTTCTGGGCAAGTTAACTTTTCAAGGACACCTGGGAGGGAAAGAGCTTTTTCCTACCTTTCTTATTTTTCACCCCTGACAGCTGTTACCATGGAGCCCTGATGGTAACTTCTTTATCTTAGAAATATAGCCATCTCTGTAAAGCCCCAGCTCATGGCCAGAGGCCTTGTTCATTATTTTGTGGAAAACAAGTAATGGGGTGTCTAGCATAGAAGGGCTTATTTTTTTAGCCAGTGGCCAAGTAGAACAAGGCAACACTAAAAGAGGAAGTTTATCTACATTGAACTCTTTTATAGGGACTCTTTTGCTGAAAGTCCTAAAGTCAGCCATGGTGAAGACTTCTGTAGAAAGTCAGTTAAGAATTTTCTGTAGGCCTGGTACAGAAGGGGAAGACAGGGAAGGTGGGGCTGACAGCAGCTCCGAGGATCTGAGAATAAGGAAGGAGAGATGTAAAAGAATAATGGGAAAGGGGTTTGGGATTTTCCTAGCAACAAAAACTTGAGCTGTAGAACAGGTAGAGCAGAGGGGAAGACAAGAGTGAGTATCCCAAAATGCATGTGAGGGACTTTAAATTTTTAGTAAACTGTTTTCAGTGATGACAAAGCAACTTTAAAGGCCATTTTCATTACATCTTTGATAGGAGTCTGAGGGCTCTCCTCAGCTAGTTTCAGCTTTGTGTTAGCTGGTAAGAGGACCTGGTGGGACCCGGGGCGGGCACGGACAGGAGAAGAGAGGAGTGAGTCGGTGGATGGGAACCTGAGTACCTGCTACTTCAGCAAGATGGCGATGGTCTGAGAACCAGCAGAGATTTGGGTTTTTGATCTAATAATTGGAGGGGAGAAATCAGGTTGCTGAGGTGAGAGTGACAGCAGAGACTCTGGAGCACAAGGCTGAAGGTGAGGATTGATTGGATAAGCATAGTTCAGGATATGAGTGAAGGATGGAAAAGGCATGCCCATAGGGGAATCTCCTTTCACCCTTTTGAGCACTTGCAGAAGTTAAAAAGGTCACACAGGGCTGGGGATGTGGCTCATTTGTAGCACGCTCGCTTGGCATGCGTGCGGCCCGGGTTCGATCCTCAGCACCACATACAAACAAAGATGTCGTGTCCAGCAAAAAACTAAAAAATAAATATTAAAAATTCTCTCTGTCTCTCTCTCTGTCACCTCTCTCTTTAAAAAAAATGGTCACGCAGAATTTGAGGATCAAGAGACCCCTCTGGGGGCCATCGGTTTTGGTTATCTAATTGGTAATATGGCCTATGCTGTGTACTGAATTTGATGAGGAGTTTGTGTTCCATCAGGCAGCCCCTGTATGCTCACATCCCCATGACGTACAGCAAAAGTCTGCCAGGCATTCTGGGATTACTAAAAAGGAGTGATGGATTTTTCCTTTCCCCAGGTCCATGATCCTCTTAGTTATACAAGTCCGATATTTACTGCCATTAGCCCCTTGAACTAGAGACCTTTTATTTGATAGAGGGCCCAATGGGGCCTTAAGGGCTGAGTTTATTGCCCCTGTATCCACTTCAAAGTTTACTGGTGTCTCCTCCACTTCAAAAGATACGCTGAGCTCAGGGAGGGGATCTGAGCCCCGACTTTCGTAGTCATGCTGAAGAGTCAGAAAGGCTGGCTGGCGTGGCTGCCTCTTTCTAGGGAACTCTTGAACCCAGTGTCCTCTTTCTTTACAGTAGGCACATTGATCTGAGGTCAGGGGTGGCCTCTGGCGTGGGACCAGGTATCCCTTCCTGTCTCCCTGTTTCTTAATTTCTGGCCTTTTTGTTATTGTGACCGGGACCTTAGTCAACTCCTTAGTCTGTCTTTTGTTTCTTTTATCCTCCTTTTGCTCCCTTCTCTTCCTCAGTTTCTCTCTTATAGTATACTTTCTCGGCTTCTCTGACTAAATCTCTCAAAGTCATATCTTGTAATCCATCTAAGCATTGTAACTTTCTTTAAATATTCAAGGCAGCATGCCCAATAAAGGCCATTGTGACAGATGATTTTTGATCCTCTGCATGAGGATCGAAAGGAGTATATCTCCTATATGCCTCCGTAATTCTCTCTAGAAACATAGAGGAAGATTCATCAGGCCCGCAGGCGTGGTACCCACGTCACCCCAAATGGAGTAGGGAAAGAGCAGTGCCACTGCCTGCTCCCGGATCAGGCCCAGCCACCAGCTGGTGTGGTAGTCACATCACCCAAATTGTAGTAGGGGCCAAGCAGGCTGCCCCCCGCGCCCGCCACAAAAGCAGACCTGTGACTGACCTTCGGAACAGGCCCAGAGGCCTGCCACCATGGTAGACATGACACCCCAATTGGAGTAGTGGCAGAGCAGAGCTTTCTCCCGCGCCCAGTACAAGCACAACGGCCCACCGGCGTGGTAGTCACGTCAACCCAATTGGAGTAGGGGCAGAGCAGAGTGTTTGCCCGCACCCGGAACAGGCCCAGCAATCTGCCAGCATGGTAGTCACGACACCCCAATTGCAGTAGGGCCAAAGCAGAGCCACCACCCATTCCCGCAAGGTAGGCAGACCTGCAACTGACCGGCGGAACAGGACTAGCGGCCTGCAAGCACAGCAGACACATCAACCCATTTGGTTCTTTGAAAAAATAAAAAAAATCTACAGACCCTTAGCCATGCTAACGAAGACAAAAAGAGAGAGAACTCAAATTACTAGCATACAGGATGAAAAAGACAATATCATAACAGATATTTCAGATATACAGAAGATAATCCGAAATTATTTTGAATCTTTGTACTCTAATAAAATAGAAGACAGTGAAGGCATCGATAAATTTCTTAAGTCATATGATCTGCCCAGATTGAGTCAGGAGGATATAGACAACCTAAACAGACCAATATCAATTGAGGAAATAGAAAAAACCATCAAAACACTACCAAGTAAGAAAAGCCCAGGACCTGATGGGTATACAGCAGAGTTTTACAAAACCTTTAAAGGGGAACTAATACCAATACTTTTCAAGCTATTTCAGGAAATTGAAAAAGAGGGAGAACTTCCAAATTCATTCTATGAGGTCAACATCACTCTGATTCCTACACCAGACAAAGACACTTCAAAGAATGAAAACTACAGACCAATATCTCTAATGAGCCTAGAGGCAAAAATCCTCAATTAAATTCTGGCAAATCAGATACAAAAGCATATCAAAAAAATTGTGCACCATGATCAAGTAGGATTCATCCGTGGGATGCAAGGCTGGTTCAATATACAGAAATCGATAAATGTTATTCATCACATCAATAGACTTAAAAATAAGAACCATATGATCATCTCGATAGATGCAGAAAAAGCATTCGACAAAGTACAGCATCCCTTTATGTTTAAAATTCTAGAAAAACTAGGGATAACAGGAACATACCTCAATATTGTAAAAGCAATCTATGCTAAGTCTCAGGCTAGCATACTTCTGAATGGAGAAAAATTGAAGGCATTCCCCCTAAAATCTGGAACAAGACAGGTATGCCCTCTTTCACCACTTCTGTTCAACATAGTTCTCGAAACACTGGCCAGAGCAATTAGAGAGATGAAAGAAATTAAAGGCATATAAATAGGAAAAGAAGAACTTAAATTATCACTATTGCAGATGACATGATTCTATTCCTAGCAGACCCAAAAGGGTCTACAAAGAAACTAATAGAGCAAATAAATGAATTCAGCAAAGTGGCAGGATATAAAATCAACACTCATAAATCAAAGACATTCCTGAATATCAGTGACAAATCCTCTGAAACGGAAATGAGGACAACCACTCCATTCACAATATACTAAAAAAAAAAAATAATTGGGAATCAACCTAACAAAAGAGGTGCAAGTTTTATACAAGGAAAACTACAGAAACCTAAAGAGAAAAATAGAGGAAGATATTAGAAGATGTAAAAATGTACCCTGTTCATAGATAGACAGAACTAACATCATCAAAATGGCGATATTACTAAAAGTTCTCTATAGGTTTAGTGCAATGCCAATCAAAACCCAACGGCATTTCTTGTAGAAATAGAGAAAGCAATCATGAAATTCATATGGAAAAATAAAAGACCCAGAATAGCAAAAACAACACTAAGCAGGAAGTGTGAATCAGTCGGTATAGGGATACCAGACTTCAAACTATACTGCAGAACAATAGTAACAAAAATAGCATGGTACTGGTACCAAAACAGGTGGGTGGACCAATGGTACAGAATAAAGGACACAGAAACCAATCCAAAAAATACAACTATCTTACATTTGATAAAGGGGCTAAAAGCATGCAATGGATGAATGATAGCATCTTCAACAAATGGTGCTGGGAAACCTGGAAATCCATATGTAACAAAAAGAAACTGAATCCCTTTCTCTCGCCATGCACAAAAGTTAACTCAAAATGGATCAAGGAGCTTGATATCAAATCAGACATGGTGTCTGATAGAAGACAAAGTTGGCTACGATCTACATACTGTGGGGTCGCCTCCAAATTCCTCAATAGGACACCCATAGCACAAGCGTTAATAACTAGAATCAACACATGGGACTTACTCAAACTAAAAAGGTTTTTTCTCAGCAAAAGAAACAGTAAGAGAGGAAAATAGGGAGCCCACATCCTGGGAACAAATCTTTTCTCCTAACACTTCAGATAGAGCACTAATATCCAGAGTATACAAAGAACTCAAAAAATTAGTCAATAAGATAACAAATAACCCAAACAACAAATGGGCCAAGAACCTGAACAGACACTTCTCAGAGGAGGACATAAAATCAATCAACAAGTACATGAAAAAATGGTCACCATCTCCAGCAGTCAGAGAAATGTGAATCAAAACCACCCTAAGATACCATCTCACTCCAGTAAGATTGGCAGCCATTATGAAGTCAAACAATCACAAGTGCTGGCGAGGATCTGGGGAAACAGGTACACTTGTATATTTCTGGTGGGACTGCAAATTGGTGCAGGCAAATGGGAAAGCAGTATGGAGATTTCTTGGAAAGCTGGGAACGGAACCACCATTTGACCCAGTAATTCCCCTTCTCGGTCTAAAACCTAAAGACCTAAAAAGAGCATGCTACAGGGACACTGCTACATCGATGTTCATAGCAGCACAATTCACAATAGCAAGACTGTGGAACCAACCTAGATGCCCTTCAATAGAAGAATGAATGAAAAAAATGTGGCATTTATACACAATGGAGTATTACTCGGCATTAAAAAATGACAGAATCATAGAATTTTCAGGGAAATGGATAGCATTAGAACAGATTATGCTAAGTGAAGCTAGCCAATCCCTAAAAAACAAATGCCAAATGTCTTCTTTGATATAAGGAGAGTAACTAAGAACAGAGTAGGGACGAGGAGCATGAGAAGAAGATTAACATTAAACAGGAATGAGAGGTGGAAGGGAAAGGGAGAGAGAAGAGAAACTGCATGAAAATGGAAGGAGAACCTCAGGGTTATACAAAATTACATACAAGAGGAAGTGAGGGGAAAGGGAAAAATAATACAAGGGGGAGAAATTTATTACTGTATAGGGGGTAGAGAGAGAAGAGGAGAGGCGACTGGAGGGGAGGGGGGATAGTAGAGGATAGGAAAGGCAGCAGAATACAACAGACACTAGTATGGCAATATATGAATCAATGGATGTGTAACTGATGTGATTCTGCAATCTGTATACGGGGCAAAAATGGGAGTTCATAACCCACATAAATCAAAGTGTGAAATATTATTTATCAAGAACTATGTAATGTTTTGAACAACCATATATAAAAATTTAAAAAAAGAGATAACTAAATTCGGTGAATAATGCACGAGAATCCTAATATTTCTACAGTTTAAAATCAATGCCAGTAGATTCCTATGGGACATGATGTGTATTTTGACGTTCATTTTTATTCAACAATGGTACATTACTATTTCATGAGTTTATGCACATCATAGGATATATATTTCATCCACAAATTAGCAAATTTATAGGCATTTGATTGAATTTCAATCGCTTCCTGCTTTACAATATATGCATTCCTCCAGGTTTCCTGAAAGGTCTTTTCATGAGACTTCTTTCCAAACATATTATTTTCGATTTCCATAATCACTTTTGAAGCAAAACTCACACACTGTTCATGATAAACCAAAACACTAATATTACCATTAGATGTATAATTGGTGGGAATGAATGATTGTATATCAATATAAGATTTCCTGTAATTTTCCAGATATCAGTTCAATATATTATTTAATGTTTGAACAAGTTATATTATTTATTCAGAGTATTGTCTATTCATGCTTTATCTCTATATTCATAGACACAGGGTGCACCTCTTTGTACCCCCAATACTAATTTTACGTCTTCAATATATTGTTTCCAGAAATGGTGGACGAAATACTCATGTCACCTGATCTACATATACATTTTTTCACAGTAATATTCTGGACAAATAATGTAATGGTCACGGTTATGATTGCACGAAGGACTAAATGAAAAGTGAACATGGATTACTAAAAACATCTATGTCCAGGTTGCCTAATGCTCTTAACTGTCAATCCTATTGGTGACTACATATTTTTTTCTTCAAAAGATTATGTATTCAAACTCAACCCTGTTGAAAATGTCTAATCCTATCACTCACTTTATACTTTGCCTGATTTCATTATGTCTCTATTGATATCTGCATTTCTACATTTTTTCCCAGCTCATCATAGTGACTGACTCTTCATATGTGCTGACATTTACATTCACTCTCTAACCGAAACCCTGTTGTTAAAGAACTTTTGTCCAAATCAAATACTCACTCTTCTTCCTAAACCTACCGACTAGCTTCATAATCTTACTGACTATCCCTTTTTGACTGGATGTTCTCTTCTACATTCAATCATCCAAGGTACAAAGTCCTATGCCATTGTGTATTGAATTAACTGAGACATCTTTGCAGAACATAATTCAAAGCTAATTATCCCAATCAAGGGCTCAATGCCCTTCTGGGCTTCAAATCATACCTAGATTTCTGTTCTCATACTTATATTTAACCTCCATATTCTTTTAAATATCGAAGGTCCCCAACACTATTATTCATCACACAGAATGATTCCTAACACAAATCGAACCTGTTATTAACCCGAAACATACACTGTTCCCTCAATCTCATTTTACAGAAGAGCAGGGACAGAGTTGTTCTTACAATACAGGAAAGAAGGGGACAGTCCACCTGCTGAGAACCTCAAAGGTCCATGCAGAAATGATACCTGGACAAGTTGTAGGCAGGTATAAAGGACCTGAGTGAGCAAAACTCATCTTCCATGGCAAAACACCTGGTCAGGATGAAGGGATGTGTCTTAATCAGCCTCTCTCTTCTTATTGTAGAGAAGACTGACAAAACCAGACCTGTGTGTAGAGCTGTTCCTGGGTGCCTATCGTTGATATTTCATTCTAACTTGTGAAAGTGTCACAGGAAGTAGGGACCGGCTCCATCTCATGGGACCCTTGGAAGCAACTGTTAGGGAAAAGTGGTTGCCAAGGCAGTGACCTCATTCAGTTCCAAAGAAAGTGACATACCTCATTATTTGGTGATGGAACTCTCTGAACTTGGTATCCAAGAAGCCAGGCACCCAGAGGCAGTCCCAGTTCCAGTCCCAGTGGACTCGCTTGTTTGGATTTTCCAAGGACAAAATCAATCTTTCTTGGTACCTACTGATGTGAGGATGGCCAAATGCCAGAAGAGCTCTGAAGAGGGACCTTTCCTGAGAAAGCAGGTAGTGGCTCACCACTTTTTCCTGACAACTTCACAGAGTTGGCCATGGAAACCAGATCTGAAAGAGGACAGGCCATTTTGGGAGAACATAGTATGGCTCACCAGTCATAGGACACTCCTTCTAATCACAGACATACTTGGGGGAAGGAGCTGCCTTTGTGGGAGTGGGTATGGCTTTGTGGTTCTGTCTCATGTTCTGAGAATAGGTAGGAAAGGCGTTTTTTATTTGTTGTTTTTTTTTTTTGTTTTTGGTTTTCAGTGGACTGTTCTAGTAAGTCGTTTGACAAGGCAAGTATTTCCATGTCTGTGTATTCCACTGTGTCCGTTGTTGTAAACATTAGGAAAGAAAATGCATTAATGAATGTGTCCTTTAAAGTATAAATATTCCCAAAATTCATCCTGCCCAATATATGAATGAACTGCAGCTTGTCTTATCGAAGGGAAACACCTGCTATCTTCCCAAGTTAATGTTTTCTTTCTGTATTCTGGCCAGTCTCCAGAATAGGCTCATGGTTTTGTGTCCACGATATGTACCACCTCCAAGCTCTGTGACATGGTCATGTACTGGATAGCTGAAAAGAATGGCGAGCATCTCAGAAAACTCAGATATCTGTGTGACCAAGAAACTCTCAGTGGAGAGACCCTGCTTTGGACCTTTTGCTTAAGTACTGTTTTGTTACACTGAATATCTGGAAGGTCTTTGCTTCAGGGCACCCCGTTGTGAAGCCTGAAGAATATAGTTTTGAAATGGAAATGAATAGGCATCACCTGTGGCTCTTTGCTTAATTGCTTTGGAAATGGATGTGGCTGAATTAGCCTCTTGGCCTTCTTTGTGGCTGTGATTTAGATTCTCAGCACATGATGGATATAAAGAATGATCCCATGTGTGCGTCCAAAACTATAATGGCAAAAAATCAGTCATTGTGGATGAAGTCTCTCGTCTTCCTCTGTTAGGTTCCTGACCTCCATCAAGTGTGAATAGGGATTCTTTGGGTCAAATGAGTTCTTCAAAGCCCTGATGAGGTGCTTGGGTTTTCGCATGACTCCAAATCACATATAGATTCTATACCTGAAAGTCAGTAGGCCTCAAATTGTAGAAACAGAGCAGTATTAACGGCAGGCTTATTTGATCACTTCTGGTTCACAGGAGGGCTGTCAAGGCCACCCTGACTTTAGCCAAATGAGGGGCAAGCGAGCTTTTTTTGGACACAGTCTTGGGCTGTGCCCCTGATGGAAAACTCCAGCCAGAGGTTACGATGAGTGACTATATGGAAGAAGATGAGGGCCATGTGGGAATGTTTTGGTTTTAATTTTGGCCATTTGTTTGGCGGTTTGAAGAAATGACTGGGTCCACTTGGGCTTGAACTTTGGTGTGATTCCCCTTAGAGACTGAGTTGTGAAACTGAACTCAGAGAAGTATTGCCATGAATTTTGTTTGGATTTTAGGATGCCACGCATGTGAGTCGCCCTTGTAAACTGAGATCTAGGGCCAGGGTGGCTTTCCACAGAGCACTGGGAATCTCTGCCAGGATATCACATGATTTTATTCTCAAAGACATGGCAGCCATATTTGAGAGTCGAAAAATACATAGGACTCACATTGTAGACTTTAATGGGCCTGGCATCATGTGACCATTTTGGCACTCTTTCAGAAGCCTTGCCTGTGAGAGTTCTCCAGAGCTTTTATTGAATTGAGCTTCCTCAACATTTAATGGTTACTGAATGAATTGAAAGCCACAGTGCCTCCAACTTCATCCTTGAAAAATGGCTAGATAAATACCATGAAAATTTTGAAATTCCCATGACCAGGTGGCACTGGAGAACCTTTGGATGTCCTATTGCTGATCAAGAGTATACCAGACAGTGCCTTGATTGACTGGGTTTCATGAAAATGGTGTAGTACAGAGATGCCAGTAAGTTAGAGCCTGCTGAGTAGTGGGCCTAGAGCAGTTTTGGGCAGGTGTGTGATAAATCACCAGTGGTAGGGTCATGAGGATCTACCATTGTATTCCAAATGGCATGTTACTTACATGGTGCAGCCAGCAGACCCTTATATGTAAAGGCATCTTGTTATATGGAGAGGTTTCAGGGCAATGTTCAGAATTAGGTTGATATGGACAAGGGGGCAATGGGGCAAGCTATGAGGGATAGAAGCCGGGTTGGTGCATTCTCCTGCATACCCTGGCACACCACACGTGACAGAACTCCCTCCAGCATTGTGTCCCAGTTTAGCTCCTTGTATGTCATGAAGCAAATACCAAACTCCGAGTGCAGTAGCAAAAACACGACAAAAAGTGGACCAGGACCAAATGGCTTCACAGTCCACATGGGGAGAAACTTAGTCCCCAGTTGTCACAGTTTACCTACAAAGAGATAATGCAGCACTGCTGCTCATCTTTATTGGAATATAAGAAGCCATGTCCTCCAGGTCACATAAATGCAGACCCAGCTTTGATGGTCTCACGCAAAGAAGTCAAATCTCCTGACAACAACATATTTTTCAAGTGCCCAACCTCACAGAAAGTTTCTCAAAAAGTTTTTAGGCCAGAAGAGCTCCATGTTTGTGGAGTGTTAACCCAGTCCCTTACTTTTGGAAACTCCTCTACCACCTCCAAGATTGTGAACTCCTGAGCATTTCCATTCCAGATATGTATTCACTGATTTTCTAACTCTTCTCCTCCAATTGTGTCTTAATTGGGGCAAAGGTATTGACAAGGCATTGCTCTGGATGAGAGTGGAAGGATATTTATGCAGCACATATTTGCATACACATTGGATTCATTTTTCAATTTTCCTATTGAAATAGTGAATCCCTGACACTAACCCGAACCTATTAGGCTCAGACTACTCAACCTAATAAAAAGGAGAAAAATAACCCAAACAAATATAAATACAAGCAGTTCAGAGGAGGCATGTTGTATATTTGGACTTGCCTTTTGCATTATATAAGGTAGGAGTTATAAATCTAGTCAATTTTTAATTGAAATAGTTCTCCATGTGTTTTTAAAGTTAACAGATATGTGAATTCTTGTTTCCAATTCTCTGTAGCCATTTCACCCATGTATATTTATATACATATATAGAATCCTACCAGGTATCACATGTACATTTTTGGGAGGTGGCTGACTTGGCAGATACAAATTGTGAGAAGAGTTCACTCCTCTTAAACGCTGTTGGAACTGAAAATTCAACCTACAAGCTTCCTAGTAGAACAACATTATACATAAGCTCATGTTCAGTAAAATAAATATTTTTGCATCTGTGGATGATATATATTTAATGATGAATTTTGTTTGGCATATATATTGCTACTTTTTAATGTCTATTTGTGTTTTTTTTGTATATATACATACACTCTGTAGATTTTTCAAAATATGAAATATGTGTCTTATATACACTCTCTTAATTCTTTCATGTTCATGTACTTGGATTTATAATCAACTTTTCACAAGATTATTCTCAGACATATTCATTTAACTGAAATACATGTTTGTTTCCTAGTACTGAAAACTAACTTCAGTGAATGGTGCATACAAATCCTAAAAATTCTACAGTAACTAACCCAGTCTAACATCAATGCAAGTAGATTCCTATGGCACATGATATGTAATTTGACGTTCATTTGTATTCAACACTGGTACATTACTATTTCTTCAGGGTTTGCACATCATAGGATATACATTTCATCCACAAGTTCACAAATTTATAGGCATTTGTTTCAACTTTAATCACTTATTGCTTCAGAACACATGTATTATCAGGGTTTCTTGACTGGTCTTTTCATGAGAATTCTTTCCAAACACATTATTTTCAATTTCCATAATCACTATTGAAGCAAAACTCACACACTCTTCATGATAAACCAATACACTAATATTACCATTTGATGTATAATTGGTCGGAATGAATGATTGTATATCAATATAAGATTTCCTGTAATTTTTCAGATATCAGTTCAATACATAATTTAAATTTGGAACAACTTATATTATTTATTCACATTATGGTCTATTCATGCTTTATCTCTATATTCATAGACACAGGGTACACCTCTTTGTACCCCCAAAACTAATTTTATGTCTTCAATATATTGCTCTCAGAAAAGGTGGTAGAAATACTCATGTCACCTGATCTACATAAACATTTTATCACAGTAATATTCGGAACTAAAAATGTGAAGGTCACACTTAAGACTGTACCAAAGCCAAAAGGAAAATTGTACATGGATTACTAAAACATCCATGTCCAGGTTGCCTAATGCTCTCAAATGTCAATCCTATTGGTGACGACATATTTGTTTCTTCATAAGATTATATATTGAAACTCAACCTTGTAGAAAATGTCTAATCCTATCACTCATTTTATACTTTGCATGATTTCATAATGTCTCTATTGATATCTGCTTTTCTACATATTTTCCCAAGCTCATCATAGTGACTCACTCTTCATATGTGCTGACATTAACATTCACCCTCTAACCAAAACCCTATTAGGAAAGAACTTTTGATACAAATCCTATACTCACTCTTCGTCCTAAACCTACCGACTATCTTCTTAATCCTACCTACTATCCCTTTTTGACTGGATGTTCTCTTCTACATTCAATCATCCAAGGTACAAGGTCCTATGCCATTTATTATTGAATTATCTGAGACATCTTTGCAGAATATAATTAAAAGCTAAGTATCCCAGTCAAGGGCCGAATGATTTCTGGCCTTCAAATCTTACTTAGATTTCTGTTTTTGTTTATTTCAACTCTATATTCTTATAAATATCGTAGGTACCCAATACCATTATTCATCTCACAGAATGATTCCTAACTGAAATCGAACCTGTTATTAACCCGAAACATACACTGTTCCCTCAATCTCATTTTACAGAAGAGCAGGGAAAGAGTTGTTCTTACAATACAGGAAATTAGGGTACCTTCCACCTGCGAGAACCTCAAAGGTCCATTCAGAAATGATACCTGGAGAAGATTTAGGCAGGTATAAAGGACCTGAGAGAGCAAAAGTCATCTTCCATGGCAAACAACCTGGTCAGGATGAAGGATGTGTCTGAATCAGCCTCTCTCTTCTTATTGTAGAGAAGATGGACAATACCAGGCCTGGGTGAAGAGCTGTTCCCAGGTTCCTCTGGTTGATATACCATTCTAACTAGTGAAAGTGTCACAAGAAGTAGAGGCTGGCTCCATCTCATGGGACCCTTGGAAGCAACTCTTAGGACAAAGTGTTTGCCAAGGCAGTGACCTCATTCAGTTCCAAAGAAAGTGACATACCTCATTTCCTTGCTGATGGAACTCTCTGAACTTGGTATCCAAGAAGTCAGGCACCCAGAAGCAGTCCCAGTCCCAGTATCAGTGGGCTCACTTGGTTGGATTTAACAAGGACAGAGTCAGTCTTTTTTGGTACCTACTGATGTGAGGAAGGACAAATGGAGGAGAGCTCTGAAGAGGGACCTTTCCTGAGAAAGCAGGTAGTGGCTCACCACTTTTTCCTGACACCTTAACAGAGTTGGCCAAGGAAACCAGATCTGATAGAGGACAGGCCATTTTGGGAGAAGATAGTATGGCCCACAAGTCAGAGAACACTTTGGATAGTCACAGACCTACTTGAGGGAAGGAGGTGCCTTTGTGGGAGTGGGTGTGTGTTTGTGGTTCTGTCTCATGTTCTGAGAATAGGTAGGAAAGTCGGTTTTTTCGTTTGCAGTGGACTATTTCTAGTAAGTCGTTTGACCAGACTAGTGTTCCTATGTCTGTGTATTTCACTGTGTCCGTTGTTGTAGACATTTGAAAAGATAATGCATTAATATATGTCTAGTCTAGTATAAATCTTCCCATAATTCATCCTGGCCAATTAATGAATGGAATGCAACCTGTCTTATCCATGGGCAACACCTGCTATCTACCTAAGTTCCTGTTTTCTTCCTGAATTCTGGCCATTCTCCAGAATTGGCTCATGGTTTTGTTTCCAAGATATGTACCACCTCCAAGCCCTGTGACATGGCCATGTACTGGATAGCTTAAGAGAATGGCGAGATTCTCAGAAAACTCAGATATCAGTGTGACCAGGAAAGTCTCAGTGGAGAGACCCTACTTTGGATCTTTTGCTTAACTATTGTTCTGTTGCCCTGAATGTCAAATATCAGTGTGACCAGGAAAGTCTCAGAGGAGAGACCCTACTTTGGATCTTTTGCTTAACTATTTTTCTGTTGCCCTGAATGTCTGGAAGGCCTTTGCCTCAGGCCACCCCTCTGTGAAGCCTGAGGAAAACAGTTTTGAAATGGAAATGAATGGGCATCATCTGTGGCTCTTTGCTTAATTGCTTTGGTAAGGGATGTGGCTGAATTAGCCTTTTGGTTTTATGTGTGGCTGTGACTTAGATTCTCAGCTCCTGATGGATCTAAAGAATGATCGCTTGTGTCCATCCAAAACCATAATTGCAAAAAGATCAGTCATTGTGGATGAAGTCACTTGCCTTCCTCTGTTAGGTTCATGACCTCTATCAAGTGAGAATAGGGATTCTTTGGATGAAATGAGTTCTTCCAAGCCCTGCAGTGGTGCTTGGGTTTTCACATGACTCCAAATGAAATAAAGAATCTATATCTGAAAATCAGTAGGGCTCAAATTGGAGAAACAGAGCAATATTAAAGGCATGCTTATTTTGTCACTCCTGGTTCACAGGAAGGGTGTCCAGGCCACCCTGACTTTAGGCAAATGAGAGGCAAGCGAGCTTATTTTGGAAACTGTCTTTGGCTGCGCCCCTCATAGAAACCTTCACCAGAGGTGAGGATGAGTCTCTACATGGAAGAGGATTAGTGTCATGTGGAGGTGTTTTGGTTATAATTTTGGTCATTTGTGTGTCGGTTGGAAAAAATGACTGTGTCCTCCTGTGCTTGAACTCTGGTGTGATTCCCCTTAGAGACTGAGTTGTGGAACTAAAGTCAGAGAAATATTGCCATGAATTTTGTTGGAATTTTAGTAGGCCATGCATGAGAGTCGCCATTGGAAACTGAGATCTAGGCCCAGGGTGGCTTTCCACAGAGCACTGGGAATCTCCGCCAGGATATAACATGATTTTATTATTAAAGACTTGGCAGGCTGAGTTGAGAGTCAAAACACACATGGGCCTCACCTTGTAGACCTCAATGGGCCTGGCTTTATGTGGCCTCTTTGGGCACTCTTTCAGAAGCCTTGCCTGTGAGAGTTCTTTAGAGCTATCATTGAAATGAGCTTCCTCACCATTTAATGATTCCTGAATGAATTGAAACCCACAGTGACTCCAACTTCATCTTTGAAAAATGGTTAGATAAATACCATGAAATTTTTGAAATTCCCATGACCAGGTGGCACTGGAAAACTTTTGGATGTCTTGTTGCTGATCATGAGTATACCAGACAGTACCTTGATTTACTGGGTTGCATGAAAATGGTTTAGAACAGAGATGCCAGTAAGTTGGATCCTGCTGAGTAGTGGCCCAGAGCAGTGGTGTGCAGGTGTTTGAAAAAACATCAGTGGTAGGGCCATGAGGATCTATCATTGGATTCCAAATGGCTTGTGACTGACATGGTGTAGCCAGCAGACCCTTATATGTAAAGGAATCTTGTTATATGGAGAGGTTTCAGGGCAATGTTCTGAATCATGTTGCTATTGTCAAGGGGGCAAGCTACGTGGGATAAAATACTGTTTGGTGCATTCTCCTCCAGACCCTTCCCCCCACACCTGACAGAACTCCTCCAGTACTGTGTCCCATTTGAACTCGTATTTTGTGAAGCAAATACCAACCTCCCAGAGCAGCAGCAAAAACACCACGAAAATTAGAGGATGGCCAAATGGCTTCACAGTCCACACGAAGAGACAATTAGCCCTCAGAGGCCAAAGTTTACCTACAAAGAGAGAATTCAGCACTGTTGCCTCATTTCATTGGAAAGTAAGTAACCATGTCATCCAGATCACATAGATGCAGACCCAGCTTTGATGGTCTCACTACAAAGTAAGCTAAAGCTCCTGACAACAGCATATATTTCAAGTGCTCAACCTCAGAGGCAGATCCTCAAAAATATTTAGGCCAGCAGAGCTCGAGGTTTGTGGAGTGTTTACCCTGTCCATTACTTTTAGAAACTCCTCTACCAACTCCAATGATGTGAAATCGGGAGCATTTTCCAATCCAGATAGGTATTCACAAATTTTTTAACTCTTCTACTCTAATTGTGTTTTTCTTGAGGCGAAGGTAATGTCAAGGCATTGTTCTGGATGAGAGTGGAAAGATTTTTCTGTAGCATATGTTTGCATACACATTGGATTCAATTTCCTGTTTTCCATTCAAAATACTGAATCCCTGACACTAACCCATACCCTACCAGACTCTGACTACTAATCCTAATATGATGGAGAAAAATAACCCAAACAGAATAGAAATACAAGTAGTTCAGAGGAGGCACGGTGTATAGTTGGACTTCCCTTCTGCATGATACAGAGTAGGAGTTATAAATCTAGTCAATTGTTTGTTGAAATAGTTCTCCATGTATTTTTAAAGTTAACAAACATGTGAATTCCTGTCTCCCTTTCTCTGTAGCCTATTCAGCATGTGTATTTTAATATGGACATATACAATCCTACCTGGTACCACACGTTTGTTCTTGTGATTTGGCTTACTTGGCAGATACAAATTGTGAGACGAGATCACTCCTACTAAACCCTGTTGGTACTGAATATTGAAACAATGGGTGAGCTTCCTAGTTGAACAACATTATACATAAATCCATGTTCAGTAAAATGAATATTTTTGGATCTGTGGATGATATATATTTTATGATGAATTTTGATTGACATATATTGCTACTTTTTTTGTCTGTGTGTACTCTCCAGATTTTTCTAAATATGAAATATATGTGTCTTATGTACACTCCCTAAATTCATTCATGTTCATGTATGTGGATTTATAATCAACTATTCACAAGATTATTCTCAGAAATATTCATTAACCTGAAATTTGCCTAATGCTCTCAAATGTCAATCCTATTGGTGACTACATATTTGTTTCTTCCTAAATTATGTATTCAAACTCAAGCCTGTTCAAAATGTCTAATCCTATCACTCACTTTATACTTTGCCTTATTTTGTAATGTCTCTATTTATATCTGCTTTACTTCATGTTTTCCCCAGTTCATCATTGTGACTGACTCTTCACCTGTGCTGACTTTAACAATCACTCTGTAACCGAAACCCTGTAGCTAACGAACTTTTGTTCCAAATCCTATACTCACACTTCTTCCTAAACGTACTATCTTCCTATTTCTATCAACAATCCCTTTTTGACTGGATGTTCTCTTCTACTTTCAATCATTATAGTAAATGTCGGGCGAGCTTCGCAGGAGGAAACCACCAACAGACTATCTCATGCAACAGCAAAGGGTTTATTGAGTGTCCAGCATGCTGGTGCTCAGAGCTCACTTGAATAGAGCAGATAGCCCTGAGAATCGCTTAAGTAGAGCTTATATACTTTACCTGGAGAGGGCAGGGAGGGAAGTTTATTGATGGATCAGGGCGAGTGGGCGATTTGCGTGCAACTGGGTGAGGGAGCACATTCTGCAGTTGGGCAGTAGGGGACAGCACATACTGGGAACAAGATTTGCAAGCATTTCTCAAGATTTCAACAGTGTTTTGTTAAGCATACAGAAAAACAGGAAGTGACAAGTACCTATTTTATTAACCTTTTATTCCCCACTTCTTCTTCTGGCTACTTTTAATCATAAAAATGATCATTGGGGGGTGTCACATTCTATGTATACTAGTGGGGTATTACCATAAGTTTAACTCGTCCAATTTGAGCCTGGAGAAAAGAAATTACATGGTTGAGAAAACAGGGTTTAATAGTTAGCAATAATATGAGGATTATTATTGGACCGGCCAGGGTTGATAAAAAAACGTAGTTAACCAGGAAGACTGTGTGAACCAAGACTCAAACCACCTTTTTTGGGCCTCTCTGTCTCTTTGATGCTTTTCAAGGAATCTTTTTAATTTACTCTTAGATTTTATTACAACTCCAGTATGCTCGGCATACAAACAACTTTCTTCTCTCAATGCAGCACAGAGGCCCCTTCTCTCATGACAAGGAGGTCCAACCCTCGAGTGGTCTGAAAAACAACTTCAGAGAGAGAGGTAAAAGACTCATGCAAAGCTCTGATGGAGGTTTCTAATATCTTAGTTTTGGTCTATTGCTGTCATTTGTTGGGTCATTTGTTGAGTCCCATGGACAAAGGCAGTGGTTCCCGTGGCCACCAGTGCAGCAATTTCTATTCCTAATATGATGGCTAAGTTGAGGGATATATATTTTCAGTGGAACCGGGTTGAATGCCCCCCTATTTGATCTTCAAATGAACCTGCATTGTGATAGAGCACTCTGGGAAACATCTGCACGATTACACGATTAATCACATCTGTTGACCATTTCATGAAAACATTAACAATGTTTAAGTATATAGAATCATGCTGTAGTAGGGACGGACAAGGCAACTCACCTAAGATAGCACTGAAGACAGGGAAACAGTCCTATTTGGTGGCAACCAGATTCAGAGGGCATTGATTCTGTTGTAATCAAGTAATCCTCTGAAACCCAAGTTTAGGTAGTTTCAGAATTTTGTACCCAACATGTAATGGAAGGGGCTCAGAAGTTCACAGTCTGCAGAAGTTGAAAAAAGCAGTTTTGTTTCTGTTTTTTCCTCGGTTCTGGGCAAGTTAACTTTTCAAGGACACCTGGGAGGGAAAGAGCTTTTTCTTCCCTTTCTTATTTTCCCATTTCCAGCTGTTACCACGGAGCCCAGTTGCTAACTTCTTTAACTTAGAAATGTAGCCATCTCTGTGAAGCCCCATGTCAAGGCCAGAGGCCTTGTTCACATATTTTTGTGAAAAACTAGTAAGGGGGTGTCTTGATTAGGAGTGCTAATTTTTTTAGCCAGTGGCCAAGTAGAACAGGGCAACATGAAAATAGGAAGTTTAACTACATTGAACTTTTTTATAGGGACTCTTTTGCTGAAAGTCCTAAAGTCAGCCATGGTGAAGACTTCTGGAGAAGGTCAGTTAAAGACTTTTCTGTGGGCCTGGTACAGAGGGGAAAGACGGAGAAGGTGGGGCTGAGAGCAGCTCAGAGTATCTGAGAATGAGAAAAGAGAGATGTAAAAAAATAATTGGAAAGTGGTTTGGAATTTTCCTAGCAACAAATATTTGAGCAGTAGAACAGGTAGAGCAAAGAAGAAGATGGTTGTGAGTATCCCAAAACACATGTTAGGGACTTTAAATTCTTAGTAAACTGTTTTCAGTGATGACAAAGCAACTTTAAAGGCCATTTTCATTACATCTTGGATATGGGTCTGAGGGCTCTCCTCAGCTGGTTTGAGCTTTGGGTTAGTTGGTAAGAGGACCTGGTGGGACCTGGTGCGGGCACTGACAGGAGAAGAGAGGAGTGAGTGGGTGGAGGGGTACCTCAGTACCTGCTACGTCAGCAAGGGGGCAATGGTCTGAGAACCAGCAGAGATTTGGATTTTTGATCTAATAATTGTAGTGGAGAAATCAGGTTGCTGAGGTGGGAGTGACAGCAGAGACTCTGGAGCAGAAGGCTGAAGGTGAGGATCTATTGGGTAAGCATAGTTCAGGATGTGAGCGAAGAAGGGAAAAGGCCTCTACATAGTGGAATCTCCTTTTACCCTTTTGAGCACCAGCAGATGTTAAAAAGGTCACACAGGATTTGAGGATCTAGAGTCCCCTCTGGTTGCCATCAGTTTTTGTTTTCTAATTCGTAATATGGCCAATGCTGTGTACTGAATTTAATGCGGAGTTTGGGTTCCATCAGGCAGCCCCTGTATGCTCACATCCCCATGACTTACAGAAGAAGTCGGCTTTTCCCCCACATAGCCATGGCTGTTTATGGCTTTGACAGTCGGCCGGGTAAACACAGTAATCTAGGCTAGCCAACCTGCATCTGGCTCGTGTGTCCCTACATCCATAATGTTTGTTTCCATTATCTATGGTAAGGAAGGGATTTAATGGAATTTTAGTGGGATCCTCTTCATCAGGGATATCCCATTAGGAAAGACCTATAGCCAGCTGACAAATGTCTGGGTGGAGAGATGGTCACCAGGTCCCTAAGTGGGCTGTATGCGAGATAGATTATACTTCTTTTACAGTAGAATTTGTGATCAGCCAACGCTGCTGAACGGGCTGATGAGGGTTAGGACTACTTGTGGCTGAGGGGAGAGTCTATAGGCTTATCCACATGGTGAATATGCAATTTGAAAGTGTTACCAGTCTTTTCCAGTTTCCAGCCAGAGTGTGGACAGGGCGCAGGCTTGAGATGAGAGGCATGGATCCAGGAAGTGATTCCGTCTACCTTTACCACTGTAGATGTTATAAGTACCACCTGGTATGGTCCTTTCCAGTGGGGTTCCAGGGATGACACCTGATATCATCTTATGTAGATGAATCTCTTACTTGATATCGATGTGGAGTCCCCTCGTCCCCAGTTTGGTAGGCAGTTGCCAGCTTTTTCCACAGGTATCACTGAGATCTTTCAAGAGCTTTAAGTCTGTCAAGCAAGGGGGTGTGAAAGGGATCGTTAGGTCTTAGAGTTGGGCTTTGGTCCATTACTGGAGGAGAGGCACCCTAGATATTCACAGGGGGTGTGGTTACTCAAAGAAACAGAGGGCGTATTTCTTGCACGAAACATTGTATAAGGCATGAGCATAGTCCAATCATTTATGCTGGTCTCTAAGCTTAATTTTGTTGAGGTCTCTTTAATGGTTCTATTCATTCTTTCTACCTGTCCTGAACTCTAGGGTCTGTAAGCAAAATAAAACTTCCAATGAATCCCCAGGTTCCTGGCTAACCCCTGACTTACTTGAACCACGAACGCCGGTGCATTATCAGACCGTATTACCTTTGGCAGGCCGTATCTTTGAAAAATGTCTTTCAGGATCTGCTTGACCACCATTTGCACTGTTTCTTTTTTTTTTCTTTTAGTGGGGAAGGCTTCAATCCATCCTAAAAATGTATCTACAAAGACTAGAAGATATTTATGTCCATACCTTGCTGGCTTAATTTCAGTAAAGTCAACTGCCCAGAATTGTCCTGGTCTGGTTCCTCGTAGGTGCTTTCCTGCAGGAAGCTTGGAAGGGTAAGCATTTACCAATTGATGGACTTGACAGGCTTTTTTTACCCATTTAGTTATTTCTTTTTGCTGTGAGTCAGTTAGTGGAAAACTCTGTTCTTGATACTTCAGAAATACCTGCAGTTTCTTTGAACCAAGGTGAGTGAGTTGATGTGCATTTTCTACTGACATATTTAGAGCTGTGACTATAGGAGTTTTTAGTGAAGGATTTAGAAATTCCACTTGGGGGCCTTCAGGGTTAAAAGTTATTTTGGCCCGGTACTTGGTGAACAGATCTCTGCCCATCAATGGGGCCAGGCATTCTGTGATTACTAGGAAGGATTGATGGATTTTCCTTTTCCCAGGTCTATGGTCCTCTTAGTTGTCCAAGCCCGATACTTACTGCCATTTGCCCCTTGAACTAGAGACCTTTTATTTGATAGATGGCCCAATGGGGCCTTGAGGGCTGAGTATATTGCCCCTGTATCCACTTCAAAGTTTACTGGGGTCCCCTACACTTCAAAAGTTACCCTGAGCTCCGGGAGGGGATGTTAGCCCCGACTTTTGGAGTCATCCTCAAGAGTCAGAATGGCTGGCAGGAGTGGCTGTCTCTTTCTAGGGAACTCTTTGGCCCAGTGTCCTTTTTTTTTACAGTAGGCACAGTGATCTGAGGCAAGGAGTGGCCTCTGGCGTGGGCCCAGGTATCCCTTCCTGTCTCCCTGTTTCTTAATTTCTGGCCCTTTTGTTGTTGTGACCAGGACCTTAGTCAACGCCTTATTCTGTCTTTTGTTTCTTTTATCCTCACTTTGCTTCATTCTCTTCCTCAGTTTCTCTCTTAAGGTATATTTTCTTGGCTTCTCTGACTAAATCTCTCAAAGTCATATCTTGTAATCCATCTAAGCATTGTAACTTTCTTTTAATATCCAGGGCAGCTTGCCCAATAAAGGCCATCATGACAGATGCCTTTTGATCCTCTGCCTGAGGATCGAAAGGAGTATATCTCCTACTTGCCTCCATAATTCTCTCTAGAAACATAGAGGGAGATTCATCAGGCCTTTGAATAATCTCTATTACCTTGGCCAAATTAGTTGGTCGCCTAGTGGCCACTCGGATGCCCACTATTAGAACCTGGTGATAAGTGGACAGATGCTTTCTAACTTCAATGGTGTTGGTGTCCCAGTTGGGTTGTTTAAAAGGAAAACCAGCTTTGATTAAGTTGGGAAGATGTATCACTCTCCAATCTGGTCGGAGGACATTTTTTTATAGCTTCCAGGAAGATTCTCTTTTGTTCCTCTGTCGTGAAGAGAGTCCCTAGGAATTGTTGACAGTCATCCCAATTAGGCAAATGTGAAAATATCAATGACTCAACCAGACCTGTGAGCCCTGTGGGGTCCTCGGAAAAAGGGGGATTGTTATATTTCCAGTTATATAGGTCGGAAGAGGAGAAAGGCCAATATTTGTAGGCTTGCATTTTCCCCCCATGGCCTTCGTCAATCAATGGTCTGTAGAGACATAGTGGGAGCATCACAGGAGTTCCAGGGTTTTCAATCATTCACCACCATCAAGTTTCCTTAGCTGGGCTAGCTTCCTCCTGCGAAGGAGGGGCTGTGTGTGCTGCGGGGGAGTTATCTGGAGGGCGCTGGGCCAGCTTATATTCCTCCAGTGGTAGAGAGGCTGAGTCAGCTGCAGGGGAATCACTTAGAGGGTGTTGGTGGTTGGGGGACGAAGGCAGGGTATAATAAGGGGGAAGAGAGTCCAGAAGAGTCAAATCTTTTGACTCAGGGATTACAAAGGGTGGAGGAGGAGGAGGAGCAGAGGGTTTGAGAGATCATGGGGGAAGGAGTAGGAGCAGGGGAAGGGACAAAGAAAGGCTTCACCCATTGAGGAGGAGATTTGCAGAGGTCCAGCCAAGTTAAGATATATGGCTGTTGATCCGGATGGCTATGTGTGCCCGGGTGAAAGACAATATCTCTGACTTCTTAAATTAGTGGGAAGTAGAAAGATCCTTCTAGGGGCCATCCAAATTCAAAGGTGGGCCATTCTGAGGCACAGAGATTCTGAAATTTCCAGCGTTTAACTAAAAAAGAAAGATTCTGAGCCCTTAAGCGGACTTTGGTCCAGTGATCAAGGGTCAGGGACAGGGGCATTGAAGTGCTGTGTCCCATAATGAAAGATACACAAAGAGTGAATGCAAGACACACGACACAGACAAGACAAGACAATAAAGACATTCAATGGACATCCAAAACTGAGACCAGGACTGAGTAGCCAGCAAAACCCAATGGGCTGGCAATTCCAAATCAGATACAAAATATTACTGAGTCGAAGAGACTATTGTTCCTCGATTTCCCGAGTCTTTGGGAAGTTCCCCAGGGACGTGGCCTGTGGCTCTGTGACACGTCTGTCCCACCATCGGAGAGAACTCACGCTCTTCATCGACAGCCATTTTGCCCAGCACTAACCTTAACACTGAAACAAGAAAGAGGCGCCTTACTTAACCCAAGAGGAACCCGTTAGGGTCTTTTGTCCGCCGCTGCCAAAACTCGGTGGAATCTCCATATGTAAAGGTCGGGTGAGCATGGAAGGAAGAGACCACTAACAGACTGTCTTATCCAACAGCAAAGGGTTTATTCTGGGTCCAGCATGCTGGGGCTCGGAGCTCACTTGAATAGAGCAGAGAGCCCTGAGAACAGTTTAAGCAGAACATATATATTTTCCTTGGAGAGGGCAGGGAGGGAAGTATACTGATGGGTCAGGGCGAGTGGTCGGTTTGATGCAACCGGGTGAGGGAGTACATTCTACACTTTGGCAGTTGGGGACAGCACATTCTGGGAACAAGATTAGCAAACAGTTCTCAAGATTTCAACAGTGTTTTGTTAAGCATACAGAAAAACAGTAAGTGACAAGTACCTATTTTATTAACCTTTCACTACCGACTATCCTTTTTGACTGGATGTTCTCTTCTACATTCTATGATCCAAAGTACAAGCTCCTATGCCATTGTATATCAATTTTTTCAAAGCTAAGTATCCCAATCAAGGGCCCAGTGCCCTTCTGGGCTTCAAATGTTACTTAGATTTCTGTTTTTATACATATATTTCACCTATATATTTTTATACATATTGCAGGTTCCCAATACCATTATTTATTCAGCATAATGATTCCTAACCCAAATCAAACATGTTATTAACCCTAACCATACATGGTTCCCTCAATCTAACGTTACAGAAGAGCAGGGACAGAGTTGGTGTTACAATACAGGAATATAGGGAATCTTCCACCTGCTGATAACCTCAAAGGTCCATGCAGATATAATCTCTGAAGGACCTGAGAGTGCAAAAGTCATCTTCCATGGAAAACAACCTGGTAAGGGTGAAGGGTTCTGTCTGAATCAGCCTCTCCATTCTTAATGTAGAGAAGATGGACCAAATGATACCTGTGTGGAGAGCTGCTCCTGGGTGCCTATGGGTGATATACCATTCTAACTTGTGAAAGGGTCACAGGAAGCAGGGGCAGCCTCCATCTCATGGGAAGCTTGGAAGCAACTCTTAGGACAGATTGGTTGCCAAGGCAGTGAACTCATTCAGTTCCTGACGGAAGTGACCTCACCTCACTTCCTTGGTGATGGAACTCTGTGAACTTGCCATCCAGGAAGCCAGTCAAACATTGACAGCCCCAGTCCCAGTCTCAGTGGTTTTACTTTTTGAATTTCCCAAGGACAGAGTCAGTCTTTCTTGGTACCTATTGATGTTAGGATGGCCAAATGGCAGGAAAACTCTGAAGAGGGGCCTTTCCTGAGAAAACAGGTAGTGGCTCACTGCTGGCTCCTGACAACTTCAGAGACTTGGCAAAGGACACAAAATCTGAGACAGGACAGGCCATTTTGGGGGAACCTAGAATGGCCCACAGTCAGAGGACACTCCAAATAGTCACAACCTACTTGGAGGAAAGAGGTGCCTTTGTGGGTGTGGGTGTGGGTTTGTGGTTTTGGCTCATGTTCTGAGAAGAGGTAGGAAATGAGGTTTGTTTGGTTTGGGGGGAATTGTTTCTAGTATGTCATTTGACAATGCGAGTGTTTCTGTGTCGCTGTATCCCACTGTGTCCGTGATTGTAGATATTAGAAAAGAGAAAGCATCAATGGATGTGTCCTGTCTTTTAGAAAGCTTACCAGCATTCATGCTGCCCAATTTATAAATAGAATGCGGCTTGCCATAATGATGGGCAACACCTACGATCTTCCTAAGTTCCTGTTTTCTTCCAGAAATCTGGTCACTCTCCATAATAGGCTTATGGTTTTGTATCCAAGATATGTACCACCTCCATGCTCTGTGACATGGCCATGTACTGAATAACTGAAGTGAATGGCGAGCATCTCAGAAAACTCACATACCAGTGTGACCTGTAAAGTCTCATTGGAGAAACCCTGCTTTGGGCTTTTTGCTTACCTATTGTTCTGTTTCCCTGAATGTCAGGAAGGTCTTTGCCTAAGGAAAACGCTTTGTGAAGTCTGAAGAAAACCTTTTTCAAATAAAAAAGAATGGGCATCAGCTGTGGCTCTTTGCTTAATTGCTTTGCAAAGAGATGTGTCTGAATCAGCGTCTTGGCCCTGTGTTAGGCTGTAGCTTAGATTCTCAGCAACTGATGGATCTAAAGAAAGATCCCATGTGTGCATCCAAAACCAAAATAGCAAAAGAGCAGTCATTGTGGATGAAGTCTTTCGCCTTCTTCTTCTGTAAGGTTTCTGACATCAATCAAGTGAGAATAGGGATCCTTTAGGTCAAATGAGTTCTTCAATTCCCTGCAGAGGCTAGCACATAGGTGGTTGGGTTTTCTCATGACTCCAATTCACATAAAGAATCTAAACCCCACAGTCAGTAGGTCTCAAATTTGAAAAGTGGATCAGTATTAACGGCAGGCCTATTTGATCACTCCTGGTTCACAGGAAGGGTGTCCAGGTCACTCAGAATTTAGGTAAATGAGGGGCAAGAAAGCGTATTTTGGACACTGTCTTGGGCTGCATTCCTCATGGAAATCTACAGTCAGAGGTTATGATGAGTGTCTATATGGAAGGAGGTGAGGGCCATGTGGGAGTGTTTTGGTATTAATTGTGGTTATTTTTGTGGCAGTTGAAAGGGATGACTGAGTCCACCTGAGTTTGAACTCTGGTGTGATTCCCTTAGAGACTGAGTACAGGAACTGAACTTAGAGAAGTATTGCCATGAATTGAGTTGGGATTTCAGAAGGCCAAGCATGAGAGTCACCCTTGGAAACTGAGATCTAGGCCCAGGGTGGCTTTCCAGAGACCACTGGGAATCTCAGGCTTGATATCACATGATTTTATTCTTAACGACTTGGCAGTCTTAGTTGAGAGTCAAAACACACATGGACGTTACATTGTAGACCTCAATGGGCCTGGATTTATGTGACCCTTTGGCCAATCTTTGGGAAACCTTGCCTGTGAGAGTTCTCCAGAACTTCATTTGAAATGAACTTCCACAACATTTAATGGTCCCTGAATAAATTGAAACCCACATGCTGCCAACTTCATCCTTGAAAAATTGCTAGATAAATACCATGAAATTTTTGAAATTCCCATGACCAGATGGCACTGGAGAAACTTTGGTTGTCCTGTTGCTGAACATGATTATGCAGGACAGTGACTTGATTGACTGAGTTTCATGAAAATGGTGTATAACAGAGATTCCAGGAAGTTGGACCCTGCTGAGTAGTGGGCCTAGTGCAGTGATGGGCAGGTGTGTGATAAAAAAACATCTGTGGTGGGGCCATGTGGATCTGCCATTGGCTTCCAATTGGCTTGTGACTGACATGATGCATCCAGCAGACGCTTCTATGTAAAGGTATCTTGTTATATGGAGAGGTTTCAGGCCAATGTTCAGAATCCGGTTGCTATGGTCAAGGAGGCAAGCTATGTGGAATAGAAGCCTGGTTGGTACATTCTTCTGCAGACCCTGACTCACCACAGGTGACAGAACTCCCCCCAGCACTTTGTCCCAGGTGAATTCCTTGTAATTCATGAAGCAAATACGAAATTCCCAGTGCAGCAGCAAGCAACACCAGGAAAACTGGAGGATGACCAAATGGCTTCAGAGTCCACAAGAGTAGACTATTAGCCCCCAGTGGCCACAGTTTACCTACAAACAGAAAATTAAATACAGCTTCCTCATGTTTATTGGAAAATAAGAAATCATGTATTCCAGGTCACATAGAAGCATACCCAGATTTGATGGTCTCACTACAAAGGAAGCTGAATCTCCTGACTACAACATATATTTCAAGTGCCCAACCTCAGAGGCAGTTCCTCAAGAAGTCTTTAGTCCAGCAGAGCTCCATGTTTGTGGAGTGTTTACCCTGTCCCTTACTTTTGGAATCTCCTCTACCACCTCCAAGTTTGTGAACTCGTGAGCATATTTGATTCCAGATATGTATTCACAGATTTTCTAACTCTTCTCCTCTAATTGTGTCTAACTTGGGGCCAAGGTAATCTCAAGGCATTGTTATGGATGAGAGTGGGAAGATACTTTTGTAGCATATATTTGCATAAACATTGGAATCATTTTCCAATTTTTCATTCAAAATACTGAATCCCTGACACAAACCCATGCCAACTAGACTCTGACTACTAATTCTAATATGATGGAGAAAATTAACCCAAACAGAATAGAAATACAAGCAGTTCAGAGGAGGAATGGTGTATCATTGGAATTGCCTTTTGCATTATATAGGGTAGGAGTTATAAATCTAGTCAATTTTTTGTTGAAATGGTTCTCCATGTGTTTTTAAAGTTAACAAATATGTGAATTCCTGTCTACCTTTCTCTGTATCCTATTCAGCACATGTATTTTTATATGCACATATAGAATCCTACCTGGTACCACACGTACATTCTTGTGAGGTGGCTGACTTGGCAGACACAAATTGTGAGAAGAGATCACTCCTCCTAAACGCTGTTGAAACTGAAAATTCAAACTATTGATGAGCTTCCTAGTACAATAAAATTATACATGAATCCATGTTCAGTAAAACAAATTTATTTGGATCTGTGGATGACATATATTTCGTGGTGAATTTCAATTGGGATTTATTGCTACTTTTTAATGTCTGTTTGTGTGCGTGCGTGTGTGTGTGTGTGTGTGTGTGTGTGTGTGTATGTTTATATATATATACACACACACTCTACAGATTTTTCAAAATATGAAATATATGTGTCTTATTATACACTCCGTAAATTCATTCATATTCATGTATGTGGATTAATAATCAACTTTTCACAAGATTATTCTGAGAAATATTCATCCACCTGAACTACATATTTGATTCCTATTACTGAAAACTAACAGTAAATGGTGCATACAAATCCTAATATTTCTGCAGTAACTGACACAGTTTTATATCAATGCAAGTAGATTCCTATGGGACGTGATGTGTATTTTGTCATTCATTTTTATTCAATACTGGTACATTTCTTTTTCTTCAGTTGATGCACATGATAGGATATATATTTAATTCACTAGTTCAGAAATTTATAGGCATTTTGTTTTACTTTTCATCACTTCCTAATTCAGAAAACATGTTTTCCACAGGGTTTCATGACTGGTCTTTTCATGAGACTTCTTTCACAAAATGCAAAGATCACACTTATGTTTGTACCGAAGTCTAAATGGAAAGTGAGTATGGATTACTAAAAACATCTATGTCCAGGTTGCCTAATGCTATCAAATGTCAATTTTATTGGTGACTACATATTTGTTTCTTCCTAAGATTATATATTCAACCTCAACACTGTTGAAAATGCCTGATCCTATCACGTACTTTATACTTTGCCTGATTTCCTAATGTCTCTATTGATATATGGTTTCCTACATACTTTCCAGAGTTCATCAATGTGACTGGCTCTTCACATGTGTTGATATTTACATTCATTCTCTACCCGAAACCCTACTGTTATAGAACGTTTGGTTCAAATCCTATACTCACTCTGCTTTCTAAACCTATGAATATCTTCCTAATCCTACTGACTATCCTTCTGACTGGATGTTCTTTTTGACATTCAATCATCCAAGGTACAAGGTCCTATGCCATTGTATATCAATTTATCTGAGACATCTGTGCAGAATATAATTCAAAGCTGAGTATTTCAATCAAGGGCCCAATGCACTTCTGGGCGTCAAATCTTACCTAGATTTCTGTGTTCATACTTATATTTCACCTATATATTCTTGTAAATATCGCAGGTTCCCAAAACCATTATTCATTGCACAGAATGATTCCTAAGCCAAATCAAACTTGTTATTAACCCTAAGCATACACTGTTCCATCAATCTATCTTTACAGTAGAGCAGGGACAGAGTTGGTCTTACAATACAGGTATGTAGGGGATCTTCCACCTGCTGAAATCCTCAAAGGTCCATGCAGAAATGATCCCTGGAGAAGACTTAGGCAGCTATGAAGGACCTGAGAGCACAAAATCATCTTCCATGGCAAAAAAACCGGTCAGGATGAAGTATTGTGTCTGAATCAGTCGCTCTGTTCTTAATGTAGAGAAGATGGACAAAACCAGGCCTGTGTGGAGAGCTGTTCCATGGTGCCTGTGGTTGATATACCATTCTAACTTATGACTGAGTCAGAGAAAGTAGGGGCAGCCTCCATCTCATGGGACCCTTGTAAACAACTGTTAGGACAAAGTGGTTGCCAAGGTATTGACCTCATTCAGTTCCTGAAGGAAGTGACCTACCTCACTTCCTTGGTGATGGAACTCTCTGAACTTGGGATCCAGGAAGCCAGCCACCCAGAGCCAGTGCCAGTCCCATTCCCAGTGGGCACACTTGTTTGAATTTTCCAAGGACAGAGTCAGTCTTTCTTGGTACCTCCTGATGTGAGGATGACCAAATGCTAGGAGAACTCTGAAGAGGGGCCTTTCCTGAGGAAGCAGGTAGTGGCTCATTGCTGGCTCCTGACAACTTAACAGAGTTGGCAAAAGGGACCTGATCTGATAAAGGACAGGCCATTTTGGGGGAACATAGTATGGTCCACCAGTCAGAGGACACTCCGGTTAGTCACAGACCTTGTTGTGGGAATGAGGTGCCTTAGTGGGTGTGGGTGTGAGTTCGTGGTTTTGTCTCATGTTCTGAGAATAGGTAGCAAAGGTTGTTTGTTTGGTTTGGAGTCGACTGTTTCTAGTAAGTCATTTGAGAAGGCGAGTTTTTCTATGTCTGTGCATCCACTGTGTCCGTGGTTGTAGTTATTAGAAAAGCGAATACATCAATGGAGGTGTCCTGATTAGTAGGAAGCTTCCAGGCATTTATTCTGCCCTTTTTATGAATGGACTGCGGCTTGCCTTATGGATAGACAACACCTACTATCTTCCTAAGTTCCTGTTCACCTCCTGATTTCTGGCCTCTCTCCAGAATAGGCTCATGGTTTTGTGTCCAAGATATGTACCACCTCCAAACTCTGTGACATAGCCATGTACTGGATAGCTGAAGGGAATGGAAACATCTCAGAAACCTCAGAGATCAGTGTAACCAGAAAAGTCTCAGTGGAGAAACCCTGCTTTGGGCAATTTGCTTACCTATGGTTCCCTTGCCCTGAATGTTAGGAATGTCTTTGCCTCAGGCCACCCCTTTGTGGAGCCTGAAGAAAACAGTTTTCAAATTAAAATGAATGGGCATCACCTGTGGCTCTTTGCTTAATTACTTTGGAAAGGGATGTGTCTGAATCAGCCTCTTGGCCCTGTGTGAGGTTGTGGCTTTGATTCTCAGAACCTGATAGATCTAAAGAAAAATCCCATGTGTGCATCCAAAACCAAAATTGCCAAAAGAGCAGTCATTGCTGATGAAGTCTTTCGCCTCCCTCTGTAAGTTTCCTGACCTGTATCAAGTGAGAATAGGGAAGATACACCAAGTCAATTGATGGCTCCTATTGGAAAAATTCTATCACTGCTGACAGCATCAGTATAAGTACCCCAACACTGCCACAATTCGCTGCACCAGCAGATAGTTCACAATGCATACAAGTGAGTTCACAATGCATACAAGTGATACATAATCCAGGCAAGTTCTACAAGCAGTTCAGTGATGGCTATTGCAGAATCTGTAGATTGATTTTATCTTTGTCTTCACCGGCACTGGGATGAAGATAGGAATTCTGGCAATAATGGCTAATGAAAAAATTCTGTAACATTCCTGAAGGCACTAAAAGAAAACAATTTTCTTAACAATTTACGTTATCTTGAAGAGAATAATTAAATATAATGAAAAGGAAAAGTGAAAGTAAACAAACACGTCTGTTAACCTCCTATTTTTTCACATATTAAAACAATCCTGAACAGTTGTTTACCCAATTTAAATTAAACAATTTAATTCACGTGAATAAAAAAAATGGATATATTATTTCATTAGCACTCATCATATGTGATATATGGACATACGCACATTCAAATATATAACACAAAACACAAGTGTGCACACATAATAAATACATACAACACATAATATAATAGTAAAGGCCTTATAACATTTTACATGTGAAATCATCATTGCAATGTTTAAAAACTCTACAGTCAAAAAATAGAACTGATAAGCAAAACATTAACCTAGGTCTGTATGAGCTCAAAAAAACAAAAGAGAACTTCATGATTTGAGAAAGGGCAATAATAAAATAGATATTGAAAAAAGCATCCCTGTTCTGTCGCAGATGTAAGGATAGCCAAACTGGAGTTTTGGATATCAGCTGTTATGGATTTGAGCCAAATCATCATATTTTGGTCTATCGAAATCGCTTCAGTTAATCTCTCTGGAATCCAAATCGGCTGCTGTTCTCCCTGTGGAAACACATAAACAGACCCCCGACTCCAGGCAATCACTGGGTCGGGATCTTAGTTAATCTCTCTGGAATCCAAATCGGCTGCTGTTCTTCCTGTGGAAACCCACAAACAGACCTCCAACTCCAGAAAATTAATGGGTCAGGACCTTTCCATTGTCCTGTTAGAATATCCTTTCAAAGTACCTCGGGCTTATACACATTTTTTGGACACTTATGCCTTTCTGCAGCACTAAGTCCTGAAAATCCAAATTTAAAAAGTTTAGAGTAAAAAGGGTTATTTTAAGTTTATCTTTGGGGAATTTATATCCCTTCCCAATTCTGTCTTCTTACTTTAATGAGTACATTTTAATAGTGTGATGTGCTCTTTCAACTATGGCTTGTCCCTGTGGATTGTATGGGTTTCCTGATATATGAGTAATGCCAAATGATGAGCAAAATGGTTTAAAAGAGGTAGAAGTATAACCGGGGGCATTATCAGTTTTTAACTGCTTTGGAATGACCACAGTGGCAAAATTTTGTAAGCAATGAGCTATAACATCTTTAGTTTTTTTCCCCCATGAAGGGAGCCCATCAAAAATCCAGAAGAAGTATCAACTGTAACATGCAAATATTTTAATTTTCCAAATTCTGGCAAGTGTGTGACATCCATCTGCCATATATGGTAAGGTATCAATCCTCTACGATTGACTCTAAGATTAAAATGTGGTAAAATGGTCACACGATTTTGACATTGTTTTATTATTTGTCTAGCTTGTTCCTTAGTTATTTTAAAATGCTTTTGTAAAGTATTAGCATTGATAATGAACTTTTTATGAAAATTTATAACTTCTTCTAGTGTACAGAAAATATGTATGTATGTCATGTGTAGTTTTACCTGCTAAATCATTGCCCAAACTAAGGGCTCCAGGCAATCCTGTATGTGCCCAGATATGTCCTATTAAGAATGGATATTTTCTGTCCCAGATTACACTTTGTATACTGGAAAGGAAAGAGAAAACAGTAGAGGAAGGGGAAATCCTACCAGCATCTTCAAGAGATACTATAGCATTAACTATATACTGACTATTGGAAAATAAATTAAACACAGAATCTTTAAACATCACAAAAGCTTATAATACTGCATTAAGCTCTACCTTTTGAGCTGATTTTTGTGGTGCTAAAAATGTAAAAATTTGATCAGGTGTAACTTTTGCTGCTGTACCATTATTTGACCCATCAGTGAATATATTTGGAGCATTCATGATAGGAGTTTTCTTGTAATTTTTGGAAAAATTACAGGATGCAATGACCCAAAAGACAATAAAAGATTAGATGGTAAGTGGTTATCAAATAAAACATTAGATTTACACATGATTATTGCCCAAGTATTTAACTCATTAGCTAATTCATCAATTTGATTCATAGTGTATGGAGTAATAATTTTATTGGGAGAAATTCCAAACACTCCCTTTGCTGCTTTTATTCCTATGAGTATTAATTGTCCCTCAGCCTCAGGATACCTAGTAATAATAGTGTTAGAAGAATAAGATAAATGTATCCATAATAATGGACCTTCTTGCCAAAATACTCCTGTAGGAATATTTTTTGTTGGTAGTACAATAAATAATAAAGGCATTATTTTATCAAATCTATCCAAATGCATATTTCCCATATATGTTTCAATGATTTTTAATGCCTTTATTGCTTCAGGCGTAAACATTCTGGGTGAATTTGGATCAGATGGACCTTTTAGGATATCAAATATAGGTCCCAACTGTCCTGTTGGTATACCTAGATAAGGCCTTATCCAATTAATGTCTCCTAATAACTTCTGAAAGTCATTAATTGATTTGAGTTGATCTACTCGTATTTGAATTTTTGGTGGACTGACCATGGTTGAGGATAATAGAACTCCTAAATAATTAATTGGAAAATTTAATTGTATTTTATCAATTGATATCCCTAGATTATAATTTTTTAATAAGTTTGTAAGTGTGGCATAACATTCTAGCAATGGGTTTTTAACTTGTGTGCTAATAACACATCATCCATATTGTGAAATATTTGTAGTTCAGGATTTTGATTTCTAAGTGGCTGGATTACTTTGTTAACATAAATATGACAAATAGTTGGGCTGTTAGCCATCCCTTGAGGGAGTACTTTCCACTCATACCTCTGATCAGGACCTTCATGATTCAGTGCAGGGATAGTAAATGCAAAACTTGGACTATCCTCAAGAAGAATTGGAAATGAAAAAAAAAAACAATCTTTAATATGTATAACTAAAACATACCAAGTTTTTGGCAAAGCAGACAATTGAGGAATCCTTGATTGAGCAGGTCCCAAAATAACCATCTCATTATTAATGGCTCTTAAATCTTGCAATAATCTCCATTTACCAGATTTCTTTTTGATGACAGAAATGAAAGTATAATGGGGAGATACAGAAGGTTGTATATGTTCTTCCGCTAATTGTTGTTTGACCAGGAACTGGGCTGCTTGTATCTTTTCTTTAGTCAGGGTCCACTGAAGAAGCCATACTGGTCTTTCTGATTTCCAAGTAATTTTTATTGTCTCAGTGGCCCTTTCTGAAAATCCAACCCATGTCTGTCTGTTGCTTGGTCTATTTGTATTGGCGCTGCTATACCTTGTTCTTGTTTTTCTAATCTTTTTCCTTTCCTAAAACCTTCTCTAGCCATAATAGTGTGTACATTTTGATTGATGTTATTTGTTAATGTCAAACCTAATTGATCTAGGACATCTCATCCCAATAAATTTACGGGAAGATTATCCAATACATATGGCTGTATAGTTCCTTCACATTCTTCAGGATCCTTCCAATCCAATACCATTGCACTTCTATGGGGATTAGTTGCCACTCCTAGGTCTCAAAATGTTTGAGTGTATTGTTGTAATGGCCAATGTTTTGGCCATTCTTGATGAGAGACAATGCTAACATCTGCACCTGTATCAAGTAGCCCATTGAATTCGTGTCTTTGAATATTTAGTTTTAGCCTGGGGCGAGAATCTAAATTTAAAGAAAGCATAACCAAATCTACACCTGTGGAGCCTAATCCCTTGGAACCTCTTTCTACAGCACGACTGGAAAATTTATCATGCAGACTGAGTATTATTAGTAACTGTGCTATTCTATCTCCTGGTGAAATTACTGATATGTCCTTTGGAGAACTGGCTATAAATTTTATTTCACCTTCATAATCGGGATCAATTACCCAAGGACTTATCATAAGTCCTTTTAGATTAGAAGAGCTGCGTCCCAATAATAAGCCTACTGTTCCTTTGAGAAGAGGTCCTTTCACCATGTGTGAATGATTTGAACCCCCATCTCTACAGTTAGTACTGATCTGACGGAGGTGCAGATGTCTAACCCTGCGCTCCCTCTGATTTGTCTGATGAGGCGTCTGATGCACAATGTGTCCTGGGCACTACACTGATGGGGTTGCTGGGTTCCTCCAGTGCTCCGTATATTTGTGGTTTTGGGCCCCAGAGCATTGGGCTCCCCTGTCCATTTTTTGGCAATGGAGCCCGGTGCCTTTCTCCATGATATCGTGTATAAACAGCTAGTCCTTGTTCGTTTTTGATAATGAAGTACCCTCTATGGTGGTTTGAGAACGGCATTCATTAGCCCAATGTCTCCCTCTACGGCATCGTGGGCAAATACCCAGTATTCTACTCCTTTGGTACCTATTTTTGTTAAACCCTCTTCCTATGGAGCAATTCCTTTTAAAATGTCCTGTTTGTTCACAATTGTAGCATGTTCCTGGCCTTGCATCTAAAGCCTGTTTAATGCAGCTGCCACAAATTGCCCTTGTTCATTGATGTCTCTGGCATCTAAAGCCTGTTTTACTGCAGCTGCCATGACTTCCTCTTATTCATTAATGTCTTTACATAATTTAATATATGTGTTTAAATCTTCATGTTTCCATGGTCTAGTGATATCTCTGCACCTACGATTCGCTTGGTCATAAGCCAGTTTTTTATTAATGGCATTGCTTGTTCTGTATTCCCCAAAACTCTGGTAGCTGTTTGAATAAGCCTATCTACAAATTCAGTGTAAGATTCATTAGCTCCTTGTATTACCTTAGATAATTGACCTTGTAAACCTCCATGTCCTTGTAAAGTCTTCCATGCCCTAACCGCCTCTGCAGCAATTTGTGCGTATACGCCAGGATCATATGCAATTTGTTGCTGCTGGTCCTCATAAGGTCCCTTTCCTAACAACATATCTAGATTTCTCTGAGGATAACCAGCTTCTGCATTTCACCTAGCCGTCTCCTTGCAAAATTCCTCATTGGCAACCTTCCATAAAAGGTATTGATCTCCATTTAGCACAGCTTTACACATATTAGCCCAATCTACTGGCATCATATTCAAGTTGTTAATGGATTCGACCAAGCTTACAATGAAGGGTACTTGAGGACCATAGGTTGTTACAGCCCCTTTTAGCTGCTTCACTATTTTGAAATTTAAATCATGGTGAATTCGCTGCCCTCCTACCTCAAATACAGGGCATGTTAATACTTGAGATCCTGTCTCAGGAACCGAACTATCAACTGCGGGGTTTGGGGGCCTCCTAGCATATGGAGGTGGCCTTGTTATTTGGACATTTACATACTCTGGTGATATAAAGGTGTTAGTAACAGTCTCCTGTAGAGGAGGCGCTGTTGGTTGGACACTTACGCCCTCTAGTTATTGAAAGTTGTTAGTAGCAGTCTCCTTTTGTAACTTTGCCCCTGATGGCTTTTTCTGACCTAAGCTTTGTTCCTCTATCTTTGTCTGATCTGAAGTCTTTGGACTAAGCAAACCAGATATAAACGTCCTCAATGGCAATGTGCCAACTGTCAGAGTCCCTGGGCTGTTCTTTTCCCCCCTTTTAAATCTTCACCATGATGGTTCCATTATGGTATATTTAACAACTCCTTAAAAATCCATGGGCTACATTTTTGTATTGTATCAACGTATGCCCTGACTGTCCTTGACTTTACTGAGGTGCCTCCTTCCTCTAACAATTTACTTAACACTCTTTCAGTTTGTTTTTTTACTAATTTCTGATCCTGTATTTCTACTATAATACAACCCAACAAGACGATGCCAAACAAAACCGAGACAGAATAAAATAAAAAGGGAACAACAAAAAGTCATTTTAGCCTTTATATCCTACTGACATGTGCATCCGTCCTTTCTCCCTATCTGTTCCTCAGAAGTAAATAATTTTTTTCTCAGATGTGAGCGGTTTTTCATCCATCTCACTCATCTCCATGGACAGGCAACAAAAGTGAAGCAAAACAAAAGAGGAATCTTAAAATGGCTACCGATCCTCTCGCCCTTCCCTCAGGGGCTAGCAGTTTACCTTATCACTTACCCTCAGTGGCTCCCCGTGCGAGCTACCAAATGCTGCAGTCTGGCTGGGCACGATTCAAGAGCGACTTTTCAAAAGAAACAAAGTTTATTTTTAGAACCACACACGCCAAGCAAAACAGCTCCTTAGGAAAAACCCTCAGAGCCCAACTGCCACCACTGGCTTCCTTGCAAAGTTTCTGTCACACCCACAAGCCTCTCCACCTCCCACAATCCTCCTGCTCTTGAGGCCATATGGCTGGGTCAGGTGGGTGGAACCAAAAAAGTCCCACAATGAGCAGCTCTGTGGTCTGAAAGGGCAGGGAAACTGCCCAATGTGCATCATCGCAGAGGAGCCAATCAGCTTGATGTTGCTGGGGCTGCTGTGAGCCAATCATCAGCTGGCAGTCGGAAAGAGCGGGGAAAAAGCTCAATGAGCATCTCCATTGTGCATCACCACAGAGGAGCCAATCAGCTAGATGTTGCTGGGGCCGCTGTGAGCCAATAATCATCTCGCAGGGGAATGTTGCTGGTAACTGGAAGTTTGATGGGGCCCCTTAAGCTGTGGCTCTCAACAAATTGGTGTCTCCTTTCTCTGTAGACTATTCAGCACATGTATTTTTATATGCACATATAGAATCCTACCTGTTATCAAACGTACATTTTTGTGAGGTTGCTGACTAGGCATGTACAAGTTATGAGAAGAGATCACTCCTCTTAAACACTGTTGGAATTGAGAATTCAAACTATGGGTGAGCTTGTTATTAGAACAACATTATATATAGATCCATTTTCAGTGAAATCAATATTTTTGCACCTGTGGATGTTACATATTTCATGATGAATTTCAATTGGCAAATATATTGCTAGTTTAAATGTCTGTCTCTCTCTGTGTGTGTGTGTGTGTGTGTGTGTATTTATTTATATATATATATATATATATACTCTCCAAATTTTTCAAAATATGAAATATATGAATCTTATTATACACTCCTTAAAATCATTCATATTTATGTATGTGGATTTATGATCAACTTTTCACAAGATTATTCTCAGAAATATTCATCCACCTTAAATACAGATTTGTTTCCTAGTACTGAAGACTAACTTCAGTGAATGGTGCACACAAATCCTAATATTTCTACAGTAAAACCAAGTTCAACATCAATGCAAGCATTTTCCTATGGGACATGATGTGTATTTTGCGGTTCATTTTTATTAAACAGTGGTACATTACTATTTCTTCAGTTTATGCACATCATATGATATATCTTTCATCCACAAGTTCACAAATTTATAGGCATTTGTTTCAATTTCAATCACCTCCTGCTTCAGAACACATATATTCCTCCAGTGTTCTTGACTGGTCTTGTCATGAGACTTCTTTCCAAACACATTATTTTTGATTTTCATAATCATATTTGAAGCAAAACTCACACACTCTTCATGATAAACCATAACCCTAATATTACCGTTAGATGTATACCTGGTTGTAGTGAATGTATGAATATCAGTTTAAGATTTCCAGTATATTTTCAGATATCAAATCAATCCACTATTTAAAGTTGGAACCAGTTATATTATTTATTCACAGTATCGTCTATTCATACATTATTTCTATATCCATTGACACAGGGTACTCCACTTTGTTCCCCCAATATTTATACGTCTTCAAAATATTGCTCCCAGTAATGGTGGAAGAAATGCTCATGTCACCTGATCTACATATAAATTTTAACACAGTAATATTCTGGACACAGAAAGCAAAAGTCACTCTTATGATTGTAGCAAAGCCTAAAAGGAAAGTGAGCATGGATTACTAAAAATATCCATGTCCCGGTTGCTTAATGCTCTAAAATGTAAATCCTATTGATAAATCCTATGTATTTGTTTCTTTCTAAGATTATATATTCAAACTCAACCCTGTTGAAAATGTCTAATCCTATCCCTCACTTTATACATTGCCTGATTTGTTAATGTCTCTATTGATATCTGCTTTCCTACATATTTTCCCCATTTCATCATTGTGTCTGACTCTTCACATGTGCTGATATTTACATTCACTCTCTTATTGAAAACCAATTGCTAAAGAACGTTTGGTCCAAATCCTATACTCATTGTTGTTTCTAAACCTAGAGACTATCGTCCTAAACCTACGGACTTTCCCTTTGTGACTGGATGTTCTCTTCAACTTTCAATCATCCAAGGTACAAGGTCCTATGTCATTGTATATCGATTTATCTGAGACATCTGTGCAGAACATAATTCAAAGCTAAGTAACCCACTCAAGGGCCCAATGCCCATCTGAGCTTCAAATCTTGCCTAGATTTCTGTTTTCATACTTTTATTTTACCTATATATTCTTGTAATTATTGCAGATTCCAAGTACGAATATTCATCCTGCAGAATGATTCCTAACCCAAATCGAACGTGTTATTAACCCTAACCATACACTGTTCCCTCAATCTAACTTTACAGAAGAGCAGGGACAGTGTGACCAGGAAAGTCTCAGTGCAGAAACCCTGCTTTGGGCCTTTTGCTTACCTATTTTTCTGTTGCCCTGAATGTCAGGAAGTTCTTTACCTCAGGCTAACCCTTTGTAAAGCCTGAAGAAAACAGTTTTCAAATGGAAATGAATGGGCATCACCTATGGCTCTTTGCTAAATTTCTTTGGAAAGGGATGTGTCTGAATCAGCATCTTGGCCCTGTGTGAGGCTGTGACTTAGATTCTCAGCACCTGATGGATCTAAAGAAAGATCCCATGTGTGCATCCAAAACCAAAATGGCAAAAAGTTCAGTCATTTTGGATGAAGTATCTTCCCTTCCTCTGTTAGATTCCTGACCTCCATCAATTGAGAATAGGGATCCTTTGGGTCATATGAGTTCTTCAATCCCTGAAGAGGTGCTTGGGTTTCTCATGATTCCAATTCACATAAAGAATCTGTACCTATCAATCAGAAGTAGTCAGTCAATATTGCTGCCAGAAATGGTGGAAGAAATACTCATGTCACCTGATCTACATATACATTTATTCACAGAAATATTCTGGACACTAAATTCAAAGTTCACATTTATGATTGTACCAAAGCCAAAATGGAAAATTAACATGGATTACTAAAATCATCCATGTCCAAGATTACTTATGCTCTCAAATGTCAATCCTATTGATGACTACATATTTGTTTCTTCCTAAGATTGCATATTCAAACTCAACCCTGATTTCATAATGTCTCTATTGATATCTGCTTACCTACATATTTTTCCCACTTCATCATTGTGACAGACTCTTCACATGTGCTGACATTTAAATTCATTTTCTATCCGAAACCCTGTTGCTAAAGAAATTTTGTTCCAAATCATACACTCACCCTTCTTCCTATACCTACCTACTATCTTCCTATTCCTACTGACTCTCCCTTTTTGACCGGATGTTCGCTTCTACATTCAATCATCCAAGGTATAATGTCCTATGCCATTGTATATCAATTTATCTGAGACATCTGTGCAGAATGTAATTCAATGCTCAGTATCACAATCAAGGGCCCAATGCACTTCTGGGCTTCCAATCTTACTTGGATTTCTATTTTCATACACACAGTTCACCTCTATATTCTTATAAATTTCACAGGTTGCCAATACCATTATTCATCCAGAAAATGATTCCTAATCCAAATTGAACCTGTTATTAACCCTAAACATACAGTGTTCCCTCAATCTTACTTTACAGAAGAGCAGGGACAGAGGTGGTCTTATAATACTGAAATGTAAGGATCCTCTACCTGCTGAGAACTTCAAAGGTCCATGCTGAAAGTATCCCTGGAGAATATGTAGGCAGCTATGAAGGACCTGAGAGACCACAAGTCATCTTCAATGGCAAACAACCTGGTCAGGATGTAGGGTTGTGTCTTAATCAGCTTCTCTCTTCTTAATGTGGAGAAGATGGACCAAATCAGGCCTGTATGGAGAGCTGTTCCTGGGTGCCAATGGTTGATATACCATTTTAACTTGTGAAATTGTCACATTAAGTAGGGGAAGCCTCCATCTCATGGGACCCTTGGAAGCAACTGTTAGGACAAAGTGGTTGCCAAGGCAGTGACCTCATTCAGATCCTGAAGGAAGTGACCTCACATCACTTCCTCGGTGATGGAAATTGGCATCCAGGAAGCCAGGCACACAGAGCCAGTCCCAGTCCCACTCCCAGTGGTGTCACTAGTTTTGAATTACCAAGGACAGAGTCAGCCTATCTTGGTACCTACAGATGTGAGAATGGCCATATGCCAGGAAAGCTCTGAAGAGGGGGCTTGTATGAGAAAACAGATAGTGGCTCACCACTGGCTTCTGACAAGTCTCAGTGAAGAAACCCTGCTTTGGTACTTTTAATTACCTATTGTTCTGTTGCTCTGAATGTCAGGAAGTTTTTTGCCTCAGGCCACCCCTTTGGGAAGCCTGAAGAAAAGAGTTTTCAAATGGAAATGAATGGGCATCATCTGTGGCTCCTTGCTTAATTGCTTTGGAAAGGGATGTGTCTGAATCAGCCTCTTGGCCCTGTGTGAGGCTATGGCTTAGATTCTTAGCACCTGATGGATCTAAAGAAGCATCCCACGTTTGCATCCAAACCCAAAAGAGCCAAAAGAGCAGTCATTGTGGATGAAGTCTCTCACCTTCCTCTGTAAGGTTCCTGACGTCCATCTATGAGAATAGGGATCCTTTGGGTCAAATGAGTTCTTCAAAGCCCTGCAGAGACTAGATCATACGTTCATAGGTTTCTCATGACTCCAATTAACATAAAGAATCTAAACCCCACATTCATTAGGCCTCAAAATGGAGAATCAGAGCTGTATTAAGGGCAGGCCTCTTTGATCACTCCTGGTTCACTAGAAGGGTTTCCCAGCCACATTGACTTTAGGCAAATGTGGGCAAGGGACCTTATTTTGGATACTGTCCTTGACTGTGCCCCTCATGAAAAACTACAGCCTGAGATTATGATGAGTGTCGATATGAAAGAAAATGAGGGCCATGTGGAAGTGTTTTGGTTTTAATTGTGGTCATTTTTGTGGCTGTTGGAAAAGATGATGGGTCCACCTGGTCTTGAACACTGGTGTGATTCCCCTTAGAGACTGAGTTTTGGAATGGACCTCAAATAAGTATTGCCATGTATTGTGTTGGGATTTTAGGATGCCACACATGAGAGTTGCCCTTGGAAACTGAGATCTAGGCCCAGGGTGGCTTTCCACAGAGCACTGAGAATCTCAGGAAGAATATCACATAATTTTATTCTTAAAGAATTGGCAGCCATAGTTGCAAGTCAAAACACACATGGACCACACATTGTAGACCTCAAACGCCTGGCTTTATGTGACCTTTTTGCCTGTCTTTGGGAAGCCTTGCCTGTTAGAATTCTCCAGAATTTTCAATGAAATGAGCTTCCTCTCCATTTAATGGTTCCTGAATGAATTGAAACCCACAGTGCCTCCAACTTCATCCTTGAAAAATGTCTGATAATTACCATGAAATTTTTGAAATTCCCATGACCACTTTGCACTGTAGAATCTTTGGATGTTCTATTGATGATCACGAGTATACCAGACAGTGCCTGTTTGATTGGGTTTCAGGAAAATGGTGTAGAACAGAGATGGCAGTAATTTGGACCCTGCTGAGTAGTCGGCCTAGAGAAGTGGTGTGAAGGTGTGTGTTAAAACATTTGTGGTTGGGTGATGTGGATCTGCCATTGGCTTTCAAATGGTTTGTGACTGACATGGTGCAGCCCCCAGACCCTTGTATGTAAAGGTATGTTGTTATATGGAGAGGTTTCAGTGCAATGTTTAGAATCAGATTGCTATTGTGAAGGGGGCAAGCTATGTGGGATAGAAGCCTGGTTGGTGCATTCTCCCGCAGACCCTTACCCATCACATGTGACAGAACTCCCTCCAGTACTGTGTCCCAGTTGAACTCTTCGTATTTCATGAAGCAAATACCAAACTCCCAGTGCAGCTGCAAGAAACACAACAAAATTGGAGGATGAGCAAATGGCTTCCAAACTGGAAGACACTTAGCACTCAGTGACAACAGTTTACCTACAAAGAGAGAATTCAGCACTGCTGCCTCATGTCCTTTGGAAAATAAGAAACCATGTCCTCCAGGTCACATACATGCAGACCCAGCTTGATGGTCTCACTACAAAGGGAGCTAAAGCTCCTGACAACAACATATATTTCAAGTGCCCAACCTCAGAGGCAGTTTCTCAAAAAGTCTTTAGTCTAGCAGAGCTCCATGTTTGTGGAGTTTTACCCTCTCCCTTACATTTGGAAACTCCTCTACCACCTCCAAGGTTGTGAACTCCTGAGCATTTTCCATTCGTGATGGGTATTCACAGATTTTCTAACTCTTCTCCTCTAATTGTGTCTTACTTGGGGTGAAGGTAATGTCAAGGCATTGTTCTGGATGAGAGTGGGAAGATTTTTGGGTAGCACATATTTGCATACACATTGGATTCTTTCTCCAATTTTCCATTTGAAATACTGAATCCCTGACTGTAAGGGGTAGAAGGAATTCTCCTTCAAAGAATAGTCTGACACTTACAAGAAACAGCCCCCAGGGAGACATCCTGTCTGGGAGACATCCTGTAGTCATCTGTGTTCCTGAGACATCCTGTGGCCATCTGTCTTCCTGAAATATCCTGAGGTTATCTCACCTTGTGAAGACATCCAGGAACTGCTGATAAGAGAGCTTTCAAATCTCCAGCATATAAATTCCTCTGTGTGAACAATAAAAGTTTGCAGCTTGATCAGAACTTTTGTCTTGCTGTCATCTCTCGTGTCTCTTGTCCCTTCATTCCTCCCCACCTAGGTTTGCTACCCACTTTGATGTGTCCTGCAGGCCAGGACAACTGGCGCCCAACGACTGGGGCTCGAGCCTTTGACTGAGGGGGAACCCTGTCCTGCTGGAAGATTTGGACAAGTGGAGCTCGCGATTGCCTCAGCAGACACCACTGAGAGACAGATCCAGGAGGAGAGTGGGGATGACACACAGTGAGTGACCCACCATGGGACAAGCAGTTTCGTCACATGATTTGTTTTTGTCAGGCCACAAGGAATCCTTAAATACATGGGGGGCACGTGTTAAGAAAAATGACTTAATATTTTTCTTTTCATACATCGAAGAATTTTTTCCATGGTTTCCCCTTGAAGGTACCATTGATGGTAAAAGATGGCTTAGAGTAGGAGACATTTTAAAAGATTATTATGAATCCTTTGGCCCAGAAAAAGTGCCTGTTCCTACCTTTTCTTTCTGGAAATAAATTAGTGAAATTCTTAAAAGTTCACCCTTTGACAATGGTACCTTAATACTTGTCAGGATTGGGGAAGAGACTATGCAAAAGACCTCTCGTCCCTTCTCGGCATGCCCATCAGTTAGTATAGACATAGACCCTTCTTAGTCTCCCCAGGACCCTGGGACCTTCCTGATCTTCCTCAAAATCCCACCCTAATGAATAAGGCTCCAATGGTTTCCAACCGCCTTTATGCAGTTTTAAATCCCGGAGAAACATTGACCCCTGGGGAGGAGGCTACCTTGGAGAAGGAAGCAGCTCGCTACCATTCAGAAGACTCTCCACCTCTCAGGACCCTGCCACAGACTATAGGACTTACACATTCCCCTCCCTCCTATATCCCTTCTGCCTTTTGTGCTCTGGCCCTTCAGGGGCCAAATGTCCCCCCAGATATTTTTTCCCCACTTCCCTTGCCTAACCTGGCTCCCTTGAGAGAGTCTCTCCAACATGGACAGGAACAGATCCAATTTTTAAAAGAATAAAGATCCCTTGACTCTGAGCTCTCTTCATTAGCCTTAGGAATGGAGTCAACACAAGCTGGCCCACAGTGGTCTAATACAAAGGCGAAGCCGCTCCATCGGCCTGTGCTCGCCTTCCAGTCACCACCAGTCAGATAAATAAGCCTGCCCAGGCTGAGGTCAAAGACTTAGAAGAGGAAAAAGAGGAGGAAGCGGGGGAAATGGATCAAGGAGATCAGGACTTAGAGGATGAGGAGTTCACCCCTAGGCAGGAAGGAACCCAGAGTGTCTACAAAAAATTTAGCCTCCATTTTCTTGAAAAACTTAAAAAGGCTTGTGCTCACTATGGCCCCACTGTGCCCTATACGTTGGCTTTATTAGAAAGCTGCAGCACACAATTTCTTACTCCCAATGATTGGAAATTTTTAGACCTAGCTGCCCTCAGTGCCGGAGACTTCCTGCTATGGAATGCAGATTTCAAAGAGCCCTGTCAGAAACTACTCAAAAAAAATTAACAAAGGCCTCCTCTAAATCCTGGACTTATGTTAAGCTAGTGGGCAATGCAACTTTTGACACTAAAACTAAACGGGCACGTTTCCCTGCTGGACTTTTTGCGCAGATTTAGATGGCTGGCTTAGTTGCTTGGAGACGCCTCCCTGAAAGGGCCTCGGCTATCACTTCCCTGGCAAGAACTCGACAAGGGCCCGATGAGCCTTATAGCGACTTTGTTCCCCGGCTTTACCTAGCTGTGGAATGCTTGCTTGGACCAAGCGAAAGCGAAAGCACCTTTGTAAAACATCTTGCCTTTGAAAATGTCAACCCGGCATGTCAGGATGTTCTTCGACATCATAAGGATAAAGGGAAACTTTCTGACTTTATTAGAATCTGTGCAGGCGTGGGTGCAGCCCATGCGATGGGTCTCAAATTAGTGCCGCATTTACCAAGGCCTTTTACAATACTGGCTCAAGTACTTGCTTTACTTGTAAACAACCAGGCCATTTTGCATGCAGGTGTCCGACAGGCAAACAAAGAGTAAGAATAGTGTCTCCTCAAACTGGAGCTAAACCGACCCCAGCTACACTTTGTCCTTGATATGGTAAAGGTCATCACTGGGCCAGTGAGTGTAGATCAATGACAAATTCCCTCAGACAGCCTATTTCTTCCTACTTCTCAGGAAACTCCCTGGGGCAATGAGGTTTGTTCCCTCCCAAACTCCCAACCTACCTCAAAATCCTTCTCCACAATTGGCTCCCTCCAACTACCCACTCCAGGCAGTGCAGGATTGGACCTCTGTGCCACCACTGATACAATATTAGACTCAATGCAAGGGCCCCAGATAATACCAACTGGAATTATGGGTGCCCCTCCATCTCATACGTGTGCCCTTATTCTTGGAAGAGCCTCTACTACCTTACAAGGTGTTCAGGTCTTCCCTGGCATTAATGATAATGATTTCACTGGAGAAATAAAAATAATGGCCACAGTTATTAATAGAGTTGCGGCCATCCCAGGAGGAAAAAGTCTTGCACAATTAATACTTCTTCCCTTAGATTAAGGGGCATTTCCACCTCCCAAACCTACTGTGGGGGACTGCCTCCTTGGGCTCCTCTGAGGTATATTGGGTTCATCCCATTTCTCATATTAGACACACCCTTACCTTACTTATTGAAGGAAAGGAATACCAAGCAATTGTACTTACTGGAGCTGATGCGACAATTATTTCTCAAAAATACTGGCGATCAGGTTGGCCCCTCACCCCATCCTTGACTGACCTTAAAGGGATAGGAAAGTCAAAAAATCCTCTGGTCAGCTCTACTGCTCTTAGCTGGACTGATAAAGAGGGTAATAAGGGAACTGTCACTTCTTTCGTTGTTCCTGACCTCCCTGTTTACCCATGGGCTGGAGATATTTTGAGTCAAATAGAAGTTATTCTTACCAGTCCCAATTCCATGGTGACTCATCAAATGCTCCGTATGAATTTTGTCCCTGGTACAGGCCTTGGGAGGCTGAGACAAGGACTGGTGGAGCCTATACAACCAATAAAAAAAAATACATATGGACTTGGATATTTGGATTTTTAGTGTCGGTTCCTGACCCTCCTGTTCCCATGGAGATAAAATTATTTGGGAGACTCAGACTCTTGTGTGGGTGGATCAGTGGCCCCTTACCCAAGAAAATTTGGAGGCTGCCTCCATGTTAGTGAAGGAACAGCTGGCAGCCCGCCATGTAGAGCCCTCAACCTCACCATCGTACACTCCTATTTTTGTTATCAAGAAAATATCAGGCAAGTGGCGCCTTTTACAAGATTTGTGTGCCATTAATAAAGTTATACTCCCGATGGGAGCACTACAGCCAGACATTCCCACACCAGTGGCTATTTCCAAAAACTATTGTAAAATGGTTATGGACTTAAAAGATTGCTTTTTTACCATTCCTTTGTATCCTGTGGATAGACCCTATTTTGGCTTTAGTCTTTCTTGCATTAATATTCAGGGCCCTATGCAGAGACTTCAATGGAAGGTTCTTCCCCAAGGTATGGCCAACATCCCTACTCTTTGCCAAAAATACGTTGCTCAAGAAGTAGACCCTGTGAGAAAGCGAGGGCCACAAATTTATATTTTACATTATATGGATGATTTGTTAATTGCTGCACCTAATACCCATGATCTTAATAATTGTTACTTGGACTTTTACAAAATCCTCACTACCTTGGGACTACAGATAGCTCCTAATAAGGTTCAAACACAGGACTCTTATAAAAGTTTGGGCCTTAAAATTCTACAGAAATCAGATCCAAATTTCTAAAATACAACTACGTGTGGACCATCTTCACACCCTTAAAGATTTTCAGAAATTACTGAGGCATATTCAATGGCTAATAACATATTTAAAATTATGCACTTGTGTACTTTTGACCCTTAATGATATTTTGAGAGGTAATTCCCACCCCTCCTCCCCTCAAAATCTTACTCCCAAGGCATAACAGGCATTAAACCAAGTCACAGGAGCCATTGCCCAACAATTTGTTACGCAAATTTCTTATAACCTTCCTCTGGTTCTGGTTATTTTACACACTCCTCATACACCCACAGGAATATTTTGGCAGCGAGATCCACATTTTAATAATAAAGACTGCCCCTTGTTTTGGGTCCATTTACCCACCACATCCTCGAAGGTTATTACTGTTTATCTTGCTCAGGTAGCTTCTATTATTTTTAAAGGTCATTTGATTTCTCTACAACATTTTGGCAAAGACCCTGATAATATTTTTATTCCATATACTAAGGACCAAACCCAATTTTTACTAGAGACAAGGGATGAATGAGGTATTTCCCTATCAGGCTTTTGGGAACAATTGATCACCACCTCCCCAATGACCCCCCTTTACATTTTGTCCAGTTACATCCATTTACTTTTCCTGAAATTACTCAAAATGCTCCCATTCCTCAAGCCCTTACTGTCTTTACAGATGGTTCCTGTAATGGCCGAGCGGTCTTTGTTGTCAATAACCAGCCTACCACCTTTGATACTGTCTATCAGTCACCACAGTTTGTGGAATTGTTTGACATAACACAAGTTTTTATAACATTTTTTATAATCCTGTTAATATTTATAAAGACAGTGGCTACATTGCTCATTCTGTGCACCTGCTGGTGATTTCACCCCCCATTAAGGCTTCTAACAATTCGGCCTTTCTGTTTCACCAGCTTCAGCAGCTAATTCAGGTCAGACAACACCCATTTTTCTTAGGACACATAAGGGCACACTCTGATCTTTCCAGCCCTCTAATTCAAGGTAATGCCCAAGCTGATGCAGCAACTCATTCCATCTTTCCAATTTTTGTTGGCTCCATTCAAAAGGCCACGGAGTTACACAATCTACACCATTTAAATTTCCAGAGCCTTTGATTACTTTGTAAAATTACCAGGCAACAGGCACGAGAAATAGTAAAAGCATGCCCTGGTTGCCCTGTCTCCCTCCCCATTCAACACTTGGGAGTTAACCCCCGAGGATTACTGCCCGATCAGTTTTGGCAAATGGATGTTACTCATTTTCTTGAATTTGTAATAGCCAAATATATATACACATTTCTGTAGATACCTTCAGCGGCTTTATTTTTGCATCACCACATTCTGGAGAGGCTACCAAAAATGTCCTTTCTCATCTTGTTTCAGCCTTTTCTGTTATGGGTAAACCAATACATATTAAAACAGATATTTATCCTACATATACCATTGCCAAGTTTAAACAGTTTTGTGCTACCTTGCTAATTTGTCATACTCCTGGAATTCCATACAACCCTCAGGGCCAAGGCATTGTGGAACTTGCCCACCTTACCTTAAAAACTTGGCTAACCCTCCTTAAGGCTTCCTCCCTTGTATTTACCACACCCAGGCATCGCCTTAACAATGCATTATTTGCCCTTATTTTTCTTACCCTAGACAATGAAGGCCATTTGGCAGCAGACAGACACTGCCATCCCTCGTCCAATTCTGTTCGCCCACCTGTTATGTGACACAATCCCCTTACAAATAAATAAAAAGGCCCAGATCCTGTCCTCATCTGGGGAGGAGGCTCAGCTTATGTTTTGGACCAAGATCAAACAGCCCCAAGATGGTTACCAGAACTCCTGGTTAAACAGGTTAATGACTTACCTCAAAACAGGGACAGAGGGACTCGTCATGAGGACAAAATTTCTTCTTTTTCAGATGCAGCCAACAATCTGCCAGCCTTGGAATAACAGTTCCTGTGGGCACAGGTACACTGGCTTAGGCACGTCTATTCACTCTTACCATCGCCTGTCTCAACAAATTATAAACTCTATCAGTAACAACTGATAAAAACTCTATCATGAACCATTAAAGATTTGCAGGACCAAATAGACTCCCTGGCAGAAGTGTTCCTTCAAAAAAGACGAGGCTTAAATTTGCTGACAGCTAACCAGGGAGGTATTTGCTTGGCCTTAGGGGAATGATGCTGCATTTATGCCAATAATTCTGGCATAGTATGCACTAAAATTAAGCAGCTTCAAGAAGATCTAGAAAAGAGACGAAGGGAAATATTTGAAAATCCCCTCTGGACTGGGCTTAATGGATTTCTGCCCTATCTTCTTCCCCTATTAGGCCCTTTGTTGGGTTTACTTTTAATGGTGTCCCTAGGACCCTGCATTATAAACAGGCTGTTAAAATTTATTAAAGAACAGATTAATATTTTGGCCTCTAAGCCCCTACAGGTCCACTATCATCGCCTGGATATGGAAGACCATGCTGCCAACATTTAAAAGGATGTTCTACCCTCCTCACAAGCTTATTTCTTAAGGTTACATGCCCACAGATCTCTCTTTCTTATATAAAACTCTAAGTAACAGCTCTGACCAACCATCTTCTGCCCTTGCCATAAGGGTTCGTCCTCCATGGGCCCCTCTGTTTGGGGGAGGACACACCCATGGAGTGAGGACGTTAGGCCATAATAACAGAGGGTGCAGGAAGGACTGCAGGAGGATGGATCCATGGTTCCCAAAACCCAAGTCTTCTGAGTGACACGCTCTGGTGCATGGCAGTTGGCATGCTTCCCCCTCAAAGCCGTCTCCTTAAAAAACATGCCTAGGCCACCACGAAATCTCCTAGTAAACATGCTCGATCAGATCAGGAGATATTCTAAGGCCTGTTAGAGAAACAGAGCCTCTATAACCCCCTAAAACATTGGCCTGTAAGGTATGGTCAAATATTTAATATAAGAAAGGGGGAAGATGTCAGGGGCTAGAAGGAAGTTCTCCTTCAAAGAATAGCCTGACACTTACAAGAAATAGACCCCTGCGAGATTTCCTGCCTGGGAGACATCCCGCAGCCATCTATCACCCTGAGACATCCTGCGGCTATCCGTCTTCCTAAAATATCCTGAGGTTATCTCACCCTGTGAAGACATCCAGCAACTGCCGATAAGAGAGCTTTCTCATCCGCAGCATATAAATACACTGTGAGAACTATAAAAGTTTTCAGCATGATCAGAACTGTTGTCTTGCTGTCTTCTCTCATCACTCTTGTCCCTTCATTCCTCCCCAACAAGGTTCAACGCCCACGTTGAAGTGTCCAGCCGGCCCGGACACCTGACACTAAACCATAACCTACTAGACTCTGACTACTAATCCTAATATGATGGAGAAAAATAATCCAAACAGAATGGAAATACAAGCAGTACAGAGGAGGCATGGTGTATAGTTGGACTTGCCTTTTGAATGATATAGGGTAGGTGTAATAAATCTAGCTAATTTTTAACTGAAATAGTTCTCCACATGTGTTTAAAGTTAACAAATATGTGAATACCTGTCTCCCTTTCTCTGTAGCCAATTAAGCACATGTATTTTTATATGCACATATAGAATCTTACCTGGTATCACACGTATATTCTTCTGAGGTGTCTGACTTGGCAAATACAAATTGTGAGAAGAAATCACTCCTCCTAAACTCTGTTGGAACTGAAAATTCAACCTATGGGTGAGCCTCCTAGTAGAACAACATTATACATAAATCGATGTTCGGTAAAATAAATATTTTTGCATCTGTGGCTGATGTACATTTCATGAAGAATTTCGATTAGCATATATATTGCTACATTTTATTGTCTGTGTGTGTTTTTTAATATATATATATATATATATATATATATATATATATATATACTCTCCAAATTTTTCCAAATATAAAATATATGTGTCTTATATACACTACCTAAATTCATTCATGTTCATAAATATATGTGTCTTATATACACTACCTAAATTCATTCATGTTCATGTATGTGGATTTATAATCAACATTTCACAAGATTATTCTCAGAAATATTCATCCACCTGAAATACATATTTGTTTCCTATTACTGAAAACTAACTTCAGTGAATGGTGCATACAATCCTAATATTTCTACATTAACTGACCCTGTTTAACATCAATGCAAGTAGATTCCTATGGGACATGATGTGTATTTTGAAGTTCATTTTATTCAACACTGGTACAATAGAATTTCTATAGTTTACGAACATCATAGGACATATATTTCATCCATAAGTTCACAAATTTATAGGCATTTGATTCACTTTCAGTCATTTACTGATTCAGAACACATGTATTCCTCCAGGTTTCTTGACTGGTCTTTTCATGAGACTTTATTTCAAACACATTATTTTTGATTTCCATAATCATTTTGAAGCAAAACTCACACACTCTTCATGATAAAACATAACCCTAATATTACCATTAGATGTATTACTGGTTGGAATGAATAATTGTATATCAATATAAGATTTTCTGTATATATTCAGATATCAATTCAATCCTTTATTTAAAGTTGGAACCAATTATATTATTTATTCACAGTATGGTCTATTCATGCATTATCTCTACATTCATAGACACAGGGTACATCTATTTGTAACCCCAATACTAATTTATTCGTCTTCAAAATGTTGCTCCCAGAAATGGTGGAAGAAATACTCATGTCACCTGATCTACGTATGCATTTATCACAGTAATATTCTGGACACAAAAAGCAGAGGTCACACTTATGATTGTACCAAAGCCTAAATGGAAAGTGAGCATGGATTACTAAAAACATTCATGTCCAGGTTGCCTAATGCTCTCAAATGTCAATCCTATTTATGACAACATATTTGTTTCTTCCTAAGACTATATATTCAACCTCAGCCCTGTTGCAAATGTCTAATCCTATCACTCACTTTATACATTCCCTGATTTCCTAATGTCTCTATTGATGTCTGCTTTCCTAAATATTTTCACCAGTTCACAATTTTGACTAACACTTCACTTGTGCTGACATTTACATTCACTGTCTATGTGATACCCTATTGCTAAAGAACTTTTGTTACAATTCCTGTACTCACTCTTCTTCTGAAACCTACAGAATATCTTCCTAATCCTACCGACTATCCCAGTTTGAGTGGATACTCACTTCTACATTCAATCATCCAAGGTACAAGGTCCTATGCCATTGATTATTGATTTATCTGAAACATCTATGCAGAACATGTATCAAAGCTAAGTATCCCAATCAAGAGTGCAATGCCCTAGTGGGATTCCAATCTTACCTAGATTTCTGTTTTCATACTTATATTTCACCTATATATTCTTATAAATATCACAGGTTCCCAATACCATTATTCATCAAGCAGAATGATTCCTAACCCAAATCAAACCTGTTATTAAGCGAAACGATACACTGTTCCCTCAATCTAACTTTACAGAAGAGCAGGGACAGTGTTGGTCCTAAAATAGAGGAATGTAGTGAATCTTCCACCTGTTGAAAAACTCAAAGTTTCATGCAGAAGTGATCCCTGGAGAAGATATAGGCACCACTGAAGGACCTGAGAGAGCAAAAGTCAACTTCCATGGCAAACAACCTGGTCAGGATGAAAGGTTGTTACTGAATCAGCCTCTCTGTTCTTTTTTTTATTATTGGTTGTTCAAAACCTTACAAATCTTTTGACATAACATATTCATACATTAGCATACATTAGCTTCAAGTGATTTATGAACTCCCATTTTTACCCCAGATACAGATTGAAGAATCACTTCGGTTACACATCCACATTTTTACATAATTCCATACTAGTAATTGTTGTATTCTGCTACCGTTCCTATCCTCTACTATCCCCCCTCCCCTCCCCTCGGATCTTCTCTGTCCACCCCATCTACTGTAATTCATTTCTCACCTTGTTTATTTTCCCATTCCATTCACAACCTCTAATATGTAATTTAGTATAACAATGAGGGTCTCCCTCCATTTCCATGCAATTCCCCTTTTCTCTCTCTTTCCCTCCCACCTCATGTCTCTGTTTAATGTTAATCTTTTCTTCCTGCTCTTCCTCCCTGCTCTATTCTTAGTTGCTCTCATTATATCAAAGAAGACATTTGGTATTTGTTTTTTAGGGATTGGCCAGCTTCACTAAGCATAATCTGCTCCAGTGCCACCCATTAGAATATGGACTCAAACAGTCCTGTTTGGAGAGCTGGTCCCGGGTGCCTATGGTTGATATACATTCTAACTTGTGAAAGTGTCACAGGATGTAGGGGCAGCCTCCATCTCATGGGACCCTTGGAAGCAACTGTTAGGACAAAGTTGTTGCTAAGGCAGTGACCTCATTCAGTTCCTGAAGGAAGTGACCTCACCTCACTTCCTTGGTGATGGAACTCTAAGAACTTGGGATGCAGGAAGACAGGCACCCAGAGCCTGTCCCAGTCCCAGTCCCAGTGGTCTCACTTGTTTGGATATACCAAGGACAGAGTCAGTCTTTCTTGGTACCTACTGATATGAGAATGGCCAAAAGCCAGAAAAGCTCTAAAGAGGGGCCTTTCCTGAGAAAGCAGATAGTGGTTCACCAGTGGCTCCTGACATCTTCACAGAGTTGGTTAAAGAGACCAGATCTGAGACAGGACAGGCCATTTCGGGGGAACATACTATAACCCACCAGTCAGAGGACACTCTGGATAGTCACAGACCTACTTTGGGGAAGGAGGTGCCTCTGTGGGTGTCGCTGTGTGTTTATGGATTTGCCTCATGTTCTGAGAATAGATAGAAAAGGCGGTTTGTTTGGTTTTGAGTGAACTGTTTCTAGTAAGTCATTTGACAACGCGAGTGTTTCTATGTCTGTGTATCCCACTGTGTCCATGGTTATAGACATTAGAAAAGATAATGCATCAATTGATGTGTCCTGTCTAGTAGAAAGCTTCCCATCATTTATTCTGCCAAATTGATGAATGGATTTTGGCTTGCCTTATCGATGGGCAACACGCGCTATCTTCCAAAGTTCGTGCGTTCTTCCTGAATTCTGGCCACTCTACAGAATAGGCTCATGGTTTTGTGTCCAATATATGTACCATTTCCAAACCCTGTTACATGGCCATGTACTGGATAGCTGAAGGGAATGGCGAGCATCTCAGAAAACTCAGATACCAGTGTGACCAATAAAGTCTCAGTGGAGAAACCCTGCTTTGCTTACCTATTGTTCTGTTGCCCTGAATGTCAGGAAGGTCTTTGTTTCAGGCCACCCCTTTGTGAAGCCTGAAGAAAACAGGTTTCAAATGGAAATGAATGGGCATCACCTGTGGCTCTTTGCTTAATTTCTTTGAAAAGGGATGTGTCTGAATCAGCCTCTTGGCCCTGTTTGAGGCAATGGCTTAGATTCTCACCACCTGATGTATCTTAAGAATGATCCCATGTGTGCATTCAAAACCAAAATGGCCAAAAGAGCAGTCATTGTGGATGAAGTCTCTCCCCTTCCTCTTTTAGGTTCCTGACCTCCATCAAGTGAGAATAGGGATCCTTTGGGTCAAATGATTTCTTCAAAGCCCTGCAGAAGCTAGCCGATATGTGCTTGGGTTTTATAATGACTCCAATTCACATAAAAAAAATAAACCCCACAGTCAGTAGGCCTCAAATTGGAGAAGCAGAGAAGTATTAACAGCAGGCCTATTTGATCACTCCTAGTTCACAGGAAGTGTGTCCAGGCAACCCTGATTTTAGGCCATTAAGGGGCAAGGGAGATTATTTTGGAGACTGTCTTGTGTTTCGCCCCTCATGGAAACATCCAGCCAGAGGTTATGATGAGTGTCTATATGAAAGATCATGAGGGCCATGTGGGAGTGTTTTGGTTTTAATTGTGGCCATTTGTTTGGTGTTTGGAAGACATGACTGGGTCCACCTTTACATGAACTCTGGTGTGATTCCCCTTAGAGACTGAGTTCTGGAACTGAACTCAGAGAATTATTGCCATGAATTGCGTTGGGATTTTCGGAGGCCATGCCTGAGAGTCCCCCTTGAAAACTGAGATCTATGTGCAGGGTGGCTTTCAACAGAGCACTGGGAATCACAGCCAAGATATCACGTGATTTTATTCTGAAAGACTTGTCAGCCATATTTGAGAGTCGAAACACACATGGACCTCATTGTAGACCTCAATGGGACTGGCTTCATGTGACCATTTGGCCACTTTTTGAGAAGCCTTGCCTGTGAGAATTCTCCAAAGCTTTCATTGAAATGTGCTTCCTCTACATTTAATGGTTCTGGAGTGAATTTTAACCCACAGTGCCTCCAACATCATCATTGAAAAATGGCTACAAAAATACCATAAAATTTTTGAATTTCCCATGACCAGGTGGCAATGGAGGACCTTTGGATGTCCTGTTGCTGATCATGAGTATACCAGACAGTGCTTTGATTGACTCGGTTTCATGAAAATCGTGTAGAACAGAGATGCCAATAAGTTGGAGCCTGCTGAGTAGTGGGCCTAGAGCCGTGGTGGTCAGGTGTATGATAAAACATCTGTGGTGGGGCCTGTGGATCTTCCATTGGCTTCCAAATGGCTTGTGACTGACATGGTGCAGCAAGCAGTCCCTTCTATATAAAGGCATCTTGTAATACTGAGAGATTTCAGGGCAATGTTCAGAATCAAGTTGCTATGGTCAATGGGGCAATATATGTGGGCTAGAAGTATGTTTGGTGCATTCTCCTGCAGAAACTGACCCACCACATGTGACAGAACTCCATCCAGCACTGTGACCCACTAGAACTCCTTGTATTTTTGAATCAAATAGCAAACTCCCAGTGTAGCAGCAAGAAACACCATGAAATTTGGAGGATGACCAAATGGCTTCACAGTCCACATGGGGAGACACTTAGTCCCCAGTGGTCACAGTTTACCTACAAAGAGCAAATTCAGCACTGCTGCCTCATCTTCACTGGAAAATAAGAAACCATGTCCTCCAGGTCACATAGATGTAGACCCAGCTTTGATGGTCTCACTACAAATGAATCTAAAGCTCCAGAAAACAACATATTTTTCAGGTGCCCAACCTCAGAGGCAGTTCTTCAAGAAGTCTTTAGGCCAGCAGAGCTCCATGTTTGTGGAGTGTTCACCCTATCCCTTACTTTTGGGAACTCCTCTACCACCTCCAGTGTTGTGAACTACTGAGCATATTCCATTCCAGATATATATTCACAGATTTTCTAACACTTCTCCTCTAATTGTGTCTTACTTGGGGCAAAAGTAATGTCAAGCCATAGTTCTTGATGAGAGTGGGAACATTTTTGTGTAGCACATATTTACATACACATTGGATTCATTTTCCAATTTTCCATTTGATATACTGAATCCCTGACACTAACCCCTACCCTACTAGACTCTGACTACTAATCGTAATATCATGGAAAATAATAACCCAATCAGAATAGAAATACAAGCAGTTAAGAGGAGGCATGTTTGGTATTCTTGGACTTGCCTTTTGCATTACATAGGGTAGGAGTTATAAATCTAGTCAATTTTTTTGTTGAAATAGTTCTCCATGTGTTTTTAAAGTTAACAAACATGTGAATTTATGTCTCCCTTTCTCTGTAGCCTAGTCAGCAAATGTATTTTTATATGCATATATAGAATCCTACCTAGTATTACACGTACATTTTTGTGAGGTGGCTGACTTGGCAGATACAAATTGTGAGAAGATATCACTCCTCCTAAATGCTGTTGAAACTGAAAATTCAACCTATGGCTGAGCCTCCTATTTGAACAACATTATACATAAATCCATGTTCAGTAAAATTAATATTTTTGGATCTCTGGATGATATGTATTTCACGATAAATTTCCGTTGGCATACATAATGCTACATTGTAATGTCTCTCTGTGTATATATATATATATATATATATATATATATATATATATATATACTCTCAAGATTTTTCAAAATATGAAATATATGTGCCTTATTGTGCACTCCCCAAATTCATTCATATCATGAATGTGGATTTATAATCAACTTTTCAAAAGATAATTCTCAGAAATATTCATCAACCTGAATTACATATTGGTTGCCTAGTACTGAAATCTATCTTCAGTAAATGGTGCATACAAAACATAATATTTCGACATTGCAAGTTGGCCGCGAATAGAGTGCATCACACCCAGTGTACCACGCCACATTGCAGGTGAATAACGAGTTAAAATGACAAAAGACTATCTTGTTAGGATCTTATAGAAAAATGGGTGTGCACCGAAACCTAAAAGAATGATTTCCACCAACGAGGTCCGGTAATTGAGTCTCAAACGTGAGCTGAATATGCAACCGGAGATCCGGGCTTACTGATCCGTGCGGCCCGCCCCGTGGCTACAGACGTCGGGGCACCACCGAGAAGCGACTAGCATCCAGGGAGAAACGTTGCTGCAGATTCTGTGGAATCCTGCCGGCTGACCACTCACTGAGCCCCAGGCGGAGTTCGGGATCTCAGTCAGGGAAGGAAGCGCTACAGTTCTATCCCCCACAACGGAAACTCCACCAAGGAAACCAACGGCAACCATCTTGGAGAGCTGAAGTAACCACCGCCACTCTCCGACAGATTGCAACAATAAAACAGTTGTGTGTTTTCCGCTCATCTCCCATACAGTAGGATATTTGCATAAAATCTTTCCTAAGCTTTCCAGGGGAGGGATTATCAGAGAGAGCCTGAATAAAGATGGGGGGGAAACTAGAGGCACCTGACCTTCTACTCCCCCTCCCATCAGTGGTGAAAACAAAATCTGTCTAGCCAGCGATGGGGAAGGGGCAAACGGAAAAAAAAAAAAAAAAATAGAGTGCTGGGGTTCCCAATAGACACAATCCACACCCAAGAAACGGCAGGCCAGAGTACAGTTTGAGCTGCCGAGGGCATTACTCAGGGGAAAACTGGTGTAGCAAGAGAAACCAGGACTAGCAGGAGAAACCAGGGGACTAGAGGCCAGGCCCGCGTGACTGGGCACCTGGAGAACGCTCGCCCGCCGGCAACAGCCGGCCCGCTGCAGGTGCAACTGGACGGCTGGAGACCGCCTGCCCACCAGCGACCAATCACCTGCCATATGCCTGCCCTAATGGGTGGCTAGAGATCGCACAACCGCCGATGACAGCCCACCCGCTGACTGCGTGACTGGACAGCTTGTGACCGCCTGCACACCCGCGACCAGGAGCTGAAAACAAACAGAGACAGTACAGTCCCACACCCCCATGCGAACACCCGGGCAAAGAGCCTGGGGCCCACCATAGCAGAGAGGTGACATCACTGGAGCTCGGCCGTCGGAATTCCTTCCCAGTGGAATCCACTTTAGCATGCACAGTCTACCAACACAAAGGAGCTACAATAGAGATATATAAAACCAAAACAAATATATAGAAGAGAGCAGAAACACAGCAATCAAACAGAGCTGGAAAGTAATGTGAACTTCATGAAAAAACAAGGGAAAAAGGTGTACAAATAATGACGGACAACTTAATTCTACAGGAGGACCTAGAATCATCTGAAACAGGGATAGGGAAAAAACTCAATGCATCCCTAACTCAGATGGAAAGAAATATTAGAGAAGACATGAGGCAGCAAGTCCAAGCAATAAAAGAATATTTTGAAAATGAATTAAACAAACAAATTCAAATGGCAAAGAAGGAGCTTTACCAAAAGACAGAGTTCTTAAAAAAATCAAACAGTAATCCTAGGAATGCAGAAAAATATAAACCACATTAAAAACTCAAACGAGAATATTGTAAATAGACTAGATTAAGTAGAAGTAAGAAGATCAGATAATGAAGACAAAGTTTATCAACTTGAAAAGAATATAGTGAACACAGAAAAGATGCTTATATCCCATCAGCAATCTATTTAAGAGATATGGGATGTCATAAAAAAACAAATTTGAGAGTCATCAGGATAGAAGAAGGCATAGAGATTCAAACCAAAGGAATGGACAACATATTAAATGAAATAATTCAAGAAAACTTCCCAGAGATAAAAGATGGAATGGATTGCCAAATCCTTGAAGCCTACATGACCTCAAACATTCAAAACCATAATAGACCAACTCCAAGACATAGAATTATCAAGATAGCTAACATACAGAACAAGGAGAGAATATTAAAAGCTAAAAGAGAAATGAGGCAGATTACATTCTGGGGTAAACCAATTAGGTTAACGACTGAATTTTCATCACAAACTTTGAAAGCGAGTAGATCCTGGAACAATGTATTTCAAACGCTGAAAAATAATGGATTCCAACCAAGAGTACTGTATCCATCAAAATTAAGTTTGGGATTTGACAATGAAATTAGTGTCTTTCACGATAAACAAAAGCTAAAAGAATTTGCAGAAAGAACACCAGCACTGCAAAGCATTTGAGCAAAATACTAGAAGAAGAGGAATTGATAAATAGTGCCCCAAACTAACAGCAGGAGGTATCTCAGTAAAGGGGGAGAAAAATAACCAAAAAGTAAAAACTAGCCAAACTAAAAATAAATAAATAAATAAACATGAATGAAAGTAAAAATCATATTTCAATTGTAACCTTAAATGTTAATGGCATAAACTCACCAATCAAGAGACATAGGTTAGTAACCTGAATCAAAAAAACAAATCCTACAGTCTGCTGCCTTCAGGAGACTCATATGATAGGTAAAGACATACACAGGCTGAAAGTAAAAGGTTGGGATAAATCATACCACTCACATGGCCCTCGGAAGCAAGCAGGAGTAGCCATACTCATATCAAATAAAATCAATTTCAAACCTACGTTAATAAAAAGGGATAACGAAGGACACTATGTACTGTTAAAAGGAACCATCCACCAACAAGACATAACAATTATCAATTTGTATGCACCAAACAATTGAGCTGCAACGCTCATGAAACAAACTCTCCTCAAGTTCAAGAGTCAAATAGACTACAACACAATAACTACGGGTGACTTCAACACACTGATCTCGCCATTAGAAAGATCCTCTAGACAAAAACTGAATAAAGAAACTATGGAATTCAACAGCACAATAAATAACCTAGGCTTAACCAACATATATAGAATATATCAACCATCCTCAAGTGGATACACGTTCTTCTCAGCAACACAAGGATCCTACTCAAAGATAGTTCATATATTATGCCATAGGGCAACCCTTCGTAAATATAAAGGCTTGGAGATAATACCATGCACCATATCTGATCATATTGGAATGAAACTGGAAATAAATGATAAAAGAAGGAAGGAAAAATCCTACATCATATGGAAAAATGAACAATATTCTACTGAATGATCAATGGGTTACAGAAGACATAGAGGAGGATATAAAAAATTCTTATAGACAAATGACAATACAGACACAACATACTGGAATCTATGGGACACAATGAAAGCAGTTTTAAGAGGGAAATTCATTTCTTGGAGTTCTTTCCTCAAAAAAATAAAATAAAATAAAATAAATGAACTCACACTACACTTCAAAAACCTAGAAAAAGAAAAGAAAAACAACAGCAAATGTAGTAGAAGACAAGAAATAATTAAAATTAGAGCAGAAATCAACGAAATTGAAACAAAAAAAAACATTGAAAAAATTGATAAAACTAAAGGTTGGTTCTTTGAAAACATAAATAAGATCGACAGGCCCTTAGCCATGCTAACAAAGAGAAGAAGAATGAGAACTCAAATTACTAACATACGGCATGAAAAAGGCATTATCATAACAGACACTACAGAAATACAGAAGATAATTAGAAAGTATTTTGAAACCCTATATTCAAATGAAATAGAAGATAGTGAAGATATCAATAAATTTCTTAAGTCATACGATGTGCCAAGATTGAGTCAGGAAGACACACACAATTTAAACAGACCAATAACAAAGGAAGAAATACAAGAAGCCATCAAAAGACTACGAACCAAAAAAAGCCCTGGAGCGGATGGGTATAGAGCGGAGCTCTACAAAACCTTAAAAGAAGAATTAATACCAATACTTTTCAAGCTATTTCAAGAAATAGAAAATGAAGGTGCTCTTTCAAATTCATTCTATGAGGCCAAAATCACCCTGATCCCGAAACCAGACAAAAACACTTCAAAGAAACAAAACTACAGACCAATATCTCTAATAAACTAGGATGCAAAAATTCTCAATAAAATCCTGGTGAATGTAATACAAAAGCATATCAAAAAATTGTGCACCATGATCAAGTAGGATTCATCCCAGGGATGCAAGGCTAGTTCAATATACGGAAATCCATAAATGCTATTCACCACATCAATAGACTTAAAGACAAGAACCATATGATCATCTTGATAGATGCAGAAAAAACATTCGACAAAGTTCAGCCTCCCTTTATGTTCAAAACACTAGAAAAACTAGGGATAACAGGAACTTACCTCAACATTGTAAAAGCTATATATGCTAAACCTCAGGCTAGCATCATCGTAAATGGAGAAAAACTGAAGGCATTCCCTCTAAAATCTGGAACAAGACAGGGATGCCCTCTATCACCACTTCTATTCGATTTAGTTCTTGAAATACTAGCCAGAGCAATTAGACAGACAAAAGAAATTAAAGACATGAAAATAGGAAAAGAAGAACTTAAATTATCGCTATTTTCAGATGACATGATAATATATTTAACAGACTCAAAAGGGTCTACAAACAACTGCTAGAGTTAATAAATGAATTCAGCAAAGTGGCAAGATATAAAGTCAACACGCATTAATCAAAGGCATTCCTGTATATCAGCAGAAAAACTTCTGAAATTGAAATGAGGAAAACCACTCCATTCACTATATCCACAAAGAATATAAGATACTTGGGAATCATCCTAACGAAAGAGGTGAAAGATTTATATAATGAAAACTACAGAACCCTAAAGAGAGAGATAGAAAAAGATCTTAGAAGATGGAAAAATGTACTTTGTTCATGGATAGGCAGAATTAACATCATCAAAATGTTGATATTACCCAAAGTTCTCTACAGGTTTAAATCGGTGCCAATAAAAATCCCAACGGCATTTATTGTAGAAATGATAAAGCAATCATGAAATTCATATGGAAAAACAAAAGACCCTGAATACCAAAAGCAATTCTAAGCAGGAAGTGTGAATCTGGAGGTATAGCGATACAAGAGTTCAAACTGTACTACAAAGCAATAGTAATAAAAACATCGTGGTACTGGTACCAAAACAGGCAGCTGGACCAATGGTATAGAATAGAGGACACAGAAACCAATCCACAAAATTACAACTTTCTTATATTTGATAAAGGGGCTAAAAACATGCAATGGAGGAAAGATAGCATCTTCAACAAATGGTGCTGGGAGAATTGGAAATCCATATGCAACAAAATGAAACTGAATCCCTTTCTCTCACCATGCAAAAAGTTAACTCAAAATGGATCCAGGAGCTAGATATCAAATCAGAGACACTGCGTCTAATAGAAGAAAAAGTTGGCTACGATCTACATACTGTGGGGTCGGGCTCCACATTCTTTAATAGGATGCCCATAGCCAAAGAGTTAATAACAAGAATAAACAAATGGGACTCACTTAAACTAATTTTTTTTTCTCAGCAAGAGAAACAATAAGAGAGGTAAATAGAGAGCCTACATCCTGGGAACAAATTTTTACCCCTCACACTTCAGATAGAGCCCTAATATCCAGAATATACAAAGAACTCAAAAAAATTAAACAATAAGATAACAAATAACCCAATCAACAAATGGGCCAAGGACCTGAACAGACACTTCACAGAGGAGGACATTCAATCAATGAACAAGTACATGAAAAAATGCTCACTATCTCTAGCAGTCAGAGAAATGCAAATCAAAACCACCCTATGATACCATCTCACTCCAGTAAGATCGGCAGCCATTATGAAGTCAAACAAAATAAGTGTTGGTGAGAATGTGGGGAAAAGGGTACACTTGTACACTGCTGGTGGGACTGCAAATTGGTGAGGCCAATTTGGAAAGTACTATGGTGATACCTGGGAAAGCTGGGAATGGATCCACCATTTGACCCAGCTATCACCCTTCTCGAACTATTTCCTGAGGATCTTAAAAGAGCGTACTGTAGAGATACTGCCACATCAATGATCATAGCTGCACAATTCACAATAGCTAGACTGTGGAACCAACCTAGATGCCCTTCAATAAATGAATGGATAAAAAAATGTGGCTTTTATACAAAATGGAGTATTACTCTTCATTAAAAAATGACAAAATCATTGAATTTGCATGGAAATGGATGGCATTAGAGCAGATTATGCTAGGCGAAGCTAGCCAATCCTTAAAAAAACAAATGCCAAATGTCTTCTTTGATATTAAAAGAGCAACTAAGAACAGAACATCGAGGAAGAGCATGAGGAAAAGTTTATCATTAAACAAAGACGAGTTGGGGGAGAGAAAGGGAGAGAGAAGGGAAAGCATATGGAAATAGTAGGAGACCCTCAATGTTACACAAAATTACATATAAGAGGATTTGAGGGGAAATGGGGGGGAAACAATGGAGAGAATTGAACAACAGCAGATGAGGTAGAGAGGGAAGATGGGAGGGGAGGGGATGGGGGATAGTGGGGGATAGGAAAGGTCGCAGAATACAACAGTCACTAATATGCTATTGTTCAAAAATGTGAATGTGTAACCAATGTGATTCTGAAATTAATATTTGTGGAAAAAATGGGAGTTCATAACCCATTTGAGTCAAATGTATCAAAGATGATATATCATGAGCTTTGTAATGTTTGGAACAACCAATAGAAATAAATAAATAAATAACGGTTTAAAATTGAGAGGGAAGAAATCAGCTAAAAATGGGTTGAGATGCATTCATTTTGCTAAGCAGAAACTTTGTTTCGTTTAGTTGTAACTATCACAAATTTATTTTACCAGGAAATTGGCTTTTGAAAATGCACATAAATTGAGATTAAAGGATAATTCACCTACCTTCATGAAAAATTCATAGCATTTTCTATATTTTTCATATTTCATTTTTTTTCGTGAATATTTTGTCATGGACCAGGTCTAGTCTTAGGCTATTCTTCCAGAATACTACCTCATCTGACAAATTCGTACAATGTGTTGGATTGTTGTTTTCACCTTTTATTTAATAGTTTCTAGTTGATAATGTGTATTTTCTTTATCTTTATTTGCACATATATACCCAACAATATCTTTGCATTTTATGTTTTACTGGGGAAGAGACTCATCAAAAGCTCTTTGTTATATGTATCAACAATCAGACATTTAGAGCACACAATTATTCTTAATTTTGCATGAAAATATCTTTGTACTATTTTCTTATACAGATTTAGAATTATTAATAATGTCCCTACTGTAATAAGTAATTATTTACAAGAAGAATTAAACAATTGACTTTATATCAATTATGAATATGAAAAGTACTAAAATAAGCATTTGGCAATTAATACACAATTGATAGAAATTGAAATCACAAGAAAGCCTTTAAAATGTCAGTGCATATGGTCCTTAAATAATAGGTTATTCAAAAAACTTTTTCTAATTCATAAGATTTAATATGCCGTATTATAGCTTAATGTGATATAAAACCTTAAATTATCAGTATTGATAAAAAGAATGATACCTGTTTATTTAAATATGTTTATTTGATTTTCACTGTAAGATGTTAATTCTGGAAGGCTTGAGAATTAAGAAAGTTTTGGTCTATATTATTTTTAACAGGCTAATCAAAGTACTTTTAAATGTATATGTATGTATATATATATATAATATGTAATGCATATGCATGAATATAGATACATATGTATAAAAATTTATTTTAATATATCTATCAGGTGATTATAATTATTAAATTTTCTCAAGAAAAAAACAATGACTATAAAAAACAGTCTTAAATTTAAATTTTATAGCATACTACTGTTTGTAATGACATGAGAGAAAAACAGATATGAAAGGAAAACGAAAAAGCAAGAGAGAGAAGGGGGAAAATGAGGAAGAAAGTGAGTAAAGATGAGGGAGAGGCATGTTCGATGTAAAGATAAAAGTGGAGGGGCTGGGTTTGTGGTTCAGTGGTAACATGCTTTTCTAGCATGTGTGGGACACTGGGTTCTATTCTAAGCACCACATACAAATAAACAAAATGAAGGTCAATCACAACTGAAAAAATTAAAAATAAAAAAGTAGAAATATTACCAAAACTCCAAGCTTTTATGGATGTTAAATTAAAAAAATTATGTTACATACCCTTATGTAATTTCTAGACTATCCAAAAGAGTCATTAAATGTTAGATTATTAGTGCGATAACTAAAAATCCATTGCTCTTTCCTCAACATTCTGTGGCATGCTAGTGGTAAAATAAATTCTATTATAACACCAAAAAAAAAATCTAATATTTCTATAGTAACTGACCCAGTTTAATATCAAGGCTAGTAGATTCCTATGGGACATGATGTGTATTTTGACATTCATTTTTATTCAACACTGGAACATTACTATTTCTTCAGTTTATGCACATCATAGGATATATATTTCATCCACAAGTTCGCTAATTTATACGCATTTGTTTCACTTTCAGTCACTTCCTGCTTCAGAACACATGTATTTCTCTATGTTTCTTGACTGCTCTTTTCATGAGACTTCTTTCCAAACTCATTATTTTCGATTTCCATTATCACATTTGAAGCAAAACTCATACACCCGTCATGATAAACCAAACCCTAGTATTACCATTAGATGTACAACTAGCTGGAATGAATGATTGTATATCAATATAAGATTTCTTACGTAGTTTCAGATATCAATTAAATCCATTATTTAAAGTGGAACCAGTTATATTATTTATTCACAGTATGGTCTTTTCATGCATTATCTCTATATTCATAGACACAGGATACACCTCTTTGTACCCCCAATACTAATTTATACGTCTTCAAAATATTGCTCCCAGAAATGGTGGAAGAAATGCACATGTCACCTGATTTACATATACATTTTATCACAGTAATATTCTGGACACAAAACGCAAAGGTGACACTTATGATTTTACCAAACCTAAATGGAAAGTGAACATGGATTACTAAAAACTTCCATGTCCAGTTTGCCTAATGCTCTCAAATGTGAATCCTATTCTTGACTACATATTTGTTTCTTCCTAAGATTATATATTCAACCTCAAGCCCGTTGAAAATGTCTAATCTTATCACTCACTTTTTCATTTGCCTGATTTCCTAATGTCTCTATTGATATCTGCTTTCCTACATATTTTCCCCAGATTATCATTGTGACTGACTCTTCACATGTGCTCACATTTACATTCAATCTCTACCAGAAACCCTATTGCAAAAGAACTTTTGGTCCAAATCCTATACTCACTCTTAGTTCTAAACCTACAGACTATCTTTCTAATAATACCGACTATCCCTTCTTGACTAGAAGTTCTCTTTGACATTCCATCATTCAAGGTACAAAGTCCTATGCCATTGAACATTGATTTATCTGAGACATTTCTGCAGAACATAATTCAAAGCTAAGTATCCCAATCAAGGGCCCAATGCCCTTCTGGGCTTCAAATCTTACCTAGATTTCTGTTTTCATTCTTATATTTCACTTTTACATTCTTGTAAATATTACAGGTTCCCAATACCATTATTCATGCCGTGGAATGTTTCTTAACCCAAATTGAACTTTTATTAACCGTAACCATACACTCTTCCCTGAATCAAACTTTACAGAAGAGCAGGGACAGAGTTGCTTTTACAATACAGGAATGTAGGGGTTCTTAAACCTGCTGAGATCCTCAAAGGTCCATGCAGAAATGATCCCTGGAGAAGACGTAGGCAGCTATGAAGGAGTTGAGAGAGCAAAAGTCATCTTGCATGGCAAACCCCCTTGTCAGGATGAAGGGATGTGTCTGAATCAGTCTCTCTATCTAAATGTAGAGAAGATGGACTAAACCAGTCCTGTGTGGGGAGATGTTCCCAGGCGCCTATGTTTGTTATACCATTCTATCTTGTGAACTTGTCACCGAAAGTAGGGGCAGCCTCTATCTCATGGGACCCTTGGAAGCAAATGTTAAAACAAAGTGATTGCCAAGGTAGTGACCTCATACATTTCCTGAAGAAAGTGACCTACCTCACTTCCTTGGTGATGTAACTCTCTGAACTTGGGATCCAAGATGCCAGGCTGCCAGAGCCAGTCCCAGTCCCAATCCCAGTGGGCTCACTTGTTTGGATGTACCAAGGACAGAGTCAGTATTTCTTGGTATCTACTAATGTGAGGATTGCCAAATGCCAGGACAGATCTGAAGAGGGGCCTTTCCTGAGAAAGCAGGTAGTGGCTCACCGCTGGCTCCTGAGAACTTCACAGAGTTTGCAAAGGAGACAGATCTGAGACAGGACAGGACATTTCATTGGAACATTATACGGCCCAACAGACAGAGGACACTCCAGATAGTCAGAGACCTACTTGCAGGAAGGAGATGCCTTTGTGAGTGTGAGTGTCAGTTTGTGGTTTTGTCTCATGTTCTGAGAATAGGTAGGAAAGACAGTTTGTTTGGTTTGGAATGGACTGTTTCTAGTAAGTCTTTTGACAAGGTGAGTGATTCTATGCCTGTGTATCCCACTGTGTCCGTGGTTGTAGACATTAGAAAAGAGAATGCATCAATGGATATGTCTTGTCTTGTAGAAAGCTTCCCAGCATTCATCCTGCCCAATTTATGAATGAACTGCAGCTTGCCTTATGGAGGGACAACACCTACTATCTTCCTAAGTTCCTGTTTTCTTCCTGAATTCTGGCAACTCTGCAGAATAGGCTCATGGTTTTGTGTCCAAGATATGTACCACCTCCAAGCTCTGTTACATGGCCATGTACTGGATAGCGGTAAGGAATGGCGAGCATCTCAGAAAACTCAGATATCAGTGTGACCAGGAAATTCTCAGTGGAGAAACCCTGATTTGGGCCATTCTCTTACCTATGTTTCTGTTGCCCTGAATGTCAGGAAGGTCTTTGCCTCAGGCCACCCCTTTGTGAAGCCTGAAGAAAACAGTTTTCAAACGAAAATGAATGGTCATCACCTGTGGCTCTTTGCTTAGTTTCTTTGGAAATGGATGTGTCTTAATCAGCCTCTTGGACCTGTGTGAGGTTGTGGCTTAGATTCTCAGCACCTGATGGATCTAAAGAAAGATCCCATGTGTGCATCCAAACCAAAATGGCAAAAAGATCAGTTATGGTGGATGAAGTGTCTTGCCTTCCTTTGTTATGTTCCTGACCTACATCAAGTGAGAATAGGGATCATTTGGTTCAAATGAAATCTTCAAAGCCCTAAAGAAGTGCTTGGGTTTTCTCATTATTCCAAATCACATAAAGAATCTATACCTGACAGGCAGTAGGCTTCAAAATGGAGAAGCAGAGCAGTATTAACTGCAGTCCTATTTTATCACTCATGGTTCAAATGCAGGGTGTCCAGGCCCCCATGACTTTAGGCAAATGAGGGGTAAGAGAGCTTATTTTGGACACTAACACATACCCCACTAGACTCTGACTACTAATCCTAACATGATGGAGAATAATAACCAAAACAGAATAGAAATACAAGCAGTTCAGAGGAGTCATGTTGTATAATTGGACTTGCCTTTTGCATTATATAGGCTAGGAATTATAAATCTACTCAATTTTTAATTAAAACAGTTCTCCATGTGTTTTTAAAGTTAACAAATATGTGAATTCCTCTCTCCCTTTCTCTGTGGCCTATTCAGCACATGTGTTTTTATATGCACATATAGAATCCTACCTGGTATCACATGTATATACTTGAGAGGTTGCTGACTTGGCAGATGCAAATTGTGAGAAGAGATCACTCCTCTTAATGCTTTTGGAACTGAAAATTCAAACTATTGGTGACCTTTCTAGCTGAACAAAATTATATATAAATCCATGTTCAGTAAAAAGTATATTTTGGGATGTGTGGATTATATATATTTCGTAATAAATTTCGATTGGCATATATATTGCTACTTTTTAATGTCTGTGTGAGTGTGTGTGTGTGTATATATATATAGGCATATGTATATATATGTATCTATATATATATATATATATCTATATATCTATATATCTATATATATCTATATCTATATCTATATCTATCTATCTATCTATCTATCTATATATATATATATATATATATATATATATATATACACACTCTCCAGATTTTTGAAAATATGAAATATATGTGTCTTATTATACACTCCCAAAATTTATTCATGTTCATGTATGTGGATTTATTATCAACTTTTCACAAGATTATTCTCAGAAATATTCATCCACCTGAAATACATATTTGTTTCCTAGTACTGAAAACTAACTTCAGTGAATGATGCATACAAATCCTAATATTTCTACAGTTACTGACCAAGTTTAACATCAATGCAAGTAGATTCCTATGGGACATGATATGTATTTTGACGTTCATTTGTATTCAACACTGGTACATTACTATTTCTTCAGTTTATGCACATCATGGGATATATATTTCATCCACAAGTTCGCTAATTTATATCAATTTGTTTCACTTTCAATTACTTTCTGCTTCAGAACACACGTATTCCTCCATGTTTCTTGACTAGTCTCTTCATGAGACTTCTTTACAAACACATTATTTTCGATTTCCATAATTACTTTTGAAGCAAAACTCACACACCCTTAATGACAAACCATAACCCTCATATTACCATTAGATGTATAACTGATAGGAATGAATGACTGCGTATCAATATAAGATTTCTTGTAAATTTTAAGATATCAATTTAATCCATTATTTAAAGTGGAATCAGTTATATTATTTATTCACAGTATCATCTATTCATGCATTATCTCTATATTCATACACACAGGGTACACCTCTTTGTACCCGCAATACTAATTTATACATCTTCAAAATATTGCTCCCTGAAATGGTGGAAAAAATACTTATGTCACCTGATCTACCTATACATTTTATCACAGTACTATTTTGGATACAAAATGCAAAGATCACACATATGTTTGTACAAAAGCCTAAATTGAATGGGAGCATGGATTACTAAAAACATTGATGTCTAGGTTGCCTAATTCTCTCAAATGTCCATCCTATTGGTGACTACATATTTGTTTCTTCGAAGATTATATAGTCAACATCAACCCTGTTAAAATGTCTAATCCTATCACTCACTTTATACTTTGCCTGATTTCCTACTGTCTCTATTGATGTTTCCTTTCCTACATATTTTCCCCAGTTTACCTATGTGACTGACTCTTCACATGTGCTGACATTGACCTTCATTCTATTACCGAAACCCTATTGATAAAGAACTTTTGGTCCATATCCTGTACTCACACTTCTTGCAAAACCTACCGACTATCTTCCTAATCCTATGGACTATCCCTGTTTGAGTGGATGTTCTTTTCTACAATCTATCATCCAAGGTACAAGGTCCTATGTCATTGATAATCAATTTATCTGAGACATCACTGCAGAACGTAATTCAAAGCTAAGTATCCAAATCAAAGGCCCAATGCCAATATGGACTTTAAATCTTACTACATTTCTGTTTTCATACATATTTTTCAACTCTATGTTCTTATATATATCACAGATTCCCAATACCATTATTCATCCAGCAAAATGATTCCTAACCCAAAACAAACATGTAATTAACCCTAACCATAAACTGTTCCCTCAATCTACATTTACAAAAGAGCAGGGACAGAGTTGGTCTTACAATACAGAAAAGTAGGGGATTGTCCACCTGCTGAGAACCTCAAAGGTCCATGCAGAATTGATACCTGGAGAAGATGTAGGCAGGTATGAAGGTCCTGAGAGATCAAAAGTCATCTTCCATGCCAAACAACCTGGTCAGGATGAAGGCTTTTGTCTGAATCAGCCTCTCTCTTCTTAATCTAGAGAAGATGGACCAAATGAGGCCTGTGTGGAGGGCTGTTCCCAGGTGCCTATGGTTGATATACCATTCTAACTTGTGAAAGTGTCACAGAAATACGGTCAGCCTACATGTCATGGGACACTTGGATGCATGTGTTAGGACAAACTGGTTGCCAAGGCAGTAACCTCATTCAGTTCCTGAAAGAAGTTACCTCACCTCACTTTTTTGTTCATGGCACTTTCTGAACTTGGGATCCAGGAAGCCAGGCACCTAGAGCCTGTCTCAGTCCCAGACCCAGTGGTCTCACTTGTTTGATATAACAAGGACAGAGTCAGTCTTTCTTGGTATCTACTGATGTGAGAATGGACAAATGACAGGAAAGCTCTTAAGAGGGGCCTTTCCTTAGAAAGAAGGCAGTGGCTAACTGCTGGCTCCTGACAACTTCACAGAATTGGCCATGGACACCAGATGTGAGATAGGAGAGGCCATTTCAGGGGAACATAGTATGGCCTATCAGTCAGAGGACACTCCAGATAGTTACAAACCTACTTGGAGGAAGGAGGTGCTTATCTGGCTGGGGGTGTGGGTTTGTGGTTTTTTTCTCATGCTCTGAGAATATGTCTGAAAGGCGGTTTGTTTGGTTTGGAGTAAAGTGTTTCCAGAAAGTCGTATGAAAAGGCGAGTGTTTCTATGTCTGTGTATCTCACTGTGTCAGTGGTTGTAGACATTAGCAAAGAGAATGCATCAATGGATGAGTCTTGTCTAGTAGAAAGCTTCCCAGCATTCATCCTTCCCAATTTATGAATGGACTGCGGCTTGCCTTATGGACCGGCAACACCTGCTATCTTCCTAAGTTACTGTTTGCTTCCTGAATTCTGGCCACTCTCCAGAATAGGCTCATGGTTTTGTGTCCAAGATATGTACCACCTCCAAGCTCTGTGACACGGCCATGTGTTGGTTAAATGAAGGGCATGGCGAGCATCTCAGAAAACTCAGATATCAGTGTGACCAGTAAAGACTCAGTGGAGAAACCATGCTTTGGGCCTTTTCCTTACCTAATGTTCTGTTGCCCTGAATGTCAGGAAAGTCTTTGCCTCAGGCCACCCTTTTTGAAGCCTGAAGAAAAGTTTTCAACTGCAAATGAAGGGGCATCAACTGTGGCTCTTTGCTTAATTGCTTTGGAAAGGGATATGTCTTAATCAGCCTCTTGGCCTTGTGTAATTCTGTGGCTTAGATTCTCTGCACCTGATGGATCTAAAGAGAGATCCCATGTATGCATCCAAAAGCAAAATGTCCAAAAGAGCAATCATTGTGGATGAAGTCTCTCTCCTTCCGTGGTAAAGTTCCTGACCTCCATTAAGTGAGAATAGGCCTCCTTTGGGTCAAATAAGTTCTTCAAAGCCCTGCAGATTCTAGCCCATAGGTGATTGGGTTTTCTCATGACTCCAATTCACATGAGGAATCTAAATCCCACCATCAGTAGGCCTCAAATTTAAGAAGCAGAGCAAAATAAACGGCAGGCCTATTTGATGACTCTTAGTTCACAGGAAGGGTGTCCAGGCCACCCTGACTTTAGGCAAATGAGGGGCAAGGAAGCTTATTTTGGACACTGTCTTGGGCTGCACCCCTCACGGAAACCTCCAGCCAGAGGTTATGATGAGTGTCTGTATGGAAGAAAATGAGGGCCATGTGGGAGTGTTTTGGTTTTAATTGTAGTCATTTTTGTGGCGGTTAGTAGAGATGACATGGTCCACCTTGGCTTGAACTTTGGTGGGATTCTGCATAAAGACTGAGTTCTCGTACTGAACTCAGAGAAGTATTGCCATGAATAGTGTTGGAATTTTAGGAGGCCACGCATGAGAGTCGCCCTTGGAAACTGAGATCTAGGCCCAGGGTAATTATTCACAGAACACTGTAAATCTCAGCCAGGATATCACATGATTTTGTTTGAAAAACTTGGCAACCATTGTTGAGAGTCAAAACACACATGGACCTCACATTGTAGACCTCAATGTTCCTGGATTCATGTGACCTTTTGGCCACTCTTTGGGAAGTCTTTCCTGTGAGAGATCTCCAGATATTTCATTGAAATGAGCTTCCTCACCATTTAATAGTTCCAGAATGCCTCCAACTTCATCCTTGAAAAATGGCTAGGTCAATATATCATGAAATTTTTAAAATTCCCATGACAAGTTGGCACTGGAGATTCTTTGGATATCCTGTGGCCGATCATAAGAATAACAGTCAGTGCCTTGATTGACTGGTTTTCATAAAAATTGTGCAGAACAGTGATGCCAGGAAGCTGGAGCCTGCTGAGGAGTGGGCCTAGAGCATTGGTGGGCAGGTGTGTGATAAAACATCTGCGGTGTGTTCATGTGGATCTGCCTTTGGCTTCCAAATGGCTTGTGACTGATGTGGTGCAGCCAGCAGTCCCTTCAATGTAAAGGCATCTTGTTATATGCAGAGGTTTTAGGGAAATATTTAGAATCAGGTTGCTATGGTCAAGGGGGCAACTATGTGGGATATAAGCCTGTTAGGTGCATTCTCCTGCAGACCCTGACCCACCACACGTGATAGAACCCCCTCACGCACAGAGTAACAGTTGAATTCTTTGTATTTCTTGAAGCAAATACCAAAATCCCAGTGCAGCAGCAAGAAACACCACGAAAAGTGGAGAATGACCAAATAGCTTCACAGGCCCATGTGGATACACTTAGCCCCTCGTGTCCACAGTTTACCTACAAAGAGAGTATTCAGCACTGCTGACTCATGTTCAGGGAAAATAAGAAACCATGTCCTCCAGGTCACATAGATGAAGACGCTGATTTGATGGTCTCACTACAAACGAAGCTGAAGCTCCCGACAACAACATATATTTTAAGTGCCCACCCTCAGAGGCAGTTTCTCAAGAAGTCTTTACGCCAGCAGAGCTCCATGTTTTTGGAATGATTACACTGTCCCTTACTTTTGGAATCTCCTCTACCTCCTCCAAGGTTGTGAACTCCTGAGCATATTCCATTCCAGATATTTATTCACAGATTTTCTAACTCTTCTCTTCTAATTGTGTCTTACTCTGCGCGATTGTAATGTCAAGGCATTGTTCTGGATGAGAGTGGGAAGATTTTTGTGTACCACATATTTACATACACTTTGGATTCATTTTCCAATTTTCCTTTCAAAATACTGAATACCTCACACTAACACTTACCCTACTAGACTCTGACAACTAATCCTAATAAGATGGAGAAAAATAAACCAAAAAAAATAGAAATACAAGCAGTTCAGAGAAGGCATGGTGTATAGTGGAATTGCCTTTTGCATTATTTAGGGTAGGAGTTATAAATCTAGTCAATTATTTGTTAAAATATTTCTCCATGTGTTTTAAAGTTAACAAATATGTGAATTCCTGTTTCCCTGTCTCTGTAGTCTATTCAGCACATGTATTTTTACATGCAATTATAGAATCTTACCTGATACCACACGTACATTTTTGTGAAGTGGCTGACTTGGCAGATACAAATTTTAAGAGATCACTCCTCCTAAACGCTTTAGAACTGAAAATTCAACCTATGCGTGAGCTTCCTAGTTGAACAACATTATACATAAATCCATGTTAAATAAAATAAATATTTTTGGATCTCTGGATGATATAAATTTCATGGTGAATTTCATATAGCATATATTATGCTATTTTTAATGTCTGTGTGTGTTTGTGTGTGTGTATATATATATATATATATATATATATATATATATATATTCTCCAGATTTTTCAAAATATGAAATATGTGTCTTATTATACACTCCCTTAACTCATTCATATTCAAGTATGTGGATTTATAATCAAATTTTCTCAAGAGTTTTCTCAAAATATTCATTCTCCTGATATACATATTTGTTTCTTAGTACTGAAAACTAACTTTAGTGAATGGTGCATAGAAATCCTAATATTTCTACAGTAACTGACCTAGTTTAACATCAACGCAAGTAGATTCCTATGGGACATGATGTGTATTTGGATGTTCATTTTATTCAACACTGGTACATTACTATTTCTTCAATTTATTCACATCATGGGATATATATTTCATCCACAAGTTCGCAAGTTTATAGGCATTTGTTTCACTTTCAATCATTTTCTTCTTCAGATCACATGTATTCCTCCATGTTTCTTGACTGGTCTTTTTATGAGACTTCTTTCCAAACACATTAATTTAGATTTCTATGATCACTTTTGAAGCAATACTCACACACCTTTCATGATAATCATAACCCTAATATTACATATAGATGTATTACTGGTTGGAATGAATGATATTATATCAATACAAGATTTCTTATAATATTTCATATATTAATTCAGTCCATTATTTAAAGTGGGAACAGTTAAATTATTTATTCAAAATGTGGTCTATTCATGCATTATGTCTATATTCATGGACACAGGGTACACCTCTTTTACCCCCAATAGTAATTTATAGGTCTTGAAAACATTACTTCCAGAAATGCTTGAAGAAATGCTCATGTCATCTGATCCACATATACATTCTATGACAGTAATATTCTGGACAAAAAATGCAAAGGTCACACTTATAATTGTACCAAAGCCTAAAATGAAAGTGAACATGGATTACTAAAAGCATCCATGTCCAGGTTTCCTAATGCTCTCAAATGTCAATCCTAATGGTCACTGCATATTTGTTTCTTCTTAAGATTATATATTCAAACTCAACAGTGTACAAAATGTCTAATCCTATCACTCACTTTATACTTTGCCTGATTTTGTAAAGTCTCTATTATTATCTGCTTTTCTACATATTTTTCAAAGTTCATCATTGTGACTGAATTTTCATATGTGCTGACATTTACATTCACTCTCTAACTGAAAGCCTATTGCTAAAGAAATTCCCGTCCAAATCCTGTACTCACTCTTCTTCCTAAACCTACCGACTATCTACCTAATCGTACCGACTATCCCTTTTTGACTGAATGTTCTCTTCCTCATTCAATCATCCAATGTACAAGGTCCTATGCCATTGTAAATGGATTTATCTGAGACATTTGTGCAGAACCTAATTCAACACTATGTATCCCAATCAAGGGCCTAATGCCCTTCTGGGCTTCAAATCCTAGATTTCTGTTTTCATACATATATTTTACCAATATAATTTAATAAATATCGCATGTTCCCAATACCATTATTCATCGCGCAGAATGATTCCGAACCGAAATCGAACCTGTTATTACCCTAACCATCATCGCCTGGAGGTCATTCCTCAAAAAAAGGAAAAACCAACAAATAAATGAGCTCACACTTCATCTCAAAGCCCTAGAAAAGGATGAACAAAACAACAGCAAATGCAGCAGAAGGCAAGAAATAATTAAAATCAGAGCGGAAATCAACAAAATTGAAACAAAAGAAACTATTGAAAAAATCAACAAAACTAAAAGTTGGTTCTTCGAAAAAATAAACAAGATTGACAGACCCTTAGCCATGCTAACGAAGAGGAGAGAGAACTCAAATTACTAACATACAGGATGAAAAAGGCAATATCACAACAGATGCTACAGAAATTCAGAAGACAATTAGAAATTATTTTGAAAACCTATATTCCAATAAAATAGAAGATAGTGAAGACATCGATAAATTTCTGAAGAAATATGATTTGCCCAGACTGAGTCAGGAGGATACACACAATTTGAACAGACCAATACCAATGGATGAAATTGAAGAAGCAATCAAGAGACTACCCACCAAGAAAAGCCCAGGACCGGATGGGTATACAGCGGAGTTTTACAAAACTTTTAAAGAAGAATTAATACCAATACTTTTCAAGTTATTTCAGAAAATAGAAAAAGAGGGAGCTCTTCCAAATTCATTCTATGAGGCCAACATCACGTTGATTCCGAAACCAGACAAAGACACATCAAAGAAAGAAACCTTCAGAACAATAACCCTGATGAACCTAGATGCAAAAATCCTCAATAAAATTCTGGCGAATCGGATACAAAGGCACATCAAAAAAATTGTGCTCCATGATCAAGTAGGATTCATCCCTGGGATGCAAGGATGGTTCAATATATGGAAATCAATAAATGTTATTCACCACATCAATAGACTTAAAGATAAGAACCATATGATCATCTCGATAGATGCAGAAAAAGCATTTGACAAGTACAGCATCCCTTGATGTTCGAAACATTAGAAAAACTAGGGATAACAGGAAATTACCTTGACATTGTAAAAGCTATCTATGCTAAGCCTCAGGCTAGCATCATTCTGAATGGTGAAAAATTGAAGGCATTCCCTCTAAAATCTGGAACAAGACAGGGATGCCCTCTATCACCACTTCTATTCAATATAGTTCACGAAACACTGGCCAGAGCAATTAGACAGACGAAAGAAATTAAAGGCATAAAAATTGGAAAAGAAGAACTTAAATTATCATTATTTGCAGATGACATGATTTTATACATAGAAGACCTAAAAGGGTCTACAAAAAAACTACTAGAACTAATAAATGAATTCAGCAAAGTAGCAGGATATAAAATCAACACGCATAAATCAAAGGCATTCTTGTATATCAGCAACAAAACTTCTGAAATGGAAATGAGGAAAACCACTCCATTCACAATATCCTCAAAAAAAATAAAATACTTGGGAATCAACCTAACAAAAGAAGTGAAAGATTTATACAATGAAAACTACAGAACCCTAAAGAGAGAAGTAGAAGAAGATCTTAGAAGATGGAAAAATATACCCTGTTCATGGATAGGCAGAACTAACATCATCAAAATGGCGATATTACCAAAAGTTCTATATAGGTTTAATGCAATGCCAATCAAAATCCCAAAGGCATTGCTTGTAGAAATAGATAAAGCAATCATGGAATTCATATGGAAAAATAAAAGACCCAGAATAGCAAAAGCAATTCTAAGCAGAAAGTGCGAATCAGGCGGTATAGCGATACCGGATTTCAAACTATATTACAGAGCAATAGTAACAAAGACAGCATGGTACTGGTACCAAAACAGTCGGGTGGACCAATGGTACAGAATAGAGGACACAGAGAACAATCCACAAAGTTACAACTATCTTATATTTGATAAAGGGGCTAAAAGCATGCAATGGAGGAAGGATAGAATCTTCAACAAATGGTGTTGGGAAAACTGGAAATCCATATGCAACAAAATGAAACTGAACCCCCTCCTCTCACCATGCACAAAAGTTAACTCAAAATGGATCAAAGACCTTGATATCAAATCAGAGACTCTGCGTCTGATAGAAGAAAAAGTTGGCTACGATCTACATATAGTGGGGTCGGGCTCCAAATTCCTTAATAGGACACCCATAGCACAGGAGTTGATAGCAAGAATCAACAAATGGGACTTACTTAAACTAAAAAGTTTTTTCACAGCAAAAGAAACAATAAGAGAAGTAAATAGGGAGCCTACATCATGGGAACAAATATTTACTCCTCACACGTCAGATAGAGCCCTAATATCCAGAATATACAAAGAACTTAAAAAATTAGACAATAAGATAACAAATAACCCAATCAACAAATGGGACAAGGACCTGAACAGAAACTTCTCCGAGGAGGACATACAATCAATCAACAAGTACATGAAAAAATGCTCATCATCTCTAGCAGTCAGAGAAATGCAAATCAAACCACCCTAAGATACCATCTCACTCCAGTAAGATTGGCAGCCATTATGAAGTCAAACAACAACAAGTGCTGGCGAGGATGTGGGGAAAAGGGTTCTCTTGTACATTGCTGGTGGGGCTGCAAATTGGTGCGGCCAATTTGGAAAGCAGTATGGAGATTCCTGGGAAAGCTGGGAATGGAACCACCATTTGACCCAGCTATTGCCCTTCTCGGACTATTCCCTGAAGACCTTAAAAGAGCGTATTACAGGGATACTGCCACATCGATGTTCATAGCAGCACAATTGACAATAGCTAGATTGTGGAACCAACCCAGATGCCCTTCAATGGATGAATGGATTAAAAAAATGTGGCATCTATACACCATGGAGTATTATGCAGCACTAAAAAATGACAAAATCTTGGAATTTGCAGGGAAATGGATGGCACTAGAGCAGATTATGCTTAGTGAAGCTAGCCAATCCCTAAAAATCAAATACCAAATGTCTTCTTTGATATAATGAGAGCAACTAAGAATAAAGCAGGGAGGAAGAGCAGGAAGAAATGATTAACATTAAACAGAGACATGAGGTGGGAGGGAAAGGGAGAGAAAAGGGGAATTCCATGGAAACAGAGGGAGATCCTCATTGTTATACTAAATTACATATAAGAGGTTGTAAGTGGAATGGGAAAACAAACAAGGTGAGAAATGAATTACAGTAGAAGGGGTAGAGAGAGAAGATGGGAGGGGAGGGGAGGGGGGATAGTAGAGGATAGAAAAGGTAGCAGAATACAACAGTTACTAGTATGGTATGATGTAAAAATTTGGATGTGTAACCCATGTGATTCTGCAATCTGTACTTGGATAAAAAAGGGAGTTCAAAACTCACTTGAAGCTAATGTATGCTAATGTATGAAATATGATATGTCAAGAGCTTTATAGGGTTTTGAACAACCAATAAAAAAAAAAAGAAATTTCCGTCCAAATCCTGTACTCACTCTTCTTCCTAATCCTACCGACTATCTACCTAATCGTACCGACTATCCCTTTTTGACTGGATGTTCTCTTCCTCATTCAATCATCCAATGTACAAGGTCCTATGCCATTGTAAATGGATTTATCTGAGACAACTGTGCAGAACCTAATTCAACACTACGTATCCCAATCAAGGGCCCAATGCCCTTCTGGGCTTCAAATCCTAGATTTCTGTTTTCATACATATATTTTACCAATATAATTTAATAAATATCGCAGGTTCCCAATACCATTATTCATCGCGCAGAATGATTCCTAACCCAAATCGAACCTGTTATTACACTTAGCATACACTGTTCCCTCAATCTAACTTTACAGAAGAGCAGGGACAGAGTTGGTCTTACAATACAGGAGTGTAGGGAAACTTCCACCTGCTGAGAACCTCGAAGGTCCATGCAGAAATGATCCATGGAGAAGATGTAGGCAGCTATGAAGGACCTGAGGGAGGAAAAGTCAACTTCCATGGTAAACAACCTGGTCAGGATGAAGGGATGTGTCTGAATCAGCCTCTTTCATCTTAATGTAGAGAAGATGGACCAAACCAGGCCTGTGTGGAGAGCTGTTCCCGGTTGCCTATGGTTGATATACCATTCTAACTTGTGAAAATGTCAGAGCGAGTAGGTGCATCCTCCATCTCATGGGACCCTTAGAAGCAACTTTTAGGAAAAAGTTGTTGCCAAGGCAGTGACCTCATTTAGTTCCTGAAGGAAGTGACCTCACCTCACTTCCTTGGTGATGGAACTCTCTGAACTTGGGATACAGGAAGTAAGGCACCCAGAGCCAGTCCCAGTTCATGTCCCAGTGGTCAAACTTGTTTGGATTTTCCAAGGACAGAGACAGTCTTTCTTGGTACCTACTGATGTGAGGATGGCCTAATGCCAGGAAGGTCTGAGGAGGGGCCTTTCCTGAGAAAGAAGGTAGTGGCTCACCGCTGGCTCCTAACAGCTTCACAGAGTTGGACACGGAGACCAGATCTGAGAGAGAACAGTCCATTATGGGGAAATATATTATGGCCCACCAGTCAAAGGACACTCCATATTTTCACAGACCTACTTGGGGGTCTGTGTGGGTGTGGGTTTGTGGTTTTGTCTCATGTTCTGAGAATAGGTAGGAAAGTCATTTTGTTTTGTTTGGTGTGAATTGTTTCTAGTAAGTCTTTTGACAAGGCGAGTGTTTCTATGTCTGTGTATCCCACTGTGTCCGTGGTTGTAGACATTAGAAAAGAGAGCGCATCAATACATATGTCCTATCTAGTAGAAATCTTACCAGCGTTCATTCTGTCCTATTTATGAATGGTCTACGGCTTGCCTTATGGATCGGCCACTCCTAATATCTTCCTAAGATCCTATTTTCTTTCTGAATTTTGGCCAAACTCCAGAATAGGCTCATGGTTTTGTGTCCAAGATATGTACCACCTTTAAGCTCTGTGACATGGCCATGTACTGGATAGCTGAAGGCAATGGTGAGCATCTCAGAAAACTCAGATATCAGTGTGATCAGGAAAGTCTCAGTGGAGAAACCCTGCTTTGGGCCTTTTGCTTACCTATTGTACTATTGCCCTTAATGTCAGGAAAGTCTTTGCCTCAGGCCACCCCTTTGTGAAGACTGAAGAGTTTTCAAATGGAAATGAATGGGCATCACCTTTGGCTCTTTGCTTAATTGCTTTGGAAAGGGATGTGTCTGAATCAGCTTCTTGGCCCTGTGTGAGGTTGTGGCTTAGATTCTCAGCACCTAATGGATCTAAAAAAATCCCATGTGTGCATCCAAAACCAAAATACCCATAAGAGCAGTCATTGTGGATGAAGTCTCTTACCTTCCTCTGTAAAGTTCCTGACCTCCATCTTTGAGAATAGGGATCCTTTGGGTCAAATGAGTTCTTCAAATCACTACAGAGGCTAGGCCATAGGTGCTTGGGTTTTCTCATGACCCCAATTAACATAAGGAATCTAAACCCCACAGTAATTAGGCCACAAAATGGAGAATCAGAGCAGTATTAAGGGCAGGCCTCTTTCATCACTTCTGGTTCACATGAAGGGTCTCCCTGCCACACTGACTTTAAGCAAATGGGGGAAAGGGACCTTATTTTGGATACTGTCTTTGGCTTTGGCCCTCATGGAAACCTACAGCCTGAGGTTATGATTAGTGTCTATATGGAAGAAGATGAGGGCCATGTGGGAGTGTTTTGGTTTTAATTGTGGTCATTTTTGTGGCCGTTGGAAGAGATGACTGGGTCCACCTGGGCTTGAACACTGGTGTGATTCCCCTTAGAAACTGAGTTATGGAACTGACCTCAAAGAAGTATTGCCATGTATTGTGTTGGGATTTTAGGAGGCCACGCATGAGAGTCGCCCTTGGAAACTGAGATCAAGGCCCAGGGTGGCTTTCCACAGAGCACTGGGAATCTCAGGAAGGATATCACATGATTTTATTTTTAAAGAATTGGCAGCCATAGTTGCAAGTCAAAGCACAAAAGGATCACACATTGTAGACCTCAAATGCCTTTCTTAATGTGACCTTTTAGCCTGTCGTTGGGAATCATTGCCTGTTAGAATTCTCCAGAGATTTCATTGAAATAAGCTTCCTCTCCATTTCATGGTTCCTGAATGAATTAAACACCACAGTGCCTCAAACTTCATCCTTGAAAAAAGGCTAGATAAATACCATTAAATTTTTGAAATTCCCATGAACAGGTGTCAGTGGAGAACCTTTGGATGTCTTATAGATGATCATGAGTGTACCAGACAATGCCTTGATTGACTGGGTTTCATGAAAATCATGTAGAACAGAGATGCCAGTAATTTGGAGCCCAATGAGTAGTCGGCCTAGAGCAGTGGAGTGTAGGTGTTTGTTAAAACATCTGTGATGGGGTCATGTGGATCTGCCATTGGCTTCCAAATGGTTTGTGACTGACATGGTGCAGCCCCCATACCCTTGTATGTAAAGGCATCTTGTTATACGGAGAGGTTTCAGGGCAATGTTTAGAATCAGATTGCTATTGTCAAGGGGGCAAGCTATGTGGGATAGAAGCCTGGTTGGTGCACTCTCCTGCAGACCCTTAACCAACACACGTAACAGAACTCCCTCCAGCACTCTGTCCTAGTTGACCTCTTCGTATTTCGTGAAGCAAATACTAAACTCCCAATGCAGCTGCAAGAAACACCATGAAAAGTAGAGAAAGACCAAATGGCTTCAAAGTCCACACTGGGAGACACTTTGCCCCCAAATGGCAACAAATTACCTACAAAGAGAGAATTCAGCCCTGCTGCCTCATGTTTATTGGAAAATAAGAAACCATGTGCTCCAGGTCACACAGATGCAGACCCAGATTTGATGGTCTCACTACAAAGGAAGTTAAAACTCCTGACAACAACATATATTTCAAGTGCCCAACCTCAGAGGCAGTTTCTCAAGAAGTCTTTAGGCCAACAGAGCTCCATGTTTGTGGAGTTTTTACCATGTACCTTACTTTTCGAAACACCTCTACCACCTCCAAGGTTGTTAACTACTGAGAATTTTCCATTCCAGATGTGTATTCACAGATTTTCTAACTCTTCTTCTCTTATTGTGTCTTACTTGGGGTGAAGGTAATGTCAAGGCATTGTTCTGAATGAGAGTGGGAAGACTTTTGGGTAGCACATATTTGCATAAACATTGGATTCATTTTCCAATTTTCTATTCGAAATACTGAATCCCTGACTGTCAGAGGTAGAAGGAATTCTATTCTACTTCAAAGAATAGCCTGACACTTACAAGAAACAGCCACCAGGAGACATCCTGTCTGAGAGACATCCTGTAGCCATCTGTCTCCCTGAGACATCCTGCGGCCATTTGTCTTTCTGAAACTTCCTGAGGTTATCTCACCTTGTGAAGACATCTAGGAACTGCCGATAAGAGAGATTTCCCACATCCAGCATACAAATACCCCTGTGTGAACAATAAAAGTTTGCAGCTTGATCAGAACTCCTGTCTTGCTGTCATCTCTCGTGTCTCTTGTCCCTTCATTCCTCCCTATCTAGGTTCGCTGCCCACGTTGATGTGTCCTGCCGGCTGGGACATCTGGCGCCCACCGACTGGGGCTTGAGCTTTTGATTGAGGGGGACACCATCCTCCTGGAAGATTTGGTCAAGCGGAGCTTCCAATAACTGCAGAAGACACCACCGAGAGACAGATCCAGGAGGAGCGTGGGGATGACGCACGGTGATTGACCCACTATGGGACAAGCAGTTTCGTCATATGATTTGTTTTTGTCAGGCTACAAGGAGTCCTTGCAGACATGGGGGCGCGTGTTTAGAAAAAAGACTTAATTTTTTTTTCATACATAAGAGAGCAGTGTCCATGGTTTCCTCTTGAAAGGACCATTGATGGTAAAAGATGGCTTGGAGTAGGAGACTGTTTAAAAGATTATTATGAATCCTTTGGCCCAGAAAAAGTGCCTGTTCCCACCTTTTCTTACTGGAACTTAATTAATGAAATTCTTAAAAGTTCACCCTTTGACAATGGTACCTTAAAACTTGTCGAGGTTGGGGAAGAGGCTATGCAAATACTTCTTGTATCCCCTCGGCATGCCCATCAGTTAGTATAGACATAGACCCTTCTCAGGCTCCCCAGGACCATGGGAACCTTCCTGGTCCCCCTCAAAATACCACCCTAAGGATTAAGGCTCCAATGGTTACCAACTGCCTTTATCCAGTTTTAAATTCCGGAGACTCATTGACCCCTGTAGAGGAGGCTACCGTGGAGAAGGAAGCAGCTCGCTACCATTCAGAAGACCCTGCACCTCTCAAGACCCTGCCACAGCCTATAGGACTTACACATCCAACCCCTCCTATATCCCTCCTGCCTTTTGTGCTCTGGCCCTTCAGGGTACAAATGCCCCCCCCCCAGATATTTTTTCCCCACTTCCCTTGCCTAAACTGGCTCCTTTGTGAGCATCCTTCCAACATAGACAGGAACAGATCCAACCTTTAAAAGAATTAAGATCCCTTCACTCTGAGCTCTGTTCATTAGCCTTAGGTATGGAGTCAAAGTAACTGGCCTACAGTGGTCTAATACAAAGGCGAAGCCACTCCATCAACCTGTGCTCGCCTTCCCAGTCACCACCAGTCAGATAGATAAGCCTGCCCAGGCTGAGGTCAAAGACTTAGACGACGATCAAGAGGAGGAAGCGGAGAAATGGAATAAGGAGATCAGGACTCAGAGGATGAGGAGTTCAGCCCTAGGCAGGCAGGAACCCAGAGTCTACAAAAAATTAAGCCTGCATTTTCCTGAAAAACTTAAAAAGGCTTGTGCTCACTATGGCCCCTTTGCACCCTACATGTTGGCTTTATTAGAAAGCCACAGCACACAATGACTTACTCCCAATGATTGGAAATTTTTAGACCAAGCTACCCTCAGTGCCAGAGACTTCCTGTTATGGAATGCAGATTTCAAAGAGCACTGTCGGGAAACTGCTCAAAAAATTTTAACTAAGGCCTCCTCTAAGTCCGGGACTTATGTTAAGCTAGTGGGCAATGAGCCTTTTGACACTAAAACTAAACAGGCACATTTCCCTGCTGGACTTTTGATGCAGATTCAGATGGCTGGCTTACATGCTTGGAGACACCTCCCTCAAAAGCCTCGGCTACCACTTCCCTGGCAAAAATTCGACAAGGGCCCGACGAGCCTTATAGCGACTTTGTTCCCAGGCTTAACCTAGCTGTGGAATGCTTGCTTGGACCAAGTGAAAACAAAAGCTCTTTTGTAAAACATCTTGCCTTTGAAAACGCCAACCCGGCATGTCAGGATGTTCTTCAACCACATAAGGATAAAGGGAAACTTTCTGACTTTATTAGACTCTATGCAGGGGTAGGTGCAGCTCATGCCATGGGTCTTGCCCTAGGTGTCACCTTTACCAAGACCTTTCACAATCCTGGCTCACGTACTTGCTTTACTTGTAAACAACCTGGCCATTTTGCACGCAAGTGTCCGACAGGCAAAGAAAGCCTAGGAATAGCATCTCCTTCAACTGGGGCTATACCGCCCCAAGCTACCCTTTGCCCTAGATGTGGTAAAGGTCATCACTGGGCCAGTGAGTGTAGATCTAAGACAAATGCCCTCAGACAGCCTATTTTTTCCTGCTTCTTGGGAAACTCCCTGCGGGGCCAGCCCCGGGCCACGACATCCCCCAGGACAAAACCAGGGGCAATAAGATTTTTTCCCTTCCAAACTCCCAACCTACCTCAAAATTCTTCTCCACAATTGCTTCCCTCCAACTAGCCACTCCAGGCAGCGCAGGATTGGACATCTGTGCCACCACTGAAACTATATTAGACTCAATGCAAGGGCCCCAGATAATACCCACTGGAATTATGGGTCCCCCTCCATCTCATATCTGTGCCCTTATTTTTGGAAGAGCCTCTACTAACTTACATGGTGTTCAGGTCTTCCATGGCATTAATTATAATGACTTCACTGGAGAAAAAAAATACTGGCCACAGCTATTAATGGAGTTTTGGCCATCCCAGCAGGAACAAGTCTTGCACAATTAATACTCCTTCCCTTGAATCCAGGAGGCACTTAACCACCCAAACCTACCGCGGGGGACTGCCTCCTTGGGCTGCTCTGATGTAAATTGGGTTCAACCCGTTTCTCAAAATAGACCCACCATTTCCTTACTTATTGAAGGAAAGGAATTCCAAGGAATTCTAGATACTGGAGCTGATGCCACAATTATTTCTCAAAAATATTGGTCATCAGCTTGGATCCTCACCCCATCCTTGACTGACCTTAAAGGGATAGGACAGTCAAAAAATCCTCTGGTCAGCTCTACGGCTCTTATCTGGACTGATAAAGAGGGTAATAAGGGAATTGTCACTCCTTTCATTGTTCCTGACCTCCCTGTTAACCTATGGGCCCGAGATATTTTGAGTCAAATGGAAGTCATTCATGCCAGTCCCAATTCCATGGTGACTCATCAAATGCTTCGTATTTATTTTGTCCCTGGTATAGGCCTTGGGAGACTGAGACAAGGACTGGTTGAGCCAATAAAACCCATACAAAAAAGAAATACATATGGACTTGGGTATTCGGATTTTTAGTGTCAGTCTCTGACTCTCCTGTACCCCATGGAGATAAAATTATTTGGGAGACTCAGACTCTTGTGTGGTTGGATCAATGGTCCCTTACCCAAGAAAATTTGGAGGCTGCCTCCATGTTAGTGCAGGAACAGCTGGCAGCTGGCCATGTAGAGCCCTCAACCTCACCATCGAATACTCCAATTTTTGTTATCAAGTAAAAATCAGGCAAGTGGTGCCTTTTACAATATTTGTGTGCCATTAATAAACCTATGTGCCGAATAAGAGCACTACAGCCAGGCATTCCCACACCAGTGGCTATTCCCAAAAACTATTGTAAAATGATTATTGACTTAAAAGATTGTTTTTTTTTTACCATTCCTTTACATCCTGAGGATAGACACTATTTTGCCTTTAGTCTCCCTCACCTTAATTTTCAGGGCTCTATGCAGAGATTTCAATGGAAGGTTCTTCCCCAAGGTATGGCCAACAGCCCTAGTCTTTGCCAAAAATATGTTGCTCAAGCAGTAGACCCTGTGAGAGAGCTATGGCCACAAATTTATATTTTACATTATATGGATGATTTGTAATTGCTGCACCTAATAACCATGACCTTAATAATTGTTACTTGGACCTTTACAAAATCCTCACAACCTTGGGACTACAGATAGCTCCTAATAAGGTTAAAACACAGGACTGTTATACCTATTTGGTCCTTAAACTTCAAGATAATCAGATCCAAATTCCTAAGATACAACTATGGGTGGACCATCTTCACACCCTTAATGATTTTCAAAAATTACTGGGGAATATTCAATGGCTAAAAACATATTTAAAATTACCCACTTGTATACTTTTGTCCCTTAATGATATTTTGAGAGGTGATTCCCACCCCTCCTCCCCTCAAAAGCTTACTCCCGAGGCATGACAGGCATTAAACCAAGTCACAGAAGCCATTGCCAAACAGTTTTTTACAGAACATTCTTATAACCATCCTCTGGTTCTGGTTATTTTACACACTCCTCATACACCCACAGGAATATTTCGGCAGCGAAATACACATTTTAGAAATAATGGCTGCCTTTGCTTTGGGTCCATTTACCCACCACATTCTCCAAGGTTATTACTGTTTTTCTTGCTCAGGTAGCTTCTATTATTTTTAAATGTCGTTTGCTATCTCGACAACATTTTGGCAAAGACCATGATAATATTTTAATTTCATATACTAAAGACCAAACCCAATTTTTACTACAGACAGAGAATGAATGGCTTTTTGAGAACAATTGATAACCACCTCCCCAATGACCCCCTTTTATATTTTGTCCAGTTACATCCATTTATTTTTGCCAAAATTACTCAAAAGGCTCCCATTCCTCAAGTCCTTACTGTCTTTACAGACGGTTCCAGTAATGGCCTAGCAGTCTTTGTTGTCAATAACCAACCTAACACCTTTGATACTGTCTATCATTCAGCACAGTTTGTGGAATTGTTTGCCATAACACAAGTTTTTAAAACATTTCTTGATAATCCTGTTAATATTTATACATACAGTGCCTACATTGCTCATTCTGTGCCCCTGCTTCAGATTTCACCCACCATTAAGGCTTCTTCCAATGTGGCCCATCGGTTTCACCAGCTTCAGAAGCTAATTCAGGCCAGACAACACCCATTTTTCTTAGGACACATCAGGGCACACTCTGATCTTCCCAGCCCTCTAACACAAGGTAATGCCAAAGCTGATGCAGCAACTCGTTTCATCTTTTCAATTTTTGTTGGCTCCATTCAAAAGGCCATGGATTTACACAATCTTCACCATCTAAATTTCCAGAACCTTCGATAACTATGTAAAATTACCAGGCAACAGGCACGAGAAATAGTAAAAGCATGCCCTGGTTGCCCTGTCTCCCTCCCCATTCAACACTTGGGAGTTAACCCCCGAAGATTACTGTCCAATCAGTTTTGGCAAATGGATGTTACTCATTTTTCTGAATTTGGAAAAACCAAATATATACACGTTTCTGTAGATACCTTCAGCGGCCTTATTTTTGCATCACCACATTCTGGAGAGGCTATCAAAGATGTCCTTTCTCATCTTGTTTCAGTGTTTTCCGTAATGGGTAAACCAATACATATTTAAAAAAAAGATAATTGTCCTGCATATACCAGTGCCAAGTTTAAACAGTTTTGTGCTTCCTCGCAAATTTGTCATACTACTGGAATTCCATACAAGCCTCAGGCATTGTGGAACGTGCCCACCTTACCTAAAGACTTGGCTAACCCGCTTTAATGCTTTTGCACTTGTATTTACCACTCACAGGCATCGCCTTAATCATGCATTATTTGCCCTTATTTTTCTTTCCCTAGACAATGAAGGCCATTCGGCTGCAGACTGACACTGGCAATCCTCGTCCAATTCTGTTCGCCCACCTGTTATGTGGCACAATCCCCTTACAAATAAATGGAAAGGCCCAGGTCCTGTCCTCATCTGTGGACGAGGCTCAGCTTGTGTTTTGGACCAAGAGCAAGCAGCCCCAAGATGGTTACCAGAACGCCTGGTTAAACAGGTTAATGGCTTACCTCAACACAGGGATGGAGGCCCTCACCCTGAGGACAAATTTTCCTCTTTTTCAGATGCAGCCAACAATCTGTGTGAGGATCCTACTTAAGGCACTTCTGCTGAACAGGATTGTACACGGAGGCTTTGGCCCTCCACCTTCCAACATCATGGAGTACCTTTTTGGCCCTCCCTGTGAACGCAAGGGAGGATCTTGGACTCAGGCTCCCACTAGTTTGACCCAGACTGCTGACTGCGTGACTAAGGTGGCTTACCTCCGGGCCGAGGTTGACCATAAACTCAGAGGAGTTCATCAGCCTAAATTGGTATGTGTTAACAAGCCAAAGATTATTCCCCCTAGTACAAGTAATGCTCTCTAAAATTGTTCTGCAACTTGAACGCATACCCAAGAGATGCATGCCACTTGTTATGCGTCGGCCTCAATTTGTGTCAACAAGAAGGGAGAACAATTTTTTGAAGCCTCCCTAACTAAAACTCATGCAGCAGGAAGGACCACTATTCATTATACCCCCGTTCTTTTTGACCGGGGAGGAGAAGGCAAATACACCAAGCTACAGTCAGCTGGGTGCCAAGGCCCTGTTGGTAAACCCCCCTTCTGCCCCATTAAGGCACCTACAGGGGTCGCTGATGGTGGAGGATTCCCTTATGCTGTCAAGCATCCTCAGATAATCAAACTTTTGAAACCCCAAATCCCTGAGCTCACATATCATCTCTTAATAAAGAGAAAATGCCAGCTCCCCGGTTTAGATAACAATATATTAGATATTTTGGAAACTACCTTCTCCTTGCTTAATAATTCCAACCCCACCTTTGCTGGTGATTGCTGGCTCTCCATGACAACAGGGGCAATCATGCCTATTGCAGTTCCTATTAATTCTATCATAGATGATGATAATACATGCCAACCCAGATTTTCTTTTAAAGTACAGTCTATAGGCACTTTTACAATATGTCTTTTAGGCGCGATGCAAAATAATACCTATGATATTGATGTTGGAGTTCCTTCCTTTGGAAATTGCTCAACAGTACAAAACTATTCCTCACCCACCCCATCTCTTTGTCCCTCCAATGGCACAGTTTTTATGTGTGGAGGAAACTCGGCCTTCCTGAGGCTTCCATCGAATTGGACCGTTGGCTGTGTTCTTGCCTTATTACTCCCTGATATAACTATTGTCCCAGGAGACAAAACTCTATGCATTCCTAGTCTAGACACCTTAGTCAAAAGACACAGGCGGGCAATACAGGACTTACCACTCTTTGCCAGCCTTGGAATAACAGCTGCTGTGAACACAGGTACAGCTGGCTTAGGCATGGCTATACACTCTTAGCGTCGCCTGTCTCAACAACTTATAAATGATGTAAAAACTCTATCAGGAACCATTAAAGATTTGCAGGACCTAGTAGACTCCCTGGCAGAAGTGTTCCTTCAAAACAGAGAAGGCTTAGATTTACTGACAGCTAACCAGGGAGGTATTTGCTTGGCCTTAGGGGCACGATGCTGCTTTAATGCCAATAAATCAGTCATAGTACGCACTAAAATTAAGCAGCTTCAAGAAGATCTAGAAAAGAAATGAAGGGAACTTTTTGAAAATCCCCTCTGGACTGGGTTTAATGGATTTCTACCCTACCTTCTTCCCCTATTAGGCCCTTTGTTGGGTTTACTTTTAATGGTGTCCATAGGACCCTGCATTATAAACAGGCTTGTACAATTTATTATAGAACAGATTAATATTTTGGCCTCTAAGCCCATACAGGTCCACTATCATCACCTGGAGATGGAAGACCATGCTGCCAACATTTAAAAGGATGTTCTACCCTTCTCACAGGCTTATTTCTTAAGTTTACATCCCCACAGATCTCTCTTTCTTACATTAAACTATAAGTAACAGCTCTGACCAACCATCTTCTGCCATTGCCATAAGGGTTCGTCCTCCATGGGCCCCTTCACTTGGGGGGGGGGGCATGCACCCATGGAGTGAGGACGTTAGGCCATAATAACGGAGGATGCAGGATGGACTGCAGGAGGATGGATCCACGGATACCAAAACAGAAGACCTCTTAGTGACACGCTCTGGTGCATGGCGGTCGGCATGCTTCCCTTTTAAAGCCGTCTCCTCCAAAAATATGCCAAGGCCACCACGAAATCTTGTAAACATGCTCTCTCGAATCAGGAGATATTCAAAGGCCTGCTAGAGAAACAGAGCCTCTATCACCCCCTAAAACATTGGCCGGTAAGGTATGGTCAAATATTTTATATAAGAAAGGGGGAGAGGTCAGGGGCTAGAAGGAAGTTCTCCTTCAAAGTATAGCCTGACACTGAAAAGAAACAGCCCCCTGGGAGATATCCTGCCTGGGAGACATCCCGCAGCCATCTATCTCCCTGAGACATCCTGCAGCCATCTGTCTTCCGGCAACATCCTGAGGTTATCTCACTTTCTGAAGACATCCAGCAACTGCCGATAAGAGAGCTTTCCCATCCACAGCATATAAATTTCCATGTGAGAACAATAAAAGTTTGCAGCATGATCAGAACTCCAGTCTTGCTGTAATCTCTCGTGTCTCTTGTCCCTTCATTCCTCCCCAACTAAGTTTCTTGCCCACGTTGATGTGTCCCGCCGGCCGGGACAACTGACACTAACCCATACCCTACTACACTCTGACAACTAATCCTAATATGATGGAGAAAAATAACCCAAACAGAATAGAAATACAAGCAGTTCAGAGGAGGCATGGTGTATATTTGGACTTGCCTTTTGCATGATATAGGGTAAGTGTTATAAATCTAGTTAACAACACCTACTATCTTCCTAAGCTCCTGTTTTCTTCCTGAATTCTGGCCACTCTCCAGAATAGGCTCATGGTTTTGTGTCCACGATATGTACGACCTCCAAGCTCTGTGACATGGCCATGTACTGGATAGCTGAAGGGAATGCGAGCATCTCAGAAAACTCAGATATCAGTGTGACCAGGAAAGTCTCAGTGGAGAAACCCTGCTTTGGGCCTTTTGCTAACCTATTTGCCTGTTGCCATGAATGTCAGGAAGGTCTTTGCCTCAGGCCAGCCCTTTGTGAATCCTGAAGAAAACTGTTTTCAAATGGTAATAAATGGGCATCACCTGTGGCTCTTTGCTTAAATGCTTTGGAAAGGGATGTGTCTGAATCTGCCTCTTTGCCCTGTGTGAGGTAGTGGCTTAGATTCTCAGCACCAGTTGGATCTAAAGAAAAATCCAATGTGTGCATCCAAAACCAAAATGCAAAAAAAGATCAGTCATGGTGTATGAAGTTTCTCACCTTCCTCTTTTAGGTTCCTGACCTCCATCAAGTGAGAATAGGGATCCTTTGGGACAAATGAGTTCTTTCATGCCCTGTAGAGATGATTGGGTTTTCTCATGACTCCAAATCACATGAAGAAACTATACCTGACAGTCAGTAGGCCTCAAATTGGAGAAGCAGAGCAGTATTAATGGCAGACCTATGTGATCAATCCTGGTTCACAGAAATGGTGTCCAGGCTACCCTGAGGTTAGGCAAATGAAGGGAAAGAGACCTTATTTTGGAAACTCTCTTTGGCTGTGCCATTCATGGAAACATCCAGCCAGAGGTTATGATGAATGTATATATGGAAGAAGATGAGGGCCTTGGTGGAGTGTTTTGGTTTTAATTGTGGTCATTTGTGTGGAGTTTGGAAGAGATGACTGGGTCCACCTGGGCTTGAACTCTTTTGTGATTTCCCTCAGAGACTGAGTTCAGTGACTGACCTCAGAGAAGTAATTGCTTTGGAAAGGGATGTGTCTTAATCAGCCTCTTGGCCCTGTGTGAGGCTGTGGCTTTGATTACCAGCACCGTATGGATCTAAAAATGATCCCATGTCTGCTTCCAAAACCAAAATGGCCAAAATTGCAGTCATTGGAGATGAAGTCTCTCGCCTTCCTTTGTAAGGTTCTGAAAGAATAAAAGAAATTGAAATTGAAACGTAAAGAAACAGGTTCTGTAAAGTGTCCAGGCTGCACGCAGAACCTGAAATTCCTGTGGCAGTTAAGACAATTCCCGGAACTACCCATTAGATGTGTGTTGAAATCTTCCCTGACCACCTAGTTACTTAACAACCTCTTCCCCAAAACCGTGCAGCTAAGCACATATACATCTCAGGGCTTCAACCAATCAGTTTAAATGTATACCCCTTCTCAGGGCTGACCAATCACCCCCTGCCTGAACTGTTCCCACCAATGAATGTGCAAATCATGTTTTAGAGTTGTTATTTGATTTTCCCACAGTATACGGTGATTTGCTAAAGGAAGCTAGGATGTATGTTAAGTCCCTGCCCTCTCTAAAGAATGTATATAAAATCTGCTCATGTTGTTCTTGGGGCTCTTTGTTTTTTGCTCCTCTGAAGTGAGCTCTGAGCCCCAGCATGCTGGACCCCCAATAAACCCTTTGCTGTTTCATGAGAAATTCTCTTGGTGGTCTTTTCCTCCGACGTTCGGCCCACCTTTTCATCTGGAGGCCCTAGCTGAGAAATCCAGCAGTGACGAACAAAAGACCCCAATGGACTCCTTTCAGAGTAATTAAGGTGCCTCTTTCTGGTTTCAGGTTTCAGGTAAGGGCTTGGCAAAATGGCTGTCGGTGAAGAACATTAGCTCTCTGCAATGGTGGCTGACAGATGTGTCACAGAGTCACAGGCCACGTCCCTGGGGGAAACTCCAGAGGACTCGGGAAATTGAGGATTAGTAGATTCCTCAACTCGGTTATTTTTTGCTTCAGGATTCGGTTTTCCAGCCCATCAGGTTTTGCTGGCTACTCAGTTTTGTTCATTGTCAGGAACTCATGTTGAGTTTACTGTCTGTCTTTATTGTCTAACCCATCAGGTTTGGCCAGTTACTCAGTTCTAATCTTTTTCTTGGACTCATGTTAAACGTTTACTGTTTGTCTTTGTCTGTGTCACGTTTGTGTATTCACTGTCCCTGTTTGAGTAACTCCCATTATGGGACATTATGGGACAAAGCACTTCCATGCCTCTGTCCCTTAACCTTGATCATTGGACTGATGTTCGCTCAAGTACCAAGAATCTTTCTTTTTCAGTAAAATGCCGGATCTGGCAGACTCTCTGTGCTTCAGAATGGCCCATCCTAGGAGTCGGATGGCCCCGAGAAGAATCCTTCCACTTCCCTCTAATCCGAAAAGTCAGAGATATTGTCTTTCACCGGGGCCACTTGGCCACCTAGATTAACAGCCATATACCCCTTCCCCCACGATCTTATCATTCCAACATTCTGCTCCTCCCCCTCTTCCCTCCATTCTGAGTCAGAAGACTGGACACTCCTCTCTCTCCTTATCCTCTACCCTCGCTCCCCAACCCACAACATGTTCCAGATGATCCTCCCGCCGCTGACTCAGCCTCTCCGCCGCTAGAGGCAATTGGGCCAGACCCAAGCCCTCCAGGGGACTTCCCCGCAGCAGCAGCAGACCCTGCTCCCCTGAAGGAAGCTGGGCCACCTAAAGGAACCTGCAGGAGATAAATAATATAAAACTCGGAAGCCCCAGTGATGCTCCCTCTCTGTCCCTACGGGCCCATGAACCGACCCAACTGGGACCCCAACACCTTTGAATGTAGGTAGCATCTGTCCACTTATCGCCGTTCTCTAATAGTGGGTCTCTGAGCGGCCGCCAGAGGGCCGACTAATTTGGCCAAGGTAAGAGAGATTATCCAAGGGCCTAATGAGTCTCCTTCTATGTTTCTGGATAGAATTATGGAAGCGTATAGGAAATATATTCCTTTTGATCCTCAGGCAGAAGACCAAAAGCCATCTGTTGCAATGGCCTTTATCGAGCAGACTGCCCTAGATATTAAGAGAAAGTTACAACGTCTAGATGGATTATAAGATATGACCTTAAGAGATTTAGTCAGAGAAGCTGAGAAAGTATATTATAAGAGAGAAACTGAGGAGGAAAGGGAATAGAGGAGAGAGAAGGAAAGGGAACAAAAGAAGGAGGAAAGAAGCAAATGGCAGAGTAAAGCATTGCCTAAGGTTCTGGTCACAGCAGCAAATAGGCCAGAAGTTAAAAAGCAGGGATACATAAAGGCATACCTGGGCCCACGCCAAAGGCTGCCGTTGGCCTCAAATCAATGTGCCCACTGTAATAAAAAAGAACACTGGGCCAAAGAGTGCCCCCAAAAGAAGCAGCCACGCCAGCCCGCCGTGCTGACTCTAGAAGAGGACTAGGAAATTCGGGGCTCAGATCCCCTCCCCCAGCTCAGAGTAAAATTTGAAGTTGAGGGGAACACAGTGAACTTTGAAGTGATTACAGGAGCAGTATACTCAGCCCTTAAGACTTCACTGGCCCCCCTATCAATTAAATCGTCCCTAGTTCAAGGGGCTAATGGCAGTAGATATCAGGCTTGGACAACTAAGATGAATATGGACCTCGGAAAGGAAAAAGTCCACCACTCTTTCCTAGTAATCCCAGAATGCCCGGCCCCATTGATGGGCAGGAATATGCTTACCAAACTCTGGACTAGAATAACCTTTAACCCTAATGGTCCCCAAGTGGGGGTTCTAAAGCCTGCAGTATTAACTCCCATAGTAACATCTTTGACTATGTCTGTAGAAGATGAACATCAACTCTTCGCGCCCCCTAGGACTGATCAAACAGGCAAACTACCCCAGAAATGGATAAAAGATTATCCTAATGCCTGGGCAGAAACTGCTGGGTTAGGTCTAGCCATCAACAACCTCCAATAGTAGTAGAATTAAAAGCCTCTGCGTCTCCAATTAGTGTTAAACAATATCCTCTAAGCAAAGAAGCTAAGGATGGGATAAGGCCCCATATTCATAAATACCTGGGTCTTGGGGTCCTAAGGCCCTGTCAATCAGCCTGGAACACCCCCCGGTACCAGTAAGAAAGCCAGGAACTGGGGACTACCGTCCTGTTCAAGACCTAAGAGAGATAAACAACAGAGTGCAGGACATTCACCCCACAGTACCCAATCCATATAATTTGCTTAGCACTCTGAATCCGGAGCAGAAATGGTACACTGTGCTGGACTTAAAAGATGCTTACTTCTGCTCACCTCTACATAAGGACTGTCAGTTGCTGTTAGCTTTAGAGTGGATAGACCCAGAACCTGGAACATCTGGCCAACTAACCTGGACTAGACTCCCACAGGGGTTCAAAAAATCCCCCATTCTCTTTGATGAAGCCCTCCACAGAGACATCAATGACTTCAAAACTGCACACCCCGAAGTCACCCTACTCCAATAGTGGATGATCTTCTACTGGCAGCCAACACCAAGGAGACCTATGAGTCTGGGACCCAAGCACTATTATTCGAGCTTGCTCGGCTTGGATATATGGCTTCTGCCAAAAGGCCCAAACTTGTCAGCAAGAAGTAATCTTCCTGGGTTATTCTCTTAGGGGTTGCAAACGATGGCTCCCTGAGCCCAGAAAAAAAACCGTTTTGCAGATACTGCCCCCATCTAATTAGAGAAAACTCAGAGAGTTTCTTGGGACTGCCAGCTTTTGCAGGTTATGGATTCCTGGGTTCGCATCTCTGGCTGCCCCTTTATACCCGCTGATAAAGGGGGATGCCCACTTCCAATGGACCCCTGAGCACCAACAAGCTTTTGATAATGTCAAAAAAAGGTGCTGCTATCTGCTCCGGCCTTAGCACTCCCAGATGTAGAAAACCCTTCACTCTCTATATCGAGGAAAAGAAAGGAATAGCACGGGGAGTGCTCACTCAGTCTTTGGGACCTTGGAAAAAGCCAGTAGCGTATTTATCCAAAAAACTGGACCCATTGGCTAGCGGGTGGCCCCATTGCTTAAGTGCTATAGCAGCGGCAGCCCTTCTAATAAAAGATGCTCATTAATTAACGTTGGGACAGAAGCTAACCATTATAGCCCCCCATGCCCTGGAGAGCATCATCTGTTAGCCTCCAGAGAGGTGGCAATCAAACTCCAGAATAAACCACTACCAGAGCCTCTTGCTTGACAAAGACAGAATAACGCTGGGACCCACTGCTCCACTCAACCCACCTACACTGCTGCCAGAAGAATCATCAGGACCCGTCACTCATGAGTGTCAACACATACTGGCAAGGAAACCAGTATACAACAAGACTTGAAGGATCAGCCACTGCCTCGCCCTGAAGTCGTATGGTTTACGGATGGCAGCAGCTTCCTCCAAGATGGTAAGCGGCGGGCTGGAGCAGCAGCAGTTAGCAAAACTGATTTCATCTGATACTCTGGTCTCCCAGAAGGGAGATCAGTCCAAAAAGCAGAACTGATTGCCCTTATGAAAGCATTGGAACTAGCAACAGGGAAAAGGGCCACCATATAAACTGATAGCCACTATGCATTTGCCACTGTTCATATGCTCGGGACTATTTACCAACAATGCGGGCTATTAACCTCTGCCGGGAAAAAAATAAAAAATAAAGATTAGATCCTCCACCTTGGCTCAGCAGTGCAGGGCCATAAGGAACTAGCTATAGTGGACTGTCCCGGGCACCAGAAGAGAAACAACCCTGTGGCAGTTGGAAACAGAAGGGCAGATGAGGAAGCTTAATTGGCAGCCCTAAACAGAGTGACTCTGTTAACTTTTTCCACACCGGGGGGAACAAAAATCAGGAGACTTGGCTGCCCCGGAACATTCAGGCAACTTATCATCTGAGGAGACAGATACAGAAATCTGGGACCCTACAGAGCCAAGTTTACAATTTCAAAAAGCCCACCTTTATGTCAAAGACGTACACCAGCTAAACCACTTAGGCTCAAAGAAGTTATAGGCACTCTTAAAGGACCGAAGAAAGGACTTATTATTGACTGACTCAAAGAGGAAAAAAATAGCTGAGCAGGTGACTAGAGCTTTTCAAGTCTTCCAATTAGTTAATACTTTCCCATCCAAGATTCCTGCAGGGAAGCGCATACGAGGAACCAGACCAGGACAATTCTGGGAAGTGGACTTTTCTGAAATTAAGCTAGCAAGGTATGGACTTAAATATCTCCTAGTCTTTGTAGATACTTTTTCAGGATGGGTCGAAGCCTTCCCCATGAAGAAAGAAACAGCTCAGATGGTGGTCAAAAAGATCCTAGAAGACAGTTTTCCAAGGTTCGGCCTGCCTAAGGTAATAGGGTCTGATAACGGACCAGCATCCGTGGCCCAGGTAAGTCAGGGATTTTCCAGGACCCTGGGGATTACTTGGAAGTTATATTGTGCTTATAGACCCCAGAGCTCAGGACAGGTAGAAACGATGAATAGAACCATCAAAGAGACTTAACGAAATTAATCTTGGAGACCGGCATAAAAAATTGGACTATGCTCCTACCTCATGTACTTTTTCGTGCAAGAAATACCCCTCCGCCCCTTTGTGTAACCTCACCCCTTATGAAATTCTCTACGGTGCCCCTCCTCCATTAAGGGACCTAACCCCAACTCTGAGATTAATGATTCCTTTCACACACCCTTGCTAGACAGACTTAAAGCCCTTGAACAAACCCAGCACCCAGCGATACCTGTGGAAACAGTTGGCCACTGCTTATCATCCTGGAGACGAGGGAACTCCACATCGATATCAAGTGGGAGACTTCGTCTACATGAGACAGTATCGGGTGTCATCCCTGGAACCCTGCTGGAAAGGACCATACCAGGTGCTGCTTATAACACCTACAGTGGTGAAAGTGGATGGGATCACTTCCTGGATCCATGCCTCCCATCTCAATCCTGTGCCCTGTCCATACTCTGGCTGGAAACTGGAACAGACTGGTAACCCTCTCAAGTTGCATGTCTGTGGTGTGGGTAGGGCTATGGATTCTTCCCCTGACCACCAGCAGTCCTAATCCCCATCAGCCTGTTCAGCAACAATGGCAAGTTATAAATCCTACTGGGCAAGTAGTGTGGTCTATTTCACATACAGCCCCCTTATGGACTTGGTGGCCATCTCTCCACCCGGACATTTGTCAGCTTGCCATAGGCCTCTCTGACTGGGATCTCCCTGACATAGTGGACCCCACACAGATCCCACTAAAGCCCAAACCAACTTACCCCATGAATTATTGATGTCATCTCCCCAGCTCAGGTGTAAACTAGCCAGTCTTGTTTATTAAGTGTGCCCAGCTGATTTCTGAAATCGCAAACAGGCCCAAACCTGTGGAGGACCCAGTGACTTTTATTGTAGATCTTGGGGTTGTGAACACACGGGAGCTACATTGTGAAACCCAAACTCCCCAGACAGTATGATTCAGTAGGATGAAATGACATCTGGATTGATCCCAATAAATGTGCCGCTATCCAAGTGGTGTCAAAAACTTGCTGTGGAAAAAATAGTCTATGTTACCCCCTCAATATAACTTTCACTTCCAAAGGAAGGGGCTACCTCAGAACAACATGGCCTATGGGAAATACTTGGGGAATGCGATTCTATATTAATGGCCCTGGCTATGACTTTGGTCTCTGGTTCACCATTCGGCTTAAAAAGGAAGAAAATCCCACAGCAATAGGGCCCAATCCATTCAAGTCTGGAATTAAGCCTCCTAAACCTCCCATGCCTAGATCTACCAAAACCCCTCTACCATCTCATACTTCGCAGTTTCCGTCTTTGCCTACTTCCCCAGTCCAGAGTACAGCTGACTCCTCCCCCTGGGAACTAATTAAAGGAACCTTTATGGTACTGAACTCCACACAGTCAGAACTCCTTGCATTTCAGCCCAGGTATTTGACAGCTCTGTACATTATGGTGTAATGGTGCAGATACCCCCCAGGGTGCTCTATCATGATCCAGAAGGTCTACTAGGTGGACAAACAGCCCGATTTTGCCGGGAGCCAGTGTCCCTTACTCTAGCCATCCTATTGGGGCTAGGAGCTGCTGCAGGAGTGGGTACAGGAACAGCTGATATGATCCATGGGTCACAACAAATGGACTGATTAGAAACAGCAATAAATCAAGACTTGAAGACGTTAGAGACCTCCATCACAGTTTTTCAGGAATCCTTAACCTCTCTCTCTAAAGTTGTTTTACAGAACAGGTGAGGATTAGACCTCCATTTAATAAGGGAGGGGGGCCTCTGTGCTGTACTGAGAGAAAAATGCTGTTTTTATGCTGACCATACTGGAGTTGTAAAATAATCCATGAGTAAATTGAGAAAATGCCTTGAAGAGCACCAGAGAGAAAGGGAGATTCAACAAGTGTGGTTTGAGTCATGGTTTACCTTGTCCCCCTGGTTAACTACACTCCTATCAGCCTTAGCTGGACCCCTGATCATGCTTATGGTGTTGATAACTGTGGGACCTTGTTTGCTTAACCTCATAGTTTCCTTTCTCCAGGCTCAGATTGGGCAGGTAAAACTCATGGTAATCAGACAGAAATACACTTCACTGGCAGAAATAGAATGTGAGACCCCACAAAAATTATGATTCATTACTTTTAAAATTAAAAGTAGGCAGAAAAAGGAGAAATGAAAGAATTAAAGAAATTAAAATTGAAACGTAAAGAACCAGGTTTTGTAAAGTTTACAAGCTGTGCTCAGAACCTTAAATTCCTGTGTCAGTGAAGACAATTCCCGGAACTGCCCATTAGATGTGTTGAAATCTTTCCTGACCACCTAGTTACTTAACAACCCCTTCCCAGAAACCGTGCATCTCAGCACGTATACATTTCAGGGCTTCAACCAATCAGTTTAAATGTATACCCCTTCTCAGGGCTGACCAATCACCCCCTGCCCGAACTGTTCCCGCCAATGAATGTGCTAATCATGTTTTAGAGTTGATATTTGATTTTCCCACAGTATATGATATTTGCTAAAGGAGGCTATGATGTATATAAAGTCCCTGCACTCTCTAAAGATTGTATATAATCTCTTCTCAAGTTGTTCTCGGGGCTCTTTGTTCTTTCCTCCTCTGAAGTGAGCTTTGAGCCCCAGCATGCTGGACCCCCAATAAACCATTTGCTGTGGCATGAGACAATAGGTGCTTGGGTTTTCTCATGTCTCCAAATCACATAAAGAATCTATACCTGACAGTAAGTAAGCCTCAAATTGGAGAAGCAGTGCAGTATTAGCGGCAGGGCTATTTGATCACTCCTGATTCAAAGGAAGGGTGTTCAGGCCACCCAATGCCCTTCTGGACTTCAAATATTACCTAGATTTCTGTTTTTATACTTATATTTCACCAGTATATTCTTGTAAATATCGCAGGTTCCCAATACCATAATTCATCCTGCAGAATGATTCCTAAACCAAATCGAACCTGTTATTACCCTTAACCATGCAATATTTCCTCAATATAACTTAACAGAAGAACAAGGATATTGTTGGTCTTACAATACAGGAATGTAGGGGATCTTCCTCCTGCTGAGAACCTCAAAGTTCCGTGCAGAAATGATCCCTGAAGAAGATGTAGACACCTATGAAAGACCTGAGAGAGCAAAAGTCAACTTCCATGTAAAACAACCTGGTCAAAATGAAGGGATGTGTCTGAAAGCCTCTCTCTTCTTAATGTAGATTAAATCGACCAAACCAGGCCTGTGTGGAGAGCTGTTCCCGGGTGCCTATGGTTGATATACCATTCTATCTTGTGAAAGTGTCACAGGAAGTATGGGCAGCCTCCATCTCATGGGACCCTTGGAAGCAACTGTTAGGAAAAAGTGGTTGCCAACCCAGTGACCTCATTCAGTTCGTGAAGGAAGTGACCTATCACACTTCCTTGGTGATGGAACTCTCTGAACTCGGGATCCAGGAAGCCAGGCACCCAGAGCCAGTCCCAGTCCCAGTCCCAGTGGTCTCATTTGTTTGGATTTACCAAGGACAGAGTCAGTCTTTCTTAGTACCTACTGAAGTGAGAATGGCCAAATGACAGGAGAGCTCTGAAGAGGGGCCTTTTCTGAGAAAGCAGGTAGTGGCTCAACCATGGCTCCTGACAACTTCACAGAGTTGGCAAAGAAGTCCAGGTCTGAGATAGGACAGGCCATTTTGGTGGAACATAGTATGGCCCACCAGTCAGAGGACACTCAGGATACTCACAGACATACTTGGGGGAAGGAGATTCCGTTGTGGGTGTCTGTGTGAGTTTGTGGTTTTGTCTCATGTTCTGAGAATAGGTAGGAAAGGCGGTTTGTTTGTTTAGACTGGAATGTTTCTAGAAAGTCGTTTGACAACGCGAGTGTTTCTATGTCTGTGTATCCCACTGAATCCGTTTTTGTAGACATTTGAAAAGAGAATTCATCAATGGTTGTGTCCTGTCTAGTAGAAAGCTTCCCAGCATTCATCTTGCCAAATTAAAGAATAAAGAGCTGCTTGCCTTATGGATGGGCAACACCTATTATCTTCTTAAGTTCCTCTTTTCTTCCTGAATACTGGCCACTCTCCAGAATAGCCTCATGGTATTATTTCCAAGATATGTACCACCTCCAAGCTCTGTGACATGATCATGTACTGGATAGCTGAAGGGAATGAGAGCATCTCAGAAAACTCAGATATCAGTGCGACCAGTAAAGTCTCAGTGGAGAAATACTTCTTTGGACTTTTGCTTACCTATTGTTCTGTTGTCCTGAATGTCAGGAACGTGTTTGCCTCAGGCCACCCCTGTGTGAAACCTGAAGAAATCAGTTTTCAAATGGAAAAGGATGGGCGTCACCTGTGGCTCTTTGCTTAATTGCTTTGGAAATGGATGTGGCTGAATCAGCCTCTTTGCCCTCTGTGAGGCAGTGGCTTAGATTCTCAGCACCTGATGGATCTAAAGAAAGTTTCCAAGTGTGCATCCAAAACCAAAATGGCCAAAAGAGCAGTCATTGTGGATGAAGTCTCTCGCCTTCCTCTGTAAGCTTCCTGACCTCCATCAAGTGAGAATAGGGATCCGTTAGGTCAAACCAGTTCTTCAAAGCTCTGCAGAGGCTAGCCAATAGGTGCTTGGGTTTTGTCATGACACCAATTCACATAAAGAATCTATACCAGTCAGTTGGCCTCAAACTGGAGAAGCAGAGCAGTATTAAAGAAGGGCTATTTGATCACTCTTGGTTCACAGGAATGGTGTCTAGTCCACTCTGACTTTAGGCAAATGAGGGGCAAGGGAGCTTATTTTGGACACTGTCTTGGGCTGCGCCCGTCATGGAAACCTCTAGCTAGAGGTTATTCAGAGTGTCTATGTTGAAGAAGATGAGGGCCATGTGGGAGTTTTTTGGTTTTAATTGTGGTCAATTGTTGGTGGTTAGAAGAGAATCCTGGGTCCACCTGGGCTGGAATTCTGGTGCGATTCCCCTTAAAGACTGATTTCTGGAACTGACCTCAGAGAAATATTGCCATTAATTGTGTTGGGATTTTAGGCGGCCATGCATGAGAGTCGCCATTGGAAACTGAGATCTAAGCCTGGGGTGGCTATTCACCAAGCACTGTCAATCTCAGCCAGGACATCACATGATTTTATTCTGAAAGACTTGGCAGCCATTGTTGAGAGTCAAAACACACATGGACCTCACATTGTAGACCTCAATGGGCCTGGCTTCATGTGGCCTTTTGGCCACTCTTTGGGAAGACTTGCCTCTGAAAATTCTCCAGAGTTTTCCTTGAAATGTGCTTCCTAAAAATTTAATGGTTCCTGAATGAATTGAAACCCACAGTTTCTCCAACTTCATCCTTGAAAAATGTCTAGATAAATACCATGAAATTTTTGAAATTTCCACGACCAGGTGGCACTGGAGAACCTTTGGATGTCCTGTTGCTGATCAAGAGTGTACCAGACAGTGCCTTCCTTGACTGGGTTTCATGAAAATGGTGTAGAACAGAGCTGCCAGTATGGTGGAGCCTGTTGAGTAGTGGGCCCAGAGCTGTGGTGTGCAGTTGTGTGATAAAATATCTGTGGTGGGGTCATGTGGATCTTACTTTGGCTTCCAAAGGCTTGTGACTGACATGGTGCAGCCAGCATACCTTTGTATATTAAGCCATCTTGTTAGATGGAGAGTTTTCAGGGCAATGTTCAGAATCAATTTGCTATGGTCAAGGGGGCAAGCAATGTGGCGTAGAAGCCTGGTTGGTGCATTCTCCTGCAGACCCTTACACACCACACGTGACAGAACTCCCTCCAGCACTGTGTCCCAGTGGAACTCCTTGTATTTTGTGAAGCAAATACCAAACTCCCAGTGCAGCAACAAGAAACACAACAAAATTGGAGAATGACCAAATGGCTTCACAGTCTACACGGAAAGATTCTTAGACCCCAGTGGCCACAGTAAACCCACAAAGAGAGAATTCAGCACTGCTACCTCATGTTCATTGGAAAATAAGAAACCATGTCCTCCATGTAACAGATGCATACACAGCTTTGATGGTCTCACTAAAAAGGAAGCTAAAGCTCCTGAAAACAACATATATTTCAAGTGTACAACCTCAAAGACAGTTTCCCAGATGTCTTGAGGCCTGCACACTTCCATGTTTGTGGAGTTTTTACAGTCTCCATTACTTTTGGAAACTCCTCTACCACCTCCAGTGTTGTGAACTCCAGAGCATTTTCCATTCCAGATATGTATTCCTAGATTTTCTAACTCTTCTCCTCTAATTGTATCTTACTTGGGGCTAAGGTAATGTCAAGGCATTGTTCTGGATGAGAGTGGGAAGATTTTTTTGTAGCACATATTTGCATACACATTGGATTCATTTTCCAATTATTCATTCAAAATACTGAATCCCTCATAGTAACCCACTCCCTACTAGACTCTGACTACAAATCCTATTATGATGGATAAAAATAGACCAAACCAAATTGAAATACAAGTAGTTCAGAGGATGCAAGGTTAACATTTGGACGTTCCTTTTGCATTATATATGGTAGGAGTTTTAAATCTAGTCATTTTTTTGTTGAAACACTTCTCCATGTGTTTTTAAAGTTAACAAATATGTGAATTCATGTCTCCATTTCTCTGTAGCCTATTCAGCACATATATTTTTATATGCACATATAGAATCCTACCTGGTACCACACGTACATTCTTGTGAGGTGGCTCACTTGGCAGATACAAATTGTGAGAAGAGATCACTCCTGTTAAACTCTGTTGAAACGGAAAATTCAACCTATGAGTGAGTATCCTAGCTGAACAACATTATACATAAATTCATGTTCAGTAAAATGAATATTTTTAGATCTGTGGATGATATATATTTCATGGTGAATTTCATTTGGCTTGTATATTAATACTTTTTAATTTCTGTGTGTGTATTTTAATATATATATATATATATATATATATATATATATATATATATATATATATATATACACTCTCCAGAGTTTTCAAAATATGAAATAAATGTATCTTATTATGTACTCCCTAAATTCATTAATATTTAAGTGCGTATTTATAATCAACTTTTCATAAGATTATTCTAAGACATATTCATCCTCCTGAAATACGTATTTGTTTCCTAGTACTGAAAACTAAGTTAAGTGAATTGTGCATACATATCCTAATATTTTTACACTAATTGACCCAGGTTAATATAAATGCAAGTAGATTTCTATAGGACATGATGTGTATTTTGACGTTCATTTTTTTCAACACTTGTACATTACTATTTCCTCAGTTTATGCACATCATAAGATATATATTTCATCCACAAGTTCACAAATTTAAAGGCTTTTGTTTCACTTTCAATCACTTCCTGCTTCAGAACACATGTATTCCTCCAGGTTACATGACTGGTCTTTTCATGAGACTTCTTTCCAAACACATTATTTTCGATTTCCACAATTACTTTTGAAGCAAAACTCACACATTCTTCATGATAAACCATAACCCTAATATTACCATTAGATGTATAACTGGTTTGAATGAATGGATATATATCAATATAAGGTTTCCTGTATATTTTCAGATATCAATTTGAACCATTATTTAAGTTGGAACCAGTTATATTATTTATTCACAGTATGGTCTATTCATGCATTATTTCTATATTCATAGACACAGTGTACACCTATTTGTATTCAAAATACTAATTTACACGTCTTCAAAATACTGTTCCTAGAAATGGTGAAAGAAATACTCATGTCACCTGATCTACATATACATTTTATCACAGTAATATTCTGGAAACAAAAAGCAAATGTCACACTTATGATTGTACTAAAGCCTAAATGGAAATTGAACATGGATTACTAAAATCATCCATGTCCAGTTTGCCTATTGCTCTCAAATGTGGATCCTATTGGTGACTACATATTTGTTTCTTCCTAAGATTATATATTCAACCTCAAACCTGTTGAAAATGTCTAATCCTATTACTCACCTTATACTTTGCCTGATTTCCTAATGTCTCTATTGATATATATTTTCCCCAGTTCATCATTGTGACTGCCTCTTAACATGTGCTGACATTTACATTCACTCTCTACATGAAACCCTATTGCTAAAGACCATTTTGTCCAAATCCTATACTCACTCATCTTTCTAAAACTACCGTCTATCTTTCTAATCCTACCGACTATCCCTTTTTGACTGCATGTTCTCTTCGACATTCAATCATCCAAGGTACAATATCCTATACCATTGTATATTGATTTATCTGAGACATCTGTGCAGAAATTAATTCAAAGCTAAGTATCCCAATCAAGGGCCCAATGCCCTTCTGGGCATCAAATCTCACCTAGATTTCTGTTTTCATACCTATATTTCAACTGTATATTTTGTAAATATCACATGTTCCCATAACCATTATTCATCCTGCAGAATTATTCCTAACCCAATTGAACATGTTGTTAACCCTAACCATACACTGTTCCCTCAATCTAACTTTACAGAAGATCAGGGAGAGAGTTGGTCTTCCAATACTGGATTGTAGGGTATCTTCCACCTGATGAGAACCTCAAAGGTCCATGCAGAAATGATACATGGAGAAGAAGGCAGCTATGAAGGACCTGAGAGAGCAAAAGTCATTTTCAATGTTAAACAACCGGGTCAGGATGAAGAGATGTATCTGAATCAGCCTTTCTCTTCTTAATATAGAGAAGATGGACCAAACCAGGCCTGTGAGAAGAGCTGTTCCCGGGTGCCTATTGTTGATATACCATTCTAACTTGTGAAACTGTCACAGAAAGTAGGGGCAGTCTCCATCTCCTGGGACCCTTAGAAGCAAATATCAGTACACACTTCCTTGGTGATGGAACACTCTGAACTTGGGATCCAGGAAGCCAGGAACCCAGAGTAAGTCCCAGTCCCAGTCCCAGTGGTCTCAATTGTTTGGATTTACCAAGGACAAAGTCAGTCTTTGTTGGTACCTACTGAAGTGATAATGGCCAAATGTCAGGAGACCTCTGAAGAGGAGCCTTTTCTGAGAAAGCAGGTAGTGGCTCAACCATGGCTCCTGACAACTTCACAGAGTTGGCGAAGGAGACCAGATCTGAGACAGAACAGGCCATTTTGGGGGAACATAGTATGGACCACCAGTCAGAGGACACTCAATATATTCACCAACATACTTGGGGGAAGGAGGTGCCGTTGTGGGTGTTGGTGTGAGTTTGTGGTTTTGTCTCTTTTCTGAGAATAGGTAGGAAAGACTGTTTGTTTGTTTGGACTGGAATGTTTCTAGAAAGTCGTTTGACAACGCGAGTGTTTCTATGTCTGTGCATTCCACTGTATCTGTGGTTGTAGACATTTGAAAAGCGAATGCATCAATGGTTGTGTCCTGTCTAGTAGAAAGCTTCCCAACATTCATACTGCACAATTTAAGAATGGAGAGAGGCTTGCCTTATGGATCAGCAACACCTACTATCTTCCTAAGTTCTTGTTTTCTTCCTGAATACTGGCCACTCTCCAGAATAGCCTCATGGTTTGGTTTCCAAGATATGTACCACCTCCAAGCTCTGTGACATGGCCATGTACTGGATAGCTGAAGAGAATAGAAGCATCTCAGAAAACTCACATATCAGTGTGACCATTAAAGTCTCAGTGGAAAAACACTGCACTGGGCCTTTTGCTTACCTATTGTTCTGTTTTCCTAAATGTCAGGAAGATCTTTGCCTCAGGAAACCCCTTTGTGAAGCCAGAAAAAAAGAGTTTTCAAATGGAAATGAATGGGCATCACCTGTGGCTCTTTGCTTAATTGCTTTGGAAAGAGATGTGGCTGAATCATCCTCTTTGCCCTGTGTGAGGCAGCGGCTTAGATTCTCAGCACCTGATGGATCTAAAGAAAGTTTCCAAGTGTGCATGCAAAACGAAAATGGCCAAAAGAGCAGTCATTGTGGATGAAGTCTCTCGCCTTCCTCTGTAAGCTTCCTGACCTCCATCACGTGAGAATAGGGATCCTTTGTGTCAAATCAGTTCTTCAAAGCCCTACAGAGGCTAGCACATAAGGGCTTGTGTTTTCTCATGACACCAATTCACATAAAGAATATATACCAGACAGTCAGTAGGCCTCAAATTAGAGAAGCAGAGCAGTATTAAGAGCAGGACTATTTGATCACTATTGGTTCACAGGAAGGGAGTCCAGGCCACCCTGACTTTAGGCAAATGAGGGGCAAGGGAGTTCATTTGGAAAACTGTCTTGGGCTGTGCCCCTCATGGAAACCTCCAGCCAGAGGTTATGAAGAGTGTCTATGTGGAAGAAGATGAGGGCCATTTGGGAGTGTTTTGGTTTTAATTGTGGTCATTTGTTTGGTGGTTGGAAGAGATGCCTAGGTCCACCTGGGCTTGAACTCTGGTGTGATTCCCCTTACAGATTGAGTTCAGGAACTGACCTCAGAGAAGTATTGCCATGAATTGTGTTGGGATTTTAGGAGACCACGCATGAGAGTTGCCTTTGGAAACTGAGATCAATGCCCAGGGTGGCTTTCCACAGAGCATTGTCAATCTCTGCCAGGGCATCACATTATTTTATACTGAAAGACTTGGCAGCCATCGTTGACAGTCAAAACACACATGGGCCTCACATTGTAGACCTCAATGGGCCTGGCTCCATGTGTCTTTTTGGCCACTCTTTGGGAAGCCTTGCCTCTGAGAATTCTCCAGAGTTTCCTTGAAATGTGCTTCCTCAAACATTAATGGTTCCTGAATGAATTGAAACCCACAATTTCTCCAACTTCATCCTTGAAAAATGGCTAGATAAATACCATGAAATTTTTGAAATTTTCATGACCAGGTGGCACTGGAGAACCTTTCAATGTCCTCTTGCTGATGAAGTGTGTACCAGACAGTGCCTTGATTGACTAGGTTTCATGAAAATGATGTAGAACAGAGATACCAGTATGTTGGAGCCTGCTGAGTAGTGGGCCCAGAGCTGTGGTGTGCAGGTGTGTGATAAAACATCTGTGGTCGGGCCATGTGTATCTGCCATTGACTTCCAAATGGCTTGTGGCTGACATTGTGCAGCCAGGAATCACTTATACGTCTGATAACTCTCCATATAAGGCATCTTGTTATATGGAGATGTTTCAGGACAATGTTTAGAATCAGGTGCAATGGTCAAGGGGACAAGCTATGTGGGATAGAAGCCTGGTTGATGCATTCTCCTGCAGACCCTGACCCATCTCATGTGAAAGAACTCCCTCCAGCACTGTGTCCCAGCTGAATTCCTTGTATTTTGTGAAGCAAATAACAAATTCCCAGTGCAGCAGCAAGAAACACCACGAAAAGTGGAGGATGACCAAATTGCTTCACAGTCCACACGGGGAGTCACTTAGCCTTCAGTGGCGACAGTTTACCTACAAAGAGTGAATTCAGCACTGCTGCCTCATGTCCTTTGAAAAACAAGAAACCATGCCCTCCAGGTCACATAGATGCAGATCCAGCTTTGATGGTCTCATTAGAAAGAAAGCTAAAGCTCCTGACAACAACATATATGTCAAGTGCCCATCGTCAGAGGCAGTTTCTAAGGAAGTCTTCAGGCTGGCAGAGCTCCTTGTTTGATAGCATTTACCTATTAGACCAGGATGCAAGAAAAGACCACTGACTCCAATTAAAATCAAGTTAAAGCAAGCTTATGTTTTCCACTGCCCAGGTGGCCTCTCCCTCCCAAAACAGTGGGAACAAGACAGCCACCCAAATTTCCTACAGCCCAGGTTTATAACCCAGAATTTTACACTACAGGGGGGTTAAAATATCAGAAATTTGACAAGCATCAAACTAATCGTAGTTTATATATATATATATATATATTTGCTGGCCCCAACATCAGAATTTATGAAGACCATTAGAGCCCCAGAGAGGGTCATTGTCTGGCCAGGGAAGGCCAGTATTTATGAGGTGTCAATAAAGTTTCATAGAGGGCTGTTCCTGGTCAAAGAGCCAGGCATGGGTGAGTTCAAGGCCACGGGCAGGCATTGCAAGCAGGTTCAGAATTTGGTGTAATTTATAGTCAAGCCAAAATTTTCTTTTCATGGCTTTGTGGCAAGATGGATCCCAATTTTAATAAAAGATCAGGTTGGGTCTATCATTCCCCCCTTTTCTAATGTGTCCCTTTCAAATCTTTGATAGGGTAGGGGAAGAGCACTGAGGGAATTTTAATACCTCACGTAACAGTCTCCATATTTTTTGAACTCACACAAAACCAGTCTCCCTGATTTTACCTGACTTAATTAATTACTTAAAATGAAAGTCTATTTATTTTTGGCTCCATTGTTGTAAGAAGAGTGGCGTCACTCATTTTGGCTTCTTCTGAGCTGAGAGAGGGTGACATGAGGGGGCACAGCATGAGGGACATGAGTTGCCTTTTAGAAGTCAGTTCGGTTTGAAGTCTGGTTGTGGTAGAACAGTTTGTAAAGTCATCTGGGGATGGGTTCTTCTATGAGAGAAACAAAAACCATGAGTACTGAATAAATGTTGCAGCTGCTGAAACAAGTCACTGTATAGATGTCCCCTCATCTGTCTTCAATATCCCCAGTTATCAGGACTTTCAACTTAATATTTAACTTTTAGTGTCACAGTTGTCCCACCCCATAAGATACAGTTTAATAATTTAATGTCATCTGATCTTGCAAATTCCTTTTACTAGTATGACCTCTGTGTGTAATAGAGAAACCTTTAATTCTGTTAGTCAGGGCTGGATAATCATACTAGCAAACACCAAGCCTACCTGTGTAGGTTAGGAATATCTGTAGGCCTTAAACAAAAAACTTCTGCCTCTGGTAGCTCCTCTTGATAGTCTCTTTTTATTCTCATCAGGCATTCCTCTCTGAGAATCTTTCTTTGTAGCCTCCAGTCTTACTTATTTTGGGAGGCTACCATAAAGTGTATACGTTAAAATATTATTATAACTATTATTATTTAAAATGCCCAGGAATGGCTGTATTTTGGGTTTATCTGTCTTTGCTAAGAGTTTAAGATGAAGCAGTAAAACTGACTTTTGTTTCTATCTATTGTTAACAGTCAGCTGAGATTTTATGGGAGTCATTTCTGGGGAAACTTGAGAGCAGCTTCTCAGTTCTGCTAGTGCCATTTGCGCTAGGTGATTCCAGGTCTTGCTTGACCATGTGGCTTCTCTCAGAAGCATCAGGAATATCTCCCTTCTCTGATGACTCTCTTCTTCATAGAAAATGCACTGATTGGCTTTCTGTTCTCCAGTGGCCTCATTAATCTTCCTGATCAGGAGTTTATGTGGCTGAGAGTTGCAAAGTTCTTTTGAGAAGTCTCCTGTTCCCTGGATACAAACTGACTCAGAGGTCAAGAGCCAAAATTTGTTTTATTGTCCCTTTTCATTTAAATTAAATTTTAAATCCTAATCTTAAACATCCAACAAATAAATTTTAACAGCCTTATATTAAGAGTACTGTGCTTTAATGTCTATAATTTAAAATTATTTATCTTTTTATTATTTGGGATCTGTATTTTTCTGTCTTGTAGGTGATGCCTTATTATCTTAAATTAACCAATGTTGTGTTCAAAAGCAACTCTTTTGTAAAACACTAACAGGGAATCTTTAGTTAACTTATAAGGAAATTACAAAATAAAATTAACAAGAGTAAAAATACTTAGTTCGTGTAATAGCTACCCTGAATTTTTGGCTGAGTTATAAATTATATCCCCTTTTTGAGATCCTAGTAATCTTGACAGAAAAAAAAAAAAAAAACTTCTGAACGTAACTTTAAATTAAATAACATCTGACCTACTGCTTTCGTAGTTATTCTCACATGTTGTAAGATGAGACACAGAGCCTTATCTCAGGTAAGGCAGGGCTCTATATGAATCTTAAGTCTTTTAGTTCTAAAGCTGATCTTTTTTTTTTTTATTTATCATCTTACACAGTTTACACAAATTGTTTGAGGTCACATGAACATTAGCTAACACCATATGATATCACATTTAAAACATGAATTAAAGAAAGGCTGAAAGTTTTTAACCTTTACATAGATTAGGAGCTCATTAACTTAAAAATATATTTAAATTTTTCCCCAATGTAAAAAGTAACTTAAAACTTTACATATCTTATTGATAACAAGTAAATAAATCCCCAATATATATATATTTTTTTTACCATACAACTTCAGAACACCAGCTTGATGTAATGCTCTTTTAAAGTTTCTACCTTACAGACTTGTATACCTGGAAGATATGAGCACATTAATAGCATCACAATGACATTGATGTTTTTACATTAACCAAATTTAGCTTTTAAAGAAATTCCAGTACAGTGCTCTAAAATAACAGTTCTTATTTAATCAGTTGTTTAATTTTTATGGTTGCTTGCTCTAGAAAAATAAAAATAAACACAATGTTATGGGTAAACTTTTGTTTTCAGAAATTTGTGTCACTTTATCACATGACTGATTTTTACAATCTTATACAGACTTTAGAACAAACTTATACAGACCTTACTAAATCAATCAGATATCTAACAAAAGTACTCATGAATGAGTAATCCCATATCAAATTTACTTCACTTATTTATCAAAATATTAGAGAAATGTATTGAACAGTGTAAACCATTTTTTTGTTAAAGGAAAAGTCCTAGAACCAAGGCATATTAGACATTTTATAGACATTAATATTTTATTAGATTTTTGAGCAGCTAGAAAAACTTGTAAGCTTAAATTTAAAGACATTTATTGTTATTTGTTTATCCAAATTTAAAGTGAACCATTTAACTCACGTGAATTAAAGATCTTCGAATCCACTTTTTAAAATTTGTTTTTATGAGTGCTTTTTTTTAATGATCGCTCCTTATATATGTTAATTTGTATATCATATATATGATATACGAACATATGGATATATGGACATACAACACATAACAAAAGTGTGCACAAATAATAATAGTAAGGCCTTGTAGCTTTTCACAGGTGAAATCTCCATTGTAATGTTTCAGAACTCCACTGTTGGTCAAAGATAGAACTGATGAGAAAAATATTAACCTAGTTCTCTAGGATCAAAATAATGAGCTCAAAAAAAAATACAGAATCTAAGGAAAAAAATGAGAGTCCTAGAAAAAATGACTGGCCAGTAATTAGTAAATACCATACGATTTACCTTTTTTTTTCCCACTTAGACATCAGATCAGTCTCCTACTGAGCTTGTAGGCTTCTTTCATTTACATTTCAACATAAGTCCTGGCTGAGTTCTGGAAGGAGCTGGACAAAACTGATATTCTGAGCGGACACCTCAGGCCTAAGGCACTTTAACCATAATTTTCAGGTGAGGATGTTGAAAATTATGATACAATTTTAAGATACAATTCAAAATTTTATACCTTAACATCTTGTTTTGTCAACAGATACCATACTATGATTTACTATCCTTGTCCAAATTAATGCACTGACACACTGTGACATTTACCCAGGCTACCCAATTAAAAATTGGTGAAAAAAAAGACTAAATGATTGGGAAGTTACTTGCCAACTTGGAAGTAGAATTCTTTAGTTTTCCATTTTAAGTATTTAAGTTCTCTGGCATGAATTATCTGAAATCATAAACTAAAAAATTACCTAAACCCGACTTTTAACTGCAAGATTGAGCAATGCTACAAAAACCCATCCAGATACCATATTGTTACAATAAAACATCATCATTTAGACACACATTCAGCTAAGATCATTCCCAAGAAACAATTTATAATATCAACACATTATTGCACATGTCTTAAATGGCCAGAAACAAAGACAAAAGACAGACAGAAAGGAGCTCCAGACTATGGCTGACAGGACAGAAGCCTTTAAAACAGCAGATAAGAGAAAAATCTCCTACACCAGTGGCATGATAGATGTCCCCACAAGGGCATCAGATGTTTTCACAGAGGGGCAACCTGAAATGTAATATCAAAGGTCTCCATGGTGACTTTACTGCATTTAGTGTCTCCTTTTTCTTTTTCTCTTTTTTAAGAAAACAGAGGTGGCATAATACTTACAGTGCAGGGAAGGAAGGAGGGAATTTACTGAAGCAACAGGACTTCGGCAGCTGCTGGGAGTCCCTCAGTCCCGTCTTTTACTTAAACAGGATTAGCTCCTCTGGTTTGGTTCCAGCCCAAGCACGCTGAATCTCCTAACATTTCAGTAGTCAGCTCTCAAAAATTCCGGGGTCGGGGGGGTATCAAAATTTGTAACTTAAATTTCGGTTCTGGACCTTGAAGCCAATTAATACCAATTTAATATAAGGACAGGGTTTGAGAAAAAGTAAAAGGGAGGTTTACTGCTTTGCTAACAAAGGATAAAAACAGGGGACTCTGTCCAAAGTTGTGACTCTCTTGATCTGGAGGGACAAGGGGTTTTAAAGGAGCTTCACTTGTTAACCTGGAAGATACTCAGTTATTAGGTCTCCAGCAGGCATTGCCCTCTGCAGTGGGTGTGCTCCAGACAGCCAGCTAGGTGCTTCTCTCATCCTGCTTAACAAAGGGGGGTATAGTGCATCCCATTTCTTTAAAACACAGTCCAAAGGGGTGACAGGCTTACATGCTTTATTACCCATTTTCACGTCCAATATCCTTAAGTTTTTACCACAGAAATCACACAACAAAACGCACAAAAACAAACAAATAAAAAACATTTAGAACACAGAACAAAACACACACAAAAAAAACAGAAACTCGGCGAATAAACAGAAAACCAGAGGAGCAATGCAGCGTCTTGCTAAAGCTCCGGGGTAGGAGCTCCTGGTGCCAGTCGGCACCTCTCTACACTTTCAGAGGTATTCCCTACAGAAAAGAACAGAGGAAAGAAGGATTCCTATTACTGTCCCGGACAGGAGTATATGTGAGCCTTCCCAGGCCACCTCTCTGTCATCAGAAGAGAACTCCCTTAACCGGATATCAGATGTTATAAAGGCGCCTCTTACCTATGAAGGCCTCCTCCACCAGGTGCTTGATAATAGTTTTAGTGCGATGGTTCACTGCAGTGATCCACGGACTGAAGGCTCATTCCAAGGCCTTGGAACTTGGCTCTCCAGCCTGGAGTCCTGGAGGATAGGCCAGCTTCAGAATTTCCAGCAGTATGGCTTTGTGATCTGGTCGGGTCATGTTGCTGGGGAACTCCAAAATGTTAGTCCAGGACACAAGAAAAGACCACTGACTCCAATTAAAATCAAATTAAGGCAAGCTTAATATTTCAAGCAGCCGGGCTGCCTCTCCCTCTCAAAATGGCGGGAACAAGACAGCAACCCCACCTTTCCTACAGCCCAGCTTTATAGCCCAGAAAGTTACACAAAAGGGGGGTTACAGAAAACAGAACTTTGACAAGCATCACACTAATTGTAGTTTACATTTGTTTTTTCTGGCCCCAGCATCAGAAATTATGAGGACCATTAGAGCCTCAGAGAGGGTCATTGTCTGGCCAGGGAAGGCGAATATTTATGAGGTGTCATTAAAGTTTCAGAGAGGGCCGTTTTCTGGTCAGAGAGCCAGGCATGGGTGAGTTCAAAACATGGTCAGGCATTCTAAGCAGGTTCAGAATTTTCAGTAATTTATAGTAAAGCAAAAATTATCTTTTCATGGCTTTGTGGCAAGATGGCTCACAATTTTAATGAAAGATCATGTTGGGTGATCAACCCTGTCCCCTACTTTTGGAAAATCCTCTACCACCTCCAAGGTTGTGAACTCCTGAGCATTTTCCATTCCAGATATGTATTCACAGAATTTCTAACTCTTCTTCTCTAATTGCGTCTTACTTGGGGCGAAGTTAATGTCAAGCCATTGTTCTGGATGAGAGTGGGAAGAATATTGTGCAGCACATAATTGCATACACATTGGATTCACTTTCCAATTTTCCAATTGAAATACTGAATTCCTGACAATAACCCATACCCTTCTAGACGCTAACTACAAATACTAATATGATGGAGAAAAATAACCCAAACGGAATTGAAATACAAGCAGTTCAGAAGAGGCATGGTGTATATTGGACTTGCCTTTTGCAAGATAAAAGGTAGGTGTTATAAATCTAGTCATTTTTTAATTGAAATAGTTTTATATGTGTATTAAAGTTAACAAATATGTGAATTCCTATCTCCCTTTCGCTGTAACCTATTCAGCACATTAATTTTTATATACACATATAGAATCCTACCTGATATCACACGTACATTTTTGTGAGGTGCCTGACATTGCAGATACAATTTGTGAGAAGAGATTACTCCACCTAAATGCTGTTGGAACTGAAAATTCAAGCTAATGGTGAGCTTCCTAGTTGAATAACATTATACATAAATCCATGTTCAGTAAAATGAATATTTTTGGATCTGTGGATGATATATATTTCATGGTGAAATTCGATTGGCATATATAATTCTACTTTTGAATGTCTTTGTGTGTGTGTTTGTGTGTGTGTGTGTATATATATATATATATGTATATATATATATATATATATATATATATATATATATATATATACAAAATAAATCTCCAGATTTTTCAAAATATGAAATATATGTGTCTTATATATACTCCCTAAATTCATTCATGTTCATGTATGTGGATTAATAATCAACTTTTCACAAGATTATTCTCAGAAATATTCATCCACCTGAAATACATATTTGTTTCCTAGTACTGAAAACTAACTTCAGTGAAAGGTGCAAACAAATCCTAGTATTTCTACATTAACTGACCTAGTTTAACATCAATGCTAGTAGATTCCTATGGGACATGATGTGTATTTTGACATTAATTATTATTCAACACTGGTACATTACTATTTCTTCAGTTTATGCACATCATAGGATATATATTTCATCCACTACTTAGCAAATTTATAGGCATTTGTTTCACTTTCAATCACTTCTTGCTCCAGAACACATGTATTTCCCTATGTTTCTTGACTGGTCTTTTCATGAGACTTTTTTCAAATATATTATTTTCAATTTCCATGATCAATTTTTAAGCAAAACTCACACATCCTTCATGATAAAACATAACCCTAAGATGACCATTAGATATATAACTGGTTGGAATGATTGATTTTGCATCTTTATAACATTTCTTATATATTTTCAGATATCCATTCAATCCATTATTTAAAGTGGATCCAGTTATATTATTTATTCCCAGTATGGTCTATTCATGCGTTATTGCTATATTCATAGACAGAGGGTATACCTATTTGTACCCCAATACAAATTTATATGTCTTCAAAATATTGCTCCTGGAAATGGTGGAAGAAATACTCATGTCACGTGATATACATATACATTTTATCACAGAAATATTCTGGACACAAGAAGCAAAGGTCACACTTTCAATTGTACCAAAGCCTAAATGGAAAGTGAGCATGGATTACTAAAAACATCTATGTCCAGGTTGCCTAATGCTCTCAAATGTCAATCCTATTGGTGACTACATATTTGATTCTTCCTAAGATTATATATTCAACCTCAAGCCTGTTGAAAATGTCTAATCCTATCACTCACTTTGTACTTTGCTTGATTTCCTAATGTCTTTATTGATATCTGCTTTCCCTCATATTTTCCCCAGTTCATCATTGTGACTGACTCTTCACATGTGCTGACATTAACACTCACTCTCTAACCGAAACCCTATTGCTAAAGAACTTTTTGTTCAAATCCAATACTCACTCTTCATTCTAAACCTAACTACTACCTTCCTCATCGTACTGAATATCGCTTTTTGACTGGATGTTCTCTTCAACATTCAATCATCCAAGGTACAAGGTCCTATGCCATTGTATATTGATTTATCTGAGACAACTGTGCAGCACATAACTCAAAGCTAAGTATACCACTTAAGGGTCCAATTCCCTTCTGGGCTTCAAATCTTTCCTAATTTTCTGCTTTCATACTTATATTTCACCTATATACTCTTGTAAATATCAAAGGTTGCCAATACCATTATTCATCTCGCAAAATGATTCCTAACCCAAATCAAACATGTTATTAACCCTAAACATACACTGTTCCATCAATATAACTTACAGAAGAGCAGGGACAGAGTTGGTCTTACAATATAGGAATGTAGGTGATCTTCCACCTTCTGAGAACCTCAAAGATCCATGCAGAAATGATCCTTGGAGAAGATTTATGCAGCTATGTTGGACCTGAGAGAGCAATAGAAATCTTCCATGGCAAACAACCTGGTCAGGATGAATTGATGGGTCTAAGTCAGCCTCTCTTTTCTTATTGTAAAGAAGTTGGAAGAAACCAGGCCTGTGTGGAGAGCTGTACCTGGGTGCCTAAGGTTGATATTCCATTCTAACTTCTGAATGTGTCAGAGGATGTTGGGGCAGCCTCCATCTCATGGGACCCTTGGAAGCAACTGTTAGGACAAAGTGGTTTTCAAGGCAGTGACCTCATTCAGTTCCTGAAGGAAGTGACCTCTCCTCACTTCCTTGGTGATTGAATTCTCTGAACTTGGGATCCATGAAGACAGGCACCCAGAGCCAGTCCCAGTCCTAGTCCCATTGGGCTAACTTGTTTGCTTTTTCCAAGGACAGAGTCAGTCTTTCTTGGTACCTACTGATGTGAGGATGGCCAATTGCCAGCAGAGCTCTGAAGAGGCACCTTCCCTGAGAAAGCAGGTAGTGGCTCACCGCTGTCTCCTGACAACTTCACATAGTTGGCCAAGGAGACCAGATCTGAGAGAGGACAGGCCATTTCGGGGGAACATAATATGGCCCACCAGTCAGAAGACACTCTGGATAGTCACAGACCTACTTGGGGGAAGGAGGTGGCTTTGCCGTTGTGGGTGTGAGTTTGTGGTTTTTTTCTCATGTTCTGAGAATAGGTAGGAAAGGCGTTTTTTTCTGGTGTGGAGTGAACTGTTTCTAGTAAGTCCTTTGACATTGTGAGGGTTTCTATGTCTGTGTATCCCACTGTATCCGTGGTTGCAGACATTAGAAAAGAGAATGCATCAATGGATTTGTTTTCTCTAGTAGAAAGCTTCCCCACATTAATACTGCCCAATAGATTAATGGACTTCACTTTGCCTTATGGATGGGCAACACCTACTGTCTTCTTAAGTTACTGTTTTCTTCATGAATTCTGGCCACTCTACAGAATACGCTCATGGTTTTGTGTCCCAGATATGTAACACCACAAGGCTCTGTGACATGGCCATGTACTGGATAGCTGAAGAGATTGAGAGCATCTCAGAAAACTCAGATATCAGTGTGACCAGTAAAGTCTCAGTGAAGAAACCCTTCTTGGGCCATTTGCTTACTTGTGTTTCAATTACCCTGAATTTCAGGAAGGTCTTTGCCTCATGCCAACCCTTTGTGAAGCCTGAAGAAAACTGTTTTCATATGGAAATGAATGGGCTTCACCTGTGGCTCTTTGCTTAATTGCTTTGGAATGGGATGTGTCTGAATCAGTCTCTGGTCCTTGTGTGAGGCTGTGACTTAGATTCTCAGCACCCAATGGATCTAAAGAAAAATCCCATGTGCTTCCCAAACCGAAATGGCCAAAAGAGAAGTCATTGTGGATGAAATTTTTTGCCTTCTTGTTTTAGGTTCCTGACCTCCATTAAGTGAGAATAGGGATTCTTTGGATTAAATGAGTTCTTCAAATCCCTGCAGAGGCTTGCCCATATGTGCTTGGGTTTTCTCATGACTCCAAATCACATAAAGAATCTATACCTCACAGCCAGTAGGCCTCAAATTGGAGAAGCGGAACACTTTAACAGCAGGAATATTTGATCACTCCAGGTTCACAGGAGGAGTGTCCAGGCCACCATGATTTTAGGCAAATGAGGGGCAAGTGAGCTTATTTTTTACACTTTCTTAGGCTGTGCCCCTCATAGAAATCTTCAGCCAGAGGTTATGATGAGTGTCTATATGGAAGAAGATGAGGGCCCTGTGGGAGTGTTTTGATTTTAATTGTGGTCATTTTTGTGGTGGTTGGAAGGAATGACTGGTTCCACCTGGGCTTGAACTCTGGCGTGATTCCCCTTAGAGACTGAGTTCTGGAACTGAACTCAGAGAAGTATTGCCATGAATTGTGTTGGGATTTTAGAAGGCCATGCATGAGACTCACCCATGGAAACTGAGATCTAGGCCCAGGGTGTCTTTCTACAAAACAATGGGAACCTCAGCCAGGATATCACATGATTTTATTCTGAAAGATTGGCAGGTATAGTTGAGAGTCAAAACACACATGGACCTCACATTGTAGGCCTCAATTTGCCTGGCTTCATGTGACCTTTTGGCAACTCTTTGAGAAGCCTTGCCTGTGAGTGTTCTCCAGAGCTTTCATTGAAATGAACTTTCTCAACACTTAATGGTTCCTGAATGATTTGAAACCCACAGTGCCTCCAACTTAATCTTTGAAAAATGGCTGGATAAATACAATGAAATTTTTGAAATTTCCATGACCAGGTGGCACTGGAGAATCTTTGGAAGTCCTGTGGTTGATCATGTGTATACCAGAGAATGCCTTGTTTTACTGGGTTTTATGAAAATGGTGTAGAACAGAGATGCCAGTAATTTGTATCCTGCTGATTAGTGGGCCTAGAGCAGTGGTGGGCAGGTGTGTGATAAAACACCATGGTGGGGCCATGTGGATCGGCCATTGGCTTCCAAATGGATTATGACTGACATAGTGCAGAAATCAGACACTTATATGTAAAGGCATTTTTTATATGGAGAGGTTCAGGGCAATGTTCAGAATCAGTTTACTATGGTTATTGGGGCAAGCTGTGTGGGATAGAAACCTGGTTGGTGCATTCTCCTGCAGACCCTGACCCACCACACGTGACAGAACTCCCTTCAGCACTGTATCCTAGTAGAACTCCTTGTATTTGGTGAAGCAAATACCAAATTCCCAGTGCAGCAGCAAGAAACACCACGAAAAGTGGAGGATGACCAAATGTCTTCACAGTCCACACGAGGAGACACTTAGCCTCCAGTGGCCACAGTTTACATACAAAGAGAGAATTCAGCACTGCTGCCTCATGGTCATTGGAATATAAGAAACCATGTCTTCCAGGTCACATAGATGCAGACCCATTTTGATGGTCTCACTACAAAGGAAGTTAAAGCTCATGACAACAACATATATTTCAAGTGCCCAACCTCAGAGGCAGTTTTCCAAGAAGTCTTAGGCCAGCAGAGCTCCATGTTTGTGGAGTGTTTACACTGTTCTTTACGTTTGGAAACTCCTCTACCACCATCAAGGTTGTGAACTCCTGAGCATATTCCATTCCAGATATGTATTCACAGATTTTCACACTTTTCTACTCTAATTGTGTCTTACTTGGGCCAAGGTAATATCAAGGCATTGTTCTGAATGTGAGTGGGAAGATTTTTGTGTAGCACATATTTACATACACATTCGATTCATTTTTCAATTTTCTATTTGAAATACCGAAGCCCTGAAACTAACACATACCCTACTATACTCTAATAATTCTAATATGATGGTGAAAAATAACCCAAACAGAATAGAAATACAAGCAGTTCAGAGGAGGCATGGTGTATTGTTACAATTGCCTTTTGCATTATATAGTGTAGGAGTTATAAATCTAGTCATTTTTTTGTTGAAATAGTTCTACATGTGTTTTTAAAATTAACAAATATGTGAATTCCTGTCTCCCTTTCTCTGTAGCCAATTCAGCACATGTATTTTTATATGCACATATAGAATTCTACCTGGTACCACACGTACATACTTGTGAGGTAACTGAATTGGCAGATGCAAATTGTGAGAAAGGATAACTCCTCCTAAATGCTGTTGGAACTGAAAATTCAACCTATGGGTGAGCTTCCTAGTTGAATAACATTATACATTAATCCATGTTCAGTAAAATGAATATTTTTCGATCTGTGGATTATATATATTTCATGATGAATTTCGATTGGCATATATATTGCTACTTTTTTTCTTTTATTGGTTGCTCAAAACATTAAAAATCTCTTGACATATAATATTTCATACATTAGATTCAAGTGGCTTATGAACTCCCATTTTTAGCCCAAATAGAGATTACAGAATCACATCGATTACACATCCACATTTTTACATAATGCCCTATTAGCTACTGTTGTATTCTGCTACCTTTCCTATACTCTACTATCTCCCCTCCCCTTCCTTCCGATCTTCTCTTTTTTCCCCATCTACTGTAATTTATTTCACTCCATGTTTATTTTCCCATTCCACTCACAACAATATGTAATTTTGTGTAACAATGAGGGTCTCCCTCCATTACCATGCAATTTCCCTTTTCTCTCACTTACCCTCCCACCTCATGTCTCTGTTTAAAGTTAATCTTTTCTTCCTGCTATTGCTCCCTGCTCTGTTCTTAGTTGCTCTCATTATATCAAAGAAGACATTTGGTATTTATTTTTTAGGGATTGGCTATCTTCACTAAGCATAATCTGCTCCAGTGCCATCCATTTTTCTGCAAATTTTATGATTTTGTCATTTGTTAGTGCTGCGTAATACTCCATAGTGTATAAATGCCACATTTTTTTATCCATTCATCTATTGAAGGGCATCTGGGTTGGATCCACAGTGTATCAATTGTGAATTGTACTGCTATGAAAATCCATGTGGTAGTATCCCTGTATTACTCTCTTTTAAGGTCTTCAGGGAATAGTCAGAGAAGGGCAATAGCTGAGTCAAATTGTGGTTCCATTCACAGCTTTCCCAGGAATCTCCATATTGCTTTCCAAATTGGCCACACCAGTTTACAGTCCCACCAGCAATGTACAAGAGTATCTTTTACCCCACATCCTTGCCAGCACTTGTTGTTGTTTGACTTCATAATGGCTACCAATTTACTGGAGTGAGATGGTATCTTAGGGTGATTTTGATTTGAATTTCTCTTACTGCTAGAAATGGTGAGCATTTTATTATGTACTTGATGAATGATTGTATGTCCTCCTCTGAGAAGTGTCTGTTCAAGTCCTTGACCCATTTGTTTATTGGGTTATTTGTTATCTTATTGTCTAATTTTTTGAGTTCTTTGTATATTCTGGATATTAGGCCTCTATCTGAAGTGTGAGGAGTAAAAATTTGTTCCCATGATGTATGCTCCTTATTTACCTCTCTTATTCTTTCTCTTGCTGATAAAAAACTTTTCAGTTTAAGTAGTCCCATTTGTTGATTCTTGTTATTAACTCTTGTGCTATGGATGTCATATAAAGGAATTTGGAGCCCGATCCCATAATATGTAGATCAGAGCCAACTTTTTCTTCTATCAGACACAGAGTCTTTGATTTGATATCTAGCACCTTGATCCACTATGAGTTAACTTTTGTGCATGGCGAGAGAAAGGAATTCAGTTTCATTTTGTTGCACATGGATTTCCATTTTTCCCAACACCATTTGTTGAAGATACTATATTTCCTCCATTGCATGCTTTTAGCTCCTTTATCAAATATAAAATAGTTGTAGCTTTTTGGATTAATCTCTGTGTCCTCCATTCTGTACCATTGGTCCACCCGCCTGTTTTGGTACCAGTACCATGCTGGTTTTTTTTAAATTAATTTTATTGTAGGTTGTTCAAAACATTTCATAGTTCCTGATATATCATATTTCACACTTTGATTCAAGTGGGATATGAGCTCCCATTTTTACCCCATATACAGATTGCAGAATCACATCAATTGCACAACCATTGATTTACATATTGCCATTCTGGTGACTGTTGTATTCTGTTGCCTTTCCTATCCTCTACTATCCCCCCTCCCCCTCCCCTCCCCTCTTCTCTCTCTACCTCCTTACTGTAATTCATTTCTCCCCCTTATATTTTTCCTCCTTTCCCCTCATTTCCTCTTGTATGTAATTTTGTATACCCCTGAGGGTCTCCTTCCATTTACATGCAGTTTTCCTTCTCTCTCCCTTTCCCTCCCACCTCTCATCCCTGTTTAATGTTAATCTTCTTCTCATGCTCTTCGTCCCTACTCTGTTCTTAGTTAATCTCCTTATATCAAAGAAGATATTTGGCATTTGTTTTTAAGGGATTGGCTAGCTTCACTTAGCATAACCTGCTCTAATGCCATCCATTTCCCTCCAAATTCTATGATTTTGTCATTTCTTAATGCAGAGTAATATTTCATTGTGTATAAATGCCACATTTTTTTATCCATTCTTTTATTGAAGGACATCTATGTTGGTTCCACAGTCTTGCTATTGTGAAATGTGCTGCTATGAACATGGATGTAGCAGTGGCCCTATAGTGTGCTCTTTTTAGGTCTTTAGGGAATAGACCGAGAAGGGGAATAGCTGGATCAAATGGTGGTTCCATCCCGAGCTTTCCACGAAATCTCCATACTGCTTTCCAAATTGGGTGCACCAATTTGCAGTCCCACCAGTAATGTACAAGAGTACACTTTTCCCGACATCCTCGCCAGCACTTGTTGGTGTTTGACTTCCTAAAGGTTGCCAATCTTACTGGAGTGAGATGGTATCTTAGGGTGGTTTTTATTTGCATTTCTCTGACTGCTAGAGATGGTGAGCATTTTTTCATATACTTCTTGATTGATTGTATGTCCTCCTCTGAGAAATTTCTGTCCAGGTCCTTGGCCCATTTGTTGATTGGGTTATTTGTTATCTCATTGTCTAATTTTTTTAGTTCTTTGTATATTCTGGATATTAGGGCTCTGTCTGAAGTGTGAGGAGTAACGATTTGTTCCCAGGACGTAGGCTACCTATTTACCTCTCTTATTGTTTCTTTTGCTGAGAAAATAACTTTTTAGTTTGAGTAAGTCCCATTTGTTGGTTATAGTTATTAACTGTTGTGCTATGGGTGTCCTATTTAGGAATTTGGATCCCGACCCCACAGTATGTAGATCATAGAAAACTTTTTCTTCTATCAGACGCCATGTCTCTGATTTGATATCAAGTTCCTTGATCCACTTTGAGTTAACTTTTGTGCATGGTGAGAGAAAGGGATTCAGTTTCATTTTGTTGCATATGGATTTCCAGTTTTCCCAACACCATTTGTTGAAGATGCTAGCCTTCTTCCATTGCATGCTTTTAGCCCCTTTATCGAATATAAGATAGTTGTAGTTTTGTGGATTGGTTTCTGTGTCGTCTATTCTGTACCATTGGTCCACCCGCCTGTTTTGGTACCAGTACCATGCTGTTTTTGTTTCTATTGCTCTGTAGTATAGTTTGAAGTCTGGTATAGCTATACCGACTGATTCACACTTCCTGCTTAGCAATGTTTTTGCTATTCTGGGTCTTTTATTTTTCCATATGAATTTCATGATTGCTTTCTCTATTTCTACAAGAAATGCCATTGGGATTTTGATTGGCATTGCATTAAACCTATTGAGAACTTTTGTTAATATCGCCATTTTGATGATGTTAATTCTACCTTTCCATGAACAGGGTATATTTTTCCATCTTTTAAGATCTTCTTCAATACTCTCTTTAGGGTTCTGTAGTATTCATTGTATAAGTCTTACACCTCTTTTGTTAGGTTGATTCCCAAGTACTTTATTTTTTCTGAGGATATTGTGAATGGGGTGGTTGTCCTCATATATATTTTAGAGGATTTGTCGCTGATATACAGGAATGCCTTTGATTTATGCCTGTTGATTTTATATCCTGCCACTTTGCTGAATTCATTTATTAGCTCTAATAGTTTCTTTGTAGACCCTTTTGGGTCTGCTAGGTATAGAATCATGTCATCTGCAAATAGTGATAATTTGAGTTCTTCTTTTCCTATTTTTATGCCTTTAATTTCTTTTGTCTGTCTAATTGCACTGGCCAGTGATTCAAGAACTATGTTGAACAGAAGTGGTAAGAGAGGCCATGCCTGTCTTGTACCAGATTTTAGAGGGAATGCCTTCAGTTTTTCTCCATTCAGAATGATGCTAGGCTGAGGCTTAGCATAGATTTCTTTTACAATATTGAGGTATGTTCCTGTTATCCCTAGTTTTTCTAGAGTTTTGAACATAAAGGGATGCTGTACTTTGTCGAATGCTTTTTCCGCATCTATCGAGATGATCATATGGTTCTTATATTTAAGCCTATTGATGTGGTGAATAACATTTATTGATTTTCGTATATTGAACCAACCTTGCATCCCAGGGATAAATCCTACCTGATCATGGTGCACAATTTTTTTGATATGTTTTTGTATCCGGTTCGCGAGAAGTTTATTGAGCATTTTTGCATCTAGGTTCATTATAGATATTGGTCTGTAGTTTTCTTTCTTTGGAGTGTCTTTGTCTGGTTTAGGAATCAGGGTGATGTTGGACTCATAGAATGAATTTGGAAGTTCTCCCTGTTTTTCATTTTCCTGAAATAGCTTGAAAAGTATTGGTATTAGTTCCTCTTTAAAGGTTTTGTAAAACTCTGCTGTATACCCATCCGGTCCTGGGCTTTTCTTAGTTGGTAGTCTTTTGATGGTTTCTTTATTTCCTCAGTTGATATTCGTCTGTTTAGGTTGTCAATATCCTCCTAACTCAATCTGGGCAAATCATATGACTTAAGAAATTTATCGATGCCTTCACTATCTTCTAATTTATTGGAGTATAAGGATTCAAAATAATTTCTGATAATCTTCTGTATTTCTGAAGTGTCTGTTGTGATATTGCCTTTTTCATCCCATATGAGAGTAATTTGAGTTCTCTCTCTTCTTCTCTTCATTAGCGTGGCTAAGGGTCTGTCAATTTTATTTATTTTTTCAAAGAACCAACTTTTAGTTTTGTCAATTTTTTCAATTGTTTCTTTTGTTTCAATTTCATTAATTTTTGCTCTGATTTTAATTATTTCTTGTCTTCTACTTTTTTGCTGTTTTTTTGCTCTTCTTTTTCTAGGACATTGAGTTGAAGTATTAGATCATTTATTTGTTGGTTTGTTTCTTTTTTTAAGGAATGAACTCCAAGCAATAAATTTTCCTGTTAGAACTGCTTTCAATGTGTCCCATAGATTTCGATATGTTGTGTCTGTGTTTTCATTTATCTCTAAGAATTTTTTAATATCCTCCTTGATGTCTTCTATAACCCATTTATCATTCAGTAACCTATTTTTCGTTCTCCAATTGATGCATGATTTTTCCTTACTTCTTTTATCGTTGATTTTCAATTTCATTTCATTATGTTCAGATAAGATGCATGGTATTATCTCTACTCCTTTCTATTGTCTAAGAGTGGCCCTGTGACATAATATATGATCTATTTTTGAGAAGGATCCAAGTGCTGCTGAGAAAAAAGTGTAACTGCTTGATCTTGGGTGGTATATTCTATATATGTCAATTAAGTCTAGGTTATTAATTATGTTATTGAGTTCTATAGATTCCTTATTCAACTTTTCTTTGTAAGATCTATCCAGTGGTGAGAGAGGTGTGTTGAAGTCTCCCATAATTATTGTATGGTGGTCTATTAGACTCTTGAACTTGAGAAGAGTTTGTTTGATGAACATAGCTGCACCATTGTTTGGGGCATATATATTTATGATTGTGATGTCTTGTTGGTGTATGGTTCCCTTGAGCTGTATGTAGTGTCCCTCTTCATCCCTTTTGATTAACTTTGGCTTGAAATCTATTTTATTTGATATGAGTATGGACACTCGTGCTTGTTTCCGAAGTCCATAAGAGTGATATGATATTTCCCAACCTTTCACCTTCAGTCTATGTATGTCTTTTCCTATCAAATGCGTCTACTGAAGGCAGCATATTGTTGGGTCTTGTTTTGTGATCCATTCTACTAGCCTGTGTCTCTTAATTCGTGAGTTTAAGCCATTAACATTTAGGGTTATTATTGAGATATGGGTTGTTCTTCCAGTCATATTGGTTTATTTATGTTACTAAACATGGTTTGTTTTCCTCTTTGATTATTCCCCCTCTTTACTGTACTCCCTCCCGCTGTTGGTTTTCATTGTTATTTTCCATTTCCTCTTCCTGCAATGTTTTGCCGAGGATGTTTTGAAGAGATGGTTTTCTAGCTGCAAATTCTTTTCACTTTTGTTTATCATGGAAGGTTTTAATTTCATCTTCCATACTGAAGCTTAATTTTGCTTGATACACAATTCTTGGTTGGAACCCATTTTCTTTCAGTGTTTCAAATATGTTATTCAAGGATCTTCTAGCTTTCAGAGTCTGTGTTGAAAGATCAGCTGTTATCCTGATTGGTTTACCCCTAAATGTAATCTGCTTCCTTTCTCTTGTAGCTTTTAAAATTCTCTCCTTATTCTGTATGTTGGGCATCTTCATTATAATGTGTCTAGGTGTGGATCTCTTATGATTTTGCACATTCGGCGTCCCGTAGGCTTCTAGGATATGGGATTCTGTCTCATTCTTCAAGTCTGGGAAGTTTTCTCGTATTATTTCATTGAATAGATTGCTCATTCCTTTTGTTTGGAACTCTATACCTTCCTGTATCCCAATGACTCTTAAGTTTGGTCTCTTTATGTTATCCCATATTTCTTGAATGTTCTGCTCATGGTTTCTTAACAGCTTTGCTGAGCTGTCTATGTTCTTCTCCAGTTGAAATACTTTGTCTTCATTTTCTGATGTTCTATCTTCTAAGTGTTCTACTCTGCTGGTAGTATTCTCAATTGAGTTTTTAATTTGGTTTATTGTTTCCTGCATTTCCAGGATTTCTGTTTGTTTGTTTTTTATAACCTTGATCTCCCTGTATAATTGATCTTTTGCTTCTTGTATTTGTTTATGTAATTCATTTTCGAAGTGCTCGAAGTGGTCTTTCATTGTCTGATTATGCTGTCTAATGTCTTCCTTGAGACTCCAGATAATCTGAAGCATGTATATCCTGAATTCTTTATCTGACATTCCATCTGCTGCAGATATTACCTCTTCTAAAGTTGAGATGACCTGCATTGCTTGTGGTCCTTTCTTTCCTTGTCTTTTCATACTGATCGCGTTTCTTTCTGCTTGGTGAAACTGTTTTGTTATTGATTTTCCCCCTATATATTTATATTGCTCTTATATAGTTGCAAAGTCTCCCTCGCAGGCTTTGGCGGTGGTTCTGCCCCTCCTCCAATTGGGGCAATGTGCCTACTACGCCGGCAGGCTGCTGTGCCTCTACTTTCGGTGGGCCTGTTCTTTCGGTGGTCACAGGTTCGCCTCCCTTGCAGGCGTGAGAAGCGGCTCTGCACCTCTGCTGGCCGCTAGGCCTGTTCTGTCTGTCGTTTGCAGGTCTGTCTACCTAACAGGTGCTGGTGGCGGCTCTGCCCCTCCCCCGAACGGGGTGATGTGTCAGACGGCCACTGGGCCTGTTTTATCAGTGGTCACGGTATCGCCTACCTTGCAGGTGGGTGGGGCAGCTGTGCCCCTCTGCAGGTTTCTGGGCCTGACCTGCCGGTGGGTCGCAGGTCATTCATTTTTTAGTTCTAGTAGTTTTTGTACACCTTTTTGTGTCTTCTATGTATAGAATAATGTCACCCGAAAATAGTGATAATTTGCGTTCTTATTTTCCTATTTTTATGCCTTTTATTTGTTTAGTATGTCTAATTGCTCTGGCCAGTGTTTCGAGAACTATATGGAATAGAAGTGGTGAGAGAGGGCATCCCTGTCTTGTTCCAGATTTTAGAAGAAATGCCTTCAATTTTTCTCCATTCATAATGATGCTAGCCTGAGGCTTAGCATAGATAGCTTTTACAATGTCGAGGTAACTTCCTGTTATCCCTATTTTTTCTAATGTTTTGAACATAAAGGGATGCTGTACTTTGTCAAATGCTTTTTTTTGCTTCTATCGAGATGATCATATGGTTCTTATCTTTAAGTCTATTGATGTGGTGAATAACATTTATTGATTTCCGTATATTGAACCATCCTTGCATCCCAGCTATGAATCCTACTTGATCATGGTGCATAATTTTTTTGATGTGCCTTTGTATTCGATTCACCAGAGTTTTATTGAGGATTTTTGCATGTAGGTTCATCAGATATATTGGTCTGTAGTTTTCTTTCTTTGAGGTGTCTTTTTCTGATTTCGGAATCAGCGTGATGTTGGCCTCATAGAATGAATTTGGAAGAGCTCCCTCTTTTTCTCTATGCTGAAATAACTTGAAAAGTATTGGTATTAAATCTTCTTTAAATGTTTTGTAAAACTCCGCTGTATAGCCATCCGTTCCTGGGCTTTTCTTGGTTTGTAGTCTTTTGATTGCTTCTTCTGTTTCATCCATTGACATTGGTCTGTTTAAATTGTGTGTATCCTTCTGACTCAGTCTGGGAATATCATATGACTTAAGAAATTTATCGATGTCTTCACTATATTCTATTTTATTGGAATATAGGTTTTCTAAATAATTTCTAATTGTCTTCTGTATTTCGGAAGCATCTGTTGTAATATTGCCTTTTTCATCCCATATGTTAGTAATTTGAGTTCTCTCTCTTCTTCTCTTCATTAGCATGCCTAAGGGTCTGTCGAACATATTTATTTTTTCGAAGAACCACCTTTTAGTTTTGGTAATTTTTTCAATAGTTTCTTTTGTTTCAATTTCGTTGATTTCTGCTCTGATTTTAATTATTTCTTGCTTTCTGCTACATTTTTTGTTGTTTTGCTCTTCCTTTTCTAGGGCTTTGAGTTGAAGTGTGAGCTCATTTATTTGTTCGTTTTTACTTTTTTTCAGGAATGACCTCCAGGCGATGAATTTCCCTCTTAAAACTGCTTTCATTGTGTCCCATAGATTCTGATATATTGTGTCTGTATTTTCATGTATCTCTAAGAATTTTTTGATTTCCTCCTTTATATCTTCTGTAACCCACTGATCATTCAGTAACATATTGTTCATTTTCCATGTGATGTAGGATTTTTCCTTCCTTTTTTTATCATTGGTTTCCAGTTTCATTCCATTATGATCAGAAAAAATTCATGGTATTATCTCAACCCCTGTATATTTACTGAGGGTTGCCCTATGACATAATATATGGTCTATTTTTGAGAAGGATCCACGTGCTACTGAGAAAAAAGTATATACACTTGATGATGATTGATATATTCGATATATGTCAGTTAAGTCTAGGTTATTGATTGTGGTATTGAGTTCTATAGTTTCTTTATTCACTTTTGTTTGGAGGATCTGTCCAATGGTGAGAGAGGTGTGTTGAAGTCACCCATAATTATTGTGTTGTGGTCTATTTCATTCTGGAACTTGAGGTGAATTTGTTTTTTGAACATTGCAGCACCATTATTTGGTGCATAAATATTGATAATTTTTATGTCTTGTTGATGAATGGTTCCTTTTAACAGTATATAATGTCCTTTCTTATCCCTTTTGATTAAATTAGTCTTGAAGTCGATTTTATTCGATATGAGCATGGCCACCCCTGCTTGCTTATGGGGAGCGTTGCATGGTATATTTTTTCCAAAACTTGCACCTTCAGCCTGTGTATGTCTTTTCCATTCAGATGTGCCTCCTGGAGGCAATATATTGTTGGATTCATTTTTAATCCAAGTTACCAGCCTATGTCGCGTTATTGGAGAGTTTAAGCCATTAACATTTAGAGTCACTATTGATATATGGTTTGTACTGCCGCTCATGATTGATGATTCATCTTTTTTTTTTTTAATTTAGTTTGTTTCTCCATGATTAGCTTTTCCCCCACCCTCAGTCATTACTGAGGCACTTCCCACTGATGGTTTTGGTTGTTGATTTTCATTTCTTCTTCGTGTATTGTTTTGCTCAAGATGCTTTGCAATGCTGGTTTTCTGGCTACAAATTTTTTTACCTTTTGTTTATCATGAAATATTTTTATTTCATCGTCATACCTGCAGCTTAATTTTGCTGGATACAGAATTCTTGGTTGGCATTCATTGTCTTTCAGTGTTTGAAATACGTTGCTCCAGGATCTTCTCGCTTTCAGCGACTGTGATGAAAAATCCATTCTCAACCTTATTGGTTTACCCCTTAATGTAATCTGCCTCCTTTCTCTTAGAGCTATTAATATTTTCTCTTTGTTTTGTATATTGGATATCTTCATAACAATGTGTCTTGGTGTTGGTCTACTGTGATTTTGTGTTCTCCGTGTCCTGTAAGCATGTCCAATTTGTATATCTATTTACTTTGTATTTCTGGAAATATTTCTGTAATTATTTCATTCAATAGATTACTAATTCCCTTGGTTTGAATCTGTGTACCTATCCAGATGACTCATTAATTTTTCTTTTTATGTTATCCCATATCTCTTGGATGTTTTACTCATGATTTTTTACCAGCCTTTCTGTGTTGGCTAGATTCATTTCAAGATGATATATTTTGTCTTCATTATCTGACATTCTGTCTTCTACTTGCTCCACAGTGTTAGTGATACTCTCAATTGACTTTTTAATTTGGTTTATCGTATCCTTCATTTCTAGAATTATTGTTTGATTTTTTTATAATCTCTATCTCCTGATAAAGATGCATAACTTCTTCTTTTATCTGTTTATGTAATTCATTTTCAATGTGTTCTTTCACTGTTTGGATTTGCTGTCTCGTATCCTCTTTAAGTTTCAATTCCATCTGTCTAAGGTATTCCTTGAGTTCTTTATATGACCATTTTTCTGATGACTATAGGTCCTCCTGAATATTTTGGCTGTCCTTCGTTGTTTGTACTTATTTTCTTCCTTGATTTTTTGTGCTGCTCATGTTACTTCTTGCTCTGTTTGACTGTTGAGTTACTGCTTACTCTTATAAATTTATTTGATGCTTGGAAGAAAAGATATTAGAAAGAAAGGGAAGAAGTCACTAAAGAGAATGAGAGTAGGCAGGTAGAATTTGAGGAAGAGGAAATCAGAAAATTGAAAAGAAATGATAAGACAAAAGAAAAAATAGAAAAGAAAGAAAGAAAGAAAAAAATTTAAAAATAATGATCATTTAAAAGATGTAAATTAAAGTTTAAAATAATAATAATAATAAAATAAAAATATTTAAAAAATGAAAACATATTAAAAAGTTAAAGTACAACAACAAAAAATATGAATTTACATAAAGAATCTAAACCCCACACTCAGTAGGCCTCAAGTTGGAGAAGTAGAGCAGTATTAACGCCAGGCCTATTTTTTCACTTCTGTTTCACAGGAAGGCAGTCCAGGCAACCCTGATGTTAGGCAAATGAGGGGCAAGGGAGCTTATTTTGGACACGGACGTGGGCTGTGTACCTCATGGAAACCTCCAGCCTGAGGTTATGATGAGTGTCTACATGGCAGAAGATGAGGGCCATGTTGGGGTGTTTTGGTTTTAACTGTGAACATTTGTATGGCGGTAGGAAGAGATGACTGGGTACACCGGGGCTTGAACTCTTGTGTGATTCAACATAGAGACTGAGTTCTGGAATTGACCTCAGAGAAGTATTGCCATGGATTGTGTTGGGCTTTTAGAAGGCCATGCATGAGAGTCGCCCTTGGAAAGTGAGATCTACGCCCATGTTGGCTTTCCACAGAGCAAAGGGAATCTCAGCCAGGATATCACATGATTTTATTCTGAAAGACTTGGCAGCCATAGTTGAGAGTGAAAACACACATGGACCTCACATTGTAGACCTCAATGGGCCTGGCTTCATGTGACCTTTTGGCCACCCTTTGGGAAGCCTTGCCTCTGAGAGTTCTCCAGAGCTTTCATTGAAGTGAGCTTACTCAACATTTAATGGTTAATGAATGAATTGAAACCCACAGTGCCTACAACTTCTTCCTTGAATAATGGCTAGATGAATACCATGAAATTTTTGAAATTCCCAAGACTAGGTGTCACAGGAGAACCTTTGGATGTCCTCTAGCTGATCATGAGAATACAAGACATTGCCTTTATTGACTGGGTTTCATGAAAATGGTGTATAACAGAGATGCAAGTAAGTTGGAACCTGCTGAGTAGTGTTCCTAGAGCCGTGGTGGGCAGGTGTGTGATAAAATATCTCTGGTGTGGCCATGTTTATCTGCCATTGGTGTCCAAATAACTTGTGACTGACATTTTGCAGCCAGTAGACCCTTATATGTAAAAGAATCTTGTTATATGGAGAGGTTTCAGGGCAATGTTCAGAATCAGGTTGCTATGGTCAATGTTGCAAGCTATGTGGGATAGAAGCCTGGTTGGTGCATTCTCCAACAGAACCCAACCCACCACAACTGAAAGAACTCCCTACAGCACTGTGTCCCAGTTGAACTCTTTTTATTTCATGAAGCAAATACCACACTCCTAGTGCAACAGCAAAAAACACCACAAAGAGTGGAGGATGACCAAATGGCTTCACAGTCCAGATGAGGAGACACTTGCCCTCAGTGGCCACAGTTTACCTACAAAGAGAAAATTCAGCACTGCTGCCTCATGTTCTTCGGAAAATAAGAAACCATGTCATCCATGTCACATAGATGCAGACCCAGCTTTGATGGTCTCACTACAAAGGAAGCTAATGCTCCTGACAACAAAATATATTTCAAGTGCTCACCCTCAGAGGTAGTTTCTCCAGATGTTAGGCCAGCAGAGCTTCATGTTTGTGGAGTGTTTACCCTGTCCCTTACTTTTGGAAACTCCTCTACCACCTCCAAATTTGTGAACTCCTGAGCATTTTCTATAACAGGAATGTATTCACAGATTTTCTAACTCTTCCCCTCTAATTGTGTCTTACATGGGCGAAGGTAATGCCAAGGCATTGTTCTGAATGAGAGTGGGAAGATTTTTGTGTAGCACATATTTGCATACACATTGGATACATTTTCCAATTTTCCATTCCAAATACTGAATCCCTGACACTAACAAATTCCCTTCTAGACTTTTACTTCTAATCTTAATATGATGGAGAAAAATAACCCAAACAAAATAGAAATACAAGAGGTTCACAGGAGGCATGGTGTATAGTTGGACTTGCCTTTCCTATGATAAATGGTAGGTGCTATAAATCTAGCAAATTTTTATTGAAACAGTTCTTTATGTGTTTTAAAAGTTAACAAATATGTGAATAACTGTCTCCCTTTCTCTGTAGTCTATTCAGCACATGTATTTTTTTATGCACATATTGAATTCTACCTGGTATCACACATACATTTTGTGAGGTGGCTGACTTGGCAGATACAAACTGTAAGAAAAGATCACTCCTACTAAACGCTGTTGGAACTGAAAATTCAACATATGGGTCAGCTTTCTAGTTGAACAACATAAATTGATGTTCAGGAAAATGAGTATTTTTGGATCTGTGGATGATATATATTTCATGGTGAATTTCAATTGGCATACATAATGCTACTTTTTAATGTCTCTCTCTGTGTGTGTATCTATCTATCTATCTATCTATCTATCTATATATATGTATTCACTCTCCAGATTTTTCAAAATATGAAATGTATTTGTCTTATTTTACACTCCCTAAATTCATTCATATTTATGTATGTGGATTTATAATCAACTTTTCACAAGTTTATTCTCAGAAATGTTCATCCACCTGAAATACATATTCGTTTCCAGTACTGAAAACTAACTTCAGGGGATCATATGATGGCAGCGAAAGGAGTGCATCAACCCCATATACAGCATCACTGTGCAAGAGAATGACGAATTTCCAGCAAAATTTGGGTGCTCCAAAACCTAGTGGAAGTATTTCCATCTCATGAGGATTAGCTACGGGGCTCAAACGTGAGTGATTTGTCCGCATAGAGCGTCATGCTGCTTATTCAGCAAATCGCCCTGCGGCTAGAGTCTGTGGCGCATGCTGGCAAACAATGAGATAGCAACACAAATATTCAGTGGTGCAGATTCTGTGGGCTCCAGCCAGCTGTACAATCACTGTGCTCATTGCTGAATTCTGGGTTTGAGACCGGGGAAGGACGCGGTCCAATTCGGTTTTCCACACCAGTCAGACCACAGAGGAAGCCAGGGGCCACCATCTTGGAGAGCTGACGTCACCATTCCTGTTTTCAACTCATAGCAGCTCATTCAGCTATAGAATAGGTAATCTCAGGCTGCCATTCGCCTGTGTCTCGGAGACAAATTACTCAGGCCTGTTCCTATCAGAACATACACCAAGCCCAGAGCGGCCGAATTCTGGCTCCTGGAACTGATCAGGCCCAGGGCTAAAGAACCCGCGGAAACTCCTTCTCGGTCTAGGTCTTGCTGAATACTGTGGAGGTAAATACCTACCTAGCCTTCATAGGCAGTGGCAACAGGATTGAGACGGGGCTTGTGAGGGCTGGTCAGGACTCACCCATTGCTTTGGTCATCCGGCAAAGGGAACGAAATGCTGCCATTCGCATGGGATACCAACATGTTAGAGATCTGATGTCATCACAAAGTGGTGGAGGAGATAACTTCATCGATACCAGCGGTGACAGAAACAGTTGGTCTCCTGGTAAAAAAAGTGAGTCACAAACACCCGAGTCTCTCTCACTTTGTCTTCAAGCCAGAGGGGCAGAGCAGAGCCGCCGCCCATGCCCGGCACAGGCCCAGCGACCTGCAGGCGTGGTAGTCATGTCATCCCAATTGGAGTAGTGACAGAGCAGAGCTGCTGCCCGTGCCTGGAACAGGCCCATCAACCAGCAGGCGTGGTAGTCACGTCACCCCAATTGGAGTAGGGGCAGAGCAGAGCCACCGCCTATGCCCAGAACAGGCCCAATGACCCGCTGGTGTGGTAGACACGGCACCCCTATTGGAGTAGTGGCAAAGCAGAGCCTTCTCCCGCGCCCAGTACAAGCCCAGCGGCCCACCAGCGTGGTTGTTAGGTCACCCCAATAGGAATAGGGGCAGAGCAGAGCCACTGCCCAAAACAAAACAGTTTCAACAAGCAGAGAGAAACGCGAGCAGTATGAAAAGACAAGGAAATAAAGGACCACAAGCAATGCAGGTCAACACAACTTTAGAAGAGGTAATAGCTGCATCAGATGGAATGTCAGATAAAGAATTCAGGATACTCATGCTTTAGATGATCTGGAGTCTCAAGGAAGACATTAGACAACAAAATCAGACAATTAAAGATCACTTCGACAATGAATTACATAAACAAATCCAATAAGCAAAAGATCAACTATATAGGGAGATAGAGGTTGTAAAAACAAACAAACAGAAATCCTAGAATTGCAGGAAGGAATAATCCAACTTAAAAACTCAATTGAGAATACTACCAGGAGAGTAGAACACTTAGAACATAGAACATCAGACAATGAAGACAAAGTATTTCAACTTGAAAAGAACATAGACCACTCAGCAAGACTGTTAAGAAACCACGAGCAGAATATCCAAGAAATATGGGATAACATAAAGAGGCCAAACTTAACAGTCATTGGGATACAGGAAGGTATAGAGGTCCAAACCAAAGGAATGAGCAACCTATTCAATGAAATAATACGAGAAAACTTCCCAGACTTGATAAATAAAACAGAATCCCAAGTCCTAGAAGCCTACAGAACGCCGAATGTGCAAAATCATAAGAGAGCCACAACTAGACACATTATAATGAAGATGCCCAACAAACAGAAAAAAGAGAGAATTTTAAAAGCTACAAGAGAAAGGAAGCAGATTACGTTTAAGGGTAAACCAATCAGGATAACAGCTGATCTTTCAACACAGACTCTGAAAGCTAGAAGATCCTGGAATAACATATTTCAAACACTGAAAGAAAATAGGTTCCAACCAAGAATTGTGTATCTAGCGAAATTAAGCTTCAGTATGGAAGATGAAATTAAAACCTTCCTCGATAAACAAAAGTGAAAAGAATTTGCAGCTAGAAAACCATCTCTTCAAAACATCCTCGGCAAAACATTGCAGGAAGAGGAAATGGAAAATAACAATGAAAACCATCAGTGGGAGGTAGGACATTAAAGGGGGGAAAATAATCAAAGAGGAAAACAAACCATGTTTAGTAACATAAATAAACAAATATGGCTGGAAGAACAACCCATATCTCAATAATAACCCTAAATGTTAATGGCTTAAACTCACCAATGAAGACACACTGGCTAGTAGAATTGAACAAAAAACAAGACCCAACAATATGCTGCCTACAGGAGATGCATTTGATAGGAAAATGCATACATAGACTGACGGTGAAAGTTTGGGAAAAATCATATCACTCATATGGACTTCGGAAACAAGCAGGAGAGTCCATACTCATATCAAATAAAATAGATTTTGAGCCAAAGTTAATCAAAAGGGATAAAGAGAGACACTACATACTGCTCAAGGGAACCATACACCAACAAGAGACAGCAATCATTAATATATATGCCCCAAACAATGGTGCAGCTATGTTCATCAAACAAACTCTTCTCAAGTTCAAGAGTCTAATACACCACAATATAGTAATCATGGGAGACATGAACACACCTCTCTCACCACTGGACAGATCTTCCAAACAAGGAATAAGGAATAAGGAAACTATAGAACTCAATAACACAATTAATAACCTAGACTTATTTGAGATATGTAGAATATAACACCCAACATCAAACAGTTACCTTTTTTTCTCAGCAGCACATGTATCCTTCTAAAAAATGATCATATATTATGTCACAGGGCAACTCTTAGACAATATAAAGGAGTACAGATAATACCATGCATATTATCTGATCATAATGGAATGAAACTAAAAATCAATGATAAAAGAAGGAAGGAAAAATCATGCATCACTTGGAGAATGAATAATAGGTTACTGAGTGATCAATGGGTTATAGAAGACATCAAGGAGGAAATTTAAAAATTCTTAGAGATAAATGAAAACACAGACACAACATATCGGAATCTATGGGACACATTGAAAGCAGTTCTAACAGGAAAATTCATTGCTTGGAGTTCATTCCTTAAAAAAAGAAACAACAAACAAATAAATGATCTCATACTTCATCTCAAAATCCTAGAAAAAGAAGACGAAAGAAACAGCAAAAGAAGTAGAAGGCAAGAAATAATTAAAATCAAAGCTGAAATTAATGAAATTGAAACAAAAGAAACAATTGAAAAAACTTGACAAAAGTAGAAGTTGGTTCTTTGAAAAAATAAATAAAATTGACAGACCCTTAGCCATGCTATGAAAGAGAAGAAGAGAGAACTCAAATTACTAGCATAAGGGATTAAAAAAGAAAATATCACAAGAGATATTTCTGAAATACAGAAGATTATCAGAAATTATTATTAATCCTTATACTCCAAACAAATAGAAGACAGTGAAGGCATCGATAAATTTCTTAAGTCATATGATATGCCCATATTGAGTCAGGAGGATATAGACAACATAAACAGACCAATATCAATTGAGGAAATAGAAGAAACCATCAATCCACTACCAACTTAGAAAAGCCCAGGACCGTATGGGTATACAGCAGAGTTTAACAAAACCTTTAAAGAGGAACAAATACCAATATTTTTCAAGGTGTTTCAGGAAATTGAAAAAGAGGGAGATTCTTCCAAATTCATTCTACGAGGCCAAGATCACCCTGATTCTTACACCAGACAAAGACACTTCAAAGAAAGAAAACTACAGACCAATATCTCTAATGAACCTACACGAAAAAATCCTCAATAAAATTCTGGCGAATTGGATACAAAAACATATCAAAAAAATTGTGAATCCTGATCAAGTAGGATTCATCCGTGTGATGCAAGGCTGGTTCAATATACGGAAATCAATAAATGTTATTCACCACATCAATAGACTTAAAAATAAGAACCATATGATCATCTCGGTAGATGCAAAAAAAGCATTCTATAAAGTACAGCATTCTGTTATGTTCAACACTCTAGAAAAACTAGTGATAAGAGGAACATACCTCAATATTGTAAAAGCAATCTATGCTAAGCTTCAGGCTAGCATCATTCTGAATGGAGAAAAATTGAAGGTATTCTCTCTAAAATCTGGAACAAGACAGGGATGCCCTCTCTCACCACTTCTGTTCAACATTGTTCTCGAAACACTAGCCAGAGCATTTAGACAGACGAAAGAAATAAAAGGCGTAAAAATTGGAAAAGAAGAACTTAAATTATCAGATCACATGATTCTATGTCTAGCAGTCCCAAAAGGGTCTACAAAGAAACTAATAGAGCTAATAAATGAATTCAGGAAAGTGGCAGGATATAAAATCAACATGCATAAATCTAAGGCATTCCTGCATATCAGCGACAAATCCTCTGAAATAGAAATGAGGACAACCACTCCATACACAATATCCTAAAAAAAAATAATAATAATTAGGAATCAACCTAACAAAAGATGTGAAAGTCTTATATAATGAAAACTACAGAACCCTAAAGAGAGAAATAGAAGAAGATCTTAGAAGATGTAAAAATATATCCTGTTCATGGATAGGCAGAACTAATATCATCAAAATGGTGATATTACCAAAAGTTCTCAATAGGTTTAATGCAATGCCAATCAAAATCCAAACGGAATTTTTTCTAGAAATAGAGAAAGCAATCATGAAATTCATATGGAAAAATAAAAGACACAGAATAACAAAAACAACACTAAGCAGGAAGTGTGAATCAGGCGGCATAGCGATACCAGACTTCAAACTATACTACAGAAAAATAGTAACAAAAATACCATGGTAATGGTACCAAAACAGGCAGGTGGACCAATGGTTCAGAATAGAGGACACAGAAACCAAGCCAGGAAACTACAACTATCTTATATTTGATGGAGGGGCTAAAAGCATGCAATGAAGGAAAATAGCATCTGCAAAAAACGGTGCTGGGAAAACTTGGAATCCATATGTAACAAAATGAAACTGAATCCCTTTCTCTCGCCATGCACAAAAGTTAACTCAAAATGGATCAAGGAGCTTGATATCAAATCAGACACATGGCGTCTGATAGAACAAAAAGTTGGCTACAATTTACATACTGTGGGGTCGGGCTCCAAATTCCTGAATAGGACACCCATAGCACAAGAGTTAATAACTAGAATCAACAAATGGGACTTACTCAAACTAAAAAGTTTTTTATCAGCAAAAGGAACAATAAGAGAGGTAAATAGGGAGCCTAAATCCTGGGAACAAATCTTTACTCCTCACACTTCAGATAGAGCCCTAATATTCAGAGTATACAAAGAACTCAAAAAAATAGACAATAAGATAACAAATAACCCAATAAACAAATGGGCCAAGAACCAGAACAGACACTTCTCAGAGAAGTACATACAATCAAAAAACAAGTACATGAAAAAATGCTCACCATCCCCAGCAGTCAGAGAAATGCAAATCAAAACCACCCTAAGATACCATCTCATTCCAGTAAGATTGGCAGCCATTATGAAGTCAAACAACAACAAGTGCTGGTGAGAATGTGGAGAAACAGGTACACTTGTACATTATTGGAGGCACTGCTAATTGGTAGAGACAATTTGGAAAGCATTATGGAGATTTCTTGGAAAGCTGTGAATGGAACTACCATTTGACCCAGCTATTCCTCTTCTCGGTCTATTCCCTAAAGACCCTAAAAGAGCATGCTACAGGGACACTGCTACATTGATGTTCATAGCAGCACAATTCACAATAGCAAGACTGTGGAACCAACCTAGATGCTGTTCAATAGAAGAATGGATAAAAAAAATGTGGCACTTATACACAATGGAGTATTACTCTGCTTTAAAAAATGACAAAATCATAGAATTTGCAGGAAAGTAGATGGCATTAGAGCAGATTATGCAAAGTGAAGCTAGCCAACCCCTAAAAAACAAATGCTAAATGCCTTCTTTGATTAAAAGGAGAGTAACTACGAACAGAGTAGGGATGAAGAGCATGAGAAGAAGATTAATATTAAATAGGGATGAGAGGTGGGAGAGAAAGGGAGAGGGAAGGGAAATTGCATGGAAATGGAAGTAGACCCTCAGGGTTATACAAAATTACATAAAAGAGGATGTGAGGGGAAAGGGAAAAATAATACAAAAGGGAGAAATTTATTACAGTAGAGGGGGTAGAGAGAGGAGAGGGGAAGAGAGCGGAGGGGAGGAGGGATAGTAGAGGATAGGAAAGGCAGCAGAATACAATAGACACTAGTATGGAAATGTGTCAATCAATTGATGTGTAACTGATGTGATTCTGCAATCTGTATACGGGGTAAAAATGGGAGTTCATAACCCACTTGAATCAAAGTGTGAAATATGATATATCAAGAAATAAATAATGTTTAGAACAACCATAAAAAATTAAAAAAAAAAAAGAAAACTAACTTCGGTGAATGAGGCACGCGAATCCTAATATTTCTTCAGTAACTGACCAAGTTTAACATCAATGCAAGTAGATTCCAATGGACATGATGTGTATTTTTACGTTAATTTTTATTCAAAACTGGTACAATTTCATCAGTTTATGCACATCATAGGATATATATTTCATAAAAAATTTAGCAAATTTATAGGCATTTGTTTCACTTTCAATCACTTCCTGCTTCAAAACACATGTATTCCTCCATATTTCTTGACTGGTCTTTGCATGAGAATTCTTTCCGAACACATTATTTTCGATTTCCATAATCACTTTTGAAGCAAACTTCACACACTCTTCATGATAAATCAAAACACTAATATTACCATTAGATGTATAACTGGTTGGAATGAATGAATATATATCAATATAAGATTTATTGTATATTTTCAGATATCAATTCAATCCATTATTTAAAGTTGGAACCAGTTATATTATTTATTCACAGTATGGTGTATTCATGCTTAATCTCTATATTCATGGACACAGGGTACACCTCTTTGTACCCCCAATACAAATTTTACGTCTTCAGTATATTGCTCCCAGAAATGGTGGTAGAAATACTCATGTCACCTGATCTACATATAGATTTTATCACAGTAATATTCTGGACAAAAAATGTAAAGGTCACACTTATGATTGTACCAAAGACTAAATGGAAAGCGATCATGGATTACTAAAAACATCCTTGTCCAGGTTGCCTAATGCTCTCAAATGTCAATCCTATTGGTTACTACATATTTGTTTCTTCCTAAGATTATATATTCAAACTCAACCCTGGTGAAAATGTCTACTCCTATCACTCACTTAATACTTTGCCTGATTTCATAATGTCTCTATTGTTATCTGCTTTTCTACATATTTTCCCAATTTCATCATAGTGACTGACTCTTCATATGTGCTGACATTTACATTCACTCTCTATCCGAAACCCTATAGCTAAAGAATTTTTAGTCCCAATCCTACACTCACTCTTCTTCCTAAACCTACTGACTATCTTCCTAATTCTACTGACTATCCCTTTGGATTGGATGTTCTCTTCTACATTCAAACATCCAAGGTACAAGGTCCTATGCCATTGTATATCAAATTGTCTGAGACATCTTTGCAGAATATAATTCAAAACTAAGTATCCCAATTAAGGGCCCAATGCCCTTCTGGGCTTCAAATCATACCTAGATTTTTGTTTTCATACTTATATTTCACCTCAATATTCTTGTAAATATCGCAGGTTCCCAATACCATTATTTATCACACAGAGTGATTGCTAACCCAAATCGAACCTGTTATTAAGCCTAAACATACACTTTTTCCTCAATCTCATTTTACAGAAGAGCAGGGATAGAGTCGTTCTTACAATACAGGAAAGTAGGGGACATTCCACCTGCTGAGAACCTCAAAGGTCCATTCAGAAATGATACCTGGAGAAGATGTAGGCAGCTATGAAGGACCTGAGAGAGCAAAAGTCATCTTCCATGGCAAACAACCTGGTCAGGATGAAGGGATGTGTCTGAATCAGCCTCTCTCTTTTTATTGTAGAGAAGATGGACCAAACCAGGCCTGTGTGGAGAGCTGGTGCTGGGTGCCTATGGTTGACATACCATTCTACCTTGTGAAAGTGTCACAGGAAGTAGGGGCAGCCTCCATCTCATGGGACACTTGGAAGCAACTGTTAGGACAAAGTGGTTGCCAAGGCAGTGACCTCATTCAGTTCCAAAGAAAGTGATATACCTCATTTCCTTGGTGATGGAACTCTCTGAACTTTGTATCCAAGAATCCAGGCACCCCGAGGCAGCCCCAGTCCCAGTGGACTCACTTGTTTGGATTTACCAAGGACAGAGTCAGTCTTTCTTGGTACCTACCAATGTGAGGATGGCCAAATGCCAGGAGAGCTCTGAAGAGGGACCTTTCCAGAAGAAGCAGGTAGTGGCTCACCCCTTTTTCTTGACAACTTCACAGAGTTGGCCAAGGAAACCAGATCTGAGAGAGGTCAGGCCATGTTCTGAGAATAGGTAGGAAAGTTGGTTTGTTTGGTTTGGAGTGGATTGTATTTAGTAAGTCGTTTGACCAGGCGAGTGTTTCTATGTCTGTGTATCCCACTGTGTCCATTGTTGTAGACATTAGAAAAGAGAATGCATTAATGGATGCGTCCAGTCTACTATAAATCTTCCCATAATTCAACCTGCCCAATTTATGAATGGACTGCAGCTTGTCTTATCGAGAGGCAACACATTCTATCTTCCTAAGTTCCTGTTTTCTTCCTGAATTCTGGCCACTCTCCAGAATAGGCTCATGGTTTTGTGTCCAAGATATGCACCACTACAAGCTCTGTGACATGGCCATGTACTGGATAGCGGAAGAGAATGGCCAGCCTTTCAGAAAACTCAGATATCAGTGTGAACAGAAATGTCTCAGTGGAAAAACCCCCCTTTGGGCCTTTTGCTTACCTATTGTTCTGTTGCACTGAATGTCAGGAAAGACTTGGCCTCAGGCCACCCCTTTGTGAAGCCTGAAGAAAGAGTTTTCAAATGGAAATGAATGGGCATCACCTGTGGCTCTTTGCTTAATTGCTTTGTAAAGGGATGTGGCTGAATTAGCCTCTTGGCCTGTGTGTGGCTGTGTCTTACATTCTCAGCACCTGATGGATCTAAAGAATGATCCCATGTGTGCATCAAAAACCGTAATGGCAAAAAGATCAGTCATTGTGGATGAAGTCTCTTGCCTTCCTCTGTTAGGTTCCTGACCTCTGTCAAGTGAGAAAATGGATTCTTTGGGTCAAAAGAGTTCCTCAAAGCCCTGCAGAGGTGCTTGGGGTTTCGCATGACTCCAAATCACAAAGAATCTATACCTGAAAATTAGTAGGCCTCAAATTGGAGAAACAGAGCATTATTAATGACAGGCTTATTTGATCACTCCTGGTTCACAGGAAGGGTGTCCAGGCCACCCTGACTTTAGGCAAATGAGGGGCAAGTGAGCTTATTTTGGACACTTTCTTGGGCTTCGCCCCTCATGAAAATCTTCAGCCAGACATTATGATGAATGACAATATGTAAGAAGATGAGGGCCATGTGGGAGTCTTTTCGTTTTAATTTTGGTCATTTGTGTGGCGGTTGGAAGAAATGACTTTGTCCACCTGGGCTTGAACTCTGGTGTGATTCCCCTTAGAGACTGATTTGTGGAACTGACCTTAGAGAAGTATTGCATTGAATTTTGTTGGGATTTTAGGAGGCCACGCATAAGAGTCACCCTTGGAACTGAGATCTAGGCCCAGCGTTGCTTTCCACAGATTTTTCAATTTCTGAAAGAAGTGACCTCACCTCACTTCCTTGGTGATGGAACTCTCTGATCTTGGGATCCAGGAATTCAGGCAAAAAAGCCAGGGCCAGTTCCAGTCCGAGTGGTCTCATTTGTTTGGATTTACCAAGGACAGAGTCAGTCTTTCTTGGTACCTACTCATGTGAGGATGGCCAAATGGCAGGAAATCTCTGAAGAGGGGCCTTTCCTGAGAAAACAGGTAGTGGCTCACAGCTGGCTCCTGACAATTAAATAGAGTTGGCCATGGAGTCCAAATCTGAGACAGGAGTGGCCATTTCGGGGGAACATAGTATGGCCCATAAGTCAGAGGACACTCAAGATAGTCAAAGACCTACTTGGCAGAAGGAGGTGCCTTTGTAGGTTTGGTTGTGGTTTTGTGGTTTTGTCTCATGTTCTGAAAATAGGCAGGGAAGTCGGTTTGTTTGGTTTGGAGTGAACTGTTTCTAGTAAGTCGTTTGGCAAGGCGAGTGTTTCTATGTCTGTGTATCCCACTGTTATCTATGGTTGTAGACATTAGAAAAGATATTGGATCAATGGATATGTCCTGTTTAGTAGAAAGCTTCCCAGAATTCATCCTGCACAATTTATGAATGGACTGCGGCTTGCCTTATCAATTGGCTACACCTGCTATCTTCCTAAGTTCCACTTTTCTTCCTGAATTCTGGCCACTCTCTAGAATAGGCTCATGGTTTTTTGTGCAAGATATATACCACCTCCAAGCTCTGTGACATGGCCATGTACTGGATAGCTCAAGGGAATGGCGAGCATCACAGAAAACTCAGAAATCACTATGACCATTAAAGACTCAGTGGAGAAACCCTGCTTTGGGCCTTTTGGTTACCTATTGTTCTGTTGCCCTAAATGTCAGGAAGGTCTTTGCCTTAGGCCACCCATTTGTGAAGCCTGAAGAAAACAGTTTTCAAATGGAAATGAATGGGCATCACCTGTGGCTCTTTGCTTAATTGCTTTGAAAATGATGTGTCTCATTCAGACCATTGGCCCTGTGTGAGGCTGTTGCTTAGTTTCTCATCACCTGATGGATCTAAAGAAAGATTCCATGTGTACATACAAAACCAAAGTGGCAAAAAGAGCAGTCATTGTGGATGAAGTCTCTCGTCTTCCTCTGTAAGGTTCGTGACCTCCATCAAGTGAGAATAGGGATCCTTTGTCTCAAATGAGTTCCTCAAAGCCCTGCAGATTCTATCCCCTAGGTGCTTGGGTTTTATCATGACTCCAGTTCACATAAAGAATCTAAAACCCACAGTCAGTAGTCCTCAAATTGGAGAAGCGGAGCAGTATTAATGGCAGACCTATTTGATCACATCTTGTTCACAGGAAGTGTGTACAGCCACCCTAAGTTTAGTCAAATTAAGGGGCACGGGAGCTTATTTTTGACACTGGCTTGGGCGGAGCCCCTTATGGATTCCTCCAGCCAGAAGTTATGATGAGTGTCTATATGGAAGAAAATGTGGGTCATGTGGGAGTGTTTTGGTTTTAATTGTGGTCATTTGGGTGGTGGTTGGAAGTGACAACTGGGTCCACCTGGGCTTGAACTCTGGTGTGATTCCCCTTAGATACTGAGTTGAGGTACTGACCTCAGAGAAGTATTGCCATGAATTGAGTTGGGATATTAGGAGGCCACGCATGAGATTTGCCCTTGGAAACTGAGATCTAGGCCCAGGTTGGCTTTGCACAGAGCACTTGGAATCTCAGCCAGGGTATCACATAATTTTATTCTGAAAGACTTGGCAGCCATAGTTGAGAGTCAAAACACACATGGACCTCACATTGTAGACCTCAATGTGCCTAGCATCATGTGATCATTGGCCACTCTTTAGGAAGCCATGCTTATGAGAGTTCTCCAGAGCTTTCATTGAAATGAGCATCCTCACCATTAAATGGTTCCTGAATGAAGTGAAACCCACAGTGCCTTCAACTTCATCCTTGAAAAATGGCTAGATAAATACCGTGAAATTTTTTTAAATTTCCATGACCAGGTGGCACTGGAGAACCTTTGGATATCCTGTTGCTGACTATGAGTATACCAGACAGTGCCTGATGGACTGGGTTTCCAGAAAATGGTGTAGAGCAGAGATGCCAGTAATTTGGAGCCTGCTGAGTAGTGGGCATAGAGCTGCAGTCGGCAGGTGTGTGATAAATCATCTGTGGTGGAGCCATGTGGATCTTCCATTGGCTTCCAAATTGCTTGTGACTGACATGGTGCAGCGAGCAGACCCTTATATGTAAAGGCGTATTTTTATTTGTAGAGTTTTTAGGGCAATGTTCAGAATCACGTTGCTATGGTCAAGAGGCAAGCTATTTGGGATAGAACCTTGGTGGGTGCATTCTCCTGCAGACCCTGACCCACCACACGTGAGAAACTCCCTCCAACACTTTGGCCCAGGTGGACTCCTTGTATTTTGTGAAGCAAATACCAAACTAACAGTGCAGCAGCAAGAAACACCACAAAATGTGGAGGATGACCAAATGGCTTCACAGTCCACACGGGGAGACACTTAGCCCCCAGTGACCACAGTTTACCTACAAAGATTGAATTCAGCACTGCTGACTCATGTTCATTGGAACATAAGAAACCATGTCCTCCAGGTCACATAGATGCAGACCCAGCTTTGATCCTCTCATTACAAAGGAATCTAAAGCTCCTGACAACAACATATATTTCAAGTGCCCAACCTCAGTGGCAGTTTCTGAAGAAGTCTTTAGGCCAGCAGAGCTCCATATTTGTGGAGTGTTTACCCTGTCCCTTACTTTAGTAAACTACTCTACCACCTCCAATGTTGTGAACTTTTGAGCATATTAAATACCAGCTATGTATTCCCAGATTTTCTAACTCTTCTCCTCTAATGATGTATTACTTGGGGCGAGGGTAATGTCAAGGCATTGTTCTGGAAGAGAGTGAAATATTTCTCCATGTGTTTTTTTTCAATTATTTTATTTCATATTATTTTTTATTTTTTTAATTGGGTGTTCAAAACATTACAAAGCTCTTGACATATTATATTCCATACATTAGATTCAAGTGGGTTATGAACTCCCATTTTTATCCCAAATACGGATTGCAGAATCATATGTGTTACACATCTGCATTTTTATAATGCCCTATTAGTAACTGTTGTATTCTGCTACATTTTCTATTCTCTAGTATCCCCACTCCCCTCCCATCTTCTCTCTCTACCCCATCTACTGTAATACATTTATATCTTTGTTAATTTTCCCATTCCCCTCACAACCTCTTATATGTAATTTTGTGTAACAATGAGGGTCTCCCTACATTACCATGCAATTTCCTTTATCTCTCTCTTTCCGACCCCCACCTCATGTCTCTGTTTAATGTTGATCTTTTCTTCCTGCTCTTCCTCCCTGCTCTGTTATTAGTTGCTCTCATTATATCAAAGAAGACATTTTTATTTGTTTTTTAGGGTTTGGCTAGCTTCACTAAGCATAATCTGCTCTAGTGCCATCCGTTTCCCTGCAAATTCAATGATTTTGTCATTTTTAAATGATGCATAATACTCAATGGTGTATAAATGCCACATTTTTTTATCCATTCATCTACTGAAGGGCATCTGGGTTGGTTCCACAGTCTAGCAATTTTGAATGGTGCTGCTATGAACATCAATGTGGCAGTATCCCTGTAATATGCTCTTTTAAGGTCTTCAGGGAATAGTCTGAGAAGGGCAATAGCTGGGTCAAATGGTGGTTCCATTCCCAGCTTTCCCAGGATTCTCCATACTGCTTTTCAAATTTGCCACAACAGTTTGCAGTCCCACCAGAAATGTACAAGAGTACCCTATTCTCCACATCCTCGCCAGCACTTGTTGTTTGACTTCATAATGGCTGCCAATCTTACTAGAGTAGGATGGTTTCTTAGGGTGATTTTAATTTGCATTTCTCTGACTGCTAGAGATGGTGAGCATTTTTTCATTTACTTACTGATTGATTGTATGTCCTCCTCTGAGTAGTGTCGGTTCAGGTCCATGGCCCATTTTTTGATTGGGTTATTTATCATCTTATTGTCTAATTTTTTGAGTTCTTGGTATACTCTGGATATTAGGGCTCTATCTGAAGTGTAAGGAGTAAAAATTTGTTCCCATAATTTAGGCTCCCTATTTACCTCTCTCATTTTTTATCCTGCTGAGAAAAAACTTTTCAGTTTAAGTAAGTCCCATTTGATGATTCTTGTTATTAACTCTTCTGCTATGGGTGTCCTGTTAAGGAATTTGGAGCCCGGCCCCACATTATGTAGATCGGAGCCAACTTTTTCTTGTATCAGATGCAGAGTCTCTTATTTGATATCTAGCTCCTTGATCCACTTTGAGTTAACTTTTGTGCATGGCAAGAGGAGGGGATTCGATTTTATTTTGTTGCATATGGATTTCCATTTTTTACAACACCATTTGTTGAAGATGCTATATTTCCTCCATTGCATGCTTTTAGCTCCTTTATCAAATATAGCATAGTTGTAGCTTTGTGAATTAGTCTTTGTGTCCTCTATTCTGTACCATTGGTCAACCTGCCAGTTTTGGTACCAGTGCCATGCTGTTTTTGTTAATATTGCTCTGTAGTATAGTTTTAAGTCCGGTATCGCTATACCGCCTGATTCACACTTCCTGCTAGAATTGCTTTTGCTATTCTGGGTCTTATATTTTTCCATATGAATTCCATGATTGCTTTATCTATTTTTACAAGAAATGCCATTGGGATTTTGATTGGCATTGCATTGAACCTATAGAAAACTTTTGGTAATTTCGCCATTTTGATGATGTTAGTTCTGCCTATCCAGGAACAGGGTATATTTTTCCATCTTCTAAGATCTTCTTCTACTTCTCTTTTTAGGGTTCTGTAGTTTTCATTGTATAAGTCTTTCACCTTTTTTGTTTGGTTGATTTTTAAGTATTTAATTTTTTTTTAGGGTATTGTGAATGGAGTGTTTTTCCTCATTTCTGTTTCAGGAGGTTTGTCGCTGATATACAGAAATGCCTTTGATTTATGCGTTTTGATTGTATATCCTGCCACTTTGCTGAATTCATTTATTAGTTCTAGTAGTTCTTTTGTAGACCCTTTTGGGTCTTCTATGTATAGAATCATGTCACCAGGAAATAGTGATAATTTTCGTTCTTATTTTCCTATTTTTATGCCTTTGATTTCTTTCGTCTGTCTAATTGCTCTGGCCAGTGTTTTGAGAACTATATTGAATAGAAGTGGTGACAGAGGGCATCCCTGTCTTGTTCCAGATTTTAGAGGGAATGCCTTCAATTTTTCTCCATTCATAATGATGCTAGCCTGAGACTTAGCATAGATAGCTTTTACAATGTCGAGGTTAGTTCCTGTTATCCCTATTTTTCTAATGTTTTGAACATAAAGGGATGCTGTACTTTGTCAAATGCTTTTTCTGCATCTATCGAGATGATCATATAGTTCCTATCTTTAAGTCTATTGATGTGATGAATAACATTTATTGATTTTCGTATATTGAACCATCCTTGCATACCAGGGATGAATCCTACTTGATCCTGGTGAACAATTTTTTTGATTTGCCTTTGTATTCGATTAGGCAGATTTTTATTGAGGATTCTTGCATCTAGGTTAATCAGATATATTGGTCAGTAGTTCTCTTTCTTTGAGGTGTCTTTTTCTGGTTTTGGAATTAGGGTGATGTTGGCCTCATAAAATGAATTTGGCAGAGCTCCCTCTTTTTCTATTTCCTGAAATAACTTGAAAAGTATTGGTATTAATTCTTCTTTAAAGGTTTTGTAAAACTCCGCTGTATAGCCATCCGTTCCTGGGCTTTTCTTGGTTGGTAGTCTTTTGATTGCTTCTTCTATTTCATCCATTGATATTGGTCAGTTTAAATTGTGTGTATCCTCCTGACTCAGTTTGGGCAAATCATATGACTTAAGAAATTTATCGATGTCTTCACTATTTTCTATTTTATTGGAATAATGGTTTTCAAAATAATTTCTAATGTCTTCTGTATTTCTGTAGCATCTGTTGTGATGTTGCCTTTTTCATCCCATATGTTAGTAATTTGAGTTCTTTCTCTTCTTTTCGTCTTTAGCATGGCTAAGGGTCTGTTGATCTTATTTATTTTTTCGAAGAAGCAACTTTTAGTTTTGTTAATTTTTTCAATAGTTTCTTTTGTTTCAATTTTGTTGATTTCCACTCTGATTTTAATAATTTCTTGCCTTCTGCTAAATTTGCTGTTGTTTTGCTCTTCCTTTTCTAGGGCTTTGAGATGAAGTGTGAGCTCACTTATTTGTTGGTTTTTCCTTTTTTTTCAGGAATGACCTCCAGGCGATGAATTTCCCTCTTAAAACTGCTTTCATTGTGTCCCATAGATTCCGATATGTTGTGTCTATAATTACATTTATCTCTAAGAATTTTTTGATTTCCTCCTTTATGTCTTCTGTAACCCATTGATCATTCAGTAACATATTGTTCATTTTCCATGTGATGTAGAATTTTTCCTTCCTTCTTTTATCATTGATTTCCAGTTTCATTCCATTATGATCAGATAAAATGCATGTTATTATCTCCACACCTTTATATTTACTGAGGGTTGCCCTATGGCATCATATATGGTCTTTTTTTGAGAAGGATCCATGTGCTGCTGAGAAAAAAGTATATCCACTTGATGATGGTTGATATATTCTATATATGTCAGTTACATGTTGGTTATTGATTGTGATATTGAGTTCTATACTTTCTTTATTCAACTTTTGTTTGGAGGATCTGTCCAATGGTGATAGATGTGTGTTGAAGTCACCCATAATTATTGTGTTGAGGTCTATTTCATTTTGGAGCTTGAGGAGAATTTTTTCATGAACATCGTAGCACCATTATTTAGTGCATAAATATTGATAATTGTTATGTCTTGTTGGTGAATGGTTCCTTTTAACAGTATATAATGTCCTTCCTTATCCCTTTTGATTAACTTAGTCTTGAAGTCGATTTTATTTGATATGAGGATGTCCACCCCTGCTTGTTTATGAGGATAAGTGTGCATGGTGTATTTTTTCCCAACCTTTCACCTTCAGCCTGTGTGTCTTTGCATTTCAGATGTGTCTCCAGGAGGCAACATATTGTTGGATTTGTTTATTTAATCCAAGTTACCAGCCTATGTCGCTTTATTGGAGAGTTGAAGCCATTTACATTCAGAGTTACTATTGATGTATGGTTTGTACTGCCAGCCATGTTTGATTATTTATCTTTTTTTAAATTTAGTTTGTTTCTCCATGATAAGCTTTCACCCTGCCTCTGTCATTACCAAGGTACTTCCCACTGATGGTTTTGGTTGTTGTTTTTCATTTCTTTCTTGTGTAGTGTTTTTCTCAAGACGCTTTGTAAAGCTTGTTTTCTGGCTTCAAATTCTTTTAGCTTTTGTTTATCATGAAAGATTCTTATTTTATTGTAGTACCTGATGGTTAATTATGCTGGATACATAATTCTTAGTTGGCATCCATTGTCTTTCAGTGTTTGAAATACGTTTTTCCAGGATCTTCTCGCTTTCAGCATCTGTGATCAAATATCCGTTGTTAACCTTATTGGTTTACCACTGAATGTATTCTGCCTCCATTCTCTTGTAGATTTATTATTTTCTCTTTGTTCTGTATATTGGATATCTTCATAACAATGTGTCTTGGCATTCGTCTACTGTGATTTTGTGTGCTCTTGTCCTGTATGCATCTACAATTTGTATATCCATTTCCTTTTTTATTTCTGGAAAGTTTTCTGTAATTATTTCATTCAGCAGTTTTCTCATTCCCTTGGTTTGAGTCTCTGTACCTTCCTCTATCCTGATGACTCGTAAGTGTGGTTTTATTTATGTTATCCCAAATCTCTTGGATGTTTTTCTTGTGATTTTTTTGCCAGCCTTTCTGAGTTGGCTGGACTCGTTTCAAGATGATATATTTTGTCTTCATTATCTGACGTTCTGGCTTCTACTTGCTCCACTCTGTTAGTGATACTCTCAATGGAGTTCTTAATTTGGTTTATCATTTCCTTCATTTCTAGAATTATTGTTTGATTTTTTTTATAATCTCTATCCACTGATAAAGATGCTTAACTTTTTCTTTTATATGTTTATGTAATTCATTTTCAATGTTTTCTTTTACTGTTTGGATTTTCTGTCTCGTATCTTCTTTAAGTTTCCATTCCATCTGTCTAAGGTATTCCTTGAGTTCTTTATATGACCACTTTTCAGATGAATCCTGGTCCTCCTGAATATTTAGGGTGTTCTTCGTTGTTTGTTCTCCTTTTCTTCCTTGCTTGTTTATGCTGCTCATGGTACTTCTTGTTCTGTTTGACTGCTGAGTTACTGTTTACTCTTATAAATTTATTTGATGCTTGGGAGGAAAGATTTTAGAAGGGAAGGGAAAAAGTCACTAAAGAGAATGAGAGTAGGCAGGTAGAATGCAAGGAATGGGAAATAAGAAAATTGAAAAGAAATGAAATACAATAGAAAAAATAGAAAATAAAGAATGAAAATGATTTTTTTTAAAAAATGATAATGATAATATAAAATTAAAATTAAAATTTTAAAAAATAATAATAACAAAATAGGGGAGGGGAGGGGGGATTGCAGAGGAAAGGAAAGGCAGCAGAATACAACAGTTACTAGTATGGTATTATGTAAAAATGTGGATGTGTAACCCATGTGATTCTGCAATCTCTACTTGGTTTAAAAAAGGGAGTTCATAACTCACTTGAAGCTAATGTATGCTAATGTATGAAATATGATATGTCAAGAGCTTTGTAGGGTTTTGAACAACCAATAAAAAAATAAAATAAAATAAAATTATTTTGCCATTTAAAAAAAAAAAGAAAATAATTTTGAAGTTTATCTATGATCCAGGGGCAAGTTAAATGAAACAGTTTCCAGTTGTTAAGTCACCAAAAAATTTATTATTTCATGTGTTATTTATTTGCTTTGTAGTATGTTTAAATTTTATTTTTGGAAAGTTTTTAACCTTATTAAATTTGTTTATTTGTTGTGGGGGAAACAATTGTATATAGGTTAAGTATTGTTTATCAAAAATGCTTAGAACAAGAAGCATTTCAGATTTTGGATTTTTTTGGAATTATGGAATATTTATACACACATAATCTTGGGGATAAGACTCAAGTGTAAATATAAAATTCATTTATATTTCATACATGCCTTAGACCCATAGCCTGGAGGAAATTTCATACAACATTTTTAGTATACCTGCATTTTGACTGTAACCTGTCAAATGAAGCCAAGTAGGAAACTTTTCACTTGTCACATTCCAGTACTAAAACACGTTAGATTTGGCATTTTGGATTTGGGATTTGGGGATTAGGGGTGCCCAGTTTCCAGAGGGCAAATTCTATTTTTCTACTAAAGTAAACTCATTTATCATAGTAAGTTGTCCTAAGTTAATTATCTTTGTATCCACAAAATTACTAAAACTTATTGTGGTGCCTATATTTCTCCTTAAAATCATATTTCAAACATTTAATCTTGCTTCATTGAATAAAAACAAATCATATTTTCATCTAATTTTTAGATTCTTTAATTAATTAACACAATTGCTGTCTTATTAAAGGTTCTTTCACTTAAAATACATATTTTACATTGATATTAATAATAGATTTTCTGGAATTATCAATAAAATTTTTATACAATAGCTTTTGCTCCCTGTATTTTCAAACACCACTTAACTTGTGTGTTTGTGTTGCAAACAACTTAGAGCTGATTTTGTATTTTTACTTCAAATGACATTTTCTACACACTTTCATTTATTTTTTTATAATTTATTCTTTTTTACTAGTTTTTTTAGTTGTTGATGGATCCTTATTTAATTAATTAATTTATATGCAGTGCTGAATCCAACCAGTGCCTCACACATGCTAGACAAGTGCTCTACCACTGATCCACAACTCTAGCCCACTCCAGTTTATTCTTAAAATTCACATTTTTTTTTTAGTTTATGTATAGGTATTTTTTTATTGGCTCTACACAGCACTGGTATACTATCATATTTCTTTTTTTAATTGGTTCTTTTTATACATAACATTAAGATTATACATAACATTAAGATTCATTTTGGCATAATTATAAAAGCATGAAATATAATTTGCTCTAATTCAGTCCCCAGTACTTCCTCTTTTTCTCCTTTCCTCCCTCTTTCTGTTCCCTTCCCTCCACTCTACTGATCTTTCCGCTATTTACTTTTAGTTTGGGGGGATTGTGCAAGTGTGTGTTGTGTGTATACATAATGGTGAGATCCAATACGTTTTTTCCCTTTCATTTGTTGTTTTATGGTAATACCGTGTGATTATTTTTATAGTGTTTAAGTTCTTTTATGAGGATTTTGGAAAATAAAAGCAATAAATTTGTGTTCTCAGATGGTCATCATGAACCGGAAAAAAAAAATAAAATAAAAAATTTTAAAACATTTTTTAAAAGTTAAAGAACAGCAACAAAAAAATGAAAATAAAAGAAAACAAAAAAAACAAAAACAAAAACAAAAAAAAAACTAATTAAAATAATAATAATAACAATAAATGCAGTCATAGATTGCAATAAACTTCTTTTCCAGTACGTAGAGCTGTGCCCACTGGGCCAAGCTTCTCCTTTCAATAAGTGGGAACCAATCACTGTGCAGCAGCTCTTCCTCCCAGACTGGGTGGGTGTCCAATCCTGAGTGCCTAGGGCCTTCTTTTGTGTTTCCTCAAGCCAGGCCCCACTCACCTGTGACACTCACCACAATACTGGCTACATGCCAGGTCTGCTGCTCCTAGGAGCCCTGTTTTCATGAACGCCTGGGAACACTCTCCCTGTTTGTCTCCCTCAGACCCTAAGTTTGTAGAGCTTAGGCCTGAGAACCCCCAGCGAATTTGCTTGCACTCCGGAAGCCATGCCCCCAGAAGCTGGAGCAAGAGACTTCAGTTTTCAGCACTGGTGGGAGCGGTGGCCTGGAGGTCTGCACCACGAGTCCCGTGCCACTCCTAATTCCCTCGGTCTGGCTATCGCGCTCAAGGGAGAGCTGGGAGGGGCTCTTAAGATTTCCCCACAAGTTCGCAAATTTACAGGAATTTGTTTCACTTTCAATCACTTCCTGCTTCAGGACACATGTATTCTTCCATGTTTCTTGACAGGTCTTTTCATGAGAGTTCTTTCAAGACACATTACTTTCAATTTCCATAATCACTTTTGAAGCAAAACTCACATAAACTTTATGATGAATTATAACTCTGATATTACCATTAGATGTATGACTGGTTGGAATTAATGATTGCATAACGATATAGGATTTCTTATATATTTTCAGATAAAAATTCAATCCATTATTTAAAGTGGAACGAGTCATATTATTTATTCACAGTATGGTCTATTCATGCATTATCTCTATATTCATAGACGCAGTGTACACTTCTTTATACCCCCAATACTAATTTATATGTCTTCAAAATATTGCTCCCTGAAATGTTGGAAGAAATACTCATGCCACCTGATGTACTTATACATTTAATCACAGAAATATTCGGAACACAAAATGCAAAGCTCACACTTATGTTTGTACCAAAGCCTAAAAGGAAAGTAAACATGGATTACTAAAAACATCCATGTCCAGCTTGCCTAATGCTCTCAAATATCAATCCTATTGGTGACTACATATTTGTTTCTTCTTAAGATTATATATTCAAACTCAACCCTACTGAAAATGTCTAATCCTATCCCTCACTTTATACATTGCCTGATTTCATTATGGCTCTATTTCTATCTGTTTCCTACATATTTTCCCCAGTTCATCATTGTGACTGACTCTTCACATGTGCTGACATTTACATTCACACTCTAATCGATAACCTATTGCTAATAAACGTTTGTTCCTAATCCTATACTCATTCTTTTTCTAAACCTACCGACTATCTTCCTAATCCTACCGACTATCCTTTTTTGACTGGATATTCTCTTCTACATTCAATCAAGCAAGGTACAAGGTCTTATGCCATTGTATATTGATCTATCTGAGACCTCTGTGCAGAATGTAATTTTATTCTAAGTATCACAATCAAGGGTCCAATGCCCTTCTGGGCTTCAAATGTTACCTAGATTTCTAGTTTCACACTTATATTTCACATATATATTCTAGTAAATATCGCAGTTTCAAATACCATTATTCATTCTGCAGGATGATTCCTAAACCAAATCCAACATGTTATTGACCCTAAACATACACTGTTCCCTCAATCTAACTTTACAGAAGAGCAGGGACAGAGTTGGTCTTACAATACAGGAATGTAGGGGATCTTCCACCTGCTGAGAACCTCAAAGGTCCATGCAGACATGATCCCTGGAAAAGAGGTAGGCAGCTATGAAGGACCTGAGAGAGCAAAAGTCATCTTCCATGGCAAACAACCTTGTCAGGATGAAGGGGTGTGTCTGAATCAGCCACTTTCTTCTTAATGTAGAGAAGATGGACCAAACAAGGTCTGTGTGGAGAGCTGTTCCCGTGTGTCTATGGTTGATATACCATTCTAACTTGTGACAGTGTCACAGGAAGTAGGGGCAGCCTCCATCTCATGGGACCCTTGGAAGCAGCTATTAGGACAAAGTGTTTGCCAAGGCATTGACCTCATTCAGTTCCTGAAGGAAGTGACCTACCTTACTTCTTTGGTGATGGAACTCTCTGAACTTGGGATCCAGGAAGCCAGGCATCCAGAGCCAGTCCCAGTCCCAGTACCAGTGGGCTCACTTGTTTTGTTTTACCAATGACAGATTCTGTCTTTCTTGGTACCTACTGATGTGAGGATGGCCAAATATCAGGAGAGCTCTGAAGACGGGCCTTTCCTTAGTAAGTAGGTAGTGACTCACCGCAGGCTCCTAACAACTACACAGAGTTGGCCAAGGAGACCAGATCTGCCACAGTACAGGCCATTTCGGGTGAACATAGTAGGGCCCGCTAGTCAGAGGACACTCTGGATATTCAGAGACTTACTTGGGGGAAGGAGGTGCTTTGTGTTTGTGGGTGTGAGTTTGTGGTTTTGTCTCATTTTCTTAGAATAGGTAGGAAAGCTGGTATGTCTGGTTTGCAGTGGACTGTTTCTAGATAGTCTTTTGACAAGCCAAGTGTTTCTATGTCTGTGTATAACACTGTGTCCGTGGTTGTAGACATTAGAAAAGAGAATGCATCAATGAATGTGTCCTGTCTAGTAGAAAGCTTCCCAGCATTCATCCTGCCCAATTTATGACTGCACTGCAGGTTGCCTTATCGATGGGCAACACCTACTATCTTCCTAAGTTTCAGATTTCTTCCTGAATTCTGACCAATCTGCAGAATAGTCTCATGGTTTTGTGTCCAAGATAGGTACCACCCCAAGCTCTGTCACATGGCCATGTACTGAATAGCTGAAGGTAATGGCGAGCTTCTTAGAAAACTCAGATATCAGTGTGACCAGGTAAGTCTCAGTGGAGAAACCATGCTTTGTGCCTTTTGCTTACCTATTTTTCTGTTTCACTGAATGACAGGAAGGTCTTTGCCTCAGGCCACCCCTTTGATAAGCATGAAAAAAACAGTTTTCATATGGAAATGATTGGGCATCACCCGTGGCTCTTTGCTTAATTGCTTTGAATGGGATGTGTCTGAATCAGCCTCTTGGCCCTGTGTGAGGCTGTGGCTTATATTTTCAGCACCCGATGGATATAAAGAAAGATCCCATGTGTGCATCCAAAACTAAAATGGCAAAATTCAGTCATTGTGGATGATGTCTCTCTCCTTCCTCTATTAGGTTGCAGACAATCATCAAGTGAGTATAGGGATCCTTTGGGTCAAATGAGTTTTTCAAAGCCATGCAGAGGTGCTTGGGTTTTCTCATGATTCCACTTCACATAAAGAATCTAAACCCCACAGTCAGTAGGCCTCAAATTGGAGAAGCAGAGTAGTTGTAATAGCAGGCCTATTTGATCACTCCTGGTTCACAGGAATGGTGTCCAGGCCACCCTGACTTTAGCCAAATGAGGGCCAAGGGAGCTTATTTTGGACACTCTCTTGCGCTGCACCCCTCATGGAAATCTCCAGCCAGAGGTTAAAATGAGGGTCTATGTGGAAGAAGATGAGGGCCATGTGGGAATGTTTTGGTTTTAATTTTGGTAATTTGTGTGGCAGTTGGAAGGGATGACTGGGTCCCCCTCGGCTTGTACTCTGGTGTAATACTCCTTAGAGACTGAGTTGTAGAACTGACCTCAGAGAAGTATTGCCATGAATTGTGTGGGGATATTAGGAGGCCACGCATGAGAGTCACCCTTGGAAACTGAGATCTATGCCAAGGGTGGCTTTCCACAGAACACTGAGAATCTCAGCCAGGATATCACATGATTTTATTCTGAAAAACTTGGCAGCCATAGTTGAGAGTCAAAACACACATGGACCTCACATTGTAGACCTCAATGGGCCTGGCTTCATGTGACCTTTTGGCCACTATTTGGGATGCCTTGCCTGTGATTGTTCTCCAGAGCTTTCATTGAAATGAGCTTCCTTAACATTTAATGGTTCCTGAATGAATTGAAACCCACAGTGACTACAACTTCTTCCTTGAATAATGGCTAGATAAATACCATGAAATTTTTGAAATTTCAATGACCAGTTGGCACTGGAAAACCTTTGGATGTCCTGATGCTGATCATGAGTATACCAGACAGTGCCTTGATTGACAGGGTTTCATAAAAATGGTGTAGAACAGAGATGCTAGTTAGTTGGTGCCTGCTGATTAGTGGGCCTAGAGCAGTGGTGAGCAGATGTGTGACAAAACATCTGTGGTGAGGCCACGTGGAACTGCCATTGGCGTCCAAATGGCTTGTGACTGATATGGTTTCAGCCAACAGACCCAATAGGTAAAGGCATCTTGTTATATGGAGAGGTTTCAGGGAAATGTTCAGAATCAGGTTGCTATGGTCAAGGGGGAAAGCTATGTGGGATAGAAGCCTGGTTATTGCATTCTCCTGCAAACCCTCACCCACCACACGTGACAGAACTCCCTCCAACAATGTGTCCCAATTGACCTCCTTTATTTCGTGAAGCAAATACCAAACTCCCAGTGCAGCAGCAAGAAACACCACTAAAAGTGGAGGATGAACAAATGTCTTCCCAGTTAGCACAGGGAGAAACTTAGCCCCAGTGTCCACAGTTTAGCTACAAAAAAATAATTCAGCACTGCTGACACATGTTCAATGAAAAATAAGAAACCATGTCTTACAGGTCACATATATGCAGAACCAGCTTTGATGGTCTCTCTATAAAAGAACTAAATCTCCTGAAAACAACATGTATTTCAAGTGCCCAACCTCAGAGGCAGTTTCTCAAGAATTTTTTACGCCAGCAGAGCTCCATGTTTGAGGAGTGTTTACCTTTTGCCTTACTATTTTGAACTCTGCTACCACCTCCAAGGTTGTGAACTCCTGAGTAAATTCCATTCCAGATATGTATTCACAGATTTTCTAACTCTTCTCCTCTAACTGTATCTTTTTTTTTTAATTAATTTTTATTGTAGGTTGTTCAAAACATTACATAGTTCTTGATATATCATAATTCACACTTTGATTCAAGTGGGAAATGAACTCCCATTTTTACCCCATATACAGATTGCAGAATCACATCAGTTGCACATTGATTTACATATTGCCATTCTGGAGTCTGTTGTATTCTGCTGCCTTTCCCATCCTCCACTATCCCCCCTCCCCCCTCCCCTCCCCTCTTCTCTCTCTACCCCCTCTACTGTAATTCATTTCTCCCCCTTATATTTTCCCTCCTTTCCCCTCACTTCCTCTTGTATGTAATTTTGTATACCCCTGAGGGTCTCCTTCCATTTACATGCAATTTCCCTTCTCTCTCCCTTTCCCTCCCACCTCTCCTCCCTGTTTAATGTTAATCTTCTTCTCATGCTCTTCTTCCCTACTCTGTTCTTAGTAACTCTCCTTATATCAAAGAAGACATTTGGCATTTGTTTTTAAGGGATTGGCTCGCTTCACTTAGCATAATCTGCTCTAATGCCAACCATTTCCCTCCAAATTCTATGATTTTGTCATTTCTTAATGCAGAGTAATACTCCATTGTGTATAAATGCCACATTTTTTTTATCCATTCGTCTATTGAAGGGCATCTAGGTTGGTTCCACAGTCTTGCTATTGTGAATTGTGCTGCTATGAACATGGATGTAGCAGTGTCCCTATAGTGTGCTCTTTTTAGGTCTTTAGGGAATAGACCGAGTAGTGGAATAGCTGGATCAAATGGTGGTTCCATTCCGAGCTTTCCAAGAAATCTCCATACTGCTTTCCAAATTGGCCGCACCAATTTGCAGTCCCACCAGCAATGTACAAGAGTACCCTTTTCTCCACATCCTCGCCAGCACTTGTTGCTGTTTGACTTCCTAATGGCTGCCAATCTTACTGGAGTGAGATGGTATCTTAGGGTGGTTTTGATTTGCATTTCTCTGACTGCTAGAGATGGTGAGCATTTTTTCATATACTTGTTGATTGATTGTATGTCCTCCTCTGAGAAATTTCTGTTCAGGTCCTTGGCCCATTTGTTGATTGGGTTATTCGTTATCTCATTGTCTAATTTTTTTAGTTCTTTGTATATTCTGGATATTAGGGCTCTGTCTGAAGTGTGAGGAGTAAAGATTTGTTCCCAGGACGTAGGCTCCCTATTCACCTCTCTTATTGTTTCTTTTGCTGAGAAAAAACTTTTTAGTTTTAGTAAGTCCCATTTGTTGATTCTAGTTATTAACTGTTGTGCTATGGGTGTCCTATTGAGGAATTTGGAGCCCGACCCCACAGTATGTAGATCATAGCCAACTTTTTCTTCTATCAGACGCCATGTCTCTGATTTGATATCAAGTTCCTTGATCCACTTTGAGTTAACATTTGTGCATGGCGAGAGAAAGGGATTCAGTTTCATTTTGTTGCATATGGATTTCCAGTTTTCCCAACACCATTTGTTGAAGATGCTATCCTTCTTCCATTTCATGCTTTTAGCCCCTTTATCAAATATAAGATAGTTGTAGTTTTGTGGATTGGTTTCTGTGTCCTCTATTCTGTACCATTGGTCCACCTGCCTGTTTTGGTACCAGTAAAAGATAATGTCAAGGCATTGTTCTGGATGAGACTGGGAAGATTTTGGGGTAGCACATATTTGCATAGACATTGGATTCATTTTTCAATTTCCCTTTAAAACACTGAATCTCTAACCCTAACCAATTCCAAACTAGACTCTGACTACTAATCCTAATATGATGGAGAAAAATAGCAAAAAACAGAAAAGAAGTACAAGCAGTTCAGAGGAGGCAAGGTGTATACTTGGACTTGCCTTTTGCATAATATAGGGTAGGAGTTATAAATCTTGCAAATTTTTTTTGAAATAGTTCTCCATGTGTTTTTAAAGTTAACAAATATGTGAATTCCTTTCTCCCATTCTCTGTAGCCTATTAAGCACATGTATTTTTATATGCACATATAGAATTCTACCTGGTACCACACGTACATTCTTGTGAGGTGGTTGACTTGGCAGATACAAATTGTGAGAAGAGATCACTCCTCGTAAATGCTATTGGAACTGAAATTTCAAACTATGGGTGAACTTTCTAGTTGAACAACATTATACATAAATCCATGTTCAGTATAATGAATATTTTTGGATCTGTGGATGATATATATTTCATGATGGATTTTGATTGGCATATATATTGTTAGTTTTTAATGTCTCTCTCTCTGTCTCTCTCTCTCTCTCTCTCTCTCTCTCTCTCTCTATATATATATATATATATATATATATATATATGTATATATATATACTCTCCAGATATTTCAAAATATGTAATATATGTGACTTATTATACACGCCCTAAATTCATTCATATTCATTTATGTGGATTTATAATCAACTTTTCACAAGATTATTTTCCAAACTATTCATCCACCTGAAATTCATATTTGTTTCCTAGTACTGACAACTAACTTCAGTGAATGGTGTATACAAATCCTAATATTTCTACAGTAACTAACCCAGTTTAACATCAATGCAAGTAGATTCCTATGGGACATGATATGTATTTTGACGTTCATATTTATTCAACAGTGGGACATTATTATTTCTTCAGTTTATGCACATCATAATATATATATTTCATCCAAAAGTTCAAAAATATATAGGAATTTGTTTCACTTTCAATCACTTCCTGCTTCTGAAAACATGTATTCCTCCATGTTTCTTTACTGCTCTTTTCATGAGACTTCTTTCCAAACACATTATTTTCGATTTCCATAATCAATTTTGAAGCAAAACTCACACACTCTTCATGAAAATCCTAATACTAATATTATCATTGATGTATAACTGGTTGTAATGAATGTCTGTATATCAATATTTGATTTCCTGTATTTTTTCAGATATCAATTCAATCCATTATTTATAGTGGAATGAGTATATGTTTTATTCAGAGTATGTTCCATTCATGCATTATCTGTATATTCATAGAAACAGGGTACACCTGTTTGTACCCCCAATACTAATTTATACGTCTTCAAAATATTGCTCCCAGAAATGGTGGAAGATATACTCATGTCACCTGATCTACATATATATTTTATTACAGTAATATTATGGACACAAAATGCAAAGATCACACTTATGATTGTACCAAAGCCTAAATGGAAAGTGAGCATGGATTAGTAATAACATCCATGTCCAGGTTGCCTAATGCTCTGAAATGTCAATCCAATTGGTGACTACATATTTGTTTCTTGCTAAGATTATATATTCAACCTCAACCCTGTTGAAAATGTCTAATCCTATAACTCACATTATACTTTGCCTGATTTCCTTTTGTCTCAATTGATATTTACTTTCCTACATATTTTCCCCAGTTCATCATTGTGAATGACTCTTCACATGTGCTGACATTTACATTCACTCTCTACCCGAAACCCTATTGCTAAAAAAGTTTTTGTCCAAATCCTATACTCACTCTTCTTTCTAAACCTACTCACTATCTTCCTAATCCTATCGACTATCCCTTTTTGACTGCATGTTCTCTTCGACATTCAATCATCCAAGGTAAAGGTCCTATGCCATTGTATAGCGATTAATCAGAGACATCTGTGCAGAACATAATTCAAAGCTAAGTATCCTACCCAAGGGCCCAATACACTTCTGGGCTTCAAAACTTACATAGATTTGGGTTTTCAAACTTATATTTCACCTATATATTCTTTTAAATTTCGCAGGGTCCCAATAACATTATTCATCCCGCAGAATGATTCCCAACCGAATTCGAACCTGTTATTAACCCTAACCATACGCTGTTCCCTCAATCTACCTTTACAGAGGAGCAGGGATAGAGTTGGTCTTACAATACAGGAATGTAGGGGATCTTCCACCTGCTGAGAACCTCAAAGGTCAATGCAGAAATGATCCTTGGAGAAGTTGTAGGCAGCTATGTAGTACCAAAGAGAGCAAAAGTCTTCTGACATGGTAAAGAACCTGGACAGGATGAAAGGATGTGTCTGAATCAGCCTCTCTCTTCTTAATGTAGAGAAGATGGACCAAAGCAGGCCTGTATGGAGAGAAGTTCCCCGGTGCATATGGTTGATATACCATTCTAACTTGTGACAGTGTCACAGAAAGTAGGAACAGCCTCCATCTCATGAGACCCTTGGCAGCAACTGTTAGGACAAAGTGGTTGCCAAGGCAGTGACCTCATTCATTTCATGAAGAAAGTGACTTCACCTAACTTACTTGGTGATGGAACTCTCTGAACTTGGGATTCAGGAAGCCAGGCATCCAGAGCCAGTCCCAGTAACAGTCCTAGTGGGATCACATGTTTGGTTTTACCAAGGGCAGAGAGAGTCTTTTTTGGTACCTACTGATGTGAGAATGGCCAAATGCCAGGACAGCTCTGAAGAGGGTCCTTTTCTAAGAAAACAGGTAGTTGGTCATCGCTGGCTCCTGACAACTTCACAGATTTGGCCACGGAGACCAGATCTGAGACAGGGCAGGCCAGTTCAGGGTAACAATATGGTCCACAGTCAGAGGACACTCCGGATTGTCACAGACATATTGGGGGAAGGAAGTGCCTTTGTGGGTGTGGGTGTGAGTTTGTGGTTTTGTCTCATGTTCTGAGAATAGGTAGGAAAGGCGATTTGTTTGGTTTGGAGTGGACTGCTTCTAAAAAGTCGTTTGACAAGGTGAGTGTTTCTATATCTGTGTATCTCACTGTGTCCGTGGTTGTAGACATAAGAAAAGAGAATGCATCAATGGATATGTCCTGTCTAGAAGAAAGTTTTCCATCATTCATCCTACCCAATTTATGACTGGACTGCAGGTTGCTTTATGGATGGGCAACCCCTACTATCTTCCTAAGTTCCTGTTTTCTTCCTAAATTTTGGCCACTACCCAGAATAGGCTCATGGTTTTGTGTCCAAGATATGTAACACCTCCAAGCTCTGTGACATGGCCATGTACTGGATAGCTGAATGGAATGGCGAGCATCTCAGGAAACTCAGATATCAGTGTGACCAGGAAAGTCTCAGTGGAGAAATACTGTTTTGGGCCTTCTGCTTACCTATTTTTCTGTTGCCCTGAATGTCAGGAAGGTCCTTACCTCAGGACACTCCTTTTTGAAGCCTGAAGTAAACAGTTTTTAAATGCAAATGAATGGGCATCACCTGTGGTGCTTTGCTTAATTGCTTTCGAAAGGGATGTGTCTGAATCAGCTGCTTGCCTCTGGGTCAGGCTATGGATTAGATTCTCAGCACCTGATGGATATAAAGAAAGTTCCCATGTGTGTATTGAAAACGAAAATGGTAAAAATATCAGTCATTGTGGATGAAGTTTCTTGCCTTCCTCTGTTAGGTTCCTAACCTCCATCAAGTGAGAATAGGATCCTCTGGGTCAAATGAGTTCTTTGAACTCCTGCAGAAGTGCTTGGGTTCTCCCATGATGCCAAATCACATAAAGAATCAATACCTGACAGTCAGTTGGCCTCAAATTGGAGAAGCAGAGCAGTATTAAAGGCAGGCCTATTTGATCACTCCTGGTTCACAGGAAGGGTGTCAAGGCCACCCTCATTTTAGGCAAATGACGGGCAAGGGTGCATATTTTGGACATTGCCTTGGGCTGCGCTCCTCATGGAAACCTCCAGCAAGAGTTTATGATGAGTGTCTATATGGAAGAAGATGAGGGTCATGTGGGAATGTTTTGGTTTCAATTGTGGTCATTTGTGTGGCGGTTGGAAGAGATGACTGGGTCCACATGGGCTTGAACTCGGGTGTGATTCTCCTTCGAGACTGAGTTCTGGAACTGACCTCAGAGAAGTATTGCCATTAATTGTGTTGGGATTGTAGGAGGCCACGCATGAGAGTCACCCTTGAAACCTGAGATTGGGCCCTGGGTGGCTTTCCACAGAGCACTGAGAATCTCAACCAGGATATCACATGATTTTATTCTGAAAGACTTGGCAGCCATAGTTAAGAGTCAAAACACACATGGACCTCACATTTTAGACCTCAATGGGCCTGTCTGCATATGACATTTTGACCACTCTTTGGAAAGCCTTGCCTGTGAGAGTTCTCCAGAGCTTTCATTGAAATGAGCTTCCTCACCATTTAATGGTTCTTGGATGAATGAAAACCCCAAAGTGCCTCCAACTTCATTCTTGAACAATGGATAGATAAATACCATGAAATTTTTGAAATTCCCAATGACCAGGTGGCACTGGAGAACCATTGGATGTCCTATTGCTGCTCATGAGTGTACCAGACAGTGCCTTGATTGACTGGAGTTCTTGAAAATGGTGTGAAACACAGATGCCAGTAAGTTGGAGCCTGCTGAGTAGTGGGCCTAGAGCAGTGGTGTGCAGTTGTCTGATAATATATTTGCGGTGTGGCCATGTGGGTGTGTCATTGGCTTCCAAATGGCTTGTGACTGACTTGGTGCAGCCAGCAGAAAATTATATGAAAAGGCATCTGGTTATATGGACAGGTTTCAGGGCAATGTTCAGAATCAGGTTGCTATGGTCAAGGGAGCAAGAAATGTGGGATAGAAGCCTGGTTGGTGCATTCTCCTGAAGTCCCTGACCCACCACACCTTACAGGACTCCCATCAGCACTGTGACCCATTTAAAATCCTTGTATGTTGTGAAGCAAATACAAAACACCCAGTGCAGCAGCAAGAAACACCACGAAAATTGGAGAATGACCAAATGGCTTCAAAGTCCACACAGGGAGACACTTAGCCCCCAGTGGCCACAGTTTATCTACAAAGAGAGAATTCATCACTGCTTCCTCATGTTCATTAGAAAATAAGAAACCATATCCTCCAGGTCACATAGATGCAGACCCAGCTTTGATGGTCTCCGTACACAGGGAGCTAAAGCTCCTGACAACAACATATTTTTCAAGTGTCCAACCTCAGAGGCAGTTTCTCAAGAAGTCTTAATGCCAGCATAGCTCCATGTTTGTGGAGTGTTTACACTGTCCCTTACTTTTGGAAACTCCTCTACCACCTCCAAGGTTGTGAACTCCTGAACATTTTCCATTCCAGGTATGTATTCACAGATTTTCTAACTCTTCTTCTCTAATTGTGTCTTACTAGGGGCGAAGATATTGTCAAGGCATTGTTCTGGATGATAGTGGGAATTTTTTGTAGCACATATTTGCATACACATTGGATTTATTTTCCTATTTTCCATTTGAAATACTGAATAACTGACACTAACCCATACCCTAATAGACTCTTACTACTAATCCTAATATGATGGAGTAAAATAACCCAAACAGAATAGAAATGCAAGCATTTCAGAGGAGGCATGGTGTATAGTTAGACTTGGCTTTTGCATGATAAAGTGTAGGTGTTATAATTCAAGTTAATTTTTAATTGAAATAGTTCCATGGGTACTTAAAGTAAACAAATATGTGAATTCCTCTCTCCCTTTCTCTGTAGCCTATTCAGCACATGTATTTTTATATGCACATATAGAATTCTACCTGGTACCACAGGTACACTCTTGTGAGGTGGCTGACTTGGCAGATAGAAATTGTGAGAATAGATCACTCCGCCTAAACGCTGTTGAAACTGAAATTTCAAACTATGGGTGAGCTTCCTAGTTGAACAACATTATACATAAATCCATGTTCAGTAAAATGAATATTTTTGGATCTGTGGATGATATATATTTCATGGTGAATTTCGATTGGCATATGTATTACTAATTTTTAATGTCTCTGTGTGTGTGTGTGTGTGTGTGTGTGTGTGTGTGAGATATATATATATATATATATATATATATATATATATATATATATATATACACACACACACACACACACTAAATTTTTTTAAAATATAAAATATATGTGTCTTATTATACACTCCCTAAATTCATTCATATTAATGTATGTGGATTTAGAGTTAACATTTCACAAGATTATTCACGGAAATATTCATCCACCTGAAATACATATTTTTTCCTAGAAATGAAAAATAACTTCAGTGAATGGTGGATACAAATCCTAATATTTCTACAATAATTGATCCAGTTTGTCATCAATGCAAGTAGATTCCTATGGGACATGATGTGTATTTTGATGTTCATTTTTATTCACCACTGGTATGTTACAATTTCTTCAGTTTATGCACATTATAGGATATATATTTCATCCATACGTTAGCAAAATTATAGGCATTTGTTTCACTTTCAATCATTTTCTGCTTTAGAACACATGTAATCCTCCATGTTTCTTGACTGGTTTTTTCATGAGACTTCATTCCAAACATATTATTTTCGATTTCCATAATCAAATTTGAAGCAAAACTCACACACCCTTCATGATAAAGTATAACCCTAATATTACTATTAGATGTATAACTGGTTGGAATGAATGATTGTATATCAATATGAGATTTCTTATATATTTTCAGATATCAAATCAATCCATTATTTAAAGTGGAACCAGTTATATTATTTATTCACACTATTGTCTATTCATGCATTGTCTCTATATTCATAGACACAGAGTACACCTCTTTGTAAACCCAATACTAATTTATACGTCTTCAAAATTTTGCTCCCAGTAATGGTGGAAGAAATACTCATGTCATCTGATCTACATATACATTTTATCAGAGTAATATTCTGGACACAAAAAGAAATGGTCACACTTATGTTTGCACGAAAGCCTAAATGTAAAGTGAACATGGATTACTAAAACCATCCATATCAAGTTTGGCTAATGCTCTCAAAATTCAATCCTATTTGTGACAACATATTTGTTTCTTGCTAAGATTATATATTCAAACTCAACCCTGTTGAAAATATCTAATCCTATCTCTCACTTTATACTTTTCCTGATTTCATAATGTCTCTATTTATATCAGCTTTCCTACATACTTTCCGCAGTTCATCATTGTGACTGACTCTTCAATTGTGCTGACACTTACATTCACACTCTAATCCAAACCCTATTGCTAAGGAACTTTTGTTCCAAATCCTATACTCACTCTTCTTCTTAAACCTACTGACTATCTTCCTAATCCTACCCATTATCCCTTTTTGACTGGATGTTCTCTTATACATTCAATAATCCAAGGTACAGGGTCTAATGCCATTGTATATCGATCTATCTCAGACATCTGTGCAGAACATAATTCAACGCTAAGTATCACAATCAAGGGCCCATCCCCATTCTGCGCTTCAAATCTTACTTAGATTTCTGTTTTCATACATATATTTCACCTATATATACTTATAAATGTCGCAGGTTCCCAGTACCATTATTCATCCAGCAGAATGATTCCTAATTCAAATTGAACATATTATTAACCCTAACCATACACTGTTCCCTCAATCTAACTTTACAGAAGAGCAGGGACAGAGTTGGTCTTACAATACAGGAATGTAGGGGATCTTCCACCTCCTGAGAACCTCAAGGTCCATGCAGAAATGATCCCTGGAGAAGATGTAGACAACTATGAAGGACCTGAGAGAGCAAAAGTCAGCTTCCATGGAAAACAACCTGGTCAGGATGAAGGGTTGTTTATGAATCAGCCTCTCTCTTCTTAATGTAGAGAAGATGGACCAAACCAGGTTGGTGTGGAGAGCTGTTCCTAGGTGCCTATGGTTGATATACCATTCTACCTTGTGAAAGTGTCACAGAAAGTAGGGGCAGCCTCCATCTCATGGTAGTCTTGGAAGCAACTGTTAGGACAAAGTGGTTACCAAGGCAGTGATCTGATTCAGTTCCTTAAGGAAGTGACCTCACCTCACTTCTTTGTTGATGGAACTCTCTGAACTTGGTATCCAAGAAGCCAGGCACCAAGAGGCAGTCCCAGTCTTAGTGGTCTCACTTGTTTGGACTTACCAAGGACAGAGTCAGTCATTCTTGCTACCTACTGATGTGACGACGGCCAAAACCAGGAAAGCTCTGAAGAGGGGCTTTTCCTGAGAAAGTAGGTAGTGGCTCACTGCTGGCTCCTGACAACTTCACAGAGTTGGCCAAGGAGACCAGATCTGAGACAGGACAGGCCATTTCATTGGAACATAGTATGGCCCACCAGTCAGAGGACACTCCGGATAGTCACAGACCTACATGGGGGAAGGAGGTGTCTTTGTGGGTGTGGGTGTGGGTTTGTGGTTTTGTCTCATATTCTGAGAATAGGTAGGAATGGCGGTTTGTTTGGTTTGGAGGGAACTGTTTCTAGTAAGTCATTTGACAAGGCGAGTGTTTCTATGTCTGTTTATACCACTGTGTCCCTGGTTGTAGACATTAGAAAAGAAAATGCATCAATTGGTGAGTCCTGTCTAGTAGAAAGCTTCTCAGCTTTCATCCTGCACAATTCATGAATGGACTGCGGCATGACTTATCGATGGGGAACACCTGCTAACTTCTTAAGTTCCTGTTTTCTTCCTGAATTGTGTGCACTCTCCAGAATAGGCTCATAGTTTTGTGTCAAATATATGTACCACCTCAAATCTCTGTGACATGGCCATGTACTGGATAGCTGAAGGGAATGGCGAGCATCTCAGAAAGCTCAGATATCAGTGAGACCAGGAATGCCTCATTGGAAAAACCCTGCTTTGGACATTTTGCTTACCGATTCTTCTGTTGCCCTGAAAGTCAGGAAGGTCTTTGCATCAGGTGTGTCATGTGGGAGTGTTTTGGTTTTAATTGTGGTCATTTTTGTGGCCGTTGGAAGACATGGCTATGTCCACCTGGGCTTGAACCCTTATGTGATTCCCCTTAGAGACTGAGTTCTGGAACTGACCTCAAAGAAGTATTGCCATGTATTGTGTTGGGATTTTAGGAGGCCACGCATGAGAGTCGCCCTTGGAAACTGAGATCTAGGCCCAGGGAGGCTTTCCGAAGAGCACTGGAAATCTCAGGAAGGACATCACATGATTTTATTCTTAAAGACTTGGCAGCCATCGTTGCAAGTCAAAACACACATGGACCTCACATTGTAGACCTCAAATGCCTGGCTTAATGTGACCTTTTAGCCTGTCTTTGGGAATCCTTGCCTGTTAGAATTCTCCAGAGCTTTCATTGAAATGAGCTTCTTCTCCATTTAATGGTTCCTGAATAAATTGAAACCCACAGTGCCTTCAACTTCATCCATGAAAAATGCCTAGATAAATATCATTAAAGTTTGGAAATTCCCATCACCTGGTGGCACTGGAGAACCTTTAGGTGTCCTATTACTGATCATGAATGTACCAGACAGTGCCTTGATTGACTGGGTTTCATGAAAATGGTGTAGAACAGAGATGCCAGTAACTTGGAGCCTGATGATTAGTCGGCCTAGAGCAGTGGTGTGCAGGTGTGTGTTAAAACATCTGTGGTGGGCTGATGTGGATATGCCATTGGCTTTCAAATGCCTTGTGACTGATATAGTGCAGCCCCCATACCCTTGTATGTAAAGGCATCTTGTTATATGGACAGGTTGAAGGGCAATGTTTAGAATCAGATTGCTGTGGTCAAGGGGGCAAGCTATGTGGGATATAAGCCAGGTTGGTGCATTCTCCTGCAGACCCTTACCCACCACACATGACAGAACTCCCTCCATCACTGTGTCCCAGTTGAACTTCTCGTATTTTGTGAAGCAAATACCAAACTCCCAGTGCAGCTGCAAGAAACACCACGAAAAGTGGAGGATGACCAAATGGCTTCACAGTCCACACTGCAAGACACTTAGCCCCCAGTGGCAACAGTTTACCTATAAAGAGAGAATTCAGCCCTACTGCTTCATGTTCATAGGAAAAAAAGAAACCATGTCCTCCAGGTCATATAGATGCAGACCCAGCTTTGATGGTCTCACTACAAAGGAAGCTAAAGCTCCTGTCATCAACATATATTTCAGGTGCCCAATCTCAGAGGCAGTTTCTCAAGAAGTCTTTAGGCCAGCAGAGCTCCATGTTTTTGGAGTTTTTACCCTGTCCTTTACTTTTGGAAACTCCTCTACAACCTCGAAGGTTGTGAACTCCTGAGCATTTTCCATTACCGATATGTATTCACAGATTTCTAACTCTTCTCCTCTAATTATGTCTTACTTGGAGTGAAGGAAATGTCAAGGCATTGTTCTGAATGAGAGTGGGAAGATTTTTGGGTAGCACATATTTGCCTACACATTGGATTCATTTTCGAATTTTCCATTCGAAATACTGAATCCCTGACTGTCAGGGGTAGAAGGAATTCTTCTTCAAAGAACAGCCTGACACTTACAAGAAACAGCCCCCAGGAGACATCCTGTCTGGAAGACATCCTGTAGCCATATATGTCCCTGAGACATCCTGTGGCCATCTTTCTTCCAGAAACATCCTGAAGTTATCTCACCTTGTGAAGACATCCAGGAACTGCTGATAAGAGAGCTTTCCCATATTCAGCATATTAATACCCATGTGTGAACAATAAAATTTTGCAGCTTGATCAGAACTCCTGTGTTGCTCTCATCTCTCATGCCTCTTGTCCCTTCATTCCTCCCCATCTAGGTTCGCTGACCACGTTGATGTGTCCTGCCGGCCGGGACATCTGGCGCCCACCGACTGGGGCTCAAGCCTTTGACTGAGGGGGAACCCCTTCCTCCTGGAAGACTTGGTCAAGAGGAGCTTACGATCGCCTCAGCAGACACCACCCGGAGACATATCCAGGAGGAAGGTGGGGATGATGCACGGTGAGTGACGCACCATGTGACAAGCAGTATCGTCACATGATTTGTTTATTTCAGGCCTCACGGAGTCCTTCAAGACATGAGGGGCACATGTTAAGAAAAAGGACTTAAAATTTTTCTTTTCATACATAGAAGAATTGTGTCCATGGTTTCCTCTTGAAGGGACCATTGATGGCAAAAATGGCTTAGAGTAGGAGACTGTTTAAAAGATTATTATGAATCATTTGGCCCAGAAAAAAATGCCAGTTCCCACCTTTTCTTACTGGAACTTAATTAATGAAATTCTTAAAAGTTTTCGCTTTGACAATGGTACCTTACAACTTGTCAGGATTGGGGAAGAGATTATGCAAAAGACCTCTCGTCCCCCCTCTGCATGCCCATCATTAGTATAGACATAGAACCTTCTCAGTCTTCCCAGGACCCTGAGAACCTTCCTGGTTCCCCTCAAAATACGACCCTAATTAATAAGGCTCCAATGATTAAAAACCACCTTTATCCAGTTTTAAATCCCAGAGACTCATTGACCCCTGGGGAGGACGCTATCTTGGAGAAGGAAGCAGCTCTCTACTATTCAGAACACCCGCGACCTCTCAGGACCGTGCCACAGCCTATAGGATTTACCAAGCGAAGGTGAAAGCACCTATGTAAAACATCTTGCCTTTGAAAATGCTAACCCAGCATGTCAGAATGTTCTTCAACCACATAAGGATAAAGGGAAACTTTCTGAAGTTATTAGACTCTGTGCAGACATGGGTGCAGCCCATGCCATGGGTCTGGCTTTAGGGACCGCCTTTACCAAGGCCTTTCACAATCCTGGCTCACGTACTTGCTTTACTTGTAAACAACCTGGCCATTTTGCATGTGAGTGTCCCACAGGCAAACAAAGCCTAGGAATAGCGTCTCCTCAAACTGGGGCTTAACCGCCCCCAGCTACCCTTTTCCATAGAAGTGGTAAAGGTCATCACTGGGCCAGTGAGTGTAGATCTAAGACAAATGCCCTCACACAGCCTATTTCTTCCTACTTCTCGGGAAACTCCCTGCGGGGCCAGCCCCCGGCCACAACATCCCCCACGACAAACACAGGAGCAATAAAGTTTGTTCCCTCCTAAACTCCCAACCTACCACAAAATCCTTCTCCACAATTGCCTCCCTCCAACTAGCCACCCCAAGCAGCACAAAATTGGACCTCTGTGCTGCCACAAATACAATATTAGACCCAATGCAAGGGCCACAGATAATACCCAATGAAATTATGGGTCCCCCTCCATCTCATACATGTGCCCTTAATCTTGGAAGAGCCTCCACTACCATACAAGGTGTTCAGGTCTTCGTTGGCATTAATGATAATGATTTCACTGGAGAAATAAAAATACTGGCCACTGCTATTAATGGAGTTGCCGCCATCCCAGCAGGAACAAGACTTGCACAATTAATTCTCCTTCCCTTGGATTCAGGAGGCATTTCCAAAACCCAAACCTACCTCGGGGGACTGCCTTCTTGGGCTTCTCTGATGTGTATTGGGTTCAGCCCATTTCTCACAATAGACCCACCCTTACCTTACTTACTGAAGGAAAGGAATTCCAAGGAGTTCTAGATATTGGAGCTGATGCCACAATTATTTCTCAAAAATACAAGCCATCAGGTTAGCCCCTCACTCCATCCTTGACTGACCTTAAAGGGATAGGAAAATAAAAAAATCCTCTGGTCAGCTCTAGGTCTATTAGCTGCACTGATAAAGATGGTAATAAGTCAACTGTCACTCCTTTCGTTGATTCTGACCTCCCTGTTAACGTATAGGGAGGAGATATTTTGAGTTATTGGAAGTTATTCTCGCCAGTCCCAATTCCATGGTGACTCATCAAATGCTTCCTATGAATTTTGTTCCTGGTACAGGCCTGGGGATACTGAAACAAGGACTGGTGGAGGCTATACAACCCATACAAAAACAAATACATGTGGACTTGTGTATTCAGATTTTTAGTGTCAGTCCCTGACCCTCCTGTACCCCATGCAGATAAAATTATTTGGGAGACTCAGACTCCTGTGTTGGTGGATCAGTGGCCCCTTACCCAAGAAAAATTGGAGGCTGCCTCCACGTTAGTGCAGGAACAGCTTGCAGCCGGCCATGTAAAGCCCTCAACCTCATCATGGATTACTCATATTTTTATTATCAAGAAAAAATCAGGCAAGTGGTGCCTTTTACAATATTTGTGTGCCATTAATAAAGTTATGCGCCCGATGGGAGCACTACAGCCAGGCATTCCCACACCAGTGGCGATTCCAAAAAACTATTGTAAAATGGTTATTGACTTAAAAGATTGCTTTTTTACCATCTTTTTACATCCTGAGGATAGACCCTATTTTGCCTTTAGTCTCCCTCACATTAATTTTCAGGGCCCTATGCAGAGATTTCAATGGAAGGTTCTTCCCCAAGGTATGGCCAACAGCTCTAGTCTTTGCCAAAAACACGTTGCTCAAGCAGTAGACCCTGTGAGAGAGCGATGAGCACAAAATTATATTTTACATTATATGGATGATTTGTTAATTGCTGCACCTAATACCCATGACCTTAATAATTGTTACTTGGACTTTTACAAAACCTCACTACCTTGGGACTACAGATAGCTCCAGATAAGTTTCAAACACAGGACCCTTATACCTATTTGGGCCTTAAACTTCAAGATAATCAGATCCAAATTCCTAAAATACAACTATGTGTTTACCATCTTCACACACTTAATGATTTTCAAATATTACTGGGGGATATTCAATTGCTAGGAACATATTTAAAATTACCCACTTGTGTACTTTTGCCCCTTAATGATATTTTGATAGGTGATTCCCACCCCTCCTCCCGTCAAAAGCTTACTCCCGAGGCATGACATGCATTAAACCAAGCCACAGAAGCAATTGCCCAAAAGTTTGTTACACAAATTTCTTATAACCTTCCTCTGGTTCTGGTTATTTTCCACACTCCTCATACACCCACAGGAATATTTTGGCAGCGAGATCCACATTTTAAAAATAAAGGCTGCCCCTTGCTTTTGGTCCTTGTATCCACCACATCCTCCAAGGTTATTACTATTTATCTTGCTCAGGTAGCTTCTCTTATTTTTGAAGGTCGTTTGCTTTCTCGACAACATTTTGGCAAAGACCCTGATAATATTTTAATTCCAAATACTAAGGACCAAACCCTTACTACAATTTTTACTAGAGACATGGATCAATGGGGTATTGCCCTATCAGGCTTTTTGGGAACAATTCATAACCACATCCCCAATGACCCCGTTTTAAATTTTGTCCAGTTACATTCATTTATTTTTCCCAAAATTACTCAAAAGGCTCCCATTCCTCAAGAACTTACTGTCTTTACAGATGGTTCCAGTAATGGCCGTGCAGTCTTTGTTGTCAATAACAAGCCTACCACCTTTGATACTGTCTATCAGTCAGCTCAGTTTGTGGAATTGTTCACCATAACACAAGTTTTCATAAAGTTTTTTTGATAATCTTGTTAATATTTATACAGACAGTGCCTACATTGCTCTTTCTGTGCCCCTGCTGGAGATTTCACCCACCATTATGGCTTCTTCCAATTCCCCCTTTCTGTTTCACCAGCTTCAGCAGCTAATTCAGGCCAGAAAACATGCATTTTCCTTAGGACACATCATGACACACTCTGACCTTCTGAGCCCTCTAACACAAGGTAATGCCCAAGCTGATGCAGCAACACGTTCCATCTTTCCAATTTTTGTTGGCTCCATTCAAAAGGCCATGGAGTTACAAAATCTTCACCATCTAAATTCCCAGAGCCATCGATTACTTTGGAAAATTACCAGGCAACATGCATGAGAAATAGTAAAAGCATGCCCTGGTTGCACTGTCTCCCTCCCCATTCAACACTTGGGAGTTAACCCCCGAGGATTACAGCCCAATCAGGTTTAGCAAATGGATGTTATTCATTTTCCTGAATTTTGAAAAACCAAATATATATACGTTTCTATAGATACCTTCAGCGGCTTTAGTTTTGCATCACCACATTCTGGAGAGGCTACCAAAGATGTCCTTTCTCATCTTGTTTCAGCCTTTTTCGTAATGGGTAAACCAATACATATTAAAACAGATAAATGTCCTGCATATACCAGTGCCAAGTTTAAACAGTTTTGTGGTACCTTGCAATTTTGTCATACTACTGAAATTCCATACAACTCTCAGGGCCAAGGCATGTGGAACTTGCCCAGCTTAGCTTAAAGACTTGGCTATCCCGTCTTAAGGCTTCCGCCCTTGTATTTACCACTCCCAGGGATCGCCTTAACCATGCATTATTTGCCCTTATTTTTCTTACCTTAGACAGTGAAGGCCATTTGGCCACAGACAGACACTGGCATCCTTCGTCCAATTCTGTTCGCTCGCCTGTTATGTGGTGCAATCCCATTACAAATAAATGAAAACGCCCAGATCCTATCCTCATCAGGGGATGAGGCTCAGCTTGTGTTTTGGACAAAGAGCAAGCATCCCCAAGATGGTTACCAGAATGCCTGGTTAAACAGGTAAATTACTTACCTCAACCCAGGGACGGAGGCCTTCCACCTGAGGACAAATTTTCCTCCATTTCAGATACAGCCAAGAATCTGTGCGAGGATCCTGCTTAAGGCACTTCTGCTGAACAGGTTTGAACACGGAGACCTTGGACCTCCAATTTCCAACATCATGGAGTACCTTTTTGCCCCCCCCCCGTGAATGCAAAGGAGGATTTTGGACTGAGGCTCCCACTAGTTGGACCCAGACTGCTGACTGCATGACTAAGGTGACTTACCTCCGTGCCAAGGTTGATCATAATCTCGGAGGAGTTCATCAGCCTAAATGGGTATGTGTTAACAAGCCAAAGATTATTCCCCCTAGTACAAGTAAAGCTCTCCAAAATTGTTCTGCAACTTGTACGCATACCCAGGCGATGCATGTCTCTTGTAATGTGTCGGCTTCACTTTGTGTTAATAAACAGGGAGAACAATTTTTTGAAGTCTCCCTAACTAAAACTCATGCAGCAGGGGGACCACTATTCATTATACCCCCATTCTCTTTGACCATTAAGGAGATGGCAAATACACCAAGCTACAGTCAGCTGGGTGCCAAGGCACTGTCGGAAAAGGTTCCTACTGGCCCATTAAGGCCCCTACAGGGGTCTCTGATGGTGGAGGACCCACTTATTCTGTCAAGCATCCTCAGATAATCAAACTTTTGAAACCCCAAATCCCTGAGCTCACATATCATCCCTTAATGTAGCCTAAATCCCAGTTCCCAGGTTTAGATACCAATACATTAGATATTTTGCAAACTACATTCTCCTAGCTTAATAATTCGAACCCCACCCTTGCTGGTGATTGCTGGCTCTGCATGACAGCAGGGGCAATCATGCCTATGGCAGTTCCTATTAATTCTATCATGGACAATGATAATACATGCCAACCCGGATTTCCCTTTAAAGTACAGCCTATAGGCACTTTTACATTATTTCTTTTAGGCGCGATGCAGAATAATACCTATGATACTGATGTTCGACTTACTTCCTTTGGAAATTGCTCAACAGTATAAAATTATTCCTCACCCACCCCATCTCTTTGTTCCTCCAATGGCACAGTTTTTATGTGTGGAGGAAACTCGGCCTTCCCACGCTTCCAGCGAATTGGACCATTGGTTGTGTTCTTGCTTTATTACTCCCTGATATAACTATTGTCCCAGGAGATGAACCTCTACCAATTTCTAGCCTAGACACTTTAGTCAAAAGACATAGGTGGGCAATACAGGCTTTACCACTCATTGCCAGCCTTGGAATAACAGCTGCTGTGGGCACAGGTACAGTGGCTTAGGCACGGCTATTCACTCTTACCATCGCCTGTCTCAACAACTTATAAATTATGTACAAACTTTATCAGGAACCTTTAAAGATTTGCAGGACCAAATAAATTCCCTGGCAGAAGTGTTCCTTCAAAACAGACGGGGCTTAGATTTGCTGACAGCTAACCAGGGAGGTATTTGCTTAGCCTTAGGGGAACGATGCTGCTTTTATGCCAATAAATCAGGCATAGTACGCATTAAAATTAAGCAGCTTCAAGAAGATCCAGAAAAGAGACAAAGGGAACTATTTGAAAATCCCCTCTGGATTGGGCATAATGGATTTCTACCCTACCTTCTTCCCCTATTAGTCCCTTTGTTGGTTTTACTTTTAATGGTGTCCATAGGCCCCTGCATTATAAAGAGGCTGGTACAATTTATTAAAGAACAGATTAATATTTTGGTTTCTAAGCCCATACAGGTCCACTATCATGGTCTGGAGATGGAAGACAGCACTGCCAACATTTAAAAGAATGTTCAACCCTTCTCACAGGCTTATTAAGTTTACATCCCCACAGATCTCTCTTTCTTACAGAAAACTATAAGTAACAGCTCTGAGCAACCATCTTCTACCCTTGCAATAAGGGTTCGTTCTCCATGGGCCCTTCCGCTTGGGGGAGGACACACCCTTGGAATGAGCACGTTAGGCCATAATAACGGAGGGTCCAGGAAGGACTGCAGGAGGATGGATCCACGGATCCCCAAACACAAGACCTCTGAATGACACGCTCTGGTGCATGGCGGTTGGCATGCTATCCCCTTAAAGACGTCTCCTCCAAAAACATGCCAAAGCCAACACGAAATCTCCTAGGAAAGATGCTCGCTCAAATCAGGAGATATTCTAAGGCATTCTAGAGAAACAGAGCCACTATCACCCCCTAAATCCATGGCCTGTAAGGTATGGTCGAATATTTTATATAGCAAAAGGGGAGATGTCAGGGGCTAGAAGGAAGTTCTCCTTCAAAAAATAGACTGACACAAGAAACATCCCCCTGGGACACAACCTGCCTGGGAGACATCCCACAGCCATCTATCTCCTTTTGACATCCGGCTACCATCTGTCTACCTGAAACATCCTGAGGTTATCTCACCCTGTGAAGACATCCAGCAACTGCCGATAAGAGAGCTTTCCCATCCGCAGCATATAAATACCCTCTGAGAATAATAAAAGTTTGCAGCATGATCAGAACTCCTGTCTTGCTGTCATCTCTCGTGTCTCTTGTCCCTTCATTCCTCCCCAACTAGGATCGACACCCAAGTTGATGTGTCCTGCCAGCCGGGCCATCTGACACTAACCCATAACCTCCTAGACTCTGATGACAAATCCTAATATGATGGAGAAAAATAACCCAAACAGAATAGAAATACAAGCAGTTCAGAGGAGGCATGGTGTATAGTTGCACTTGCCTTTTGCATGATATAGGGTAGGTGTTATAAATCTAGTTAATTTTTAATTGAAATAGTTCTCCATGTGTTTTTAAAGTTAACAAATATGTGAATTCCTGTCTCCCTTTCTCTGTAGCCGATTCAGCACATGTATTTTTATATGCACATATAGAATCCTACCTGGTATCAGATGTACATTCTTGTGAGGTGGCTGACTTGGAAGATACAAATTGTGAGAAGAGATCACTCCTCCTAAACGCCGTTGGAACAGAAAATTCAACCTATGGGTGAGCCTCCTAGTAGAACAACATTATACATAAATCCATGTTCAGTAAATTAAATATTTTTGCATCTGTGGATGATATATACTTCATGATGAATTTCGATTGGCATATATATTGCTACATTTTATTGCCTGGGTGTGTGTGTTGTGTGTGTGTGTGTGTGGGTGTATATATATATATATATATATATATATATATATATATATATATATATATATATACACTCTCCAAATATTTCAAAATATGAAATATATGTGTCTTACATATACTACCTAAATTCATTCATGTTCATGTATGTGGATTTATAATCAACTTTTCACAATATTATTCTCAGAAATATTCATCCACCTGAATTACATATTTGTTTTATAGTACTGAAAACTAACTTCAGTGAGTGGTGCATACAATCCTAATATTTCTACAGTAACTGACCCAGTTTAACATCAATGCAACTAGATTCCTCTTGGATATGATGTCTATGTTGAAGTTCATTTTATTCAACACTGGTACATTACTATTTGTTCAGTTTATACACATCATAGGATATATATTTCATCAACAACTTCAATAATTTATAGGATTTTGATTCACTTTCAATCATTTCCTGATTCAGAACACATGTATTCCTCCAGGTTACATGATTGTTTTTTCATGAGACTTCTTTCCAAACGCTTTTTTTTTCGATTTCCATAATCATTTTGAAGAAAAACTGACACACTCTTCATGATAAACCATAACCCTAATATTACCATTAGATGTATTTCTGGTTGGAATGAATGATTGCATATAAATATACGATTTTCTGTTTATTTTCAGATATCAATTCAATCGAATATTTAAAGTTGGAACAAGTTATAATATTTAATCACAGTATCGTCTATTCATAAATTATCTCTATGTTCATAGACACAGAGTAAATCTATTTGTAACCCCAATACTAATTTTTTCATCTTCAAAATGTTGCTCCCAGAAATGGTGGAAGAAATACTCATGTCACCTAATCTACATATACATTTTATCACAGTAATATTCTGGACACAAAAAGAAGAGGTCACACTTATGATTGTATCAAAGCCTAAATGAAAAGTGAGCATAGATTACTGAAAACATTCATGTCCAGTGTGCCTAATGCTCTCAAATGTCAATCCTATTGGTGACTACATATTTGTTTCTTCTTAAGACTATATTTTGAACCTCAACCCTGTTGCAAATGTCTAATCCTATCACTCAATTTATACTTTGCCTGATTTCCTAATGTCTCTATTGATGTCTGCTTACCTAAATATTTTCCCCAGTTCACCATTGTGACTGACCCTTCACGTGTGCTGACATTTACATTCACTCTCTACCCGATACACTATTGCTAAAGAACTTTTGGTCCAAATTCTGTACTCAGTCTTCTTCTGAAACTTATCGAATATCTTCCTAATCCTACCGACTATCCCTGTTCTAGTGGATGTTCACTTCTACATTCAATCATCCAAGGTACAAGGTCCTATGCCATTGATTATCGATTTATCTGAAACACCTGTGCAGAACGTATATCAAAGCTAAGTATCCCAATCAATAGCGCAATGCCCTTCTGGGCTTCAAATCTTACCTAGATTTTTGTTTTCATACTTATATTTCACCTATATATTCTTATAAATATCACAGGTTCCCAATACCATTATTCATCAATTAGAATAATTCCTAACCCAAATCAAACCTGTTATTAACCCTAACCATACACTGTTCCCTCAATCTAACTTTACAGAAGAGCAGGGACCAAGTTGGTCTTACAATACAGGAATGTAGAGAATCTTCCACCTGTTGTAAAACTCAAAGGTCCATGAAGAAGTGATCCCTGGAGAAGATGTAGGCAGCCATGAAGGACCTGAGAGAGCAAACGTCATCTTCCATTGCAAACAACCTGGTCAGGATGAAGGGTTGTGTCTGAATCAGCCTCTCTGTTCATAATGTAGAGAAGATGGACACAAACAGTCCTTTTTGGAGACCTGTTCCTGGGTGCCTATGGTTCATATACCATTCTAACTTGTGAAAGTGTCACAGGAAGTAGGAGAAGCCTCGATCTCATGGGACCCTTGGAAGCAACTGTTAGGACAAAGTGGTTGCCAAAGCAGTGACCTCATTCAGTTCCTGAAGGAAGTGACCTCACCTCACTTCCTTGGTCATGGAACTCTCGGTACTTGGGATCCAGGAAGCAAGGTACCAAGAGCCTGTCCCAGTCCCAGTCCCAGTGGGCTCACTTGTTTGGATTTACCAAGGACAGAGTCAGTCTTTCATGGTACCTACAGATATGAGGATGGCCAACTGCCAGGAAAACTCAGAAGAGGGGCCTTTCCTGAGAAAGCAGATAGTGGCTCACCGCTGGCTCCTGACAAGTTCACAGATTTGGTGTTTTCCGGGGAACATAAGTTGGCCCACCAGTCAGAAGACACTCTGGATAGTCACAGACATACTTTGTAGAAGGTGGTGCCTCTGTGGTTGTCGGTGTGGGTTTGTGGTTTTGTCTCATGTTCTGAGAATAGGTAGGAAAGGCGGTTTGTTTGGTTTGGAGTGAACTGTTTATAGTAAGTCGTTTGGCAAGCAAGTGTTTCTATGTCTGTGTATCCCACTATGTGCATGGTTTTAGATATTAGAAAACTGAATGCATCAATTGTTGTCTCCTGTCTAGCAGAAAGCTTCCCAGCATTCATCCTGCCGAATTTATGAATGGATTTCAGCTTGCCTGATCGATGGGCAACATGTGGTATCTTCCAAAATTCCTGCATTCTTCATGAATTCTGGCTACTCTCCAGAATAGGCTCATGGTTTTGTGTCCAAGATATGTAGCAGTTCCAAGCCCTGTGACATGGCCATGTACTGGATAGCTAAAGGGAATGTCGAGCATCTCAGAAAACTCAGATATAAGTGTGACCATGATAGTCTCAGTGGAGAAACCCTGCTTTGGGCCTTTTGCTTACCTATTGTTCTGTTGCCCTGAATGTCAGGAAGGTCTTTGCCTCAAGACATCCGTTTGTGAAGCCTGAAGAAAACAGGTTCAAATGGAAATGAATGGACATCACCTGTGGATATTTGCTTAATTCCTTTGAAAATGGAAGTGTCTGAATCAGCCTCTTGGCCCTGTGTGAGGCCGTGGCTTAGATTCTCAACCCCTGAAGAATCTAAAGAAACATCACATGTGTGCATCCAAAACAAAAATGGCCAAAATTGCAGTTATTGTGGATGAAGTCTCTCCCCATTCTCTGTAAGGTTCCTGACCTCCATCAAGTTAGAATAGGGATCCATTGGGCCAAATCATTTCTTCAAATCCCTAAATTGCTTGAGTTTTCCCGTGACTACAATTCACATAAAGAATCCAAACTGCACAGTCAATACGCCTCAAATTGGAGAAGCAGAGAAGTATTAACAGCAGGCCTATTTGAACACTCCTGGTTCACAGGAATGGTGTCCAGGCCACCCTGAATTTAGGCAAATTAGGGGCAAGAGAGATTATTTAGGAGACTGTCTTGGGCTTCGCCCCTCATGGAAATTTCCAGCGATAGGTTATGATGAGTGTCTATATAAAAGAACATGAGGGCCATGTGGGATTGTTTTGCTTTTAATTGTGGTTGTTAGTGTGGTGATTGGAAGAGATGACTGGGTCCACCTTGACATGAACTCTGGTGTTTTTCCCCTTAGAGACTGAGTTCTGGAACTGACCTCAGAAAAGTATTGCCATTAATTGTGTTGGGATTTTAGAAGGCCATGCATGAGAGTCGCCCTTGGAAACTGAGATCAAGGCCCAGGGTGGCTTTCAACAGAGCACTGGGAATCACAGCCAAGATATCACATAATTTTCTTCTGAAAGACTTGGCAGCCGTAGTTGAGAGTCAAAAGTCACATGGACATCACATTGTAGAACTCAATGGGCCTGGCTTCATTTGACCTTTTGGCCATTCTTTGGGAAGCATTGCCTGTGAGATTTCTCCAGAGCTTTCATTTAAATGAGCTTCGTCAACATTAATGGTTCTGGAATGAACTGAAACTCACAGTGCCTCCACCTTCATTGTTGAAATATGGCTAGAAAAATACCATGAAATTTTTGAAATTTCCATGACCAGCTGGCACAGGAGAACCTTTGGATTTCCTGTTGCTGATCATGAGTATAACAGACACTGCCTTGATTGACTGGTTTTAATGAAAATTGTGTAAAACAGAGATGCCAATAAGTTGGAGCCTGATTATTAGTGGGCCTAGAGCAGTGGTAGGCAGGTGTGTGATAAAACATCTGTGGTGGGGCCATGTGGATCTGCCATTGGCTTTCAAATGGCTTGTGACTGACATGATGCAGCCAGCAGTCCCTTCTAAGTAAAGGCATCTTGTTATTTGGAGAGGTTTCAGGGCAATGTTCAGAATCGATTTGCTATCGTCAATGGGGCAAGCTATGTGATATAGAAGCATGGTTGGTGCATTCTCCTGCAGAAATTGAAATACCACACGTGACAGAACTCCCTCCTGCACTGTGTCCCAGTTGAACTCCGTGTATTTCATGAAGCAAATACCAAACTCCCATTGTAGCAGCAAGAAACACCATGAAAATTGGAGGATGAACAAATGGCTTCACAGTCCACACAGGGAGACACTTAGAACCCAGTGGCCACAGTTTACCTACAAAGATCAAATTCAGGACTGCTGCCTCATGTTCATTGGAAAATAAGAAACTATGTTTTACAGGTCACATAGGTGCAGACCCAGCTTTGATGATCTCACTACAAAGGAAGCTAAAGCTCCTGATAACAACATATGTTTCAAGTGACCAAACTCAGAGGCAATTTCTCAAGAAGTCTTTAGGCCAGCAGAGCTCCATGTTTGTGGAGTGTTCACCCTGTCCCTTACTTTTGGAAACTCCTCTACCACCTCCAAGGTAGTGAACTCCTTAGCATATTCCATTCCAGATAAGTATTCACTGATTTTCTAACTCTTCTCCTCTAATTATGTCTTACTTGGGGCGAAGATAATGTCAAGCCATTGTTCTGGAGGAGTGGGAAGATTTTGTGTAGCACATATTTGCATACACATTGGATTCATTTTCCAATTTTCCATTCGAAATACTGAATCCCTGACTCTAACCCCTACCCTACTAGACTCTGACTACTAATCGTAATATGATAGAGAATAAAAACTAAAACAGAATAGAAATACAAGCAGTTCAGAGGAGGCATGGTATATAGTTGGAATTGCCTTTTGCATTATATAGGTTAGAAGTTATAAATCTAGTCAATTTTTTGTTGAAATAGTTCTCCGTGTGTTTTGAAAGTTAACAAATATGTAAATTCCTGTCTCCCTTTCTCTGCAGCCTATTCAGCACATGTAATTTTATATGCACATATAGAATCGTACCTGGTATCACACGTACATTTTTGTGAGGTGACTGACTTGGCAAATACAAATTTTGAGAAGAGATCACTCCTCCTAAATGCTGTTGGAACTGAAAATTCAACCTATGGGTAAGCCTCCTAGTTGAACAACATTATACATAAATCCATGTTAAGTATATGAATATTTTTGGGTCTGTGGATGATATGTATTTCATGATGAATTTCAATTGACATATATATTGCTAGTTTTTAATGTCTGTGTGTGTGTGTGTGTATATGTATATATATATATATATATATATATATATATATATATATATATATACTCTCTGGATTTTTCAAAATATGAAATATCTGTGTCTTATTATGCACTCCCTAAATTCATTCATATTCATGTATGTGGATTTATAATCCACTTTTTAAAAAATTAATCTCAGAAATATTCATCCACCTGAAATACATATTTTTTCCTAGTACTGAAACAGTTTTCAGTAAATGGTGCATCCATATCCTAATATTTCGGCATTGCAAGATGACTGTGAAGACCGTGTATCACACCCAGTGTACCCTGCCACTGCGCAGGTGAATAACGAGTTAGAACGATGAAAAACTATCTTGTTAGGATTTTACAGGAAAATGGGTGTTTACCGAAATCTAGAAGAATGATTTCCACCACCGAGGTCCGGTAATTGAGTCTCAAACACAAGCCACTTGTGCAACCGGAGATCCATTCTGATTTATCCGCGTGACCTGCCCCGTGTCTACAAATGGTGAGGCACCACCGAGAAGCGACCAGCAAGCAGGGAGAAACGTTGCTGCAGATTCTGTGGAATCCTGCTGGCTGAGCATCCACTGAGCCCCCAGCTGAATTTGGGATTTCAGACGGGAAAGTTAGCAGTACATTTCTATCCCCCAAAGTGGAAACTCCACAAAGGAAACCAGCAGCCACCATCTTGGAGAGCTGAAGTAACCACCACCACTCCCAGACAGATTGCAACAATAAAACAGGTGTGTGTTTCTCAGCTCATCTCACATACAGAGGAAAATTCGCATAAAATCTCTCCTAGGCTTTTGGGGGAGGGATAATCAGAGCAAGTCTGCATAAAGACTGGGGGAAAACTAGAGGCACCTGACCTTCATCTCCCCTTCCCATCAGCGGCAAAAATAAAACTTGTCTAGCCAGTGCGGGGCGAGGGGCAAGCAGAAAATATTAAAACAATAGAGTTCCAGGGTTCACAATAGACACCCTCCCCACCCAACAAACGGCAGACCCGGAGAACAGTTTGAGCTGCCGAGAAGCATCACTCAGGAGAAATCTGGTCTAGCAGGAGAAATCAGGACTAGCAGGATAAACCAGGGGACTAGAGGCCAGGCCCTCCTGACTGGGTGGCTGGAGAATGCCAGACCGCTGCCAGTGTGACTGGGCAACTGGAGACCACCTTCCTGCCGGCGCCAGCCCACCTGCTGACGGCATGTCTTGATGGCTGGAGAACGCTCGCCTGCCGACGACCGAACGCGCAACTGTGTGGCTAGAGATCACCCACCCGCCGGCGACAGCCCATCCGCTGCCCGCGCTACTGGGTGGCTGGAGACTGCCGGCATGCCAGCGACCGGGTGCTGAAACCAACAAGAGACAATCCAGTCCACCCCCCCAATTCGGACACTCCGGCAAGGAGCCTGGGGCCCACCACAGCAGAGAGGTGACATCACTGGAGCTCGGCTGTCAGAATTCCTTAACAGCGAAATCCACTTAAGCAGGCATAGTCTAGCAACACAAAGGAGAGAAAACAGAGATATATAAACCCATAACAAATCTATAGAAGAGAGCAGAAACACAGCAATCAAATAGAGCCAGAAAATAACGTGAACATCATGAAAAAACAAGGGGAAAAAAAGGTGTAGAAACAATGAAGGACAACTTAATACTACAGGAGAACCTAGAAGCATCAGAAACAGGGATAGGGAAAAAACTTAAGTCATACCTAACTCAGATGGAAAGGAATAATAGAGAAGACATGAGGCAGCAAGTCCAAGAAATAAAAGTATATTTTGAAAATGAATTAAACAACCTAATTCAAATGGCAAAGAACAAGGTTTACCAGGAGATAGAGATCTTTTAAAAAATCATACAGTAATTCTAGAAATGCAGGAAACTATAAACCAAATTAAAAACTCAAACAAGAATATTTCAAATAGACTAGATCAAGTAGAAGTCAGAACATCAGATAATGAAGACAAAGTTTGTCAACTTGAAAAGAATATAGTCAACACAGAAAACATGCTTAAATCCCATGAGCAACTATTCAAGAGATATGGGATGTCATAAAAAAACCAAAATTGGGAGTCATCGGGATAGAAGAAGGCATAGAGATTCAAACCAAAGGAATGGACAACATATTAAATGAAATAATTCTAGAAAACATCCCAGAGATGAAAGATGGAATGGATTGCCATATCCTGGAAGCCTACAGGACCTCAAACATTCAAAACCATAATAGACAAACTCCAAGACATATAATTATGAAGATAGCCAACATACAGAACAAGGAGAGAATATTAAAAGCTACGAGAAAAAGTAGGCAGATAACATTCAGGAGTAAACCAATTAGGTTAACAATTGATTTTTCATCACAGACTTTGAAAGCGAGAAGATCTTTGAACAATGTATTTCAAACACTGAAAAATAATGGATTCCAACGAAGAATACTGTATCCAACAAAATTAAGCTTCAGATTTGACAATGAAATTAAGTCTTTCTTGATAAACAAAAGCTAAAAGAATTCGCAGACAGAACACCAGCACTGCAAAGCATTTTGAGCAAAATACTACAAGAAGAGGAATTGAAAAATAGTGCCCAAAACTAACAGTGGGAGGTATCTCAGTAAAGGGGTAAGAAAATAACCAAAAAGTAAAAACTACCCAAATTAAAATAAATAAATAAATAAACATGACTGGAAGTATAAATCATATTTCAATTGTAACCTTAAATGTTAAAAATCTAAACTCACCAATCAAGAGACATAGGCTAGTAACCTGGATCAAAAAAATAAATCCAACAAAATGCTGCCTTCAGGAGACTCTTTTGATAGGTAAAGACATACACAGGCTGAAAGTGAAAGGTTGGGAAAAATCTTACCACTCACATGGCCCTCGGAAGCAAGCAGGAGTGGCCATACTCATATCATATAAAATCAACTTCAAACCTACGTTAATCAAAAGGGATAAAGTAGGACACTATATATTGTTAAAAGGAACCATCCACCAACAAGACATAACAATTATCAATTGGTATGCACCAAACAATTGAGCTGCAACGCTTATAAAACAAACTCGCCTCAAGTTCAAGAGTCAAATAGACTACAACACAATAATTATGGGTGACTTCAACACACCGCTCTCGCCATTAGACAGATCCTCTATAAAAAACTGAATAAAGAAACTATAGAATTCAACAGCACAATCAATAACCTTGACTTAACCGACATATATAGAATATATCAACCATCATCAAGTGGATACACTTTATTCTCAGCAGCACATGGATCCTACTCCAAGTTAGACCATATATTATGCCATTGGGCAACTCTTAGTAAATATAAAGGCGTGGAGATAATACCATGCACCATATCTGATCATAATGGAATGAAACTGGAAATCAATGAGATTAGAAGGAAGGAAAAATCCTACATCACATGTAAAATGAACAATATTCTACTGAATGATCAATGGGTTACAGAAGACATAAAGGAGGAGATAAAAAAATTCTTAGAATCAAATGACAATACAGACACAACATACTGGAATCTATGGGACACAAAGAAGGCAGTTTTAAGAGGGAAATTCATTTCTTGGAGTTCTTTCCTCAAAAAAAGAATAAAACAAGAAATAAATAAACTCACAGTACACATCAAAAACCTAGAAAAGGAAGAGCAAAACAACAGCAAATGTAGTAGAAGACAAGAAATAATTAAAATTGGAGCAGAAATCAACGAAACTGAAACAAACAAAAAAAAAACATTGAAAAAATTGATAAAACTAAAAGTTGATTCTTTGAAAAAATAAATAAGATTTACAGGCCCTTAGCCATGCTAAGGATGAGAAGAAGAGAGGGAACTCAAATTACTAACATACGGAATGAAAAAGGCAATATCACAACAGACAGTACACAAATACAGAAGATAATTAGAAAGTATTTTGAAATCCTATATTCCAATAAAATAGAAGATAGTTATAATATCGATAAATTTCTTAAGTCATACGATCTGCCCATATTCAGTCAAGAAGACACACACAATTTTAACAGACCAAAAACAAAGAAAGAAATGGAAGAAGCCCTCAAAAGACTACCAATCAAAAAAAGCCCTGTACCTGATGGGTATACAGCGGAGTTCAACAAAACCTTCGAAGAAGAATTAATACCAATACTATTCAAGCTATATCAAGAAATGGAATAATAAGGAGCTCTTCCAAATTCATTCTCGGAGTCCAAAATCACCCTGATCCCAAAACCAGACAAAGACACCTCAAAAAAGAAAACTACAGACCAATATCTCTAATGAAGTTGGATGCAAAAATTCTCAATAAAATCCGTGTGAATTGAATACAAAAACATATCAAAATAGTTGTGCACCATGATCAAGTAGAATTCATCCCTGGAATGCAAGGCTGGTTCAATATACGGAAATCAATAAATGCTACTCACCACATCAATAGACTTAAGGACAAGAACCATATGATCATCTCGATAGATATAGTAAAACATTCAACAAAGTTCAGCATCCCTTTATGTTCGAAACACTAGAAAAACTAGGGATAACAGGAACTTACCTCAACATTGTAAAAGCTATATATGCTAAACCTCAGGCTAGGACCATCCTAAATGGAGAAAACTGAAGGCATTCCCTCTGAAATCTGGAACAAGACAGGGATGCCCTCTATCACCACTTCTATTCAATTTAGTTCTTGAAATACTAGCCAGAGCAATTAGACAGACAAAAGAAATTAAAGGCATAAAAATAGGAAAAGAAGAACTTGAATTATCGCTATTTGTGGATGACATGGTAATATATTTAACAGACCCAAAAGGGTCTACAAAGAAACTGCTAGAGTTAATAAATGAAGGATATAAAACCAACATGCATAAATCAAAGGCATTTCTGTATATCAGCAACAAAACTTCTGAAATGGAAATGAGGAAAACCACTCCATTCAAAATATCCTCAAAGAAAATAAGATACTTGGAAATCAACCTAACAAAAGAGGTGAAAACCACAGAACCCTAAAGAGAGAGATAGAAAAAGATCTTAGAAGATGGAAAAATGTACCCTGTTCATGGATAGGCAGAACTAAATTCATCAAAATGGCGAAATTACCCAAAGTTCTCTACATGTTTAAAGCAATGCCAATCAAAATCCCAACGGCATTTCTTGTAGAAATGATAAAGCAATCATGAAATTCATATGGAAAAACAAAAGACACAGAATAGCAAAAGGAATTCTAAGCAGGAAGTGTGAATCGGGAGGTATAGCGATACTAGAGTTCAAACTTTACTACAAAGCAAGAGTAACAAAAACAGTGTGGTACTGGTACCAAAACAGGCAGGTGGACCAATGGTATAGAATGGAGGACAGAGAAACCAATCCACAAAATTACAACTTTCTTATATTTGATAAAGTGGCTATAAACATGCAATGGATGAAGGATAGCATCTTCAACAAATGGTGCAGGGAAAATTAGAAATCCATGTGCAACAAAATGAAACTGAATCCCTTTCTCTCACCATGCACAAAAGTTAACTCAAAATAGATCAAGGAGCTAGATATCAAATCAGAGACACTGTGTCTCATAGAAGAAAAAGTTGGCTATGATCTATATACTGTGGGGTCGGGCTCCAAATTCTTTAATAAGACATCAATAGCCCAAGAGTTAATAACAAGAATAAACAAATGAGACTTACTTAAACTAAAAAGTTTTTTCTCAAGAAGAGAAACAATAAGAGAGGTAAATAGAGAGCCTACATCCTGGGAACAAATTTTTACCCCTCACACTTCAGATAGAGCCCTAATATCCAAAATATACAAAGAACTCAAAATATTAAACAATAAGATAACAAATAACCCAATCAACAAATGGGCCAAGGACCTAAACAGACACTTCACAGAGGAGGACATACAATCAATCAACAAGTACATGAAAAAATGCTCACCATCTCTAGCAGTCTGAGAAATGCAAATCAAAACCACCCTAAGATACCATCTGACTCCAGTAAGATCAGCAGCCATTATGAAGTTAAACAACAATAAGTGTTGGCGAGGATTTGGGGAAAAGGATACACTTGTACACTGCTGGTGGGACTGCAAATTGGTGAGGCCAATTTTGAAAGAAGTATGGATATTCCTGGAAAAGCTGGAAATGGATCCACCATTTGACCCAGCTATCACCCTTCTTGGAATGTTCTCTCAGGATCTTAAAATAGCGTACTATAGGGATACTGCCACATCAATGATCATAGCAGCACAATTCACAATAGCTAGACTGTGGAACCAACTTAGATGCCCTTCAATAGATTAATAGATAAAAAAAATGTTGCATCTATACACAATGGAGTATTACACAGCACAAAAAATGACAAAATCATAGAATTTGCAGGGAAATGGATGGCATTAGAGCATATTATGCTAAGCGAAGCTAACCAATCCTTAAAAAACAAATGCCAAATGTCTTCTCTGTTATAAAGAGAGCAAATAAGAACAGAACAGGGAGGAAGAGCATGAGGAAAAGATTAACATTAAACAAAGACGAATGGGGGGAGAGAAAGGGAGAGAGAAGGGAAAGCTTATGAAAATTGTAGGAAACTCTCAATGTTACACAAAATTGCATATAAGATGTTGTGAGGGGAAGTGAGGGGGAAACAATGGAGAGAATTGAACAATAGCAGATGAGGTAGAGAGGGAAGATGGGAGGGGAGGAGAGGGTGGATAGTAGGGGATAGGAAAGGTAGCAGAATACAACAGTCACTAATATGCCATTATGTAAAAATGTGAATGTGTAACCGATGTGATTCTACAATTCGTATTTGGGGAAAAAATGGGAGTTCATAACCCAATTGAGTCAAATGTATGAAAGATGATATATCTTGAGCTTTGTAATGTTTTGAACAACCAATAAAAATAAATAAATAAATAAAGGTTTAAAATTTAGTGGGAAGAAATCAGCTAAAAATGGGTTCAGATGTATTCATTTTGCTATACAGAAACTTTGTTTTGTGAATATCACAAATTTATTTTACCAGAAAATGCACATAAATTGAGATTAAAGGATAATTCACCTAACTTCATGAAAAATTCATAGCATTTTCTACACTTTTCATATTTCATTTTTTTCGTGAATATTTTGTCATGGACAAGGTCTAGTCTTAGGCTATTCTTCCAGAATACTACCTCATCTGACAAGTTCGTACAATGTGTTGGATTGTTCTTTTCATCTTTTATTTAATAGTTTCTAGCTGATAATGTGTATTTTTTCTTATCTTTATTTGGACATACAAACCTAACTATATCTTTGCATTTTATGTTTTACTGGGGAAGAGACTCATCAAAAGCTCTGTGTTATATGTATCAACAATCAAACATCTAGAGCATACAATTATTCTTAATTTTGCATGAAAATAAATTTGTACCATTTTTCTTATAAAGATGTAGTATTATTAATAATGTCCCTACTGTAATAAGTAACTACTTACAAGAAGAATTAAACAATTGACTTTATATCAATTTTGAACATGAAAAGTACTAAAATAAGTATTTGGCAATTAATACACAATTGATAGAAATTGAAATCACAAGAAAGCCATTTAAAATGTCAGTGCATATGGTCCTTAAATAATAGGTTGTTCAAATAAAATTTCTCTAATTCATAAGAGTTAATATGCCACATTACAGCTTAATGTGATATAAAACTTTAAATTATCAGTATTGATAAATAAGAATGATACCTGTTTACTTAAATATGTTTATTTGATTTTCACTGTAAGATGTTAATTATGGAAGAATTGAGAATTAAGAAAGACTTGGTCTATATTATTTCTAACAGGAAAATCAAAGTACTTTTAAATATATATATATATATATATATATATATATATATATATATATATATATATATATATATATAATATATGTAATGCATATGCATGAATATAGATACATATGTATAATAAATGTATTGTAATATATCTATCAGGTGATTATAATTTTTAAATTTTCTCAAGAAAAAGAATGACTATAAAAAACAGTCTTAAATTTAAATTTCATAGCATACTACTGTTTGTAATGACATGAGAGAAAAATAGATATGGAGGGGAAACCAAAAAGGAAGGGAGAGAAGGGGGAAAATGAGGAAGAAAGTGAGTAAAGAAGAGGGACATGAGTGTATGATGTTAAGATAGAAGTGGAGGGGCTGGGTTTGTGGCTCAGAGGTAACATGCTTATCTAGCATGTGTGAGGCACATGGTTCTATTCTCAGCACCACATACAAATAAACAAAATGAAGGTCAATCAACAACTGAAAAAATAAAAAAAGAAAAAAAAAGAAATATTACGAAAATTCCAAGCTTTGATGAATGTTAAATAAAAAAAAATATGTTACATAGCCTTATGTAATTTCTAGACTATCCAAAATAGTCACTAAATGTTAGATTATTAGTGCTATAACTAAAAATCCATTGATCTTTCCTCTACATTCTGTGGCATGCTAGTGCTAAAATAAATTGTATTATTAATTCCCCCCCCAAATCCTAATATTTCTACAGTAACTGACCCAGTTGAACATCAATGCAAGTAGACTCTATGAGACATGATGTGTATTTTGACGTTCATTTTTATTCAACACTGGTACATTACTATCTTCAGTTTATGCACATCATAACATATATGTTTCATCAAAATTTCTCAAATTTATAGGCATTTGTTTCACTTTCAATCACTTCCTGCTTGAGAACACATGTATTCCTCCATGTTTCATAACTGCTCTTTTCATGAGACTTCTTCCCAAAAACATTATTTTCGATTTCCATTATCACATTTGAAGCAAAACGCACAAACCCGTCACAATAAACCATAACACTAATATTACCATTAGATGTATAACTGGTTGGAATGAATGGTTGTATATCAATATAAGATTTCTTACTTAGTTTCAGATATCAATTCAATCCATTATTTAAAGTGGAACCAGTTATATTATTTATTCACAGTACAGTCTATTCACGAATTATCTCTATATTCATAGACACAGGTACACCTCTTTGTACCCCCAATACTAATTTATACGTCCTCAATATATAGCTCCCAGAAATGGTGGAAGAAATACCCATGTCACCTGATCTCCATATACATTTTATCACAGAAATATTCTGGACACAAAAAGCAAAGGTCACACTTATGATTGTACAAAACCTAAATGGAAAGTGAACATGGATTACTAAAAACATCCATGTCCAGGTTGCCTAATGCTCTCAAATGAAAATCCTATTGGTGACTACATATTTGTTTCTTCCAAAGATTATATATTCAAACTCAAACATGTTGAAAATGTCTAATCCTGTCACTCACTTTATACTTTGCCTGATTTTGTAATGTCTCTATTGATATCTGCTTTCCTACATATTTTCCCCAGTTAATCATTGTGACTTCCTCATCACATGTGCTGATATTTACATTCACTCTCTTAGCGATACCCTAGTTCTAAAGAACTTTTGTTCCAAATCCTACACTCATTCTTCTTCCTAAACCTACCGACTATCTTCCTAATCCTACCGACTATCACTTTTTGACTGGATGTTCTCTTCTACATTCAATCATCCAAGGTGAAAGGTCCTATGCCATTGTATATCGATTTATCTGAAACATCTGTGCAGAATGTAATTCAACGCTAAGTATCCCAATCAAGGGACAAATGAAGTTCTGGGCTTCAAATCTTACTTAGATTTCTGTTTTCGTACATATATTTCACCTCTATATTCTTATAAATATCACAGGTTCCCAATACCATTATTCATCCAGCAGAATGGTTCCTAACCCATATCGAACATGTTAATAACACTAATCATACACTGTTCCCTCAATCTAACTTTACTGAGGAGCAGCGACAGTGTTGGTCTTACAATACAGGAATGTATGGGATCTTCCACCTGCTGAGAACATCAAAGGTACATGCAGAAATGATCTCTGGAGAAGATGTAGGCAGCTATGAAGGACCTGAGAGAGCAAAAGACATCTCCATGGCAAAGAACCTGGTAGGATGAAGGAATGTGTCTGAATCAGCCTCACTCTTCTTAATGTAGAGTAGACCAAACCAGGCCTGTGTGGAAAGCTCTTCCCAGGTGCGTATGGTTGATATACCATTCTAACATATGAAAGTGTCACAGGAAGTAGGGGCAGCCTCCATCTCATGGGACCCTTGGAAGCAACTGTTAGGACAAAGTGGTTGCCAAGGCAGTTACCTCATTCAGTTCCTGAAAGATGTGACCACACCTCACTTCCTTGATGATGAAAGTCTCTGAACTTGGGATCCAGGAAGCCAGGCACCCAGAGCCATTACCAATCCCAGTCCCAGTGGTCTCACTTGTTTGAATTTACCAAAGACAGAGTCAGTCTTTCTTCTTACCTGTTAAGGTCTGTAAACAAGTCAGATTGGCACCTGTTATTTTGCCAGAGAAATGTTAGAGTCTGTAAAAAAAGTCTGGATGGCGCCTGGCAAAATGCCAGAGGGAGTGGTTTGTGAAGTAACAAAAGCGAGCCATTAAGTGTGGAGATTCCTTATTGTTTGACTGCTGTATCTATTTCATGCTAATTAGATAGGCTGTGTAAAATGTATAAATACCGCTCTTATTCAACAATAATTGGCTTCCACTCCTGCTGCATCAGTCTACCCAAGTTGTTCGTCACCCCCCCGGTTATTTTGCCCAGCCAGCCGGGCTGCGGCACTTACCTACAGATGTGAGGATGGCCAAATGCCAGGGAAGCTCTGAAGATAATTCTTTTCTGATAAAGCAGGTATTGGCTCACCGCTGACTCCTGACTACTTCACAGAGTTAGCAAAGGAAAGCAGATTTGAGACAGGACAAGCAATTTTGGGGGACATAGTATGGCCCACCAGTCAGAGGACACTCTGGATAGTCACAGACCAACTTGGAGGAAAGAGTTGCCTTTGTGGGTGTGGTTGTGGGTTTGTGTATTCCACTGTGTCTGTGGTTATAGACATTAGAAAAGAGAATGCATCAATGGAATTGTTCTGTCTAGTAGAAAGCTTCTCAGCATTCATCCTGCCAAATTTATGAATGGACTACGGCTTTCCTTATGAATGGGCAACACCTGCTATCTTCCTAAGTTCCTGTTTTCTTCCTGAATTCTGGCCACTCTCAAGAATAGGCTCATGGTTTTGTGTAAAAGATATGTACCACCTCCAAATTCTATAACATGGCCTTGTACTGGATAGCTGAAGGGAATGGAGAGGAACTCAGAAAACTCAGATATCAGTGTGACCAGTAAAGTGTCAGTGGAGAAACACTGATTTGGGCCTTTTGTTTACCTATTGTTCCGTTGCCCTGAATGTCTGGAAGGTCTTTGCCTCAGTCCACCCCTTTGTGAAACCTGAAGAAAACAGTTGTCTAATGGAAAATAATGAGCATCACCTGTGGCTCTTTGCTTAATTGCCGTGGAAAGGGATGTGTCTGAATCAGCCTCTTGGCCCTGTGTGAGGCTGTGACTTAGATTCTCACCACCTGATGAATCTAAGGAAAGATCTCATGTGTGCATCCAAAACCAAAATGGAAAAAGAGCAGTCTTGTGGATGAAGTCTCTCGCCTTCCTCTGTAAGGTTCCTGACTTCCATCAAGTGAGAATAGGTATCTTTGGTTCAAAAAGTTTTTCAAAGCCCTGCAGAGGCAAGCCCATAGGTGCTTGAATTTTCTCATAACTCCAATTCACATAAAGAATCTAAACCCCACAGACATAAGGCTCAAATTGGAGATGCAGAGCAGTATTAATGGCAGGCCTAATTGATCACTCCTTGTTCACAGATAGGTTGTCAAGCCACCCTGACATTAGACAAATGAGGGTAGGGAGCATATTTTGGATACTGTCTTCAGCTGCACCCCTCATGGAAACTTCCAGCCAGAGGTTATGATGAGTGTCTATGTGGAAGTAGTTGAGAGCCATGTGGGAGTGTTTTGGTTTTAATTGTGGTCATTTGTTTGGCTGATGGAAGAGATGACTGGGTCCACCTTGGCTTGAACTCTGGTGTGAGTCTTCTTAGAGACTGAGTTCTGGAAATGACTGCAGAGATGTATTGCCATGAATTGTGTTGGGATTTTTGGAGGCCACACATGGTAGTGGCCTTTGGAAACTGAGATCTAGGCCCGGGGGGCTTCCCACAGAGCACTGGGAATCTGAGCCAGAATATCACATGATTTTATTCTGAAAGACTTGACAGCCATAGTTGAGAGTAAAAACACACATGGACCTCACATTGTAGACCTCAATGGGCCTGGCTTCATTTGATCTTTTGGCCACTCTTAGGGAAGTCTTGCCTGTGAGAGTTCTCCAGATCTTTCATTGAAATGGGCTTTCTCACCTTTTAATGTTTCCAGAATGAATTAAATCCCACAGTGCCTCCAACCTCATCCTTGAAAAATGGCTAGATAAACATCATAAAAATTTGAAATTCCCATCACCAGGTGACACTGGATACACTTTGGATTTCCTGTTGCTCATCATGAGTGTACCAGACAGTGCCTTGATTGACTGGGTTTCATGAAAATGGTGTAGAACAATGATGCAAATAAGTTAAAGTCTGCTGAGTAGTGGGCCTAGAGCAGTGTTTTGCAGGTCTGTGATAAAACTTCTGTGGTGGGGTCATGTGGATCTGCCAAAAGGCTTGTAACTGACATGGTGCAGCCAGCAGACCCTTGTATGTAAAGGCATCTTGTTGAATGGAGAGGTTTCAGGGCAATGTTCAGAATCAGGTTGCTATGGTCAAGGGGGCAAGCTATGTGGGATAGAAGCCTGGTTGGTGCATTCTCCTGCAGACCCTGACGCACAACACGTGACAGATCTCCCTCCAGCACTGTGACCCAGTTGAATTCCTTGTATTTCCTGAAGCCAATACCAAACTCCCAGTGCAGCAGCAAGGACACCATGAAAAGTGGAGGATGACCAAATGGCTTCACATTCCACACGGGGCCACACTTAGCCTTCAGTGGCAAGAGTTTACTTACAAAGAGAGAATTTAGCCTTGCTGCCTCACGTTCTTTGGAAAATAAGAAACCATGTTCTGCAGGTCACATAGATGGAGACCCAGCTTTGGTGGTCTCACTAGAAAGGAAGCCATAGGTCCTGACTACAACATATACTTCAAGTGGCCAACCTCAGAGGCAGGTTCTCCAGAAGTCTTTAGGCTGGCAGATCTCCATATTTGTGCAGTATTTACCCTGTCCCTTACTTTTGGAAACTCCTCTACCACCTCCAATATTGTGAACTCGTAACCATGTTCCATTCCTGATATGTATTCACAGATTTTCTAAATATTCTTCTTTTATTTTGTCTTACTTGGGGCAAAGATAGTGTCAAGGTATTGTTGTGAATGAGAGTAGGAAGATTTTGTGTAGCACATATTTGCATACACATTTGATTCATTTTCCTATTTTACATTCAAAATACTGAATCCCTGACACTAACCCATACCCTACTAGACTCTGACTACTAACCCTAATATGGTGGAGAGAAATAATGCAAACAGAAGTGAAATACAAACAGTTCAGAGGAGGCATGGTGTATAGTTGGATTTGCCTTTTGCATGATAAAGTGTAGGTGTTATAAATCTAGTCAATTTTTAATTAAAATAGTTCACCATGGGTTTTTGTAGTTAACAAATACGTGAATTCCTGTCTCCCTTTCTCTGTAGCCTATTCAGCACATGTATTTTTATATGCCCTTTCTCTGTAGCCTATTCAGCACATGTATTTTTATATGCACATATAGAATCCTACCTGGTATCACACGTACATTTTTGTGACTTGGCTGACTTTGAGATACAAATTGTGAGAAAAGATCACTCCTCCTAAAAGCAGTTGGAACTGAAAATTCAACCTATGTGTGAGCTTCCTAGGAGAACAACATTGTACATAAATCCATGCTCAGTAAAATAAATTATTTTGCATCTGTGGATGTTATATATTTCATGATGAATATTGATTGGCTTATATATTGGTACTTTTTAATATCTCTGTGTGGGTTTTGGGTGTGTGTTTATATATATATATATATATATATATATATATATATATATATATATATACACACTCTCAAGATTTTCAAAATATGAAATATATGTGTCTTATATACACTACCGAAATTCATTCATGTTCATGTATGTGGATTTATAATAAAAATTTCACAAGATTATTCTCAGAAGTATTCATTTACCTGAACTACATATTTGTTTTCTAGTACTTAAAACTAACTTCAGTGAATGTGCATACAAATACTAATATTTCTACAGTAATTGACCCAGTTTAACATCAATGCAATTAGATTCCCATGGGACATGGTGTGTATTTTGATGTTCATTTTTATTCAACATTGGTTCGTTAATATTTCTTCAGTTCATGCACATCATAGGATATATATTTCATCCACAAATTCACAAATTTATAGGCATTTGTTTCTCTTTAAATCACTTACTGCTTCAGAACACATGTATTCCTCCAGGTTTCTTGACTGGTCTTTTAATGAGACTTCTTTCCAAACACATTATTTTCGATTTCTATAATCACTTTTGAAGCAAATCTCACACAATCTTTATAATAAAACATAACGCAATTATACAATTAGATTTGTAACTGGTTGGAATGAATGATTGTATATCAATATAAGTTTTGTGTATATTTTCACATATCAATTCAATCCATTATTTAAAGTGGAAACAGTTATATTATTTATTCACAGTATTGTCAATTCATGCATTAATTCTATATTCATAGACACAGAGTACAAATCTTTGTACTGCCAATAATAATTTATACATCTTCAAAATATTGCTCTCAGAAATGGTATAAGAAATACTTATGTCACCCAATCTACATATACATTTTATCACAGTAATATTCTGGACCCAAAATGCAAAGGTCAAACATATGATTGTACCAAAGCCTAAATTGAAAGTGAGCATGGATTACTAAAAACATCCATGTACATGTTGCCTAATGTTCTCAAATGTCAATCCTATTTGTGACAACATATTTTTTTCTTCCTTAGATTATATATTCAAACTCAACCCTGTTGAAAATATCTAATCCTATCACTCACTTTATACTTTTCCTGATTTCTTAATGTCTCTATTGATATCTGCTTACCGACATATTTTCCCCAGTTCATCATTGTGACTGACTCTTCACATGTGCTCACATTTAAATTCACTCTCTATCCGAAACCCTATTGCTGGAGAACTTTTGTCCAAAACCTATACTCACTCTTCTTTCTGAAACTGAATATCTTTCTAATAATTTCAACTATCCCTTTTTGACTAGAAGTTCTCTTCAACATTCCATCATCCAACGTACAAGGTCCTATGCCATTGTACTGAATTTATCTGAGACATCTCTGCAGAAAATAATTCAAATCTAAGTATCCCAATCAAGGGCCCAATGCCCTTCTGGGCTTCAAATCTTACCTACATTTCTGTTTTCATACTAATATTTCACCTATATTTTCTTGTAAATATTGCAGCTTCCCAATCATTCCTGCAGAATGATTCCTAATTCATATCGAACATGTTATTAATCCTAACCATACACTGTTCCCTCAATCTAACTTTACAGAAGATTAGAGACAGAGTTGGTCTTTCAATATAGGAATGTAGCAGATCTTCCACATGCTAAGATCCTCAAAGGTCCATACAGAAATGATCCCTGGAGAAGATGTATGCAGCTATGAAGGACCTGAGAGAGAAAAAGTCATCTCCATGTAATGGCTCACCGCTGGCTCCTAATAACCTCACAGAGTGGCCAAGGAGACCAGATCTGAGACAGGACAGGCCATTTCTGGGAACATAGTATGGCCCACCAGTAAGAGGACACTCCGGATAGTCACAGACCTACTTGGGGGAAGGAGGTGCCTTTGTGGGTTGGGTGTGAGTTTGTGGTCTTGTCTCATTTTCTGAGAATAGGTAGGAAAGGCAGTATGTTCATTTTGGAGTGGATGGTTTCTAGAAAGTCGTTTGACAAGGAGTGTGTTTCTATGTCTGGGTATCCCACTGTGTTCGTGGATGAAGACATTAGAAAGAGCATGCATCAATGGATGTGTTCTGTCTAGTAGAAAGCTTCCCAGCATTCATCCTTCCCAATTTATAGATGGACTTGGCTTGCCTTCTGGATGGGCAACACCTACTGTCTTCCTAAGTTCCTGTTTTCTGCCTGAATTCTGGCCACTAACCATAATAGGCTCATGGTTATGTGTCCAAGATATGTACCACCTCCAAGCTCTGGGACATGGCCATGTACAGGATAGCTGAAGGGAATTGGAGCATCTCAGAAAACTCAGATATCAATGTGACCAGTAAAGTCTCTGTGGAGAAACCCTGCTTTGGGCCTTTTGCATACCTATTCTTCTGTTGCACTGAATAACAGGAAGGTCTTTGATTAGGCCACGCCTTTGTGAAGCCTGAAGAAAACAGTTTTCAAATGGAAATGAATGGGCATCACCTGGGGCTCTTTGCTTAATTGTTTGGAAAGGGATGTGTCTGAATTGGTCACTTGGCCCTGTGTGAGGCTGTGGCTTAGATACTCAGCACCTAATGGACCTAAAGAAAGATCCCATGTGTGCACCCAAATCCAAAATGTCCAAAAAGCATTTATTGTGGACTACGTCTCTCGCCTTCCTCTGTAAGGTTCCTGATCTCCATCAAGTGAGAATAGGGATCCTTTGCATCAAATGAGTACTTCAAAGCCTTGCAGAGTCTAGCCCACTGGTGCTTGTGATTACTCATGACTCCAGTTCACATAAAGAATCTAAATCCCACAGTCAGTAAGCCTCAAATTGTAATTGTGGAGCAGTATTAAAGGCAGGGCTCTATGATCATTCCGTGTTCAAAGGAAGGGTGTCCAGGCAACCCTGACTTGTGACAAATGAGGTGCGAGGGTGCTTATTTTGAACACTGTGTTGGTCTGTGCCCCTCATGAAAACCTCAAGCCAGAGGTTATTATTAGTGTCTATATGGAAGAAGATGAGTGTCATGTGGGAGTCTTTTGTTTTTAATTGTGGTCATTTGTGTGGCGGTTGGAAGAGATGTCTGGTTCCACCTGGGCTTGAACTCTGGTGTGATTCCCCTTAGAGACTGAGTTGTGGAACTGTCCTCAGAGAAGTATTGCCATGAATTGTGTTGAGATTTTAGGAGGCCACACACGAGATTCGCCCTTGGATACTGAGATCTAGGCCCAGGGTGGCTTTCCACAGAGCATAAGTAATCTCAGCCAGGATATCACACGATTTTATTGTTAAAGACTTGGCAGCCATAGTTGAGAGTCATAACACACATGGAGCTCACATTGTAGACCTCAATGAGCCTGGCTTCATGTGACCTTTTGGCCACACTTTGGGAAGCTTTGCCTGTGATAGTTCTCCATTTCTTTCGTTCAAATGAGTTTCCTCGCCATTTAATGGTTCCTGAATGATTGGAAACCCACAGTGCCTCCAACTTCATCCTTAAAAAATAGCTAGATAAATACCACCAAATTTTTGAAATTCCCTTGACCAAGTGGCACTGGAGAAACTTTGGATTCCTGTTGCTGATTATGAGTATACCAGACAGTGCCTTGATTGACTTGGTTTCACGAAAATGCTGTAGAACAGAGATGCCAGTAATTTGGAGCCTGCTGAGTAGTTGGCCTAGAGGAGTGGTGGGGAGGTGTCTGAAATAACATCTGTGGTGAGGCCATGTTTATCTGCCATTGGCTTCCAAATGGCTTGTGACTGACATTTTGCATCCAGCAGACCCTTGTATGTAAAAGCATCTTGTTATATGGAGAGGTTTCAGGACAATATTCAGAATCAGGTTGCTATGGTCAATGGGGCAAGCTCTGTGGGAAAGAAGCTTGCTTGGTGCATTCTCCTGCAGACCCTGACCCACCACATGTGACAGAATTTTCTCCAGCACTTTGTCCCAGTGGAACTCCTTGTATTTCAAGAAACAGATACCAAACTCCCAGTGCAGCAGCAAGAAACACCACAAAAAGTGGAGGATGAAAAAATGGCTTTACAGTAAAGACGAGGAGACACTTAGCGCGCAGTGGCTACAGTTTACCTACAAAGAAAAAATTCAGCACTGCTGCCTCATGTTCATTGGGAAATAAGAAACAATGTCCTCCAGGTCACATAGATGCAGACCCAGTTATGATGGTCTAACTAGAACGGAAGCTAAACCTCCTGACAGCAACATATATTTCAAGTGCCCAAACTCAGAGGCAGTTTCTCAAAAGTCTTTAGGCCAGCAGAGCTCCATGTTTGTGGAGTGTTTACCCTGTCCCTTACTTTTGGAAACTCCTATACCACCTCCAAGTATATGAACTCCTGAGCATATTCCATTCCAGATATGTATTCACAGATTTTTGTAAATCATGTCCTCTAATTGTGTCTTACTTTAAGCGAAGATGATGTCAAGGCATTGTTCTGGATGAGAGTGGGAACATTTTTTTGTATCACATATTTGCATAAATATTGAATTTATTTTCCTATTTTCAATTCGAAATACTGAATCCCTGACACTAACCCAAAACCTACTAGACTCTGACTACTAATCCTAATATGATGGAGTAAAATAACCCACACAGAATAGAAATACAACCAGTTCAGAGGAGGCATGGTGTATAGTTGTACTTTCCTTTTGCATGATAAAGGGTTGGTGTTATAAATCTTGTCAATTTGTAGTTAAAATAGTTCTCTATGTGTTTTTAAAGTTAACAAATATGTGAATTCCTGTCTCCCTTTCTCTGTAGTTGATTCAGCACATGCATTTTTATATGCACATATAGAATACTACATGGTATCACACGTACATATTTGTGAGGTAACTGACTTTGCAAATACAAATTGTTAGAAGAAAACACTTCTTCTAAATGCTGTTGGAACTGAAAATTCAACCTATGGGTGAGCTTCCTAGTTGAACAACATAAATCCATATTTAGTAAAATCAATATTTTTGGATCTGTGGATGATATATATTTCATGGTGAATTTCGATTGCCATACATAATGCTACTTTGTAATGTCTGTATTTAGGTGTGTGTGTGTGTGTGTGTGTGTGTGTGTATTCACTCTGCTGATTATTCAAAATATATAATATATATGTCTTATTATACACTAACTAAATTCATTCATATTCATGTATTTGGATTTATAATCAACGTTTGAGAAGATTATTCTCAGGAATATTTTTCGACCTGAAATACATGTTTGTTTCCTAGTACTGAAAACTAACTTCAGGGAATCATATTATGGCAGCGATGGGAGTTCATTACCCACCTGTACCGCGTCACTTTGCAGGAGAAGGACGAGTTAGAACGGCTAAAATCTATCTTATTAGAAATTTCCAGGAAAATTGGTGTGCTCCAAAACCTACAGGAAGGATTTCCATTGCACAAGGACCAGCTACGGGGACTCAAACACCAGCAATTTGTCCTCACGGAGGGTCACGCTGCTTATTTAGCAAATCGCCCCACGGCTAGTGTCTGCAATGCGCGCTGGGAAACGACGAGAGAGCAACACAAAGATACAGTCTGTGGATTATGCGGGCTCCTGCCATCTGCGCAATCACTGTGCTCAGTGCTGAATTCTGGGTTTGAAATGGGGGAAGGAAGTGGTCCAATTCGGTTATCCACACCGGTGAGACCACAGAGGAAGATAGCGGTCACCATCTTGGAGAGCTGATGTCACCATCCCTGTTTTCGACTGATCACAGCTCATTCAGATACAGAATAGGTAATTTCAGGCTGCCATTCGCCTTCATCTTGCAGACAAATTACTCAGGGTCAGTGCTAAAGAACCCATGAAAATTGCTTCTTGGATCGTTCTCCTATCAGAACATACACCGAGCCCGGAGCGGCTGAATTCCGGGTCCCGGAACTGCTCTGGCCCAGGGCTAAAGAACCTGCGGAAACTGTTTCTTGGTCTGGGTCCTGCTGAATACTGTAGAGGTAAATGCCAACTGAGCCTTCATAGACAGTGGCAACAGGATTGAGACGGGGCTTGTGAGGGCCGGTCAGGACTCACCCGTTGCTTTGGTCACCCGACAAAGGGAATGAAATGCTGCCATTTACATGGGATACCAACATGGCAGACATCTGATGTGATCACAAAGCAGTGGAGGAGATAACTTCATCGATACCAGCGGCGAGAGAAATAGTTGGTCTCCTGGTAAAGAAAGTGAGTCACAAACATCTGAGTCTCTCTCATTTTGTCATCAAGCCAGAGGTGCAGAGCAGAGCTGCCACCTGTGCCTGGAACAGGCCCAGCGACCCACCGGCGTGGTAGTCACGTCACCCCAATTGGAGTAGGGGCAGAGCAGAGCCGACACCCATGCCTGCAAGGTAGGCAGACGTACGACCGACCGGCAGAACAGGCCTAGCGGCCGGTCAGCATGGTAGACAGATCACCCCAATTGGAGGAGCAGCACAGCCGCCAACCGCACCTGCAATGGAGACTTTTCCACAATACAAGAGCAATATAAATATACAGGGGGAAAATTACAAAAACACAACAGTTTCACCAAGCAGAAAGAAACGCAAGCTGTATGAAAAGACAAGGAAAGAAAGGACCACAAGCAATGCAGGTCAACTCAACTTTAGAAGAGGTAATAGATGCAGCATATGGAATGTCAGATAAAGAATTCAGGATATACATGCTTCAGGTGATCTGGAATCTCAAGAAAGACATTAGACAGCAAAAATCAGTCAATGAAAGATCACTTCGACAATGAATTACATAAAAAAATCCAAGTAGCAAAGATCAACTATACAGGGAGATAGAGGTTATAAAAAACAAACGAACTGAAATCTTAGAAACGCAGGAAGTAATGAACCATCTTAAAAACTCAATTGAGAATACTACCATCAGAGCAGAATACTTAGAAGATAGAACATCAGACAATGAAGACAAAGTATTTCAACTCAAAAAGAACATATACAGCTCAGCAAGACTGTTAAGAAACCATGAGCAAAACTGCAAGAAATATGGGATAACATAAAGAGAATAAACATAAGAGTCATTGGGATACAGGAAAGTATAGAGGTCCAAACCAAAGGAGTGAGCAATCTATTCAATGAAATAATAGGAGAAAAATTCCTAGACTTGAAGAATGAGACAAAATCCCAAATCCTAAAAGTCTACAGGACGCCGAAAGTGCAAAATCATAAGAGATCCACACCTAGACACATTGTAATGAAGATACCCTACATACAGAATAAGGAGAGAATTTTAAAAGCTACAAGAGAAAGGAAGCAGATTATAGTTAGTGGTAAACCAACCAGGATAACAGCTGATCTTTCAACACAGACTCTGAAAGCTAGAAGATCCTTTAATAACATATTTCAAACACTGAAAGAAAATGGGTTTCAGCCAATTATCATGTATCCAGTGAAATTAAGCTTCAGATGGAAGATGAAATTAAAACCTTCCACGATAAACAAAAGTGAAAAGAATTTGCAGCTAGAAAACCATCTCTTCAAAACATCCTCGGCAAAACATTACAGGAAGTGGAAATGGAAAATACCAATGAAAACCAACAGTGGGAGGTAGGACATTAAAGGGGGGAAAATAATCAAAGAGGAAAACAAACTATGTTTAGTAACATAAATAAACAAATATGGCTGGAAGAACAACCCATATCTCAATAATAACCAAAAATCTTAATGGCTTAAACTCACCAATTAAGAGACACAGGCTAGTAGAATGGATCACAAAACAAGAACCAACAAAATGCTGCCTACAGGAGACGCATTTTATAGGAAAAGACATACATAGACTGAGGGTGATACTTGGAAAAATCGTATCACTCTTATGAACTTCGGAAACAAGCAGGAGTGTCCATACTCATATCAAATAAAATAGATTTCAAGCCAAAGTTAATCAAAAGGGATAAAGAAGGACACTACATACTACTCAAGGAAACCATACGCCAACAAGACATAACAATCATAAATATATATGCCACAAACAATGGTGCAGCTTTGTTCATCAAACAAACTCTTCTCAATTTCAAGAGTCTAATAGACCACAATACAGTAATCATGGGAGACATGAACACACCTCTCTCACCACTGGACAGATCTTCCAAACAAAAGTTGAATAAGGAAACTATAGAACTCAATAACACAATTAATAACCTAGACTTAATTGACATATATACAATATACAACCCATCATCAAGAAGTTACACTTTTTTCTCAGCAGAACATGGATCCTTCTCAAAAATACATCATATATTATGTCACAGGGCAATTCTTAGACAATAAAAAGGAGTAGAGATAATTCCATGCATTTTATCTGATCATAATGGAATGAAATTAAAAATCAACGATAAAAAAAGGAAGGAAAAATCATTCATCACTTGGAGAATGAACAATAGGTTTCTGAATGATCAATGGGTTATAGAAGACATCAAGGAAGAAATTAAAAAATTCTTAGAGATAAATGAAAACACAGACACAATATATCGGAATCTATGGGACACATTGAAAGCAGTTCCAAGAGGAAAATTCATTGCTTGAGTTCATTCCTTAGAAAAAGAAAAAACCAACAAATAAATGATCTCATACTTCATCTCAAAATCTTAGACAAACAAGAGCAAACAACAGCAAAAGAAGTAGAAGGCAACAAATAATTAAAATCAGAGAAGAAATTAATGAAATCGAAACAAAAGAAACAATTTAAAAAATTGACAAAACAATACATTGGTTTTTTGAAAAAATAAATATAATCGACAGACCCTTAGCCATGCTAACAAAGAGAAGAAGAAAGAGAACTCAAATTACTAGCATATGAAATGAAAAAGGAAATATAACAAGAGACACTTCAGAAATACAGAAGAAAATCAGAAATTATTTTGAATTAATATACTCCAATAAAATAGAATATAGTGAAGGCATTGATAAATTTCTTAAGTCATATGATGTGCCCAGATTGAGTCAGGAGGATATAGACAACTTAAACATTCCAATATCAATTGAGGAAATAGAAGAAACCATCAAAATACTACCAACTAAGAAAAGCCCAGGACCGTATGGGTATAGAGCAGAATTATACAAAACCTTTAAAGAAGAACAAAAACCAATACTTTTCAAGGTGTTTCAGGAAAAATGCAAAAATCCTCAAAAAAATTCTGGCGAATCAGACACAAAAACATATATATAAAAAAAAAATGTGCACCATAATCAAGTAGGATTCATTCCTGGGATGCAAGGCTGGTACAATATATGGAAATCAATAAATGTTATTCATCACATCAATAGACTTAAAAATAAGAACCATATGATCATCTCGAGAGATGCAGAAAAAGCATTTGACAAGGTACAGCATCACTTTACGTTCAAAACTCTAGAAAAACTAGGGATAACAGAATCATACCTCAATATTGTAAAAGCAATCTTTGCTAAGCCTCAGGCTAGCATCATTCTGAATGGAGAACAATTGAAGGCATTCCCCCTAAAATCTGGAGCAAGACAATGATGCCCTCTCTCACCCCTTCTGTTCAACATAGTTATCGAAACACTGGCCAGAGCAATTAGAAAGACTAAAGAAATTAAAGGCATTAAAATAGGAAAAGAAGAACTCCAATTATCGCTATTTGCAAAAGACATGATTCTATACCTAGCAGACCCAAAAGGGTCTACAAAGAAACTATTAGAGGTAATAAATGAATTCAGCAAAGTGGCAGGATATTAAATCACCACGCATAAATCAAAGGCATTTTTGTATATCAGCGACAAATCCTCTGAAATGGAAATGAGGACAATAGTCCATTCACAATATCATCAAAAAAAATAAATAAAATACTTGGGAATCAACCTAACAAAAGAGGTGAAAGACATATACAATGAAAACTACAGAACCCTAAAGAGAGAAATAGAAGAAAATCTTAGAAGATGGAAAAATATACCCTGTTCATGGATAAGCATAACTAACATCATCAAAATGACGATATTACCAAAAGTTCTCTATAGGTTTAATGCAATGCCAATCAAAATCTCAAGGTCATTTCTTGTAGAAATAGATAAAACAATTATGAAATTCATATGGAAAAATAAAAGACCCAGAATAGCAAAAACAGCTCTAAGCAGGAAGTGTGAATCAGGCAGTATACCGATACCAGACCTCAAACTATACTACAGATCAATAGTAACAAAAATAGCATGGTACTGGTGACAAAACAGGCGGGTGGACCAGTGATACAGAATAGAGGACACAGAAACCAATCCACAAAACTACAGCTATCTTATATTTGATAAAGGGACTAAAAGCATGCAATGGAGGAAGGATAGCATCTTCAACAAATAGTGCTGGGAAAACTGGAATTCCATATGTAACAAAATGAAACTGAATCCCCTCCTCTCACCATGCACAAGAGTTAACTCAAAATAGATCTAGGAGGTTGATATCAAATCAGAGACACTGCATCTGGTGGAAGAAAACTTTTGCCACCATCTACATACTGTGGTGTCGGGCTCCAAATTTCTCAATAGGACACCCATAGCACCAGAGTTAATCCCTAGAATCAACAAATGGGACTTACTCAAACTAAATACATTTTTCTCAGCAAAAGAAACAATAAGAGAGGTAAATAGGGAGCCTACATCCTTGGAACAAATCTTTACTCCTCACACTTCAGATAGAGCCCTAATATCCAGAGTATACAAAGAACTCAAAAAAATTAAACAATAAGAAAATGAATAACCCAATCATCAAATGGGCCAATGACCTGAACAGACACTTCTCAGAGGAGGACATACAATCAATCAATAAGTACATGAAAAAATGCTCACCATCTCTAGCAGTCAGAGAAAAGCAAAACAAACCCACCCTAAGATACCATCTCACTGCAGTAAGATCGGCAGCCATTATGAAGTCAAACGCCATCATGTGCTGTCGAGGATGTGGGGAAAAGGGCACACCTGTACATTGCTGGTGGGACTGCAAATTGGTGCAGCCAATTTGGAAAGCAGTATGGAGATTTCTTGGAAAGCTGGGAATGGAACCACCATTTGACCTATTCCCCTTCTCGGTCTATTCCCTAAAGAACTAAAAAGAGCATGCTACAGAGATACTGATAAATCGATGTTCATAGCAGCACAATTCACAATTGCAAGACTGTGGAACCAACCTAGATTCCCTTCATTAGATGAATGGATTAAAAATGTGGCATTTATATAGAATGGCTTGTGACTCACAAGGTGCAGCCAGCAGACCCTTATATGTAAAGGCAAATTGTTATATGGTTTGGTTTCAGGTAAATGTTCAGAATCAGGTTGCTATGGACACGGGGGCAAACAATGAGAGATAGAATATTGGATGGTGCATTCTCCTGCAGAACCTGACCATACACACGTGACAGAACTCCCTCCAGCACTGTGTCCCAGTTGAACTCCTTGTATTTCGTGATGCAAATACCAAACTCCCAGTGCAGCAGCAAGAAACACCACGAAAAGTGGAGGATGACCAAATGGCTTCACAGTTCACACGGGGAGACACTTAGGTTCCAGTGTCCACAGTTTACTTAGGAAGAGAGAATTCAGCACTACGGTCTCATGTTCATTGGAAAATAAGAAACCATGTCCTCCAGGTCACATAGATGCAGACCCATCTTTGATGGTCTCACTACAAAGGAAGCTAAAGCTCCATACAACAAAATATATTTCAAGTGCCCAACCTCAGAGGGACTTTCTCAAGAAGTCTTTAGGCCAGCAGAGCTCCATGTGTGTGGACTTTTTAAACTTTCCCTTACTTTTGGAAACTCCTTTACCACCTCCAATTTTTTGAACTACTGAGTATATTTTATTCCACATATGAATTCACAGATTTTCTAACTCTTCTCCTCTAATTGTGTTTTACTAGGGTCGAAGGTAATGACAAGGCATTGTTCTTGATGAGAGTTGGAAGATTTTTGTGTAGCATATGTTTGCGTACACATTGGATTCATTTTCCTATTTTCCATCCAAAATACTGAATCTCTGACACTATCCCATACCCTACTAGACTTTGACGATTAATCCTAATATGGTGAAGAAAAATAACCCAAAGAGAATAGAAATACAAGCAGTTCAGAGGAGGCATGGTGTATACTAGGTCTTGCCTTTTGCATGATAAAGGGTAGGTATTATAAAAATTGTCAATTTTTAATTGAAATACTTCTACATGTGTTTTTAAAGGTAACGAATATGTGACTTCCTGTTTCCTTTTCTTTGTAGCCTATTCAGCACATGTGTTTTTATACGCACATATAGAATCCTACCTGGTATCACACATAATTTCTTTTGAGGCTACTGACTTGGAAGATAAAAATTGTGAGTAGAGATCATTCCTCCTAAATGCTGTTGAAACTGAAAATTCAACCTATGTCAGCTTCCTAGTAGAACAACATTATACATGAATCCATGTTAAGCAAAATGAATATTTTTCGATATGTGGATTATATATATTTCATGATGAAATGCGATTGGCATATATATTGCTACTTTTAATGTCTGTGCATGTGTCTGTGTGTGTGTGTGTGTGTGTGTGTGACTCTCCAAGTTTTCTAAAATATGAAATATATGTGTATTATATAAACTCCCTAAATTCATTCATGTTCATGTATGTGGATTTATAATCAACTTTTCAGAAGATTATTCTCAGAAATATTCATCCACCTTGAATACATATTTGTTTCCCATTACTGAAATCTGACTTCAGTTAATGGTTCATACAAATCCTAACATTTCTACATTAACTGACCCAGTTTAACATCAATGCAATAGATTCCTATGGGACATGATGTCTATTTTGTACTTCATTTCTATTCAACACTGCTACATTACTATTTCTTCACGTTTAGCCCATCATAGCATATATATTTCATCCACAAGTTCACAAATTTAGAGGCATTTGGTTCACTTTAAATCCCTTCCTGCTTTAGAACACATGTATTCCTCCAGGTTTCTTGACTGGATTTTTTGAGACTTCTTTCCAAACACATTATTTTCGATTTCCATTATCCTTTTGAAGAAAATCAGACACACCCTTCATGATAAACCATAACCTAATATTACCATTAGATGTATAACTGGTTGGAATGAATGATTTTATATCAATATTAGATTTCCTGTATATTTTCAGATATCAATTAAATGAATTATTTAAAGTGGAACCAGTTATATTATTTATTCACAGTATGGTCTATTCATGCATTATCTCTATATTCACAGACACAGCGTACACCTCTTTGTACCCCCAATACTGATTTATACGTCTTCTCAATATTGCTCCCGGAAATGGTGGAAGAAATACTCATGTCACCTGATCTACATATACATTTTATCACAGTAATATTCTTGACAAAACTGCAAAGGTCACACATATGATTTTACAAAGCCTAAATGGAAAGTGAACATGGATTACTAAAAACATCCATGTCCAGGTTGCCTAATGCTCTCAAATGTCATTCTTTGGTGACTACATATTTGTTTCTTCCTAAGATTATATATTCAAACTCAATCCTGTTGAAAATGTCTAATCCTAACAATCACTTTGTACTTTGCCTAATTTCCTATTGTCTTCCTTGATATTTGCTTTCCTACATTTTTTCCCTAGTTCATCATTGTGAATGACTCTTCACATGTGCTGACATTGGCATTCACTCTCTAATCGAAACCCTGTTGCTAAAGAATTTTTTTTTTCCAAATTCTATACTCACACTTCTTCCGAAAACTACCGACTGTCTTTCTAATCTTACCGACTATCCCTTTTGGAGTTGATGTTCCCTTCTAAATTCAATCATCCAAGGTACAAAGTCTTATGCCATTGTATATTGATTTATCCAAGAAATCTCTGCTGAAGGTAATTCAATGCTAAGTATCCCAATCAAGGGCCCAATTCCCTTCTGGGCTTCAAATCTTACCTAGATTTCTGTTTTCATACATATATTTCACCTCTATGTTCTTATAAATATAGCAGATTCCCAATATCATTATTCATCCCTCAGAATAATTCCTAACCCAAATTGATCAAGTTATTAATGCTAACCATACACTGTTCCCTCAATCTAACTTTACAGAAGAGCGGGACAGAGTTGGTCTTACAATACAGGAATATAGGGGATCTTCCACCTGCTGAGAACCTCAAATGTCCATGCAGATATGACCCCTGGAGAAGATGTAGGCAGATATGAAGGACCAAACATGGCCTGTGTGGAGAGCTGTTCCCGGGTGCCTATGGTTGATATACCATTCCAACTTGTGAAAGTGTCACATGAAGTAGGGGTAGCCACCAGCACTTGTCCCCGTTGAACTCCTTGTATTTAGTTAAGCAAATACCAAACTCCCAGTGCAGCAGCAAGAAACACCACGAAAATGGAGAATGAACAAATGGCTTCACAGTCCACATGGGGAGACACTTAGCCCCCAGTGGCCACAGTTTACCTACAAAGAGGGAATTCAGTACTGCTGCCATGTGTTCATTATAAAATAAGATACCATGTCCTCCAGGTCACATAGATGCACACCCAGCTTTGATGGTCTCACTACAAAAGAAGCTATAGCTCCAGACAACAATATAAATTTAAGTGCCCAACCTCTTAGCCAGTTTCTCAAGAAGTCTTTAGGCCAGCAGAGCTCCATGTTTGTGTTGTGTTTACAATGTTCCTTACTTTGAGAAACTCCTCCACCATATCCAAGGTTGTGAACTCCTGAGAATTTCCCATTCCAGATTGGATTTATTTTGCAATTTTCCATTCTACAGTAACTGACCTAGGTTTACATCAATGCAAGTAGATTCCTTATGGAACATGATGTGTATTTTGAAGTTCATTTTTATTCAACACTGTTACATTACTATTTCTTCAGTTTATGCACATAATAGGATACATATTTATTCCACAAGTTAGGAAGTTTATAGGCATTTGGTTCACTTTCAATCATTTTCTGCTTCAGAACACATGTATTCCTCCATGTTTCTTGACTGGTCTTCTCATGAGACTTCTTTCCAAACACATTATTTTCTATTTCCGTAATCACTTTTGAAACAAAACTCACACACCCTTCATTATAAACCATAACTCTAAGATTACCATTAGATGTATAACTCTTTGGAATGAATGATTGTATATCAATATAAGATTTCCTATATATTTTCAGATATCAATTCAATCCATTATTTAATTGGAACCAGTTATATTTTTTCCCAGTATGATCTATGTATGCATAATCTCTATATTCATAGACACAGCATACGCCTCTTTGTACCCCCAATACTAGTTTATTCGTCTTCACAATATTGCTCCCGGAAATGGTGGAAGAAATACGCATGCCACCTGATCTACATATACATTTTATTACAGTAATATTCTGGACACCAAATGCAAAGGTCACACTTATTATTGTACCAAAGCCTAAATGGAAAGTGAGCATGGATTACTAAAAACATCCATGTCCACATTGCCTAATTCTCTCAAATGTCAATCCTATTCGTGACTACATATGTGTTTCTTCCTAAGATTATATATTCAACCTGAACCCTTTGAAAAAGTCTAATCCTATCACTTTATAGTTTGCCTGATTTTGTAATGTCTCTATTGATATCTGCTTTCCTACATATTTCCCAAGTTCATCATTGTGATTGACTCTTCACATGTGCTGACAAATATTCACTCTCTAACCAAAACCCTATTGCTAAAGAACTTTTGTTTCAAATACTATACTCACTCTTCTTCCTATACCTACCGACTATCTTCCTAATCCTACCGACTGTCCCTGTTTGACTCGATGTTCTCTTGTACATTCAATCATCCAAGGTAGAAGATCCTATGCCATTGATTATAGATTCATCTTAGACATCTGTGCATAACATAATTCAATGCTAATTATCCTAGTCAAGGTCCCAATGCCATTCTGGGCTTCGAATCTAAACTAGATTTCTGTTTTCATAATTATATTTCACCTCTATATTCTTTTAAATATTTTAGGTTCCAAATACCATCATTCATCCAGCAGAATGATTTCTAACCCAAATCAAACATGTTGTTAACCTTAACCATTCACTGTTCCATCAATCTAACTTTACAGAAGAGCAGGGATAGAGTTGTATGAGATCTTTCACCTGATGAAAACCTCAAAGGTACATGCATAAATGATCTCTGAAGAACATGAAGGCAGCTATAAAAGACCTGAGAGAGCAAAAGTCATCTTCAATGGCAAACAACCTGGTCAGGATGAAGGGTTCTGACTGAATCAGCCTCTCTCTTCTTAATGTAGAGAAAATGGACCAAACCCAGCCTGTGTGGGTAGCTGTCCCAGGGCGCCTATGATTGATATACCGTTCTATCTTGTGAAAGTGTAACAGGAAGTAGGGGCAGCCTCCTTCTCATGTGACACTTGGAAGCCACTGGTAGGACAAAGTGGTTGCCAAGGCAGTAACCTCATTCAGTTCCTGAAGGAAGTGACCTCACCTCACTTCCTTGGTGATTAAAATCTCTGAACTTGGGATTCATGAAGCCAGTCACCCATAGCCAGTCCCAGTCTCAGTCCCAGTGGTCACACTTGTTTGGATTTACCAAAGACAGAGTCAGTCTTTCTTGGTAACTACTGATGTGAGGATGGCCAAATGCCAGGAAAGCTTTAAAGAGGAGCCGTTTCTGAGAAAGCAGGTAGTGGCTCACCTCTGGCTCCTGACACCTTCACAGAGTTAGCCAAGGAGACCAGATCTGACACAGGTCAGGCCATTTCAGGGGAACATAGTATGGTCCACCAGTCAGAGGACACTCTGGATATTCACAGACCTACTTGAGTTAAGGAGGTGCCTTTGTCGGTGTGGGTGTGAGTTTGTGGTTTTGTCTCATGTTCTGAGAATAGGTAGGAAAGGCAGTTTGTTTGGATTGGAGTGGACTGTTTCTAGTAAGTCGTTACACAAGGCGAGTGCTTCTATGTCTGTGTTTCCCACTCTGTCCGTGGTTGTAGACATTAGAAAAGAGAATGCATCAAGGATGTGTCCTGTCTAGTAGAATGCTTCCCAGCATTCTTCCTGCCCGATTTAGGAATGGACTGTGGCTCGTCTTATGCATAAGAAACACCTACTAACTTTCTAAGTTCCTGTTTTCTTCCTGAATTCCGGCAAACCTCAAGAATAGGCCCATGGTTTTGAGTCCAAGATGTGTACCACCTCCAAGCTCTGTGACATGGCCATGTGCTTGATAGCTGTAGGGAATGGGAACATCTTAGAAAACTCAAATATCTGTGTGACCAGTAAACTCTCAGTGGAGAAACCCTGCTTTGGTTCATTTGCATACTTATGGTTATGTTGCCCTGAATGTCAAGAAGGTCTTTGCCTCAGGCCACCCCTTTGTGAAGCCTGAAGAAAACTGTTTTCAAATGGAAATAAATGGGCATAACATGTGGCTCTTTGCTTAATTGCTTTGAAAAGGGACGTGTCCGAATCAGCCTTTTGGGCCTGTGTGAGGTTGTGGCTTAGATTCTCAGCACATGGTAGATCTAAAGATAGATTCCATTTGTGCAATCAAAACCAAAATGGCAAAAAATCACTCATTGTGGATGAGTCTCTTGCCTTCCTCTGTTAGGTTCTTTACCTCCATCAAGTGTGAATAGGAGTCCTTTAGGTCAAATGAGTTCTTCAAATCCCTGCAGAGGTGCTTGTGTTTTCTCAAGATTCCATATCACATAAAGAATCTATACCTGAGAGTCAGTAGGCCTCAAATTGGAGAAGGAGAGCAGTATTAATGGTAGGCCTATTTGATCACTCCTGGTTCACAGGAAGGGTGTCCATGTCACCCTCACTTTAGGCAAATGAGGGGCAAGTGACATTATTTTGGACACTCTCTTGGGATGCATCCTGCATGGTAACCTCCAGCCAGAGGTTAAGATGAATGTCTATATTTAAGAAGATGAGGGCCATGTGGGTGTCTTTTGGTTTTAATTGTGGTCATTCTTGTGGCAGTTGGAAGAGATGACTGGATCCACCTGGGCTTGAACTCTGGTGTCATTCCCCTTAGAGCCTGAGTTCTGGAACACATATCAAAGAAGAATTGCCATAAATTGTGTGGGGATTTTAAGAGGCCGCGCATGAGAGTCGCCCTTGGAAACTGAGATCTATGCCCACGGTGGCTTTCCACAGAGCACTGGGAATCTCAGACAGGATATCACATGATTTAATTCTGAAAGACTTGGCAGCCATATTTGATAGTCAAAAAACACATGGACCTCAATTTTAGACCTCAATGGGCGTGGCTTCATGTGACCTTTTGGCCACTCTTTGGGAAGCCTTGCCTGTGAGAGTTCTCCAGAGCTTTCATTGAAATGATCTTCCTCAACATTGAATGATTCCTGAATGAATTGAAATAAACAGTGCCTCCAACTTCATCCTTGAAAATTGGCTAGATAAATACCATGAAATATTTAAAATTCCAATGACCAGGTGGCACTGAAGAACCTTTGGATGTCCTGTTGCTGATCATGAGTGTACCAGACAGTGCCTTGATTAACAGGCTTTCATGAATATGGTGTAGAACAGAGATGCCAGTAATTTGGAGCCTGCAGAATAGTGGGCCTAGAGCAGAGGTGATTAAGTGTGTGATAAAACATCTGTGGTGGGGTCATGTGGATCTGCCATTGTCTTCCAAATGGCTTGTGACTGACATGGTGCAGCCAGCAGAACATTGTATGTAAACGCATCATGTTATATGGAGAGGTTTAAGGGCAATGTTCAGAATCAGGTTGCTATGGTCACGGAGGCAACCTATGTGGTATACAAGTCCTGTTGGTGCATTCTCCTGCAGTCCCTGACCCACCATATGTGACAGAACTCCCTCCAGGACTGTGGTCAAGTTTAACTGCTTGTATTTCATGAAGCAAATACAAAACTCTCAGTGCAGCAGGAGACACTATAAAAAGTGGAGGATGATGAAATGGCTTCACAGTCCACATGGGGAGACACATAGCCCCCAGTGGCCATAGTTCACCTACAAAGAGAGAATTCAGCACTACTGCTTCATGTTCATTGGAAAATTATAAACCATGTCCTCCAGGTCACAGAGATGCATAAAGACGTTTGATGGTCTTACTAGAAAAAAAGCTAAAGTTCCTGAAAACTACATATATTTCAACTGTCCATCTTAGAGGCAGTTTCTCCAGACGTCTTTAGGCTGGCAAATCTTCATGTTTGTGGAGTTTTTACATTGTCCCTTACTTTTGGAAACTCCTCTACCATCTCCAAGGTTGTGAAATCCGGAGCAGTTTTCATTTCAGGTATGAATTCAAAGATTTTCTAACTCTTTTTCTCTAATTGTGTCTTACTTGGGGTGAAGGTAATGTCAAGTTATTGTTCTAAATGAGAGTGGGAAAATTTTTGTGTAACACTAATTTGCATACACATTGATCCATTTCCAATTTTCCATTCGAAATACTGAATCCCTGACAGTAACTCATACCCTACTATACTCTGACTACTAATCCTAATATGATGAAGAATAATACCCAAATAGAATAAAAATACGAGCAGTTCAGAGGAGGCATGCTGTACAGTTGGATTTCCCTTTTGCATGATTAAGGGTAGGTGTTATAAATCTACTCAATTTTTAATTGAAATAGTCCTCCATGTGTTTATAAAGTTCACAAATATGTGAATTCCTGTCTCCCTTTCTCTGTAGCCTACTCAGCACATGTATTTTTATATGCACATACAGAATCCTACCTGGTATCACATGTACATTTTCATGAGTTGGCTGAATTGGCAGATACAAATTGTGAGAAGAGATCAGTCCTCCTAAACGCTGTGGGAACTGAAAATTCAAACTATGTGTAAGCTTCCCAGTAGAACAATATTATACATAAATCCATGTTCAGTATAATAAATATTTTGCATCTTTGAATGATGTATATTACATGATGAATTATGATTAGCATATATATTGATACTTTTTAATGTATATTTGTGTTTATTTAAAATATATATATATATATATATATATATATATACATATATATATATATGTATGTATATATATATATATATATATATATATATATATATACACTCCAGATTTCTCAAAATATGAAAGGTATGTGACTTATACACACTCTGTAAATTCATTCATGTTCATGTATATAAATTTATAATCAACTTTTCAGAAGATAATTCTCAGAAATATTCATCCACCTGAAATACATATTTATTTCCCAGTACTGAAAACTAATTTCAATCAATGGTGTTTACAAATCCTAATATTTCTACAGTAACTGACCCAGTTTAACATCAATGCCAGTAGATTCCTATGGGACATGATGTCTATATTGACCTTCATTTTAATCCAACACTGGTACATTACTATTTCTTCAGTTTTTGCACATCATAGGATATGTATTTCTTCCACAAGTTTAAAATATATAGGAATTTGTTTCACTTTCAAACACTTCTTGCTTCAGAACACATGTATTCCTCCATGTTACTTGACTGGTCTTTTCATGAGACTTCTTTCCAAATACATTATTTTCAATTTCCATAATCAATTTCGAAGCTAAACTCACACACTCTTCATGATGAACCATAACATTAATATTAACATTAGATGTATAACTGGTTGGAATGAATAATTGTATATCAATATAAGATTTCCTCTATATGTTCACAATTCAATTCAATCCATTATTTAAAGTTGGAACCAGTTATGCTTTTTATTCACAGTATTGTCTATTAATGCATTATCTCTATATTAATAGATACAGTGTACTCTTCTTTGTCCCTTCAATACTAATTTATACATCTTCAAAATATTGCTCCCAGAAATGGTGGAAGAAATACTCATGTCACCTTATCTATATATAGATTTTATCACAGGAATATTCTGGACACAAAAAACGAAGGTCACACTCATGATTGTATCAAAGCCTAAATGCCAAGGGAGCGTGGATTACTAAAAAGAACCATGTCCAGGTTGCCTAATGCTCTCAAATGTAAATCAAATTGGTGACTACATATTTGTTTCTTCCTAAGATTATATATTCAACCTCAACCATGTTGAAAATGTCTAATCCTATCACTCACTTCATACTTTGCCTGATTTGGTAATATCTTTATTGATACCTGCTTTCATACATATTTCCCCCAGTTCATCATTGTGACTGACACTTCACATATGCTGACATTTACATTCACTCTCTACCCGAAACCCTATTGCTAAAGAACTTTTGGTCCAAATCCTATACTCACTCTTCTTTCTAAACCTACTGACTATCTTCCTAATGCTACTGACTATAGTTTTTTGACTCGATGTTCTCTTCGACAATCAATTATCCAAGGTATAAGGTCCTATGCCATTGTATATCAATTTATCTGAGACACATGTGCAGAACATAATTCAAACCTAAGTATCCCACTCAAGGGCCCAGTTCCCTTCTGGCTTCCAATCTTACCTAGATTTCTGTTTTTATACTTATATTTTACCTATATATTTTTGTAAATATCACAGGCTCCAAATACCATTATTCATCCGGCAGAAAGATTCCTAACGCAAATCAAACATGTTATTAACCCTAAACATACACTTTTCCCTCAATCTAACTTTACAGAAGAGGAGGGACAGAGTTGGTCTTACAATACAGGAATATAGGGGATCTTCCACCTGCTGAGAACATCAAAGGTATATGCAGAAATGATCCCCTGAGATGATGAAGGAAGCTATGAAGGACCTGAGAGAGCAAAAGACATCTTCCATGGCAAACTATCTGGTCAGGATGAAGGGATGTGTCTGAATCAGCCTCTACCTTCTTAATGTAGAGAAGATGGACCAAACCAGGCCTGTGTGGAGAGCTGTTCTCAGGTACCTATGGTTGGTATACCATTCTAACTGTGAAAGTGTGACAGGAAGTAGGGACAGCCTCCATCTCATGGGACCCTTAGAAGTAACTGTTAGGACAAAGTGGTTGCCAAGTCAGTGACCTCTTTCAGTTCCTGAAGGAAATGACCTCACCTCACTGCCTTGGTGATGGAACTCTCTGGACGTTTGATCCTGGAAGACAGGCACCAAGAGCCAGTCACAGTCCCAGTCCCAGTGGTCTCACTTGTTTTGATTTACCAAGAACAGAGTCAGTCTTTCTTAGTACCTACTGATGTGATGATGGCCAAATGACAGGAAAGCTCTGAAGAGGAGCTTTTCCTGGGAAAGCAGGTAGTGGCTCACCCATGGCTCCTAACAACTTCAAAGTGTTGGCCAAGGAGACCAGATCTGATACAGGACAGGCCATTTTGGGGGAACATACAATGGCCCACCATTCTGAGGACACTATGGATAGTCACAGACTTACTTGAGCAAAGGAGGTGCCTTTGAGTGTGTGTGTGTGGGTTTGTGGTTTTGTCTCATGTTCTGAGAATAGGTAGGAAAGGCTCTTTGTTTGGATTGGTGTGAACTGTTTCCAGTAAATGGTTTGACAAGGCGAGTGCTTCTATGTCTGTGTATCCCACTCTGTCCGTGATTGTAGACATTAGAAAAGAGAATGCATCAATGGATGTGTCCTGTCTAGTAGAAAGCTTCCAAGCATTCATCCTGCCCAATTTACAAATGGACTGCAGCTTGTCTTATTGAAGGGCAACATCTGCTCTCAGTAGTTTCTGTTTTCTTCCTGAATTCTGGAAACTCTCCAGAATAGCCTCATGGTTTTGTGTCAAAGATATGTACCACCTCCAAGCTCTGTGAAATGGTAATGTACTGGATAGCTGAAGGGAATGGCGAGAATCTAAGAAAACTCAGATATCAGTGGGACCAGGAAAGTCTCAGTGGAGAAACCCTTCTTTGGGCCTTTTGCTTACCTATTGTTCTGTTGCCCTGAATTTCAGGAAGGTCTTTACCTCAGGACACTAATTTGTGAAGCCTGAAGAAAACTGTTTTCAAATGGAAATTAATGGGCATCACCTGTGGCTCTTTGCTTAATTGCTTTGGAAATGGATGTTTCTGAAACAGCCTCTTGGCCCTGTGTGAGGCTGTGGTTAGATACTCAGCACCTTATGCATCCCACGTGTTCATCCAAAACCAAAATGGCCAAAAGAGCAGTTTTTGTGGATGAAGTCTCTCCCTACCTCTGTAAGGTTCCTGACCTCTATCAAGTGAGAATAGGGTGCCTTTGGGTCAAATGAGTTCTTCAAAGCCCTTCAGAGGCTAGCCCATAGGTGATTCCAATGATTCCAATTCACATGAAGAATCTAAACCCCACAGTCAGTAGTCCTCAAATTGGAGAAGCAGAGCAGTATTAACGGCAGGCCTATTTGATAAGTCATGGTTCACAGGAAGGTGTTCAGGCCACCCCAACGTTAAGCAAATGAGGGGCAAGGGAGCTTATTTTGGACACTGTCTTGGGCTGTGCCCCTCATGGAAACCTCCAGCCAGAGGTTAAAATGAGTATCTATATGGAAGAAGATGACGGCCATGTGGAAGTGTTCTGGTTTTAATTGTGGTTATTAGTGTGGTTGTTGAAAAATATGACTGGCTCCACCTGGTCTTGAATTCTAGTGTGATTCCCCTTAGAGACTGAGTTCTGGAACTGATCTCAGAGAGGTATTGCCATGAGTTTTGTTGGGATTTTAGGAGGCCATGCATGAGAGTCACCCTTGGAAACTGAGATCTGTGCCCAGGAAGGCTTTCCACAGAGCACAGGGAATCTCAGCCAGGTTATCACATAATTTTTTTCTGAAAGAATTAGCACCCATAGTTGAGAGTCAAAACACGCAAGGATTTTACATTTAGACCTCAATATGCCTGGCTTTATGTGACCATTTGGCAACTCTTTGGGAAGCCTTGCCTGTGAGAGTCTTCCAGAGCTTTCATTGAAATGGGCTTCCTCACCATTTAATGGTTACTGAATTAAATGAAACCCTCAGTGCCTCCAACTTCAACCTTAAAAAATGGGCTCGATAAATACCATGAAATTTTTGAAATTCCCATTACCAGGTGGCACTGGAAAACCATTGGAGATCCTGTTGCTGATCATGAGTGTACGAGAAAGTGCCTTGATTGACTGGGTTTCACAAAAATGGTGTAGAACAGAGATGCCAGTAAGTTGGAACCTGCTGAGTAGTGGGCCTACAGCAAAGGTGGGTAGGTGTGAGATAAACCATCTCTGGTGGTTTCATGTGGATTGGCCATTGGCTTTCAAATGGCTTGTGACTGACATGATGCAGCCAGCAGACCCTTATATGTAAAGGCATCTTGTTATATGGATAGGTTTCTGGGCAATGTTCAGAATCAGGTTGATATGGGCAAGGGGGCAAGCTATGTTGGACATAAGCCTGGTTGGTGCATTCTCCTGGAGACCCTGTCCCACCACACGTGACAGAACTCCCTCCAGCACTGTGTCCCAGTTAAACTCCTTGTATTTCATTAAGCCAATACCAAACTCCCAGTGCAGCAGCAAGAATCACCACGAAAAGTAGAGTATGACCAAATGGCTTCACAGTCCACACGGAGAGACACTTATCCCCCAGTTGCCACAGTTTACCCACAAAGTGAGAATTCAGCACTGCTGCCTCATTTTAATTGGAAAATAAGATACCATGTCCTCCAGGTCACATAGATGTTGACCCAGTTTTGATGGTCTCACTACATAGGATGCTAAAGCTACCGACAACAACATACATTTTAAGTGTCCCAACTCAGAGGCAGTATCTCAAGAAGTCTTTAGGCCTGCAGAGCTCCATGTTGTGGAGTGTTTACCTTGTCTTTTACTTTTGGAAACTCATCTACCACCTCCAAGGTTGTGAACTCCTCAGCATATTCCATTCCGGGTATGTATTCACAGATTTTCTAACTCTTATCCTCTAATTGTGTATTTCTTCCATTGAGGGTAATATCAAGGGATTGTTTTTAATGTGAGTGGGAAGATTTTTGTGTAGCACATATTTGCAAACACATTGGGTTTACTTTCCTATTTTCCATTTGAAATACTGAATCTCTGACACTAACCCATACCCTACTAGACTCTGACTACTAATCCTTATATGATGGAGAATAGTAACCCAAAAAGAATACAAATACCAGCAATTCAGAGAAGGCATGGTATGTAGTTGGACATCCCTTAATGTTTATTGACATAGTTCTCCATGTGTTTTTAAAATTAACAAATATGTGAATTCCTCTCTCCCTTTTTCTGTAGCCTATTAAGCACATGTATTTTAATATGCACAAATAGAATCCTACCTGGTATCACATGTACATTCTTCTGAGGTGGCTGACATGGCAGATAAAAATTGTGAGAAGAGATCACTCCTCCTAACCTCTGTTGGAACAGAAAATTCAACCTATGGGTGAGCTTCCTAGTTGACCAACATTATGCATAAATCCATTTTCAGTAAAATGTATATTTTTCGATAAGTGGATGTTATATATTTAATGATGAATTTCGATTGGCATATATATTGCTACTTTTTAATGTCTCGGTGTGTGTGTTTGTGTGTGTGTGTGTATATATATATATATATATATATATATATATATATATATATATACTCTCCCGATTTTTCAAAATATGAAATATATGTGTCTTATTATACACTTCCTAAAATTATTCATATTCATGTATGAGGATTTATAATGAACTTTTCACAAGATTATTCTCAGAAATATTCATCCACCTGAAATACATATTTGTTTCCTAATACTGAAAACTAACTTTAGTGAATGGTGCATACAAATCACAATATTTTGACATTGCAAGATGGCCACGAATAGAGAGCATCATACCCAGTGTACCGCGCCACTGCGCAGGTGACTAACGACTAAGAACGACAAAAAACTATCTTGTTAGGAACTTACAGCAAAATGGGGGTGCACTGAAACCTAGAAGAAGGATTTCTAGCACTGAGGTCCGGTAAATGAGTCTCAAACATGAGCCAACTCTGCGACCGGAGATCCTGTCTGACTGATCCGCGCTACCAGTCCAGTGGCTACAGACAGCAGGGCACCACCGAGATGCGATCAATAATCACGGAGAAACGTTGATGCAGATTCTGTGGAATTCTGCCAGTAGAGTCCCCACTGAGCCCTGGGCTGAGTTCAGGGTTTCAGATGGGGAAGGAAGTGGTACAGTTCTAACCCCCACAATAGAAACTCCACGAAGGAAACCAACGGCCACCATCTTGGTGAGCTGAAGTAACGACAGCCACTCCCCTACAGAATGCAACAATAAAATGTTGTTATTCTGTTACTGTTACTCAGCTCCTCTCCCATACTTCGGGGAATTTGCATCAAATCTCTCCTAGGCTTTCTGGGGGAGAGATTATCAGAGGGAGCCTGCATAAAGATAGGGGAAAACTAGAGGCACCTGACTTTCAACTCCCCCTCCCATCAGTGGTGAAAAAAACCTGTCTAGCCAGCGCTGAGAGAGGGGCAAGCGGAAAAAACAAAATCAAAACAATAGAGTGCCGGGGTTCCCAATAGCCAACTGTGCAATCAGAGATCCGGGCTGATTGAATCATGCAGCCAGGCCTGCTGTTTCAGATGGCGGGGCACCACCGAGAAGGGACCTGAAGCAGGGAGAAATGTTGCTGCGGATTCTGTGGAATCCTGCCGGCTGAGCTCCCACTGATCCCCGGGCTGAGTTTGGGAATTCAGACAGGGAAGAAAGTGGTATAGTTCTATCCCCCACAAAAGAAACTCCACCAAGGAAACAAGCGGCCACCATCTTTGAGATCTGAAGTAACCACCGCCCCTCTCCAATAGACTGCAACAATAAAACAGATGTGTGTTACTCAGCTCATCTCTCATACAGCGGGGAATTCGCATAAAATGTCTCCTAGGCTTTCCGGGGGAGGGTTAATCAGAGCAAGCCTGCATAAAGACGCAAGAAAAACTAGAGACACCTGACTTTCGACTCCCCCTACCATCAGTGGCCATAACGAAACGTGTATAGCCAGTGCTGGGGGAGGGGTAAGTGGAAAAACTCAAAACAATAGAGTGTCTGGGTTCCCAAAAGACACCCTCCACACCCAACAAACGGCAGGCACAGAGTACAGTTTGAACTGCCGAGAGGCATCACTCAGGGGAAATCTGGTCTAGAAAAAGAAACCAGGACAAGCAGGAGAAACCAAAGGACTAGAAGGCAGGCCCTTGTAACTGGGCGGCTGGAGACCGCAGGCCTGCACATGACATTCCACCCACTGCCTGAGTGACTGGGGGGCTGAGGAATGCCCGCCCGCCGGCAACCGAGCGTGAGACTGCGTGGCTAGAGATTGACAACCCAACGGCGACAGCCCACCTGCTGCCCGCGTGACTGGGCGGCTGGAGACCGCCTGCCCGCTGGCGACCAACCGCGCAATTGGGCGGCTGGAGACCGCCCGCCTGCCAGTGACCCAGAGCTGAAACAAACCAGAGACAGTCAAGTCCCACCCCCCAATTCGGACACCTCGGCAAGGAGCCTGGGGCCGGCCAAAGCAGAGAGGTGACATCACTGGAGCTCGGCCTTCGGAATTACTTCCAAGCGGAATCCACTTTAGCAGGCATAGTTTACCAACACAAAGGAGAGACAACAGAGATATACAACACCAAAACAAATCTAAAGAATAAAGCAGAAACACAGCAATCAAATAGAGCTGGAAAGTAACGTGAACATCATGAAAAAACAAGGGCAAAAAAGGAGTACAAACAATGCAGGACAACTTAAATCTACAGGAGGACCTTGAAGCATCAGAAACAGGGATAGGGAAAGAACTCAAGGCATACCGAACTCAGATGGAAAGGAATATTAGAGAAGACATGAGGCAGCAAGTCCAAGCAATAAAAGTATATTTTGAAAATGAATTAAGCAAACAAATTCAAATGGCAAAGAATGAGCATTACCAGGAGATAGAGATCTTAAAAAAATATTAAACAGTAATCCTAGAAATGCAGGAAAATATAAACCAAATTAAAAACTCAAACGAGAATATTACAAATAGACTAGATCAAGTAGAAGTCAGAACATCAGATAATGAAGACAAAGTTTATCAACTTGAAAAGAATTGAGTAAACACAGAAAAGATGCTTAAATCCCACCAGGAATTTATTCAAAAGATATGGGATGTCATAAAAAAACAAAAAACAAATTTAAGAGTCATCAGGATAGAAGAAGGCATAGAGATTCAAACCAAAGGAATGGACAACATATTAAATGAAATAATTCTATAAAACTTCCCAGAGATGAATGATGGATTGGATTGCCAATTCCTGGAAGCCTACAGGACCCCAAACATTCAAAACCAAAATAGACCAACTCCAAGACATATAATTATGAAGATAGCCAACATACAGAACAAGGAGAGAATATTAAAAGCTATAAGAGAAAGGAGGCAGATTACATTCAGGGGTAAACCAATTAGGTTAACAACTGATTTTTCATCACATTCTTTGAAAGTGAGAAGATCCTGGAACAGTGTAATTCAAATGCTGAAAAAAAAAAAGAATTCCAACCAAGAATACCATATAAAGAAAAGTTAAGCTTCAGATTTGACAATGAAATTAAAGTCTTTCACGATAAACAAAAGCTAAAACAATTCTCAGCCAGAAAACCAGCACTGCAAAGCATTTTGTGCAAAATACTACAAGAAGAAGAGTTAAAAAATAGTGCCCAAAACTAACAGTGGGAAGTTTCTCAGTAAAGCGGGAGGAAAGTAACCAAAAAAGTAAAAACTATCCAAACTAAAATATAATAAATAAATAAACATGACTGGAAGTACAAATCATATTTCAATTGTAACCTTAAATGTTAATGGCCTAAATTCACTAATCAAGAGACATGTGCTAGTAACCTGGATCAAAAAAACAAATCCAACAATATTCTGCCTTCAGGAGACTCATATGATAGGAAAAGACATACACAGGCTGAAGGTAAAAGGTTGGGAAAAATCATAACACTCACATGGCCCTCGGAAGCAAGAAGGATTTGCCATACTCATATGGAATAATATCAACTTCAAACCTAAGTTAATCAAAAGGGATAAAGAATGACACTATATTCTGTTAAAAGGAATCATCCACCAACAAGAAAAAAACAATTATCAATTTGTATGCACCAAGCAATGGAGGTGCAACATTCATAAAACAAACTCTCCTCAAGTTCAAGAGTCAAATAGACTACAACACAATAATTATGGGTGACTTCAACACACCACTCTCGGCATTAGAGAGATCCTCTAGACAAAAACTGAATAAAGAAACTATAGAACTCAACAGCACAATCAATAACCTAGACTTAACCGACATATATAGAATATATCAACCATCATCAAGTGGATACATGTTCTTCTCAGCAGCACATGGATCCTACTCAAAGATACACCATATATTATGCCATAGGGCAATTCTTAGTAAATATAAAGGCATGGAGATTATACCGTGCACCATATCTGATCATAATGGAATGAAACTGGATATCAATGAGAAAAGAAGGAAGGAAAAATCCTACATCACATGGAAAATGAACAACATGCTACTGAATGACCAATGGGTTACAGAAGACATAAAGAAGGAGATAAAAAATTCTTAGAGACAAATGACAATACAGACACAACATACCGGAATCTATGTGACACAATGAAAGCAGTTTTAAGAGGGAAATTCATTTCTTGGAGTTCTTTCCTCAAAAAAAGAAAAAAAAAACAACAAATAAATGAACTTAAACTACACCACAAAAACCTGGAAAAGGAAGAGCAAAACAACAGCAAATGTAGTAGAAGACAAGAAATAATTAAATTTAGAGCAGAAATCAACGAAATTGAAACAAAAAAAAAGTTGAAAAAATTGATAAAACTAAAAGTTGGTTCTTTGAAAAAATAAATAAGATCAACAGGCCCTTAGCCACGCTAAGGAAGAGAAGAAGAAAGAGAATTCAAATTACTAACATGTGGGATAAAAAAGGCAATATCACAACAGACACTACAGAAATATAGAAGATAATTAGAAAGTATTTTGAAACACTATATTCCAATAAAATAGAATATTGTGAAGATATTGATAAATTTCTTAAGTCATACAATCTGCCCAGATTGAGTCAGGAAGACACAAACAATTTAAACAGGCCAATAACAAAGGAAGACATAGAAGAAGCAATCAAAAGACTGCCAACCCAAAAAAAGCCCTGGACCGGATGGGAATACAGCGGATTTCTACAAAACCTTCAAAGAAGAATTAAAATCAATATTTTTCAAGCTTTTTCAAGAAATAGAAAAAGAAGGAGCTCTTCCAAATTCATTCTATGAGGCCAACATCACCCTGATCCCGAAACCAGACAAAGACACTTCAAAGAAAGAATACTACAGACCAATTTCTCTAATGAACTTGGATGCAAAAATTCTCAATAAAATTCTGACAAATCGAGTACAAAAGCATATCAAAAAAATTGTGCAACATCATCAAGGAGGATTCATCCCTGTGATGCAAGGATGATTCAATATACGAAAATCAATAAATGCCATTCACCACATCAATAGACTTAAAGACAAGAACTATATGATCATCTCGATAGATGCAGAAAAGCATTTGACAAAGTTCTGCATCCATTTATGTTCAAAACTCTATAAAAACTAGGGATAACAGGAACTTACCTCAACATTGTAAAAGCTATATATGCTAAACCTCAGGCTAGCATCATCCTAAATGGAGAAAAAACTGAAGGCATTCCTTCTGAAATCTGGAACAAGACAGGGATGCCCTCTATCACCACTTCTATTCAATTTAGTTCTTGAAATACTAGCCAGAGCAATTAAACAGACAATAGAAATTAAAGGCATAAAAATAGGAAAAGAAGAATTTAAAGTATCACTATTTGCAGATGACATGATAATATATTTAACAGACACAAAAATGTCTACAAAGAAATGGCTAAAGTTAATAAATGAATTCAGAAAAGTGGCAGGATATATAATTAACACACATAAATCAAATGCATTCCTGTATAACAGAAAAAAAACTTCTGAAATGGAAATGAGGAAAACCACTCTATTCACAACATCCTCAAATAAAATAAGATACTTGGGAATCAACCTAACAAAAGAGGTGAAAGATTTATATAATGAAAACTACAGAAATCTAAAGAGAGAAATAGAAGAAGATGTCAGAAGATGGAAACATGTGCCCTGTTCATGAATAGGCAGAACTAACATCATAAAAATGGCAATATTACGCAAAGTTCTCTACAGGTTTAATGCAATGCCAATCAAAATTCCAACGGCATTTCTTGTAGAAATAGATAAATCAATCATGAAATTCATATCGAAAAATAAAAGACCCAGAATAGCAAAAGCAACTCTAAGCAGGAAGTGTGAATCTGGAGGTATAGCGATACCAGAGTTCAAACTGTACTACAAAGCAATTGTAACAAAAACAGCATGGAACTGGTACCGAAAAATGCAGGTGGACCAGTGGTACAGAAGAGAGGACACAGAAACCAATCCACAAAATTACAACTTTATTATATTTGATAAAGGGGCTAAAAGCATGCAGTGGAGGAAGGATAGCATCTTCAACAAATGGTGCTGGGAAAATTGGAAATCCATATGCAACAAAATGAAACTGAATCCCGTTCTCTCGCCATGCACAAAATTTAACTCAAAATGGATCAAGGATCTAGATATAAAATCAGAGACACTGCGTTTCATAGAAGAAAATGTTGGCTACGATCTACATACTGTGGGGTCGGGCTCCAAATTTCTTAATAGGACGCTCATAGCCCAAGAGTTCTTAACAAGAATAAAAAAATGAGACTTACTTATACTAAAAAGTTTTTTTTTCTCTGCAAGAGAAACAAAAAGGGAAGTAAATAGATAGCCTACATCCCGGGAACAAATTTTTACCCCTCACACTTCAGATAGAGCCCTAATATCCAGAATATACAAAGAATTCAAAAAAATTATCAATAAGATAACAAATAACCTAATCAACAAATGGGCCAAGGACCTGAAAAGACACTTCACCGAGGAGGACATACAATCAATCAACAAGTACATGAAAAAATGCTCACCATATCTAGCAGTCAGAGAAATGCAAATCAAACCCACCCTAAGATACCATCTCACTCCAGTATGATTGGCAGCCATTATGAAGTCAAACAACAACAAGTGTTTACGAGGATATGGGGAAAAGGGGACACTTGTACACCGCTGGTGGGACTGCAAATTGGTGAGGCCAACATGGAAAGCAGTATGGGGATTCCTGGGAAAGCTAGGAATGGATCCACCATTTGAACCAGCTATCGCCCTTCTCGGACTATTCCCTGAGGATCTTAAAAGAGTGTACTAAAGGGATACTACCACATCAATGATCATAGTGGCACAATTCACAATACCTAGACTGTGTAACCAACCTAGATGCAATTCAATAGATGAATGGATAAAAAAAAATGTGGCATCTATACACGATGGATGCAGCACTAAAAAATGACAAAATCATAGAATTTGCAGGGAAATGGATGGCATTAGAGCAGATTATGCTAAGAGAAGCTAGCCAATCCTTAAAAAAACAAATGCCAAATGTCTGCTTTGATAAAAATAGGGTAACTAAGAATAGAACAGGGAGGAAGAGCATGAGGAAAAGATTAATATTAAACAAAGACAAGTGGGAGAGAGAAAGGGAGAGAGAAGGGAAAGCATATGGAAATGGTAGGAGACCCTCATTGTTACACAAAATTACATATAAGACGTTGTGAGGGGAAAGGCGGGATCAAGAGAGAGAAGTGAAAAAGCAGATGAGGAAGAGAGGGAAGATAGGATGAAAGGGGAGGGGGGATAGTAGGGGATAATAAAGGTAGCAGAGGTCAACAGTCACTAATGTGACATTATGTAAAAATGTGAATGTGTAACTGATGTGATTCTGCAATTCGTATTTGGGGAAAATTGGGAGTTCATAACCCATTTCAGTCAAATGTATGAAAGATGATATATCATGAGCTTTGTAATGTTTTGAAAAACCAATAAAAATAAATAAACAAAGGTTTAAAATTGAGTGGGAAGAAATCAGCTAAAAAGGAGTTGAGATGCATTCATTTTGATAAGCAGAAAGTTTGTTTTGTGTAGTTGTAAATATCACAAATTTATTTTACCAGAAAACTGGCTTTTGAAATGAACATATATTGAGATTAAAGGATAATCCACCTACCTTCATGAAAAATTCATATCATTTCCTATATTTTTCATATTTCATTTTTTTTCGTGAATATTTTGTCATGGACCAGGTCTAGTCTTAGGCTACCTCATCTGACAAGTTCGTACAATGTGTTGGATTGTTCTTTTCATCTTTTATTTGATAGTTTGTAGCTGATAATGTGTATTTTTCCTTATCTTTATTTGGACATACATACCCAACTATATCTTTGCATTTTATGTTTTACTGGGGAAGAGACTCATCAAAAGCTCTTTATTATATGTATCAACAATGAAACATTTAGAGCATGCAATTATTCTTAATTTTGCATGAAAATATCTTTGTACCATTTTTCTTATAAAGATGTAGAATTATTACTGTAATAAGTAACTACTTACAAGAAGAATTAAACAATTGACTTTATATCAATCATGAATATGAAAATTAATAAAATAAGTATTTGGCAATAAATATGCAATTGATAGAAATTAAAATCACAAGAAAGCCATTTAAAATGTCAGTGCATATGGTCCTTAAATAAAAGGTTGTTCAAATAAAATTTCACTAATTCATAAGAGTTAATATGCCATATCACAGCTTAATGTAATATAAAAACTTAAATGATAAGTATTGATAAATAAGAATGATACCTGTTTACTTAAATATGTTTATTTGATTTTCACTGTAAGCTGTTAATTCTAGAAGACTTGAAAATTAAGAAAGACTTGGTCTATATTATTTCTAACAGGCTAATCAAAGTACTTTTAAATATATATGTATATATATCATATGTAATACATATGCATGAATATAGATACATATGTATAATAAATGTATTGTAATATATCTATAGGTTATTATAATTATTAAATTTTCTCAAGAAAAAAGAATGACTATAAAAAAATTCTTAAATGTAAATTTCATAGCATATTACTGTTTGTAATGACATGAGAGAAAAACTCCTATGGAGGGAAAATGAAAAAGGAAGAGAGAGAAGGGGGAAAATGAGGAAGAAAGTGAGTAAAGAAGAGGGAGAGGAGTGTTTGATTATAAGATAAATGTGGAGGGTCTGGGTGTCTGGCTCAGTGGTAACATGCTTGGCTAGCATGTGTGAGGCACTGGGTTATATTCTCAGCACCACATATAAATAAATAAAATGAGGTCGATCAACAACTGAAAAAATAAAAAAAAAAATAAAAAAGTAGAAATATTACCAAAATTCTGAGTTTTTATGAATGCTAAATAAAAAAAAATGTTACATAGCCTTATGTAATTTCTAGACTCCCCAAAATAGTCATTTAATGATAGATTACTAGTGCGATAACTAAAAATCCATTGCTCTTTCCTCGACATTCTGTGGCATGCTAGTGCTAAAATAAATTGTATTATAACACCAAAAAAAATTCTAATATTTCTACAGTAACTGACCCAGTTTAACATAAATGCAAGAAGATTCCTATGGAATATAATTGTATTTTGACGTTCATTTTTATTCAACACTGGTACATTACTATTTGTCCAGTTTATGCACATCATAGTATGTATATTTCATTCACAATTTAGCAAATTTATACGCATTTGTTTTACTTTCAATCACTTCCTGCTTCAGAACACATGTATTCCTCCACGTTTCTTGACTGCTCCTTTCATGAGACTTTTTTCCAAAGACATTATTTTTGATTTCCATTATCATTTTTGAAGCAAAACTCACACACCCGTCATGATAAACCGTAAACCTAATATTACCATTAGATGTAAAACTGGTGGGAATGAATGATTGTATATCAATATAAGATTTCTTGTATACTTTCAAATATCAATTCAATCCATTGTTTAATTTGGAACCAGTTATATTATTTATTCACAGTATGGTCTATTCATGCATTGTCTCTATATTGATAGACACAGGGTACACCTCTGTGTACCCTCGATAATAATTTGTATATCTTCAAAATTTTGCTCACAGAAATGGTGGAAGAAAGACTCATGTCAACTGATCTACATATACATTTTATCACAGTAATATTCTGGACACAAAATGCAAAGGTCACACTTAGGATTGTCCCGAAGCCTAAATGGAAAGTGAACATGGATTACTAAAAACATCCATGTCTTGGATGCCTAATTCTCTCAAATGTCAATCCTATTGGTGAGTACATATTTGTTTCTTCCCAAGATTATATATTCAACCTCAACCATGTTGAAAATGTCTAATCCTATCACTCACTTTATATTTTGTCTGATTTCCTAATGTCTCTATTGATATCTCTTTTCCTACATATTTTCCCCAGTTCATCATAGTGACTGATTCTTCACATGTGCTGACATTTACATTCACTCTTTATCCGAAACCCTATTGCTAAAGAACTTTTTGTCCAAATACTATACTCACTCTTTTTTCTAAACCTACCGACTATCTACCTAATCCTACCGACTATCCCTTTTTGACTGGATGAACTCTTCAACAATCAATCATCCAAGGTACAAGGTCCTATGCCATTGTATATTGATTTATCTGAGACATCTGTGCAGAACATAATTCAAAGATAAGTATCCCAATCATGGGCCCAATGCCTTTCTGGTATTCAAATCTTACCTAGATTTCAGTTTTCATAATTACATTTCACCTGTATATTCTTATAAATATTGCAGGTTCCCAATACCATTATTCATCCAACAGAATGATTCCTACCACAAATCGAACATGTTATTAATCCTAACTATACACTTTTCCCTCAATCCAACTTTACAGAAGAGCAGGGACAGAGTTGGTCTTACAATACAGGGGTGTAGGGAACCTTCCACCTGTTGACAACCTCAAAGGTCCATGCAGATATGATCCCTGGAGAAGATGCAGGCAGCTATGAAAGGCCTGAGAGAGCAAACGTCATCTTCCATGGCAAACAACCCGGTCAGGTTAAAAGCATGTGTCTGAATCATCCTCTCTCTTCTTAATGTAGGGAAGATTGACCAAACTAGACCTGTGTGGAGAGCTGTTCCCAGGTGCCTATTGTTTCTATACCATTCGAACTTGTGAAAGTGTCACAGGAAGTAGGCGCATCCTCCATATTATGAGACCCTAGGAAGCAAATGTTAGGACAAAGTGGTTGGAAATGCAGTGACCACATTCAGTTGCTGAAGGAAGTGACCTCACCTCACATCCTTGTTGATGGAACTCTCCGAATTTGGGTTCCAGGAAGCCAGGCATCCAGACCCAGTCCAAGCTCCAGTCACAGTGGTCTCACTTGTTTGGATTTACCAAGGACAGAGTCTGTCTTTTGTGGTACCTAGTGATGTGAGGATGGCCAAATGCCAGGAAAGTTCTGAAGAGGGGCCCTTCCAGAGAAAGAAGTTAGAGGCTCACTGCTGTCTCCTGACAACTTCACAGAGTTGACCCAGGAGACCAGATCTGAGACAGGACAGGCCATTTCTGGGGAACATAGTATTGCCCTCCAGTCAGAGGACACTCTGGATAGTTTCAGACCTACTTGGGGGAAGGAGGTGACTTCGTGGGTGTTTGAGTGGGTTTGTGGTTTTTTCTCATGTTCTGAGAATAGTTAGGAAAGGGGGTTTGTTTGGTTTGGAGTGAACTGTTTCTAGTTAGTCCTTTGACAAGGCGAGTGTTTCTATGTCTGTGTATCCCACTGTGTCCATGGTTGTAGACATTAGAAAAGAGAATGCCTCAATGGGTGTGTCCTGTCAAAGAGAAAACTTCCAAGCATTCATCCTGCCCATTTTATAAATGGACTGTGGCTTGCCTTATCATTGGGCAACACCTATTATTTTCTTACGTTCCTGTATCCTTCCTGAATTCTGGCCACTCTCCAAAATAGGCTCATGGTTTTATGTACAAGATATGTACCACTTCCAAGCTCTGTGACATGGCCATGTACTGGATAGCTGAAGGGAATGCATCTCAGAAAACTCTGATATCAGTGTGACCAGTAAAGTCTAAGTGGAGAAACCCTGCTTTGGGCCTTTTGATTACCTATTGTTATGTTGCCCTGAATATCAGGAACATCTTTTCCTCAGGCTACTCCTTCCTGAAGCCTGAAGAAAACAGTTTTCACATGGAAATGAATGGGCATTTTACCTTTGTGTTTTACAATAAAACCTTCACAGAGATTAGGCTCTCATTAACTTAAAAATACTTTTAAATTTTATCTAAGGGTAAAAAGTAACATGTAACTGTAGATATCTTTTTGATAACAAGTCCAATTATACAACACAAATGACACACATAAATCTCCAACATGTTTTTATTTTAAGCCTAGAATTACCATACAACCTTAGAACATTTCTGTTTTCATACTTATATTTCACTTCTATAGTCTTATAAATATCGCAGGTTCCCAATAACATTATTCATACAGCAGAACAATTCCTAACCCAAATCGAACATGTTATTAACCCTAACCATACACTGTTCCCTCAATCTAACTTTACAGAAGAGCAGGGAAAGAGTTGGTCTTACAATACAGGAATTTAGGGGATCTTCCACCCGCTGAGAAACTTAAACGTCCATGCAGAAATGATCCCTGTAGAAGATGTAGGCAGCTATGAAGGACCTGAGAGAGTAAGAGTCACCTTCCATGGCCAACAACCTGGTCAGGATGAAGGGTTGTGTCTGAATCTGCCTCTCTCTTCTTAATGTAGAGAAGATGCACCAAAACAGGCCAGTGTGGAGAGCTGCTCTGGAGTGCCTATGGATGATATACCATTCTAACTTGTGAAAGTGTCACAGGAAGTAGGGGCAGCCTCCATCTCATGGGGCCTTGGAAGCAACAATTAGGACAATGTGTTTGCCAAGGCAGTGACCTCATTCAGTTCCTGAAGGAAGTGACCTCACCTCACTTCCTTGGTGTTCGAAATCTCTGAACATGTGGTCCAGGAAGCCAGGCACCCACAGCCAGTCCCAGTCCCAGTCCCAGTGATCTCACTTGTTTGGATTTACCAAGGACAGAGTCAGTCTTTCTTGGTACCTACTGATGTGAGGATGGCCAAATGCCAGTAAAGCTCTGAAGAGGGCCCTTTCCTGAGAAACCAGGTTGTTGCTCACCGCTGGCTCCTGTCAACTTCACAGAGTTGGACAAGGAGAACAGATCTGAGACAGAACAGGCCATTTCATGGAAACATAGTATGGCCCACCACTCAGAGGACACTGCGGATAGTCACAGACCTACTTGGGGGAAGGAGGTGCATTTGTGGGTGTGGGTGTGTGTTTGTGGTTTTGTCTCATGTTCTGAGAATAGGTAAGAAAGGCAGTTTGTTTTGTTTGGAGTTAATTGATTCTAGTAAGTCGTTTGAAAAGGCGAGTGTTTCTAGGTCTGTGTATCCCACTGTGTCAGGGGTTGTAGACATTAGAAAAGAGAATGCTTCAATGGATGTTTCCTGTCTAGTAGAAAGCTCCCCCGGATTCATACTTCCCATTTATGAATGGACTGTGGCTTGCATTATTGATGGGCAACCCCCGATATCTTCCTAAGTTCCTGTTTTCTTTCTGAATTCTGGCCACTTTCCAGAATAGGCTCATGGTTTTGTGTCCAAGATGTATACCACCACCAAGCTCTGTGACATGGCTATGTACTGGATAGCTGAAGGGAATGGCGAGCAACTCAGAAAACTCAGATATCAGTGTAATCAGGAAAGTTTCAGTCGAGAAATACTGCTTTGGTTACCTATTGTTCTGTTGCCCTCAATGTCAGGAAGGTCTTTGCCTCTGGCCACCCCTTTGGGAAGCCTAAAGAAAACAGTTTTCAAATGGAAATCAATGGGCATCACCTGTGACTCTTTGCTTAATTGCATTGGAAAGGGATATGTCTGAATCAGGCTCTAGGTCCTGTGTTAGGCTTTGGCTTAGATTCTCAGCACATGATGGATGTAAAGAAAATCCCATGTTTGCATCCAAAACTAAATTGGCCAAAAGAGCAGTCATTATGGAAGAAGTCTCTCGCCTTCCCCTGTAAGGTTCCTCACCTCCATCAAGTGAGAATAGGAACCTTTGGATCAAATGAGTTCTTCAAAGCCCTTTAGAGGCTATCCCATAGGTGCTTGGGTTTTCTCCAGAATCCAAATCACATAAAGAATCTATACCTGACAGTCAGTAGGCCTCAAATTGGAGGAGCAAAGCAATATTAATAGCAGGCCTATTTGATCACTCCTGGTTCCCCGGACGAGTGTCCAGGACACCCTGACTTTAGGCAAATGAGGGGCAATGGAGGTTATTTTGGACACTGTCTTGGGCTGTGCCCCTCATGGAAACCTCAAGCCAGAGGTAATGATGAGTGTCCATATGGAAGAAGATGAGGGCCATGTGGGAGTGTTTTGGTTTTAATTGTGGTCATGTGTGGCCGTTGGAATAGATGACTGGGTCCACCTTGGCTTTAACTCTGTTGTGATTCCCCTTAGAGACTGAGTTGTGGACCTCACCTCAGAGACGTATTGCCATGAATTGTGTTGGGATTTTAGGAGGATTCACATGAGAGTCACCCTTGTAAAATGAGATCTAGGCCCAGGGTGGCTGTTCACTGAGCACTGGGAATCTCAGCCAGGTTACCACATGATTTTATTCTGAAAGACTTGGCAGCCATATATGAGAGTCAAAACACACGGATGTCACAATGTAGATCCCAATGGGCCTGGATTCATGTGATCATTTGGCCACTGTTTGGGAAGCCTTGCCTGTGAGACTTCTGCAGAGATTTCATTGAAATGAGCTTCCTAACCATTTAATAGTTCCAGAATGAAATGAAACACACAGTGCCTCCAACTTCAACCTTGAAAAATGGGTAGATAAATACCAAGAAATTTTTAAACTTCCCATGACCAGGTGGCACTGGAGAATCTTTGGATATCCTGTGGCTGATCATGAGATTACAAGACAGTGCTTTGATTGACTGGTTTTCATAAAAATGGTTCAGAACAGAGATACCAGGAAGTTGGAGCCTGCTGAGAGGTGGGCCTACAGCAGTGCTGGGCAGGTGTGCAATAAAACAACTGTGGTGGGGCCATGTGGATCTTCCATTGGCTTCCAAATGACTTGTGACTGACATGGTGCAGCCAGCAGACCCTTGTATGTAAAGGCATCTTTTTATATGGACAGGATTCAGGGCAATGTTTAGAATCAGATTGCTATGGTCAAGGGGGCAGGTCATGTGGGATATAAGCCTGGTTGGTGCATTCTCCTGCAGACCCTGACCTACCAAAAGTGACAGAACTCACTCACGCACCGGGTAACAGTTGAATTCTTTGTATATCATGAAGCAAATACCAAAATCCCAGTGCAGCAGCAAGAAACACGACGAAAAGTGGAGGATGACCAAATGGCCTCACAGTCCACATGTGAATACACTTATCCCCCAGTTGCCACAGTTTACCTACTAAAGAAAATTCAGCACTGCTGCCACATATTCAGTGGAAAATAAGAAACCATGTCCTCGAGGTAACATAGATGCAGACACAGCTTTGATTGTCTCACTACAATGGAAGCTAAATCTCCCGACAACAACATATATTTCAAGTGCCCAAACTCAGAGTGAGTTTCTCAAGAAGGATTTAGGGAACCAGAGCTCCATGTTTGTGGACTGTTTTCCCTGTCCCTTATTTTTGAAATCTCCTCTTCCGTCTTCAAGGTTGTGAACTCCTGAGCATATTCCATTCCAGATATTTATTCACAGATTTTCTAACTCTTCTCCTCTAATTGTGCCTTAGTCTCCGTGATTGTAATGTCAAGGCATCCCTTTCTCTGTATTCTATTCAGCACATGTATTTTTACATGCAATTATAGAATCTTACCTGATACCACACGTACATTCTTGTGAGGTGACTGACTTGGCAGATACAAATTGTAAGAGATCACTCCTCCTAAAAGCTGTTGGAACTGAAAATTCAATCTATGAGTGAGCTTCCTTGTTTAAGAACATTATACATAAATCCATATTCAATAAAATAAATACATTTGGATCTGTAGATGACATATATTTCATGGTGAATTTCAATTGGAATATATTATGCTATTTTTAATGTCTGTGTGTTTGTGTATGTATATATATATATATATATATATATATATATATATATATATATATATACACACTCTCCAGATTTTTCAAAATATGAAATATATGTCTTGTTATACACTCCCTAAACTCATTCATATTCAAGTATGTGTATTTATAATCAAATTTTCACAAGAGTATTCTCAAAATTATTCATTCACCTGAAATACATATTTGTTTCCTAGTACTGAAAACTATCTTCAGTGAAAGGTGCATACAAATCCTAATATTTCCACAGTAACTGAACCAGTTTAACATCAATACAAGTAGATTCCTATGGGACATGTTGTGCATTTTGACATTTATTTTATTCAACACTGGTACATTACTATTTCTTCAGTTTATGCTCATCATAGCAAATATATTTCATCCAAAAATTTGCAAATTTATAGGCATTTTGTTCACATTCAATCACTTTATTCTACAGAACACATGTATTCCTCCATGTTTTTGATGGGTCTTTTCATGAGACTTCTTTCCAAACACATTATTTTCGATTTCCATGATCACTTTTGAAGCAAAACTCAAAGACACTTCGTGATAAACCATAACCCTAATATTACCATTAGATGTATTGCTGGTTGGAATGAATGATGGTATATCGATATAAGATTTCTTATATATTTTCAGATATGAATTCAATCTATTATTTAAAGTGGGACCAGTTATATTATTGATTCACAATGTGGTCTATTCATGCACTATCTCTATATTCATAGACACAGTGTACACCTCTTTGTACCACCAATACTAATTTATAGGACTTCAAAACATTGCTCCCAGAAATGCTGGAAGAAATACTAATGTCACGCCATCTACATATACATTTTATCACAGTAATATTCTGGACACAAAATGCAAAGGTTACACTTATGATTGTACCAAAGCCTAAAAGGAAAGTGAACAGGGATTACTAAAAACATCCATGTCCACATTGCCTAATGCTCTCAAATGTCAATCCTATTGGTGACTACATATTTGTTTCTTCCTAAGATTATATATTCAAACTCAACCCTGTTCAAAATGTCTAATCCTATCACTCACTTTGTACTTTCCCTGATTTTGTAATGTCTCTATTATTATCTGATTTCCTACATATTTTCCAAAGTTCATCATTGTGACTGAATCTTCATATGTGCTGACATTTACCTTCACCCTCTAACAGAAACCCTATTGCTAAAGAAGTTTTTTTTTTCCAAATCCTATACTCACTCTCCTTCCAAAACCTACCAACTATCTTCCTAATCTTACCTACTATCCCTTTTTGACTGGATGTTCTCTTCCACATTCAATCATCCAATGTACAAGGTCCTATGCCATTGTATATTTATTTATCTGAGACATCTGTGCAGAAAGTAAGTCAACACTAAGTATACCAATGAAGGGCCCAATGCCCTTCAGGGTTTCAAATCTTAGATTTCTGTTTTCATACATATATTTCACCTACATATTCTTATAAATATCGTAGGTTCCCAATAACATTATTCATCCAGCAGAATAGTTCCTAACACAGATTGAACATGTTATTAACCCTAACCATACACTCTTCCCTCAATCTAACTTTACAGAAGAGCAGGGACAGAGTTGGTCTTACAAGACAGAAATTAAGGGATCTTTCACCTGCTGAGAACCTCAAAGGTCATTAAAGATGATCCCTGGAGAAGATGTAGGAAGCTATTAAGGACCTCAGAGAGCAAAAGTCATCTTTCATTGCAAACAACCTGGTCAGGATGAAGGGTTGTGTCAGAATCAGCCTCTCTCTTCTTAATGTAAAGAAGATGCAGCAAACCAGGCCTGTGTGGAGAGCTGTTCCTGGGTGCCTATGGTTTTATACCATTCTAACTTGTGAAAATGTCAGAGTAAGTAGGTGCAGCCTCCATCTCATGGGACCCTTGGAAGCAACTGTTAGGACAAAGTGGTTGCCAAGGTATGGACCTCATTCAGTTCCTGAAGGAAGTGACCTCACCTCACTTCCTTGGTGATGGAATTCTCTGAACTTGGGATCCAGAAAGCCAGGCATCCAGAGCCAGTCCCAGTCACAGTCCCAGTGGTCAAAATTTTTCGGATTTACCAAAGACAGAGTCAGTCTTTCTTGGTACCTACTTATGTGAGGATGGCCAAATGCCAGGAAGGTCTGAAGAGGGGCCTTTCCTGAGAAAGCAGATAGTGGCTCACCACTGGCTCCTTACAGATTCACAAAGTTGGCCACAGAGACTAGATCTGAGACAGGACAGCCCATTATGAGGGAATTTCTTATGGCCCACCATCAAACGACACTCCGTATTGTCACAGAGGTACTTGGGGGTCTGTGTGGGTGTGGGTGTGGGTATTGGTTTGTGGTTTTGTCTCATATTCTGAGAATAGGTAAGAAAGTCGGTTTGTTTGGTTTGGTGTGAACTGATTCTAGTAAGTCGTTTGACAAGGCTAGTCTTTCTATATCTGTGTATCCCACTGTGTCCATGGTTGTAGACAATAGAAAAGAGAATGCATAAATACATGTGTCCTTTCTAGTAGAAATCTTCCCAGCATTCATTCTGCCCAATTTATGAATGGTCTGCGGCTTGCCTAATGGATGGGCAACACCTAATATCTTCTTAAGTTCCTGTTCTCTACCTGAATTATGGGCAACCTCCAGAATACGCTCATGGTATTGTGTCCAAGATATGAACCACCTCCACGCTCTGTGATACGGCCATGTACTAGAGAGCTGAAGGAAATGATGAGCATCTCAGAAAACTCAGATATCAGTGTGACCAGGAAAGTCTCAATGGAAAAACCCCGCTTTGGGCCTTTTGCTTACATATCCTTCTGTTGCCCTGAATGTCAGGAAGGTCTTTGCCTCAGGCTATGCCTTTTTGAAGCCTGAAGAAAACAGTTTTCAAATGGAAATGTATAAACATTACCTGTGGCTCTTTCTTAATTGCTTTGGAAAGGGATGTGTCTGAATCAGCCTCTTGGCCCTGTGTGAGGCTGTGGCTTAGATTCTCAGCACCTGATGGATCTAAAGAAAAATCCCATGTGTGCATGCAAATCAAAAAGCCAAAAGAGCAGTCATTTTGGATGAAGTTTCTCGCCTTCCTCTGTAAGGTTTCTGACTTCCATCATTGAGAATATGGATCCTTTGGGTCAAATGAGTTCTTCAAAGCCCTGCAGACACTAGACCATAGGTTCTTGGGTTTTCTCATGACTCCAATTAACATAAAGAATCTAAACACCACAGTCAGTAGGCCTCAAAATTGAGAATAAGAGCAATATTAACGGCAGGCCTCTTTGAACACTCCTGGTTCACAGGAAGGATGTCCCGGCCACACTGACTTTAGGCAAATGGATGCAAGGGAGCTTATTTTGGACACTGTCTTAGGCTGTGCCCCTCATGGAAACCTCCAGCCAGAGGTTATGATGAGTGTCTATATGGAAGAAAATGAGGGCCATGTGGGAGTGTCTTGATTTTAATTGCGGTCATTTGTGTGGCGCTTGGAATAGATGACTGGGTCCACCTGGGCTTGAACACTGGTGTGATTCTCCTTAGAGACTGAGTTCTGGAACTTACCTCAAAGAAGTATTGCCTTGTATTGTGTTGGGATTTTAGGAGGCCATGCATGAGAGTCGCCCTTGGAAACTGGGATCTATGCCCAGGTTGGCTTTCCACAGAGCACTGGGAATCTTGGGAAGGATATCACATGATTTTATTCTTAAAGACTTGGCAGCCATAGTTGCAAGTCAAAACACATATGGACCTCAAATTGTAGACCTCAATAGGTCTGGCTTCATGGGACCTTTTGGCCTGTCTTTGGGAAGCCTTGCGTGTGATAGTTCTCCAGAGCTTTCATTGAAATGAGCTTCCTCTCCATTTAATCATTCCTGAATGAATTGAAACCCACAGTGCCTCCAACTTCACCCTTGAAAAATGGCTAGATAAATACCTTTAAATTTTTGACATTCCCATGACCGGGTGGACCTGGAGAACCTATGGATGTCCTATTGATGACCATCAGTATACCAGACAGTGCCTTGATTGACTGGGTTTCATGAAAATGGTGTAGAACGGAGATGCCAGTAATTTGGAGCCTGCTGAGTAGTCGGCCTAGAGCAGTGGTGTGCTGGTGTGTGTTAAAACATCTGTGGTCGGGTCATCTGCATCTGCCCTTCGCTTCCAAATGGTTTGTGACTGACATGGTACAAGCCCCAGATCCTTGTATGTAAAGGCATCTTGTTATATGGAGAGGATTCAGGGCAATGTTTACAATCAGATTGCTATGGTCAAGAGGGCAAGCTATGTGGGATAGAAGCCTTGTTGGTGCATTCTCCTGCAGACCCTTACCCACCACACGTGACAGAACTCCCTCCATCACTGTGTCCCAGTTGAACTTCTTGTATTTTGTGAAGCAAATATCAAACTCCCAGTGCAGCTGCAAGAAACACCACAAAAATTGGAGGATGACCAATGGCTTCACATTCCACCCTGGGAGACACTTAGCCACCAGTGGCCACAGTTTCCCTACAAAGAGAGAATTCAGCACTGCTGCCTCATGTTCATTGGAAAATAAGAAACAATGTCCTCTAGGTCACATAGATGCTGACCCAGCTTTGATCGTCTCACTATAAAGGAAGCTAAAGCTCCTAAAAACAACCTCAGATGAAGTTTCTCAAGAAATATTTAGGCCGGCAGAGCTCCATGTTTGTGGTGTTTTTACCCTGTCTCTGACTTTTGTAAACTCCTATACCACCTCCAAGGTTGTGAACTCCTGAGCATTTTCCATTCCAGATGTGTATTCACAGATTTTCTAACTCTTCTCCTCTAATTGTGTCTTACATGGGATGAAGGTAATGTCAAGGCATTGTTCTGAATACACATTGGATTCTTTTCCAATTTTCCATTTGAAATACTGAATCCCTGACTGTCAGGCATAGAAGGAATTCACCTTCAAAGAATAGCCTGACACTTACAAGAAACAGCCCCCATGGAGACATCCTGTCTGGGAGATATCCTGTAGCCAACTGTGTCTCTGAGACATCCTGTTGCCATCTGTATTCCTGAAACATCCTGAGTTTATCTCACCTTGTGAAGACATCCAGGAACTTTGGATAAGAGAGCTTTCCCATCTCCAGCATATAAATGCCCCTGTGTGAAAAATAAAAGTTTGCAGCTTGATCAGAACTCCTGTCTTGCTGTCCCTTCACTCCTGTCCCTTCATTCCTCCGCATCTAGGTTCGCTGCCCCTGTTGATGTGTCTTTCCAGCCGTGACTACTGGCACCCACTGACTGGGGCTCGAGCCTTTGACTGATTGGGAACCCCGTCCTCCTGGAAGACTTCATCAAGTGGAGCTCGCGATTGCCTCAGCAGACACCACAAAGAGACAGATCCAGGAGGAGAGTGGGGATGACGCACGGTGAGTGACCCACCATGGGACAAGCAGTTTCGTCACATGATTTGTTTTTGTCAGGCCTCAAGGAGTCCTTCAAGACATGAGGGGTGCGTGTTAAGAAAAAGGACTTAAAATTTTTCTTCTAATACATAGGAGAATTGTGTACATGGTTTCACATTGAAGTGACCATTGATGGCAAAAGATGGCTTAGAGTAAGAGACTGTTTAAAAGATTATTATGAAACCTTTGGCCCAGAAAAAGTGCCAGTTCCCACCTTTTCTTAGTGGAACTTAATTAATGAAATTCTTAAAAGTTCACCCTTTGACAATGGTACCTTACAACTTGTCAGGATTGGAGAAGAGACTATGCAAAACACCTCTCGTCTCCCCACGGCATGCCCATCAGTTAGTATAGACATTGACCCTTCTCAGTCTCCCCAGGACCCTGGGAACCTTCCTAGTCCCCCTCAAAATACCACCCTAATGAATAAGGCTCCAATGGTTACCAAACACCTTTATCGAGTTTTAAATCCCAGAGACACATTGACCCCTGGGACGGAGGCTACCTTGGAGAAGGAAGCAGCAAGCTACAATTCAGAAGATGCGCCACCTCTCAGGACCCTGCCACAGCCTATAGGACTTACACATCTACCTACCTCCTATATCCCTCCTGCCTTTTGTGCTCCAGCCTTTCAGGAGCAAAATGCAACCCAGATATTTTTCCCCACTTCCCTTGCCTAGCCTGGCTCCCTTGTGAGAGTCTCTCCAACATAGACGGGAACAGATCAAACTTTTAAAAGAATTAAGATCCCTAGACTCTGAGCTCTGTTCATTAGCCTTAGGCACGGAGTCAATGCAAACTGGCCCATGGCGGTCTAATACAAAGGCTAAGCCACTCCATCAGCCTGTTCTCGCCTTCCCAGTCACCCGCAGTCAGATAGATAAGCCTGCCCAGGCTGAGGTCAAAGACTTAGACGAGGATCAAGAGGAGGAAGTGGGGGAAATGGATCAAGGAGATCAGGACTCAGAGGATGAGGAGTTCACCCCTAGGCAGGAAGGAACCCAGAGTGTCTACAAAAAAATTAAGCCTGCGTTTTCTTGAAAAACATAAAAAGACTTGTGCTCACAATGGCCCCACTGTGCCCTACAAGTTGACTTTATTAGAAAGCCACAGCACACAATGGCTTACTCCCAATGATTGGAAATTTTTAGACCGAGCTACCCTCAGTGCCGGAGATTTCCTGTTATGGAATGCAGATTTCGAGGAGCACTGTCAGGAAACTGCTCAAAAAAAATTAACTAAGGCCTCCTCTAAATCCTGAACTTATGTTAAGCTAGTGGGCTATGCGCCATTTGACACTAAAACTAAATAGGCACGTTTCCCTGCTGGAATTTTGGCACAGATTCAGATGGCTTGCTTACATGCTTGGAGATGCCTCCCTCAAACTGGCTCGGCTACCACTTCTTTGGCAAAAATTTGACAAGGACCCAACGACCCTTATAGAAACCTTGTTCCCCGGCTTAACCTAGCTGCAGAATGCTTGCTTGGACCAAGCGAAAGCAAAAGAACTTTTGTAAAACATCTTGCCTTTGAAAACGCCAACCTGGCATGTCAGGATGTTCTTCGACCACATAAGGAAAAAGGGAAACTTTCGGACTTTATTAGACTCTGTGCAGGGGTGGGTGCAGCCCATGCCATGGGTCTCGCCCTACATGCCCCCTTTATCAAGGCCTTTCACAATCCTGGCTCATGTACTTGCTTTACTTGTAAACAACCTGGCCATTTTTCACGCAAGTGTCTGAAAGACAAACAAAGCGTAGGAATATCGTCTCCTCAAACTGGGGCTAAACCGCCCCCAGCTACCCTTTGTTCTAGATGTGGTAAATGTCATCACTGGGCCAGTAAGTGTAGATCTAAGACAAATGGCCTCAGACAGCCTATTTCTTCCTGCTTCTCAGGAAAACCCTGCGGGGCCAGCCCCTGGCCACGACCTCCCCCAGGACAAAACCAGGGGCAATAAGGTTTATTCCCTACCAAACTCCAAACCTACCACAAAATTCTTCCCCACAATTGCCTCCCTCCAACTAGCCACCCCAGGCAGCGCAGGATTGGACCTCTGTGCCACCACCGATACAATATTAGACTCAATGCAAGGGCACCAGATAATACCCACTAGAATTATGGGTCCCCCTTCATCTCATACGAGTGCCCTTATTCTTGGAAGAGTCTCTGCTACCTTAAATGGTGTTCAGGTCTTCCCTGGCATTAATGATAATGATTTCACTGGAGAAATAAAAATACTAGCAACAGCTATTAATGGAGTTGCGGCCATCCCAGCAGGAAAAAGACTTGCACAATTAATATTCCTTCCCTTGGATTCAGGAGGCACTTCCACCGCCCAAACATAAAATGGGGGACAGCCTCCCTCGGCTCCTCTGATGTATATTGGGTTCAGCCCATTTCTCACAATAGACCCACCCTTACCTTACTTATTGAAAAAAAGGAATTCCAAGGAATTCTAGATACTGGAGCTGATGCCACAATTATTTCTCACAAATACTGGCCATCAGGTTGGCCCATCACCCCATCCTTGAATGACCTAAAAGGGTTAAGAGTCAAAAAATCCCCATGTCAGTTCTAGGGCTCTTAGCTTTACTGATAAAGAGGGTAATAAGGTGACTGTCACTCCTTTCATTGTTCCTGACCTCCCTGTTAACCTATGGGGCCGAGATATTTTGAGTCAAATGGAAGTCATTCTTGCCAGTCCCAATTCCATGATGACTCATCAAATGCTTCGTATAAATTTTGTCCCTGGTACAGGCCTTGTGAGACTGAGACAAGGACTGGTGGGGACTATAAAACCCATAAAAAAACAAATACATATGGACTTGGGTATTCTGATTTTTAGTGTCGGTTCCTGACCCTCCTGTACCCCATGCAGATAAAATTATTTGGGAGACTCAGACTCTTGTGTGGGTGGATCAGTGGCCCCTTACCCCCCAAAAAAATTGGAGGCTGCCTCCATGTTAGTGCAGGAACAGCTGGCAGCCGGCCATGTAGAGCCCTCAACCTCACCATGGATTACTCCTATTTTTGTTATCAAGAAAAAATCAGACAAGCGGCATCTTTTACAATATTTGTGTGCCAGTAATAAAGTTATGTGCCTGATGGGAGCACTACTGTCTCGAATTCCCACACCAATGGCTATTCCCAAAACTATTGTAAAATGGTTATTGACTTAAAAGTTTGCTTTTTTACCATTCCTTTACATCCTGAGGATAGACCCTATTTTGCCTTTAGTCTCCCTTGCATTAATTTCCACGGCCCTATGCAGAGATTTCAATGGAAGGTTCTTCCCCAAGGTATGGCCAACAGCCCTAGTCTTTGCTAAATATAAGTTGTTCAAGCAGTAGACCCTGTGAGAGAGTGATGATCACAATTTTATGTTTTACATAATATGGATGAATTTTTAATTGCTGCACCTAATTACCATGACCTTAATAATTGTTACTTGGACCTTTAGAAAACCCTCACTACCTTGAGACTACGGATAGCTCCTGATAAGGTTTAAACACAGGACCCTTATACCTATTTGGGCCTTAAACTTCAAGATAATCAGATCCAAATTCATAAAATACAACTGCGTGTGAACCATCTTCACACCCTTAATGATTCTCAAAAATTACTGGGAGATATTCAATGGCTAAGAACATATTTATAATTATCCACTTGTGTACTTTTGCCCCTTAATGATATTTTGAGAGGTGATTCCTACCCTTCCTCCCCTCAAAAGCTTACTCCCGAGGCATGACAGGCATTAAACCAAGTCACAGAGGCCATTGCCAAACAGTTTGTTACACAAATTTCTTATAACCTTCCTCTGGTTCTGGTTCTTTTACACACTCCTCATATACCCTCAGGAAAATTTTGGCAGTGATATCCATATTTTAAAAATAAAGGCTTCCCCTTGCTTTGGGTCCATTTATCCACCACATCCTCCAAGTTTATTACCGTTTATCTTGCTCAGGTAGCTTCTATTATTATTAAAGGTCGTTTGCTTTCTCGACAACATTTTGGCAAAGACCCTGATAATATTTTAATTCCATATACTAATGACCAAACCCAATTTTTACTACAGAGAGGGGATGAATGGGGTATTGCCCAATCAGGCCATTTGGGAACAATTGATAACCACGTCCCCAATGACACCCTTTTACATTTTGTCCAGATACATCCATTTATTTTTCCCAAAATTACTCAAAAGGCTCCCAATTCCAAGCCCTTACTGTCTTTACAGACGGTTCCAGTAATGGCTGTGCGGTCTTTGTTGTCAATAACCAGCCTACAACCTTTGATACTGTCTATCATTCAGCACAGTTTGTGAAATTGTTTGCCATAACACAAGTTTTTATAACATTTTGTGATAATCCTGTTAATATTCATACAGACAGTGCCTACATTGCTCATTCTGTGCCCCTGCTGGAGATTTCACCCGCGATTAAAGCTTCTTCCAATGCGGCCTTTCTGTTTCACCAGCTTCAGCAGCTAATTCAGGCCAGACAACACCCATTTTTCTTAGGACACATCAGGGCACACTCTGATCTTTCCGACCCTCTAACACAGGTAATGCTCAAGCTGATGCAGCAACTCCTACCATCTTTCAAATTTTTGGTGGCTCCATTCAATAGGCCACGGAGCTAAACAATCTTCACCAACTAAATTCCCAGAGCCTTCGATTACTTTGTAAAATTACCAGGCAACAGAAACGAGAAATAGTAAAAGAATGCCCTGCTTGTGCTCTCTCCCTCCCCATTCAACACTTGGGAGTTAACCCCCGAGGATTACTGCCAAATCAGGTTTGGCAAATGGATGTTACTCATTTTCCTGAATTTGGAAAAACCAAATATATACACGTTTCTATCGATAACTTCAGCAGCTTTATTTTTGCATCACCACATTCTGGAGAGGCTACCAAAGATGTCCTTTCTCATCTTGTTTCAGCCTTTTCCATAATGGGTAAACCAATACATATTAAAACAGATAATTGTCCTCCATATACCAGTGCCAAGTTTAAACAGTTTTGTGCTACCTTGCAATTTTGTCATCCTACTGGAATTCAATACAAACCTCAGGGCCAAGGCATTGTGGAATGTTCCACCTTACCTTAAAGACTTGGCTATCCCGCCTTAAGGCTTCCGCCCTTGTATTTACCACTCACAGGCATTGCCTTAACCATGCATTATTTGCCCTTTCTTTTCTTACCCTAGACAGTGAAGGCCTTTCGGCTGCAGACACACACTGGCATCCCTTTTCCAATTCTGATCAGCCACCTGTTATGTGGCGAAATCCCCTTACAAATAAATAGAAATGCCCACATCCTGTCCTCATCTGGGAATGTGGCTCAGCTTGTGTTTTGGACCAAGAGCTAGCAGCCCCAAGATGGTTACCAGAATGCCTGGTTAAACAGGTTAATGACTTACCTCAAACCGGGGATGGAGGCCCTCTCCCTGAGTACAAATTTTCCCCTTTTTCGGATCCATCCAACAATCTGTGTGAGGATCCTGCTTAAGGCACTTCTGCAGAACAGGTTTGTGCACGGAGGCCTGGGCCCTCCACCTTCCAACATCATGGAGTACCTTCCCCCCCCTCCCCCCGTGAAGGCAAGGGAGGATCTTGGACTCAGGCTCCCACTAGTTGGAACCAGACTGCTGACTGCATGACTAAGGTGGCTTACCTCCGTTCCGAGGTTGACCATAAATTCAGAGGAGTTCATCAGCCTAAATGGGTATGTGTTAACAAGCCAAAGATTATTCCCCCTAGTACAAGTAAAGCTCTCCAAAATTGTTCTGCAACCCGTACGCATACCCAGGCGATGCATGTCTCTTGTTTTGTGTCGGCCTCAATTTGTGTTAACAAGCAGGGAGAATAATTTTTTGAAGCCTCCCTAACTAAAACTCATGAAGCAGGGTGGACCACTATTCATTATACCCCCGTTCTCTTTGACCAGGGAGGAGAAGGCAAATACACCAAGCTACAGTCAGCTGGGTGCCAAGGCACTGTCGGAAAAACTTCCTACTGGCCCATTAAGGACCCTACAGGGGTCTCTGATGGTAGAGGACCCACTGATGCAGTCAAGCATCCTCAGATAATCAAACTTTTGAAACCCCAAATCCCTGAGCTCACATATCATCCCTTAATGTAGCTGAAATCCCAGTTCCCAGGTTTAGATACCAATACATTAGATATTTTGCAAACTACCTTCTCCTTCCTTAATAATTCCAACCCCACCCTTGCTGGTAATTGCTGGCTCTGCATGACAACAGGGGCAAGCATGCCTATGGCAGTTCCTATTAATTCTACTATGGACAATGATAATACATGCCAACCCGGATTTCCCTTTAAAGTACAGCCTATAGGCACTTTTACATTATGTCTTTTAGGCGTGATGCAGAATAATACCTATGATATGGATTTTGGAATTGCTTCCTTTGGAAATTTCTCAACAGAACAAAATTATTCCTCACCCATCCCATCTCTTTGTCCCCCCAATGGCACAGTTGTTATGTGTGGAGGAAATGTGGCCTTCCCCAGGCTTCCAGCGAATTGGAACAGTGGCTGTGTTCTTGCCTTATTACTCCCTGATATAACTATTGTCCCAGGAGACGAACCTCTAGCCTAGACACCTTAGTCAAAAGACAGAGGCGGGCGATACAGGCCTTATCACTTTTTGCCAGCCTTGGAATAACAGCTGCTGTGGGCACAGGTACACTGGCTTAGGCACGGCAATACACCCTTACCATCGCCTGTCTCAACAACTTAAAATGATGTACAAACTCTATCAGAAACCATTAAAGATTTGTAGGACCAAATAGACTTCCTGGCAAAAGTGTTCCTTCAAAACAGACGAGGCTTAGATTTGCTGACTGCTAACCAGGGAGATATTTGATTGGCCTTAGGGGAACGATGCTGCTTTTATGCCAATAAATCAGTCATAGTATGCACTAAATTTAAGCAGCTTCAAGAAGATCTAGAAAAGAGATGAAGGGAACTATTTGAAAATCCCCTCTGGACAAAGCTTAATGGATTTCTACCCTACCTTCTTCCCCTATTAGGCCCTTTGTTGGGTTTACGTTTAATGGTGACCATAGGACCCTGCATTATAAACAGTGTGGTACAATTTATTAAAGAACACATTAATATTATGGCCTCTAAGCCCCTACAAATCCACTATCATCATCTGGAGATGGAAGACCACGCTGTCAACTTTTAAAAGGATGTTCTACCCTTCTGACAGGCTTATTTCTTAAGTTTACATCCCCACAAATCTCTCTTTCTTACATAAAACTATAAGTAACAGCTCTGACAAACCATCTTCTGCCCTTGCCATAAGGGTTCGTCTACATGGGCCCTTCGGCTTGGGGGAAGACGCACCCATGGAGTGAGGACGTTAGGCCACAATATCGGAGGGTGCAGGAAGGATTGCAAAAGGATGGATCCACGGATCCCCAAACACAAGACCTGTGAGTGACATGCACTGGTGCATGGCGGTTGGCATGCTTCCGCTTCAAGGCCATCTCCTCCAAAAACATGCCAAGGCCACCACGAAATCTGCTAGTAAAGATTCTCGCTCGGATCAGGAGATATTCTAAGGCCTCCTAGAGAAACAGAGCCTCTAACCCCCCCCTAAAAACATGGCCGGTAAGGTAGGTCAAATATTTTATATAAGAAAGGGGGAGATGTCAGGGGCTAAAAGGAAGTTCTCCTTCAAAAAATAGCCTGACACTTACAAGAAACAGCCCCCTGGGAGACATCCTGCCTGGGAGATATCCCACAACCATCTATCTCCCTGAGACATCCTGTCGCCATCTGTCTTCCTGAAATATCCTGAGGTTATCTAACCCTGTGAAGACATCCAGCAACTGCCGATAAGAGAGCTTTCCCATCAGCAGCATATAAACACCCTGTGAGAACAATAAAAGTTTGCAGCTTGATCAGAACTCCTGTCTGGGTGTCATCTGTCCTGTCTTTTGTCCCTTCATTCCTTCCCAACTATGTTCGATGCCCACGTTGATGTGTCCTGCCGGCCGGGACACCTGGCACTAACCCATACCCTACTAGAATATGACTACTAATCCTAATATGATGGAGAAAAATAACCCAAATAGAATAGAAATACAAGCAGTTCAGAGGAGGCATGGTGTATAGTTGGAGTTGCCTTTTGCATGATCTAGGGTAGGTGTTATAAATCTAGCTAATTTTTAAATGAAATAGTTCTCCATGTGTTTTTAAAGTTAAAAAATATGTGAATACCTGTCTCCCTTTCTCTGTAGCCTACTTGCCACATGTATTTTATATGCACATATAGAATCCTACGTGGTATCACATGTATATTCTTGTGAGGTGGCTGACTTAGCAGATTCAAATTGTGAGAAGAGATCACTTCTCCTAAACGCTGTTGGAACTGAAAATTCAACCTATGGGGGAGCCTCCTAGTAAAAAAAAAACATTATACATAAATCCATGCTAAGTAAAATTAATATTTTTGCATCAGTGGATGATATATATTTCATGAAGAATTTCGATTGGCATATATATTGCTACTTTTCATTGTCTGTGTTTGTGTTTTGTGTATATATATATATATTCCACTTGGGGGCCTTCAGGGTTAAAAGTTATTTTGGCCCGGAGCTTGGTGAGCAGAACTCTGCCCATCAATGGGGCCGGGCATTCTGGGATTACTTGGAAGGAGTGATGGATTTTTCCTTTCCCCTGGTCCCAGGTCCACTTAGTTGTCCAAGCCCGATATTTACTGCAATTAGCCCCTTGAATTAGAGACCTTTTATTTGATAGAGGGCAAAATGGAGCCTTAATGGCTGAGTATATTGCCCCTGTATCCACTTCAATGTTTACTGGGGTGCCCTCCACTTCAAAAGTTAACCTGAGCTCGGGGAGGGGATCTGATCCCCAACTTTCTTAGTCATCCTGCAGAGTCAGGATGGCTGGCTGGCGTGGCTGTCTCTTTCTAGGGCTCTCTTTGGCCCAGTGTCCTTTTTCTTTACAATAGGCACATTGATCTGAGGCCAGGGGTGGCCTCTAGTTTGGGCCCAGGTATCCCTTCCTGTCTCCATGTTTCTTATTTCTGGCCTATTTGTTGTTGTGACCAGGACCTGAGTCAATTCCTTAGTCTGTCTTTTGTTTCTTTTATCCACCCTTTGCTTCCTTATCTTCCTCAGTTTCTCTCGTATAGTATACGTTTTTGGCTTCTCTGACTAAATCTCTCAAAGTCATATCTTGTAATCCATCTAAGTGTTGTAACTTTCTTTAAATATCCATGGCAGCTTGCCCAATAAAGGCCATCATGACAGATGCCTTTTGAGCCTCTGCTTGAGTATCAAAAGGAGTATATCTCCTATATGCCTTTATAATTCTCTCTAGAAACATAGAGGGAGATACATCAGGCCCTTGAATAAACTCTATTACCTTGGCCAAATTAGTTGGTCGCCTAGCAGCCACTAAGATACCCGCTATTAGAGCCCGGAGATAAGTGGACAGATGCTCCCTACCTTCAAAGGTGTTGGGGTCCCAGTTTTGTCGATTCTAGGGAAAGCCGGGTTGAATATGTTGGGAAGTGGTGTCAGTCAACCATCTGGTCCGAGGATATTTTTTTCTAGCTTCCAAGAGGATTCTCTTTTGTTCCTCTGTCATGAAGAGAGTCCCTAGGTGTTGTTGGCAGTCATTCCAAGTAGGCTGGTGTGAAAACATCTATGAATCAACCACACCTGAGACACAAGTGGGGTCCTCTTAAAAGGGGGGATTGTTATTTTTCCAGTTATATAGGTCTGAGAGGAGAAAGGCCAATACTGGTAGGCTTGCAATTTTTCCCCATGGCCATCATCAATCATTGGCACATAGGGACGGAGGGGGAGCATCACGGGAGTTCCAGGGTTTTCAATCTTTCATTGATGGTGAGTTCCTTTAGCCGGGCCAGGTTCCTCCAGGGGAGGAGGGGCTGTGTGTGCCGCGGGGGAGTTTTCTGGAGGGTGCTGGGCTGGCTTAGCTTCCTCCAATGGCGGAGAGGCTGAGTCAGCAGCAGGGGAATCACTTAGAGGGTGTTGGGGGTTGGGAGACCAGGGCAAGGGATAAGGAGAGGGATGAGAGTGCAGTAGAGTTAAATCTTGTGACTTAGGCAGAAAAGAGGGTGGAGGAGGAGGAGGAGCAGAGGGTTTGAGAGATCGTGGGGGAAGGATTAGGAGCGGGGGCAGGGGCAAAGAAAGGCTTCACCCATGGAGGAGATTTGCAGAGGTAATGCCAGGTTAAGATATATGGCTTTTGATCTGGATGGCTAAGTGGCCCTTCCTGAAAGACAATATCTCTGACTTTTTAAATTAGTGAGAAGTAGAAAAATCCTTCTAAGGGCCATCCGAATCCAAAGGTGGGCCACTCTGAGGCACAGAGAGTCTGCCAGGTCCAGCGGTTTACTGAAAAAGAAAGATTCTGAGCCCTTAAGCCGAATTTGGTCCAGTGATCAAGGGTCAGGGACAGAGGCATTGAAGTGCTCTTTTCCATAATGAAAAATGCACAAACAGTAAAAGCAATGACACATGACACAGACAAGACAAGACAATAAAGACAGGAAATGGACGTCCAACACTGAGACGAGGACTGAGTAGCCGGCAATACCTGATGGGCTGGCAATACCGAATCTGAAACAAAATATCACTGAGTTGAGGAGACTATTGTTCCTTGATTTTCAGAGTCCTCTGGGGTGTCCCTCAGGGTGGTGGCCTGTGGCTCTGTGACACATCTGTCAGCCACCGTGAGAAAGAGCTCACACTCTTCATTGACAGCCATTTTGCCAAGCTCTAACCTGAAACCTGACACCAGAAAGAGGCGCCTTACAAATCCCTTGAGGAGCCAGTTGGGGTCTCTCGTCCGCTGCTGCCAGAACTCGGTGGAACCTCCATATGTAAAGGTCGGATGAGTGTCAGGCGAAGAGACCTCTAAGAAACTGTCTCATGCAAAAGCAAAGGGTTTATTGGTGGCCAGCATGCTGGGGCTCAGAGCTCACTTCAATAGAGCAGAGAGTCCTGAGAACAGCTTAAACAGGGCTTATATACTTTCCTTGGGGAGGGCAGGGAGGGAAGTTAAGTATACAGAAAAACATGAAGAGACAACTACCTATTTTACTAACTTTTCACTAACGACTATACTTTGCCAGATTTCCTAATGTATCTATTGATATCTATTTTCCTACATATTTTTCCCAGTTCATCATTGTGGCTGACTCTTCGCATGTGCTGACATTTACATTTACTCTATACCCGAAAAGCTATAGCTAAAGAACATTTGGTGCAAATTCTATACTCACTCTCCTTTCTAAACTACCGACTATCTTCTTAATCTTACCGACTATCACTTTTTGACTGGAAGTTATCTTTGACAATCAATCATCCAAGGCACAAGGTCCAATGCAATTGTATATCGATGTACCTGAGACATCTGTGCAGAAAATAAATCAAAGCTAAGTATCACAATCAAGGTCCTAATACACTTCTGGGTTTTAAATCTTACATAGATTTCTGTTTTCATACTTATATTTTACCTATATATTCTTGTAATTATCGCAGGTCATCAATACCATTATTCATCCAGCTGAATGATTCCTAACCCAAATCAAACCTGTTATTAACCCTAACCATACACTGTTGCCTCAATCTAACTTTACAGAAGAGCAGGGACAGAGATGTTCTTACAATACAAAAATGTAGGATTCCTTCCAACTACTGAGAAACTCAAAGGTCCATGCAAAAATGATCCCTGCAGAAGTTGTAGGCAGCTATGTAGGAACTGAGAGAGCAAAAGTCATCTTTCATTGTAAAAAACTTGGTCAGGATGAAGGAATGTGTCTGAATCAGCCTCTGTCTTCTTAATTTAGAGAAGAAGGACCCAACCAGGCCTGTGTTGAGAGCTCTTCCTGGGTGCCTATGGTTGATATACCATTCTAAGTTGTGAAAGTGTCACAGGAAGTAGGGGCAGCCTCCATTTCATGGGACTCTTTGAAGCAACTGTTAGGACAACATGGTTGCCAAGGCAGTGACCTTATTCACTTTCTGAAGGAAGTGACCTCACCTCACAACCTTGGTGACAGAACTCTCTGAACTTGGGATCCAGGAAGCCAGTCACCAAAATCCAGTCCCAGTCCCACTCCCAGGGGTCTCACTTGCTTGGATTTACCAAGGACAGATTTAGTCTTTCTTGGTACCTACTGATGTGAGGATGGCCAAATGCCAGAAAGCTCTGAAAAGTCACCTTTACTGAGAAAGCAGGTATTGGATCACCGCTGGCTCCTCAGTAGTTCAAAATGTTGACCAAAGAGACCAGATCTGAGACAGGACAGGCCATTTTGTGGGAATAAAATATGGTCCACAATTAGAGAAACTCTGGATAGTCACAGACCTACTTCGGGGATGGAGGTGCCTTTGTGGGTGTGGGTGTGAGTTTGTGGATTTGTCTCATGTTCTCAGAATAGGTAGGAAAGTCGGTATGTTTGGTTTGGTGTAGACTGTTTCGAGTAAGTCGTTTGACAAGGCGAGTGTTTCTATGTCTGTGTATCCCACGGTGTCCATGGTTGTAGACATTAGAAAAGAGAATGCATCAATTGATATGTCCTGTCTAGTTGAAAGCTTCCCAGCATTCATCCTGCCCAATTTATGAATGGATTTCAGCTTGCCTTATCGATGGGCAACACTTGCTATCTTTCAAAGTTTCTGCTTTCTTCCTGAATTCTGGCCACTCTCCAGAATAGGCTCATGGTTTTGTGTCCAATATATGTACCACTTCCAAGCCCTGTGACATCGCCATGTACTGGATAGCTGAAGGGAATGGCGAGCATCTCAGAAAACTCAGGTATCAGTGTGATCAGGAGAGTCTCAGTGGAGAAACCCTGCTTTGGGCCTTTTAATTACCAATTGTTCTGCTGCCCTGAATGTCTGAAAGGTCTTTGCCTCAGGCCACCCCTTTTTGAAGCCTGAAAAAAAAACTGTTTTCACATGGAAATGAATGGGCATCACCTGAGGCTTTTTGCTTAATTCCTTTGGAAAGGATGTGTCTGAATCAGCCTTTTGGCCCTGTGTGAGGCTTAGGCTTAGATTCTCAGCACCTGATGGATCTAAAGAACGATCCCATGTGTGCATACAAAACCAAAATAGCCAAAAGAGCAGTCATTCTGGATGAAGTCTCTCCCCTTCCTTTGTGAGGTTCTAGACCTACATCAAGTTAGAATAGGAATGCATTGGGTCAAATAATTTCTTCAAAGCCCTGCAGAGGCTAGCCCGTAGGAGCTTGGGTTTCCTCATGTCTCCAATTCAGACAAAGAATCTAAACCCCACAGTCAGTAGTCCTCAAATTGGAGAAGCAGAGAAGTATTAACAGCAGGCCTATGTGATCACACCAGGTTCACAGGAAGGGTGTCCAAGCCACCCTGTTTTTAGGCACATTAGGGGCAAGGGAGATTATTTTGGAGACTGTCTTGGTCTGCACCCCTCATAGAAACATTCAACCAGAGGTTATGAAGAGTGTTTATATGAAAGATCATGAGGGCCATGTGGGAGTGTGTTGGTTTTAATTGTGGTCATTTGTGTGGTGGTTGGAAGAGATGACTGGGTCCACCTTGACATGAACTCTGGTGTGATTCCCCTAAGAGACTGAGTTCTGGAACTGACCTCAGAGATGTATTGCCATGAATTGTGTTGGGATGTTATGAGTTCACGCATGAGAGTCGTCCTTGGAAACTGAGATGTATGCCCAGGTTGTATTTCCACAAAGCACTGCGAATCACAGCCAAGATATCACATGATTTTATTCTGAAAGACTTGGCAGCCATAGTTGAGAGTCAAAACACACATGTACCTCACATTGTAGACCTCAATGGGCCTGGATTCACGTGACCATTTAGCCAATCTTTGGGAAGCCTTGCCTGTGAGAATTCTCCATAGCTTTCATTGACATGAGCTTCCTCAAAATTTAATGGTTCTGGATTGATTTGAAACGTACAGTGCCTCCAACTTCATCTTTCAAAAATGGCTAGATAAATACCAAGAAATTTTTGAAATTCCCATGACCAGGTGGCACTGGAGAACCTTTGGATGTCCTGTTGCTGATCATGAGTATACCAGACAGTGCCTTGATTGATTGAGTTTCATGAAAATGGTGTAGAACAGAGATGCCAATAAATTGGAGCCTGCTGAGTACTTGGCCTAGAGCAGTAGTGGGCTGGTGTGTGATAAAACATTTGTGGTGGGGCCATGTGGATCTGCCATTAGCTTCCAAATGTCTTGTGACTGACATGATGCAGCAAGCAGTCCCTTCTATGTAAAGGCATCTTGTAATATTGAGAAGTTTCAGGGAAAGTTTCAGAATTAAGTTGCTATGGTCAATGGGGAAAGCTATGTGGGATAGAAGCATGGTTGGTGCATTGTCCTGCAGAAACTGACCCACCACACGTGACAGAACTCCCTCCAGCACTGTGTCCCTTGACACACTGTTGACCTCTTTGTATTTTGTGAAGCAAATACCAAACTCCCAGTGAAGCCGCAAGAAACACCATGAAAACTTTAGGATCACAAAATGGCTTCACAGTCCACACGGGGAGACACTTAGACCCCAGGGGCCACAGTTTAGCTACAAACAGCAAATTCAGCACTGCTGCTCATGTTCAGTGGAAAATAATAAACCATGTCCTCCAGATCACATAGATGCAGACCCACCTTTATTGGTCTCACTAGAAACGAAGCTAAAGCACTTGACAACAACATATGTTTCAAGTGCCCAACCTCAGAGGCAGTTCCACAAGAAGTCTTTAGGCCAGAAGAGCTCCAGTTTGTGGAGTGTTTACCCTGTCCCTTACTTTTGGAAACTCCTTAGCATACTCTATTTCAAATATGTATTCACAGATTTTCTAACTCTTCTCCTCTAATTTTGTCTTACTTGGGGACTAGGTAATGTCAAGCCATTGTTCTGGATGACAGTGGGAACAATTTTTTGTAGCACATATTTGTATACACATTGGATTCATTTTATAATTTTCCAGTCAAAATAGTGAATCCCTCACACTAACCCCTATGCTACTAAACTCTGACTAGAATAATAACCCAAACAGAATTGAAATACAAGCAGTTCAGAGGAGGCATCGTGTATAGTTGGACTTGCCTTTTGCATTATATAGGGTAGGAGTTATGAATCTAGTCAATTATTTGGTTGAAAGAATTCTCCATGTTTTTTTAAAGTTAACAAATATGTGAATTCCTGTCTCCCTTTCTCTGTAGCCTATTTAGCACATGTAGTTTTATATGCACATATTTATTCATACCTGGTATCACACGTATATTTTTGGTGAGGTGGCTGACTTGGCATATAGAAATTGTGAGAAGATATCACTCCTTCTAAAAGCTGTTGGAACTGAGAATTCAACCTATGGGTGATCCTCCTATTTAAATAGCATTATACATAAATCCATGTTCAGTAAAATAAATCTTTTTGAATCTGTGGATGATATGTATTTCATGATGAATTTCGATTGGCATATATAATGCTACTTTTTAATGTCTCTCTGTGTGTGTCTGTATATATATATATATATATATATATATATATATATATATATATATATATATCCTCCAGATTTTTCAAAATATGAAATATATGTGTCTTATTATGCACTCCCAAATTTCATTCATATTCATGTATGTGGATTTATAATCTACTTTTCAAAAGATTATTCTCAGAAATATTCATCCACCTGAAATAACATTTTGGTTTACTAGTACTGAAAACTATCTTCAGTAAATGGTGCATAGAAATCCTAATATTTTGACATTGCAAGATGGCCATGAATAGAGTGCATCACACCCTTTGTACTGCGCAACTTCACATGTGAATAAGGAGTTAGAATGACGAAAAAGTATCTTGTTAGGATCTTACAGAAAAATGGGTGTGCCTGGAACCTAGAAGAATGATTTCCACCACCGAGGTCCTGTAATTGAGTCTCAAACAAGAGCCAACTATGCGACCGAAGATCTGGGGTGGCTGATCCGTGCGGCCCATGCCGTGGCTACAGACGGCGGGCCTCCACCGTGAAGCGACCAGCATGCAGGGAGAAACGTTGCTGCGGATTCTGTGGAATCCGGCTGGCTCACCCACCACTGAGCCTGGGGCTGAGTTCGGGATTTCAGATGGGGAAGAAAGTGTTACAGTTCTATCCCCCACAACCGAAACTCCACCGAGGAAACCAACGGCCACCATCTTGGAGAGCTGAAGTATCCACCACCACTCTCCGACAGATTGCAACAACAAAACAGGTGTGTATTACTCAGCTTATCTCCCATACAGCAGGTAATTCGCAAAAATTCTCTCTTAGGCTTTCCGGGGGAGGGATTACCAGAGAAAGCCTTCATAAAGACGGGGGGAAAACTAGTGGCACCTGACCTTCAACTTCCCCTCCCATCACCGGTGAAAACAAAATTTTTCTAGCCAGCGCAATGGGTGGGGCAAGCGGAAAAAATCAAAACAATAGAGTGCCAGTGTTCCCAATAGACACCCTCCACAACCAAGGAACGGCAGGCAAAGAGTACAGTTTGAGCTGCCAAGAGGCATCACTCAGGGGAAATCTGGTGTCGCAGGGGAAATCAGGACTCGCAGAGGAAACCAGGGGACCAGAGGACAGACACGCGTGACTAGGAGGCTGGAGAACGCCTGCCCACCAGCAACCAATCACCCGCTGGCTGCCTGCGCAATTGGGCAGCTAGAGATCACCCGCCCGCCGGTGACAGCCCATTCGCTGATTGCACGACTGGATGGCTGGAGACCGCCCACCCGCCAGCGACCGTGAGGTGAAACCAACCAGAGACAGTCCAGTCCCACCCCCCCATTCAAACACCCCGGCAAGGAGCCTGGGGCCCGCCATAGCAGACAGGTGACATCACTGGAGCTCAGCTGTCGGAATTCCTTCCAAGTGGAATCCACTTTTGCAGGCATAGTCTACAAACACAAAAGAGAGACAACAGAGATATATAAAACCAAAACAAATCTATTGAAGAAGGCAGAAACACAGCAATCAAATTGAGCTGAAAAGTAACGTGAACATCATGAAAAAACAAGGGAAAAAAAGGTGTGCAAAAAATGCAGGACAACTAAATTCTAAAGGAGAACCGTGAAGCATCAGAAATAGGGATAGGGAAAAAACTCAAGGCATACCTAACTCAGATGGAAAGGAATATTAGAGAAGACATGAGGCAGCAAGTCCAAGCAAAAAAAGTATATTTTGAAAATCAAATAAACAAACAAATTCAAATGGCAAAGAATGAGCTTTACCAGGAGATAGAGACATTAAAAAGAAATATCAAACAGTAATCCTAGAAATGCAGGAAAGTATAAACCAAATTAAAAACTCAAACGAAGAGTATTACAAATAGACTAGATCAAGTAGAAGTTACAACGTCAGATAATGAAGACAAAGTTTATCAACTTGAAAAGAATAGAGTAAACACAGAAAAGATGCTTAAATCCAATGAGCAATCTATTCAAGAGATATGGGATGTCATAAAAAAAAAACAAATTTGAGAGTCATCGGGATAGAAAAAGGCATAGAGATTCAAACCAAAGGAATGGACAACATATTAAATGAAATAATTCTAGAAAATTTCCCAGAGATGAAAGATGGAATGGATTGCCAAATCCTGGAAGCCTACAGGACCCCAAGCATTCAAAACCATAATAGACCAACTCCAAGACAAATATTTATGAAGATAGCCAGAACAAGGACATACAGAACAAAGAGAGAATATTAAAAGCTACGAGAGAAAGTAGGCAGGTTACATTCAGGGGTAAACCAATTAAGTTAACGACTGATTTTTTTCATCACAAACTTTGAAAGCAAGAAGATCCTGGAACAAAGTATTTCAAACGCTCAAAAATAATGGATTCCAACCAAGAATACTGTATCCAGCAAAATTAAGCTTCAGATTTGACAATGAAATTTAAGTCTTTCACGATAAACAAAAGCTAAAAGAATTCACAGCCAGAACACCAGCAATGCAAAGCATTTTGAGCAAAATACTAAAAGAAGAGGATTTGAAAAGTAATGCCTGAAACTAGCAGCAGGAGGTATCTCAGTAAAGGGAGAGGAAAATAACCAAAAAGTAAAAACTAACCAAAATAAATAAATAAATGAATAAATAAATAAATAAACAAACAAACAAACAAACATGACTGGAAGTAGAAATCATATTTCAATTGTAACCTTAAATGTTAATGGCCTAAACTCACCAATCAAGAGACATAAGCTAGTAACCTTGATCAAAAAAAAAAAAAATCCAACAATATGCTGCCTTCAGGAGACTCATATGATAGGTAAAGACATACAGAGGCTGAAATTAAAAGTTTGGGAAAAATCATACCACTCACATGACCCTCGGAAGCAAGCAGGAGTGGCCATACTCATATCGAATAAAATCAACTTCAAACCTACGTTAATCAAAAGGGATAAAGAAGGACACTATATACTGTTAAAAGGAACCTTGCACCAACAATGCATAACCATTATCAATTTGTATGCACCAAACAATTGAGCTGCAACACTCATAAAACAAACTCGCCTCAAGTTCAAGAGTCAAATAAACTACAACACCATAATTATGGGTGACTTCAACACACCGCTCTAGCCATTAGACAGATCCTCTAGACAAATACTGAATAAAGAAACTATAGAATTCAACAGCAAAATCAGTAACCTAGACTTCACCGACATATATAGAATATATCAACCATCAAAAAGTGGATACACGTTCTTCTCAGCAGCACATGGATCCTACTCAAAGATAGACCATATATTATGCCATAGGGCAATTCTTAGTAAATATAAAGTCGTGGAGATAATACCATGCAGAATATCTGATCATAATGGAATGAATCTGGAAATCAATGATAAAAGAAGGAAGGAAAAATCCTACATCACATGGAAAATGAACAACATGCTACTGAATGATCAATGGTTTACAGAAGACATAAAGGAGGAAATAAAAAAATTCATAGAGACAAATGACAATACAGACACAACATACTGGAATCTATGGGACACAATGAAAGCAGTTTTAAGAGGGAAATTCATTTCTTGGAGTTCTTTCCTCAAAAAAAAAAAAGAAAAATCAGCAAATAAATGAACTCACACTACGCCTCAAAAACCTAGAAATGGAAGAGCAAAACAACAGCAAATGTAGTAGAAGACAAGAAATAATTAAAATTAGAGCAGAAATCAACGAAATTGAAACAAAAAAAATTGAAAATATTGATAAAACTAAAATTGGTTCTTTGAAAAAATAAATAAGATCTGCAGGCCCTTAGCCATGCTAAGGAAGAGAAGAAAAGAGAGAGCAGGCCCTTAGCCATGCTAAGGAATAGAAGAAAAGAGAGAACTCAAATTACTAACATACGGGATGAAAAAGGCAATATCACAACAGACACTACAGAAATAAGAAGATAATTAGAAAGTATATGGAAACCCTATGTTCCAATAAAATAGATGATAGTGAAGATATCAATAAATTCTTAAGTCATGCGATCTGCCCAGATTGAGTCAGGAAGACACACACAATTTAAACAGACCAATAACAAAGGAAGAAATAGAAGAAGCCATCAAAATACTACCAACCAAAAAAAGCCATGGACCGAATGGGTATACAGCAGAGATCTACAAAACCTTCAAAAAGGAATTAATACCAATACTTTCCAAGCTATTTCAAGAAATAGAAAAATAAGGAACTCTTCCAAATTCATTCTATGAGGCCAATATCACCCTGATCCCAAAACCAGACAAAGACACTTCAAAGAAAGAAAACTACAGACCAATATCTCTAATAAACTTGGATGCAAAAATTCTCAATAAAATCTTGGTGAATCGAATACAAAAGCATATCAAAAAAAATTATGCACCATGATCATGTAGGATTCATCCCTGGGATGCAAGGCTGGTTCATTATACGGAAATCAATAAATGCTATTCACCACATCAATAGACTTAAAGACAACAACCATATGATCGTATCGATAGATTCAGAAAAAACATTCGACAAAGTTCAGCATCCCTTTATGTTGAAAACACTAGAAAAACTAGGGATAACAGGAACTTACCTCAAGATTGTAAAAGCTATATATGCTAAACCTCAGGCTGGCATCATCCTAAATTGAGAAAAGCTGAAGGCATTCCCTCTAAAATCTGGAACAAGAGGGATGCCCTCTATCACCACTTCTATTTAATTCAGTTCTTGAAATACTAGGCATAGCAATTAGACAGACAAAAGAAATTAAAGGCATAAAACTAGGAAAAGAAGAACTTAAATTATCGCTATTTGCGGATGACATGATAATATATTTAACAGACCCAAAAGGGTCTACAGAGGAACTACTAGAGTTAATAAATAAATTCAGCAAAGTGGCAAGATATACAATCAACACGCATAAATCAAAGGCATTCCTGTATATCAGCAGCAAAACTTCTGAAATGGAAATGAGGAAAACCACTCCATTCAAAATATCCTCAAAGAAAATAAGATAATTGGAAAAACAATTATATAGTTGGGAATCAACCTAACAAAAGAGGTGAAAGATTTATAAATGAAAACTACAGAAACATAAAGAGATAGAAGAAGATCTTAGAATATGGAAAAATATACCCAATTCATGGATAGGCAGAACTAGCATCATCAAAATGGCGATATTACCCAAATTCTCTACAGGTTTAAATTGATGCCAATCAAAATCCCAACGACATTTCTTGTAGAAAAGATAAAGCAATCATGAAATTCATATGGAAAAACAAAAGACCCAGAATAGCAACAGCAATTCTAAGCAGGATGTTTGAATCTGGAGGTATAGTGATACCAGACTTCAAACTGTACTACAAAGCAATAGTAACAAAAACAGCATGGTACTGGTACCAAAACAGGCAGGTGGACCAATGGTACAGAATAGAGGACACAGAAACCATTCCACAAAATTACAACTTTCTTATATTTGATAAAAGGGGCTAAAAACCTGCAATATACGAAGGAGAAATGGTGCTAGAAAAATTGGAAATCGATATGCAACAAAATGACACTGAATCCCTTTCTCTCGCCAAGCAAGGAAGTTAACTCAAGATGGATCAAGGAGCTAGATATCAAATCAGAGACACTGCATCTGATACAAGAAAAAGTTGGCTACGATCTACATACTGTGGGATCGGGCTCCAAATTCCTTAATAGGACACCCATAGCCCAAGAGTTAATAAGAAGAATAAATTAATGGGACTTACTTAAACTAAAAGTTTTTTTTTTTTTTCTCAGCAAGAGAAACAATAAGAGAGGTAAATAGAGAACCTACATCCTGGGAACAAATTTTTACCCCTCTCACTTCAGATAAAGCCCTAATATCCAAAATATACAAAGAACTCAAAAAATTAAAAAGTAAGGTAACAAATAACCCAATCAACAAATGGGCCAAGGACCTGAACAGACACTTCACAGAGGAGGACATACAATCAATCAACAAGTACATGAAAAAATGCTCACAATCTCTAGCAGTCAGAGAAATGCAAATCAAAACCACCCTAGGATACCATCTCACTCCAGTAAGATCGGCAGCCATTAGGAAGTCAAACAACAGTAAGTGTTGGCAAGGATGTGGGGAAAAGGGGACACTTGTACACTGCTGGTGGGACTGCAAATTGGTGCAGCCAATTTGGAAAGCAGTATGGAGATTCCTGGGAAAGCTGGGAATGGATCCACCATTTGACCAAGCTATCACACTTCTTGGACTATTCCCTGAGGATCTTAAAACAGCATACTATTGGGATACTGCCACATCAATGATCATAGCGGGACAATTCACAACAGCTAGACTGTGGAACCAACTTAGATGCCCTTCAATAGATGAATGGATTAAAAAAAATGTGGAATCTACACACAATGGAGTATTACGCAGCACTAAAAAATTACAAAATCATAGAATTTGCAGTGAAATGTATGGCATTAGAGCAGAATATGCTAAGCAAAGCTAGCCAATCCTTAAAAAAACAAATGCCAAATGTCTTCTTTGATATAAAGAGAGCAACTAAGAACAGAAAGGGAGGAAGAGCATGAGGAAAAGATTAACATTATACAAAGACGTGTGGGGGGAGAGAAAGGGAGAGAGAAGAGAAAGCATATGGAAATGGTAGAATACCCTCAATGATACACAAAATTACACATAATAGGTTGTGAGGGGAAATGGGGCGGAAATAATGGAGAGAATTAAACAACAGCACATGAGGTAGAGAGAGAAGATGGGAGGGCAGGGGAGGGGGGATAGTAGGGGATAGGAAAGGTAGAAGAATACAACAGTCACTAATATGCCATTATGTAAAAATGTGAATGTGTAAGCAATGTGTTTCTGCAATTCTTATTTGGGGAAAAAATGGGAGTTCATAAACCAAATGAGAAAAATGTATCAAAGATGATATATCATGAGCTTTGTAATGTTTTGAACAACCAATAAAAATAAATAAATAAATAAAGGTTTAAAATTGAGTGGGAAGAAATCAGCTAAAAAAGGGTTGAGATGCATTCATTTTGCTAAGCAGAAACTTTGTTTTGTGTAGTTGTAACTATCACAAATTTATTTTACCAGAAATTTGGCTTTTGAAAATGCACATAAAATGAGATTAAAGGATAATTCACCTACCTTCATGAAAAATTCATAGCATTTCCTATATTTTTCATATTTCATTTTTTTAGTTAATATTTTGTCATGGACCATGTCTAGCCTTAGGCTATTCTTCCAGAATACTACCTCATCTGACAAGTTCGTACAATGTATTGGATTTTTCTTTTCATCTTTTATTTAATTGTTTCTAGCTAATAATGTGTATTTCTTCTTATCTTTATTTGGACATACATACCCAACTATATCTTTGCATTTTATGTTTTACTGCGGAAGAGACTCATCAAAAGCTCTTTGTTATATGTATTAACAATCAAACATTCAGAGAAGGCAATTATTCTTAATTTTGCATGAAAATAACTTTGTACCATTTTTCTTATAAAGATTTAGAATTATTAATAATGTCCCTGCTGTAATAAGTAACTACTTACAAGAAGAATTTAACAATTGACTTTATATCAATTATGAATATGAAAAGTACTAAAATAAATATTTGGCAATTAATACACAATTGATAGAAATTGAAATCACGAGAAAGCCATTTAAATTGTCAGTGCATATGGTCCTTAAATAATAGGTTTTTTAAAAAAATTTTTCTCTAATTCATAAGATATATTATGCCATATTATAGCTTAATGTGATATAAAACCTTAAATTATCACAATGATAATAATAATCCATTGTTCCTTCCTCTACATTCTGTGGCATGCTAGTACTAAAATAAATTGTATTATAACACCAAAAAAAAAGCCAAATCATAATATTTCTACAGTAACTGACACGAGTTTAACATCAATGCAAGTAGATTAGATTCCTATGGGACATGATGTGCATTTTGACGTTCATTTTTATTCAACACTGGAACATTACTATTTCTTCAGTTTATGCACATCAGAGGATATATAAATATTTCATCCACAATTTAGCAAATTTATACGCATTTGTTTAACTTCAAATCACTTCCTGCTTCAGAACCCATGTATTCCTCCATGTTTCTTGACTGCTCTTTTCATGAGACTTCTTTCCAAACACATTATTTTCGATTTCCTTTATCATATTTGAAGCAAAACACCCGTCATGATAAACCATAACCCTAATATTACCTTTAAATGTATAAGTGGTTGGAAAGAATGATTGTATATCAATATAAGATTTCTTACTTAGTTACAGATATCAATTCAATCCATTATTTAAAGTGGAACCAGTTATATTATTTATTCACAGTATGGTCTATTCATGTATTATCTCTATATTCATAGACACAGGGTACACCTCTTTGTACCCCCAATACTAATTTATACGTCTTCAAAATATTGCTCCCAGAAATGGTGGAACAAATACATGTAACCTGATCTACATATACATTTTATCACAGTAATATTCTGAACAGAAAAAGCAAAGTTCTCACTTATGATTGTACCATACCTAAATGGAAAGTGATCCTGGATTACTAAAAACATCCATGTCCAGGTTGCCTAATGATCTCAAATGAAAATCCTATTGGTGACTACATATTTGTTTCTTCCAAAGATTATATATTCAAACTCAACCCTTTGAATACGTCTAAAGCTGTCACTCACTTTACACTTTGAATGATTTTGTAATGTGTCTATTGATATCTGCTTTCCTACATATTTTCCCCAGTTCATCATTGTGACTGAATCTTCACATGTGCTATCACTAACATTCACTCTCTAACCGAAACCTTATTGCTAAAAAACTTTGGTCCAAATCCTATATTCACTCTTCTTCCTAAACCTACCTACTGTCTTCCTAATCCTATTGACTATCCCTTTTTGACTCAATGTTCTCTTCTACATTCAATCATCCAAGGTACAAGGTCCTATGCCATTGTATATCGATTTATCTGAGACATCTGTGCAGAACGTAATTCAATGCTAAGTATCCCAATCAAGAACCCAATGACCTTCTGGGCTTCAAATCTTACTTAGATTTCTCTTTTCGTTCATATATTTCACCTCTATATTCTTATAAATATCACAGGTTCCCAATACCATTGTTCATCGAGCAGAATGGTTCCTAATCAAAATTGAAAATGTTATTAACACTAACCATACACTGTTCCCTCAATCTAACTTTACAGAAAAGCAATGACAGTGTTGGTCTTACAATACAGGAATGTATGGGATCTTCCACCTGATGAGAACCTCAAAGGTATGTGCAGAAATGATTCCTGGAGAAGATGTAGGGAGCTATGAAGGACCTGAGAGAGCAAAAGTCATCTTCCATGGAAAACAACCTGGTAGGATGAAGTTTGGTGTCTGAATCAGCCTCTGTCTTCTTAATGTAGAGGAGACGGACCAAACCAGGCCTTTTGGAGAGCTGTTCCTGAGAGCCTATGGATTATATCCCATTCTAACTTATGAAAGGGTCACAGGAAGTAGGGGCAGCCTCCATCTAAAGGGACCATAAGAAGCAACTGCTAAAACAAAGTGGTTGCCAAGGCAGTGACCTCATTCATTTCCTGAAGGAAGTGACCTCACCTCACTTCCTTGGTGTTGGAACTCTCTGAACTTGGGATCCAGGAAGCCAGGCACCCCGAGCCAGTCCCAGTCCCAGTCCCAGTTGTCTCACTTGTTTGGATTTACCAAGGAGAGGGTCAGTCTTTCTTGGTACCTACTGATTTGAAGATGTCCAAATGCCAGAAGAGCTCTGAAGAGGGGCCTTTCCTGAGAAAGAAGGTAGTGGCTCACCACTGGTTCCTGTCAACTTCACAGAGTTGACCAAGGCGACCAGATCTGAGACAAGACAGGCCATTTCGGAGGAACATAGTATGGCCCAGCAGTCAGAGAACACTCCGAATAGTCACAGACCTACTTGGGGGAAGGAGGTGCCTTTGTGGGTGTGGTTGTGGGTTTGTGATTTGGTCTCATGTTCTGAGAATAAGTTTTTTCAGATATCAGCTCCGGAGCCCAGGAATTAATTCTCATTGGGGCTAAGGTTCCCCACCAGTGAGATTTGAAATTGGCGCTGGCTGCAGAGTTAACAAGGGCAGGGACTTTTAACGCCACTGCAGAAAAGAAGAAGGTACGAAGAAGAAGTCCTTAGGTGCCATGTTGGGGTTTTTCTCTGGGGTATGGCTGCCATTTATACTTTTCCTAACATTCCTCCCTTTTTGTTTTCTTAGAAAGTGGGGCATTGTTTGTCATTTCTGGCTGCTGCCTGCTGTGTGGGGGTGCTGTTGGGCCTAGAAAGAAAAGTGGACAAATGCTCGGGGGCCAGGTCTGGGGATATCATGGCAGCCAGAAATAAAAGCCAGTGGTATAGATAGCTACTTCAGTAGGGGTAAAGTCTATGAAAGTTCCCTGATGCCACAAGTTGTCGATGGCATGAAACCAGTCCTGGATGGAGGAGATTGTTGGTATCAGCTACTGGTCCTGTAACAGAGACTCTAGGAAATACTGGAAGCGTTGCCTGGTCATGGCGTCACCAGCACTTGAAGAAGATCAGAGCGAATAAAAACAGAATGAAGATAAAAATTAAAGCAAAGGTCAATTTTTGGCAGAAGTTCCATGTTGGGGGACTGACATAGAAGAGGCCAAGGGCCATGAGGAAGCTTAGAAGGTCATAAAGACTCATGAATCCAGGATGGCAGCTTGAGAGGTTCTCCAAGCTCGTTGCCTCCCGCTGTCTGATGTACGTTGCATTCCATCGTGCCTGGTAGTGAGCTTCATCACTGAGTGAACTGTTCTCTTGGAGATGTTAGGGGTTCATCGGTCATCAGAGGATGGTAGTGCCTAAGCAAAAGCTGGTTGAAATTTTGATTAGAAATTTTTTGCAGTTGGGTTTGAAGGAACTTCATTATGCATGGCAAGAGAGCAAAAAAAGGGAGCATCCCAATAAGGGGCCCCAAGATAGGTAGTAAGTACATGGCAAGATAGGATTGGAAGAACCCTGTTATGGGATTGGAGGAGCTAGGTTTGAGCAATTTGGTCAATAATTCCTGCAATTTAACAACATTTTTTTCTATCAGCCCAGATTCATTAACATAAGAGCAACATTCCTCTCTGAGGAATAGGCATGTACCCACTTTTTCTGCAGTGAGAAGATCAATTGCCCTTTGGTTCTGTAAAGCCACTTGTGCCAATGAAGTAACCTGGCGCTGCAAGGAGCCCAGAGACTCAGCAGTGGTATCAAGTGCTTCCTGCAGTTTTTGTTGCAGGTCTTTGAATGCCCATAGAGCATGACCTATAGCTCCACCAGAGAATCCGAGACCCGCCACTGAGGTTGTTAAAGTGAGGCCTACCAGAACTGGCAGAAAGACTGCCCTACGGGTTCAGGAAGGTAGGGCCAACTGTCGGAATTCGGTGGGAGTATACAAAGACAGCTGAGGAACTACAGTAACCAAGAAACAGGTGCCAGAGACATTGATCGTTGAGGTACTTAAAGACCCATTACACCAGAGGAAATGTCCAGGTTGCATAAATGCAGGGCTCGATTGGGTGCTTAAGCTCAAGGAACAAATGGGTAAAGGATTCATTATTGGCAGGTGGAAACAGATGAAAGCAAATAAAGTATTGGTGAAATAACTTTCCCACAGTGGGATACGTGTCACATGTAGGGGTTGTCCTTTCTTAGAGAAATTGTAGGTTTTTGCTGAAATATTTCCTGCCGCTAATGGGACTAAGTGAAGCACAGAGAAAGCACTGAGAAGGAGGCACAAAAAGAGGGGTGGAGTTTAATAATCGAAGAGATTGGTGTAACAAATTGAGCCATGTGTCAGGGGGACCTGAGGGGGTTGAAGGGTCTGAATCCTTTGTGGATGAGCTATGGATAAGATCTAAAAGTTTTGATTCTGACTCCTTAATGTGTTCAACTACCTGGATGGTTGCCTTAGGTGGCATTATCAGGGTGCGGCCAACTGTCATCCACCCTGTGGGTCTGGCTGAGGTTGTCCGAGCATAGACAGCAAACTCAACATAGTCCCAACGTTTGGCCTTGGGGTCAGGTATATCTAAAGTATACCATCCATTGTTATCAGATAAAGAGACTTTATCCCACTTTAGGTAACTAGAAGTCCACACTTTAGGGTAAAAAAGTGAGTGGTAAGAATAGCTACCATGTTCATCATGGAACCTGCATGACCAATAGGGGCACCCATTATATATCTCAGGCCACCAATGACAATAGTCTTTTGTTTGATCAAAAAGGAAGCAAATGAAAAGCCAGTTCCAGCTACCAGGGACGAAGGTCCTTGAAGGTGACAATTTTAGGGAAATAGAGGTGCAGTTGTGGATGAAGCAAGTAGTTGCATCCACTGCACGGACCTTCTACATGCCATGTTCTGAGTATCGTTCCTGAAGAGTGAATAAATACATGGTAGGAGAGGAGGGTAAAGACCAGTCCCGATAGAGCACAGAAAATAAGCAGAGCACAAAAAACAAGCAGTTACAGAAGATTAGGGTGTTGAGAGAGCCCATTGTGACTTTTTTAAGAGGAATTGGGCTGCATGGAACACCGTGTGAGCCGCAACTTAAATGGGTGAGATGAGTGTGGAGAGCAGGAGTTAATGGGAGGTTCAGGAGGTGATTCTTGGAGTTCCTCTGGGTTGGTTCTGTCGTCAGCAGGTGGGGCCTCCTGGTGATATGGCTTCAACCTAGAAATGTGAATCCAGGGAGTTAGATGGTTGTCTGGTAAGGAGAGTTTGGCGGCAGTGGGGGTACAGAGAATGACAGGATAGGGGCCTTCCCATTTTGGGGCAAGAGTCCCTTTCTCCTCTGGGGTATTATAATATACTAGACTCCCAGGTGTTAAGGGAGGAGTGTTTGGAGAGGACACTGGGTCCGGATGAAGCCAGTCCTGATATTTTCAGAGTTCCGAGCGGAGATGATACAAAAGAGGCAAAGACAAATCTCAGGTGAGAGGTCCTTGTGAAATGACCAACCCAGGTGGTATAAGAGGTCTTCCATATATTATCTCAAAGGGAGACAGTAAAGATGGTTTTTAGGGAGAGCTCTGATTCGAAGCAAATCCAAGGGAAGGAGTTTGACCCAGTCTAAGTTTAATTCCATTGTCATTTTGGTAAGGACTTCCTTTAGAGTACAATTTACCCTTTCCACTTTCCCTGAAGCTTGTGGATAATATGGACAGTGGAAATGCCACTTGAAGGAGAGGGCTTGAGAGACCTTTTGTGTGATTCTAGAAATAAACTCAGGGCCATTGTCATATTGTAGAGAAGTGGGCATACCAAACCTGGGGATGATGTCTGTCAGTAAGATTAAAGCTACAGTGGAAGCCGTTTTATTGGAAGTGGGAAATGCCTCAATCCAACCAGAGAAAGTGTCCACAAAGACAAGGAGGTATTTAGTGCGCCATACTGTGAGCATGTTGGTGAAGTCTACCTGCCAGTCAGCAGTGGGAATGTGTCCCCGGGCTTGGTGGGAAGGAAAAGGTTTGGGCCTTAAAGGAGTATAAGTGTTGGTCCACTGACAGATCTGACAATTAGAGGCTATATTCTGTAGCATGGCTTTGTCAGAGAGGGTGAGCGAGAAGAAGCTCTGTAAAAAGAGGGTCAAAGGCTGAGAATTGGAAAGGAATAGAGTATGAAGGAACTTGAAGAGATCCTTGTTCTTACTGGAAGAAGTAGGGGCTTCAGATGAGCTGTCTAAAGTGGCCATTATATGTCCCCCAGGGGGTCCATCATTGGAAGTGGTAGCAGCCATTTGTTCCGCCTGGTCAGCTTTGGCATTGCCCTCAGTGATAAGAGAGACGTCCTTCTAATTAGACCTACAATGGACAACTCCCACCTGGGTGGGTAAGTGGGAGGCCTTTATCAGATTGGTTATAAGAGCCGAATTAGTGATCACATTACCTTTGGTGGTAAGTAGGCCTCGCTCCTTTCATATTGCAGCATGGGATAAGATATGGAAGACATATTTTGAATCAGTATAAAGGGTTAGGGATTTTCCTTGTGCTAGAAGGCAGGCACGAGTGGCTACTATAAGTTCAGACTGCTGGTTGGTAGTTCCTGAAGGCAGAGCTTTGGCCTCTATAATCTCAGTGGCTGAAACTACAGTGTATCCAAAGTAATGAGTGCAATTCTGCCTAAAGGAACTGCCATCAGTAAACCAGATAAGGTCAGGCTTGGCTAGTAGTCTCTCAGAAATGGAAGAATGACAGGGGAGGAAATCATCTAAGGTTTCCAACCAATTATGAGTTGGTGTGTTAGACGTGGGAGTCATTGAGAGCAGTGAGGCAGGGTTCTGTGCAGAGCAGGGGAGGAAAGTAATGTTAGGGTTTTCCAGAAAGGAAGTGAGGAGTGACAGAACTCTGGATGGAGGAAGGGTTTGAAAGCCCTTATAAGCTAAAAGATCCTTCAAGTGATGTGGGGAGTGGATAGTTAAAGGGGCCCCAAAAGTAAGCTTAGAGGCTTCTTTGTGTAAAATTTGTCCAACAGTCAGAGCTCTTAAGCAAGGGGCCCACTCACGGATGGTAGGGTCAATTTGCTTGGACAAATATGCCACAGGTGCAAATGTAGGCCCATAGTTTTGACCTAAGACCCCAAGTTCTTGCCTCCCTTTTTCATGGACATATACATGAAATGGTCTGGAAAGATCAGGAAGGTGAAGGGCAAGTGCCTTTAAGACAAGTTGCTGAAGCCTGCGCAAGTGGTAGTTTGGGGAGGAGGCAAGAGATTCACTAGGGGGTCCCTTTGCTAGTTCATACAGGATTTGTATAGAAGAGAATAATTTGGGATCCAGGCCCTAAAATAACCTGCTAGTCCTAGGAATAATAGTATTTTGGCTTTTGTATGGGGCACTGGAAGATCAGAGAGGAGTTGCCTCCTATCCAGTGTTATTTCCTTTTTTCTGGGTGTAAGGCAAAAACCAAGAAAGGTGACAGAAGACTGGGAAACCTGGGCCTTGTGGGGAGACTTCCTATTTCCCTTGTCTGCTAGGAAATTAAGAAGCTGTGTAGTGTGGGATTGAGAGTGTTCCCAGAGGGACTACATAGAAGAAGGTCATCGACATATTGAAGGAGAGTAGAGTCAGGACAGGTCGGGTGAAAGGATGTGAGGTCCTGGGCAAGAACTTGGCCAAAGAGATGGGTGCTATCCCTGAATCCCTGTGGGAGGACAGTCCAGGTAAGCTGATGAGAATGGCGGGTGTGAGAGTCAGTGCAAGTAAAAGCAAAGATATCCTGAGATTCTGAGAACAAGGGAATAGAAAAGAATGCATGTTTCAAATTTAGAACCAAGAAGTGGGTAGTAGTGGCAGGGATCTGAGAGAGGAGGGTGTAAGGGTTGGACACTAGCGGGTGGATGGGGACCACAGAGGAGTAGACAAGGGGAAGGTCTAGAACCAGCCTGTAGGACACGTTAGGTTTCTTAACTGCCAGAATGGGGGTGTTGAAAAGAGAGTGTGTAGGCCTAAGTTACCCCTTTAATTATAAATCCTGGATGATGGCTTCTAATCCGAGGAAGGCTGTGGTTGTGAGTGGATATCATGGTTGACTAATATATCTTGAAGGCTCCAGTAAGACAATATGAAAAGGACTGCATTTAGCCATAAAGGGTGTAGTTGTGTCCCAAAACTCAGGGTTAACTGGTTTAGATAGTCGTGGGAGAGTGCATGGAGGAGGTGTATCTGCCCCTAGGAACATCATGAGGAAATGAGAGGTAGGAGAGGTGTGGGGTAATATGTGAATGGTGACTTTTAATAGTGAGAGTATGTCCCTTTCCAGAAGGGGAATGGGGCAATGGCTCATAACGAGAAAGGAGTGAGTGAAGGACAAAAGGGATTTTGAGGGAAAATATGTTTACCTCCTACCACGACAATAGGAGTTTTTGAGGGTGTGGTAGAACCCCAATACTCCCTCAAGACCGAAAAAGTGGCACCAGTATCCAAAAGGAAGGTAATGAAGCGTCCATCCACCAGGAAGGTGACCCTAGGTTCTTGATTCTTGATGGTAATAATCTGGAGGGAAGGCCCAGGGCTCCATCATTCCTCCTCTGCCAAGCCCAGGAGAGGCTGGGGTTGCCGGGTGGCTGACCAACCTCCCTTCCGGGTTGTTGGGCAGTCTTCCCCCCAGTGTCTCCTTTGATGGCATGTTGGGCAGGGGTTGTAGGGTGTTCTCGGCGAAGGACAATCCTTACCACATTTGAAGCAAGCTCCAGGGGGTGTCACATTGGGACGGCGTGGTGATGGCCTTCTCTGAATGACCTGGGCCAACATTTGGAATTTGGCATTTTCAGCTCTCTTCCTACGACATTCACTTTCATCCTCTCTACCATGAAAAACCTTTAAAGAGACAGCGAGGATTTCGGTCTGAGGAGTAGCAGGGCCCTGTTCAAGCTTTTTAAGCTTGGCTTTAATGTCAGAGTATTTTTGGGCCAGAACATATGTCATTAAGAGATGACGGCCATCAGGGGTTTCTGGGTCGAGTTATGTGCAGTGTTGAAGGGCCTTAGTTAGTCTATCCAGGAATTCTGAAGGTGTTTCCTCCTTCCTTTGAATGACCTCCTGCACCTTTTTAAAGTTAACAGCATTGTGGGTCGCCTTTTTCAGGCCCGCCAAGAGGCAGGATGTAAAAAGGTCATGAGTCTGTAAGCCTTCAGGGGTGTTGTAATCCCATAGGGTTCCTGCTCTGGGACAGCATGAGAGCCCGTGGGGTGGTCAGGATTGGTCCTATGATTTTCATCAGCATGGGCTTGGGCTAGCTCCCAGACCCATTGCCTTTCCTCGGGGAGAAGTGTATTGGCCAAGAGCATGTATATGGCATGATGAGTGAGGCTATATGCTTGCAGGACCCATTGAAACTCCCGAATGTAAGTGGTGGGTTTAGTGGTGATTGAGCCTAACTTGCTCTCTAGCTGAGTAATGTCTGACCTGGAGAAGGGCACGTGGACTCTGATGACACCCTCAGGACCAGCTACCTCACGAAGGGGTGCGATTGTCTTAGGGGTGGGAAGGAGTCCTTTAGACCTGGTAAAAGGAGGACTGAGAGAGGCAGGCCGAGGACAGGAAGGAGAGGGAGGGGAAGGGAGTGTCTCTTTGGAAGAGGAGGAAGTGGAGCAGGCAGAAGAGGACGGAGGGGACGGGGATAAAATGGAAGGCTGAGGATCCATGGAATCAGGCAGAGGATGAGGAGGGTTTTGCAGAAGAGAAGGGGCAGATGGGGCTGGGAAGAAGGTGGGGGTTCATCTGCTGGGTTGAATGAGGAAGAATCTGTGAAGTCAGAAGTAGAAGTAGGGAAAGAGAGGGGATTGCAAGCAAGGAGGACCTGACGGGGAGGGCAGGAGGAGCAGAGACAAGGTGCTGTGTGGGAAGGCTAATACCTTCAATGCAGGGAATCTCCCTCCACTTTTCCAGACGCTGGCAGTAGTTAAAAAGGTCCCAGGGGAGGTTTGGATCTAAGGAGCCTTCTGGAGGCCAATGATTGCCATTATCCAGTGGATATGGAGGCCAATCTTGGGTACAGAATTTAATTAATAGTTTGGGCTTGATGTCTGGTGTGAGGGAGAGTGTGGCCAGATTTTTTATTAAACATTTGAGAGGTGAGGCTTCAGGTACAGATGAAGAGGTGCCCATTGTCACAGGGAGAGATGGAGAGAGAGAGAGAGAGAGAGAGAGAGAGAGAGAGAGAGAGAGAGAGAGAGAGAGAATAAGAGTAAGCGAGAGAGACAAAGAGAAAACCCGAGCTGGAACGGCTTCCAGGAAATTCAGGGCGAATGGGGGTCACGTGGGTGTCCCCAAAATGACCAGCTGTCGCGAGGAAATACAGAGGGTACTACCTGGTCGTCACCAGTGAAGTGCGATCTGGAAGACCCAATGGGTTTGGAGCCATGGGCAACCTGACGTCAGGAAAGTTTTCGAACGCAGCTGAAGAAGTCAGTAATGAAAACAGAACTCCAGCTCCAGCAGAATGCAGTTCTAGGACGGGAGTTCAGTTTTCCCTGAGCAGAGAGGCAGCTTTAGCCAGACACAGCAGCCCTGCAGGAAACAGCAAATCTAGCCGGCAGCAGCAGTGGCAGCAAAGGAGGAAAAACCACAGAGCCTCTAGTGTAAACTCAGAACCCTCATGCCCCAAAGGGAAACGGATCACTAGAGGGTCCACTGTGACCAGTAAAGGTCTTGATGGGAGGAATTCCCTCTCCCCTACCGGGCGTCTAGAGTGTGCTGGACGATCAGGGTCACAAAACTAGCGGTAGCCCGAAGGAAGTTGGCGAGCCGGGGTCAGGGGAAGCTTACATACATCAGATCAGTGGTGAGTGCAGGAAGCTGGCGTCTGAAAAGAGCGGACCAGGACGGAGTGTCTGGGCGGAACGGGGGACGGGGCTCTTGTTGGAAAGAGCTCACCCGTATCCTCAAACGGGGCACCAAAATGAAAGAACTCCCCACTCAAAGGCACTTCGCCGGGAGAATTCCAATTTTATTGCAAAAAGCTGTGTGCTTATATAGAACTAAGGAGGAGATGAAAGGACTTAGATAAATGGCAGGCAACCCGTTTATTGGCAAGTTCTTTCAGATATCAGCTCCGGAGCCCAGGAGTTAGTTCTCATTGGGGCTAAGGTTCCCCGCCAGCGAGATTTGAAATTGGCACCAGTGGGAGAGTTCACCCGGCGGGAACTTTTCGCGCCACTTCAGAAAAGAAGAAGGTAGGAAGAAGAAGTCCTTAGGCGCCATGTTGGGGTTTTTCTCAGGGGTATGGCTGCCGTTTATACTTTTTCCAACAATGAGTATACCAGACAGTGCCTTGATTGACTGGTTTTCATTAAAATGGTGTTTAACAGAGATGCCAGAAAGTTGGATCCTGCTGAGTAGTGGGCCTAGAGCAATGGTGGGCAGGTGTGTGATAAAACATCTGTGGTGGGGCCATGTGGATCTGCCATTGGCTTCCAAATGGCTTGTCACTGACATGGTCAAACCAGCAGACCCTTATATGTAAAGGCATCTTGTTATATGGAGAGGTTTCAGGACGCTGTTCAAAATCAGGTTGCTATAGTCAAGGGGGCAAGCTATGTGGGATAGAAGCCTGGTTCTTGTATTCTCCAGCAGACCCTGACTCACCACACGTGACAGAACTCCCTCCCGTACTGTGTTCCATTTAAACTCCTTGTATTTCGTGAAGCAAGTACCAAACTTCCAGTGCAGCAGCAAAAAACACCACGAAAATAGAGGATGACCATATGGCTTCACAGTCCACATGGGGAGACATTTAGCCCCCAGGGGCCACAGTTTACCTACAAAGGGAGAATTCAGCAATGCTGCCTCATGTTCATTGGGAAAAAAAGAAACAATGTCCACCAGGTCACATAGATGCAGACCCAGCTTTTATGGTCTCACTAGAAAGGAAGCTAAAGCTCCTGACAACAACATATATTTCAAGTGCCCAACCTCACAGAGAGATTCCCAAGAAGTCTCTAGGCCAGCAGAATTCCATTTTTGTGGAGTGTTTACCCTGTTCCTTACTTTTGAAAACTCCTCTACCACTTCCAAAATTGTGAACTCCTGATTGTTTTCCATTCCAGATATGTATTCACGGAATTTCTAACTCTTTTCCTCTAATTGTTTCTTACTTGGGGCGAAGGTATTGTCAAGACATTGTTCTGGATAAGAGTGGGAAGATTTTTGTGTAGCACATATTTACATACACATTGGATACATTTTGCAATTTTTCATTCGAAATACTGAAACTCTGACACTAACCCATACCCTACTAGACTCTGACTACTAATCCTAATATGATGGAGAAAAATAACCCAAACAGAATAGAAATACAAGCAGTTCAGAGGAGGCATGGTGAATAGTTGGTCTTGCCTTTTCCATGATATAGGGTAGGAGTTATAAATCTTGTCAATTTTTTTCTTGAAATTGTTCTCCATGTGTTTTTAAAGTTAACACACATGTGAATTCCTGTCTCCCATTTTCTGTAGCCAATTCAGCACATGTATTTTTATATGCACATACAAAATCCTACCTGGAATACATGTACATTTTTGTGAGGTGGCTAACTTGGCAGATACAAAGTATGAGAAGAAATCACTCCTCCTAAATGCTTTTGGAACTGAAAATTCAAACTATGAGTGAGCTTTTTAGTTGGGCAACATTATACATAAATCCATGTTCAGTAAAATTAATATTTTTGGATCTGTGGATGATATATATTTCATGATGAATTTTGATTGGCATATATTTTCTACTTTCCAATGTATTTGTGTGTGTGTATATATATATATATATATATATATATATATATATATATATATATACACTCTAGATTTTTCAAAATATGAAATACATGTGTCTTATTATACACTCCCTAAATTCACTAATGTTCATGTATGTGGTTTTATAATCAACTTTTCATAAGATTATTTTCAGAAACATTCATCCACCTGAAATACATATTTGTTTTCTAGTACTGAAAACTTACTTCAGTGAATGGTGCAAACAAATCCTTATATTTCTACAGTAACTGACCCACTTTAACATCAATGCTACTAGATTCCTATGGGACATGATGTGTATTTTGACGTTCAATTTTATTCAACACTGGTACATTTCTATTTCTTCAGTTTTTGTACATCATAAAATGTACATTTCATCCACAAGTTCACAAATTTAAAGACATTTGTAACACATTCAATCACTTCCTGCTTCAGAACACATATATTCCTACTTGTTTTTGACTGCTCATTTCATGAGACTTCTTTCCAAATACATTATTTTCGATTTCCATAATCAATTTTGAAGCAAAACTCACACAGAATTTATGATAAACTACAACCCTAATATTACCATTAGATGTATAACTGGTTGGAATGAATGTATGTATATCAATATAAGATTTGCTATGTATTTTGAGATATAAATTTATTCCAATTTGTAAAGTTGGAACAAGTTATATTATTTATTCACAGTATGGTCTATTCAATCATTCTCTCTATATTCATACACACATGGTACACCTATTTGTGCCCCCAATACTAATTTATACCTCTTCAAAATATTGCTCCCAGAAATGGTGCAAGAAATACTCATGTCACCTGATCTACATATACATTTTATCACAGTAATATTCTGGCAAGAAAATGCAAAGTCACACTTACGATTGTACCAAAGCCTAAATGGAATATGAGTATGGATTATAAAAATCACCCGTGTCCAGGTTGGCTAATGCTCTCAAATGTCAATCCTATTGGTGACTACATATGTGTTTCTTCCTAAGATTATATATTCAACTTCAAGCCTGCTGAAAATGTCTAATCCAATCAATCACTTTATCATTTCCCTGATTTCCTATGTCTCTATTGATATCTGCTTTCCTACATATTTTCCCCAATTCATCATTGTGACCAACTCTTCACATGTGCTGACATTTACATTTTCTCTCTACCTGAAACCCTATTGCTAAAGAACTTTTTTTTCAAATCCTATACTCACTCTTTTTTTCTAATTCTACCAACTATCTTCCTAATCCTACCAACTATCCTTTTTAGACTGAATGTTCTCTTCGACATTCAATCATCCAAGTACAAGGTCCTATACCATTGTGTATAGATTTATCTGAGACACATGTGCAGAACATAATTCAAAGCTAAGTATCCCAATCAAGGATCCAATGCCCTTCTGGGCTTCAAATCTTACCTAGATTTCTGTTTTCATACATATATTTCACCTCTATATATACTTACAAATATCGCAGGTTCCCAATACCATTATTCATCCAGCAGAATGATTCCTAACCCAAATCAAACATGTTATTAACCCTAACCATACTCTTTGCCCTCCATCTAACTTTACAGAAGAGCAGGGACAGAGTTGGTCTTACAATACAGGAACATAAGAGACCTTCCACCTGCTGAGAAACTCAAAGGTCCATGCAGAAATGAACCCAGGGGAAGATAGAGGAAGCTATGAAGGACCTGAGAGAGCAAAAGTCATCTTCCACGACAAACAACCTGGTCAGGATGAATGGGTGTGTCTGAAGCAATCTCTCTCTTCTTAATGTAGAGAAGATGGACCAAACCAGGCCTGTGTGGAGAGCTGCTTCCGGGTGCTATGTTTGATATACCATTCTAACTTGTGAAAGTGTCACAGGAAGTAGGGGCAGCCTCCATCTATTGGGACACTTGGAAGCAAATGTTAGGAAAAAGTGATTGCCTAGGCAGTGACCTCATTCAGTTCCAGAAGGAAGTGACCTACATCACTTTCTTGGTGATGGAACTCTCTGAACTTGGGATCCAAAAAGCCAGGCACCCAGAGGCAGTCCCAGTCCCAGTCCCAGTGGTCTCACATGATTGGATTTACCAAGGACAGAGTCAGTCTTTCTTGGTAACTACTGATGTGAAGATGGCCAAATGCCAAGAGAGCTCTGAAGAGGGGCCTTTCCTGAGAAAGCAGGTAGTGGCTCACCACTGGCACCTGACAACTTCACATTGTTGGCAAGGAGACCAGATCTGAGATAGGATAGCCCATTTTGGGGGAACATAGTATGGCCCATCAGTCAGAGGACACTCCGGATAGTTACAGACCTACTTGGGGGAAGGCGGTGACTTTGTGGGTGTGCGTGTGAGTCTGTGGTTTTTTCTCATGATCTGGGAATAGGTAGGAAAGTCGCTTTGTTTGGTTTGGATTGGATCGTTTCTAGTAAGTCTTTTGATAAGGCGAGTGTTTTTATGTCTGTTTATCCCACTGTGTCTGTGGTTGTAGATATTAGAAAAAAGAATGCATCAATGGATGTTTCCTGTCTTGTAGAAAGCTTCACAGCATTCATCCTGCCCAATTTATATATGGACTGTGGCTTGCCTTATAGATGGGCAACAACTACTATCTTCCTAAGTTCCTGTTTTCTTCTTGAATTCGGGCCACTCTCCAGAATAGGCTCATGGTTTGGTGTCCACAATATGTACCACCTCCAGGCTCTGTGACATGGCCACGTACTGGATAGCTGAAGGGAATGGGATCATCTCAGAAAACTCAGATATCATTCGAGAAACCCTGCTTTGGGCCATTTGCTTACCTATTGTTCTGTTGCCCTGAATGTCAGAAACGTCTTTGTCTCAGTCCACCCCTTTGTGAAGCCTGAAAAAATGGTTTTCAATGGAAATTAATGGGCATCACCTGTAGCTCTTTGCTTAATTGCTTTGGAAAGGGATGTGTCTGCATCAGACTCGTGGCAATGTGTGAGGCTGTTGCATAGATTCTCAGAACCTGATGGATCTAAAGAAAGATTACATGTGTGCTTCCAAAACCAAAATGGCCAAAAAAGCAGTCATTGTGGACGAAGTCTCTCGCCTTCCTCTGTAAGGTTCCTGACCTCCATCAATTGAAAATAGGGATCCTTTGTGTCAAATGAGTTCTTCAAACCCTGCAGAAGATAGCCCATAGGTGCTTGGGTTTTCTCATGATTCCAATTCACATAAAGAATATACACCCGAGAGTCAGGAGGCCTCAAATTCGGGAAGCAGAGCAGTATTTATGGCAGGCCTATTTGATCACTCCTGGTTCTCAGGAAGGGTGTCCAGGCAACCCTGAATTTAGGCAAATGAGGGGCAAGGGAGGTTATTTTGTACACTGTCTTGGACTGATCCCCTCATGGAAACCTCGAACCACAGGTTATGATGAGTGTCTATATGGAAGAAGATGAGGGCCTTGTGGGAGTGCTTTGGTTTTAATTGTGGTCATTTGTGTGGCGGTTGGAAGTGATGACTGGGTCTACCTGGGCTTGAACTCTGGTGTGATTCCCCTTAAAGTCTGAGTTCTGGAACTGATCTCAGAGAAATATTGCCATGAACTGTGTTCAGATTTTAGGAGGCCACGCATGGGATTCGCCCTTGGAAACTGAGATCAAGGACAGGGTGGCTTTCCACAGAGCCTTGGAATCTCAGCTAGGATATCACATGATTTTATTCTGAAAGATTTGGCAGCCATAGTTGAGAATCAGAACACCCTTGGACGTCACATTGAAGACCTCAATGGGCCTGGCTTCATGCGACCTTTTGAAGACTCTATGGGAAGACTTGCCTGTGAGAGTTCTCCAGAGCTTTCATTGAAATGAGCTTCCTCACCATTTAATGGTTATTGAATGAACTGAAACCCACAGTGTCTCCAACTTCATCCATGAAAAATGGCTAGATAAATACAATGAAATTTTTGAAATTCCAATAATCAGGTGGCACTAGAGAACCTTTGGATGTCTTGTTACTGATCATTAGTGTACAAGAGAATGCCATGATTGACCGAGTTTCATGAAAATGGTGTAGAACAAAGATGCCAGTAAGTTGGAGCCTGCTGAGTAGTGGGCCTATTGCAGTGGTGGGCAGGTGTGTGATAATACATCTGTGGTGTGGCCATGAGGATTTGCCATTGCCTTCCAAATGGCTTGTGACTGACATTGTGCATCCAGCAGAACCTTCTATGTAAAGGCATCTTGTTACATGGAGAGGTTCCAGGGCAAAGTTCAGAGTCAGATTTCTATGTACAAGGGGGCAAGCTCTGTGAGATATAACCTGGTTGTTGCATTCTCCTGCAGACCCTGACCCACCACAAGTGACAGAACTCCCTCCAAAACTGGGTCCCAGTTGAACTCTTTGTATTTCATGAAGCAAATACCAAACTCCCAGTGCAGCAGCACGAAACACCACGAAAAGTGGAGGATGAAAAAATGGCTTCACAGTCCACACGGGGAGACACTTAGCACCCAGTGGCCACAGTTTACCTACAAAGAGAAAATTCAGCACTGCTGCCTTATGTTCATTAGAATACAAGAAACCATGTCCTCCAGGTCACATAGATTCAAACCCATCTTTGATGGTCTCACTAGAAAGGAAGCTAAAGCTCCTTACAACAACATATATTTCAAGTGCCCAACCTCAGAGGAAGTTCCTCAAGAAGTCTTTAGGCCGTCAGAGCTCCATGTTTTTGGAGTGTTAATTGTTAGACCACGACACAAGAAAAGACCACTGACTCTAATTAAAATCATATTAAATTAATCTTATTATTTCTACCTTTCATGCTGCCTCCCCTCCCAAAACAGCCGGAACAAGACAGCAACCCCAGCTTTCCTACAGCCCAGCTTTATAGCCCAGAAAGTTACACAAAAGGGGTGTTACAGATAACAGAACTCTGACAAGCATCACACTAATGGTAGTTTAGGTTTTTTTTGCTGTCCCTACATCAGAATTCAGAGGACCATTAGAGCCTCAGAGAGGGATGTTGTCTGGCCAGAGAAGGCAAATATTTATGATGTGTCACTAAAGTTTCAGAGAGGGCTGCTATCTGGTCAGAGAGCCGGGCATGCGTGAGTTCAAGGCACGGGCAGGCATTTCAAGCAGGTTCAGAATTTGCAGTAATTTATGGTAAAGCCAAAATTACCTTTTCATGGCTTTGTGGCAAGATGGCTCTCAATTTTAATAAAAGATCAGGTTGGGTCTATCATTTCCCCCTTTTCTCTGTGTCCCTTTCAAATCTTTAATAGATTAGGGGAAGAGCACTGAGGAAATTTTAATCCCTCAGGTAAGATTCTCCAAATTTTTAGAACTTACCCAAAACCGATCTCCCTGATTTTACCAGACTTAATTAATTACTTATATTGATAGTCTACTTATCTTTCTCTCCATTGTTGTAAGAAGAGTGGCGTCAATCATTATTTCTTCTTCTGACCTGAGACAGGGTGAAGTGAGTGGGCATGGCGTGAGGGACATGAGTTGCCTTTTATAAGTCAGTTGGGGGACATGAGTTGCCTTTTAGAAGTCATTTCGGATTGAAGTCTGGTTGGGGAAGAACAGGTTGTAAAGTCATCTGGGGATGGGTTCTTCTATGAGAGAAACAAAAACCATGAGTACTGAATAAATGTTGCAGCAGCCGGAACATGTTAGTGTATAGAAGTTCCCTCACCAGTCTTTAATATCCCCAGTTATCAGGACTATCAAATTAATATTTAACTTTTAGTGTTACAGTTGTCCTTCCCCATAAGATACAGTTTAACAATGTAATGTCATCTGATCTTGTAAAATCCTTTTTCTAGTATGACCTCTGCGTCTAATAGAGAAACCTTTAATTCTGTTACTCAGGGCTGGATAATCGTACTAGCAAACACCAAGCCTACCTGTGTTGGTTAGGAATATCTGCAGGCCTTAAATTAAAAATTTCTGCCTCTGGCAGCTCTTCTTGATAGTCTCTTTTTATAAGTATCAGGCATTCCTGTCTGAGAATCCTTCTTTGTAGCCTCCAGTCTTACTTATTTTGGGAGGCTAAAATAAAGTGCATACCTTAAAATATTATTATTATTATTATTATTATTATTATTATTATTATTATTATTATTTAAAATGCCCAGGAATGGCTGAATTTTCGTCTTAACTGTCTTTCCAAAGTGTTTAAGATGAAGCAGTCAAACGGACTTTTGTTTCTATCTATTGTTAACAGTCAGCTGAGCTTTATGGGAGTCAATTCTGGAAAAATGAGAGCACATTTTCAATTCTGCTAGTGCCATTTGCGCTAGGTGGGTCCAGGTCTTGCTTGACCATTTATCTTCCCTCAGAAGCATCAGGGATATCTCCTTTCTCTGATGACTCTCCTCTTCATAACAAATGCACTGATTGGCTTTCTGTTCTCCAGTGGTCTCATTAATCTCCCTGATCAGGAGGTTATGTGGCTCAGAGTTGCAAAGCTCTTTAGAGAAGTCCCCTGTTCCCTGGATTCAGATTGACTCAGAGGGTAAGAGCCAAATATTGGTTTTCTTGGCCCTTTTCATTTAACTTTAATTTTAAATCCTAATCTTAAACATCCAGCAAATTAATTTTAACAGCCTTATATTAAGAGTACTGGACTTTAATGTCTATAACTTTATAATTATCTTTTTATTAATTGGGATCTGTATTATTCTGTCTGTATTGTAGGTGATGACTTATTATCTTGAATAAACCCATGTTGTGTTCTTAAAGCAACACATTTGTAAAACACTAACAGGGAATCTTTAGAGAACTTATAAGAAAATTTCAACTAAAATTAACAAAAGTAAAAATACTTAGTTCGTGTAATAGCTACCCTAAATTTTTTGGCTGAGTATTACATTATATCCCCTGTTTGAGATCCTAGGAATCTTGACATTTTTTATGTTTTTAACATAACTTTAAAGAAATATTATCTGACGTACTTGTTTCATAGTCATTCTCACATATAGTAAGATGGGACACACAGCCTTATCTCAGGTAAGGCAGGGATCTTTATAAATCTTAAGCATTTTAGTTCTAAAGCTGATCTTTATTTTTTTTTTTGTTTGGGGGTCTGGGAAGATCTACTCCTTAAGAAACTAATAGTTCATACTCAGGATTGGTTTTTGGTAGGAAAAATTATGATAAACATGGATTATTAGAATTACTTTATAATTTGGAAGGGTTTCTAGAAAACAGTATACCAGATCTGTAAGTTTCTATGTGAGGAGCCTCTAGGTCATTGTGGTGTTTGTGAACTTCCATTTTAGTGTACTGTGGCCAAGGTCAAAATGTACAGACAGTGAAGGTGTAACCCATCAACTTCATCTTCAGACACTTGCAAAATAGTTCCCAATTTCAGGTTTGGCTCTATGAGCAAGTGAATGTGCAGGTTGAGGGCTCAATCATTGGTTTTAAGAAGTATATGAACCTCTCATCAGATGATGCAGAAGAAATTGATTTAAAACAAAGTAAAGAACAGAACTGGGTCACTGTGTACCAAAAGGAGATAATATTACTCTGCTACCAAGTGTCTCTAACTAGAAATGATCAATGAAGTCATGAATTATTGAGAAGGCAGTTTTGTTTTTTTAGGTGTTTTTGTTTAGGAGTATAATCCTAAAGTATTTGTTTATATTGCTTTGATTACCCTTTTGTTATTACCAGATGACAACAATGGTATGGGGTTGTTTTTATTAAAAAGTAAAAATTAAAAGCAACATTGACAAAGTTTACATAAATTGTTTGTGGTCTCATGAACATTAGCTAACACCATATGATATCACATTTAAAACATGAATTAAAGAAAGTCTGAAAGTTTTCAACTTTTACATAGATTAGGCTCTCATTAACTTAAAAATACATTTAAATTGTTCCACAATGTAAAAAGTAACATAAAACTTTACATATCTTATTGATAACAGGTAAATAAATCTCCAATATATTTTTTTACCATACAACTTCAGAACACGAGCTTGATATAATGCTCTTTTAAAGTTTCTACCTTACAGACTTGCATACCTGTAAGATATGAAAACATTAATAGCATCACAATTACATTGATGTTTATACATTAACCAAGTTTAGCTTTTAAAGAAATGGCAGTACAATGCTCTAAAATAACAGTTCTGATTTAATAAGTTTTTTAATTTTTATGGTTCCTTGCTCTAGAAAAAATAAAACTTAATAAACACAATGTTATGGGTAAACTTATGTTTCAAAAAATTTTTGTCTCATTAACACATGACTGATTTTTAAAACCTTATATAGAGTTTAGTAAAAACTTATACAGACCTTAGTAAATGAATCAGATTTCTAACAAAAGTACTCACGAATGAGTAATCCCATATCAAATTTACTTTACTTATTTATCAAAATATTAGAGAAATGTATTGAACAGTGTAAACCATTTTTATGTTGAAGAAAATGTTCTAGAACCAAGGCACATTAGACGTTTTGTAGATATTAATATTTTATTAGAGTTTTGAACACCTAGAAAAATTTGTAAGCTTAAATTTAAAAACATTTATTTTTATCTGTTTATCCGATTTAAATTGAAACATTTAAACCACGTGAACTAAAGATCTTTGGATCCACTTTTTAAAATTTGTTTTTATGAGCACTTTTTTTAATGAGCGCTCCTTATATATGTTAATTTGTGTATCATATATATGATATACGGATATATGTCTATATAGACAGACAACACATAACAAAATTGTGCACACATAATAATAGTAAAGGCCTTGTAGTTTTTCACAGGTTAAATATCTATTGCAATGTTTCAAAAAGTCCACAGTTGGTCAAAGATAGAACTGATCAGAAAAACATTAACCTAGGTCTGTATGCTCAGAATCATGAGCTCAAAAATAATAAAGTATCTAAGGAAAACAATAAGAGTCCTAGAAAAAATGACTGGCCAGTAATTAGTAAATACCATACAATTTACTTTTTTTTTCCGTTAGGCATCAAATCAGTCTCCTACTAAGCTTGCAGGCTTTTTTCATTTGCATTTCAACATGAGTCATGGCTGAGGTCTGGAAGGAGCAGGAAAAAAATGCTATTCTGAGCAGACACCTCAGGCCTAAGGCATATTAACCATAATTTTCCAGTTGGGGTGTTGAAAATTATGATACAAGTTCAAGATACAATTCACAAAATTTTATGTCTTTACATCTTATTTTGTCAACAGATACCATACTATGGTTTACTATCCTTGTCCAAATTAATGCACTGGTACACACAGTGACATTTTCTCTGGCTACCGAATTCAAAATTGGTTAAAAAAAAAAAAGTGAATGATTGGGAAGTTACTTGCCAACTTGGAAGTAGAGTTCTTCAGTTTTCCATCCTAAGTATTTAAGTTCTCTGGCATGAATTACCTGAAATATTAAACTAAACAATGACCTAAACCCGACTTTTAACTGCAAGATTGTGCAATGCTTCAAAAACCCATTCAGATACCAGTTTTTTTATGATAAAACATCATCATTTAGACACACATTCAGCTAAGATCATTCCCAAGAAAAAATTTATAATATCAACACATTATTGCACATGTCTTAAAGGACCAGAAACAAAGACACAAGACAGACAGAAAGGAGGTAGAGACTATGGTTGTCAGACAGAATCCTTTAAACCAGAGCAGATAAGAGAAAAAATCTACTACACCAGTGGTACCCAGGGGGGGACCAGATGTTTTAACAGAGGGGCAACCTGAAATGTAAAATAAAGTGTCTATATGGTGACTTTACTGAATTTAGTGTCTCCTTTTTCTTTTTCTCTTTTTTAACAAGACAGAGGTGGCATAATACTTACAGTGCACGGAAGGAAGGAGGGTATTCCCTGAATCAACAGAGTTTTGGCAGCTGCTGGGGGTCCCTCAGTCCCTCCTTTTACTTACAGGATTAGCTCCTCTGGTTCAGTTCCACCCCAAGCAAGCTCCATCTCCTAACATTTCAGTAGACAGCTCTCACAAAGTTCTGGGGCGGAGGGGGGGTACCAATATGTAACTTAAAGTTCGGTTCCTGACCTAGAAGCCAATTTATACCAATTAAATAATGAGGAATGGGTTCTGAGAAAAAGAAAAGGGGAGGCTAATTGCTTTGCTAACAAAGGAGAAACACAGGGGACTCTGCCAAATGTTGTGACTCTCTTGATCTGGAGGGACAAGGGGTTTTAAAGGAGTTTCACTTGTTTACCTGGGAGATACTCAGTTCTTAGGTCCCCAGCAGGCATTGCCCTCTGCAATGGTTGTGCTCCAGGCAGCCAGCTAGGGGCTTCTATCATCCTGCTAAACAAAGGGGGGTAAAGTTCATCGCAGTTCCTTAAAACACAGTTCAAACGGGTGTCAGGCTTACTCTCTTTATTACCCATTTTCACGTCCAATATCCTTAAGTTTTTACAACCAAAATCACACAACAAAATGAACAAAAGCAAACAAACAAACAAAAAAAAAAATAGAACGGAGAACAAAACACACCACACACACACAAAAAGAAAAACAGAAACCCGGCGCCTAAACAGAAAAACAGTGGTACAGTGCAACATCTTGCTAAAGCTCCAGGGTAGGAGCGCATGCGTGCCCGTCGGCACCTCTCTACACTTCCAGAGGAATTTCCTACAGAACAGAACAGAGGACAGAACGATTCTTGTTACTGTCCTGGACAGGAGTATATGTGAGCCTCCCCAGGCCACATCTCTGTCATCAGAAGAGATCTCCCTTAACCGGATATCAGATGTTATAAAGGCGCCACTTACCTATGGAGGCCTCCTCCATCAGGTGCTTGCTAATAGTTTTAGTGCAGAGGTTCACTGCAATGCTCCCGGGACTAAAGGCTCTCTTTCTAATATAGAGAAGATGGACCATACTAGGCCTGAGTGGAGAGCTGTTCCTTGGTGCCTATGGTTGATATACCATCCTAATTTGCAAAAGTGCCACAGAATGTAGGGTCAGCCTCCTTTTCATGGTACTCTTGGAAGCAACTGTTTGGACAAAGTGGTTGCCAAGGCAGTGACCTCATTCAGTTCCTGAAGGATGCGACCTCACCTCACTTCCTTGGTAATGGAACTCTCTGAACTTGGGATCCAGGAAGCCAGGCACACAGAGCCAATCCCAGTCCCAGTCCTAGTGGTCTCACTTGCTTCGATTTAGCAAGGACAGAGTCAGTCTTTCTTGGTACCTACTGATGTGAGGATGGCCAAATGCCAGGAAAACTCTGAAGAGGGGCCTTTTTTGAAAAAGCAGGTAGTGGCTCACAGCTGGCTCCTGACCACTTCACAGAGTTGGACAAGGAGACCAGATCTGAAACAGGACAGGCCATATCGGGGGAACACAGTATGACCCAGCAGTCAGAGGACACTCTGGAGAGTGAGAGACCTACTTGGGGGAAGGAGGTGACTTTGTGGGTGTGGATGTGTGTTTGTGGTTTTGTCTCATGTTCAGAGAATAGGTAGGAAAGTCGGTTTGTTTGGTTTGGAGTGAACTGTTTCTAGTAAGTTGTTGGACAAGGTGAGTGTTTCTATGTCTGTGTATCCCACTGTGTCCGTGGTTGTAGACATTAGAAAAGAGAATGCATCAATGGATGTTTCCTGTCTATTAGAAAGCTTCCCAGCATTCATCCTGCCCAATTAATGAATACTCTAGGGCTTGCCTTATCAATGGGCAACACCGGCTATCTTCCTAAGTTCCTGTTTTCTTCCTGAATTCTGGCCACTCTCCAGAATAGACTCATGCTTTTGTGTCCACGATATGTAGCACCTCCAAGCACCGTGACATGGACATGTACTAGATAGTTGAAGGAATTGGCAAGAATCTCAGAAAACTCAGATACCAGTGTGACCAGGATAGTCTCAGTGGAGAAACCCTGCAATTGGCCTTTTTATTACCTATTGTTCTGTTGCCCTGAATGTCAGGAAGGTCTTTGCCTCAGGCCATGCCTTCGAGATTCCTGAAGAAAAGAGTTTTCAAACGGAAATGAATGGGCATCACCTGTGGCTGTTTGCTTAATTCCTTTGGAAAGGGATGTGTCTGAATCAGCCCTTTGGCCCTGTGTGAGCCTAGAGCTTAGATTCTCAGCACCTGATGGATCGTAAGAAAGATCCCATGTGTGGATCCAAATCAAAATGGCCAAAAATCAGTCATTGTGGATGAAGTCTCTCGCATTCCTCCATAAGGTTCTTAACCTCCCTCAAGTGAGAATAGGGATCCAATGGGTCAAATGAGTTATTCAAAGCCCTGCAGATGCTAGCCCATAGGTTCTTGGGTTTTCTTATGAATCCAATTCAAATAAAGAATCTAAACCGACAGTCAGTAGGCCTCAAATTGGAGAACAGAGCTGTGTTAACGGCAGGCATATTTGATCACTCCTGGTTCACAGGAAGGGTTTCCAGGCCACCCTGACTTTTGGTAAATGAGGGGAAAGGGAGCTTTCTTGGGACACTGTCTTGTGCTGCGCCTCTCATGGAATCCTCCTGCCAGAAGTTATGATGAGTGTCTATATGGAAGAAGATGAGTGTCATGTGAGAGTGTTTTGGTTTTAACTGCGGTCATTTGTGTGGAAGTTGGAAGAGATAACTGGGTCCAACTTGGCTTGCACTTTGGTGTGATTCCCCTTAGAGACTGTGTTTTGGAACTGACCTCCGAGAAGGTACAAGGTCCTATGACATTGTATATCCATATTTCTGGGACATCTCTACAGAACGTAATTCAATGCTAAGTATACCAATCAAGGGCCAAATGAACTTCTGGACTTCAAATCTTAACTAGATTTCTGTTTTCATATTTATATTGAAAGGTTAATAAAATAGATACTTGTCATTTCCTGTTTTTCTGTATGCTTAACAAAACACCATTGAAATCTTGAGAACTGTTTACTATTCTTGTTCCCAGAATGTGCTGTCCCAAACTGCCAAACTGCAGAATGTACTCCGTCAACCAGTTGCTCGCAAACTGACACTCGCCATTACCCATCAATAAATTTCTCTCCCTGCCCTCTCCAAGAAAAATATATAACCATTTCTTAAGCTGTTCTCAGGGCTCTCTGCTCTGTTCAAGTGATCTCTGAGCCCTTCATCCCGGACTCCCAATAAACCCTTTGCTGTTGCATGAGACAGTCTCTTAGTGGTCTCTGCCGCAGATGCTCGCCCAACCTTTACATCTGGTGGCCCTAGCAAGATCCGGAAGCTGCAGACAAAATACCCCCAACGGGCTCCTCTGGGGGTAAATAAGGCCCATCTTTCTCGTTTCAGGCTTCAGGTTAGGGTATGGCAAAACGGCTATTGGTAAAGAGCGTGAGCTCTCTCCCATGGTGGCTGACACACATGTCACAGAGCCACAGGCCATGTCCCTGGGGGATAGACTCGGAAAATCGTGGAACAATAGTCTCCTCGACTCAGTGATATTTTGTTTCTGATTCGATATTGCCAGCCCTTCAGGTTTTGCCGACTAGTCAGTCCTGGTCTCAGTATTGGACGTCCATTGCCTGTCTTTATTGTCTTGTCTTGTCTGTGTTGTGTGTCGTTCCTTTCGGTGTCTGTGTATATTTCATTATGGGACAGATCATTTCAATGCCTCTGTCCCTGACCCTTAATCACTGGACCAAAATCTGCTTAAGGGCTCAGAATCTTTCTTTTTCAGTAAAACGCCAGACCTGGCAGATTCTGTGTCTCAGAATGACCCACCATTGCAGTCGGATGGCTCCTAGAAGGATCTTTCAACTTCGCACTTATTTGAAAAGTCCGAGATATTGTCTTTCAGCAGGTGCCACATAGACATCCAGATCAACAGCCATATATCTTAACTTGTCAGTACCTCTACAAATCTCCTCCTCCATGGGTCAAGCATTTCCTTGTCCCTGCACCTGCTCCTACTCCTTCCCCCACGATTCTATCTCAACCTCTCTGCTCCTCCTCCTCCACCCTCTGTTCTCCCTGAGTCTCAAGACTCTACTGGACTCACCACCCCCTCCTTATCATCTGCCCTCGTCTCCCAACCCCTAACACCCTCTAAGTGATTCCCCTTCTGCTGACTCAGCCTCTCCACCATTCGAGGAAGCTAGGCTGGCCCAGCGTCATCCAGATGACTGTCCCGCGGCACACACAGCCCCTCCTTCCCTGGAGGAAGCTGGCCCGGCTAAAAGAACTCAGAGAACTCACCGACGTTTTCACACCTGCCTACTTGAGGTGACTGCCAACACCACCTAGCGACTTTCTTCATGACAGAGCAATGAGAGAAAAATCTCCTGGAATGTAGAAAAAAATATCCTCAGACCTGATGGGCGACCAACACAACTTCCCAACATAATCAAAACTGGCTTCTCCTTAAACCCACCCAACTGGGACCCCAACACCTTTGAAGATAGGGAGCATCTGTTCAATTATTGCCAGGCTCTAACAGCGGGTCTCCAAGTGGCCGCTGGGTGACCAACTAATTTGGCCATGGTAAGAGAAATTATTCAAAGGCCTGATGAATCTCCATTTATGTTTCTAGAGAGAATCATGGAGGCATATAAGAGATATACTCCTTTCGATCCTCAGGCAGCAGATTAAAAAGCATCTGTCACGATGGCCTTAATTGAGCAAGCTGCCATGGATATTAAAAAAAAAATTAAAAGAGAGATTTTGTCAAAGAAGCCAAGAAAGTATACTATAAGAGAGAAACAGGGAGAAAGAAAGGGAGCAAAGGGAGGATGAGAGAACCAAAAGACAGACTAAGGCATTGACTAAGGTCCTGATCACAACAAGAAAGAGGCCAGAAATTAAGACATAGGGTGACAGGAAGGGCCCATGCCAGAGGCCACCCCTGGCCTCAGATCAGTGTGCCTACTCTAAAGAAAAAGGATACTGGGCCATAGAGTTCCCTATAAAGAGACAGCCACGCCAGCTGGCCATTCTGACTCTGGAGGATGACTAAGAAAGTCAGGGCTCAGAACCCATCCCCTAGCTCAGGGTAACTTTTGAAGTGGAGGGGACTCCAGTAAACTTTGAAGTGAATACAGGAGCAGTATACTCAGCCCTTAAGGCCCCATTGGGCCCTCTATCAAATAAAAGGTCTCTAGTTCAAAGGGATGATGACAGTAAATATCAGGCTTAGACAACTAAGAGGACCATGGACCTGGGGAAAGGAAAAATCCATCACTCCTTCCTAGGAATCCCAGAATGCCTGGACCCATTGATGGGCAGAGATCTGCTCATCAAGCTCCGGGCCAAAATAACTTTTAACCATGAAGGCCCCCAAATGAAATTTCTAAATACTTCAGCAAAAACTCCTATAGTCACGGCTTTAACTATATTAGTAGAAGATAAACATCCACCATTCACATGCCCCAAGTCTGATCAAACAGGCAAGCTACCCCAAAAATGGATAACAGATTACCCAGATGCCTGGGCAAAAACTGCTGGGTTAGGCCTGGCCGTGAAACAATCTCCAATAACAGTGGAGTTAAAAACCTCAGTCTCCCCAGTCAATGTCAAATAATATCCTCTAAGCAAAAAAACTAAAGGTGGGATAAGGCCCCATATTCAGAAATATCTGGCATTAGGGGTCCTAAGGCCCTGTCAATCGGCCTGGAACACTCCCCTGCTACTAGAAAAAAAAAAGCCAGGGACCGGGAACTATCGCCCCATTAAAGAGCTAAGAGAGATCAACAAAAGAGGGCAGGACATTCACCCCACGGTACCTAATCCGTACAATCTGCTTAGCACTCTGAACCCTGAGGGGAAATTATATACTGTTCTGAACTTAAAAGATGCTTTCTTTTGCTTGCCTCTGCATAAAGATAGTCAGTTGCTGTTTGCTTTCGGGTGGGTAGACCCAGAAACCAAAACGTCTGGTCAACTAACTTGGACTAGACTCCCACAGGGGTTCAAAAACTCCCCCACTCTCTTTGATGAAGCCCTCCACAGAGATCTCAACAACTTCAGAACTACGCACCCTGAATTTACCCAGCTTCAATACGTGGATGTCCTGCTACTGGCAGCCAACACCAAGGAAAACTGTGAGTCTGGGACCCAAGCACTATTATATGAGCTTGCTCAACTCGGGTATAGAGTTTCGACCAAAAAGGCCCAAATTTGCTAGCATGAAGTAATCTTCCTGGGCTATTCCCTTAGGGGCAGTAAACGATGGCTCACTGAGCCCAGAAAACAAACCATTATGTAGATACCACCCCCATCTTACAGCAGACAACTCAGAGAATTTCTTGGGACTGCTGGCTTTTGCAGGTTATGGATGCCTGGGTTTTCGTCCTTAGCTGCTCCATTATACCCGCTGTTAAAGGAAGATGCCCAATTCCAATGAAACCCTGAGGACCAGGAAGTTTTTGATAACATCTAAGGACACTGACACTGAACGCCTCAATTTCACTGAGCTCAGCCTGCAATTAGAGCAAGCCCTACACTACGTTAAAAATGTACATCAACTCACTCACCTTGGTTCAAAGAAACTGCAGGCATTACTGTAAGATTAAGAACAGAGTTTTCCACTAACCAACTCACAGTGAAAGGAAATAACTGAACGGGTAACAAAAGCCTGTCGGGTCCGTCAATTGGGTAATGCTTACCCTTCCAAGTTTCCTAGAGGAAAGCACCTATGAGGAACCAGACCAGGACAATTCTGGGAAGTGGACATTACTAAAATTAAGCCAGCAAGGTATGGATTTAAATATCTCCTAGTCTTTGTAGATACATTTTCAGGATGGATTGAAGCCTTACACACACACACACACACAAAAAAAAAAAAAAAAAAAAAAAACGGCGCAAATGGTTTTCAAGAAGATCCTGAAAGATATTTTTCCAAGATACGATCTGCCTAATGGACTGATAATGGACTGGTTTTCATGGCCCAGGTAAGTCAGGTGTTAACCAGGACCCTGTGGATTAATTGGAAGTTACATTATGCTTATATACCCCAGAACTCAGGACAGGTAGAAAAAATAAATAGAACCATTAAAGAGACCTTAACGGCCCCCTTAGGGACCTGGTGACTATCTCTCCACCCAGACATTTTTCAGCTCAGTATAGGTCTTTCCTATTGAGACATGCCTGATGAAGAGGATCTCACTAAAATTCCATTAAATCCCTTCCGTACCATAGATAATTGAAACAAACATTATGGATGCAGGGACACGCGAGCCAGATGCAGGTTGGCTAGCCTATATTACTATGTATGCCCGGCAGACTATCAAAGCGACAAACAGCCATGGCTGTGTGGGGGAAAAGCCGACTTCTTGTGTAAGTCATGGGGATGTGAGCATACAGGGACTGCCTGGTGGAACCCAAACTCCTCATCAAATTCAGTACACAGCATTGGCCATATTACCAATTAGACAACCAAAAACTATGGCCCCCAGAGGGTTCTCTAGATCCTCAAATTCTGCATGACATTTTTAACTTCGGCAAGTGCTCAAAAGGGGGAAATTCCCCTATGTGGAATCCTTTTTCCTCCTTTGCTCACATCCTGTACTATGCTTCCCCAATAGTTCCTCACCCTCAGCCTTCTGCTCTAGACTCTCTGCTTTCACTCCCACCTCAGCAACCTGATTTCTCCCCTCCAATTACTAGATCAAAAACCCAAACCTCCGCTGGATCTCAGAACATTGCCCCCTTGCTGAGGAAGCAGGTACCGAGGTACCCCTCCACCCACTCCTCTCTTTTCCTGTCAGTGTCTGCACTAGGTCCCACCAAGTCCTCTAGCAAGCTTAGCCAAAGCTCAAACCAGCTGAGAAGAGCCCTCAGACCCCTATCCAAGATGTAATGAAAATGACCTTTAAAGTTGATTTGTCATCACTGAAAACAGGTTTCTAAGAATTTAAAGTCCCTCACAGGCTTTTTGGAATACTCACTCCCGTCTTCCCCTCTGCTCTACCTGTTCTACTGCTCAAGTTTTTGTTCTAGGAAAATCCCAAACCCCTTTCCCATTATTCTTTGGCATCTCTCCGTCCTCATTCTCAGATCCACGGAGCTGCACTCAGCATCGCCTTCCCTGTCATCCCCCTCTGTACCAGGTCCACAGAAATGTCTTAAATGACCTTCTCCAGAAGTCTTTACCAAGGCTTACTTTAGGGCTTTCAGCAAAAGAGTCCCTCTGAAAAAGTTCAATGGAGATAAACTTCCACTCTTCATGTTGCCCTGTTCTACTTGGCCACTGGCTGGAAAAATCACCACCCCTAAGCTAGACAGCGCCTTACCAGTTTTTCACAAAATATGTGAACAAGGACTCTGGCCTTGAGCTGGGGCTTCAGAGAGATTGCTACATTTCTAAGATAAAAAAGTTACCAACTGGGCTCCATGGTGACAGCTGGCAAGGAGGAAAAGAAAGAGACAAAAAAGCTCTTCCATTCCAAGGTGTAATTGAAAAGTTAACGTGCACAGAACAGAGGAAAAAAACAGAAACAAAAACTGATTTGTGTGAATTTCTGCAGACTGTGAACTTCTGAGCCCCTTCCCTTACATGTTGGGTACAAATACTAAAACTACCAAAACTTGGGGTTCAGGGGATTAATTGATTACAACAGAAGCAATGCCCTCTCAATACGGATGCAAACAAATAAAACTCCTTTCCTGTCTTTGGTGCTATCTTAGGTGCCTTTCCTTGTCCGTCTCTACAACAGTATAATTCTATACACTTTAACATTATTTATGTTTTCATAAAGTGGTCAATAGTTGCGATTAATTATGTAATGATGCAGATGTTTTCCAGAGTGCTCTATCAGGACGCAGGTTCATTTAAAGATCAAATAGGGGGGGCATACAACCCGGTTCCACCGGGAACCTGTATCCCTCACTTTAGCCATCCTATTAGGAATAATAGTTGCTGAAGGGGTGGGCACAGGAACAACTTCCCTAGTCCATGAGACACAACAAAGACACAATTAGAAGCAGAAATAGACCAAAGCTTAAAGACATTAAAAACCGACATCATAGCTTTACAGGAATTTTAACCTCTCTCTCTCTGAAGTTGTTTACAGAGCAGGCGAGTGTTGGACCTCCTCTTCATGAGAGAAGGGTGCCTTTTTGCTTGCATTGAGGAAAGAATGATGTTTTTTATGCCGACAATACTGGAGTTGTAAAAGAATCTATGAGTAAATTAAGAAAATTACTTGAAGAGTGTCAAAGAAAGACAGAGGCCCCCAAAGGGAGGTTTGAGTCTTGGTTCACATAGTCCACCTAGTTAACTACACTTTTATCCACCCAGGCTAGTCCATTAATAATTCTCATATTATTGTTAACTGTAGGACCCTGTTTGCTCAACCATGTAGTTTCTTTTCTCACCCAAATTGAACCTGTTATTAACCCTAACCATACACTGTTCTCTCAATCTAATTTTACAGAAGAGGGGGGACAGAGTTGGTCTTAAAATACAGGAATATAGAGGATCTTCCACCTGCTGAGAACCTCAAAGGTCCTTGAAGAAATGATCCCTGGAGAAGATGTAGTCAACTATGAAGGACCTGAGAGAGCAAAAGTCTTCCATGGCAAACAACCTGCTCATGATGAAGGGATGTGTCTGAATCAGCCACTCTCTTCTTAATGTAGAGAAGGTGGACCAAAGCAGGGATGTGTTGAGAGCTGCTCCTGCGTGCCAATGGGTGACATACCATTCTAACTTGTGAAAGTGTCACAGAAAGTAGGGGCAGCCTCCTTCTCATGGGAACCTTGGAAGCAACTGTTAGGACAAAGTTGTTGTCAAGGCAGTGACCTCATTCAGTTCCTAAAGAAAGTGACCTCACCTAACTTCTATGGTGATGTAACTCTCTGAACTTGGAATCCAGGAAGCCTGGCACCCAGAGCCAGTCCCAGTCCCAGTCCCAGTTGTCAAACTTATTTTGATTTACCAAGGACAGACTCAGTCTTTCTTGGGACCTACTATTGTGAGGATGGCCAAATGCAAGAAAAGCTATGAAGAGGGGGCTTTCCTGAGAAAGCAGGCATTGGCTCACCACTGGATCCTAAAAACTTCACAGAGTTGGCCAAAAAGACCAGATTTGAGAAAGAACAGGCCATTTCCTGGAACATAGTATGGCCCACCAGTCAGAGGACTCTCCAGATAGTCACAGACCTACATGGGGGAAGGAGGTGCCTTTGTGATGTGGGTGTGAGTTTGTGGTTTTGTCTCATGTTCTGAGAATAGGTATGAAAGAAGGTTTGTTTTTTTTTGGAGTGAACGGTTTCTAGTAAGTCGTTTGACAACGCGAGTGTTTCTATGTCAGTGTATCCCACTGTGCCCGTGGTTGTAGACATTAGAAGAGAGAATGCATCAATGAATATGTCCTGTCAGCTAGAAAGCTTCCCAGCATTCATCCTTCCCAATTTATTAATGGACTGCAGCTTGCCTTATTGATGGCAACACTTACTATCTTTCTAAGATCCTGTTTTCTTCCTGAATTCTGGCCACTCTCCAGAATAGGCTCATGGTTTTGTGTTTAAGATATGTACAACCACGAAGCTCTTTGAAATGACCATGTACTAGATAGCTAAAGGGAATGGCGAGCATCTCAGAAAACTCAGATATCAATGTTACCAGTAAAGTCTCAGTGGAGAAACCCTGCTTGGGGCCTTTTGATTACCTAATCTTCTGTTGCCCTGAATGACAGGAAGGTCTTTTCCTCAGGCCACCACTTTGTGAAGCCTGAAGAAAACAGTTTTCAAATGGAAATGAATGGGTATTACCTGTGGTTCTTTGCTTAATTGCTTTGGAGAGGATGTGTCTGAATCAGCCTATTTGCCCTGTGTGAGGCTGTGGCTTAGATTCTCACCTTCTGATGGATATAAAGAAAGATCCCATGTGTACATCCAAGACCAAAATGGCCACAGAGCAGTCCTTGTGGATGAAGTCTCTCGCCTTCCTCTGTAACTTTCCTGAACTCCATCAAGTCAGAATAGGGATCCTTTGGGTCAAATGAGATCTTCAAAGCCCTGCAGAGGCTAGCCCATGGTTGCTTGGGTTTTCTCAAGACTCCAATTTACATAAAGAATCCAAACCCCACAGTCAGTTGACCTCAAATTGAAGAAGTGGAGCAGTATTAATGGGAGGCCTATTTGATCTCTCCTGGTTCACAAGAAGGGTGTCCATGCCACCCTGAATTAGGCAATTTAGGTGCAAGAGAGCTTATTTTGGACACGGACTTGAGCTGTGCCCCTCATGGAAAACTCTAGCCACAGGTTATTATGTGTGTCTATATGGAAGAAGATGAGCGCCACGTTGGAGTGTTTTTGTTTAAATTGTGGTCATTTGGGTGGCGGTTAGAAGAGATGACTTGGTTCACATGTGCTTGAACTCTGGTGTGATTTCCTTAGAGACTGAGTTCTGCAACTGAACTCAGAGAAGTATTGCCATGAATAGTGTTGAGATTTTAGGAAGCCAGGCATGAGTGTCGCCCTTGGAAACTGAGTTCTAGGCCCAGGGTGGCTTTCCACAGAGCACTGGGCCTCTCAGCCAGGATACCACATGATTTTATTCTGAAAGACTTGGCACCCATCGTTGAGAGTCAAAACTCATATGGACCTCACATTGTAGAGCTAAATGAGCTAAACATCATGTGATCTTTTCACCATTCTTTGGGAAGCCTTACCTGTGAGTGTTCTCAAGAGCTTTCATTGAAATGAGCTTCCTAACCATTTAATGGTTCCTGAATGAATTGAAACTCACAGTGCCTCCAACTTCATCCTTGAAAAATTGCTAGATAAATGCCATGAAATTTTTGAAATTCCCATCACCAGGTGGCACTGGAGAACCTTTGGATGACCTGTTGCTGGTCATGAATATTTCAGTGTCTTGTTTTACTGGGTTTCATGTAAATGGTGTAGAACAGAGATGTCAGTAAGTTGGACTCTGTTGAGTAGTGGGCCTAGAGCAGTGTTGGGCAGGTATGTGATAAAACATCTGTGATGGGGCCATGTGGATCTGCCATTGGCTTCCAAATGGCTTGTGACTGACATGGCACAGCCAGCAGAACCTTCTGTGTAAAGGCAACTTGTTATATGGAGCGATTTCAGGATATTGTTCAGAATCAGGTTGCTATGGTCAAGGGGTCAAGCTATGTGGGATAGAAGCCTGGTTCTTGTATCATCCTGCAGACCCTGATCCACCACACGTGACAGAACTCCCTCTTGCACTTTGTTGCAGTTGAACTCCTTGTATTTCGTGAAGCAAATACCAAACTCCCAGTGCAGCAGGAAGAAACACCACGAAATGGAGGATGACCATATGGCTTCACAGTCCACACTTGGAGACACTAAGCCCCAGTGGCCACAGTTTACCTACAAAGAGAGAATTCAGCACTGCTGCCTCGTGTTCATTGTAAAATAAGAAACTTTGTCCTCCTGGTCACATAGATGCAGACCCAGCTTTGAGGGTCTCACTACAAAGGAAGCTTAACTCGTGACAACAACCTATATTTCAGTGCCCAACCTCAGTGGCAGTTTCTCAAAAAGTTTTAGGCAAGCAGAGCTCCATGTTTGTGGAGTGTGTACCCTGTCCTTATTTTTGGAAACTCCTATTCCACCTCCAAGTTTGTGCACTCTTGAGCATTTTCCATTCCAAAAATGTAATCACAGATTTTGTAACTCTTCTCCTCTAATTGTGTCTTACTTGGGGCGAAGGTAATGTCAAGGCATGGTTCTGGATGAGACTGGGAAGATTTGTTGTAGCACATATTTGCATACACATTGGATTAATTTTCCTATTTTCCATTCGAAATTCTGAATCCCTGACACTAACCCATATTCTACTAGACTCTGACTACTAATCCTAATATGATGGAGAAAAATAACCCAAACAGTACATAAGTACATGCAGTTCAGAGTTCGACTTGCCATTTGCATGATAAAGGGTAGGTGTTATAAATTTAGTCAATTTTTAATTGAAATAGTTCTCCATGTGTTTTCAAAGTTAACAAATATGTGAATTACTGTCTCCCATTCTCTGGAGCCTATTCAGCACATGTATTTTTATATGCACAAATAGAATCCTGCGTGATATCACACGTACATTCTTGTGAGTTACATGACTTAGCAGATACAAAGTGTGAGAAGTGACCACTCCTCCTAAACCCTGTTGGAACTGAAAATTCAACCTATGGGTGAGCTTCCCAGTAGAACAACATTATACATAAACCCATGTTCAGTAAAATGAATGTTTTTGCATCTTTATGATATATATTTCATGATGAATTTCGATTGGCATATATATTGCTACTTATTAATGTCTCTGTTCGTGTGTGTGTGTGTGTGTGTGTGTGTGTGTGTGTGTGTGTATATATATTCTCCAGATTTTTAAAAATATGAAATATATGTGTCTTATATACAATCCCTAAATTCATTCATGTTCATGTATGTGGATTAATAATCAACTTTTCACAAGATTATTCTTAGAAATATTCATCCACCCGAAATACATATTTGTTTCCTAGTACTGAAAACTAACTTCAGTGAAAGGTGCATACAAATCCTAATATGTCTACATTAACTGACCCAGTTTAACATAAATGCATGTAGGTTCCTATGGGACATGATGTGTATTTTGACGTTAATTTTTATTCCACACTGGTACATTACTATTCCTTCAGTTTATGTACATCATAGAATATATATTTTATTCACTAGTTAACAAATTTATAGGCATTTGTTTCACTTTCAATCACTTCCTGCTCCAGAACACATGAATTTCTCTACGTTTCTTCAGTGGTCTATTCATGAGACTTTTTTTCCAAATACATTTTTTTCGATTTCCATAATCAAATTTGAAACAAAACTCACAAACCCTTCATGATAAACCATAACCCTAAGATGATCATTAGATATATAACTGGTTGGAATGAATGATTGTATATCAATATAACATTTCTTATATATTTTCAGATATCTATTCAATCCATTATTTAAAGTGGATCCAGTTATATTATTTATTCACAGTATGGTCTATTCATGCATTATGTGTATATTCATAGAAACAGGGTACACATCTTTGTACGACTATACTAATTTATAAGTCTTCAAAATATTGCTCCAAGAAATGGTGGAAGAAATACTCATGTCACCTGATCTACATACACATTTTATCACAGAAATATTCTGGACACCAAAAGCAAAGGTCACACTTACAATTGTACCAAAGCCTAAATAGAAAGTGAGCATGGATTACTAAAAACATCCATGTCCAGGTTGCCTAATGCTCTCAAATATCAATCCTATTGGTGACTACATATTTGTTTCTTCCTAAGATTATCTATTCAACCTCAAACCTGTTGAAAATGTCTAACCCTATCACACAATTTATACTTTGCTTGATTTCCTAATGTCTCTATTGATATCTGCTTTCCTACATGATTTCCCCAGTTCATCATTGTGACTGACTCTTCACATGTACTGACATTTACATACACTCTCTACCCGAAACCCTATTGCTAAAGAACTTTTGGTCCAAATCCTATACTCACTCTTCTTTCTAAACCTACAGACTACCTTCCTAATCCTACCAACTATCGCTTTTTGACTGGATGTTCTTTTCAACATTCAATCATCCAAAGTACAAGGTCCGATGCCAGTGTATATTGATTTATTTGAGACATCTGTGCAGCACATAACTCAAAGCTAAGTATCCCACTCAAGTCCCCAGTGCCCTTCTGGACTTCAAATCTTACCTAGATTTCTGCTTTCATAGTTATATTTCACATATATACTCTTATAAATATCACAGGTTGCCAATGCCATTATTCATCCCGCAGAATGATTCGTAACCCAAATCAAACCTATTATTAACCTTAACTATACACTGTTCCTTCAATATAACGTACAGAAGAGCAGGGACAGAGTGGGTCTTACAATATAGGAATGTAGATGATCTTCCACCTGCTGAGAACCTAAAAGATCCATGGAGAAATGATCCTTGGAGAATATATAGGCAGCTATGTAGGACCTGAGAGAGCAATAGTCATCTTCCATGGCAAACAACCTGGTCAGGGTGAATTGATGTGTCTGAATCAGCCTCTGTCTTCTTAAAGTAGAGAAGATGGACCAATCCAGGCCTGTGTGGAGAGCTGTTCCTGGGTGCCTATGGTTGATATACCATTCTAACTTCTGAATGTGTCACAGGATGTTGGGGCAGCCTCCATCTCATGGGAACCTTGGAAGCAACTGTTAGGACAAAGTGGTTACCGAGGCAGTGACCATATTCAGTTCCTGAAAGAAGTGACCTCACTTCACTTCCTTGGTGATGTAATTCTCTGAACTTGGGATCCAGGAAGCCAGGCACCCAGAGTCAGTCTCACTCTGAGTCCCAGTGGGCTAACTTGTTTGCTTTTCCCAAAGACATAGTCAGTCTTTCTTGGTACCTACTGATGTGAGGATGGCCAAATTCCAGCAGAGCTCTGAAGAGGTGCCTTTCCTGAGAAAGTAGGTAGTGGCGAACCACTGGCTCCTGACAACTTCACAGAATTGGCCAAGGAGACCAGAACTGAAACAGGACAGGACATTTTTGGGGAACATAATATGGCCCACCAGTCAGAAGACACTCCGGATAATCACAGACCTACTTGGGGGAAAGAATTGCCTTTGCCATTGTAGGTGTGAGTTTGTGTTTTTTTCTGATGTTCTGAGAATAGCTAGGAAAGGTGGTTTGTTTGGTTTGGAGTGGACTATTTCTAGTAAGTCGTTTGACATGGTGAGTGTTTCTATGTCTGTGTATTCCACTGTATCCGTTGTTGTAGACATTAGAAAAGACAATGCATCAATGGATGTGTTGTCTCTAGTTGAAAGCTTCCCAGCATTCTTACTGCCCAATTGATGAATGGACTGCAGCTTGCCTTATGGATGGGCAACATCTACTATCTTCTTAAGTTCCTGTTTTCTTCGTGTTTTCCAGCCACTCTCCAGAATAGGCTCATGGTTTTGAGTCCCAGATATGTAACACCACAAGGCTCTGTGACATGGCCATGTACTGGATAGCTTAAGGGAATGGGAGCATCTCAGAAAAATCAGATATCAGTGTGACCAGTAAAGTCTCAGTGGAGAAACCCTTCTTTGGGCCATTTGCTTACTTCTGTTTCTATTACCCTGAATGTCAGGAAAGTCTTTGCCTCAGGCCACCCTGTTGTGTAGCCTTAAGACGACTGTTTTCATATGGAAATGAATGGACATCACCTGTGGCTCTTTGCTTAATTGCTTTGGAATGGAATGTGTCTGATTCAGCCTCTTGTCCTTGAATGAGGTTGTGGCTTAGATTCTCAGCACCTGATGGATCTAAAGAAAGATCCCATGTGATTTCAAAACCAAAATGACAAAAAGAGAAGTCATTGTGGATGAATATTTTTGCCTTCTTGTTTTATGTTCCTGACCTCCATCAAGTGAGAATAGGGATCCTTTGGGTCAAATGAGTCTTTGAAATCCCTGCAGAGGCTAGCCCATATGTGCTTGGGTTTTCTCATGACTCCAAATCACATCAAGAATTTATAGGCTTCAGCCAGTAGGCCTCAAATTGGAGAAGCGGAACACTTTAACAGCAGCAATATTTGATCACTCCTGGTTCACAGGAATAGTGTTCAGGCCACCATGTTTTTAGGCAAATGAGGGGCAAGTGAGCTTATTTTGGACACTACCTTGTGCTCATTGAAACCTCCAGCTAGAGGTTATGATGAGTGTCTACAAGGAAGAAGATTATGGCCCTGTGGGAGTGATTTCATTTTAATTTTGGTCATTTTTGTGGCAGTTGAAAGGGATGACTGGGTCCACCTGGGCTTGAACTCTGGTATGATTTACCCTTAGAGACTGAGTTCTGGAACTGACCTCAGAGAAGTATTGCCATGAATTGTGTTGGGATTTTAGGAGGCCACGCATGAGACTCACTCTTGGAAACTGAGATCTAGGCCCAGGGTGGCTTTCCACAGAGGCCTGGGAATCTCAGCCAGAATATCACATGATTTTATTCTGAAAGACTTGGTAGCCATAGTTGAGAGTCAAAACACACATGGACCTCACATTGTAGACGTCAATTGGCCTGGCTTCATGTGACCTGTTGGCAACTCTTAGAGAAGCCTTGACTTTAGAGTTCTCCAGAGCATTCATTGAAATGAGCTTTCTCAACACTTAACGGTTCCTGAATGAATTGAAACCCACAGTGCCTCTAACTTCATCCTTGAAAACTTGCTAGATAAATACCATAAAATTTTGGAAATTCCCATGACCAGGTGGCACTGCAGAAACGTTGGATGTCCTGTTGCTGATCATGTGTATACCAGAAAGTGCCTTGTTTGACTGGGTTTCAGAAAATGGTGTAGAATACGAGATGCCAGGAATTTGGAGCCTGCTGAGTAGTGGGCCTAGAGCAGTGGTGGGGAGGTGTGTGATGAAACATCATGGTGGGGCCATGTGGATCGGCTATCGGCTTACAAATGGCTTGTGACTGATATGGCGCAGCCCCCATTCCCTTGTATGTAAAGGCATCTTGTTATATGGAGAGGTTTCAGGGCAATGTTCATAATCAGGTTGCTATGGTTATTGGGACAAGCTATGTGGGATAGAAGCCTGGTTGGTACATTCTCCTGCAGACGCTAACCCACCCCACGTGACAGAACACCCTCCAGCACTGTATACCAGATGAACTTCTTATATTGTGTGAAGCAAGTACCAAATTCCCAGTGTAGCAGCAAGAAACACCACGAAAATTGGAGGATGATCAAATGTCTTCACTGTCCCCACCGGGAGACACTTAGCCTCCAGTGGACACAGTTTACCTACAAAGAGAAAATTGAGCACTGCTTCCTCATGTTCATTGAAATATAAGAAATCATGTCTTCCAGGTCACATAGATGCAGACCCAGCTTTTATGGTCTCACGACAAAGGAAGCCAAAGCTCATGACAACAACATATATTTCAAGTGCCCAACCTCAGAAGCCGTATTCCAAGAAGTCTTAGGCCAGCAGAGCTCTTTGTTTGTGGAGTGTTTACCCTGTCCTTTACTTTTGGAAACGCCTCTACCACCTCCAAGGTTGTGAACTCCCGAGCATATTCCATTAAATATATGTATTCATAGATTTTCACACTTTTCTACTATAATTGTGTCTTACTTGGGTGAAGGTAATGTCAAGGCATTGTTCTGGATGTGAGTGGGAAGATTTTTGCGTAGCACATATTTACACACACACTGGATTCATTTTTCAATTTTTATTTTGAAATACTGAATCCCTGACACTAACCCATACCCTACTAGACTCTGAATTATGATCCTAATATGATGGTGAAAAATAACCCAAAAAGAATAGAATACAAGCAGTTCAGAGGAGGCATGGTGTATAGTTGGAATTGACTTTTGCATTATATTTTGTAGGAGTTATAAATCTAGTCAATTTTTTGTTGAAATAGTTCTACATGTGTTTTTAAAATTAACAAATATATGAATCCCTGTCTCCCTTTCTCTGTAGCCTATTCAGCACATGTATTTTTATATGCACATATAGTATCCTACCTGATATCACTCGTATACACTTGTGAGGTGGCTGAATTTGCAGATGCAAATTGAGAGAAGAGATCACTCCTCCTAAACGCTGTTGGAACTGAAAATTCAACCTATGGGTGAGCTTCCTAGTTGAATAACATTATTCATAATTTCATGTTCAGTAAAATTAATATTTTTCAGTCTGTTGATTATATATATTTCATGATAAATTTCTATTGGCATATATATCACTACTTTTTTTATTGGTTGCTCAAAACATTACAAAGCTCTTGACATATCATATTTCATACATTAGATTCAAGTGGGTTATGAACTCCCATTTTTACTCCAAATACAGATTGCAGAATCAAATCAGTTAAACATCCATATTTTTACATAATGCCCTATTAGTTAATGTTGTATTCTGTTACCTTTCCTATACTCTACTATCCCCCCTCCCTTCTCTTCCCATCTTTTCTCTCTACCATACCTACTCTAATTCATTTCTCTCGTTGTTTATTTTCCCACAACCTCTTATATGTAATTTTGTGTAACAATAAGGGTCTCTCTCCATTACCATGCAATTTCCCTCTTCTCTCCCTTTCCCTCCCACCTCATGTTTCTGCTTAATGTTAATCTTTTCTTCATGCTCTTCCTCCCTGCTCTGTTCTTAGTTGCTCTCATTATATCAAAGAAGATATTTGGTATTTGTTTTTTAGGGATTGGCTAGCTTCAATAAGCATAATCTTCTCTATTGCCATGCATTTCCCTGCAAATTCCATGATTTTGTCATATTTTAGTGCTGCGTAATCCTCCATAGTATACAAAGGTCACATTTTTTTTTATCCATTCATCTATTGAAGGGCATCTGGGTTGGTTCGACAGTGTAGCAATTGTGAATTGTGCTGCTATGAAAATCGATGTGGCAGTATCACTGTAGTACGCTCTTTTAAGGTCTTCAGGGAATAGTCCAAGAAGGGCAATAGCTGGGTCAAATGGTGCTTCCACTCCAAGCTTTCACAGGAGACTCCATACTCCTTTCCAAATTGGCTGCACCAGTTTCAGTCCCACGAGCAATGTACAAGAGTACCCTTTTCCTCACATCCTCGCCAGCACTTGTTGTTGTTTGACTTCATTATGGCTGCCAATCTCACTGGATTGAGATGGTATTTTAGGGTGGTTTTTATTTGCGTTTCTCTTACTGCTAGAAATGGAGAGCATTTTTTCATGTACTTGTTAATTGATTCTATGTCCTCCTCTGAGAAGTTTCTGTTCAGGTCCTTGGCCCATTGGGTTATTGGTTATATTATTGTCTAATTTTCTGAGTTCTTTGTATACTTTGTATACTCTAGATATTAGGGCTCCATGTGAAGGGTGAGGACTAAAAATTTGTTCCCATGATGTAGGCTCCATATTTACCTCTCTTATTGTTTCTCTTTCTGAGAAAAAAAATTCAGTTTAAGTAAGTCCCATTTCTTGATTCTTGTTATTAACTCTTGTTCTATGGGTGTCCTATTAAGGAATTTGGAGCCTGACCACACAATATGTAGATCTGAGCCAACTTTTTCTTCTATCAGACGCAGAGACTCTGATTTGAATCTAGCTCCTTGATCCACTTTGAGTTAACTTTTGTGCAGGGCGAGAGGAGGGGATTCAGTTTCATTTTGTTGCATATGGATTTACAGTTTACCCAACACCATTTGATGAAGATGCCATCCTTCCTCCATTGCAGGCCATTAGCTCTTTTATCAAATATAAGATAGTTGTAGCTTTTTGGATTAGTCGCTGTGTCCTCCATTCTGTACCATTGGTCCACCCGCCTGTTTTGGTACCAGTACCATGCTGTTTTTATTATAATTGCTCTGTAATATAGTTTGAAATCTGGTATTGCTATACTGCCTGATTCACACTTCCTGCTTAGAATTGCTTTTGCTATTCTGGGTCTTTTATTTTTCCATTTGAATTTCATAATTGCTTTATCTATTTCTACAAAAAATTCCTTTGGGATTTTGATTGGCATTGCATTAAACCTGTAGAGAACTTTTGGTAATATAGCCATATTGATGATGTTAGTTCTTCCTATCCATGAACGGGGTATATTTTTCCATCTTCTAAGATCTTATTCTATTTCTCATTTTAGGGTTCTGTAGTTTGCATTATATAAATCTTTCACCTCTTTTGTTAGGTTGATTCCCAAGTATTTAATTATTTTGAGGAAATTGGGAATGCAGCGTTTTGACTCATTTTTGTTTCAGAAGTTTTGTCGCTAATATACAGAAATGCCTTCGATTTATGCATGTTGATTTTCTATCTTGCCACATTGCTGCATTCATTTATTAATTCTAGTAGTTTTTTCTGTAGACCCTTTTGGGTCTTCTATGTATAGAATCATGTCATCTGCAAATAGTGATAAGTTAAGTTCTTCTTTTCCTATTTTTATGCCTTTAATGTCTTTCATCTCTCTAATTGCTCTGGCCAGTTTTTCGAGAACTATATTGAATAGAAGTGGTGATAGAGGACATCCCTGTCTTGTTCCAGATTTTAAAGGGAATGCCTTCAATTTTTCTCCATTCAGAATGATGCTAACCTGAGGCTTAACATAGATAGCTTTTACAATGTCGAGGTAAGTTTCTGTTATCCCTAGTTTTTAAAATGTTTTGAACATAAAGGAATGCTCTACTTTGTTGAATGTTTTTTCTGCGTCTATCGAGATGATCATATGGTTCTTATCTTTAAGTCCAATGATGTTGTGAATAACATTTATTAATTTCCATATATTGAACCAGCCTTGCATCCCAGGGATGAATCCTAGTTGATCATGGTGCACAATTTTTTTGATGTGCCTTTGTATCCAATTCGCCAGAATTTTAATGAGGATTTTTGCATCTAGGTTCATCAGAGATATTTGTCTGTAGTTTTCATTCTTTGAGGTGTCTTTGTCTGGTTTCAGAATCAGGGTGATGTTGTCCTCATAGAACGAATTTGGCAGAGCTCCCAGTTTTTCTATTTCCTGAATAACTTGAAAAGTAATGGTATTAATTCTTCTTTAAAGGTTTTGTAAAACTCTGCTGTATACCCATCCGGTCCTGGGCTTTTCTTGGTTGGTAGTCTTTTGATTGCTTCTTCTACTTCATCCATTGATATTGGTCTGTTTAAATTGTGTGTTCCCTTATGACTCAGTGTGGGCAAATCATATGACTTAAGAAGTTTATCAATGTCTTCACTATTTTTTATTTTATTGGAATACAGGTTTCCAAATAATTTCTAATTTTCTTCTGTATTTATGTTGCATCTGTTGTGATATTGCCTTTTTTATCCCGTATGTTAGTAATTTGAGTTCTCTCTCTTCTTCTCTTCATTAGCATGGCTAAGGGTCTGTCGATCTTATTTATCTTTTTGAAGAACCAACTTTTAGTTTTGTTAATTTTTTCAATAGTTTCTTTTGTTTCAATTTCGCTCTGATTTTAATTATTTCTTGCCTTCTGCTACATTTGCTGTTGTTTTGCTCTTCCTTTTCTAGGGCTTTGAGATAAAGTGTGAGCTCATTTATTTGTTGTTTTTTTTTTCTTTCTTTTTTTGAGGAATGACTTCCAGGAGATGAATTTACCTCTTAAAACTTCTTTCATTTTGTCCCATAGAATCTGATATGTTGTGTCTGTATTTTCATTTATCTCTGAGAATTTTTTGATTTCCTCCTTTATGTCTTCTGTAACCCATTGATCATTCAGTAACATATTGTTCATTTTGCATGTAATGTATGATTTTTTCTTTTTTCTTTTATCATTGGTTTCCAGTTTCATTCCATTATGATCACAAAAAATTTATGGTATTATCTCCTCCCCTTTATATTTACTGAGGGTTGCCCTATGGCAAAACATATGGTCTATTTTTGAGAAGGATCCCTGTGCTGCTGAGAAAAAAGTATATCCACTTGATGATGGTTGATATATTCTATATATGTCACTTAAGTCTAGGGTATTGATTGTGATATTGAGTTCTATAGTTTCTTTATTCAACTTTTGTTTGGAGGATCTGTCCAATGGTGAGAGACGTGAGTTGAAGTCACCCATAATTATTGTACTGTGGTCTATTTGATTCTTGAACTTGAGGAGAATTTGTTTAATGAACGTCGCAGCACCATTATTTGCTGCGTGAATATTGATAATTGTTATGTCTTGTCAGTGAATGGTTTCTTTTAACAGTATATAATGTCCTTCCTTATCCCTTTTGATTAAATTAGTCTTGAGGTCGATTTTATTCTATAGGAGGATGGCCACCCCTGCTTGGTTACGAGGACTGTGTGCATGGTATAAATTTTCCCAATCTTTCACCTTCAGCTTGTGTATGTCTTTTCCATTCAGATGTGTCCCCTGGAGGCAACTTATTGTTGGATTTGTTTTTTTTAATTCAAGTTACAAGCCTATGTCACTTTATTGGAGAGTTTAAGCCATTAACGTTTAGAGTTACTATTAATATATGGTTTGTACTGCCACCCATATTTGCTTATATCTTTTTTTTAAATTAGTTTGTTTCTCCATGATTAGCTTTTCCCGCCCTCTGTCATTACTGAGGCACTTCCCACTGATGGTTTACATTGTTGATTTTCATTTCTTCCTCGTGTAGTGTTTTGCTCAAGATGCTTTCCAATGCTGGTTTTCTGGCTGCAAATTCTTTTAGCTTTTGTTTATCATGAAATATTTTTATTTTGTTGTCTTACTTTAAGCTTAATTTTGCTGGATACATAATTCTTGGTTGGCATCCATTGTCTTTCAGTGTTTGAAGTACGTTGTTCCAGGATCTTCTCAATTCCAGCATCTGTGATAAAAAAAAAAAAAAAAAAAAAAAACCATTGTTAACCTTTTTGTTTTACCCCTGATTGTAATCTGCCTCCTTTCTCTGGTAGGTTTTAATATTTTCTCTTTGTTTTGTATATTGGATATCTTAATAACAATGTGTCTTGGCATTGGTCTACTGTGATTTTGTGTGCTCAGTGTCCTGTAAGCATCTACAATTTGTTTATCTGTTTCCATTTTTATTTTTGGAAAGTTTTCTCTAATTATTTCATTCAGCAGGTTACTCATTCCCTTGGTTTGAATCTCTGTACCTTCCTCTTTCGGGATGACTCATAAGTTTGTTTTTTTAATGTTATCCCATATCTCTTGGATGTTTTCTCATAATTTTTTACAGCATTTCTTTCTTGGATAGAGTTTTTTCAAGATGATATATTTTGTCTTCATTATCTGACATTCTGTCTTCTACTTGCTCCACTCTGTTAGTGATACTCTCAATTGAGTTTTTAATTTGGTTTATCATTTCCTTCATTTCTAGAATTATTGTTTGATTTTTCTAATAATCTCTATCTCCTGATAAAGATGCTTAATTTCTTATTTTATCTGTTTATGTAATTCATTTTCAATGCGTTCTTTCACTGTTTGTTTTTGTTGTCTCGTATCCTCTTTAATGTTCCATTACATCTGTCTAAGGTATTCCTTGAGTTCTTTATATGACCATTTTTCTGATGACTCCAGATGCTCTTGAATATTTAGGCTGTCCTTCATTGTTTGTACTTTTTTTCTTCCTTGCTTTTTTATGCTGCTCATTTTACTTCTTGTTCTGTTTGACTACTGAGTTACTGCTTACTCTTATAAATTTATTTGATGCTTGGAAGGAAAGATATTAGAAGGGAAGGGAAGAAGTCACTAAAGAGAATGAGAGTATCCAGGTAGAATTCAAGGAAGGGGTATAATAAAATTGAAAAGAAATGAAAAGACAAAAGAAAAAAATAGAAAATAAAGAAAGAAAATTTTAAGTAATAATGATAATTAAAAAATGAAAATTAAAATTTAAAATAATAATAATAATAATGAAATAAAAAATTAAAAAAATAAAAAAACATTAAAAAAGTTAAAGAACAACAACAAAAATGAAAATGAAAGAAAAAGAAAAACATACAAATAATATAATAATAATAATACATGCAGTACTATAGTTCAATTAACTTCTCATCCAGTAGGTGGAGCTGTGTGCACTGGGCCAAGCTTCTCCTCTAAATAAGTGGGAACAAATCACTGTGCAGCAGCTCTTCCTCCCAGACTCGGCGGGTCTCCAATCCTGAGTGCCTAGGGCCTTCTCTTGTGCTTCCTCAAGCCAGGCCCCGCTCACCTTTGACGCTCACCACAATACTGGTTACACACCAGGCCTCTGCTCCTGGTAGCCCTGTTTTAATGAACGCCTGGGCACACTCTCCCTGTTTGCCTCCCTCAGACCCTAAGTTTGTAGAGCTTTGTCCTGAGAACCGCCAGCGAATTTTCCTGTCTTCCGGGAGCCATGCCCCTGGTAGGTGGTGTAAGAGACCTCAATTGTCAGCACTGGTGGGAGTGGTAGCCGGGAATTCCACGCCGCAAGTCCCGAGCCAATCCTGTTTCCCTAGGTCTGGCTATCGTGCTCCTGGGAGAGCTGGGAGGGGCCCTTGAGGTTTCCCCGTGGTGTTGAGAGAGATGGCAATGGGATTACACACTTGTCGCGTTGGTTTCAATGAAGTTATCTCCTCCGCCTGTAATGTCAGTTCTATGCCATGGTGGTATCCCATTAAAATGGTGACCGTTTGTTCCCTTTGCTGGGTGACCAATGCAATGGGTGGGTCCTGACTATCTCTCCCAAGCCCCATTTCAATCCTGTGGCCACTGCCTATGAAGGCTCAGTTGTCTTTTAACTCTGTCAATTCAGAAAGCCCAACCAGTTATTTCAGCGGGAATGTTAGTGCTGAGTCACAAAAACCAGACGAATCTAAGCTTGAATGCAGCCAATCCGGGCTCTGTGTGTGTTCTGAGGGGCCCAGACTGTTCGCCCCAGATTCACAACAGGTCAACATTGCCTAGTGATTCTGAGCAAACAGCATTTAGACAGTTTATGACTTCCTATGCCCGTGCAGCTGAAGAGATCAGAGACTTGATTTCTCCATGCCTGCCTTCATAATGGATCTCCTGTATTGCTACTTTTTAATATCTGTGCATGTGCGTGTTTGTATATATATATAAATATATATATATATATTTATATATATATACACACTCTTCAGATTTTTCAAAATATGAAATATATGTGTCTTATTATACACTCCCTAAATTCATTCATATTCATATCTGTGGATTTATAATCAACTTTCCACAAGATTATTCTCATAATAATCATCCACCTGCAATACATATTGTTTCCTAGTACTGAAAACTAAATTCAGTGAATGGTGCATACAAACCCTATTATTTCTACATTTACTTAGCCAGTTTAAAATCAATGCAAGTAGATTCCTAGGGGACATGATGTGTATTTTGACTTTCATTTTTATTCAACACTTGTACATTACTATGTCTTCAGTTTATCCACATCATAGGATATATATTTCAGTCACAAATTAGAAAATTTATAGGCATTTGTTTCACGATCAATCACTTCCTGATTCAGAACACATGCATTCCTCCATGTTTCTTGACTGGTCTTTTCATGAGACTTCTTTCCAAACACATTACTTTCGTTTAACATCATCACTTATAAAGCAAAACTCAAACACCATTCATCATAAATCATAATCCTAATATTACCATTAGATATATAACTGGTTGGAATGAATGATTGTATATCAATATAAGATTTCTTATATATTTTCACATGTCATTTCAATCCATTATTTAAAGTGGAATCAGTTATGTTATTTATTCATAGTATGGTCTATTCATGCATTATCTCTATATTCATAGACAGAGGTTACACCTCTTTGTGCCCCTAATACTAATGTATGCGTCTTCAAATTATTGCTCCCAGAAATGGTGAAAGAAATACTCATGTCACCTGATCTACATATACATTTTATCACAGTAATATTCTGAACAACTAACAAATAAAATATCACACTTATGATTGTACCAAAGCCTAAAAGGAAAGTGAATGTTGATAACTAATAGCATCCATGTCCAGGTTGCCTAATGCTCTCAAATGTCATTCCCATTCATGACGACATATTTGTTTTTTCCTATGATTATATATTCAAACTCAAGCCTGTTGAAAATGTCTAATCCTATCCCTCACTTTATACTTTGCCTGATTTAGTAATGTCTCTATTGACACCTGCTTTCCTACATATTTTCCCCAGTTCATCATTTTGGCTTACTCTTCACATGTGCTGACATTTACATTCACTCTCTAAACAAAACCCTATTGCTAAAGAAGCTTTTTTTTCCAAATCATATACTCACTCTTCTTCCTAAACCTACTGACTATCTTCCTAATCCTACCAACTATCCCTTTTTGACTGGATGTTCTCTTCTACATTTAATCATCCAAGGTACAAGGTCCTATGCCATTGTATTTCGATTTAACTGAGACAATTGTACAGAACATTATTCAACACTAAGTATCCAAACCAAGGGCCCAATGCCCTTCTGGGCTTCAAATCTTTCTTAGATTCCCGTTTTTATACATATATTTCACCTATATATTCTTATAAATATCACAGGTTCCCAATCCCATTATTCATCCTGCAGAATGATTCCTAACCCAAATCGAAAATATTATTAACCCTAACCATACACTAACTTTGCAGGAGAGCAGGAACAGTGTGGGTATTAAACTACAGGAATCTAGGGGATCTTCACCTGCTGAGAAACTCAAATGTTCATGCAGAAATAATCCCTGGTGAAGATGAAGGCAGCTATGAAGTACCTCAGAAAGCAAAAGTCAACTTCCATGGCAATCATCCTGGTCAGGATGAAGGGTTGTGTCTGAATCATTCTCTCTCTTCTTAATGTATAGAACATGGACCAAACCAGTCCTGTGTGGAAGCTGTTCCCGGGTGCTTATGGTTGATATAACATTCTAACTAGAGAAAGTGCCACATGAAAATCGGGGCAGCCTCCACCTCATGGTACTTTTGGAAGCAACAAAGTGGTTGCCAAGGCAGTGACATCATTCAGATCCTGAAGAAAGTGATCTCACCTCACTTCCTTGGTGAGGGAACTCTCTGAACTTGGGATCCAGGAAGCCAGGCACCCAGAGACAGTCCCTGTTCTAGTCCCAGTGGTCTCACATGTTTGGAATTACCAAGGACAGAGTCAGTCTTTCTTGGTACCTACAGATGTGAGGATGTCCAAATGCCAGGAAACCTCTGAAGAGGGGCTTTCCCTGAGAAAGCAGGTAGTGGATCATTTTCTGAGAATAGGTAGGAAAGGCGGTTTGTTTGGTATGGTGTGGAATATTTCTATTAAGTCCTTTGACAAGGTGAGTGTTTCTATGTGTGTGTATCCCACTGAGTCCATTGTTGTAGACATTAGAAAAGACAATGCATCAATGGATGTGTCCTGTCTAGTAGAAAGCTTCCCAGCATTCATCCTGCCCAATTCATGAGTGGACTCTGGCTTGCCTTATGGATGGGAAACACCTACAAGCTTCCTAATTTCCTGTTTTCTCTCTCAATTCAGCCCACTCTCCAGAATAGTATCATGGTTTTGTGTCCAAGATTTGTACCACCTCCAAGATCTGTGACATGGCTATGTACTGGATAGCTGAAGGAAATGGCTAGCATCTCAGAAATCTCAGATATCTGTTGACCAGGAAAGTCTCAGTGGAGAAACCCTGCTTTGGTCCTTTTGCTTAACTATTGTTCTGTTGAATGTCAGGAAGTTTTTTGCCTCAAGCCACCACTTTGTGAAGCCTGAAGAAAAGAGTTTTCAAATGGAAATGAATGGGCATCACCTGTGGCTCTTTGCTTAATTGCTTAGGATTGGGATATGTCTGAATCAGCCTGTTGGCCCTGTGTGACGCTGTGGCTTAGATTCTCATCACCTGATGGATCTAAAGATAGATCCCATGCGTGCATCCAAAACCAAAATGGCAAAAAGATCAGATATTGTTGATGAACTCTCTTGCCTTCCTCTGGTAGGTTCCAGATATCCATCAAGTGAGAATAGGGATTCTTTGGGTCAAATGAGTTCTTCAAAGCCCTGCAGAGGCTAGGCCATAGGTGCTTGATTATCATGACTCCAATTCACTTAAAGAATCTAAACCCCAAAGCTAGAAGGCCTCAAGTTGGAGAAGCCAAGCAATATTAAAGGTAGGCCTATTTGATTACTCCTGGTTCACAGGAAGAGAGTCCAGGCCACCCTTACTTTAGGCAAATGCGGTGCAAGGAGCTTATTTTGGACACTGTCGTGGGCTGCATCCCTTATGGAAACCTCCAGCCAGAGGATATAATTAGTGTCTATATGGAAGAAGATGAGGGCCATGTGAGAGTGTTTTGGTTTTAATTGTGGACATTTGTCTGGCGGTTGGAAGAGATCACTGGGTCCACCTAGGCTTGCACTCTGGTGTGATTCCCCTTAGAGACTGAGTTCTTTTACTGATCTCAGAGAATTATTGCCAGGAATTGTGTTGGAATTTTAGATGGCCATGCATGAGAGTTGCCCTTGGAAAGTGACATCTAGGCCCTAGTTGACTTTCCACAGAGCACAGGGAATCTCAGCAAGGATAACACATGATATTATTCTTAAAGACTTGGCAGCCATATTTGAGAGTCAAAACACACATGGACCATACTTTGTAGACCTCAATGGGCCTGGCTTAATCTGACTTTTGGGCACTTTTGGAAGCCTTGCCTGTAAGAATTCTCCAGAGTTTTCATTTAATGGTTTCTGAGTGAATTGAAATCCACAGTGCCTCCAACTTCATCCTTGAAAATTGGCTATATCAATATCATGAAATTTTTGAAATTCCCATGACCGGGTAGCACTGGAGAACATTTGGATGTCCTCTTGCTGATCATGAGTATACAGGACAGTGCCTTGATTGACTGGGTTTTATGAAAATGGTGTAGAACAGAGATTCCAGTAAGTTGGATCTTGCTGAGTAGTTGTTCTAGAGCAGTGGTTGGCAGGTGTGTGATAAAACATCTGTGGTGGGGGCATGTGGATCTGCCATTGGCTTCCAAATGGATTGTGACTGACATTTTGCAGTCAGTAGAACCTTATATGTAAAAGCATATTGTTATATGGAGAGGTTTCAGGGCAATGTTCAGAATCAGGATGCTATGGTCAATAGGGCAAGTTATGTGGGATAGAAGCCTGGTTGGTGCATTCTCCTGCAGAACTCGACACACCACACTTGACAGAACTCACTTCAGCACTGTGTCCCAGGTGAACCCTTGTATTTAATGAAGCAAATACCAAACTCCCAGTGCAGCAGCAAGAAACACCACAAAAGTGGAGGATGACCAAATGAATTTACAGTCCACACGGGGAGACACCTAGAATCCAGTGGCCACAGTATACCTACAAATAGAAAATTCAGCACTGCTGCCTCATGTTTATTGGAAAATAAGAAACCATGTCATCCAGGTCACATAGATGCAGAACCAGATTTGATGGTCTCACTACATATGAAGCTAATGCTTCTGACAACAGCATATATTTCATTGCCCAACCTCACAGGCAGTTTCTTCAGATGTTAGGCTGGCAGAAATTCATGTTTTTGGAGTGATTACCCTGTCCCTTACTTTTGGAAACTCCTCTACCAACTCCAAATTTGTGAACTTCTGAGCATTTTCCATTCCACATATGTATTCACAGATTTTGTAAATGTTCTCCTCTAATTGTGTCTTATGTACGGCGAAGGTAATGTCAAGACATTATTCTGAATGAGAGTGGGAAGATTTTTGTGTAGCACATATTTGCATACACATTGGATACATTTTCCAATTTTCCATTCGAAATACTGAATCCCTGACACTAACACATGCCCTACTAGACTTTGACTTCTTATCCTAATTTGATGGAGAATAATAACCCAAACAGAATACAAATACAAGAGGTTCACAGGAGGCATGGTGTATAATTGGACTTGCCTTTCGTATGATAAATTGTAGGTGTTATAAATCTAGCGAATTTTAATTGAAATAGTTCTCCATGTGTTTTCAAAGTTAACAAATATGTGAATAACTGTCTCCCTTTCTCTGTAGCCTATTCATCACATGTATTTTTATAAGCACATACAGAATTCTACCTGGTATCAGTCGTACATTTGGTGAGGTGGCTGGCTTGGCAGATACAAATTGTGAGAAGAGATCACTCCTACTTAACACTGTTGGAACTGAAAATTCAACATATGGGTGAGCTTTTTATTTAAACAACATGAATCCATGTACATTTAAATGAATATTTTTGGATCTGTGGATGATATATATTTCATGGTAAATTTCAATTCACATACATAATGCTACTTTTTAATGTCTGTGTGTGTGTGTGTCTGTGTGTATATATATATATATATATATATATATATATATATATATATATATATATATATTCACTCTCCAGATTTTTCAAAATATTTAGTATATTTTTCTTTTTATACCCTCCCTAAATTCATTCATATTCATGTATGTGGATTTATAATCAACTTTTCACAAGATTATTCTCAGAAATATTCCTCCACCTGAAATACATATTTTTTTCCTTCTACTGAAAACTAACTTTGGGGGATCACATGATGGCGGCGAATGGAGTGCATTACCCCCATGTACCACGTCACTGTGCGGGAAAATGACGAGTTAGAACGGCTAAAACCTATCTTGTTAGGAATTTCCAGCAAATTTGGGGTGCTCCAAAACCTAGTGGACATATATCCATCTCACGAGGATCAGCTACGGGGGCTCAAACGCGAGTGATTTTTCCGCACTGAGGGTCATGCTGCTTATTCAGCAAATTGCCCTGCAGCTAGAGTGTGTGGCGCGCACTGGGAAAAGACGAAATAGCATCGCAAATATACAGTGGTGCGGATTCTATGGGCTCCTGCCCGCTATGCAATTACTGTGCTCAGTGCTGAATTCTGGGATTGAGACGGGGATGGATGTGGTCCAATTCCGTTCTCCATACCGGTCAGACCACAGAGGAAGCCAGCGTCCACCATCTTGAAGAGCTGACGTCACCATCCCTGTTTTCGACTGATCGCAGCTCATTCAGCTATAGAACAGGTAATTTCAGGATTCCATTCACCTTTGCTTCGCAGACAAATTACTCAGGCTCAGTGCTAAAGAACCCGCAGAAACTGCGTCTTGGAGCCAGCTCCTATTAGAACATACACTGAGCCCAGAGCGGCCAAATTTGGCCTCCCTGAACTGATCTGGCCCAGGGCTCAAGAACCCGTGGAAACTGCTTCCCGGTCCGGGTCTTGCTGAATAATGTGGAGGTAAATATCAACCGAGCCTTCATAGGCAGTGGCAACAGGATTGAGACGAGGCTTGTGAGGGCAAGTCAGGACTCACCCATTGCTTTGGTCACCCAGCAAAGGGAACGAAATGCTGCCTTTTGCATGGGATACCAACATGGCAGAGATCTGATGTCATCAGAAAGCAGCGGAGGAGATAACTTCATTAATACCAGCGGTGACAGAAACAGTTGGTCTCCTGGTAAAGAAAGTGAGTCAGAAACACTCGAGTCTCTCTCACTTTGTCATCAAGCCAGAGGGGCAGAGCAGAGCCGCTGCCCATGCCTGGAACATGCCCAGCGACACACCTGCATGATACTCACTTCACTCCAATTGGAATAGAGGCAGAGGAGAGCCACCACAGGTGCCCATAACAGGCCTAGCGACCAGCAGGCATGGTAGTCACGTCACCTCAATTGGAGTAATTGCAGAGCAGAGCCTCCTCCAGCACCTAGTACAATCCAAGTGGCCCACCGGCATGGTAGTCACATAACCCCAATAGGAGTAGGCGCAGAGCAGAGTCTTTGCCCATGGTGCCCGGAACAGGCCCAGCAACCTGCCGGCTTCGTAGTCACGACACCCCAATTGGAGTAGCGGCAGAGCAGAGCCACCACCCGCGCCCTCAAGGTAGACAAATCTGCACCCGACCAGCAGAAGAGGCCCAGCGGCCTGCCAGCGCGGCAGACACTTCACCCCATTTGGAGTAGGGGCAGAGCAGATCCATCGCCCATGCCCGTAAGGTAGGCAGACCTGCGACCGACGGCAGAACAGGCCCACCCACCCGCCGGCATGGTAGTCACGTCACCCCAATTGGAGTAGGGGCAGAGCAGAGCCGCCGCCCGCGCCTCTAAGGTAGGCAGACCTGAGACCGACTGGCAGAACACCCCAGGGGTCCATGGGTGTGGTACACACGTCACACCAATTAGAGGAGGGGCTTAGCAGAGCCACTTCCCGCGCCTGCAGGGTAGGCAGACCTGCGACCGATCAGGAGAACAGGCCAAGCAGCCCATCAGCATGGTAGATAGATCACCCCAATTGGAAGAGCACAACAGCCACACCCCGCACCTGCAAGGAAGACTTTTCAAATATACAAGAGCAATATAAATATATAGGGGGAAAATTTCAAAATCACAACAGTTTCACCAAGCAGAAAGAAACGCGAGCCGTATGAAAAGACAAAGAAAAAAGGACCACAAGCAATGCAGGTCAACACAACTTTAGAAGAGGTAATTGCTGCAGCAGATGGAATGTCAGATAAAAAACTCAGGATATACATGCTTCAGATAATCTGGAGTCTCAAGGAAGACATTAGACAGCAAAATCAGACAATGAAAGATCACTTCGACAATGAATTACACAAACAAATCCAAGAAGCAAAAGATCAATTATACAGGGAGATAGAAGTTGTAAAAAATGACAAACAGAAATCCTAGTAATGCAGGAAGCAATAAAACAACTTAAAAACTCAATTGAGAACACTACCATCAGAGTAGAACACTTAGAAGATAGAACATCAGACAATGAAGACAAAGTATTTCAACTTGAAAAGAACATAGACAGCTCAGCAAGACTGTTAAGAAACCATGAACAGAACATCCGTGAAATATGGGATAACATAAAGAGACCAAACTTAAGAGTCATTGGGATACAGGAAGGTATAGAGGTCCAAACCAAAAGAATGAGCAATGTATTTAATGAAATAATACGAGAAAACTTCCCAGACTTGAAGAATGAGACAGACTCCCAAGTCCTAGAAGCCAACAGGACGCCGAATGTGCAAAATCATAAGAGATCCACACCTAGACGCATTATAATGAAGATACCCAACGTACAGAATAAAGAGAGAATTTTAAAAGCTACAATTGAAAGGAAGCAGATTACATTTAGGGGTAAAGCAATCAGGATAACAGCTGATATTTCAACACAGACTCTGAAAGCTAGAAGATCCTTGAAATATATGTTTTTGTCAGGAGCTTTAGCTTCATTTCTAGTGAAAGCATCAAAGCTGTGTCTGCATCTATGTAACCTGGAGAACATGGTTTCTTATTTTCCAAAAGACATGAGGCGGCAGTGCTGAATTCACTCTTTGTAGGTAAACTGTGGCCACTGAAGGCTAAGTGTCTCCCCGTGTGGACTGTGAAGCCATTTGTTCATCCTCCACTTTTCATGGTGTTTCTTGCCGCTGCACTGGGAGTTTGGTATTTGTTTCACTAAATAAAATGAGTTCAACTGAGACCCAGTGCTGGAGGGAGTTCTGTCATGTATGGTGGGTCAGGGTCTGCAGGAGAATTCACCAACCAGGATTCTATCCCACATAGATTGCCCCCTTGATCATAGCAACCTGATTCTGAACATTGCCCTGAAAATCTTCATATAAAAAGATGCCTTTACATGGAGAGGTTTCAGACATATAAGGTTCTGCTGGATGCATCATGTCAGTCTCAAGCCCTTTGGAAGTAATGGCAGATCCACATGGCCCCACAAGAGATGTTTTATCACACACCTGCACACCACCTGCACACACACCACTATTCAGTAGGCTACAAGTTACTGGCATTTCTGTTCTACACCATTTTCATGAAACCCAGACAATCAAGGCACTATCTGGTACACTCATGATGAGCAAAAGGACATCAAATGTTCTCCAGTGCCACCTGGTCATTGGAATGGCAAAAAATTCATGGTATTTATGTAGCCACTTTTCAAGGATGAAGTTGGAAGCACTGTGGGTTTCAATTCATTCAGGAACCATTAAATGGTGAGGAAGCTCATTTCAATAAAAGATCTGGAGAACTCTCACAGGCAATTTTTCCCAAGGAGTGAGCTAGATCTCAGTTTAGAAGGGCGAATCTCATTAGTGGCCTATTCCACTGCCACACAAATGACCGCAATTGAAACCAAAACACTCCCACATGACCCTCATCTTCTGCCATAGAGACACTCATCATAACCTCTTGCTGCAGGTTTTCATGAGGGATGCAGCCCAAGACAGTGTCCAAAATAAGCTCACTTACCCCTCAATTGCCTAAAGTCAGGGTGGCCTGGACACCCTTCCTGTGAACCAGGAGTGATCAAATAGGCCTGCCCTTAATACTGCTCTGCTTCTCCATTTTGACTGTACTGATTGTTGAGTATAAATTCTTTGTGTGAATTGGAGTCATGAGAAAATCCAAGCACCTATGCATTAGCCTCTTCAGGGCTTTGAAAAACTCATTTGACCCAAATGATATCTATTCTCACTTGATAGAGGTCAGGACTTACAGAGGAAGGCAAGAGACTTCATCCACATTGACTGCTCTTATGGCCATTTTGGTTTTGGATTCAGAGATGGGATCTTTCTGTAGATCTGTCAGGTGCCGAGAATCTAAGCCCCAGCCTCACATAGGGCCAAGGGGCTGATTCAGACACATCCCTTTTGAAGCAATTAAGCAAACAGCCACAGGTGATGCCCATTCATTTTCATTTGAAAACTGTTTTCTTCAGGCTTTACAAAGGGGTTGCCTGAGGCAAAGAAATTCCTGACATTCAGGGCAACAGAACAAAAGGTTAGCAAAAGGCAGAAAGCAGGGTTTCTCCACTGAGACTTTACTGGTCACACTGATATCTGAGTTTTCTGAGATGCTCCCATTGCCTTCAGCTATCCAGTACATGGCCATGTAACAAAGCTTGGAGGCGGTACATATCTTGGACACCAAACCATGAGACTATTCCGGAGAGTGGCCAGAATTCAGGAAGAAAACTGGAGCTTAGGAAGATAGTAGGTGTTGTCCATTCATAAGGCAAGCTGCAGTCCATTCATCAATTGCGCAGGATGAATGCTGGGTAGCTTTCTACTAGACAGGGCACTTCCATTGATGCATTCTCTTTTCAAATGTCAACAACCACGGACACAGTGGGATACACTTTTAGAAACCCTCGCCATGTCAAACGACTTTCTAGAAACAATCCACTCAAAAACAAACAATCCACCATCCCTACCTATTCTCAGAACATGAGACAAAACCACAAACTCACACCCACACCCACAAAGCACCTCCTTCCCAGAAGTAGGTCTTTGATTATCCGGAGTTTCCTCTGACTGGTGGGCCATACCATGTTCCCCCGAAATGGCCTGTACTTTCTCAGATTTGGTGTCTTTGCCAGAACAACTACCTGCTTTCTCAGGAAACACCTGTCTTCATAGCTTTCCTGGCATTTGGCCATCCTCACATCAGTTGGTACCAATAAAGACTGACTCTGTCCTTGGTAAATCCAATCAAGTGTGCCAACTGGGACTGGCACTGGCTCTGGGGGCCTAGCTTCCTGGTTCCCAAGTTAAGAGAGTTCCACTACAAAGGAAGTGAGGTGAGGTCACTTTTTTCAGGAACTGAATGAGGTCACTGCCTTGGCAACTACTTTGCCCTAACAGTTGCTTCCAAGGGTCCCATGAGATGGATGCTGCCCCAATTCCTGTGACATTTTTACAAGTTAGAATGGTATATCAATCATAGTCACCCAGGAACAGCTCTCCACACAGGCTTGGTTTGGTCCATCTTCTCTACATTAAGAAGAGAGAGGCTGATTCAGACACAACCCTTCATCCTGACCAGGCTGTTTGCCATGGAAGATGACCTTTGCTCTCTCAGGTCCTTCATACCTGCCTACATGTTTTCCAGGGATAATTTCTGCATGGACCATTGAGGTTCTAAGTAGGTGGAAGATCCCCTCCATCCCTGCATTGTAAGACCAACTCTGTTCCAGCTCTTCTGTAATGTTATATTGAGGGAACAGTGTATGGTTATGCTTAATAACCAGTTCGATTTGGGTTAGGAATCATTCTACGGGATGTATAATGGTATTGGGTAACTGCAATACTTACAAGAATATATAGGTGAAATATAAGTATGAAAACAGAAATCCAGGTAAGATTTGAAGTCCAGAAAGTCATTGGGTCCTTGATTGGATTACTTAGCTTGAATTACGTTCTGCACAGGTATCTCAGATAAATTGATATACAATGGCATAGGAACTTGTACCTTGGATGATTGAATGTAGAAGAGAACATCCCCTCAAACAGAGATAGTCAGTAGGATCAGGAAGATAGTCGGTAAGTATCGGAAGAACAATGAGTATAGGATTTGGACCAAAATTATTTAGCAATAGGGTTTCGGTTAGAGAGTGAATTTCAATAACAGCACATGTGAAGGGTCTCTAACAATGATGAAGTGGGGAAAATATGTAGGAATGCAGATATCAATAGAGACATTAGGAAATCAGGCAAAGTATAAAGTGAGTGATAGGATTAGATATTTTCAACAGGGTTGAGGTTAAACATATAATCTTAGGAAGAAACAAATATGTAGTCACCAATCGGATTGACATTTGAGAGCATAAGGCACCCTGGACATGGATGTTTTTAGTAATCCATGTTCACTTTCTATTTAGGATTTTGTAGAATCATAAGTGTGACCTTTGAATTTTGTGTCTAGAATATTACTGTGATGAAATGTATATGTAGATCAGGTGACATGAGTATTTCTTCCACCATTTCTGGAAGCAATATTTTGAAGATGTATAAATTTGTATTGGGGCTACAAAAAGGTGCACCCTGTGTCTATGAATACAGAGGAAATGCATGAATAGACCATACTGTGAATAAATAATAAAACTGGTTTCAACTTGAAATAATAGATTGAAATAAATTTGAAAACAAATAAGAAATCTTATATTAATATACAATCATTCATTCCAACCCATTATACATCTAATGGAAATATGAGGATTTTGGTTTATCATGAAAAGTGTGTGACTTTGCTTCAAATTGATTATGAAAATCGAAAATAATTTGTTTGGAAAGAAGTCTCATGAAAAGACCAGTCAAGAAACCTGGAGGAATACATGTGTTCTGAAGCAGGAAGCGATTGAAAGTGAAACAAATGCCTATAAATTTGCGAAATTTTTGATGAAATATATGTCCTATGATGTCCATAAACTTAAGAAAGAGTAATGTACCACTGTGGAATAAAAACGAACGTCAAAATACACAACACGTCCAATAGAATTCTACATGCATTGATGTTAAACTGGTTCAGTTACTGTAGAAATATTAGGATTTGAAGGCACCAATCACTGTAGTTAGTTTTCAGTACTAGGAAACAAATATGTACTTCAGGTGGATGAATATTTCTGAGAATAATCTTGTGAAAATTTTATTATAAATCCACATACATGAACATGAATGAATTTTGGGACTCTAAATAAGACACAAATATTTCATATTTTGAAAAATATGGAGACTATATATATATATATATATATATATATATATATATATATATATATATACACACACACACACACACACACACACACACAAAACACACACACAGACTTTAAAATGTAGTAATATATGCCAATCAAAATCCATCATGAAATATATATCATCCACAAATGCAAAAATATATATTTTACAGAATATGGATTTATGTATAATTTTGTTCAACTAGGAAGCTCACCCATAGGTTGAATATTCAGTTCCAAAGCGTTTAGGAGGAGTGATCTCTTCTCACAATTTGTATTTGCTGAGGAAGCCACCTCACAAAAATGTAGGTGTGATACCAGGTAGCTTTCAGTATGTGCATATAAAAATACATATGTTGAATAGGCTACAGAGAAAGGGAGTCAGTAATACACATATTTTGAACTTTAAAAACACATGGAGAACTATTTAATTAAAAATTGACTAGATTTATAACACATAAACTTTATCATGTAAAAGGCAAGTCCAAATATACATCATGCCTCCTTTGAACTGCTTGTATTTATATTCTGTTTGTGTTATTTTTCTCCATCATATTAGAATTAGTAGCCAGAGTCAAGTAGGGTATGGGATAGTGTCAGGGATTCTTTATTTTGAATGGAAAATTGGAAATTGTATCAAATGTGTGTGCAAATATGTGCAACCCAAAACTTCCCACTCTGATCCAGAACAATGCCTTGACATTACCTTCGCTCCAAGGAAGACACAATTAGAGGAGAAGAGTTAGAAAATTTGTGAATACATGTCTGGAATGGAAAATGCTCAGGAGTTCACAAACTTCGAGATGGTAGAGGAGTTTCCAAAAGCAAGGGACATGGTAAACACAACACCAACATGGAGCTCTTCTGGCCTAAAGACTGTTTGAGAAACTGCATGTGAGATTGGGCACTTGAAATATAAGTTGTTGTCAGAAGTTTTAGCTTTCTTTCTAGTGAGACCATCAAAGATGGGTCTGCATCTATGTGACCTGGACGACATGTTTTCTTATTTTCCAATGAACATGGGGCAGCAGTGCTGAATTCTCTCTTTGTAGGTAAACTGTGGCCACTGGGGGCTTAGTGTCTCCCCGTGTCGCTGTGAAGACATTTGGTCATCCTCCACTTTTCGTGGTGTTTCTTGCTGCTGCACAGTGAGTTTGATATTTGCTTTACAAAATACAAGGAGTTCAACTGGGACACAGTGCTGCAGGGAGTTCTGTCACTTGTGGTGGGTTAGAGTCTGCAGGAGAATGCACCATCCAGGCTTCTATCACTCATTGCTTGCTACATTGCCCCCTTTTCCATTGCAACCCAATTCTGAACATTGCCCTGAAACCTCTCTATATAACAAGGTGCCTTTACATAAATGGGTCTGCTGGCTGCTGCAAGTCAATCACATGCTATTTGGAAGCCAATGGCAGATCCACATGGCCCCACCACAGATGTTTTGTCACACACCTGCCCACAACTGCTCAACACGCACTACTCAGAAGGTTCCAACTTACTGGCATCTCTGTTCTATGCCATTTTCATGAAACCCAGTAAATCAAGGCCCAGTCTGGTACACTCATGATGAGCATCAGGAGATCTAACTGTTCTCCAGTGCCACCTGGTCATGGGAATTTTAAAAATTTCATGGTATTTATCTAGCCATTTTTCAAAGAGGAATTTGGAGCCACAGTGGGTTTCAATTCATTCATGAACCATTAAATGTTGTGGAAGCTCATTTCAATGAAAGATCTGGAGAACTCTCACAGGCAATGCTTCCCAAAGAGTGGCCTAAAGGTCACATGAGGCCAGGCCCATTGAGGTCTACAATGTGAGGTCCATGGGTGTTTTGACTCTCAAATATGCCTGCCAAGTCTTTCAGAATAAAATCCGGGTATATCCTGGCTGACATTCTCAGTGCTTTGTGGAAAGCCACCCTGGGCTTAGATCTCAGTTTCAAAGGGCAAGTCTAATGCGTGGCCTCCTAAAATCCCAACACAATTCATGTGAATACTTCTCTGAGGTCAGTTCCAGAACTCAGTCTCTAAGGTGAATCAAACCCGAGTTAAAGCCCAGGTGGACCCAGTCTTATCTTCCAACAGCCAAATAAATGACCACAATTAAATCCAAAACACTCCCACATTGCCCTCATCTTCTTCCATATAGACACTCATCATTACCTCTGGCTGGAGGTTTCCATGAGGGGTAAAGCACAAGACAGAGTCTGAAATAATCTAACTTGCCCTCATTTGCCTAAAGTCAGTGTGACCTGGACACCCTTCCTGTAAACAAGGAGTGATTTAATAGGCCTGCCACTAATACTGCTCTGCTTCTCCAATTTGAGGCCTACTGACTGTCATGTATAGATTCTTTATGTGATTTGGATTCATTAGAAAACCCAAGCACATATGGGCTAGCCTCTGCAGGGCTTTGAAGAACTCGATTATTTCAAAGGATCCCCAAATTCACTTGTTGGAGGTCAGGAACCTAACAGAGAAAGGCAATAAACTTCATCTACAATGACTGATTTTTTAGACATTTTGGTTTTGGATGAACACATGGGATCTTTCTTAAGATCCATTAGGCGCTGAATATCTAAGACACAGCCTCACACACGGCCAAGAGGCTGATTCACACACATATCTCTCAAAGCATTTTAGCAAACAGCCACAGGTGATGCCCATTCATTTCCATTTGAAAACTGTTTTCTTCAGGATTCACAAAGGGGTGGCCTGAGGCAAAGACCTTCCTGACATTCAGGGCAACAGAGGAATAGGGAAGCAAAAGGCCCAAAGCCGGTTTTCTCCACTGAGACTTTCCTTGTCACACTGATATCTGAGTTTTCTGAGATGCTCCCTTTCCTTTCAGCTATAGAATACATTGGCCATGTCACAGAGGTTGGAGGTGGTACATAACTTGGACAAAAAACCATGAGCCTACTCTGGAGAGTGGCCAGATTCAGAAAGAAAACAGGAACTTAGGAAGATAGTACGTGTTGCCCATTGATAAGGCAAGTCACAGTTCATTCATAAATTAGGCAGGATAAATGCTGGAATTCTTTCTACTAGACAGGACACATCCATAGATGAATTCTCTTTTCTAATGAATACAACCACGGACACAGAGAGTTACACAGATATAGAAACACTCACATTGTCAAAGGAATTACTAGACACAGTCCACTCCAAACCCAACAAACTGCCTTTCCTACTTATTCTCAGAACATGAGAAAAAACCACAAACTCACTCCCACACCCACAAAGACACCTCCTTCCCCCAAGTAATTCTGTGACTATCCTGAGTGTTGTCTGACTGGTAGGCCATTCTATGTACCCCCAAATGGCCTGTCCTGTCTCAGATATGGTCTCCTTGGCCAAATCTGTGACGTTGTCAGGAGCCAGAAATGGGAAAGTACCTTTTTCTCAGGAAAGGCCCCTCTACAAAGCTCTCCTGGCATTTGGCCATCCTCACATCAGTAGGTTCCAGGAAACACTGATTCTGTCCTTGGTAAATCCAAACAAGTGACCTCAATGGGACTGGGACTGGGACTGGCTCTGGTTGCCTGGCTTCTGCACACAAGTTCAGAGAGTTCCATCACAAAGGAAGAGAGGTGAGATCACTTAATTCAGGTAGTGAATGAGGACACTGCCTTGGCAATCACTTTGTCCTAACAGTTGCTTCCAAGGGTCCCATGAGATAGAGGCTGCCCCTACTTCCTGTGACACTTTCACAAGTTAGAATGGTGAATCAACCATAGGCACCCAGGAACAGCTCTCCACACAGGCCTGGTTTGGTCCATTTTCTCTACATCGAGAACAGAGAGGCTCATTAAGATACAACCCTTCATCCTGACCAGGTTGTTTGCAATGGAAGATGAGTTTTGCTCTTTAAGGTCCTTCATAGCTGCCTATATCTTCTCCAGGGATCACATCTGCATGGACCTTTGAGTTTTTCAGCATATGGAATATCCCCTACATTCCTGTATTGTAAGACCAACACTGTCCCTGGTCTTTTGTTAAGTGAGATTGTGGGAACAGTGTATGTTTAGGGTTTAATAACATGTTTGATTTGGGTTAGGAATCATTCTGCTGGATGAATAATGGTATTGGGAACCTGTGATATTTATTAAAACATAGACATAAAATATAAGTATGAAAACAGAAATCTAGGTAAGATTTGAAGCTCAGAAGGGCATTGAGCTGTTGATTGTGATACTTAGCTTTGAATTATGTTCCGCATATATGTCTCAGATAAATCGATAATCAATGGCATAGGACCTTGTACCTTGGATGATTGAATGGAAAAGAGAACTTCCACTCAAACAGGGAAACTCAGTAAGATTAGGAAGATAGTCAGTAGCTTTCAGAAGAAGAGTGAGTACAGGATTTGGACCAAAAATTCTTTATCAATAGGGTTTCGCTTAGAGAGTGAAAGTAAATATCATCACATGTGAAGAGTCACTCACATGGTGAACTGGGGAAAATATTTAGGAAAACAGACATCAATAGAGACATTAGGAAATCAGGCAAAGTATAGAGTGAGTGATAGGATTAGACATTATTAACTGCATTTAGGTTGAATATATAATTTTAGGAAGAAACAAATACGTAGTCACCAATAGGATTGATATTTGTGACTATTAGGCAAACTGGACCTGGATGTTTTTAGGAATCCATGTTCAGTTTCCATTTAGGCTTTGGTACAATCATAAGTGTGACTTTTGCTTTTTGTGTCCAGAATATTACTGTGATACAATGTATATGTAGATAAGGTGACCTGAGTATTTCTTCCACCATTTCTGGGAGCAATATTTTGAAAATGTATAAATTAGTATTCGGGGAACAAACAGGTGCACTCTTTGTCTTTGAATATGGAGAATATGCATGTATAGACCATACTGTGAATAAATAATATAACTGGTTCCAACTTCAAATAATGGATTGAATTGAAATGTGAAAATATACAGGAAATCTTATATTGATATACAACCATTCATTCCAACCCGTTTTACATCTAATGGTAATATGAGGATTATGGTTTATCATGAAGAGTGTGTGAGTTTTGCTTAAAATTGATTATGGAAATTGAAAATATTTTTTTTGGAAAAAAGTCTCATAAAAAGACCAGTCAGGAAACCTGGAGAAATACATGTGTTCTGAAGCAGGAAGTGACTGAAAGTGAAACAAATGCTTATAAATTTGTGAAATTGTAGATGAAATACATATCCTCTGATGTGCATTCACTGAAGGAATAGTAATGTACCAGTGTTGAGTAAAAATGAACGTCAAAATAAACATCATGTCCCATAGGAATCTTCTTGCATTGATGTTAAACTGAGTCAGTTAATGTAGAAATATTAGGATTTGAATGCACCATTCACTGAATTTAGTTTTCAGTCCTAAGAAACAAATATGTATTTCAGGTGGATGAATATTTCTGAGAATAATCTTGTGAAAATTTGATTATAATTCCACATACATGAACATGAATGAATTTGAAAATTTGATTATAATTTCACATACATGAACATGAATGAATTTTGGGACTGTACATAAGACACATCTATTTCATATTTTGAAATATATGGAGAGTGTGTATATATATATATATATATATATATATATATATATATATATATACAAGAGTGTGTATACACACACACACACACACAAAACAGACATTAAAAAGTAGCAATATATATGCCAATTGAAATTCTTCATGAAATATATATCATCCACAGATCCAAAAATCTTCATTTTACTGAGCGTGGATTTATGTGTAATATTGTTTAACTAGGATGCTCACCCATAGCTTAAATTTTCAGTTACAACATCGTTTAGAAGGAGTGATCTCTTCTCATAATTTGTATCTGCCAAGTCAGCAACCTCACAAAAATGTACGTGTGATACCAGGTAGGATTCTATATGTGCATATAAAAATACATGTGCTGAATATGCTACAGAGAAAGGGAGACAGGAATTCACATATTTGTCAACTTTAAAAACACATCGAGAGAGGGAGGGGCAGATCTGTCTGCCAATCGCTCCTTCAAGGTAGGCGGACCTGCGACCCACCGGCTGAACAGGACCAGTGGCCCGCCACCGTGGAAAACACATCACCCTGGTTGGGGGAGGGGCAATGCCGCCGGGCCTGCAAGGTAGGCAGACCTGTGACCCACAGCAGGACAGGCCCAGCAATCTGCAGAGGGGCAGAGACGCCCTCTGCGCCTGCAAGGTAGGTGGACCTGCAACCACCGACAGACCAGGCCTATGGCCCGCCAGCATGGTAGACACATCGTCCCGGTTGGGGGAGGGGCGGAGCAGCCACAGGCGCCTGCAAGGTAGACAGACCTGCAAGGGACAGACAAAACAGACCCAGTGGCCCGCGGATGGTCAAAGCTGCTGCCCACGCCTGCAAATTAGCCCGACTTGCGACCCACTGGCAGAACAGGCCCAGTTATTGCAGAGGGGCAGAGTTGCTGCTCGCACCTTCAAGGTAGGCGGACCAGCTACCGACTTACAGAACAGGCCCAGCAGCCTGCTGGTGTGGTAGGCACATTGTCCCAATTGTAGGAGGGGCAGAGCCACCACCCGTGCCTGCGAGGGAGACTTTGAAACTATACAAGAGCAATATAAATATATAGGGGAAAAATTCAATAACACAACAGTTTCACCAAGCAGAAAGGAATATGAACAGTATGAAAAGACAAGGAAAGAAAGGACCATAAGCAATGCAGGTAAAGTCAACGTTAGAAGAGGTAATATCTGCAGAAGATGGAATGTCAGATAAAGAACTCAGGATATACATGCTTCAGATGATCTGGAGTCTCAAGGAAGACATTAGAGAGCAAAATCAGACAATGAAAGATCACCTTGATAATGAATTACATAAAAAAAATCCAAGAAGCATAAGATCAACTATACAGGGAGATAAAGATTATAAAATCAAACAAACAGAAATCCTAGGAATGCAGGAATCAATAAACCAACTTAAAAACTCAATTGAGAATACTACCAGCAGAGTAGAACACTTAGAAGATAGAACATCAGACAATGAAGACAAATTATTTCAACTTGAAAAGAACACAGACAGCTCAGCAAGACTTTTAAGAAACCATGAGAAGAACATCCAAGAAATATGGGATAACATAAAAAGACCAAACTTAAGAGTCATTGGGATACAGGAAGGTATAGAGGTCCAAACAAAAGGAATGAGCAATATATTCAATGAAATAAAGGAGAAAACTTCCCAGACTTGTAGAATGAGACAGAATCGCAAATCCTAGAAGCTTACAGGATGCCAAATGTGCAAAATCATAAGAGATCCACACCTAGACATATTATAATGAAGATGACCAACATACAGAAAAAGGAGAGAATTTTAAAAGCTACAAGAGAAAGGAAGCAGATTACATTTAGGGGTAAACCAATCAGGATAACAGCTGATCTTTCAACACAGATTCTGAAAGCTAGAAGATCCTGCAATAATATTTTTCAAACACTGAAAGAAAATGGGTTCCATCCAAGAATTGTGTATCCAGCGAAATTAAGCTTCAGGATAGAAGATGAAATTAAAACTTTCCACGATAAACAAAAGTTAAAAGAATTTGCAGCTAGAAAACGATTTCTTAAAAACATCCTTGACAAAACATCACAGGAAGGGGAAATGGAAAATAACAATGAAAACCAACAGTGGGAGGTAGAGGAGTAAAGGGAGGAAAATAATCAAGGAGGAAAACAAACCATGTTTAGTAACATAAATATACAAATATGGCTGGAAGAACAACCCATATCTCAATAATAACCCTAAATGTTAATGGCTTAAACTCACCAATTGAGAGACACAGGCTAGTAGAATGGATCATAAAACAAGACCCAACAATATGCTGCCTACTGGAGACACATTTGTTAGGAAAAGATATACATAGACTGAAGGTGAAAAGTTGGGAAAAATCATATCACTCATATGGACTTCGGAAACAAGCAGAAGTGTCCATACCCATATTAAATAAAATAGATTTCAAGCCAAAGTTAATCAAAAGGGATAAAGAGGGACACTACATACTGCTCAAGGAAACCATACACCAACAAGACAAAACAATCATAAATATATATGCCCCAAACATTGGTGCAGCTATGTTCATCAAACAAATTCTTCTCAAGTTCAAGATTCTAATAAACCAATATACAATACTCATGGGAGACTCAAACACACCTCTCTCACTACTGGACTGATCTTCCAAACAAAAGTTGAATAATGAAACTATAGAACTCAATAACACAATTAATAACCCAGACTTATGATATATATATATAGAATATACCACCCAACATCAAGCAGTTACACTTTTTTCTCAGCAGCACATGGATACTTCTCAAAAAATAAATCATATATTATGTCACAGAGCTACTCTTAGACAATATAAAGGAGTAGATATAATACCAGGCATCTTATCTGATCATAAGGAAATGAAACTGAAAATCAACAATGAAAGAAAGAAGGAAAAATCATGTATCACATGGAGAATGAAAAATAGGTTACTGAATGATCAATGGGTTATAGAAGACATCAAGGAGGAAATTAAAAAATTCTTAGAGATAAATGAAAACACAGACATTACATATCAGAATCTATGGGACACATTGAAAGCAGTTCTAAGAACAAAATTCATTGCTTGGATTTCATTCCTTAAAAAAAGGAAAAAAAAAAAGACAAATAAATGATCTCATACTTCATCTCAGAATCCAAGAAAAAGAAGAGCAAAACAACAGCAAAAGAAGTAGAAGCCAAGAAATAATTAAAATCAGAGCTGAAATTAATGAAATCGAAACAAAGAAACAATTGAAAAAATTGACAAAACTAAAAGATGGTTCTTTGAAAAAATAAATAAAATCGACCGACCCTTAGCCAAGCTAACAAAGAAAAGAATAGGGAGAATTCAGTATCACAACAGATAGTTCAGAAATACAGAAGATAATCCGAAATTATTTTGAATTCTTATTCTTCAATAAAATAGAAGATAGTGAAGGCATCGATAAATTTCTCAAGTCATATAATCTGCCCAGATTGAGTCAGGAGGATATAGGCAACCTAAACAGACCCATAACAATTGAGGAAATAGAATAAACCATCAAAAGACTACCAACTAAGAAAAGCCCAGGACCGGATGGGTATACAGCAGAGTTTTACAAAACCTTTAAAGAGGAACTAATACCATTACTTTTCAAGCTATTTCAGGAAAAATGCAAAAATCCTCAATGAAATTGTGGCGAATCGGATACAAAAACATATTAAAAAAATTGTGCACCATGATCAAGTAGAATTCATCCCTGGGATGCAAGGCTGGTTCAATGTACAGAAATCAATAAATGTTATTCATCACATCAATAGACTTAAAAATAAGAACCATTTGATCATCTCGATAGATGCAGAAAAAGCATTTGACAATGTACAGCATCCCTTTATGTTCAAAACTCTGGAAAAACTAGGGATAACAGGAACATACCTCAATAATGTAAAAGCAATCTATGCTAAGCCTCAGGCTAGCATCATTCTGAATGGAGAAAAATTGAAGGCATTCCCTCTAAAATCTGGAAGAAGATAGGGATGCCCTCTCTCACTACTTCTGTTCAACATAGTTCTCGAAACACTGGCCAGAGCAATTAGAGAGATTAAAGAAATCAAAGGCATAAAAATAGGAAAAGAAGAACGTAAATTATCACTATTTGAAGATGACATGATTCTATACTTAGCAGACCCAAAAAGGTATACAAAGAAACTATTAGAGCTAATAAATGAATTCACCAAAGTGGCAGGATATAAAATCAATACGCATAAATCAAAGGCATTCCTGTATATCAGCAACAAATCCTCTGAAATAGAAATGAGGACAACCACTCCATTCAAAATATCCACACACACACACACAAAAAAAAAATACTTGGGAATCAACCTAACAAAAGAGGTGAAAGACTTATAAAATGAAAACTACAGAACCCTAAAGAGAGAAATAGAAGAAGATCTTAGAAGATGGAAAAATATACTATGTTCATGGATAGGCAGAACTAACATCATCAAAATGGCAATATAACCAAAATTCTCTATATGTTAAATGCAATGCCAATCGGGTCTAAAAGCATGCAATGGAGGAAGGATAGCATCTTCAACAAATGGTTCTGGGAAAACTGGAAATTCATATGCAACAAAATGAAACTGAATCCATTTCTCTCGTCATGCACAAAAGTTAACTCAAAATGGATTAAGGAGCTTGATAGCAAATCAGAGACACTGCATCTGATACAAGAAAAAGTTGGCTATGATCTACATACTGTGGGGTTGGGCTCCTAATTCCTCAATAGGACACCCATAGCACACGAGTTAATAACTAGAACAACAAATGGGACTTACTCAAACTAAAAAGTTTTTTCTCATCAAAAGAAAAAATAAGAGAGGTAAATAAGTAGTCTACATCCTGGGAACAAATCTTTACTCCTCACACTTCAGATAGAGCCCTAATATCCAGAGTATACAAAGAACTCAAAAAATTAAACAATAAGAAAACGAATAACCCAATCAACAAATGGTCCAAGGACCTGAACAGACACTTCTCAGATGAGGACATACAATCAATCAATAAGTACATGAAAAAATGCTCACCATCTCTTGCAGTCAGAAAAATGGAAAACAAACCCACCCTAAGATACCATCTCACTCCAGTATGATTGGCAGCCATTATGAAGTCAAACAACAAGTGCTGCCGACGATGTGGGGAAAAGGGTACACCTGTACATTGCTGGTGGGACTGCAAATTGGTGCAGCCAATTTGAAAGAAGTATGGAGATTTCTTGGAAGCTAGGAATGGAACCACCATTTGACCCAGCTATTCCCCTTCTCAGTGTATTCCGTAAGACCTAAAAAGTGCATGCTGCATTGACACTGCTACATTGATGTTCATAGCAGCACAATTCAAAATAGCAAGAGTGTGGAACCAACTTAGATGCCCTTCAATAGACGAAGGAAAAAAAATGTGGCATTTATACACAATGGAATAATACTCTGCATTAAAAAATGTCAAAATCATAGAATTTGCCGGGAAATAGATGGCATTAGAACAGATTATGCTAAGTGAAGCTAGCCAATCCCTAAAAAAAAAAAAAAAACAAATGCCAATAGTTTTATTTGATATAAAGAGAGTAACTAAGAACAGAGTTGGGAGGAAGAGCATGAGAAGAAAATTAACATTAAACGGGGGTGAGAGGTGGAAGAGAAAAGGAAAGAGAAGGAAAATTGCATGGAAATGGAAGGAGACCCTCATGGTTATACAAAATTACATACAAGAGGAAGTTAGGGGAAAGGGGGGAAAAAACCAAGGGGGAGAAATGAATTACAGTAGATGGAGTAGAGAGAGAAGATGGGAGGGGAGGGGATGGGGGATAGTAGAGGATAGGAAAGACAGCCGACTACAACAGACACTACTATTGCAATACGTAAAACAGTGGATGTGTAACAGATGTGATGCTGAAACCTGTATACGGGGTAAAAATGGGAGTTCATAACCCACTTGAATCAAAGTGTGAAATATGATATGTCAAGCAATAGGTAAAGTTTTGAACAACCAACAATAAAAATTAAAGGAAAAAAACACATAGAGAACTATTTCAATGAAAAATGGACTAGATATATAACACCTACCCTTTATCATGCAAAAGGCAAGTCCAACTATACACCATGCTTCCTCTGAACGGCTTGTATTTCTATTCTGTTTGTGTTATTATTCTCCATCATAGTAGGATTAGTAGTCAGAGTCTAGTAGGGTATGGGTTAGTGTCAGGGATTCAGTATTTTGAATGGAAAAAAGGAAAATGAATCCAATGTGCATGCAAATATGGGCTACACAATAAATTTCCCACTCTCATCCAGAACAATGGCTTCACATTACCTTCGCCCCAAATAAGACGCAATTAGAGGAGAAGAGTTGGAAAATCTGTGAATATATATCTGGAATGGAAAATTCAAAGGAGTTCACAACCTTGGATGTGGTAGAGGAGTTTCCAAATGTAAGGGACAAGGTAAACACTCCACATACTTGTAGCTCTTCTGGCCTAAAGTCTTCTTGAGAAACTGCCTCTGATGTTGGGAACTCAAAATATATGTTGTTGTCAGGAGCTTTAGCTTTCTTTCTAGTGAGACCATCAGAGCTGGGTCTACATCTATGTGACCTGGAGGACGTGGTTTCTTATTTTCCAATGAACACTAGGCTACAGTACTGAATTCTCTCTTTGTAAGTAAACTGTGACCACTGGGGTCTAAGAGTCTCCCCGTGTGGACTGTGAAGGCATTTGGTCATTCTCCACTTTTCGTGGTGTTTCTTGCTGCTACACTGGGAGATTGGTATTTTCTACACGAAATACAAGGAGTTGAACTGGGACACAGTGCTGAAGGGAGTTCTGTCATGTGTAGTGGGTCATGGACTGCAGGAGAATGCACCAACCAGGCTTCTAGCCCACATAGATTGTCCCCTTGTCCATAGCAACTTGATTATGAACATTGCCCTAAAAATTCTCCATATACCAATATGCCTTTACATATAAGGGTTTCCTGGCTGCACCACGTCAGTCACATGCCATTTGGAAGCAATGGCAGATCCACATGGCCCCATCACGGATGTTTTATCACAAACCTGCACACCAAAGCTTGCGCCTACAATTGAGGAGTATCCAACTTACTGGCATCTCTGTTCTACACCATTTTAATGAAACTCAGTCAATAAAGGCACTCATGATCAGCAATAGGGCATACAAAGGTTCTCCAGTGCCACCTGGTCATAGGAATTTCAAAAATTTTATGGTATTTATCTAGCCATTTTTTAAGGTGGAAGTTGGAGGCACTGTGGGTTTCAATTCATTTAGGAACCATTAAATTGTGAGGAAGCTCATTTCAATGAAATCTCTGGAGGACACTCAAAGGCAAGTCTTCCCAAAGAGTCGCCAAAAGGTCACATGAAGCCAGGCCCATTGAGGTCTACAGTGTGAGGTCTATGTGTGTTTTCACTATGGCTGCCAAGTCTTTCAGAATAAAATCTTGTGATATCCTGGGTGAGATTCCCAGTGTTCTGTGGAAAGCCAGCCTGGGCCTAGGTCTCAGTTTCCAAGAGCGAGTCTCATGTGTGGCCTCCTAAAATCTCAAAACAATTCATGCCAATACTTCTCTGAGTTCAGTTCCATAACTCAGTCTCTAAGGGGAATCACACCAGATTTCAAGTCCTGGTTGACCTACTCATCTCTTCCAACCCCAACACAAATGACCAAAATTAAACCAAAACATTCCCACATGACCCTCATCTTATTGCATATAGACACTCATCTTAACCTCTGGCTGGAAGTTCCCATGAAGGACACAGCCCAAGACAGTGTCCAAAATAGGCTTCCTTGCCCCTTATTTTCCTAATGTCAGGGTGGCCTGAACACCCTTCCTGTAACCCAGGAGTGATCAAATAGGCCTGCTGTAATACTGCTCTGCTTCTCCAATTTGAGGCCTACTGACAGTGGGGTTTAGAATCTTTATGTGAATTGGAGTCATAAGAAAACACAAACACCACTGGGCTAGCATGTGCAGGGCTTTGAAGAAATCATTTGACCCAAATGATCCCTATTCTCACTTGATGGAGTTCAGGAACCTTACAGTGGAAGGCAAGAGACTTTATCCTCAATGACTCCTCTTTTGGGCATTTTGGTTTTGGATTCACACATGGGATCTTTCTTTATATCAATCAGGTGCTAAGAATCTAAGCCACAGCCTCACACAGGGCCAAGAGGCTGATTCAGACACACCCCTTTCTAAAGCAATTAGGCAAAGAGCCACAGGTGAGGCCCATTCATTTCCATTTGAAAAGTGTTTTGTTCCGGCTTCACGAAGGTGTGGCCTGAGGCAAAGAAATTCCTGACATACAGGGGAATAGAACAAAAGGTAAGCAAAAGGCCCAAAGCATGGTTTTTCCACTGAGACTTTACTGGTCACACTGATATCTGAGTTTTCTTAGTTGCTCGCCATTCCCTTCAGCTATCCAGTACATGGCCATGTCACAGAGCTTGAAGGTGGTACTTCTCTTGGACACAAAACCATGAGCCTATTCTGGAGAGTGGCCAGAATTTAAAAATAAAACCAGAACTTAGGAAAATAGCAGGTGTTGCCCATCGATAAGGGAAGCCGCAGTGCATTCATATATTCGGCTGGATGAATGCTGGGAAGCTTTCTACCAGACAGGACACATCCATTCATGCATTCTCTTTTCTAATGTCTACAACCAAGGACACAATGGGATACACAGACATAGAAACACTTGCTTTATCAAATCACTTATTAGAAACAGTTCACTCCAAACCAAACAAACCGCCATTCCTACCTATTCTGAGAACATGAGACAAAAGCACAAACACACACCCACACCCACAAAGCACCTTCTTCCCCCAAGTAGGTCTCTGACTATCCGGAGTGTCCTCTGACTATTGGGCCAAACTATGTTCCCCCGAAATTGCCTGTCCTGTTTCAGATCTGGTTTCCTTGGCCAACTCTGTAAAGTTGTCAGGAGGCAGCGGTGATCCACTACCTGCTTTCTCAGGAAAGGCCACTCTTCAGAGCTTTCCTGGCTTTTGGCAATCCTCATATCAGTAGGTACCAACAAAGACTGATTCTGTCCTTGGTAAATCCAAAGAAGTGAGACCACTGCTACTGGGACTGGAGTGGGATTTGGGTGCCTGGATTCTTTGATCCCAAATTCAGAGAGTTCTATCACCAAGGATGTGAGGTGAGGTCTGAGGTCACTTCCTTTAGGAACTGAATGAGCTCACACCATTTGCAACCACTTTGTCCTAACAGTTGCTTCCAAGGGTCCCCTGAAATGAAGGCTGCCCCTGCTTCCTGTTACAGTTTCACGAGTTTGAATGGTATATTAACCATAGGCAACCGGGAACAGCTCTCCACACAGCCTGGTTTGGTTCTTCTTCTCTACATTAAGAAGAAAGAGGCTGATTCAGACATATCCCTTCATCCTGACCAGGTTGTTTGCAAGAGAAGATGACTTTTGCTCACTCAGTTCCTTCATAGCTGCCTACAACTTCTCCAGGGATCATTTTTACATGTACCTTTGAGTTTCTTAGCAATAGGAAGTTCCCCTACATTCCTATATTGTAAGACCTACTCTGTCCCTGCTCTTCTGTAAAGTTATATTGAGGGAACAGTGTATGGTTAGGGTTAATAACAGGTTCAATTTGCATTAGGAATCATTCTGCTGGATGAATAATGGTATTGGAAACCTGCGATATTTACAACAATATATAGGTGAAACATAAGTATGAAAACAGAAATCTATTTAAGATTTGAAGCCCAGAAGAGCATTGGGACCTTGATTGTGATACTGAGCTTTGATTTATTTTCTGCACAGATGTCTCAGATACATCAATATACAATGGCAAAGTTCCATGTATTTTGGATGATTGATTGTCAAAGAGAACTTCCAGTCAAAAAGGGATAATCAGTAGGATTAGGAAGATAGTCGGTAGGTTTAGAAAGGAGAGTGAGCATAGGATTTGGACCAAAAGTTCTTTAGCTATAGGGTTTCGGGTATAGAGTGAATGTAAATGTCACCACATGTGAAGAGTCAGTCACAATGATGAACTGGGGAAAATATGTAGGAAAGCAGATATCAATAGAGACATTAGGAAATCTGGCAAAGTGTACTCGGTAGCGAAAGGTTAATATAATAGGTACTTATCACTTCCTGTTTTCTGTATGCTTAATAAAACACTGTTGAAATCTTGAGAACTGTTTGCTAATCTTGTTCCCAGAATGTTCTGTCCTCAACTGCCAAACTGCAGAAAGTACTTCCTCACCCAGTTGCCCACAAACAGCTCACTCGCCCGGACCCATCAATAAACATCCTGCCCTGCCCTCTCAAAGGAAAGTATATAAGCTCTGCTTAAGCTGTTCTCAGGGCTCTCTGCTCTATTCAAGTGAACTCTGAGCCCCAGCATGCTGGACCCATAATAAACCCTTTGCTTTTGCATGAGACAGTCTCTTGGTGGTTTCTTCCCCGGACGCTCGCCCGACCTTTACATATGGAGGTTCCACTGAGATCCAGCAGCGGCAGATGAGAGACCCCAACGGGCTCCTCTCGGGGTATGTAAGGCGCCTCTTTCTGGTTTCAGGTTTCAGGTTAGGGCTTGGCAAAATGGCTGTTGATGAAGAGTGTGAGCTCTCTCCGACGATGGCTGACAGACATGTCATAGAGCCACAGGCCACGTCACTGGGGGACTCCCCAGAGAACTCGGGAAATCGAGGAACAATAGTCTCCTCAACTTAGTGATATTTTGTTTCAGATTCGGCATATCCAGCCCATCAGGTTTTGCCGGCTACTCAGTCCTGGTCTCAGTGTTGGACGTCCATTGCCTGTCTTTATTGTTTTGTCTTGTCTGTGTCGTGTGTCGTTGCTTTTACTGATTGTTTATCTTTCATAATGGGATAGAGCACTTCAATGCCTCTTTCCCTGACCCTTGATCATTGCACCAAAGTCCGCTTAAGGGCTCAGAATCTTTCTTTTTCAGTAAAACGCTGGACCTGGCAGACTCTCTGTGCCTCAGAATGGCCCACCTTTGGATTCAGATAGCCCCTAGAAGGATCTTTCTACTTCCCACTAATTTAAAAAGTCAGAGATATTGACTTTCAGCCAGCGCCACATAGACATCAGGATCAAGAGACATATATCTTAACTTTTCAGGACATCTGCAATTCTCCTCCTCCATGTGTGAAGCTTTTCCTTGCCCCTGCCCCCACTCCTACTCCTTCCCTCATGTTCTCTCAAACCTTCTGCTCCTCCTCCTCCTTCAACCTCTGTTCTCCCTGAGTCACAAGACTTGACTCTACTGGACTCTCGTCCTACTACTTATTCCCTGCCCTCGTCCCCCAACCCCCAACACCCTCTAAGTAATTCCCCTGCTGCTGACTCAGCCTGTCCGCCATTGGAGGAAGCTAAGCGAGCCCAGCGCACTCCAAATAACTCCCCTGCAGCAAACACACCCCCTCCTCCCCTGGAGGATGCTGGCCCGGCTAAAGGAATTTGCCGGCGTTGAATGATTGAAATCCCTGGAACTCCAGTGATGCTCCCTCTCCATTTCTAAGGAACAATGATTGATGACAACCATGGGGGAAAAGTGCAAGCCTACCAGTTTTTACCTTTCTCCTCTTCAGACCTAAATAACTGGAAAAATAACAATCCCCCTTTTACTGAGGACCCCACCTGGGTATCAGGTGTGGTTGAATCATTGATGTTTTCACACCAGCCTACTTGGGATGATTGCCAACAACTCCTAGGGACTCTCTTCATGACAGAGGAACAAAAGAGAATTTTCCTGGATTCTAGAAAAAAATATTCTCGGACCAGATGGGTGACCGACAAAACTTCCCAACATATGCAAAGCCGCCTTTCCCTTGCACAGACCCAACTGGGACCCCAAAACCTGTGAAGGTAATGAGCATCCTTCCTCTTATTGCCGGGCTCTAATAGTGGGTATGTTAGTGGCCGCTAGGCGATCAACTATTTTGGCCAAGGTAAGAGAGATTATTCAAGGGACTGATGAATGTCCCTCCATGTTCCTACAGGGAATTATGGAGGCATATAAGAGATTTACTCCTTTCGATCCTCAGGCAGAGAATCAAAAGGCATCTGTCATGGTGGCCTTTATTGGGCAAGCTGTTCTGGATATTAAAAGACAGTTACAATGCTTAGATGGATTACAAGATATGACTTTGAGAGGTTTAGTCAGAGAAGCCAAGAAGGTATACTAAGAGAGAAACTGAGGAAGAGTATGGAGCAAAGGGAGGATAAAAGAAACAAAAGACAGACTAAGGCATTGACTAAGGTCCTGGTCACAACAACAAATAGACCAGAAATTAAGAAACATGGAGACAGGAAGGGACACCGGGGACCACACTAGAGGCCACCCCTGGCCTCAATTCAATGTGCCTACTCTAAAAAAAAGGACACTGGGCTAAAGAGTGCCCTAGAAAGAGACAGCCAGGCCAGCTGGACATTCTGACTCTGTAGGATTACTAAGAAAGTCGGGGCTCAGATCCTCTACTTGAGCTCAGGTTAACTTTTGAAGTGGAGGGGACCCCAGTATACATTGAAGTGGATACAGGGGCAATATATTCTGCCTTTAAGGCCCCACTGGAACCTCTATCAAATAAAAGGTCTCTAATTCAAGGGGCTAATGGCAGTAAATATCAGGCTTGGACAACTAAGAGGACCATGGACCAGGGGAAAGGAAAAATCCATCACTCCTTCCTAGTAATCCCAGAATGCATGGCCCCATTGATTGGCAGAGATCTGCTCACAAAGCTCTGGGCCAAAATAACTTTTAACCCTGAAGGCCCCCAAGTGGAATTTCTAAATCCTTCAGTAAAAACTCCTATAATCACGGCTCTAACTATGTCAGTAGAAAATGTACATCAAATCACTCACCTTGGTTCAAAGAAACTGCATTCATTTTTGAAGGATCAAAAACAGTTTTCCACTAACCGACTCACAGTGAAAGGAAACAACTGAATGGATAACAAAAGCCTGTTGGTTCCATCAATTGGTTAATTCTTACCCTTCCAAGCTTCCTGCAGGAAAGCACCTACGAGGAACCAGACCAGGACAATTCTGGGAAGTGGACTTTACTGAAATTAAGCCAGCAAGGAATGGACTTAAATATCTCCTAGTCTTTGTAGATACATTTTCAGGATGGATTGAAGCTTTCCCCCCAAAAAAAAAGAAAAGAAAAAAAATGAAACAGCGCAAATGGTGGTCAAGAAGATTCTGGAAGATATTTTTCCAAGGTATGGCCTGCCTAAAGTAATAGGGTCTGATAATGGACCGGCGTTCGTGGCCCAGGTAACTCAGAGGTTAGCAAGGACCCTGGGGATTAATTGGAAATTACATTGTGTTTACAGACCCCCGAGTTCAGGACAGGTAGAAAGAATGAATAGAACCATTAAAGAGACCATAACGAAATTAAGCTTAGAGACCGGCATAAAAGATTGCACTATGCTCCTGCTTTATGTACTGTTTCATGCAAGAAATACTCAATCTATTTCTTTGTGTAACCTCACACCCTGTGAAATTCTCTATGGTGTCCCTCCTCCAGTAAGGGTCCTACCCCAACTCTAAGACCTAACGATTCCTTCCACACCCCCTTGCTTAACAGACTTAAAGCTCTTGAAAGAACTCAGAGACACCTGTGAAAACAGATGGCCACTGCCTACCAACCTGGGGATGAGGGGACTCTACAGCGATATCAAATAGAGACTTCATCTATGTAAGACGACATCTGGTGTCATCCCTGGAACTCCCCTGAAAAGGACCATACCAGGTGCTACTTATAACACCTACAGGTTAAAGGTAGTCAAAATCACTTCCTGGATCCCTACCTCTCATCTCAAGCCTGTGCCCTGTCCAGACTCTGGCTGGAAACTGGAAAAGACTGGAAACCCTTTCAAATTGTGGATTCGCTGTGTGGATAAGGCTATAGACTCTCCCCTTGACCACCAGTAGTCCTAACCCTCATAAGCCTGTTCAGCAGCGATGTCTGATCACAAATCCTACTGGAAAGGAAGTATGGTCTATCTTGCATACAGCCCGCTTAGGGACCTGGTGGCCATCTCTCCAGCCAGACATTTGTCAGCTGCGTATAGGTCTTCCCTATTGGGATATCCCTAATGAAGAGGATCCCACTAAAATTCCATTAAATTCCTTCCATACCATAGATAATGGAAACAAACATTATTGATGTAGGGACACGCGAGCCAGATGCTGGTTGGCTAGCCTAGATTACTATGTTTGCCCAGTGTACTATCAAAGCCACAAACAGTCAAGGCTGTGTGCTGGAAACGCCAACATCTTCTGTAAGTCATGGGGATGTGAGCATACAGGGACTGCCACATGGAACCCAAACTCCTCATCAAATTCTGTACACAGCATTGGCCATATTACCAATTAGACAACCAAAACTGATGGCCCCCTGAGGGGTCTCTAGATCTTCAAATTCTGTGTGACCTTTTTAACTTCTGCAAGTGCTCAAAAGGGTGAAAGGAGATTCCTCTATGTGGAGGCCTTTTCTCTCCTTTGCTCACATCGTGAACTATGCTTCTCCAATACATGCTCACCCTCAGCCTTCTGCTCTAGACTCTCTGTTGTCACTCCCACATCATCAACTTGATTTCTCCCCTCCAATTACTATATTAAAAACCCAAACCTCCACCGTTTCTCAGACCATTGCCCCCTTGCTGAGGTAGCAGGTACTGAGGTAACCCTCCACTCACTCACTCCTCTCTTCTCCTGTCAGTGCCCACACTAGGTCCCACCAGGTCCTCTTACCAGCTAACCCAAAGCTCAAACCAGCTGAGAAGAGCCCTCAGACCCCTATCCAAGATGTAATGAAAATGGCCTTTAAAGTTGCTTTGTCATCACTGAAAACAGGTTACTAAGAATTTAAAGTCCCTTACAGGCTTTTTGGGATACTCACTCCCATCTCCCTCTCTGTTCTACCCGTTCTACTACTCATGTTTTTGGTGCTAGGAAGATCTCAAAACCCTTTTCCATTATTCTTTTACATCTCTCCTTCCTCATTCTCAGATCCAAAGAGCTGCGCTCAGCCCTGCATTTCCCGTCTTCCCCCTCTGTACCAGGCCCACAGGAAAGTCTTAACTGACCTTATCCAGAAGTTTTCACCATGGCTAACTTTAGGACTTTCAGCAAAAGAGTCCCTATAAAAGAGTTCAGTGTAGATAAACTTCCTCTTTTTGTGTTGCCCTGGTCTACCTGGCATCTGGCTGAAAAAAATCAGCACTCCTGAGCTAGACACACCCTTACTAGTTTTTCACAACATATGTGATCAAGGCCTCTGGCCTTGAGCTGGGGCTTCATAGAGATGGCTATATTTGTAAGATGGATAAGTTGCAAACTGGGCTCCGTGGAAACAGCTGGCAGAGGGAAAAAAGGGGAAAAAAAAGCTCTCCCGCACCCAGGTGTCCTTGAAAATTTAACTTGCCCAGAACTGAGGAAAAATCAGAAACAAAAACTGCTCTTTGTGAACTTCTGCAGACTGTGAACTTCAGAGCCCCTTCCCTTACATGTTGGGTACAAAATTCTGAAACTACCTAAACTTGGGTTTCAGGGGATTAATTGATTACAACAGAAGCAATGCCCTCTGAATCTGGTTGCAACCAAATATGACTGTTTCCTTGTCTTTGGTGCTATCTTAGGTGCCTTGCCTTTTCCGTCCCTACAACAATATAATTCTATATACTTAAACGTTGTTTATGTTTTTATGAAATGGTCAACAGAAGTGATTAATTGTGTAATGGTGCAGATGTTTCCCAGAGTGCTCTATTATGACGCAGGTTCATTTGAAGATCAAATAGAGGGGCATACAACCCGGTTCAGGTGGGAACATATATCTCTCACCTTAGCCATTCTATTATGAATAGGAGTTGCTGCCCGGGTTCGCACAGGAACCACTGCCCTGGTCCATGGGACACAACAAATGACCCAATTAGAAGCAGCTATAGATCAAAACTTAAAGATATTAGAAAATTCCATCACAGCTTTGCAGGAATCTTTTACCTCTCTCTTTGAAGTTTGCTGGGAGCCATCAGCCAAGTAGGTATGATAAATTCCTTGCCAGCTTACTCCCATGCTGTCTAGTGGAAGGACTTCTGAAAGGTGACCTTGCTCAAGGACCAGGGCACGATCCGTGTTTAGGGTGTTCCCCCTTTAGAATAGGGCGGTTTAGCATAATAGGAGATTAGGGTGTTCCCCCTTTAGAATAGGGAAGTTTAGCATAATAGGAGATTAGGGTGTTCCCCCTTTAGAATAGGGCGTATCTTGCTGCTGAGTTCCTCTTGAGTGCTTAGGGTCAGACAGTATATTTTGGGAGACAGAAGCCCATGCAGAGTGGATTTGGGAGAGAGTGGATTTGGGCAGAGAACGTGGATTCCCCCAGAGCGTGTTTGTAGACGGCCGGTGTGAGTTCGGGAATAAAGAATTGCTGTTTGAATCTACAAGCTGTGTGGAGACTCGTGATTTGTGCCCAGCCAAAGACTGCGGCAGAAGTTGTTTTACAGAAAAGTCGAGGGTTGGACCTCCATTTCATGAGAGAAGGGAGCCTTTGTGCTGCATTGAGGAAAGAATGTTTTTTTTTTTTTTTTTTTTATGTCGACCATACTGGAGTTGTAACAAACTCTATGAGTAAATTAAAAAGATGCCTTGAAGAGCATCAAAGAGAGATAGAGACCCAAAATTGGTGGTTTGAGTCTTGGTTTACACAGTCCCCCTGGTTAACTACATTTTAATCAACCCTGGCCGGTCCAATAATAATCCTCATTTTATTGCTTACTATAAAACCCTGTTTCTCAACCATGTAATTTCTTTTCTCCAAGCTCAAATTGGACAAGTTAAACTTATGTTAATACCCCACTAGCATACATAAAATGTGACACCCCCCAACAATCACTTTTATGATTAAAAGTAGCCAGAAGAAGAAGTGGGGAATGAAATGTTAATAAAATATGTACTTGTCACTTCCTGTTTTTCTGTACGCTTAACAAAACACTGTTGAAATGTTGAGAAATGTTTCCTAATCTTGTTCCCAGAATGTGCTGTCCCCAACTGCCAAACTGCAGAATGTACTCCCTCACGCGTTTACACACAAACCGCTTACTCGCCCTGACCCATCAATAAACTTCCCTCCCTGCCCTCTCCAAGAAAATTATATAAGCTCTGCTTTAGATGTTCTCAGGGCTCTCTGCTCTATTCAAGTGAGCTCTGAGCCCCAGCATGCTGGACCCCAAATAAACCCTTTCTGTTGCATGAGATAGTCTCTTGGTGGTCTCATCCTCTGACACTCGCCCTACATTTACTTGGATGATTGAATGTAGATGAGAACATCCATTCAAAAGTGATAGTCGGTAAAATTAGGAAGATAGTCAGTAGGTTTAGGAAGAAGAGTTAGTATAAAATTTGGAACAAAAGTTATTTAGCAATAGGGTTTCTGTTACAGAGTGAATGTAAATGTCAACACAAGTGAAGAGTCAGTCACAATGATGAATTGGAGAAAATATGTTGGAAAGCAGATATCAATACAGACATTACAAAATCAGGCAAAGTATAAAGTCAGTGATAGGATTAGACATTTTCAACAGGGTTGAGTTTGAATATATAATCTTAGGAAGAAACGAATATGTAGTCATCAATAGGATTGATATTTGAAAGCATTAGGCAAATTGGAAATTGATGATTTTAGTAATCCATGTTCACTTTCCATTTTGGCTTTGGTACAAATAAAAGTTTGACCTTTGAATTTTGTGTCCAGAATATTACTGTGATAAAATGTATATATAGATCGGGTGACATAAGAATTTCTTCCACCATTTTTGGGAGCAATATTTTGAAGACTTATAAATTAGTATTTGGGGTACAAACAGGTGTACCCTGTGTCTATGAATATAGAGATAATGCATGAATAGACCAACTGTGAATAAGTAATATAACTGGTTCCACTTTAAATGGTGGATTGAATTGATATCTGAAAATATGAAAAATCTTATATTGATATACAATCATTCATTCCAACAAGTTATACATCAATGTTAATATTAGGGTTATGGTTTATCATGAAGGGTGTGTGAGTTTTGCTTCAATGTGATTATGAAAATCGAAAATAATGTGTTTGGAAAAAAGAATCTTGAGAAGACCAGTTAAGAAATATGGAAGAATACATGTGTTCTAAAGTAGGAAGTGATTGAAAGTGAAAAAAACGCCTATAATTTTGTCATCTTTTTGATGAAATATATATCCTATGATGTGCATAAACTGAAGAAATAGTAATGTACCAGTGTTGAATTAAAATGAACATCAAAATACACATCATGTTCCATTTGAATCTTCTTGCATTGAGGTTAAACTGGGTCAGTTACTCTAGATATATTAGGATTTGTATGCAACATTCACTGAAGTTAGTTTTCAGTACAAAAAACAAAGAAGCATTTCAGGTGGATGAATATTTCTGAGAATAATATTTAGAAAAGATCATCATAAATCCACATACATGAATATGAATGAATTAAGGGAGTGTATATTAAGATACAAATATTTCATATTTTGAAAAATCTGGAGAATGTGTGTATGTATATATATACACATATATATACATACACACAAACACATTAAAAACTCGCAATATATATGCTATTCGAAATTCATCATGAAATATTTATCATTCACAGATCTAAAATATTCATTTTACTGAACATGGATTTATGTATAATGTTGTAAAACTAGGAAGCTCATCCATTGGTTATATTTTCAGTTCCAACGGTGTTTAGGAGGAGTGATCTTCTCTCACAATTTGTATCTGCCAAGTCGTTCACCTCACAAGAATGTAGGTGAGGTACCAGGTAGGATTCTATATGTGTTTATTGCTGTTGCATTGGGAGTTTAGTAATTGCTTCATGGAATCCAAGGAGTTCAACTGGGACACAGTGCTGGAGCGAGTTCTGTCAGGCGTGGTGGGTCAGGGTATGCAGGAGAATGCACCAACCAGGCTTCTATCCCACATTGCTTGCCCCCTTAAACATAGCAACCTGATTGTAAACATTGCCCTGAAACCTCACCATATAACAAGATGCCTTTGCATAGGAGGGTCTGCTGACTGCACCATGTCAGTCACAAGCCATTTGGAAGCCAATGGCAGATCCACATGGCCCCACCACAGATGTTTTTCACACACCTGCCAACCACTACTCTAGGACAACTACTCAGCAGGCTCCAACTTAATTTCATGAAACCCAATCAATCAAGGCACGGTCTGGTACACTCATGATCAGCAACAGAATGTCCAATGGTTCTCCAGTGCCACCTGGTCATGGGAAATTGAAAATTTTCATGGTATTTATCTAGCCATTTTTCAAGGATGAAGTTGGATGCACTGTGGGTTTCAATTCATTCAGGAACCATTAAATGTTGAGGAAGCTCATTTCAATGAAAGTTCTGGAGAATTCTCACAGGCAAGGCTTCCCAAAGAGTGGCCAAAAGGTCACATGAAGCCAGGGCCATTGAGGTCTAAAATGTGATGTCATTGTCTGTTTTGACTCTCAACAATGGCTTCCAAGTCTTTCAGAATAAAATCATGTGATATCCTGGTTGAGATCAGATTGCCCTGTGGAAAGCTACCCTGGGCCTTGATCTCAGTCTCCAAAGATGACTCTCATGCGTGGCTTCCTCAAATCCCAACACAATTCATGGCAATACTTCTCTGAGGTGAGTTCCAGAACTCAGTCTCTAAGGGGAATCACACCAGAGTTCAAGCCCAGGTGGACCCAGTCATCTCTTCCAACTGCCACACAAATGACCACAATAAAACCGATATTCTCCCACATGGCCCTCATCTTCTTCCATATTGACACTCATCATAACCTCTGGCTGGAGGTGTCCATGAGGGACGCAGCCCAAGACAGTGTCCAAAATAAGCTCCATTGCTCCTCATTTGCCTAAATTCGGGGTGGCCTGGACACCCTTCCTTTGTACCAGGAGTGATCAAAAAGGCCTGCCCGTAATACTGCACCACTTTTCCCATTTGAGGCCTATTTAGTGTCGGTTAAAGATACTTTATGTGAATTGGAGTGATGAGAAAACCTAAGCACCTACGGGATAGCCTCTGAAGGGCTTTGATGAACTCATCTGACCCAAATGATCCCTATTCTCACTTGATGGAATTCAGGAACCTTACAGAGGAAGGCAAGAGACTTCATCCACAATGACAGCTCTTTTTGCCATTTTTGATTTGGATGCACACATGGGATCTTTCTTTAGATCCATCAGGTGCTGAGAATCTAAGTCAAAGAATCACACTGGGCCAAGAGGCTGATTCAGACACAACTCTTTCCAAATCAATTAACGAAAGAGCCAAAGGTGAAGCCTATTTATTTCCATTTGAAAACTATTTTGTTCAGGATTCACAAAGGGGTGGCTTGAGACAAAGACTTCCTGACTCTCAGGGCAACAGAACAATAGGTAAGCAAATGGCCCAAAGCAGGGTTTCTCCACTGAGACTTTCCTGGTCAACTGATATCTGAGTTTTCTCAGATGCTCGTCATTTCCTTCAGCTATCCAGAACATTGCCTTGTCACAGAGCTTGGAGGTTGTACATAACTTAGACACAAAACCATGAGCCTATTCTGGAGAGTGTCCAGAATTCTGGAAAAAAAACAGCAAATTAGGAAGGTAGCAGGTATTGCCCATTAATAAGGCAATCCACAGTCCATTCATAAAATGGGCAGGATGAATGCTGGGAAGCTTTCTACTAGACAGGACATATCCATTGATGCATTGTCTTTTCTAATGTCTACAACCACGGACACAGTGTGATACACAGACCCAGAAACACTTGCCTTGTCAAACGACTTACTAAAAACAGTTCACTCCAAACCAAACAAACTGACTTTACTTCCTATTCTCAGAACATGAGACAAAACCACAAACCCACACCCACACTGACAATGACACCTTCTTCCCCCAAATAGGTATGAGACTATCCGGAGTATCCTCCGACTGGTGGGCCATACTATGTTCCCCCAAAATGTCCTGTTCTGTCTCAGATCTGGTCTCCTTGGCCAACTCTGTGAAGTTGTCAGGAACCAGGAGTGAGCCGCTACCTGCTTTTCCAGGAAAAGCCCATCTTCCGAGCTTTCCAGGCATTTGGCCTCCTCACCTTAGGAGGAACCAAGAAAGACTGATTCTGTCCTTGGTAAATCCAAACAAGTGAGACCACTTGGACTGGGACTGGGACTGGATCTGGGTGCCTGGCGTCCTGGATCCCATGTTCAGAGAGTTCCATCAATAAGGAAGTGAGTTGAGGTCACTTTTTTCAGGAACTGAATGAGATCACTGCCTCGGCAACCACTTTGTCCTAAGAGTTTCTTTCAACGGTCCCATGAGATGGAGGCTGCCCCTACTTCCTGTGACACTTTCACAAATTAGAATGGTATATCAACCATAGGGAACCAGGAACAGCTTTCCACACAGTCTTGGTTTGGTCCATATTCTCTACATTAAGATGAGAGAGGCTGATTCAGAATCATCCCTTCATCCTGACCAGGTTGTTTGCGATGGAAGATGACTTTTGCTCTCTCAGGTCTTTCATACCTGCCTACATCTTCTCCAGGGATCATTTCTGCATGGCGCTTTGAGGTTCTCAGCAGATGGAAGATCCACTACATTCCTGTATTGTAAGATCAACACTGTCCCTGCTCTTCTGTAAACATGTTATTAACACAAACAGTGTATGGTTAGTGTTAATAACATGTTCCATTTGGGTTAGGAATTATTCTGCTGCATGAATAATGGTATTGGAAACTTGTGATTATTTTAAGAATATAGAGATGAAATATATGTATGAAAAAAGAAATCTAAGTAAGATTTGAAGCCCAGAAGGGCATTGGGCCCTTGATTGTGATACTTAGCATTGAATTACATTCTGCACCGATGTCTCAGATAAATCAATACACAATAGCATAAGACCTTGTTACTTGAATGATTGAATGTAGAAGAGATCATCCAGTCAAAAAGGGATACTCGGTAGGATTAAGAAGATAGTTAGTATGTTTAGGAAGAAGAGTGAGTATAGGATTTGGAACAAAAGTTCTTTAGCAATAGGTTATTTATTAGAGTGTGAAAGTAAATGTCAGCACATGTGAAGAGTCAGTCACAATGATGAACTGGGGAATATATGTAGGAAAGCAGATAGCAATAGAGACATTATGAAATCAGGCAAATTATAAAGTGAGGGATAGGATTAGACATTTTCCATTGGGTTGAGTTTGAATATATAATTTTAAGAAGAAACACATGTGTAGTCACCAATAGAATTGACATTTGAGAGCATTAGGGAACCTGGACATGGATGTTTTTAGTAATCCATGTTTTCTTTCCATTTGGGCTTTTATACAATCATAAGTGTGACCTTTGCATTTTGTGTCCAGAATATTTCTGTGATTAAATGTATATGAAGATCAGGTGACATGAGTCCACTTCCACCATTTCAGGGAGCAATATTTTGAAGACGTATAAATTAGTATTGGGGGTACAAAGAGGTGTACACTGTGTCTATGAATATAGAGATAATGCATGAATAGACCATAGTGTGAATAAATAATATAACTGGTTCCACTTTAAATAATGGATAGAATTGATATCTGAAAAGATATAAGAAATCTTATATTGACATACAATCATTCATTCAAACCAGTTATACATCTAATGGTAATATCAGAGTGATAATTAATATGAATGGTATGTGAGTTTTGCTTCCAGAGTGATTATGGAAATCAAAATTAATGTGTTTGGTATGAAATCTCATGAAAAGACCAGTCAAGAAACTTAGAGGAATACATGTGTTCTGAAGCAGGACGTGATTAAAAGTGAAACAAATGCCTATAAATTTTTGAACTTGTGGATGAAATCATATATCCTATGATGTCCATAAACTGAAAAAATAATAATGTACCAATATTGAATAAAAATGAACTTCAAAATACACATCATGTCCCGTAGGATTCTACTTGCATTGATGTTTAACTGATTCAGTTACTGTAAAAATATTAGGATTTGTAAGCTCCATTCACTGAAGTTAGTTTTCAGTACTAAAAAATAATTATGTATTTCAGGCAGATGAATATTTTTGAGAATTATCTTGTGAAAAGTTGATTATAAACCACATATAGAAACATGAGTGAATTTAAGGAGTGTATAATAAGAAACATATATTTCACATTTTGAAAAATCTGGACAGTATATATATATATATATATATATATATATATATATATATATATATATATATATATATATATATATATATATATGGATAGATAGACAGACACACACAGACATTATAATGTAGCAATCTATATGCTAATCGAAATTCACCGTGTAATACATATCATCCACATATCCAAAAATATTCATTTTACTGAACATCGATTTATATATAATGTTGTTCATCTAGGAAATTCACCAATAGGTTTAATTTTCAGTTCCATCATGATTTAGGGGGATTGATATCTTATCAAAGTATGTATCTTTCAAAATCAGTGAGCTTACAAAAATGTACTTGTGATACCAGGTAGGATTCTAAATATGCATAAAAAATACATGTGATGAATAGGCTACAGAGAATGGGAGACAGAAATTTACATATGTGTTAACTTTAAAAACTCATTGAGAACTATTACAATGAAAAGTTGACTAGATTTATAACACATACCCTTGATAAAGCAGAAGGGAAGTCCAAGTATGCACCATGCCTCCTATGAACGGCCTGTATTTCTATTCTGTTAGGTTTCTTGTTCTCCATCATATTAGGATTAGTAGTCAGAGTCTAGTAGGTTATGGGTTAATGTCAGGGATTCATTATTTCAAATGGAAAATATGAAAATGAATCTAATGTGTATGCAAATATGTGCTACACAAAAATCATCCCACTCTCATCCAGAACAATGCCTTGACATAACCTTCGCCCCAATTAAGACACAATTAGTGGAGAAGAGTTAGAAAATCTGTGAATACATATGTGGAAATGAAAATGCTCAGGAGTTCACAGCCTTGGAGGCAGTAGAGGAATTTCCAAAAGTATGGGATAGGGTAAATACTCCACAAATATGGAGTTCTGCTGGCCTAATGACTCTTTGAGAAACTGCCTTTGAGGTTGGGCCCTTGTAATATATGTTGTTGTCAAGAGCTTCAGCTTCCTTTGTAGTGAGACAATCAAAGCTGGATCTGCATATATGTGACCTGAAGGACATGGTTTCTTCTTTTCTAGTGAACATGAGGCAGCAGTTCTAAATTCCCTCATTGTAGGTAAACTGTGGCCACTGGGAGCTAAGTGTCTCCTCTTGTGGACTGAGAAGCCATTTGGTCATTCTCCACTTTTCCTGGTGATTCTTACTGCTGCACTGGGAGTTTGGTATTGGCTTCAGTAAATACCATGAGTTCAACGGGGACACAGTGCTGGAGGGAGTACTCTCACGTGTGGTGGGTCAGGGTGTGCAGGAGAACGCCCCAACCAGGCTTCTATTCAACAAAGCTTGCCCCCTTGTCTGTAGCAACCCAATTCTGAACATTGCCCTAAAACCTCTCAATGTAACAAGATGCCTTTACATATAAGGGTCTGCTGGCTGCACCATGTCAGTCAAAAGGCATTTGGAAGCCAATGGCAGATCCATGTGGCCCCATCACAGATGTTTTATCATACACCTGCAAACCACTGCTCTAGGCCCACTACTAAGCAGGTTCCAACGTACTGGCATCTTTGTTCTACACCATTTTCATGAAACCCAGTAAATCAAGGCACTGTCTGGTACACTCATGATCAGCAACAGAACATCCAATGATTCTCCAGTGCCACCTGCTCTTGGGAATTATTCCATGGTATTTATCTAGCCATTTTTTAAGGATGAAGTTGGTGTCACTGTGGATTTCAATTCATTCAGGAACCATTAAATGGTGAGGAAGCTCATTTCAATGAAAGCTCAGGAGAACTCTCACAGGCAAGTCTTCCCAAAGAGTGGCCAAAAGGTCAAATGAAGCCTGGCCCATTGAGGTCTACAATGTGAGTTCCATGTGTTATTTGACTCTCAAGTATGGCTGCCAAGTCTTTCAGAATGAAATCATGTGATATCCTAGCTGAGATTCCCAGTGCTCTGTGGAAAGCCATCCTGGGCCTAAATCTCAGTCTCCAAGGGCAACTCTCCTGCATGGCCTTCTAAAATCCCAACAGAATTCATGGTAATACTTCTCTGAGTTCAGTTCCAAAACTCAGTCTCTAAGGGGAATCACACCATAGTTCAAGCCCAGGTTGATCCAGGAATCTCTTCCTACTGCCACACAACTGACCACAATTAATACCAAAACACTCCCACATGGCCCTCATCTTCTTTTATATAGACACTCATCATAACCTCTGGGTTGAGGTTTCCATGAGGGCTGCATACCAAGACAGTGTCCAAAATAATCTCCCTTGCCTCTAATTTGCCTAAAGTCAGGGTGGCCTGGAAACCCTTCCTGTTAACCAGGAATGATCAAATACGCCTGCCATTAATACTGATGTACTTCTCCAAATAATCTCACTGGGCCAAGTGGCTGATTCAGACACATCTCTTTACAAAGCAATAAAACAAAGAGCCACAGGTGATGCCTATTCATTTCCATTTGAAAACTCTTTTCTTCAGGATTCACAAAGGGGTGGCCTAAGGCAAAGACCTTCTAGATATTCACAGCACCAGAACCATAGGTAAGCAAAATTCCCAAAGCAGGGTTTCTCCACATAGACTTTACTGGTCACACTGATATCTGAGTTTCCTGAGATGCTCCCATTTCCTTCAGCTCTCCAGTACATGGCCATGTCACAGTATCTTGAACAGAAAACCATGAGCCTATTCCGGAGAGTGCCCAGAATTCAGGAATAAAACAGGAAATTAGGAAGATAGTAATTGCTACCCATCCATAAGGAAAGCTGCAGTCCAATCATAAATTGGGCAGTATGAATTCTGGGAAGCATTATACTAGACAGGACACATTCATTGATGCATTATGTTTTCTAATGTCTACAACTACAAACACAGTGGATACATAGACATAGAAACACTTGCCTTGTCAAACGACTTACTAGAAACAGTCCACTTCAAATCAAACAAACTGCCTTTCCTACCAATTCTCAGAACATGAGAAAAAACAACAAACTCACACCAACAACAACATAGGACTTTCTTCCCCCAAGTAGGTCTTTGACTCTCCGGAATTACCTCTGATTGTTGTACCATACTATGTTCCCCCAAAATGCCCTGTACTGTCTCAGATCTGGACTCCTTGGCAAACTCTTTGAAGTTGTCAGGAGCCAGCTTTGAGCCACTACCTTCTTTCTCAGGAAAGGCCACTCTCCAAAGCTCTCCTGGCATTTGGCCATTCTCAAATCAGTAGGTACCAAGAAAGACTGATTCTGTCCTTGGTAAAACCAAACAAGTGAGCCCAGTGGGACTGGGTCTGGGACTGGTTCTGTGTGCCTGGCTTCTGGGATTCCAAGTTCAGAGTGTTCCAAGACCAAGGAAGTGAGATAGGTCACTTCCGTTCGGAACTGAATGAGGTCACTGGTTTGGCAACCACTTTGTCCTAACAGTTCCTTCAAAGGGTCCCATGAGATGGAGGCTGCCCCTACTTTCTGTGACACTTTCACAACTTAGAACGATATATCAACCATAGGCACCCGGGAACAGCTCTCACACAGACCTGGTTTGGTCCATCTTCTCTACATTAAGAAGAGAGAGGCTGATTCATAAACATCCCTTCATCCTAACCAGGTTGTTTGCCTTACATGATGACTTTTGCCCTCTCAGGTCCTTTATAGCTGCCTTCATCTTCCCCAGGGATAATTTCTGCATGGACCTTTGAGGTTCTCAGCGGGTGGAAGATCCCCTATATTCCTCTATATTAAGACCAACTCTGTCCCTGTTCTTCTATAAAGTTAGATTGGGGGAACAATGTATGGTTAGGGTTAATAACATGTTCTATTTAAGTTAGGAATCATTCTGCTGGATGAATAATGGTATTGGGAACCTGGGATATTTATAAGAATATAGATTTGAAATATAAGTATGAAAACAGAAATCTAGGTAAGATTTTAAGCCCAGAAGTGCATTGGGCCCTTGATTGGAATACTTAGCATTGAATTTCGTTCGCACAGATGTCTCTGATAAATCAATATACAATGGCATATCATCTTGTACCCTGGATGATTGAATGTAGAAGAGTTCATCCAGTCAAAAAGGGATAGTTGTTAGGATTAGGAAGATAGTCGGTCTGTTTCGGAAGAAGAGTGAGTATAGGATTTGGACCAAAAGTTCAATAGCCCTATGTTTTCGGTTAGAGAGTGAATGTAAATTTCAGCACATGTGGAGAGTCAGTCACAATGATGAACTGGGAAAATTATGTAGGAAATCAGATATCAATACACACATTATGAAATCAGGCAAAGTATAAAGTGAATGATAGGATTAGACATTATCAACAAGGTTGAGTTTCAATATATAATCTTAGGAAGAAACAAATATTTAGTCACCAATATGATTGACATTTGAGAGCATTAGGAAACCTGGACATGGATGTTTTTAGTAATCCAGGATCACTTTCCATCTAGGATTTGCTACAATCAGAAGTGTGACCTTTGCATTTTGTGATCAGAATATTACTGTGATAAAATGTATATGTAGATCAGGTGACATGAGTATTTCTTCTAACATTTTGGGAGCAATATTTTGAAGAGGTATAAATTAGTATTGGGGGTACACAGAGTTGTACCCTGTGTCTATGAATGTTGAAGAAATGAATGAATTGACAATACTGTGAATAAATAATATACTGTTTCCACTTTAAATCATGGATTGAATTGATATCTGAAAATATATAAAAATCTTATATTGATATACAATCATTCATTCCAACGAGTTATACATCTAATGGTAATATTAGGGTTATGTTTTATCATGAAGGGTGTGTGAGTTTAGCTTCAAAAGTTATTATGGAAATGGAAAATAATGTGTTTGGAAAGAAATCTCATGAAAAGATGAGTCAAGAAATATAGAGGAATTCATATGTTCTGAAGCAGGATTTGATTGTAAGTATAAAAAAAGCCTATAAATTTCCTAACTTGTGGATGAAATATATATCCAATGATGTGCAAAAACTGAAAAAATAGTAATGCACCAGTTTTGAATGAAAATGAACGTCAAAATACACATCATATCCCATAGGAATCTACTTGCATTGATGCTAAACTGGCTCAGTTACTGTAGAAATATTATGATTTGTATGCACTATTCACTGAAGTTAGTTTTCAGTACTAGGAAACGAATACGTATTTCAAGTGGATGAATTTTTATGAGAATAATCTTGTGAAATGTTGACTATAAATTTACATATATGAACACGAATGAATTTAGGGAGTGTATAATAAGAAACATATATTTCATATTTTGAAAAATCTTGAGAGTTTATATATATATATATATATAGATAGATAGATAGATAGATAGATAGATATAGATATGTGTGTGTGCATTTATGTATTTATATATATATATATATATATATATATATACACACACACACACACACACACACACAGACACTAAAATGTATCAATATGCATGCCAATCGAAATTCACTATGAATCATATATCATCCACAGATCCAAAAATAATCATTTTACTGAACATGGATTTATGTATAATATTGTTCAACTAGGAAGTTCACCCATAGGTTGAAGTTTCAGTTCCAACAGCGTTTAGGAGGAGTGATCTCTTCCCACAATTTGTATCTCCCAAGACAGCCAAACTCACAAGGATATACGTGTGATACCAGTTATGTTTCTATATTTGCATATAAAATTACATGTGCTGAACAGGCTGCAGAGAAAGGGAGACAGGAATTCACATATTTGTTAACTTTAAAAACACATGGAGATCAATTTCAATTAAAAATTGACTAGATTTATAACACCTACCCTTTATCATTCAAAAGGAAAGTCCAACTATACACCATGCCTTCTCTGAACTGCTTTCATTTCCATTCTGTTTGGTTATTTTTGTCCATCATTTTAGGATTAGTAGTCAGAGTCTATTAGGGTATGGGTTAATGTCAGGAATTCAGTAATTCGAATGGAAAATAGGAAAATGAATCCAATGTGTATGCAAATATGTGCTACACAAAAATATTCCCACTCTCATCCAGAACATTGCCTTTACATTACCTTTGCCCCAAATAAACACAATTAGAGAAGAAGAGTTAGGAAATATGTGAATACATATCGGAAGTGGAAAATATTCAGGAGTTCACAATCTTGGATGTGGTAGAGGAGTTTCCAAAAGTGAGGGACAGGGTAAACACTCCACAAACATGGAGCTCATTGGGCCTAAAGACTCTTGAGAAACTGCCTCTGAGGTTGGGCACTTGAAATATATGTTGTTGTCAGGAATTTTAGCATCCTTTCTAGTGAGACCAACAAAGCTGGGTCTGATCTCTGTGACCTGGAAGATATGGTTATTTATTTTCCAATGAACATGAGGAAGCAGTGCTGAATTCTCTCTTTGTAGGTAAACTGTGGCCACTGGGGTCTTAGTGTCTTCCCATGTGGACTGTGAAGCCATTTGATCATCTTCCACTTTTCGAGGTGTTTCTTGCCGCTGCACTGTGAATTTGGTATTTGCTTCAGGAAATACAAGGAGTTCAACAGGTACCAGTGATGGAGGGAGTTCTGTCACATGTGGTGGGTCAAGGTCTGCAGGAAAATGCACCAACCAGGCTTCTACCCCACATAGCTTGCCCGCTTGTCCATAGCAATCTGATTCTGAACATTGCCCGGAAACCTCTCCATATAACAAGATGCTTTTATATAATAGGGTCTGCTGACTTCACCATGTCAGTCTCAAGCCATTTGGAATCCAAGGGCAGATCCACATGGTACCACCACAGATGTTTTATCACATACCTGCACACCACTGCTCTAGGCCCACTACTCAGCAGTCTCCAACTTACAGGGATCTCTTTTCTACACTATTTTCATGAAACCAAGTAAATCCAAGCACAGTCTGGTACACTCATGACCAGCAACAAGTCATCCAAAGTTTCTCCATTGCCACCTGGTCATTGAAATTTCAAAAAATTCATGGTATGTATTTAGCTATTTTTCAAAGATGAAGTTGGAGGCACTGTGGGTTTCAAATTATTTAGGAAACATTAAATGGGGAGGAAGCTCATTTCAAAGAAATCTCTGGAGAACTCTCACAGGCAAGGCTTCCCAAAGAGTGGCCAATATTTCACATGAATCCAGGCCCATTGAGGTCTAAAATGTGAGGTCTATGTGTGTTTTGACTCTCAATTATGGCTGCCAAGACTTTCAGAATAAAATCACGTGAAATCCTGGCTGAGATTCCCAGTGCTCTGTGGAAGCCACCTTGGCCAGGATCTCAGTTTTCAGGATGACTCTCATGTGTTGCCTCCTAAAATTCCAACACAATTCATGGCAATACTTCTCTGAGGACAGTTCCAGAATTCAGTCTCTAATAACACCAGAGTTCAAGCCCAGGTGAACTAAGTCATCTCTTCCAACCGCCACACAAACGACCAGAATTAAAACCAAAACACTCCCACATGGCCCTCAACATTCTCCATATAGACACTTATCATAACCTCTGGCTGGAAATTTCCATGAGGGGCACAGACAAAGACAGTATCCAAATAAGTTCCCTTGCCCCTCATTTGCCTAAAGTCAGGGTGGCCTGGACACCCTTCCTGAGAACCAAGAGTGATTAAATAGGCCTGAACTTAATACTGCTCTGCATCTCCAATTTGGGGCCTACTTACTTTCAGGTATAGATTCTTTATGTGATTTGGAGTCATGAGAAAAGCCAAGCACCTCTGGGCTAGTCTCTGCAGGGTTTGAAGAACTCATTTGACCCAAAAGATCCCTATTCTCACTTGATGGATTTCAGGAACCTAACAGAGGAAAGCAAAAGACTTAATCCACACTGACTCCTCATTTGGCCATTTTGGTTTTGGATGCACACATGGTATCTTTCTTTAGATCCATCAGGTGCTAAGAATCTAAGCCACAGCATCACACAGGGTCATGAGGCTGATTCAGACACATCCCTTTCCAAAGAAATCAAGCAAAGAGCCACAGGTGATGCCCATTCATTTGCATTTGAAGACTCTTTTCTTCAGGCTTCACAAAGGAGTAGTCTGAGGCAAAAAGCTTTCTGAAATTCAGGGCAACAGAACAATAGGTAAGCAAATGGCCCAAAGCAGGATTTCTCCACTGAGACTTTCCTGGTCACACTGATATCTGAGTTTTCTGAGATGCTCGCCATTCCCTTTAGCTATCCAGTACATGGCCATGCCACAGAGCTTGGAGGTGGTATATATATTGGACACATAACCATGAGCCTATTTTGGAGAGTGGAGTGAATTCAGGAACAAAATAGAAACTTAGGAAGATAGTAGGTGTTGCCCATTCATAAGGCAAGCCGCAGTCCATTCATAAATTGGCAGGATGAATGTTGGGAAGATTTCTACTAGACAGGAGTCATCCATTGATGCATTCTCTTTTCTGATGTCTAGAACCACGGACACAGTGGGATACACAGACTTAGAAACACTCGCCTTTTCATAAGACTTATTAGAAACAATTCACTTCAAACCAAAAAACCGCCTTTATTACCTATTCTCAGAACATGAGACCAAACCACAAACCAACAGCCACATCCACAAAGACAATTTCTTCCCCCAAGTCAGTCTGAGAGTATCCATAGTGTCCTCTAATTGGTGGGCCATACTATGTTACCCCGAAATGTCCTGTCCTGTCTCAGATCTGGTCTCCTTGGTCAACACTGTGAAGTTCTCAGAAGCCAGCGGTGATCCACTAACTGCTTTCTCAGGAAAGGCCACTCTTCAGAGCTTTCCTGGCATTTGGGCATCCTCACCTCCGTAGGTACCAAGAAAGACTGACTCTGTCCTTGGTAAATCCGAACAATTGAGACCACTTGGACTGGGACTGGGACTGAAACAGGATTTGGGTGCCTAGCTTCCTGGATCTCAAGTTCAGAGTGTTCCATCACAAAGGATGTTAGGTGAGGTCACTTCCTTCATGATCTGAATGAGGTCACTGCCTTGGCAACCACTTTGTTCTAACAGTTGCTTCAAAGTGTCCCATGAAATGGAGGCTGCCCCTACATCCTGTGACACTTTCAAAAGTTCGAATGGTATATCAACCATAGGCACCCGGGAAGTGCTCTCCACACTGGCCTGGTTTGGTCCTTCTTCTCCATATTAAGAAGAGAGAGGCTGATTCAGACACATCCCTTCATCCTGACCAGGTTGTTTTCAATGGAAGATGACTTTTGCTCTCTCAGTTCCTACATATGTGCCTACAACTTCTCCAGAGATCATTTTGCGTGGACCTTTGAGTTTCTCAGCAGTTGGAAGAAACCGTACATTCCTGTATTTTAAGATCAACTCTGTCCCTGCTCTTCTGTAAAGTTAGATTGAGGGAAGAGTGTATGGTTAGGGTTAATAACAGTTTCGATTGGGGTTAGGAATCATTCTGCTGAATGAATAATGGTATGGCGAACCTTCGATATTTTCAAGAATATATAGGTAAAATATAAGTACGAAAACAGAAATAAAGGTAATATTTGAAGCCCAGAAGGGCATTGGGTCTTTGATTGCAATATTTAGCTTTGATTTATTTTCTGCACAGATGTCTCAGATAAATCAATATACAAAGGCATAGGACCTTGTACTTTGAATGATTGATTGTCAAAAAGAACTTCCAGTCAAAAATGGATAGTCGGGGGGCTGGGGATGTGGCTCAAGTGGTAGCGCGCTCGCCTGGCATGCGTGCGGCCCGAGTTCGATCCTCAGCACCACGTACAAACAAAGATGTTGTGTCTGCCAAGTACTAAAAAAACTAAATGTTAAAAAATTCTCTCTCTCTCTCCCTCTCTCTCTAACTCTTTCTTTAAGAAAAAAAATTAAAAAAAGCATAGTCGGTAGGATTAGGACGATAGTTGGTAAGTTTAGAACGGAGAGTAAGTATAGGATTTGCACCAAAAGTTCTTTAGCTATGGGGTTTCGGGTATAGAGTGAATGTAAATGTCAGCACTTGTGAAGAGTCAGTCACAATGATGTACTGGGGAAAATATGTTAGAAAGCAGATTTCAATAGAGACATTAGGAAATCTGGCAAAGTATATTCGGTAATGAAAATTTAGTAAAATAGGTAAATGTCGCTTGCTGTTTTTCTGTATGCTTAACAAAACACTATTGAAATCTTGAGAACTGTTTGCTAATCTTGTTCCCAGAATGTGCTGTCCCCAACTGCCAACCTACAGAATGTACTCATTCACCCGGTTGCACGCAAACTGCTCACTCGCCCAGACCAAACAATAAAGTTCCCTCTCTGCCCTCTCCAAGGAAAGTATATAAGCTCTGCTTAAGCTGTTCTCAGGGCTCTCTGCTCTATTCAAGTGAGCTCTGAGCCCCAACATGCTGAATCCCCAATAAACCCTTTGCTTTTGCATGAGACAGTCTCTTGGTGGGCTCTTCACCCGATGCTCGCCTGACCTTTACATATGGAGGTTCCACTGAGATCCGGCAGCGGCGAACGAGAGACCCCAACAGGCTCCTCTTGGGGTATGTATGGTGCCTCTTTCTGGTTTCAGGTTTCAGGTTAGGGCTTCACAAAATGGCTGTCAATGAAGAGTGTGAGCTCTCTCCGACGGTGGCTGACATACGTGTCACAGAGCCACAGGCCACATCCCTGGGGGATGCTCCAGAGTATTCGGGAAATCGAGGAGCAATAGTCTCCTCAATTCAGTGATATTTTGTTTCAGATTCAGTATCGCCAGCCCATCGGGTTGGGCCAGATACTTAGTCCTGGTCTCAGTGTTCGAAGTTCCATTGTCTGTCTTTATTTTCTTGTCTTGTCTGTGTCGTGTGTCGTTGCTTTTACTGTTTGTGTATCTTTCATTATGGGACAGAGCACTTCAATGCCTGTGTCCCTAACCCTCGATCACTGGACCAAAGTACCCTTAAGGGCTCAGAATCTTTCTTTTTCAGTAAAATTCTGGACCTGGCAGACTCTCTGTGCCTCAGAATGGCCCACCTTTGTATTCGGATGGCCCCTAGAAGGATCTTTCTACTTCCCACTAATTTAAAAAGTCAGACGATATTGTCTTTCAGCCAGGGCCACATAGCCATCTGGATCAACAGCCATATATCTTAACTTGGCAGGACCTCTGCAAATCTCCTTCATGGGTGAAGCATTTCCTTGCCCCTACCCCCACTCCTACTGCTTCCCCCATGATCTCTCAAACCCTCTGCTCCTCCTCCTCCTCCAACCTCTGTTCTCCCTGAGACACAAGATTTGACTCTACTGGACTCTCGTCCCCCTCCTTATCTCCTGCCCACGTCCCCCAAAGACCAACACCCTCTAAGTGATTCCCCTGCTGCTGACTCAACCTCTCCACCATTGGAGAAAGCTAAGCCAGCCCAGCGCCCTCCAGATAATTTCCCCGCGGCACACACAGCCCCTCCTCTTCTGGAGGAAGCTAGCCCGGCTAAAGGTACTCACCAGCGGTGAATGATTGAAAAACCTGGAACTCGAATGATGCTCCCCCTCCATCCCTAGGGGCCAATGATTGACAACGGCCTTGGGGGAAAAATGCAAGCCTACCAGTATTTACCTTTCTCCTCTTCAGACCAATATAACTGGAAAAATAAAAATCCCCGTTTTACCGAGGACCCCAACCGGCTCCTAGGTGTGGTTGAGTCATTGATGTTTTCACACCAGCCTACTTGGGATGACTGCCAACAACACCTAGGGTTGTCTCTTCATGACAGAGAAACAAAAGAGAATCCTCCTGGATGCTAGAGAAAAATATCCTCTGACCAGATGTGTAACCGACAAAACTTCCCAACATATTTAACCCGGCTTTCCCTTGAATCGACGAAACTGGGACCCCAACACCTTTGAAGGTAGGGAGCATCTGTCCACTTATCACTGGGCTCTAATTGTGGGTATCTTAGTGGCCGCTAGGCGACTTACAAATTTTGCCAAGTTAAGAGAGATTATTCAAGGGCCTGATGAATCTCCCTCTATGTTTTTAGAGAGAATTATGGAGGCATATAGGAGATATACTCTTTCGATCCTCAGGCAGAGGATCAAAAGTCATCTGTCAAGATGGCCTTTATGGGCAAGCTGCCCTGGATATTAAAAGAAAGTTACAATGCTTAGATGGATTACAAGATATGACTTTGAGAGATTTAGACAGAGTAGCCGAGAAGGTATACTATAAGAAAGAAAGTGAGGAAGAGTAGGGAGCAAAGGAAGGATAAAAGAAACAAAAGACAGACTAAGGCATTGACTAAGGTCCTGGTCACAACAACAAATAGGCCAGAAATAAGAAACATGGAGACAGGAAGGGATACCGGGGCCCAGACTAGAGGCCACCCCTGGCCTCAATTTAATGTGCCTACTGTAAAGAAAAAGGACACTGCTTCAAAGGGTGCCATTGAAAGAGACAGCCACTCTAGCCAGCCATTCTGACTCTGGAGGATGACTAAGAATGTTGGGTCTCAGATCCCCTCCGAGAGCTCAGGGTAAATTTTGAAGTGGAGGGGACCCTAGCAAACTTTGAAGTGGATACAGGGGCAATATACTCTGCCCTTATGGCCCCATTGGTCTCTCTATCAAATAAAAAGGTCTCTAATTCAAGGGGCTAATGGCAGAAAATATCGGGTTTGGACAACTAAGAGGACCATGGACCAGGGGAAAGGAAAAATCCATCACTCATTCTTAGTAATCCCAGAATGCCCGGCCCCATTGATGGGCAGAGATCTGCTCACCAAGCTCCGGGCCAAAATAACTTTTAACCCTGAAGGCCCACAAGTGGAATTTCTAAATCCTTCAATAAAAACTCCTATAGTCACGGCTCTAAATATGTCAGTAGAAAATGTATATCAACTCACTCACCTTGGTTCAAAGAAATTGCATTCATTCCTGAAGGATGAAGAACAGAGTTTTTTACTAACCGACTCAAAGCAAAAGGAAATAACTGAATGGGTAACAAAAGCCTGTCAGGTCTGTCATGGTTAATGCTTACCCTTCCAAGCTTCCTGCAAAAAAGCACCTACGAGGAACCAGACCAGGACAATTCTGGGAAGTGGACTTTACTAAAATTAAGCCAGCAAGGTTTGAAATTAAATATCGCCTAGTCTTTGTAGATATATTTTGAGGATGGATTGAAGCCTTTTCCAGGAAAAAAGAAAAAAAACGAAACAGCGCAAATGGTTGTCAAGAAGATCCTGAAAGATATTTTTACAAGATAGGGCCTGCCTAAAGTAATAAGGTCTGATAATGGACTGGCGTTTGTAGCCCAAGTAAGTCAGGGGTTAGGCAAGACTCTGGGGATTAATTAAAAGTTACATTGTGCTTATAAACCACCGAGTTCAGGACAGGTAGAAAGAATGAATAGAACCATTAAAGAGACCATAACGAAATTAAGCTTAGAAACCTGCATAATAGATTGTACTATGCTCCTTCCTTATGCACTATTTCATGGAAGAAACACTCCCTCTGTTTCTTTGTGTAACCTTACCCCCTATGAAATTGTCCATGGTTCCCCTCCTTCAGTAAGGGACCTAATCCCAACTCTAAGACCTAACGATTCCTTCCACACCCCATTGCTTGACTGAATTAAAGCTCTTGAAAGAACTCAGGGATACCTGTGAAAACAGATGGCCAATGCCTATCAACCTGGGGACGAATGGACTCTACATCAATATCAAGTAAGAGACTTCATCTACATAAGTCGACATCAGGTGTCATCCCTGAAACCCCACTGGAAATGATGATACAAGGTGCTACTTATAACACCTACAGCGGTAAAGGAAGACAGAATCACTTCCTGGATCCATACCTCTCATCTCAAGCCTGCGCCCTGCCAGACTCTGGCTGGAAAATGGAAAAGATTGGTAAAACTTTTAAATTGTGTATTTACCCTGTGTCTAAGGCTATAGACTCTTCCCTTGACCACCAGTAGTCCTAAACCTATTAAACCTGTTCAGCAGCGATGGCTGATCACAAATCCTACTGGTAAAGAAGTATGATCTATCTCGCATGCAGCCCACTTAGGGACTTGGTGGACATCTATCCACCCAGACATTTGTCAGCTGGCTATAGGTCTTTCCTATTGGGATATACCTGATGAAGAGGATCCCACTAAATTTCCATTAAATCCATTCTGCACCATTGATAATGGAAACAATCATTATGGATGTAGGGACACGCGAGCCAGATGCAGGTTGGCTAGCCTAGATTACAATGTTTGCCTGGTGGACTACCAAAGCCACAAACAGTCACGGTTGTGTGGGGGGAATGCCGACTTCTTCTGTATGTCTAGGGATGTGATCATACAGGCAGTGCATGATGGAACCCAAACTCCTCATCAAATTCTGTACACAGCATTGGCCCTATTACCAATTAGATCACCCAAACTGTTGGCCCCTAGAGGGGTCTCTAGATCCTCAAATTCTGCATGACCTTTTTAACTTCTGAATGTCCTCAAAAGGGTGAAAGGAGATTTCCCTATGTGGAGGCCTTTTCCCTCCTTCGCTCACATCCTGAACTATGCTTCTCCAATAGGTCCTCACACTCAGCCTTCCGCTCCAGACTCTCTGCTGTCACTCTCACCTCAGCAACATGATTTCTCCCCTCCAATTACTAGATCAAAAACCCAAACCTCCGCCGGATCTCAGACCATTTCCCCCTTTCTGAGGTAGCAGGTACTGAGGTAACCCTCCACCGAATCACTCCTCTCTTCTCCAGTCAGTGCCCACACCGGGTCCCACCAGTTCCTCTTAACAGCTAACCCAAAGCTCAAACCAGCTGAGGAGAACCCTCAGACCCCTATCCAAGATGTAGTGAAAATGGCCTTTAAAGTTTCTTTGTCATTAGTGAAAACAGGTTACTAAGAATTTAAAGTCCCTCACAGGCTTTTAGGGATACTAACTCCTATCTTCTCCTCTGTTCTACCTGTTCTACTGCTCACCTTTTTGTTGCTAGGAAAATCACAAACACCTTTGCCAGTATTCTTTCACATCTCTGCTACCTCATTCTCAGATCCACGGAGCTGCTCACAGCCATGCCTTCCCCATCTCCCCCCTCTGTTCCAGGCCCACAGAAAAACATTAATTGACCTTCTACGGAAGTCTTCAGCATGGCTGACTTTAGGACTTTCAGGAAAAGAGTCCCCATGAAAGACTTCAAAGTAGATAAACTTCCTCTTTCCATGTTGCCCTGTTGTACTTGGTCACTGGCTAAAAATATCAGCACTCCTAAGTTAGACACCCCCTTACTAGTTTTTCACAAAATATGTGAACAAGGCCTTTGGCATTGATCTGGGGCTTCACAGAGATGGCTACATTTCAAAGATAAAGAAGTTACCAACTGGGCTCCATGGTAACAGCTGGAAGGGGGAAAAATAAAGGGAAAAAAAAGCTCTCCTTCACCCAGGTGTCCTTGAAAAGTTAACTTGCCCAGAACAGAGGAATAAAACAGAAAAAAATCTGCTTTTTGTGAACTTCTGCAGGCTGTGAACTTCTGCGCCCCTTCCCTTATATGTTGGGTACAAAATTCTGAAACTACCTAAACGTGAGTTTCAGGGAATTAATTGATTATAACAGAAGTAATGCCCTCTGAATCCGGTTGCTAATAAAATGGAAAGTTTCCCTGTTTTTGATAGTATCTTAGGTGCCGTGCCTTGTCCGTCTCTACAACAGTATAATTCTATAGACTTAAACATTGTTTATGTTTTCAAGAAATTGTCAAGACGATGTGATTAAATGTGTAAAGGTGCAGATGTTTCCCAGAGTGCTTTATCATAATGCAGGTTCATTTGAAGTTCAAATAGGGGGGCATAAAACTCGGTTCCACTGAGAACATATATCCATCACTTTAGCCATCCTATTAGGAATAGGAGTTGCTGCAGGTGTGAGCACAAGAACCACTGCCTTGGTCCATGGGATACAACAAATGACACAATTAGAAGCAGCAATAGACCAAAACTTAAAGATATTAGAATCCTCCATCTTGGCTTTGCAGGAATCTTTAACCTCTCTCTCTGAAGTTATTTTACAGAAAAGGCGAGGGTTGAACCTCCTCTTCATGAAAGAAGGGGGCCTTTGTTCTGCATTGATGGAGAATGTTGTGTTTTTGCCGACCATACTGGAGTTGTAAAAAAATCTAGGAGTAAATTAAATAGATGCCTTGAAGAGTGTCAATGAGAGAGAGAGGCCCAAAAAGTGTGGTTTGAGTCTTGGTTCACACAGTCCCCCTGGTTAACTACGCATTTATCAACCCTGGACAGTTCAATAATAATCCTCATATTATTGCTAACTATAAAACCCTGTTTGCTCAACCGTGTAATTTCTTTTTTCCAAGCTCAAATTGGATGAGTTAAACTTATGGTAATACCCCACTAGCAAACATAGAATGTGACACCCCGCAATGATCACTTTTATGATTAAAAGTAGCCAGAAGAAGAAGTGGGGAATGAAAGGTTAATTGAATAGGTACTTTTCACTTCCTTTTTTCCTGTATGCTTAACAAAACACTGTTGAAATCTTGAGAAATGTTTGCTAATCTTGTTCCCAGAATGTGCTGTCCCCAACTGACTAACTGCAGAATGTGCTCCCTCACTGGGTTGCATGCAAACTGACCACTCGCCCTGACCTATCAATAAACTTCCCTCCCTGCCGTCACCAAGGAAAGTGTATAAGCTCTGCTTAAGCTGTTCTAAGGGCTCTCTACTCTATTCAAGTGAGCTCTGAGCATCAGCATGCTAGACCCCCAATTAACACTGCGCTGTTGCATGAGATAGTCTCTTGGTGGTCTCTTCTTTCGACCTCATCCGACCTTTACTTGGATAATTAAATGTAGAAGAGAACATCCATTCAAAAAGGGATAGTCGGTAGGATTAGGAATATAGTTGGTAGGTTTAGGAAGAAGACTGTGTATAGGATTTGGAACAAAAGTTCCTTAGCAATAGGGTTTCGGTTAGAGAGTGAATGTAAATGTCAGCACATGTGAAGAGTCAGTCACAATGATGAACTGGAGAAAATATGTAGGAAATCAGATATCAATACACACATTATGAAATCAGGCAAAGTATAAAGTGAATGATAGGATTAGACATTAACAACAAGGTTGAGTTTCAATGTATAATCTTAGGAAGAAACAAATATGTAGTCAGCAATATGATTGAAATTTGAGAGCATTAGGCAACCTGGACATGGATGTTTTTAGTAATCCAGGATCACTTTCCATTTAGGATTTGCTACAATCATAAGTTTGACCTTTGCATTTTGTGATCAGAATATTACAGTGATAAAATGTATATGTAGATCAGGTGACATGAGTATTTTTTCTAACATTTCTGGGAGCAATATTTTGAAGACGTATAAATTAGTGTTGGGGGTACACAGAGTTGTACCCTGTGTCTATGAATATAGAAGTAATGCATGAATTGACGATACTGTGAATAAATAATATAACTGTTTCCACTTTAAATCATGGATTGAATTGATATCTGAAAATATATAAGAAATCTTATATTGATATACAATCATTCATTCCAACGAGTTATGCATCTAATGGTAATATTAGGGTTACGTTTTATCATGAAAGGTGTGTGAGTTTAGCTTCAAAAGTGATTATGGAAATGGAAAATTATGTGTTTGGAAAGAAGTCTCATGAAAAGACGAATCAAGAAACCTAAAGGAATACATGTGTTCTGAAGCAGGAAGTGATTGTAAGTATAAAAAAACGTATAAATTTCCTAACTTGTGGATGAAATATATATCCTATGATGTGCAAAAACTGAAAAAAATAGTAATGTACCAGTGTTGAAAGAAAATGAATGTCAAAATACATATCATGTCCCATAGGAATCTACTTGCATTGATGTTAAACTGGGTCAGTTACTGTAGAAACATTAGGATTTGAAAGGACCATTTACTAAAGTTAGTTTTCAGTACTAGGAATCAAATATATATTTCAGGTGGATGAATATATCTGAGCATAATCTTGTGAACATTTTATTATAAATCCACATTCATGACATGAATGAATTTAGGGAGTGTATATAAGACACATATATTTCATATTTTGAAAAATCAGGAGGGTGTAAAATATATATATATATATATATATATATATATATATATATATATATATATATATATATATCACAGATACATTAAAAAGTAGCAATATATAAATATATATGGGTATCAAAATTTATCTTGAAATATATATCATCCACAGATTAAAAAGTATTCATTTTTGTGAACATGGATTTATGTATAATGTTGTTCAACTAGGAACCTCACCCATAGGTGGAATTTTAAGATCCAAAAGCGTTTAGGAGTAGTGATCTCTTCTCACAATTTGTATCTGCAAAGTTAGCCACCTCACAAAAATGTACGTGTGATACCAGGTAGGATTCTATATGTGCATATAAAAATACATGTGCTGAATAGGCTCCAGAGAAATGGAGACAGAAATTCAGAAATAAGTTAACATTAAAAAGAATGGAGAACTATTTCAATTAACAATTGACTATATTTTTAACACCTACCATTTATCATGCAAATAACAAGTCCAACTATACACCATGCCTCCTCTGAACTGCTTGTGTTTCTATAATGTTTCGGTTACTTTCCTCCATTATATTAGGATTAGTAATCAGAGTCTAGTAGGGTGTGAGTTAGTGTCAGGGAATCAGTATATTGAATGGAAAATAGAAAAATGAATCCAATGTGTATGCAAATATGTGGTACACAAAAATCTTCCCACTCTCATCAAGAACAACACCTAGATATCACCTACGCCCCAAGTAACACACAATTAGAGGAGAAGAGTTAGAAAATCCATGACTACATATCTGGAATGGAATACGATCAGGAGTTCACAACCTTGGAAGTGGTAGAGGAGTTTCCAAAAGTAAGGGACAGGATAAACACTCCACAAACATGGACCTCTGCCTGCCTAAAGACTTCTTGAGAAACTGTCTCTGAGGTTGGGCACTTAAAACATATGTTGTTGTCAGGAGCTTTAGCTTCCTTTCTAGGGAGACCATCAAAGCTGGGTCTTCATCTCTGTGACCTTGTGGATATGGTTTCTTATTTTCCAATGAACATGAGGCAGCAGTGCTGAATTCTGTCTTTGTAGGTAAACTGTGGCCACGGGGGGCTAAGTGTATCCACATGTTGGCTGTGTATCCATTTGGTCATCCTCCAAATTTCGTCGTGATTCTTGGTGCTGCACTGGGAATTTAATATTTGCTTCATGGAATACAAGGAGCTCAACTGGAACACAGTGCTGGAGGGAGTTCTGTCATGTGTGGTGGGTCAGGGTCAGCAGGAGAATGCACCAACCAGGTTTCTATCTCACACAGTTTGCCCCCTTGACCATAATAACCTGATTGTTAAGATTTCCCTTAAACCTCTACTTATAAAAAGATGCCTTTACATATAAGGGTCTGCTGGATGCACCGTGTCAGCCACAAGCCATATGGAAGTCAAAGGCAGATCCACAAGGCCCCACGACAGAAGTTTTATCACAAAACTGCACATCTCTGCTGTAGGCCCACTAATCAGCAGGCTTGAACTTACTGGCATCTCTGTTCTACACCATTTTCATGAAACCCAGTCAATCAAGAAACTGTCTGATACACTCATCGTCAGCAACAGTATATCCAAAGGTTCTCCTGTGCAACCTGGTCAAGGGAATTTTAAGAATTTCATGGTATTTATCTAGCCATTATTCAAGCATGAGGTTGGAGGCACTGTGGGTTTCAATTTTTTCAGGAAACATTAAATGGTGAGGAAGCTCATTTCAATGAAACCTCTGGAAAACTCTCACAGGCAAGTCTTCCCAAGGAGTGGCCAAAAGGTCACCGAAATCCAGGACTATTGAGGTCTACAATGTGAGGTCCATGTGTGTTTTGACGCTCAAGTATGCCTGCCATGTGTTTTAGAAAAAATCATGTGATATCCAGGCTGTGATTCTCAGTGCTCTGTGGAAAGCCACCCTGGACCTAGATCTCAGTTTATAACGGGGACTCTCATGTGTGGCCTGCGAAAATCCCAACACAATTCATGGCAATACTTCTCTGAGTTCAGTTCCAGAACTCAGTCTCTAAGTCCCCTTGAACTCACACCAGAGTTCAAGACCAGTTGGACCCATTCATTTCTTCCAACCGCCACACAAATGACCAAAATTAAAACCTAAACACTCCCACAAGGCCCTCATGTTCTCCATATAGACACTCATCATAACCTCTGGATGAATTTTTCCATGAGGGGCGCAGCCCAAGACAGTGACCAAAATGAGCACCTTTGGACCTCATTTGCCTAAAGTCAGGGTGGCCTGGACACCATTCCTGTGAACCAGGAGTGATTAAAAAGACCTGCCGTTAATACTGCTCTGCTTCTCCATTTTGAGGCCTACTGAATGTCAGGTATAGATTCTTTATGTGGTTTGGAGTCATGAGAAAACCCAAGCACTTCTGCAGGGTTTTGAATAACTCATTTGACCCAAAGGATCCCTATTCTCACTTGATGGAGTCAGGAACATCACAGAAGAAGGCTAGAGACTTCATCCACAATGACTGATCTTTTTGCCATTTTGGTTTTGGATGCACACATGGGATCTTTCTTTAGATCCATCAGGTGCTGAGAATCTAAGCTGGAGCCTCACACAGGGCCAAGTGGCTGATTCAGACACCTCCCTTTCCAAAGCAATTATGCCAAGAGCCACAGGTGATCCTCATTCATTTCCATTTGATAACTGTTTTTTTCAGTCTTCACAAAGGGGTGGCCAGAGGCAAATACCTTCCTGACATTCAGGGCAACAGAACAAAATGTAAGCAAAAGGCCCAAAGCAGGGTATCTCCACTGAGAGTTTCCTAGCCACACTGATATCTGAGTTTTTTGAGATTCTCGCCATGCCAATTCCTTCAGCTATTCAGTACATGGTCATGTCACAGTGATTGGAGGTGGTACATATCATGGATAAAAAACAATGAGCATATTCTGGCTAGTGGCCAGAATTCTGGAAGAAAACAGGAACTTAGGAAGGTTGTAGGTGTTTCCCATTGGTAAGGCAAGCCGCAGTCCTTTCATAAATTGGACAAGTTGATTGCTGGGAGGCATTCTACTACACAGGACATATTCATTGATGCATTCTCTTTTCTAATGTCTACAACCACGGACACAGTGGCATACACAGAAATAGAAACACTCACCATGTCAAATGACTTATTAGAAACAGTCCATTCCAAAAGAAATAAATCACGTTTTTTCTACCTATTCTCAGAACATGAGACAAAACCACAAACTGACATCCACACACCCAGGCACCTCCTTCCCCCAAGTAGGTCTGTGACTCTTCTGAATGTCCTCTGACTGGTAGGCCATACGATGTTCCTCTGAAATGGCCTTTCCTGTCTCAGATCTGGTGTCATTCACCAACTCTGTGAAGTTGTCAGGAGGCAGTGGTGAGCCAATTCCAGTCTTGTCAGGAAAGGCCCCTCTTCAGAGCTTTCTTGGAATTTGGCCACCGTCACATGAAGAGGTACCTAGAAAGACTGATTCTATCCTTGGTAAATCCAAACAAGTGAGACCACTGGGACTTGGACGGGTAATGGCTTTGGGTGCCTGGCTTCCTGGATCCCAAATTCAGAGAATTCCATCACCAAGGAAGTAGGTGAGGTCACTTCCTTCAGTAACTGAATGAGGTCACTGACTTGGCCACCAATATGTCCTAACAGTTGCTTCCTAGGTTCTCATAAGATGGAGGCGGCCCCTACTTCTTGTGACACATTCACAAATTAGAATGGTATAGAAACCATAGGCACCTGGGAACAGCTCTCCACAAAGGCCTGGTTTGATCCGACTTCTCTACATTAAGAAGAGAGAGGCTGATTCAGAAACATCCCTTCATCCTGACTAGGTTGTTTGCCATGGAAGATGACTTTTCCTCTCTCAGGTCCTAAATAGCTGCCTAAATCTTCTCCATCGATCATTTCTGCATGGACTTTTGAGGTTCTCAGCAGGTGGAAGATCCCCTACCTTCCTGTATTGTAAGACCAACTCGGTCCCTCCTCTTCTGTAAAGTTAGATTGACGGAACATTGTATGGTTAGGGTTAATAGCATGTTCGATTTTGGTTAGGAATCATTCTGCTGGATGAATAATGGTTTGGGAACCTCTGATACTTATAAGAATATAGACGTGAAATATAAGTACGAAAAAAGAAATCTAGGTAAGATTTGAAGCCCAGAAGGGCATTTGGCGATTGATTGGCATACTAAGCTTGAATTATGTTCTGCACCGAGGTCTCAGATAAATTTATTTACAATGGCATAGGTTGCTGTACCTCAGATGACTGAATTTAGAAGAGATCATCCAGTCCAAAAGGGATAGTCCATAGGATTAGGAAGATTGTCTGTAGGATTAGGAAGAAGAGTGAGTCTAGGAGTTAGACCAAAAGTTTTTTAGCAATAGGGTTTCAGTTAGAGAGTGAATGTAAATGTCAGCACATGTGAAGAGTCAGTCACAATGATGAACTGGGGAAAATATGTAGGAAAGAGAGTAAATATGTATCAATAGAGACATTAGGAAATCAGGCAACGTATAAAGTGAGTGATAGGATTAGATATTTTCAACAGGGTTGAGGTTGAATATATAATCTTAGGAAGAAACAATTATTTAGTCACCAATAGGATTGACATTTGAGCACATTAGGGAACCTAGACATGGAGGTTTTTAGTAATCCATGCTCACTTTAAATTTAGGCTTTAGTACAATCATAAGTGTGACCTTTGCATTTTGTGTCAAGAATATTACTGTGGTAAAATATATATGTAGATCAGATGACATGAGTATTTCTTCCACCAATATGAGGAGCAATATTTTGAAAACTTATAAATTAGTATTGCGGATAAAATAGGCCTACCCTGTGTTGATGAATAAGAGATGATGCATGAATAGACCATATTGTGAATAAATTATATAACTGGTTCCAACTTTAAATAATGCATTGGAATTATATTTGAAAATATATAGTAAATCTTATATTGATGTATATACATTCATTCCAACCAGTTATACATCTAACGGTAATATTAGGGTTACGGTTTATCATGAAGAGTGTGTGAGTTTTGCTTCAAAAATGAGTATAGAATCGAAAATAATGTTTTTAGAAAGAAGTCTAGTGAAAAGACCACTAAAGAATCATAGAGGAATACATGTTTTCTGAAAGAGGAAGTGATTGATAGTGAACCACATGCCTATAAATTTGTGAATTTGTGGATGAAAGGACATATCCTATGATGTCCATAAACTGAAGAAATAGTAATGTACCAGTGTGGAATAAAAATGAACTTAAAAATACATATCATGTCCCATAGGAATCTAACTGCATTGATGTTAAACTTGGTCAGTTACTATAGAAATATTAGGATATATAAGGACCATTCACTGAAGTTAGTTTTCAGTACTAGGAAACAAATATGTATGTCAGGTGGTTGAATATTTGGGAGAATAATCTGTTGAGAGCCACAGCCAAAGGAGCCCCAGCAAACTTGCAGCTGCCAGCAAACTTCCATCTGCCGGCTGATGATTGGCTCACAGCGGCCCCAGCATCATCTAGCTGATTTGCTTGTCTGTGGTGATGCTCATTGAGATGCTCAATGAGCGGTTTCCCCGACCTTTCAGACTGCCAGCGGATGATTGGCTCACAGCGGCCCCAGCAACATCTAGCTGATTGGCTCCTCTGTGGTGATGCACATTGGGCTGGTTCCCTGCCCTTTCAGACCATGGAACTGCTCATTGGGGGACATTTTGGCTTCGCCCACGTGACCCAGCCAATCGGCCTCAAGAGGAGGAGACTTGTGTTTGAGGGAGAGGCTTGTGGGAAGCCTGTGGTGGCAGTTGGGCTCTGACGGCTTTTCCTGAGGAGCTGTTTTGTTTGGTGTCATCTTGTTGGGTTGTATTATAGTAGAAATACGGGATCAGAAATTAGTAAAAAAAAAAAAAAAAAAAAAAAAAAAAACTGAAAGAGTGTTCAGTAAATTGTTAGAGGAAGGAGGCATCTCAGTAAAATCAAGAAAAGTCAGGGCATACGTTGATACAATACAAAAATGTAGCCCATGGCTTTTTCAGGAGGAGTTGTTAAATATATCACAATGGAACCATCATGGTGAAGATTTAAAAAGAATAGGAAAGAAAAGCCCAGGGACTCTGCCAGTTGGCACATTGCTATTGTGGACGTTTGTACCTTGTTTGCTTAGTGGAAAGCCTTCAGTTCAGACAATGGTAGAGGAAGGAGAAGACATATTGATTCAAGTAAAATAGAAGGTCTCTCAAGTTAGTCAGATAGAGGAAAAAATTCAAGTAAAAGAAAAGGTCTCTCGAACTAGTCAGACAGAGGAAAAAAATCAAGTAAAAGAGAAGGCCTTTCAAGCCAGTCAGACAGAGGAAGAAAGTGTAAAACAGAAAAAGCCATCAGGGGGAAAGTTACAACAGGAGACTACTACTAACACCTTTCTATCACCAGAGGGTGTAAGTGTCCAACCAACAGCACAACCTCTACAGGAGACTGCTACTAACACCTTTCTATCACCAGAGGAAGTAAGTGTCCAACTAACAAGGCCACCTCCATATGCTGGGAGGCCCCCAACCCCCACAGTTGATAGTTGGAATCCTGAGACAAGATCTCAAATATTAACATGCCCAGTATTTGAGGCAGGAGGGCAGTGAGATTACCATGCTTTAAATTTCAAAACAGTGAAGCAGCTAACAGAGGCTGTAACAACCTATGGTCCTCAAGCACCCTTCACTGTAAGCATTATCAAATCCATTAACAACATGAACATGAAGCCAGCAGATTGGGCTAATATGTGTAAAGCTGTGCTAAATGGAGGAAATACCTGTTATGGAAGATTGCCAATGAGGAATTTTGCAAGGAGACGGCTAGGCAAAATGCAGCAGCTAGTTATCCTCAGAGAAATCTAGATATATTGTTAGGAAAGGGACCTTATGAGGATCAGCAGCAGCAATGTGCATATGATCCTGGTGTATATGCACAGATTGCTATAGATGCAATTAAGGCATGGAAGACTTTTCAAGGAAATGGAGGTTTACAAGGTCAGTTATCTAAGGTAATACAAGGAGCTAATGAACCTTATGCTGAATTTGTAGATAGGCTTATTCAAACAGCTACCAGAGTTTTTGGAAATACACAACAAGCAATGCCATTACTAAAACAACTGGCTTATGAGCAAGCGAATCGTTGGTGCAAAGATATCATTAGACCATGGAAACATGAAGATTCAAACACATATATTAAATTATGTAGAGACATTAAAGAACAAGAGCAAGTCGTGGAAGCTGCAGTAAAACAGGCTTTAGATGCCAGAGACATTAATGAACAAGGGCAAATTGTGGCAGCTGCAGTAAAACAGGCTTTAGATGCCAGGCCAAGAACATGCTACAATTGTGAAAAAACAGGACATTTTAAAAGAAATTGTCCCATAGGAGGAGGGTTTAACAAAACTAGGTATCAAAGGAGTAGAATACCAGGTATTTGTCCACGATGCCGTAGAGGGAGACTTTGGGCTAATGAATGCTGTTCTCAAACCACCATAGAGGGTACACCATTATCAAAAAATGAACAAGGACCAGGTGTTTATCCACAATATCGTGGACAAAAACATGGAGCTCCTTTGCCAAAAAATGGACAAGGGGGCTCAATTCTCCGGGGCCCAAAACCACAAATATACGCAGCACTGGAGAAACCCATCAACCACATCAGGGTAGTGCCCAGGACACATTGTCCATCAGATCCCTCATCAGAAAAACCAGAGGGAGCGCAGGGTTAGACATCTGTGACTCTGCCAGAGCAGTACTAACTGCAGAGATGGGAGTTCAATTCATTTCCACAGGGGTAAAAGGACCTCTTCCCAAAGGAACAGTAGGCTTATTATTGGGACGCAGCTCTTCTAGTCTAAAAGGACTTATGATAAGTCCTGGGGTAATTGATCTCGACTATGAAGGTGAAATAAAAATTATAGCCAGTTCTCTAAAGGGTATATTAGTAATTTCACCAGGAGATAGAATAGCACAGTTACTAATAATACCCAGCCTACGTGAAAAATTTTCCAGTCGTACTGTAGAAAGAGGTTCCAAGTGATTAGGCTCCACAGGTGTAGATTGGGCTATGCTTTCTTTAAATTTAGATTCTGGCCCCATGCTTAAACTAAATATTCAAGGGCATGAATTTAATGGGCTACTGGATACAGACGCAGACCTTAGCATCATCTCTCGTCAAGAATGGCCAAAACATTGGCCATTACAACAAGTCACTCAAACGCTTCAAGGCCTAGGAGTAGCGTATAATCCCCATAGAAGTTCAATGGTATTAGATTGGAAGGATCCTGAAGGATGTGAAGGAACTCTACAGCCATATGTATTGGATCATCTTCCCGTAAATTTATGGGGACGAGATAGTCTCCTGGACTCATTGATATTTTTTTTCGGATTCGGTATTGCCAGTCAATCGGGTTTTGCCGGCTCCTCAGTCCTGGTCTCAGTGTTGGACGTCCATTGCCTGTCTTCATTGCCTTGTCTTGTCTGTGTCATGTTTCATTGCTTTAACTGTTTGTGTATCTTTCATTATGGGACAGAGCACTTCAATGCCTCTGTCCCTGATACTTGATCACTGGACCAAAGTCCACTTAAGGGCTCAGAATCTTTGTTTTTCAGTAAAGCGCCGGATGTGGCAGACTCTCTGTGCTTCAGAATGGCCCACCTTTGGATTTGGATTACCCCTAGAAGGATCTTTCTACTTCCCACTAATTTAAAAAAGTCAGAGATATTGTCTTTCAGCCGGTGCTACATAGCCATCTGGATCAACAGCCATATATCTTAACTCGGCGGGAACTCTGCATATCTCCTCCTCCATGGGTGAAGCCTTTCCTTGTCACTGCCCCCACTCTGACTCCTTCCCCCAGGAACTCTCAAATCCTCTGATCCTCCTCCTCCTACACCCTCTGTTCTCCCTGAGTCACCAGATTTCACTCTACTGGAGTCTCCTTCCCCTCCTTATCCCCTGCCCTTGTCCCCCAAAATCCAACACCCTCTAAGTGATTCCCCTGCTGCTGACTCAGCCTCTCCTCCATTGGAGGAAGCTATGCCGGCCCAGCGCCCTCCAGATAATTCCTTTGCGGCACACACAGCACCTCTTCCCTTGGAGGAAGCTGTACCATCTAAAGGAACTCGCTGGCGGTGAATGATTGAAAACCCTGGAACTCTTGGGATGCTCCCCCTCCATCCCTATGGGCCAATGATTGACGATGGCCACGGGGAAAAAATGCAAGCCTACCAGTATTAGCCTTTCTCCTCGTCAGACCTATATAACTTAAAAAAATTATAATCCCCCTTTTTCTGAGGACCCCACCAGGCTCTCAGGTCTGGTTGAGTCATTGATGTTTTCACACCAGCCTACTTCGGATGACTGCCAAAAACTCCTAGGGATTCTCTTCATGACAGAGGAACAACAGTGAATCCTCCAGGAAGCTAGAAAAAAAATCCCTCAAACAAGATCTGCGTCTGACACAACTTCCCAAGATAATCAAAGGCGGCTTTCCCTTGAACCCACCCAACTGAGACCCCAAAATCTTTGAAGGTAGCGAGCATCTGTCCCCTTATCACCAGGCTCTAATAGTGTGTCTCCAAGCAGCCGCTAGTGACAAAGTAATTTGGCCAAGGTAAGAGAGATTATTCAAGGGCCTGATGATTCTCCCACTATGTTTCTAGAGAGAATTATGGAGGCGAGATATACTCCTTTTGATCCTCAGGAAGAGAATCAAAGGCATCTGTCACGATGGCCTTTATTGGGCAAACTGGCTTGGATATTAAAACAAAGTTACAAAGCTAGATTGATTACAAGATATGACTTTCAGAGATTTAGTCAGAGAAGCCAAGAACGTATACTATAAGAGAGAAACTGAGGAAGAGAAGGGAGCAAGGGGAGGATAAAAGAAACAAAAGGCAGACTAAGGCGTTGACTAAGGTCCTGGTCACAAAAACAAATAGGCCAGAAATTAAGAAACATTTAGACAAGAAGGGATAACATTGGCCCATGCCAGAGGCCACCCTGGCCTCAGATCAATGTGCCTACTCTAAAGAAAAAAGGACATTGGGCCAAAATTGCCCTAAAAAGCGACAGCCACACCAGCCAGCCATTCTGACTCTGGAGGATGACTAAGAAAGTCGGGGCTCAGATTCCCTCCCCAAGCTCAAGGTAACTTTTGAAGTGTTTCAAAAGTGATTATGGAAATCGAAAATGATGTGTTTGGAAAGAAGTCTCATGAAAAGATCAGTCAAGAAACATGGATGAATACATGTGTTCTGAAGCACGAAGTGAATGAAAGTCAGACAAATGCGTATGAATTTGCTAACTTGTGGATGAAATATATATCCTATGATGTGCATAAAGTGAATAAATAGTAATGTAGAAGTGTTGAATAAAATTGAACATCAAAATACACATCATGTCCCATAGTAATCTACTTGAATTGATGTTAAACAGGGTCAGTTACTGTAGAAATGTTAGGATATGTTTGCACCATTCAAAGAAGTTAGTTTTCAGTACTAGGAAACAAATATGTATTTCAGGTGGATGAATATTACTGAGAATAATCTTGTGAAAAGTTGATTAAAAATCCAAATACATCAATATGAATGAATTTAGGGAGTGCATAATAAGACACATGTTTTATATATATATATATATATATATATATATATATATATATATATATATATATATATATTAAAAATAGCAATATATATGCCAATTGAAATTCATCATGAAATATATATCATCATCATATCCGAAAATATTCATTTTAATGAATATGGATTTTTATATAAGTTTGTTCAAATAGGAAGCTCACCCATGGGTTGAATTTTCAGTTCCAACATTGTTTAGGAGGAGTGATCACTTCTCACAATTTGTATGTGCCATGTCAGCCACCTCACGAGAATGTACGTGTGACACCAGGTAGGATTCTATATGTGCATATTAAAACACATGTGCTGAATAGGCTACTGAGAAAGGAAGACAGTAATTCATATATTTGTTAACTTTAAAAACACATGTAGAACTATTTCAATTAAAAATTGACTAGATTTATAACTCCTACCCTATATATTTCAAAAGGCATGTCCAACTATACACCCTGCCTCCTCTGAAATACTTGTATTTCTATTCTGTTTGGGTTATGTTTCTCCATCATATTAGGATTAGTAGTCAGAGTCTAGTAGGGAATGGATTAGTGTCAGGGATTTAGTATTTCAAATATATGCTGCATAAAAATCTTCCCACTCTCATTCAGAACAATGCTTAGACATTACCCTCGTCCCAAGTAAGACACAATTAGAGGAGAAGAGTTAAAAATTCTGTGAATACATATCTGGAAATGAATATTCTCATGAGTTCACAACCTTGGAGGTCGTAGAGGAGTTTTCAAAAGTATGGGACAGGGTAAGCACTCCACAAACATGGAGCTCTGCTGCCCTAAAGACTTCTTGAGAAACTGCCTCTGAGGTTGGGCACTTGAAATATATGTTTTCGTAAGGAGCTTTCTTTGTACTGAGACCATCAAAGCTGGGTGTGCATCTATGCGACCTGGAGGACATGGTTTCATATTTTCCAATGAACATGAGGCAGCAGTGCTGAATTCTCTCTATGTAGGTAAACTGTGTCCACTGGGGCCTAAGTGTCTCTGCGTGTGGACTGTGAAGCCATTTGGTCATCCTCTACTTTTCCTGGTGTTTCTTGCTGCTGCACTGGGAGTTTGGTATTTGCTTATGAAGTAAAAAAAGATCACCTGGGACACAGTGCTTGAGGGAGTTCTGTCACGTGTGGTGGGTAAGGGTCTGCAAGAGAATATACCAACAATGCTTCTATTCCACAAAGCTTTTCCCCTTGACCATAGCAACATAATTCTCAACATTTCCCTGAAACCTCTCTATATAACAAGATGCCGTTACATATAAGGGTCTGGTGGTTGTACCATGTCAGTCACAAGGCATTTCGGAGCCAATGGAAGATCAACATGGCCCCACCACAGATGTTTCATCACACACCCCCCCTCCACTGCTCTAGGCCCACTACTCAGCACGCTCCAATTTACTGGCATCTCTGTTCTACACCATTTTGATGAAACCTAGTCAATCAAGATGCTGTCTGGTATACTCATGATCAGCAACCGGTTTTCCAAATTTTCTACAGTGCCACCTGGTCATGGAAATTTCAATAATTTTATTGTATTTATCTAGCCATTTTTCACGGATGAAGTTGGAGGCACTGTGGATTTCAATTCGTACAGGAACCATTAAATGATGAGAAACCTCATTTCAATGAAAGCTCTGTAGAACTGTTACAGACAAGGCTTCCCAGGGAGTGGCCAAAATGTCACATAAAATCAGACCCACTGAGGTCTACAATGTGAGGTTCATGTGTGTTTTGACTGTCACCCGTGCCTGCCAAGTCTTTCAGAAAAAAAAAATCATGTGATATCCTGGCTGAGATTCCCAGTGCTCTGTGGAAAGCCACCCTGGGCCTAGATCTCAGTTTCCAAGGGAGACTCTCATGCGTGCCCTCCTAGAATCCCAACACAATACATGGCACAAGTTCTCTGAGATCAGATCCAGAATGCACTCTCTAAGTGTAATCACACCAGAGTTCAAGCCCATGTGGACCCAGGCATCTCCTTTAACTGCCACACAATGACCACAATTAAAACCAAAACACTCCCACATGTCCCTCATCTGTTTCCATATAGATACTCATCATAACCTCTGGCTGGAGGTTTCCATGAGGGGCGCAGTCCAAGACAGTGTCCAAAATAAGCTCCCTTGCCCCTCATTTGCCTAAAGTCAGGGTGGCCTGGACATACTTCCTGTGAACCAGGAGTGATCAAATAGGCATGCCGTTAATACTGCAGCGCTTCTTCAATTTGAGGCCTACTGAGTTAGAGGTATAGATTGTTTATGTGAATTAGAGTCATGAGAAAACCCAAGCACCTCTGCAGGGCTTTGAAGAACTCAATTGACACAAAGGATCCCTATTCTCACTTGATAGAGGTCAGGAACCTCACAGAGGAAAGCGAGACTTTATCCACAATGACTGGTCTATTTGCCATTTTGTTTTTAGATGCACACATGGGATCTTTCTTTAGATCCATCTGGTGCTGAGAATCTAAGCCACAAACTCACACAGGGCCAAGATGCTAATTCAGACACATCCCTTTCCAAAGCAATTAAGCAAAGAGCCACAGGTGATGCCCATTCATTTCCATTTGAAAACTGTTTACTTCAGGCTTCACAAAGGGGTGGCCAGAGCAAGAACTTCCTGACATTCAGTTCAACAGAACAATATATAAGCAAAATGCCCAAAGCAGGGTTTTTCCACTGAGAATTTCCTGGTCACACTGATATCTGAGTTTTTTGAGATGCTCGCCATTCCCTTCAGCTATCCAGTACATGACCATGTCACAGAGCTTGGAGGTGGTACATATGTTAGACACAAAACCATGAGCCTATCCTGGAGAGTGAACAGAATTCATGAAGAAACCTGGAAATTAGGAATGTAGTAGGTTATGCCCATCTTTAAGTAAAGCCGCAATCCATTCATAAATTGGGCAGGATGAAATGGGAAGCTTTCTACTATACAGGAAACATCCATTGATGCACTCTCTTTTCTAATGTCTACAACCACGGACACCATGGGATACACAGACATAGAATCACTCGCCTTTTCAAACGACTTACAAGAAACAGTTCACTCCAAACCATACAAACCACCTTTCCTTCCTATTCTCACAACATGAGACAAAATCACAAACTCACAACCACACCCACAAAGGCACCTCCTTACCCTAAGTAGGTCTGTGACTCTATGGAGTGTCCTCTGACTGGTGGGCCACACAATGTTCCCCCGAAATGTCCTGTCCTGTCTCAAATATGGTCTCCGTGGCCAACTCTATGAAGTTGTCAGGAGCCAGCAGTGGGCCACTACCTGCTTTTTCAGGAAAGGCCCCTCTTCAGAGCTGTCCTGGCTTTTGGCCATTCTAACATCAGTAGGTACAAAGAAAGACTGACTCTGTCCTTGGTAATTCCAAACAAGTGAACCCACTGGGACTGGTACTGGGACTGGCTCTGTGTGCCTGGCTTCCAGGATCCCAAGTTCAGAGAGTTCCATCACCAAGGGAGTAAGGTGAGGTCACTTCCTTCAGGAACTGAATTAGGTCACTGCCTTGGCAACCACTTTATCCTAACAGTTGCTTCCAAGTGTCTCATTAAATGGAGGCTTCCCCTACTTCCTGTGAAACATTCACAAGTTAGAATGGTATATCAACCATAGGAACCCGGTAATAGCTCTCCACACAGGCCTGGTTTGGTCCATCTCCTCTACATTGAGAAGAGAGGTTCTGATTCAGACACATCCCGTCATCCTGACCAGGTATTTTGCCATGGAAGATTACTTTTGCTTTCTCAGGTCCTCCATAGCTGACTACATATTCTCCAGGGATCATTTCTGCATTGAACTTGTGGTTCTAAACAGGTGAAAGATCCCCTACATTCCTGTATTGTAAGACCAACTCTGTCCCTGCTCTTCATTAAATTTACATTGAGGGAACAGTGTATTGTTAGGGTTAATAAAATGTTGGATGTTAGAAATCATTCTGCTGGATGTATAATGGTACTGGGAACCTGGGATATTTTTAAAAATATAGAGGTGAAATATATAAATGAAAAAAGGTTGTCTAGGTAATTTTGAAGCCCAGAGAGGCAATGGGCCCTTCATTGGGATACTTAGCTTTGATTTATGTTGTGCACAGATATCTCAGATAAATCGATATGCAATGGCATAGGACCTTGTACCTTGGATGATTAAAATTCGAAGAGAACATCCAGTCAAAAAGGGATAGTCGGTAGGATTAGATAGATATTCGGTAGGTTAACAAAGAGTGAGTATAGGATTTGGAACAAAAGTTCTTTAGCAATAGGGTTTGGGTTAAAGTGTGAAAGTAAATATCAGCCCACTTGAAGGGTCAGTCACAATGATGAACAGGGGAAAATATGTAGGAAAGCAGATATCAATAGAGATATTACAAAATCAACAAGTGGGCCAAGGACCTGAACAGACACTTCTCAGAAGAAGACATACAATCAATTAATAAGTACATGAAAAAATTCTCACCTTCTCTAGCAGTCAGAGAAATGCAAATCAAAACCACCCTAAGATACCATCTCACTCCAGTAAGATTGGCAGCCATTAGGATGTCAAACAATAATAAGTGGTGGCAAGGATGTGGGGAAAAGGGTAGACTTGTACATTGCTGGTGGGACTGCAAAATGGTGCGGCCATTATGGAAAGCAGTATGGAGATTCCTGGAAAAGCTGGGAATGGAACCACCATTTGACCCAGCTATCGCCCTCCTTGGACTATTCCCTGAGGATCATAAAAGAGAATGCTATAGGGATACTGCCACATCAATGATCATAGCAGCACAATTCACAAAAGCCAGACTGTGGAACCAACCTAGATGCCCTTCAATAGATGAATGGATAAAAAAAATGTGGCATCTATACACAATGGAGTATTATGCAGCACTAAAAAATGACAAAATCATGGAATTTGCAGGGAAATGGATGGCATTAGAGCAGATTATGCTAAGTGAAGCTAGCCAATCCTTAAAAAACAAATGCCAAATGTCTTCTTTGATTTAAGGAGAGCAAGTAAGAACTGAACAGAGGGAAAGAGCATGAGGAAAATATTAACATTAAACTGAGACAAGTGATGGGAGGGAAAGGGAGAGAGAAGGGAAATTGCATGGAAACGGAAGGAAACCCTCATCGTTATACGAAATCACATATACAAGGTTGTGAGGGGAAAGGGGGGGGAAGGGAGAGAACGGAAGAATAACAGATGAGGTAGAGAGGAAAAATGAAAGGGGAGGGGAGGGGGGATAGTAGGGGATAGGAAAGTCAGCAGAATACAACAGTCACTAATATGGCATTATGTAAACATTGTGAATGTGTAACTGATGTGATTCTGCAATCTGTATTTGGGGTAAAAATGGAAATGCATAACTCACTTGAATCAAATTTATGAAAGATGAAAAAAATAAAAATTTTAAAAAGTACTAAATTGGCTCATCCTAACATTAAAAAAAGAGATATTACAAAATCAGGCAAAGTATAAAGTGAGTGATATGATTAGATATTTTCAACAGGGTTGATTTTGAATATATAATCTTAGGAAGAAACAAATATGTAGTCACCAATAGGATTGATATTTGAGAGCATTAGGCAACCTGAACATGGAAGTAATCCATGTTCACTTTCCATTTAGGCTTTAGTACAATAATAAGTGTGAACTTTGCATTTTGTGTCCAGAATATTACTGTGATAAAATGTATATGTAGATTAGGTGACATCAGTATTTCTTTCACCATTTCTGTGAGTAATATTTTGAAGACATATACATAAGTATTGGTTGTACAAAAAGCTGTACCCTGTGTCTATGTATATACAGATAATTCATGAATAGACCATACTGTGAATAAATAGTATAGCTGGTTCCACTTTAAATAATGGATTGAATTCATATTCACAAAGGAGTGGTCTGAGGCAAAAACCTTCCTGAAATTCAGGGCAACAGAACAATAGGTAAACAAAACGCACAAAGCAGGGTTTCTCCACTGAGACTTTCCTGGTCACACTGATATCTGAGTTTTCCTAGATGCTCGCCTTTCCCTTCAGCTATCCAGTACATAGCCATATCACATAGCTTTGAGGTAGTACATATCTTGGTCACAAAACAATGAGGCAATTTTGGAGAGTGTCCAGAATTCAGGATGTAAACAGAAACTTTGGAAGATAGCAGGTTTTGCCCTTCAATAAGGAAAGCCGCAGTCCATTAATAAATTGGGCAGGATGAATGTTGCGAAGCTTTCTCCTAGACAGGACACATCCATTGATGCATTTTCTTTTCTAATGTCTACAACCACGGACAGAGTGGGATACACAGATATAGAAGCACTCGCCTTGTCAAAGGACTTACTAGAAACAGTCCACGCCAATTCAAACAAACAGCCTTTCTTACATCTTCTCAGAACCTGAGAAAAAAACCAGACACACACCTACACCCACAAAGGCACCTCCTTTGTGGAGTGTCCTCTGAATGGTGGGCCATACTATATTCGCCAAAAATGGCCTGTTGTATCTCAAATCTGGTCTCCTTGGCCAACTCTGTGCAGTTGTCAGGAGCCAGCGGTGAACCAATACCTGCTTTCTCAGGAAAGGCCTTTCTTCAGAGCTTTCCTGGCATTTGGCCATCCTCACATCTGTTGGTACTAAGAAAGACTGACTCTGTCCTTGGTAAATTGAAACAAGTGAGACCACAGGGACTGGGACTGCAACTGGCTCTGGGTGCCTCTCTTCCTGGATCCCAAGTTCAGAGAGTTCCATCACCAAGGAAGTGCAGTGAGGTTACTTCCTTCAGGAACTGAATGAGGTCACTGCCTTGGCAACCTCTTTGTCCTAACAGTTACTTCTAAGGGTCCCATGAGATGGAGTCTGTCCCTACTTTCTGTCACACTTTCACAAGTTAGAATGGTATATCAACCATTGGCACCTGGGAAGAGCTCTCCACACAGGCCTGATTTGGTCCATCTTCTCTACATTTAGAAGATAGAGGTTGATTCAGACACATCCATTCATCATGATCAGGTTGTTTACCATAAAAGATGACTTTTCCTCTATCAGATCCTTCATAGCTGCCTACATCTTCTCCAGGGATCATTTCTGCATGGACCTTTGATGTTCTCAGAAGGTGGAAGATCCCCTACATTCCTGTATTGTAAGACTAACTCTGTCCCTCCTCTTTTGTAAAGTTAGATTGAGGGAAGAGTGTATGTTTAGGGTTAATAACATGTTTGATTTGGGTTAGGAATCTCTCTTCCCCATGAATAATGGTATTGGGAACCTGTGATATTTACAAGAATATATAGGTGAAATGTAAGTATGAAAACAGAAATCTAGGTAAGATTCGAAGTCAGAAGGGCATTGGGTCCTTGAGTGGGATTCTTAGGTTTGAATTATGTTCTGCATATATGTCTCCGATAAATTGAAATACAATGGTTTAGGACCTTATACCTTGGATGATTAATTGTCGAAGAGAACATCGAGTCAAAAAGCAATAATCAGTAAGATTAGGAAGATAGTCAGTAGGTTTAGAAATAAAAGTGAGTATAGGATTTAGACCAAAATTTCTTTAGCAATAGGGTCTCGGGTAGACATTGAATGTAAATGTCAGCATATGTGAAGTGTCAGACACAATGATGAACTGCGGAATATATGTAGGAAAGCAGATATCAATAGAGATATAAGGAAATCAGGCAAAGTATAAACTGAGTGATAGAATTAGACATTTTCAACAGCCTTGAAGTTGAATATATAATCTTAGAAAGAAACAAATATGTAGTCACCAATAGGATTTACATTTGAGAGCATTAGGCAACCTGGACATGGTTGTTTTTAGTAATTCATGCTCACTTTCCATTTAGGCTTTGATACAATCATGAGTGTGACCTTTGTTTTTTGTGTCCAGAATATTAGTGTGATAAAAAAAGAAATATATATATATATATATATATATATATATATATACACACACACACACACACACACATATATAGATAGATAAGGTGACATGAATATTTCTTCTACCATTTCTGGGAGCAATGTTTTGAAGAGGTATAAATTAGTATTGGGGGAACAAAGAGGTGTACACTGTGTCTATGAATATAGAGATAATGCATTAATAGACCATACTGTGAATAAATAACATACCTGGTTCCAACTTTAATAATGGATTGAATTGAAATGTGAAAATGTACAGGAAATCTTATATTGATATACACACATTTATTCCAACCACTTATACATCTAATGGTAATATTAATGTTATGGTTTATCTTGAAGAGTGTGTGGGTTTAGCTTCAAAATTGATTATGGAAATCGAAAATAATGTGTTTGGAAAGAAGTCTCATGAAAAGACCAGTCAAGTAACATGGAGGAATACATGTGTTCTGAAGCAGAAAGTGATTAAAAGTGAAACAAATTCCTATAATTTTGTGAACTTGTGAATGAAATATATATCCTATGATGTGCAAAAACTGAACAAATAGTAATGTACCAGTGTTGAATTAAAATGAACGTCAAAATAGACATCATGTCCCCTAGGAATCTATTTGCATTGATGTTAAACTGGGTCAGTTACTGCAGAAATATTAGGATTTGTAAGCACCATTGATTGAAGTTAGTTTTCAGCACTGGGAAACAAATATGTATTTCAGGTAGATGATTATTTCTGAGAATAATCTTGTGAAATGTTGATTATAAATCCACATACATGAACATGAATGAATTTATGGAGTGTATATAAGACACATATATTTCATATTTTATAAAATCTGTAGAGTGTATATATATATATATATATATATATATATATATATATATACAAAAAAAAACACAAAAATTCATTAAAAAGTATCAATATATATATATGCCAATCGTAATTCATCATGTAATACATATCATCCACAGAAGCAAAAATATTTATTTTACTAAACATGGGTTTATGTATAATATTGTTCTAATAGGAAGCTCACCCATAGTTTGAATTTTCAGTTCCAACAGCGTTTAGGAGCACTGATCTCTTCTTACAATTTGTTTCTGCCAAGTCAGCCAACTCATAAAAATATATGTGTGATACCAAGTAGGAATCTATATGTGCATATAAAAAGTACAAGTGCTGAGTAGGCTACAGAGAAAGGGAGACAGGAATTCACATATTTGTTAACTTTAAAAACGCATGGAGAGAGCTGCGGATGTGGCTCAAGTGGTAGCGTGCTCGCCTGGCATGCGTGCGGCATGGGTTCGATTCTCAGCACCACGTGAAAACAAAGATGTTGTGTCCGCCGATAACTAAAAAATAAATATTATAGAATTCTCTCTCTCCTCTCTCACTATCTCTTTAAAAAAAACACATGGAGGACTATTTCAATTAAAAATTGAGTAGATTTATAAAACCGACCCTTTATCATGCAAGAGGGAAGTCCAACTATACACCATGCTTCCTCTGAACTGCTTGTATTTTCATTCTTTTGGGGTATTTTTCTCCATCATATTAGGATTAGTAGTCAGAGTCTAGTACGGTATGAGTTAGTGTCAGGGATTCAGTATTTCGAATGGAAAATTGGAAAATGGATCAATGTGTATGCAAATGTGTACTACAAAAAAATTTTCCCACTCTCATTCAGAACAATGCCTTGACATTACCTTCACCCCAAGTAAGACACAATTAGAGGAGAAGAGTTAGAAAATCTTTGAATACATATCTGAAATTGAAAATGCTTAGGGTTCACAACCTTGGAGATTGTAGAGGAGTTTCCAAAAGTAAGGGACAGTGTAAAAACTCTACAAACATGGAGATTTGCCTGCCTAAAGACGTCTGGAGAAACTGCCTTTAGGTTGGGCACTTGAAATATATGTTGCTGTCAGGAGCTTTAGCTTCCTTTCTAGTGAGACCATCAAAGCTGGGTCTTCATCTCTGTGATCTGGAGGACATGGTTTATAATTTTCCAATAAACATGAAGCAGCAGTGCTGAATTCTTGCTTTGTAGGTAATCTGTGGCCACTGGGGGCTAAGTGTCTCCCCATGTGGACTGCGAAGCCATTTCATCATCCTCCACTTTTCATAATGTTTCTTCCTGCTGCACTCGGAGTTTGGTATTTGCTTCACGAAATACAAGGAGTTCAACTGGGACACAGAGCTGCAGCGAGTTCTGTCACGTGTGGTGGATCAGGGTCTGCAGGAGAATGCACCAACAGGGCTTGTATACCACATAGGATGCCCCCTTGACCATAGCAACCTGATTCTGAACATTGCCCTGAAACCTCTCCATATAACAAGTTGCCTTTACATATAAGGGTCTGCTCGCTGCACCATGTCAGTCACAAGCCATTTGGAAGCCAATGGCAGATCCACATGGCCCCACCTCAGATGTTTTATCACACATTTGCTCACTACTGCTCTAGGCCCACTACTCAGCAGGATCCAAATTACTGAGATCTCTGTTTTACACCATTTTCATCAAAACCAGTCAATCAAGGCACTGTCTGGTACACTCGTGATCAGCAACAGGACATCCAAAGGTTCTTCATTGCCACCTGGTCATTGGAATTTCAAAAATTTCATGGTATTTATCTAGCAAATTTTCAATTATGAAGTTGGAAGCACTATGGCTTTCAAATCATTCAGGAATCATTCAATGGTGAGGAAGCTCATTTCAATGAAAGCTTTGGAGAACTCTCACAGGCAAGGCTTCCCAAAGAGTGGCCTAAAGGTCACATGAATCCAGGCCCATCGAGGTCTACAATTGAGGTCCATGTGTGTTTTGACTAGCAAATATGGCTTCCAAGTCTTTCAGAATAAAATAATGTGATATCCTGGCTGAGATTCCCAGTGCTCTGTGGAAAGCCACCCTAGGACTAGATCTCAGTTTCCAACGGAGACTCTCATGCGTGGCCTCCTAAATTCCCAACACAATTCATGGCAATACTTCTTTGATGATTGATCCAGAACTCAGTGTTTAAGGGGAATGACACCAGAGTTCAAGCCCAGGTGGATCCAGTCATCTCTTCCAACTGCCACATGAATGACTACAATTAAAACCAAAACATTCCCACATGGTCCTTACCTTCTTCCATATAGACACTCATCATTACCTCTGGCTAGAGTTTTTCATGTGGGACGCATCCCAAGAGAGTGTCCAAAATAATCTTCCTTGCCCCTCATTTGCCTAAAGTCAGGGTGGCATCGTCACCCTTCCTGTGAACCTGGAGTGATCCAATAGGCCTGCCATGAATACTGCTCTGCTTCTTCAATTTGAGTCCTACTGACTCTCAGGGATAGATTCTTTAAGTGATTTGGAGTCACAAGAAAACACAAGCACCTCTGCAGTTCTTCAAAGAACTCATTTGACTTAAAGGATCCCTATTCTCACTTGACAGAGGTCAGAATCCTAACAGAGGAAGGCAAGAGACTGATCAACAATGACAGATTTTTGGCCATTTTGGTTTTGATTGCACACATGGGATCTATCCTTAGATCCATCATGTGCTGAGAATCTAAGCCACAACCTCATACAGGGCGAAGAGGCTGATTTAGACACATCCTTTTACAAGCAATTAAGCAAAGAACCACAGGTGATGCCCATTCATTTCCATTTGAAAATTGTTTTCTTCAGGCTTCACAAAGGGCTGGCCTGAGGCAAAGACCTTCCCGACTTTCAGGACAACAGAACCATAGGTAAGCAAATGAACCAAAGCAGGATTTCTCCACTGAAAATTTACTGGTCACACTGATATCTGAGTTTTCTAAGATGTTCCCATTCTCTACAGCTATCAAGTATATAGACATGTCTCAGAGCTTGGAGGTGGTACATATCTTGGAAACAAAACCATGAGCCTATTCTGGAGAGTGGCCAGAATTCAGGAAGAAAACAGGAACTTAGGAATTTAGTAGGTGTTGCCCATCCATAAGGCAAAACACAGTCCATTCTTTAATTAGGCAGGATGAATGCTGGGAAGTTTTCTACTAGACAGGACACATCCTTTGATGCCTTCTCTTTTCTAATGTCTACAACCACGGACACAGTGGGATACTCAGACATAGAAACACTAGCCTTGTCAAACGACTTACTAGAAACAGGCCACTCCAACCCAAACAAACAGCCTTTCCTACCTATTCTCAGAACATGAGAGAAAACCACAAACTCACTCCACACCCACAAAGGCACCTCCTTAACCCAAGTAGGTCTGTGACTATCCGGAGTGTCCTCTAACTGGTGGGCCATACTATGTTCCCCTGAAATGGCCTGCCCTTTCTCAGATCTGGTCTCCTTTGCCAACTCTGTGAAGTTGTCAGGAGCCAGTGGTGAACCAATACCTGCTTTCTCAGGAAAGGCCCCTCTTCAGAGATCTTCTGCCATTTGACAATGCTCATATCAGTCAGTACCAAGGAAGACTGACTCTGTCCTTGGTAAATCCAAACAAGTGAGACCACTGGGACTGGGACTGGGACTGGCTCTGGGTGCCTGGCTTCCTGCATCACAATTTCAGATTTTTTGATGACCAAGGAAGAGAGGTGAGGTCACTTCCTTCAGGAACTGAATGAGGTCACTACATTGGCCACCACTTTGTCCTAACAGTTGCTTCGAAAGGTCCCATGAAATGGAGGCTGCCCCTACATCCTTTGACACTTTCACAAGTTAGAATGGTATATCAACCATAGGCACCTGGAAACAGCTCTCCACACAGGCATGGTTTGATCAGTTCTCTACATTAAGAAAGGAGAGGCTGATTCAAACACATCTCTTCATACTGACCCGGTTGTTTGCCATGGAATATGACTTTTTCCCTCTTAGGTCCTTCATAGCTGCCTGCAACTTCTTAAGGGTATAATTTCTGCATGGTCCTTTTATGTTCTCAGCAGGTGGAAGAGCCCCTACATTACTGTATTGTAAGACAAACTCTGTCTCGGCTCTTCTGTAAAGTTAGTTTGAGGGAACAATGTATGGTTAGGCTTAATAACATGTTTGATTTGAATTAGGAATCATTCTGCTTAATGAATAATGGTATTGGGAACTTGCGATATTTACAAGAATATATTGGTGAAATATAAGTTTGAAAACAGAAATCTAGATAAGATTTGAATCCAGGAAGGGCATTGGGCTGTTGATTGGGATACTTAGCTTTGAATTATGTTCTGCAAAGATGTCTCAGATAAATCAATATACAATGGCATAGGACCTTGTACCTTGGATGATTGATTGTCGAAGTGATCATCCAGTCAAAAAGGGATAGTCTTTAGGATTAGGAAGATAGTCGGTATGTTAGAAAAAAGAGTAATATAGGATTTGGACCAAAAGTTCTTTAGCAATAGGGTTTCGGATAGAGAGTGAATGTAAATGTCAGCACATGTGAAGAGTCAGTCACAATGATGAACTGGGGAAAATATGTAGGAAAGCAGATATCAATAGACATTAGGAAATCAGACAAAATATAAAGTGACTGATAGGATTAGTCATTTTCAAGAGGGTTGAGGTTGAATATATTATCTTAAGAAGAAACAAATATGTAGTCACCAATAGGATTGATTTGAGAGCATTAGGCAACCTGGACATGGATGTGTTTAGTAATCCATGCTCACTTTCCATTAGGCTTTGGTGAAAGGTTAATAAAATAGGTACTTGTTACTTACTGTTTTTCTGTATGCTTAACAAAACACTGTTGAAGTCTTGAGGACTGTTTGCTAATCTTGTTTCCAGAATGTGCTGTCCCCAACTGCCAAACTGCAAATGTATACCCTCACCCGTTTGCACGCAAACCACCCACTTGCCCTGACCAATCAATAAACTTCCCTCCCTGCCCTCTCCAAGGAAAGCATATAAGCTCTGCTTAAGCTGTTCTCATTGCTCTCTGCTCTATTCAAGTGAGCTCTGAGCCCCAGAATGCTGGACCCATAATAAACCATTTACTGTTGAAGGAGACATTCTCTTGGTGGTCGCTTCCTCCGATGCTTGCCCGACCTTTACATCTGGAGGCACCAGCAAGATCCGACAGCGGCGGATGAAAGATCCCCAAGGGGCTCCTTTCAGGGTAAGTAAGGCAACTCTTTTTGGTTTTAGGATTCAGGTTAGGGCTTGGCAAAATGGCTATGGGTGATGAGCGTGAGCTCTCTCTGACAGAGGCTGACATACGTGTCACAGAGCCACAGGCCACGTCCCTGGGGGATGCCCCAGAGGACTCAGGAAATCGAGGAACAATAGTCTCCTTGACTCAGTGATATTTTGCTTCGGATTCGGTATTGCCAGCCCATCAGGTTTTGCGGGCTACTCAGGCCTGGCCTCAGTATTGGACGTCCAATGCCTGACTTTATTGTCTTGTCTTGTCAGTGTAGTGTGTCTTTGCTTTCACTGTTGGTGTATCTCTCATTTTGGGACAGAGAACTTCAACACCTCTCTTCCTGACCCTTGATCACTGGAACAAAGTCCGCTTAAGGGCCCAGAATCTTTCTTTTTCAGTAAATCGCTGGACCTGGCAGACCCTCTGTGCCTCAGAATGACCCACCTTTGGAGTTGGATAGCCCCTAGAAACATCTACGTCCCACTAATTCGAAAAGTCAGAGATTTTGTATTTCAACCGGGGCCACATGGACATCCAGATCAACAGCCATATATCTCAACTTTGGAGGACCTCTGCAAATCTCCTCCTCCATGGGTGAAGCTTTTCCTTGTCTCTGCCCCCGCTCCTACTCCTTCCACCATGATTCTATCTCTCAAACCCTCTGCTCCTCCTCCTCCACCCTCTCTTCTCCCTGAGTCTCAAGACTCTACTGGACTCTCCTCGCCTTCTTATCCGCTGCCCTCGTCCACCAACCCCCAACAACCTCTAAGTGATTCCCCTGCTGCTGACTCAGCCTCTCCGCCACTGGAGGAAGCTAGGCCAGCCCAGCGCCCACCAAATGACTCCCCCTTGTCACACACACAGCCCCTCCTTCCCTGGAGGAAGCTGGCCTGGCAAAAAGAACTCAAAGAACTCCCTGGCGTTTTCAAACCTGCCTACTTGGGATGACTGCCAACAAATCCTAGGGATTCTCTTCATGACAGAGGAATGAGAGAGAAACTTCCTGGAAGCTAGAAAAAAAAATAGCCTCGGACCAGATGGGTGACCAACACAACTTCCCAACATAATCAAAGCCGGCTTCCCCTTGAACTTACCCAACTGGGACCCCGACACCTTTGAAGGTAGGGAGCATCTGTCCACTTATTGCCGGGCCCTAATAGTGGGTTTCCAACCGGCCGCTAGGCAACCAAATAATTTGGCCAAGGTAAGAGAGATTATTCAAGGGCCTGATGAACATCCCTCTATGTTTCTAGAGAGAATTATGGAGGCATATAGGAGATATACTCCTTTCGATCTTCAGGCAGAGGATCAAAAGGCATATGCCATGATGGCCTTCATTGGGCAAGCTGATCTGGATATTAAAAGAAAGTTACAATACTTAGATGGATTACAAGATATGACTTTGAGAGATTTAGTCAGAGTAGCCGAGAAAGTATCCTATAAGAGAGAAACAGAGAGAACGAAAGGGAGCAAAGGGAGGATGAGAGATGAAAAAGACAGATTAAGGTATTAACTAATGTCCTGGTCACAACAATAAATAGGCCAGAAATTAAGAAACAGGGAGACAAGAAGTGATACCTGGGTCCCCTCCAGAAGCCACCGTTGGCCTCAGATCAATGTGCCTACTGTAAAGAAAAAGGACACTGAGCCAAAGAGTGCCCTAGAAAGAGAAAGCCACGCCAGACAGCCTTTCTGACTCTGGAGGTTGACTAAGAATGTCGGGGCTCAGATCCCTTCCCCGAGCTCAGGGTAACTTTTGAAGTGAAGGGGACCCCATAAACTTTGAAGTGGATACAGCAGCAGTATACTCAGCCCTTAAGGCCCCACTGGGCCCTCTATCAAATAAAAGATCTCTAGTTCAAAGGGCTAACAGCAGTAAATATCAGACTTAGACAACTAAGAGGACCATGGACATGGGGAAAGACAAAATCCAACATTCCTTCCTAGTAATCCCAGAATGCCTGGCCCCATTGATGGGCAGAGATCTGCTCAGTAAGCTCCGGGCCAAAACAACTTTTAACCCCGAAGGCCCCAAAATGAAATTTCTAAATCCTTCATTAAAAACTCCTATAGTCATGGCTTTATAAATGTCAGTCGAAGATGAACATCCACTTTTCACACACCCCAAGACTGATCAAACAGGCAAGCTACCCCAGAAATGGATAACAGATTACCCAGATGCCTGGGCAAAATTGTTGGGTTAGGCCTAGCCATGAAACAACCTCCAAGAACAGTGGAGTTAAAAACCTCAGCCTCCCCAATCAATGTCAAACAACATCCTCTGAGCAAAAAAGGTAAAGATGGGATAAAGCCCCATATTCAGAAATATCTGGCCTTAGGGTCCTAAGGCCCTGTCAATCGGCCTGGAACACTCCCCTGCTACCGGTAAAAAATCCAGGAACTGGGGACTATCCCCCATACAAGACCTAAGAGAGATCAACAACAGAGTGCAGGAAATTCACCCCATGGTAAATAATTCATACAATCTGCTTATCACTCTGAACCCTGAGTAGAAATGGTATGGACATAAAGATGCTATCTATTGCATGCCTCTGCATAAAGACAGTCAGTTGCTGTTTGCTTTTGAGTGGGTAGACCCAGAAACCGAAACGTATGGTAAACTAACATGGACTAGACTCCCACAGGGGTTCAAAAACTCCCCCACTCTCTTTGATGAAGCCCTCCACAGAGATGTCAACAACTTCAGACCTATGCACCCTGAAGTCACCCAGCTTCAATACGTGGATGACCTGCTACTGCAGCCAACACCAAGGAAAACTGTGAGTCTGGGAACCAAGCACTATTATATAAGCTTGCTCAACTCGGGTATAGAGCTTCTTCCAAAAAACCCCAAATTTGCCAGCAAGAAGTAGTCTTCCTGGGCTATTCCCTTAGGGGTGGTAAACGATGGCTCACTGAGCACAGAAAACAAACGGTTGTGCAGATACACCCCCCCCCAGCAGCAGACAACACAGAGAGTTTCTTGGGACTACTGGGTTTTGCAGGTTATGGATTCCTGTGTTTGCGTCCTTAACTTCTCCTTTATACCCGCTGTTAAAGGGAGATGCCCAATTCCAATGGACCCCTGAGCACCAGCAAGCTTTTGATAACATCTAACAACACTGGCACTGAACTCCTCAAGTTCACTGAGCCAAGCCTGCAATTTCAGAAATCCCTACACTACGTTAAAAATGTACATCAATTCACACACCTTGGTTCAAAGAAACTGCAGGCATTCCTGAAGGATCAAGAACAGAGTTTTCCACTAACCGACTCACAGCGAAAGGACATAACTGAACGGGTAACAAAACCCTGTCCGTTCTGTCAATAGGTTAATGCTTACCCTTCCAAGCTTCCTGCAAAATAGCACCTATGAACAACCAGACCAGGACAATTCTGGGAAGTGGACTTTACTGAAATAAAGCCAGCGAGGTATGGACTTCAATATCTCCTAGTGTTTGTAGATATATTTTCAGGATGGATTGAAGCCTTCCACACAAAAAAAGGCACAAATGGTGGTAAAAAATCCTGAAAGATATTTTTCCATGATACGGCCTACCTAAGGGTATATTGTCTGATAATGGACCGGCGTCCATGGCCCAGGTAAGTAAGGTGTTAGCCAGGACCCTGGGAATAAATTGGAAGTTACATTGTGCTTATAGACCCCAGAGCTCAGGACAGGTTAAAAAAAATTAATAGAACCATTAAAGAGACCTTAACGAAATTAAGCTTAGAGAGGGCATCAAAGGTTGGACTATGCTCCTGCCTTATGCACTGTTTCATGCAAGAAATACTCCCTCTGTTTCTTTGAGTAACCTCACCTCCTATGAAATTCTCTATGGGGCCCCTCCTCCAGTAAGGACCTAACCCCAACTCTAAGACCTACCGATCCCTTCCACACCCCCTTGCTTGACAAACTTAAAGCTCTTGAAAGAACTCAGCGATACCTGTCAAACCAGCTGGCCACTGCCTACCAACCTGGTGAAGAGGAGACTCCACATCGATATCAAATAAGAGACTTCGTCTACATAAGATGACTTCAGGTGTCATCCCTGGAACCCCGATGGACAGGACCATACCAGGTGCTACTTATAAAACCTACAGTGGTAAAGGTAGATGGAATCACTTCCTGGATCCTAATTCTCATCTCAAGCCTGCGCCCTGTCCAGACTCTGGCTTGAAAGTGGAAAAGACTGGTAACCCTTTCAAATTGCATATTGTCCATGTGGATAAGGCTATAGACTCTCCCCTTGGCCACCACTAGTCCTAACCATCATCAGCCCATTCAGCAGCGATGGCTGATCACAAATCCTATTAGACAAGAAGTATGGTCTGTCTTGCATACAGCCCCCTTAGGGACCTGGTGGCCATCTCTCCACCCAGATATTTGTCAGCTGAGTATACGTCTTTCCAATTGGGATATCTCTGATGAAGAGGATCCCATTAAAATTTCATTAAATTTCTTCCGTACCATAGATAATGGAAACAAACATTATGGATGTAGGGACATGCAAGTCTGATGCAGGTTGGCTAGCCTAGATTACTATGTTTGCCCGGTGGACTATCAAAGCCACAAACAACCACGGCTGTGTGGGGGAAAAGCCGTCTTCTTCCGTAAGTCATGGGGATGTGAGCATACAGGGGCTGCCTGGTGGAACCCAAACTCCTCATCAAATTCAGTTCACAGCATTGGCCATATTACCAATTAGACAACCAAAACCGATGGCCCGCAGAGGGGTGTCTAGATCCTCAAATTCTGTGTGACTTTTTAAACTTCGGCAAGTGCTCAAAAGGATGGAAGAAAATTCCCCTATGTGTATGCCTTTTCCCTCCTTTGCTCACATCATGAACTATGTTTCTCCAATAGATCCTTCTGCTCCAGACTCTCTGCTGTCACTCTCACATCAACAACCTGATTTCTCCCCTCCAATTACTAGATCAAAAACCCAAACCTCCGCTGGTTCTCAGACCATTGCCCCCTTGCTGAGGTAGCAGGTACTGAGGTACCCTTCCACCCACTCACTCCTCTCTTCTCCTGTCAGTGCCCACACCGGGTCCCACCAGGTCCTCTTACCAGCTAACCCAAAGCTCAAACCAGCTGAGGAGTGCCCTCAGACGCCTATCCAAGTTGTAATGAAAATGGCCTTTAAAGTTGCTTTGTCATCACTAAAAACAGGTTACTAAGAATTTAATGTCCCTCACAGGCTTTTTGGGATACTCACTCCTGTCTTCCCATCTGCTCTACCTGTTCTACTGCTCACGTTTTGTTGCCAGGAAAATTCCAAACCCTTTTCCCATTATTCTTTTATATCTCTTTTTCCTCATTCTCAGAACCACAGAACTGCTCTCACCCCCAGCCTTCCCCGTCTTCCCCTCTGTACCAGGCCCACAGAAAAATCTGAAATGGCCTTCTCCAGAAGTCTTCATCGTGGCTGACTTTAGGACTTTCAGCAACAAAGTCCCTATAAAAGAGTTCAGTGTACATAAACTTCCTCTTTTCGTGTTGCTCTGTTATACTTGGCCACTGGCTGGAAAAATCAGCACTTCTAAGCTAGACACCCCCTTACTAGTTTTTCACAAAATATGTGAACAAGGCCTCTGGCCTTGAGCTCAGGCTTCCAGAGATGGCTATATTTCCAAGATAAAGAAGTTACCAACTGGGCTCCATGGTAACAGCTGGCAGGGAGAAAATAAAAGAGAAGAAAAAAGCTCTCCCCCTCCCAGATGTCCTTAAAAAGTTATCTTTCCCAGAGAAGAGGAAAATAAAAACAGAACCAAAAACTGCTTTTTGTGAACTTCTGCAGACTGTAAATTTCTGAGTCTTTTCTCTTACATGTTGGGTACAAAATTCTGAAACTACCTAAACTTGGGATTCAGGGGATTAATTGATTACAATAGAAGCAATGCCCTCTATATCCGGTTGCAACCAAATAGGACTGTTTCCCTGTCTTTGGTGCTATCTTAGGTGCCTTGCCTTGTCCATACCTACAACAGTATAATTCTATATACTTAAACATTGTTTATTCATAGAATTATCAACAGATGTGATTAATTATGTAATGGTGCAGATGTTTCCCCGAGTGCTCTATCATGAGGCAGGATCATTTAAATTTCAAATAGGGGGGCATACAACCCGGTTCTGCTGGCAACCTGTATCTTGCACTTTAGCCATCCTATGAGGAATAGTAGTTGCTGCAGAGGTGGGCACAGGTACCACTGCCCTAATCCATGGGACACAACAAATGACCCAATTAGAAGCAGCAATACACCAAAACTTAAAGATATTAAAAAACCACCATCACAGCTTTACAAGAATCTTTAACCTCTCTCTCTGAAGTTGTTTTACAGAACAGGCGAGGGTTCGACCTCCTCTTCATGAGAGAAGGGGCCTTTGTCCTGCATTGAGGGAAGAATGTTGTTATTATGCCTACCATACTGGAGTTGTAAAAGAATCTATGATTAAATTAAGAAGAAGCATTGAAGAGCATCAACAAGAGAGAGAGGGCCAAAAATGGTGGTTTGAGTCTTGGTTCACAGAGTTCCCCTGGTTAACTACGCTTTTATCAGCCCTGGCCGGTCCCTTAATAATCCTCACATTATTGCTAACTGTAGGACCCTGTTTGCTCAACCGTGTAATTTCCTTTCTCCAAGCTCAAATTGGACAAGTTAAACTTATGGTAATCAGAAATCAATATACCACACTAGCAGACATAAAATGTGACATCCCCAATGATCACTATTATGATTTAATGTAACCAAAAGAAAGTGGGGAATGAAAGGTAAATAAAATAGGTAATTGTCACTTCCAGTTTTACGGTATGCTTAACAAAACACTGTTGATATCTTGAGAACTGTTTGCTAATCTTGTTCCCTGAATGTGCTGTACCAACTGCAAAACTGCAGAATGTACTCCCTCACCCATTTGCACGCAAACTACCCACTCGCCCTGACCCATCAATAATCTTCCCTCCCTGCCCTCTCCAAGGAAAGTATATAAGCTCTGCTTAAGCTGTTCTCAGGGCTCTCTCCTCTATTCAAGGGAGCTCTGAGCCCCAGCATGCTGGACCCCCATAAACTTTTGGCTGTTGCATTAGACAGTCCCTGGTAGTCTCTTCCTCCGATGCTCGCCTGACATTTACATTGGTAAAATAATAAGTGTGACCATTGCTTCTGTGTCCAAATGTACAAATTAATATTGGGGGTACAGATAGGTGTACCCTGTGATATGAATATAGAGATAATGCATGAATAGGCAATACTGTGAATAAATAATAAAATGGGTTCCAAATTTAATAATGGATTCAATTGAGATCTGAAAATATACAGGAAATCTTATATTGATACACATACATTCATTCCAACCAGTTATACATCTAAACGTTATATTAGGATTATGGTTTGTCATGAAAAGTGTGTGAGTTTTGCTTCAAAACTGATTATGAAAGTTGAAAATAATGTGTTTGGAAAGAAGTCTCATGAAAAGACCAGACAAGAAACCTGGAGGAATCCATGTGTTCTGAAGCAGGAAGTTATTGAAAGTGAAACAAATGCCTATAAGTTTGCTAATTTGTGGATGAAATATATATCCTATGGTGTGCATAAATTGAAGAAATAATAATGTACCAGTGTTGAATAAAAATGAACGTCCAAATACACATCATGTCCCATTGTAATCTACTTGCATTGATGTTAAACTGGGTCAGTTACTGTACAAATATTAGTATTTGTATGCAACATTAACTGAAGTTAGTTTTCAGTACTGGAAACAAATATGTATTTCATGTGGATGAATATTTCTGAGAATAATCTTGTGAATACTTGATTATAAATCCATATACATGAACATGAATGAGTTTAGGGAGTGTATATAAGACACATATATTTCATATTTTGAAAAATCTGGAGAATATATATATATATATATATATATATATATATATATATATATATATATATATATACAAAAAACACGCTCAGAGACATTAAATTACCAATATATATGCCAATCGAAATTTATCATGAAATATATATCATCAACAGATGCAAAAATATTTCTTTTACTGAACATGGATTTATGTTTAATGTTGTTCAACTAGGAAGCTCACCCATAGGTTGAATTTTAAGATCCAACAGGGTTTAGGAGGAGTGATTTCTTCTCATAATTTGTATCTGCCAAGTCAGCCACCTCACAAGAATGTACATGTGATACCAGGTAGGATTCTATATGTGCATATAAAATTACATGTTCTGAATAGGCTACAGAGAAAGGGAGACAGGAATTTATATATTTATTAACTTTAAAAACACAAGGAGAACTATTTCAATTAAAAATTAACTAGATTTATAACACCTACCCTTCATAATGCAAATGGCAAGTCCAACTATACACCATGCCTTTTTTGAACTGCTTGTATTTCTATTCTGTTTGGGTTAGTTTTCTCCATCATATTAGGATTAGCAGTCAGAGTCTAGTAGTTTATGAGTTACTGTCAGGGATTAAGTATTTTGAATGGAAAATTGGAAAATGAATCTAATGTGTATGCATATATGTGCTACACAAAAATCTTCCCAGTCTCATCTACAACAATGCCTTGACATTAACTTCGTCCCAAGTAAGACACAATTAGAGGAGAAAAGTTAGAAAATCTGTGAATGCATATGTGGAATGGAATATACTCAGGAGTTCACAACCTTGGAAGTGGTAGAGCAGTTTCCAAAAGTAAGGCACATGGTAAACACTCCACAAACATGGAGCTCTGCTGGCCTAAAGACTTCTTGATAAACTGCCTCTGAGGTTGGGCACTTGAAATATATGTTGTTGTCAGTAGCTTTAGCTTACTTTCTAGTGAGACCATCAAAGCTGGGTCTGCATCTATGTGACCTGGAGGACATTGTTTCTAATTTTCCAATGAACATGAGGCAGCAGTGCGAATACTCTCTTTGTAGTTAAACTATGGCCACTGGGAGCTAAGTGACTCACCGTGTGAACTGTGAAGCCATTTGGTCCTCCTCCACTTTTCGTGGTGGTTCTTGCTGCTGCACTGGGACTTTGGTATTTTCTTCATGAAATACAAGGAGATCAACTGGGACACAGTGCTGGAGGGAGTTCTGTCACATGTGGAGCTCACGGTCTGCATGTGAATGCACCAACCAGGATTTTATCCCACATGGGTTGCCCCTTTGTCCATAGCAACCTGATTCTGAACATTGCCTTGAAATCTCCCTATATAAAAAGATGCCTTTACATGGAAGGTTCTCCTGGCTGTACCATGTCAGTCACAAGCCATTTGGAAGCAAATGGCAGATCCACATAGCCCCACCACACATATTTTATCACACACCTTCACACCACTGCTCTAGGCCCACTAATTTGCAGGTTCCAACTTACTGGCATCTCTGTTCTACACAATATTCATGAAACCCAGTCAGTCAAGGCACTGTCTGATACACTCATGATCAGCAATAGGACATCCAAAGATTCTCCAGTGCCACCTGGTAATGGGAATTTCAAAAATTTCATGGTGTTTATCTAGCCATTTTTCGAGGATGAAGTTGGAGGAACGTTGGGTTTCAAAAACCATTCAATGTTGAGGAAGCTCATTTCAATGAAACTCTGGAGAACTCTCATAGGCAAGGCCTCCCAAAGAGTGGACAAAAGGTCACATGAAGCCAGTCCAATTGAAGTCTACAATGTGAGGTACATGTGTGTTTTAACTCTCAACTATGGCTGCCAAGACTTTAAGAAGAAAATCATGGATTATCTTGGCTGAGATTCCCAGTGCTCTGTGGCCTTGATCTAAGTTTATAAGGGCTACTTTCATGCGTGGCCTCCTAAAATCCCAACAAAACTCATGGCAATTCTTCTCTGAGGTCAGTTCCAGAACTCAGTCTCTATGTGGATTCACACCAGAGTTCAAGCCCAGGTAGACCCAGTGATTTCTTCCAATCGCCACACAAATGACCAAAATTTAAACGAAAACACTCCCATATGGCCCTCATCTTTTCCACATAGACACTCATCATAACCTCTAGCTGGAGGTTTCTATGAGGGGCGCTGGACAAGACAGTGTCCAAAATAAGCTCCCTTGCCCGTCATTTGCCTAAAGTCAGGGTGGCCTGGAAACCCTTCCTGTGAACCAGGAGTGATCAAATAGGCCTACCATTATTACTGTTCCACTTCTCCAATTTGAGGCCTACTGACTGTGGGGTTTAGATTCTTCATGTGGATTGGGGTCATGAGAAAACCCATGCACCAATGGGCTAGACTCTGAAGGGCTTTGAAGAACTCATTTGACCCAAAGATTCCTATTCTCACCTTATGGAGGTCAGGAAACTTACAGAGGAAGGCGAGAGACTTCATCCATAATGAATGCTCTTTTGGCCATTTTGGTTTTGGATGCACACATGGCATCTTTCTTTAGATCCATCAGGTGCTGAGAATCTAAGCCACAGCCTCACACAGGGCCAACAGGCTGATTCAGACACATCCCTTTCGAAATCAATTACTCAAAGAGGGACAGGTGATGCCCATTCATTTGCATTAGAGAACTGTTTTATTCAGGCTTCACAACGGGGTGGCCTTGGCAAAGACCTTCCTGACATTTAGTGCTATAGAACAATAGGTAAGCAAAAGTCCCAAAGCAGGGTTTCTCCACTGAGACTTTTCCTGGTAACACTGATATCTGAGTTTTCTGAGATTCTCGCCATTCCCTTCAGCTATCCAGTACATGGCCAAGTCACAGAGCTTGGAGGTGGTACCTATCTTGGTCACAAAATCATGAGCCTATTCTGGAGAGTGGCCAGAATTCAGGAAGAAAATAGGAACTTAGGAAGATTGCAGGTCTTGCCCACAAATAAGGCAATCCACTCTCCTTTTATAAATTGGGCAGCGTGAATGTTGGGAAGCTTTCTCCTAGACAGGACACATCCATTGTTGCATTTTCTTTTGTAATGTCTACACCCACTGACAAAGTGGGATACACAGACATAGAAACACTTGCCTTGTCAAATGACTTAATAGAAACAGTCCACTCCAAAACAAACAAACCAACTTTCTTACGTATTCTCAGAACATGAGACAAAACCACAAACCCACACTCATTCCCACAAATGCACCTCCTTCCCCCAAGAAGGTCTGTTACTAACCGGAGTGTCCTCTGCCTGGTGAGCCATTCTTTGTTCACCCGAAATGGCCTGTCTGTTCTCAAATCTGGACTCCTTGGCCCACTCTGTGAAGTTCTCAGGAGCCAGCTTTGAGCCGCCACTACCTGCTTTCTCAGGAAAGACACCTCTTCAGATTTTTTCTGGCATTTGGCCATCTTCACATCTGTAGGTACCAAGAAAGACTGACTCTTTCCATGATAAATCCAAACAAGTGAGATCTCTGTGACTGTTACTGGGCCTGGACCTGGGTGCCTGGTTTCCGGGATCCCAAGTTCAGAGAGTTCCATCCCAAAGAAGTGAGGTAGGTCACTTCCTTCATGAACTGAATGAGCTCACAGCCTTGGCAAACACTTTGTCCTAACAGTTTCTTCCTAGGGTCCCATGAGATGGAGGCTGCCCCTACTTCCTGTGACACTTTCACAAGTTAGAATGATATATCAACCATAGGTACTCGGGGAGAGATCTCCACACAGGCTTGGTTTTGTCCATTTTGTCTACATTAAAATGCGAGAGGCTTATTCAGACACATCTCTTCATCCTGACAAGGTTATTTGCCATGGAAAATGACTTTTGGTCTCTCAGGTCCTTCATAGCATTCTATATCTTCTTCAGGGATAATTTCTGCATGGATCTTTGAGATTCTCAGCAGGTGGAAGATCCCCTATATTCCTGTATTGTAAGACCAACTCTATCCCTGCACTGCTGTAAAGTTAGATTGAGGGAACAGTGTATGGTTAGTGTTAATATCATGTTCTATTTGGGTTAGGAATCATTCTGCTGGATGAATAATGGTATTGGGAACCTGAGATATTTACAAGAATATATAGGTGAAATATAAGTATGGAAACAGAAATCTAGGGAAGACTTGAAGCCAAGTAGGACATTGGGCCCTTGAGTAGCATACTTTGCTTTGAATTATATTCTGCACAGATGTCTCAGATAAATCGATATACAAAGAAATAGGATCTTATACACTGGATGATTGAATAACATACAGAATATCCAATAAAAAAGGGATAGTCTGTAGGATTAGCAAGATAGTCAGTAGATTTAGAAAGAAGAGTTAGTATAGCATTTGTACCAAAAGTTCTTTACAAATAAGGTTTCGGGTAGAGAGTGAATGTAAATGTCAGCACAATGACGAATTGGGGAAAATATGTAGGAAAGCAGATATAAATAGACACATTAGGAAGTCAGTAAAAGTATAAAGTGTGTGATTTGTTTAGACATTTTCAACGGTTTGAGTCTGAATATATAATCTTAGGCAGAAACTAATATGTTGTCACAAATTGGATTGACTTTTGAGAGCATTAGGTAACCAGGACATGGATGTTTTTATTAATCCATGCTCACTTTTTATTTAGGCTTTGGTAAAATCATAAGTGTGACCTTTGCATTTTGTGTCCAGAATATTATTGTGATAAAATGTATATGTAGATCAGGTGACATGAGTATTCCTTCCACCATTTCTGGGAGCACTATTTTGAAGAAATATAAATTAGTATTGGGGGTACAAAGGGGTATACCCTGTGTCATAGAATATATTGATAATGCATCAATTGACCATCATGTGAATAAATAATATAACTGGTTCCACTTTAAATAATGGATTGAATTGATATCTGAAAATATAAAAGAAATCTCATATTGATATACAATCATTCACTGCAACCAGTTATACATCTAATGGTAATATTATGGTTGTGGTTTATCCTGAAAGGTGTGTGAGTTTTGTTTCAAAAGTGATTATGGAAATCAAAAATAATGTGTTTGGAAAGAAGTCTCATGAAAAGAATAGTCAAGAAACCTGTAAGAATACATGTGTTCTCAAGCAGGAAGTGATTGAACATTATATATCATACTATATATAATGTGCATAAACTGCAGAAATAGTAATGTACCGGTGATGAATAAAAATGAACATCAAAATACACATCATGTCCCATAGGAATCTACTTGCATTGATGTTAATCTGGGTCAGTTACTGTAGAAATATTAGGATTTTTATGCACCATTCACTGAAGTTACTTTTCAGTACTAGGAAAAAAGTATGTATTTAAGTTGGATGAATATTTCTGAGAACAATCTTGTGAAAATTTGATTATAAATCCACATAAATCACAAAAAATTATGAACACAAAAGTCACATGGACATTAAAATGTAGCAATATATATGCCAATTTAAATCCATCTTGAAATATATATCATCCACTGATCCAAAACTATTTATTTAATGAACTTGAATTTATGTATAATGTTGTTCAGCTAGGAAGCTCCCCCATAGATTGAATTTTCTGTTCCAACAGTGTTTAGGAGGAGTGATCTCCTAAATGTGTATGCAAATATGTGCTACACAAAAATCTTCCCACTCTCATCCAGAACAATGCCTTGATATTACCTTCACCCCAAGTAAAACACAGTTGGAGGACAAGAGTTAGAAAATCTGTGAATACATATCTGGAATGTAAAATGGTCAGGAGTTCACAACCTTGCAGGTTGTAGAGGAGTTTCCAAAAGTAAAGGACAGGCTTGATAGACCCAACCTGATCTTTTATTAGAATTGGGAGCCATCTTGCCAGAAAGCCGTGAAAAGATAATTTGGGCTTTACTATAAATTACTGCAAATTCTGAACCTGCTTGGAATGCGTGCCCGTGCCTTGAACTCATCCATGCCTGGCTCTCTGAAAAGATAACAGTGCTCTCTGAAACATTAGTGACACCTAATAAATATTGGCCTTCCCAAGCCAGACAACGACCCTCTCTGAGTCTCTAATGGTCCTCATAATTTCTGATGTTGGGGCCAGCAAAAAAAATGTAAACTACCATTAGTGTGATGCTTTCAAAGTTCTGTTATCTGTAACCCCCTTTTTGTGTAACTTTCTGGGCTATATAGCTGGGCTGTAGGAAAGGTGGTGTTGCTGTCTTGTTCCCGCCATTTTTGGAGGGAGAGGCAGCCTGGCCGGTTTTAATAATAAGCTTGCCTTAATTTGATTTTAATTGGAGTCAGTGGTCTTTTCTTGCATCCTAGTCCAACATTTTGGAGTTCCCCAGTGAGATGACCCTGCCCGACCAGATCACAAGGCCAGACTGCTGAAAATTCTGAAGCTGGCCTTCCCTCCAGGGCTACGGGCTGGGGAGCCACTCTAGGGGGTGCACAACTTGAGATGTTCCAAGGCCTTGGAGTGAGCCGTCGGTCTGAGGAGCACTGCAGTGAACCACCGCACTGAAACTATTAGCAAGCACCTGGTGGAGGAGGCCTCCATAGGTAAGTGGCACCTTGATAACATCTTATATCTGGTTAAGGGAGATCTATTCTAATGACAGAGAGGTGGCCTGTTGAGGCTCACATACACTCCTGTCCAGGACAGTAATGAGAATCGTTCTGTCCTCTGTTCCGTTCTGTAGGGAATTTCTTTCAAGGTTAGAGAGGTGCCGAGGAACACGCACGTGCTCCTACCCCAGAGCTTTAGCAAGACGTTGAATTGCTCCTCTGTTTTTCTGTTTTGGCACCGGGATTCTGTTTTTTTTTTTTTTGTGTGTGTGTGTGTGTTTTGTTCTGTATTCTATATGTTTTTTTGTTTTTGTGCATTTTGTTTTGTGATTTCTGTGATAAAATCTTAAGGATATTGAACGTGAAAATGGGTAACAAAGCAAGTAAGCCTGACACCCCTTTGGACTGTGTTTTAAGGAACTGTGATGAACTTTACCACCATTTGTTAAGCAGAATGAGAGAAGCCCCTAGCTGGCTGCCTGGAGCACACCCAGTGCAGATGGAAATGCCTGCTGGGGAATGAAGAACTGAGTATCTCCCAGCATCTGCCAAAGCCCTGTTTATTCAGGGAATTCCCTCCTTCGTTCCCTGCACTGTAAGGATAATGCCGCCTCTGTCTTCTTAAAAAAAGAGAAAAACAAAAAGGGGACACTAAATGCAGTAAAGTAACCATGGAGACACTTTATTTTACATTTCAGGTTGCTCCTCTGTGAAAACATTTGGTCCCCTTGTGGGGACATCTGTGGTGCCACTGGGGAAGGAGATTTTTCTCTTATTTGCTCTGTTTTAAAGGGTTCTGTCTGTCAGCCATTGTCTGGAGTTCATTTCTGCCTGTCTTGTGCCTTTTTTCTGGCCCTTTAAGACATGTGCAATAATGTGTTAATATTATAAATTGTTTCTTGGAAATGATCTTAGCTGAATTTGTGTCTAAATGATGATGTTTCATTGTACCAATCTGGTATCTGAATGGGTTTTTGAAGCATTTCACAATCTTGCAGTTAAAAGTCGGGTTTAGGTAATTGTTTAGTTTATGGTTTCAGATAATTCATGCCAGAGAACATAAATACTTAGGATGGAAAACTAAAGAACTCTACTTCCAAGTTGGCAAGTAACTTCCCAATCATTCAGATTTTTTTTCACCAATTTTAAATTAGGTAGCCTGGGAAAATGTCACTGTGTGTACCAGTGCATTAATTTGGACAAGGATACTAAATCATAGTATGATATCTGTTGACAAAACAACTTGTGAAGATATAAAATTTTGTGAATTGTATCTTAAACTTGTATCATAATTTTCAACATCCTAACCTGAAAATAATGGTTAAAATACCTTAGGCCTAAGGTTTCTGCTCAGAATAGCCATTTTTTCCTGCTTCTTCCAGACCTCAGCCAGGGATTATTTTGAAATGCAAATGAAAGAAGCCTGTAAGCTTAGTAGGAGACTTATTTGAGGCCTAAGGAAAAAAAAAGTAAAATGTATGGTATTTACTTATTACTGGCCAGTCATTTTTTCTAGGACTCATATTTTTTTCCTTAGATTCTTTATTTATTTTTTGAGCTCATGATTTTTCTCCTACAGACCTAGGTTAATGTTTTTCTGATCAGTAATATCTTTGACCAACTGTGGAATTTTTAAATCATTGCAGTGGAGATTTCACCTGTGAAAAGCTACAAGGCCTTCACTTTTATTATGTGTGCACAATTTGTTATGTGTTGTATGTCTATATATGTATACATATGTCCGTATATCATATATATGATACACAAATTAACATATATAAGGAGCACTCATATTACAAAGCACTCATAAAAACAATTTTAAAAAGTGGATCCAAAGATCTTTAATTCACGTGATTTAAATGTTTCAATTTAAATTGGGTAAACTGATAAATATAAATTTCTTTAAATTTAAGCTTACAAGTTTTTCTAGGTGTTCAAAAATCTAATAAAGTATTAATGTCTACAAAAGGTCTAATATGCCTATGTTCCAGGACTTTTCTTTCAATCAAAAAAATGGCTTACACTGTTCAAAACATTTGTCTAATATTTTGATAAATAAGTAAAGTAAATTTGATATGGGATTACTCATTCATGAGTACTTTTGTTTGATATCTGATTGATATACTAAGGTCTGTATAAGTTTGTACTAAAGTCTGTATAAGATTGTAAAAATCAGTCATGTGTTAAAGAGACAAAAATTTCTTAAACATAAGTTTACCCATAACATTTAGTTTATTAAGATTTAAATTTTCTAGAGCAGGCAACCATAAAAATTAAACAACTGTTTAATTAAGAACTGTTATTTTAGAGCACTGTACTGCCATTTCTTTAAAAGCTAAACTTGGTTAATGTAGAAACATCAATGTAATTGTGATGCTATTAATGTGCTCATATCTTCCAGTTATAAAACTCTATAAGGTAGAAACTTTAAAAGAGCATTATATCAAGCAGGTGTTCTGAAGTTGTATGGTAAATAAAATATATATTGGGGATTTATTTACCTGTTATCAATAATATATGTAAAGTTTTATGTTACTTTTTACATTGTGGAACAATTTAAATGTATTTTTAAGTTAATGAGACCCTAATCTATGTAAAGGTTAAAATCTTTCAGCCGTACTTTAATTCATGTTTTAAATGTGATATCATATGGTGTGAGCTAATGTTCATGTGACCTCAAAAAATTTATGTAAACTTTGTAAAATGATATTTAAAAAACAAAGATCAGCTTTAGAACTAAAGCATTTAAGGTTTATAAGGAGCCCTGCTTACCTGAGATAAGACTCTGTGTCCCATCTTACTACATGTGAGAATGACTACGAAAGCAGTAGGTCAGATTTTATTTCATTTAAAGTTATGTTCAAATTTTTTTTTCTGTCAAGATTACTAGGATCTCAAAAAGATGATATAATATATAACTCACCCAAAAAATTCAGGGTAGCTATTACATGAACTAAGTATTTTTACTCTTGTTAAAAAAATTTTATTTTTTAATTTCCTTATAAGTGATCTAAAGATTTCCTGTTGGTGTTTTACAGAAGTGTTGCTTTAAGAACACAACATGGGTTAATTTAAGATAATAAGTCATCAACTACAAGACAGACAGAATAATAAGATCCCAATTAATAATATATAAATAATTATAAACTTATAGACATTAAAGCACAGTACTCTTAATATATGGCTGTTAAAATTCATTTGCTGGTTGTTTCAGATTAGGATTGAAAATTAAAGTTAAATAAAAAGGTCCAAAAAAAACGATATTTGACTCTTGCCCTCTGAGTCAGTCTGAATCCAGGGAACAAGGGATTTCTCTATGAGCTTTGCAACTCTGGGCCACATAACCTCCCGATCAGAGAGATTAATGAGACCACTGGAGAACAGAAAGCCAATCAGTGCATTTGCTACAAAGAGGTGAGTCATCAGGAAAGGGAGACATCCCTGATGCTTCTGGGGGAAGCCACATGGTCAAGCAAGACCTGGACCCACATAGCTCAAATTGCACTAGCAGAACTGAGAAGCTGCTCTCAAGTATCCCAAAAAATGACTTCCATAAAAGCTCAGCTGACTGCTAACAATAGATAGAAACAAAAGTCAGTTTGACTGCTTCATCTTAAACACTTAGCAAAGACAGTTAAAACCAAAATACAGCCAATCCTGGGCATTTTAAATAATAATAATAATAATAATAATAATAATAATAATAATAATAATAATAATAATTTAAGGTATACACTTTATGTTAGCCTCCCAAAATAAGTAAAACTGTTGGCTACAAAGAAGGATTCTCAGAGAGGAATGCCTGATAACTATAAAAATAGACTATCAAGAGGAGCTTCCAGAGGCAGAAGTTTTTAGTTTAAGGCCTACAGATATTCCTAACCTACACAGGTAGGCTTGGTGTTTGCTAGTACAATTATCCAGCCCTGAGTAACAGAATTAAATGTTTCTCTATTAAACACAGAGGTCATACTAGTGAAAGGATTCTGCAAAATCAGATGACATTAAATTATTAAACTGTATATTATGGGGAGGGACAACTGTATCACTAAAAGTTAAATATTAAGTTCACAGTCCTGATAATTGGGGATATTAAAGACTGGTGAGGGTACTTCATACAGTGACATGATCCAGCTACTGCAACATTTATTCAATACTCATGTTTTTTGTTTCTCTCATAGAAGAACCCATCCCCAGATGACTTTACAACCTGTTCTTCCTCAACAAGACTTCAAAAAGAACTGACTTCAAAAAGGCAACTCATGTCCCTCACGCCATGCACACTTATGTCACCCTTTCTCAGCTGAGAAAAAGCCAAAATGAGAGACGACTCTCTACTTACACCAATGGAGCCAAAAATAAATAGACTATCAATATAAGTAATTAATTAAGTCAGGTAATATCAGGGAGACTGGTTTTCGGTGAGTTCTAAAAATTTGGTGACTGTTAACTGAGGGATTAAAATTTCCTCAGTGCTTTTCCACTAATCTATCAAGGATTACAAAGGGACACATAAGAAAAGGGGGGAATGATACACCCAACCTTACCTTTTATTAAAATTGGGAGCCATATTGCAACAAAGCCATGAAAAAATCATTTTGGCTTTACTGTAAATTACTGCAAATTCTGAACCTGCTTGGAATGACTGCCCGTGCCTTGAACTCACCCGTGCATGGCTCTCTGACCAGATAGCAGCCCTCTCTGAAACTTTGTCACACCTCATAAATATTGGCCTTTTGTGGCCAGACAATGACCCTCTCTGAGGCTCTAATGGTCCTCATAAATTTTGATGTTGGGGCTAGCAAAAAAAAAAAAAAATGTAAACTCCCATTAGTGTGATGCTTGTCAGAGTTCTATTATCTGTTACCCCATTTTTGTGTAACTTTCTGGGCTACAAACCTGGGCTGTAGTAAAGGTGGGGTTGCTCTCTTGTTCTCGAAATTTTGGGAGGGAGTGGCAGCCCAGCCAGTGGAAATAATAAGCTTACTTTAATTTGATTTTAATTGGAGTCAGTGTTCTTTTCTTACATCCTGGTCTAAGAGGTAAACACTCCACAAACATAGAGCTCTGCTGGCCTAAAGACTTCTTGAGAAACTGCCTCTGAGGTTGGATACTTTAAATATATTTTGTTGTCAGAAGGTTTAGCTTCTTTTCTAGTGAGACCATCAAAGCTGGGTCTGCATCTATGTGAATGGAGAGCATGGTTTCTTATTTTCCAATGAACATGAGGCAGCAGTGCTGAATTATCTCTTGGTAGGTAAACTGTGGCCATTGGGGGCTAAGTGTCTCCCTGTGTGGACTGTGAAGCCATTTGATCATCCTCCATTTTTGTGGTGTTTCTTGGTGCTGCACTGGGAGTTTGGTATTTGCTTCATGAAATACAAGGAGTTCAACTGCGACACAGTGCTGGAGGGAGTTCTGTCACGTGTGGTGGGTCAGAAACTGCAGGAGAATGCACCAACCAGGCTTCTATTTCACATAGCTTTTTCCTTGACCATACCCACCTGATTCTGAACATTGCCTTGAAACCTCTCCATATAATAAGATGCCTTAACATGTAAGGTTCTGCTGGATGCACCATGGCAGCCAAAAGGCATTTGGAAGTCAATTGGAAATCCACACGGCCCCACCTCAGATATTTTATCACACACCTGCACACCACTGCTCTGGGCCCACTATTCAGCAGTGCAAATTACTGGCATCTCTGTTCTTCACCATTTTCATGAAACCCAGTCAATCAAGGCACTGTCTGGTACACTCATGATCAGCAACAGGAGATCCAAAGGTTCTCCAGTGCCACCTGGTCATGGGAGTTTTAAAAATTTCAGGGTGTTTATCTAGCCACTTTTCAAGGATGAAGTTGGAGAAACTGTGGGTTTCAATTCATTCAGGAACCTTTTAATGTTGAGGAACCTCATTTCAATGAATGCTCTGGAGAACTCTCAAAGGCAAGGCTTCCCAAAGAGTAGCCAAACGGTCACATGAAGCCCAGCCCATTGAGGTCTACAATGTGAGGTCCATGTGTGTTTTGACTCTCAACTATGCCTGTCAAGTCTTTCAGAATAAAATCATGTGATATCCTGGCTGAGATTCCCAGTGATCAGTCGAAAGCCACCCTTGGCCTAGATTTCAGTTTCCAAGGGCGACTCTCATGCGTGGCATTCTAAAATCGCAACACAATTCATGACAATACTTCTCTGAGGTCAGTTTCAGAACTCAGTCTCTAAGGGGAATCATACCAAAGTTCCAGCCCTGGTGGATCCAGTCATTTCTTCCAACTGCTACACAAATGAACACAATTAAAACCAAAACACTCCCACATGGTCCTCACCTTCTTCCATATAGACACTCATTATAACCTCTGGCTGGAGGTTTCCATGAGGGGTGCAGCACAAGACGGTATCCAAAACAAGCTCCCTTGTCCCTTATTTGCTTAAAGTCAGCTAGGCCTGGACACCATTCCTGTGAACCAGGAGTGATAAAATAAGCCTGGGCTTAATACTGCTCAGCTTCTCCAATTTGAGGCCTACTGACTGTCAGGTATAGATTCTTTATGTGATTTGGAATAATGAAAAAACCCAAGCTCATATGGGCTAGAGTCTCCAGGGCTTTGAAGAACTCATTTGACTCAAAGGATCCATATTCTCCCTTGATGGAGATCAGAAACCTATCAGAGTAAGGCAAGATACTCCATACACAGTGACTGATCTTTTTGCCATTTTGGTTTTGAAAGCACACATGGAATCTTTCTTTAGTTCCAACAGGTGCTGAGAATCTAAGCCACTGCCTCACACAGGGCCAAGTGGCTGATTCAGACACATCCCTTTCCAAAGCAATTAAGCAAAGATACACAGGTGATGCCCATTCATTTCCATTTGAAAACTGTTTTCTTAAGGCTTCACAAATTGGTGGACTGAGGCAAAGACCTTCCTGACACTCAGAGCAACAGAAAAATAGGTAAGCAAAAGGCCCAAAGCAGGGTTTCTCTACTGAGACTTTCTTTGTCACACGGTTATCTGAGTTTTCTGAGATGCTTGCTATTCCCTTCAGCTATCCAGTACATGGACATGTCACAGAGCTTGGAGGTGGTACATATCTTGGACAGAAAACCATGAGCCTACTCTGGAGAGTGGCCAGAATTCAGGAAGAAAACAGGAACTTCAGAAGATAGTGGGTGTTGCCCGTCCCTAAAGCAACCTGCAGTCCACTCATAAATTGGGCAGGATGAATGTTGGCAAACTTTCTACTAGACAGGACACATCCATTGATGCATTATCTTTTATAATGTCTACAACCACGGACACAGTGGGATACACAGGCATACCAACAATCGCCTTGTCAAATGACTTACTATAAACAGTCCACTCCAAAACAAACAAACCGCCTTTCTTACCTATTCTCAGAACATGAGACTAAACCACAAAATCACAACCACACCCACAAGGACACCTCCTTTATTCAAGTAGGTCTGTGACTAATTGGAATGTACTCTGACTGATGGGCCATACTATGTTTCCTTGAAATGGCCTGTCCTTCTCAGATCGGGTATCCTTGGCCAACACTGTGAAGTTTTCAGGAGCCAGTGGTGAGCCACTACCTGCTTTCTCAGGAAATTCCCCTTTACAGAACTCTCCTGGCATTTGGCAATCCTCACATCAGTAGGTACCAAGGAAGACTTACTCTGTCCTTGGTTATTCCAAACAACTGAGCCCACTGGGAAAGAAACTGGGACTGACTCTGGGTGCCTGGCTTCCTGGATCCCAAGTTCAGAGAGATCCGTCATCAAGGAAGAGAGGTAGGTCACTTCATTCAGGAACTGAATGAGGTTACTGCCGTGGCAACCATTTTGTCCTAACAATTGCTTTCAAGGGTCCCATGAGATGGAGGCTGCCCCTACTTCCTGTGACACTTTCACAAGTTAGATTGGTATATCAACCATTGGCACCTGGGAACAGCTCTCCACACAGGCCTGGTTTGGTCCATCTTCTCTACATTAAGAAGAGAGAAGCTGATTCAGACACAACCCTTCATCCTGACCAGGTTGTTTGCCATGGAGGATGACTTTTGGTCTCTTAGGTCCTCCATAGCTGCTTACAACTTCTCGAGGAATCATTTCTGCATGGACCTTTGAGTTTCTCAGCATGTGGAAGATCCCCTATATTCCTGTATTGTAAGACCAACTCTATCCCTGCTCTTCTGTAAAGTTAAATTGACTGAACAGTGTATGGTTAGGTTAACTAACAGGTTCGATTTGGATTAGGAATCTTTCTGCGCGATGAATAATGGTATTGGGAAACTGCGATATTTACAAGAATATATAGGTGAAATATAAGTATGAAAACAGAAATCTAGCTAAGATATGAAGCCCAAAAGGGCATTGGGCCCTTGATTGGGATACGTAGCTTTGAATTATGTTCTGCACTGATGTGTCAGGTAAATCGATATACAATGGCTTAGGTCCTTGTACCATGGATGATTAAATGTAGAAGAGAACTTCCAGTCAAAAGGGATAGTCGGTAGGATTCAGAAGATTCTCAGTAGGTTTAGAAAGAAGAGTGAGTATAGGATTTGGACCAAATGTTGTTTAGCAATAGGGTTTCCGGTAGACAGTGAATGTTAATGTCAGCACAAGTGAAGAGACTGTCACAATGATGAACTGGGGAAAATAGTTAGGAAAGCTGATATCAATAGAGACATTACGAAATCAGGCAAAGTATAAAGTGAGTGATAGGATTAGATATTTTCAACAGGGTTGAGTTTGAATATATAATCTAAGAAAGAAACAAATATGTAGTGACCAATAGGATTGACATTTGACAGCATTAGGCAACCTGGACATGGATGTTTAGTAATCCATGCTCACTTTTCATTTAGTCTTTGCTACAATCTTAAGTGTGACCTTTGCTTTTTTTGGCCAGAATATTACTGTGATAAAACGTACATGTAGATCAGGTGACATGACTCTTTCTTTCACCATTTCTGGCAGCAACATTTTCAAGACGTATAAATTAGTAATGGGGGTAAAAAGAGGTGTACCCTTTTCTGTGCATATACAGATACTGCATGAATAGACCATACTGTGAATAAATAATATATCTGGTTCTGACTTTAAATAATGGATTGAAATTATATCTGAAAAAATACAGGAAATCTTATATTGACATACAAACATTCATTCCAACCAGTGAAATATCTAATGGCCACATTAAGTTTATGGTTTATCATGAAGGGTGTGTGAGTTTTGCTTCAAAAGTGATTATGGAAATCGAAAATAATGTGTTTGGAAAGAAGTCTCATGAAAAGACCAGTCAAGAAACCTGGAGGAATACATGTTTAATGAAGCAGGAAGTGATTGTGAAACAAATGCGTATAAATTTGTGAACTTGTGGATGAAGTATATATTTCCTATGATTTGTAAAACCTGAAGAAATAGTAATGTACCAGTGTTGAATGAAAATAAACGTCAGAATACACATCATGTCCCATACGAATCTACTTGATTGATGTTAATCTGGGTCAGTTACTGTACAAATATTAGGATTTGTAAGCACCATTTACTGAAGTTAGTTTTCAGAACTATGAAACAAATGTGTATTTCAGGTGGATGAATATATCTGAGAATAATTTTGTGAAAAGTTTATTATAAATCCACATTTTTGAACATGGATGAACTTAGGGAGTGTATTTAAGAAACATATATTTCATATTTTAAAAATCAGGACAGTGTGTATATATATATATATATATATATATATATATATATATATTCATAATTATATATATGTGTATATACATATATATGTGTCTATATATATATATACACACACACACACACAACACACACAGACATTTAAATGTAGTTATATATATGCCAATCGAAGTTCATCATAAAATATATAGCATCCACAGATGCAAAAATATTTATTTTACTGAACAAGGATTTATGTATAATGTTGTTCTACTAGAAAGCTCACCCATAGTTTGAATTTTCAGTTCCAACAGCGTTTAGAGGAGTGATCTCTTCTCACAAGTTGTATCTGACAAGTCAGTCACCTCACAAAAATGAACGTGTGATACCAGGTAGAATTCTATATAAGCATATAAAAATAAATGTGCTGAATAGGCTACAGAGAAAGGGAGAGGAATTTACATATTTGTTAACTTTAACAACACATGGAAAACTATTTCAATTAAAAATTGACTAGATTTATAACACCTACCCTTTATCATGCAAATGGCAAGTCCAACTATACCCCATGCCTCCTCTAAACTGCTTGTATTTCTATTATGTTTGGGTTGTTTTTCTCCATCATGTTTGGATTAGTAGACAGAGTATAGTAGGGTATGGGTTATTGTCAGGGATTCAGTATATTCAATGGAATATAGGAAAATGAATCCAATGTGTATAAAATATATGCTACACAATTATCTTCCCACTCTCATCCAGAACAATGCCTTTACATTACCTTCACCCCAAATAAGACACAATTAGAGTAGAAGAGTTTGAAAATCCGTGAATGCATATCTGGGGTGGAAACAGTACTAAGAAACAAATAAGTATTTCAGGTGGATGAATATTTCTGAGAATAATCTTGTGAAAAGTTGATTATAAATCCACAACATAAATATGAATGAATTTAGGAAGTGTGTAATAAGACACATATTTCATGTTTTGAAAAATCTTGAGAGTGTATCTATATATATATATATACATATTTATATACACAAACAGAGAGAGACATTAAAAATTGCAATATATATGCCAAACGAAATTCACCATGAAATGTATATCATCCACAGATCCAAATATATTCATTTTACTGAACATTGATTTATGTATAATGTTGTTCAACTAGGAAGCTCACTCACATTTGAATTAAATGTTCAAGCAGCATTTAGGAGGAGTGATCTCTTCTTCCAATTTGTATCTGCCAAATCAGCCACCTCACAAGAATGTACGTGTGGTACCAGGTAGGATTCTATATGTGCATATAAAAATACGTGTGCTGAATAGGCTACAGAGAAAGGGGGAAAGGAATTCATTATTTGTTAACTTTAAAAACGCATGGAGAACTATTTCAACAAATAATTGACTAGATTTATAACTGCTACACTATACCATGCAAAAGGCAACTCCAACTATAAAACATACCTCCTCTAAACTGCCTGTATTTCTATTCTGTTTGTGTTATTTTTCTCCATCATATTAGGATTAGTAGTCAGAGTCTAATAGGGTATATGTTAGTTTCAGGGATTCAGCATTTCTAATGGAAAATAGGAAATTGAATCCAATGTGTATGCAAATATGTGCTACACAAAATTCTTCCCACTTTCATCCAGAACAATGCCTTGACATTACATTCTCCTCAAGTAAGACACAATTAGAGGATAAGAGTTAGAAAATCTGTGAATATATATCTGGAATGGAGAATACTCAGGAGTTTACAACTTTGGAGGTGGTAGAGAAGATTCTAAAAGTAAGGAACAGGGTAAACATTCCAGAAACATGCAGCTCTGCTGGCCTACATACTTTTTGAGAAACTGCCTCTAAGGGTGGGCACTTGAAATATTTGATGTTCTGAGGAGATTTAGTTTATTTGTAGAGAGACCATCAAAGCTGGGTCTGCATCTATGTTACTTGGAGGACATGGTTTCTTATTATCCAATGAACATGAGGCAGCAGTGCTGAATTCTCTCTTTGTAGGTAAACTATGGACACTGGGGTCTAAGTGTCTTTCAGTGTGGACTGTGAAGCCAATTGGTCATCCTCCACTTTTCGTGGTGTTTTTCGCTGCTCCACTGGGAGTTTGGTATTTGCTTCAAGAAATACAAGGAGTTAAAATGGGACAGAGTGGTGGAGGGAGTTCTTTAAGGTGTGGTGAGTCAGGGTCTTCAGGAGAATGCACCAACCAAGGTTCTATCCCACGTAGATTGCCCCCTTGAGAATAGCAATATGATTCTGAACATTGCAGTGAATCCTCTCCATATAACAAGATGCCTTTACATATATGGGTCTGCTGGCTGCACCATGTCAGTCACAAGCCATTTGGAAGCCAATGGCTGATCCACATGGCCACAACACAGATGTTTTATCAGACAATTGCATACCACTGCTCCAGGCCAACTACTCACCAGGCTCCAACTTACTGGCATATCTGTTCTACACCATTTTCATGAAACAAAGTCAATCAAGGCAGTGTCTGGTATACTCAGGATCAGAAACAGGACATCCAAAGTTTTTTCAGTGCCAGCTGAACATGAAAATATCAAAAATTTCATGGTAATTGTCTAGCCATTTTTCACAGATGAAGTTTGCGGCTCTGAGGGCTTCAATTAATTCAGGAACCATTAAATGGTGAAGAAGCTAATTTCAATGAAAGCACTGGAGCACTCTCACAGGCATGGTTTCCCTAAGGGTGGCAAAAATGTCACATGAAGCCAGGCCCATTGAGATCTACAATGTGAGGTTCATGTGTGTTTTAAACTCAAATATGGCTGCCAAGTCTTTAAGAAAAATTGTATGTAATATCCGGGCTGAAATTCCCAGTGTTCTGTGGAAATCCAACCTGGGCCTAGATCTCAGGTTCCAAGGGCGACTCTCATGTGTGGCCTCCTAAAATCCCAACACAATTCATGGCAATACTTCTCTGAGGTCAGTTAAAGAACTCAGTCTCTAAGGGGAATCACACCAGAGTTCAAGCCCAGTGGAACAGTCATCTCTTCCAACCGCCACACAAATGACCACAATTAAAACCAAAACACTCCCACATGGTCCTCATCTTCTTCCATATAGACACTCCTTATAACGTCTGGCTGGAGTTTTCAATGAGGTCCACAGCCCAAGTCAGTGTCCAAATTAAGGTCCTGTTCCCCTCATTTGTCTAACATCAAGGTGGCCTGGACACACTTCCTGTAAACCAGGAGTGATCAAATAGGCCTGACATTAATACTGCTCAGCTTTTTCAATTTGAGGCCTTCTGACTCTGTGGTTTAGATTCTTTATGTGAATTTGAGTCATGAGAAAACACAAGCCCCTCTGCAGAGATTTGAAGAACTCATTTGGCCCAAAGGATTCCTATTCTCCCTTGATGGAATTCAGGATCCTAACAGAGGAAGGTAAAAGAATTCATTCACAATGAGTGAATATTTGCCATTTTGGTTTTGGATGGACACATGGGATCTTTCTTTTGATCCATCAGGTGCTAAGAATCTAAGCCACTGCCTCACACAGGGCCAAGAGGCTGATTCAGACACATCCTTTTCCAAAGCAATTAAGCAAAGAGCCACAGGTGATGCCCATTCATTTCCATTTGAAAACTGTTTTCTTCAGGGTTCACAAAGGTGTGGCCTGAGGCAAAGACCTTCCTGACACTCAGAGCAACAGAAAAAAAGGTAAGCAAAAGGCCCAAAGCAGGGTTTTTCTACTGAGACTTTCTTTGTCACACTGATATCTGAGTTTTCTGAGATGCTTGCTATTCCCTTCAGCTATCCATTATATGGCAATGTCACAGAGCTTGGAGGTGGTACATATCTTGGACAGAAAACCATGAGCCTGCTCTGAAGAGTGGCCAGAATTCAGGAAGAAAACAGGAACTCCGGAAGATATTAGGTGTTGCCCGTCCCTAAAGCAACCTGCAGTCCACTCATAAATTGGGCAGGATGAATGTTGGCAAGCTTTCTACTAGACAGGACACATCCATTGATGCATTATCTTTTATAATGTCTACAACCACGGACACAGTGGGATACACAGGCATACCAACAATCGCCTTGTCAAATGACTTACTATAAACAGTCCACTCCAAAACAAACAAACCGCCTTTCTTACCTATTCTCAGAACATGAGACTAAACCACAAAATCACAACCACACCCACAACGACACCTCCTTTATTCAAGTAGGTCTGTGACTAATTGGAATGTACTCTGACTGATGGGCCATACTATGTTTCCTTGAAATGGCCTGTCCTTCTCAGATCGGGTATCCTTGACTAACACTGTGAAGTTTTCAGGAGCCAGTGGTGAGCCACTACCTGCTTTCTCAGGAAATTTCCCTTTTCAGAGCTCTCCTGGCATTTGGCAATCCTCACATCAGTAGGTACCAAGGAAGACTTACTCTGTCCTTGGTTATTCCAAACAACTGAGCCCACTGGGGAAGAAACTGGGAATGACTCTGGTGCCTGGCTTCCTGGATCTTAAGTTCAGAGAAATCCGTCATCAAGGAAGAGGGGTAGGTCACTTCATTCAGGAACTGAATGAGGTTACTGCCGTGGCAACCACTTTGTCCTAACAATTGCTTTCAAGGGTCCCATGAGATGGAGGCTGCCCCTACTTCCTGTGACACTTTCACAAGTTAGATTGGTATATCAACCATTGGCACCTGGGAACAGCTCTCCACACAGGCCTGGTTTGGTCCATCTTCTCTACATTAAGAAGAGAGAAGCTGATTCAGACACAACCCTTCATCCTGACCAGGTTGTTTGCCATGGAGGATGACTTTTGGTCTCTTAGGTCCTCCATAGCTGCTTACAACTTCTCGAGGAATCATTTCTGCATGGACCTTTGAGTTTCTCAGCATGTGGAAGATCCCCTATATTCCTGTATTGTAAGACCAACTCTATCCCTGCTCTTCTGTAAAGTTAAATTGACTGAACAGTGTATGGTTAGGTTAACTAACAGGTTCGATTTGGATTAGGAATCTTTCTGCGCGATGAATAATGGTATTAGGAAACTGCGATATTTACAAGAATATATAGGTGAAATATAAGTATGAAAACAGAAATCTAGCTAAGATATGAAGCCCAAAAGGGCATTGGGCCCTTGATTGGGATACGTAGCTTTGAATTATGTTCTGCACTGATGTGTCAGGTAAATCGATATACAATGGCTTAGGTCCTTGTACCATGGATGATTAAATGTAGAAGAGAACTTCCAGTCAAAAGGGATAGTCGGTAAGATTCGGAAAATTCTCAGTAGGTTTAGAAAGAAGAGTGAGTATAGGATTTGGACCAAATGTTGTTTAGCAATAGGGTTTCCGGTAGACAGTGAATGTTAATGTCAGCACAAGTGAAGAGACTGTCACAATGATGAACTGGGGAAAATAGTTAGGAAAACTGATATCAATAGAGACATTACAAAATCAGGCAAAGTATAAAATGAGTGATAGGATTAGATATTTTCAACAGGGTTGAGTTTGAATATATAATCTAAGAAAGAAACAAATATGTAGTGACCAATAGGATTGACATTTGACAGCATTAGGCAACCTGGACATGGATGTTTAGTAATCCATGCTCACTTTTCATTTAGTCTTTGCTACAATCTTAAGTGTGATCTTTGCTTTTTTTGTTCAGAATATTACTGTGATAAAACATACATTTAGATCAGGTGACATGACTATTTCTTCCACCATTTCTGGCAGCAAAATATTCAAGACGTATAAATTAGTAATGGGGGTAAAAAGAGGTGTACCCTATGTCTGTGCATATAGAGATAATGCATGAATAGACCATACTGTGAATAAATAATATATCTGGTTCTGACTTTAAATAATGGATTGAAATTATATCTGAAAAAATACAGGAAATCTTATATTGACATACAAACATTCATTCCAACCAGTGAAATATCTAATGGCCACATTAAGTTTATGGTTTATCATGAAGGGTGTGTGAGTTTTGCTTCAAAAGTGATTATGGAAATCGAAAATAATGTGTTTGGAAAGAAGTCTCATGAAAAGACCAGTCAAAAAACCTGGAGGAATACATGTTTTATGAAGCAGGAAGTGATTGTGAAACAAATGCGTATAAATTTGTGAACTTGTGGATGAAATATATATTTCCTATGATTTGTAAAAACTGAAGCAATAGTAATGTACCAGTGTTGAATGAAAATAAACGTCAGAATACACATCATGTCCCATACGAATCTACTTGATTGATGTTAATCTGCGTCAGCTAATGTACAAATATTAGGATTTGTAAGCACCATTTACTGAAGTTAGTTTTCAGAACTATGAAACAAATGTGTATTTCAGGTGGATGAATATTTCTGAGAATAATTTTGTGAAAAGTTTATTATAAATCCACATTTTTGAACATGAATGAACTTAGGGAGTGTATTTAAGATACATATATTTCATATTTTAAAAATCAAGTCAGTGTATATATATATATATATATATATATATATATATTCATAATTATATATATGTGTATATATATACACATATAATTATATATATGTATATATATATACACTCACACACACACACACACACAAAACACACACACAGACATTAAAATGTAGGAATATATATGCCAATCAAAGTTCATCATAAAATATATAGCATCCACAGATGCAAAAATATTTATTTTACTGAACAAGGATTTATGTATAATGTTGTTCTACTAGAAAGCTCACCCATAGTTTGAATTTTCAGTTCCAACAGCGTTTAGAGGAGTGATCTCTTCTCACAAGTTGTATCTGCCAAGTCAGTCACCTCACAAAAATGAACGTGTGATACCAGGTATTCTATATAAGCATATAAAAATTCATGTGCTGAATAGGCTACAGAGAAAGGCAGAGAGGAATTTACATATTTGTTAACTTTAACAACACATGGAGAACTATTTCAATTAAAAATTGACTAGATTTATAACACCTACCATTTATCATGCAAATGGCAAGTCCAACTATACCCCATGCCTCCTCTGAACTGCTTGTATTTCTATTCTGTTTGGGTTGTTTTTCTCCATCATATTTGGATTAGTAGACAAAGTATAGTAGGGTATGCGTTATTGTCAGTGATTCAGTATTTTCAATGGAATATAGGAAAATGAATCCAACGTGTATAAAATATATGCTACACAATTATCTTCCCACTCTCATCCAGAACAATGCCTTTACATTACCTTCACCCCAAGTAAGACACAATTAGAGTAGAAGAGTTTGAAAATCCGTGAATGCATATCTGGGGTGGAAACAGTACAAAGAAACAAATACGTATTTCAGGTGGATGAATATTTCTGAGAATAATCTTGTGAAAAGTTGATTATAAATCCACAAAATAAATATGAATGAATTTAGGAAGTGTGTAATAAGACACATATTTCATGTTTTGAAAAATCTTGAGCATGTATATATATATATATATATATATATATATATATATATATTTATATACAGACAAAGAGAGAGACATTAAAAATTGCAATATATATGCCAAACGAAATTCACCATGAAATGTATATCATTCACAGATCCAAATATATTCATTTTACTGAACATGGATTTATGTATAATGTTGTTCACCTAGGAAGCGCACTCACATTTGAATTATCAGTTCAAGCAGCGTTTAGGAGGAGTGATCTCTTCTTCCAATTTGTATCTGCCACGTCAGCCACCTCACAAGAATGTACGTGTGGTACCAGGTAGGATTCTATATGTGCATATAAAAATACGTGTGCTGAATAGGCTACAGAGAAAGGGGGACAGGAATTCACTTATTTGTTAACTTAAAAAACGCATGGAGAACTATTTCAACAAATAATTGACTAGATTTATAACTGCTACACTATACCATGCAAAAGGCAACTCCAACTATAAAACATACCTCCTCTAAACTGCTTGTATTTCTATTCTGTTTGTGTTATTTTTCTCCATCATATTAGGATTATTAGTCAGAGTCTAATAGGGTATATGTTAGTTTCAGGGATTCAGCATTTCTAATGGAAAATAGGAAATTGAATCCAATGTGTATGCAAATATGTGCTACACAAAAATCTTCCCACTTTCATCCAGAACAATGCCTTGACATTACATTCTTCTCAAGTAAGACACAATTAGAGGATAAGAGCTAGAAAATCTGTGAATATATCTGGAATGGAGAATTCTCAGGAGTTTACAACTTTGGAGGTGGTAGAGAAGATTCTAAAAGTAAGGGACAGGGTAAACATTCCACAAACATGCAGCTCTGCTGGCCTAAATGCTTTTTGAGAAACTGCCTCTAAGGGTGGGCACTAGAAATATTTGATGTTCTGAGGAGATTTAGTTCCTTTGTAGAGAGACCATCAAAGCTGGGTCTGCATCTATGTTACTTGGAGGACATGGTTTCTTATTATCCAATGAACATGAGGCAGCGGTGCTGAATTCTCTCTTTGTAGGTAAACTATGGACACTGGGGTCTAAGTGTCTTTCAGTGTGGACTGTGAAGCCAATTGGTCATCCTCCACTTTTCGTGGTGTTTCTCGCTGCTCCACTGGGAGTTTGGTATTTACTTCAAGAAATACAAGGAGTTAAAATGGGACAGAGTGGTGGAGGGAGTTCTTTAAGGTATGGTGAGTCAGGGTCTTCAGGAGAATGCACCAACCCAGGTTCTGTCCCACGTAGATTGCCCCCTTGAGAATAGCAATATGATTCTGAACATTGCAGTGAATCCTCTCCATATAACAAGATGCCTTTACATATATGGGTCTGCTGGCTGCACCATGTCAGTCACAAGCCATTTGGAAGCCAATGGCTTATCCACATGGACGCAACACAGATGTTTTATCAGACAATTGCATACCACTGCTCTAGGCCAACTACTCACCAGGCTCCAACTTACTGGCATATCTGTTCTACACCATTTTCATGAAACAAAGTCAATCAAGGCAGTGTCTGGTATACTCAGGATCAGAAACAGGACATCCAAAGTTTTTTCAGTGCCAGCTGAACATGAAAATATCAAAAATTTCATGGTAATTTTCTAGCCATTTTTCATGGATGAAGTTTGCGGCTCTGAGGGCTTCAATTAATTCAGGAACCATTAAATGGTGAAGAAGCTAATTTCAATGAAAGCACTGGAGCACTCTCACAGGCATGGTTTCCCTAAGGGTGGCAAAAATGTCACATGAAGCCAGGCCCATTGAGATCTACAATGTGAGGTCCATGTGTGTTTTAAACTCAAATATGGCTGCCAAGTCTTTAAGAAAAATTGTATGTAATATCCGGGCTGAAATTCCCAGTGTTCTGTGGAAATCCAACCTGGGCCTAGATCTCAGGTTCCAAGGGCGACTCTCATGTGTGGCCTCCTAAAATCCCAACACAATTCATGGCAATACTTCTCTGAGGTCAGTTAAAGAACTCAGTCTCTAAGGGGAATCACACCAGAGTTCAAGCCCAGTGGAACAGTCATCTCTTCCAACCGCCACACAAATGACCACAATTAAAACCAAAACACTCCCACATGGTCCTCATCTTCTTCCATATAGACACTCCTTATAACGTCTGGCTGGAGTTTTCAATGAGGTCCACAGCCCAAGTCAGTGTCCAAATTAAGGTCCTGTTCCCCTCATTTGTCTAACATCAAGGTGGCCTGGACACACTTCCTGTAAACCAGGAGTGATCAAATAGGCCTGACATTAATACTGCTCAGCTTTTTCAATTTGAGGCCTTCTGACTCTGTGGTTTAGATTCTTTATGTGAATTTGAGTCATGAGAAAACACAAGCCCCTCTGCAGAGATTTGAAGAACTCATTTGGCCCAAAGGATTCCTATTCTCCCTTGATGGAATTCAGGATCCTAACAGAGGAAGGTAAAAGAATTCATTCACAATGAGTGAATATTTGCCATTTTGGTTTTGGATGCACACATGGGACCTTTCTTTTGATCCATCAGGTGCTGAGAATCTAAGCCACAGCCTCACACAGGGCCAAGAGGCTGATTCAGACACATCTTTTTTCAAAGCAATTAAGCAAAGAGCCACAGGTGATGCCCTTCATTTCCTTTTGAAAAAATGTTTTCCTCAGGCTTCCCAAAGGGGTGGCCAGAGGCAAAGACATCCTGAGATTCAGGGCAACAGAACAATAGGTTAGCAAAGAGCCAAAGCAGGGTTTCTCCACTGAGACTTTTCTGGTCACACTGATATCTGAGTTTTCTGAGATGTTGGCCATTCCCTTCAGATATCCAGTACATGGCCATGTGACAGAGATTGGAGGTGGTACATATCTTGGACACAAACCCAAGAGCCTATTCTTAAGAGTTGTCAGAATTCAGAAAGAAAACAGGGACTTAAAAAGGTAGTAGGTGTTTCCTATCGATATGAAAACCACGCTCCATTCATTAAATGGGCAGGATGAATACTGGAAAGCTTTCTACTAAAGAGGACACATGCATTGATGCATTCTCTTTTATAATGTATACAACCACGGACACAGTGGGATACACAGAAATAGAAACACTCACCATGTAAAACGACTTACTAGAAACAGTTCACTCCAAACCAAAGAAACCTCCTTTTCTACCTATTCTCAGAACAGAGACAAAACCACACACCCACACTCAAAAAGACACCTCCTTCCCCAAAGTAGGGCTGTGATTATCCGGAGTGTCCTCTGACAGGTTTGCCATACTATGTTCCCCGTTAATGGTCTGTCCTGTCTCAGATCTGGTCTCCTTGTCCAACTCTGTGAAGCAGTCAGGAGCCAGGGGTGAGCCACTACATACTTAGTCAGGAAAGGCCCGTGTTCAGATCTTTCCTGGCATTTGGCCATCCTCACATCAGTCAGTACCAAGAAGACTGACTCTGTCCTTGGTGATTCCAAACAAATGAGACCACTTGGACTGGGACTGGGACTGGCTCTGGTGCTTGGTTTCCTTGGTCCCAAGTTCAGAAAGTTCCATCAACAAGGAAGTGAGGTAGGTCACTTCCTTCAAGAACTGAATGAGGTCACTTCCTTGGCAACCACTTTGTCTAACAGTTGCTTCCAAGGGTCCCATGAGATGGAGGCTGCCCCTACTTCCTTTGACACTTTCACAACTTAGAATGGTATATCAACCTTAGGCACCCGGGAACAGCTCTCCACACAAGCCTGGTTTGGTCCATCTTCTCTACATTAAGAAGAGAGAGGCTGATTCAGACACAACCCTTCATCCTGACCAGGTTGTTTGCCATGGAAAATGACTTTTTGTCTCTCAGGTCCTTCATTGCTGCCTACATCTTCTCCAGGGATCATTTCTGCATGGACCTTTGAGGTTCTTAACAGGTGGAGCATCCCCTACATTCCTGTATTGTAAGAACAATCTGTCTCTGCTCTTCTGTAAAGTTAGATTGAGTGAACAGTGTATGGTTAGGGTTAATTTCATGTTCGATTTGGGTTAGGAATCATTCTGCTGGATGAATAATGGTATTGGAAACCTGTGATATTTATAAGAATATCGAGGTTAAATATATGTATGAAAACAGAAATTAAAGTAAGATTTGAATCCCAGAAGGGCTTTGGGCAGTTGATTGGGATATTTAGCTTTGAATTGTGCACATATGTCTCAAATAAATGGATATACAATGGCAGAGGAACTTGAACCTTGGATGATTGAATGCTGAAGAGAACATCCAGTCAAAAGGGATTGTCGGTAGGATTAAGAAGATAGTCGTTATGTTTAGCAAGTAGAGTTAGTATAGGATATGTAACAAAAGTTCTTTAGCAATTTTTTTTCGGGCAGTGAGTGAATATAAATGTCAGCACATATGAAGAAATCAGACACAATGATGAAATGGGGAAAATTTGTAGAAAAGCAGATATCAATAGAGACATTAGGAAATCAGGCAAAGTATAAAGTGAGTGATAGGATAAGACATTTTCAACAGGGTTGAGATTGAATATCTAATCTTAGGAAGAAACAAATATGTAGGTCACCAATAGGATTGACATTTGAGAGCATTAGGCAACATGGACATGGATGTTGTTAGTAATCCATGTTCACTTTCCATTTAGACTTTGGTACAATCCTAAGTGGGACCTTTGCATTTTGTTTCCAGAATATTACTGTGATAAAATGTGTATGTAGATCAGATGACATGATTATTTCTTCCACCATTTCTAGGAGCAGTATTTTGAAGACATATAAATTAGCATTGGGGGTAAAAAGAGGTGTACCCTGTTTCTATGAATATACAGATAATGCATGAATAGACCTTAATTTCAATAAATAATATAACTTGTTCCACTTTAAGTAATGGATTGAATTGATATCTGAAAATATATAAGAAATCTTATATTGATATGCAATCATTCATGACAACCAGTTATACACCTAATGTTAATATTAGGTTACGGTTTATCATGAAGTTTGTGTGAGTTTTGCTTCAAAAGTGATTATGGAAATCGAAAATAATGTGTTTGGAAAGAAGTCTCATGAAAAGGCCAGTCAAGGAACACCGAGGAATTCATGAGTTCTGAAGAAGGAAGTGATTGAAATTGAAAAAAATGACGATAAATTTGCTTACTTGTGGATGAAATATTATAATATGATGTGAATAAACTGAAGAAATAGTAATGTACCAGTGTTGAATAAAAATGAACATCAAAATACACATCATGTCCCACAGGAATCTACTCGCATTGATGTTAAACTGTGTCAGTTACTGTAGAAATATTAGGATTTCTTTGCACCATTCACCAAAGTTAGTTTTCTTTTTTTTTTAATTTTTATTTATGCTTGTTCAAAACATTACATAGTTCTTGATATATCATATTCCACACTGTGTTTCAAGTAGGTAATGAACTCCCATTTTTACCCCGTAAACAGATTGCAGAATCACATCAGTTACACATCCATTGATTTACATATTGCCATACTAGTGTCTGTCGTATTCTGCTGCCTTTCCTAACCTCTACTATCCCCCTCCCCTTACCTCCCCTCCCCTCTTCTCTCTCTACCTCTTTACTGTAATTCATTTCTCCCCCTTGTATAATTTTTTCCTTTCCCTCACCTCCTCTTGTATGTAATTTATATAACCCTGAGGGTCTCCTTTTATTTCCATGCAATTTCCCTTCTCTCTCCCTTTCCCTTCCTCCTCTCATCCCTGTTTAATGTTAATTTTCTTCTAATTCTATTCGTCCCTACTCTGTTCTTAGTTACTCTCTTTATATCAATAAAGACATTTGGCATTTGGTTTTACGGATTGGCTAGCTTCACTTAGCATAATCTGCTCTAATGCCATCCATTTCTCTGCAAGTTATATCATTTTGTCATTCTTTAATGCAGAGTAATATTCCATTGTGTATAAATGCCACATTTTTTATCCATTCATCTATGGAAGTGCATCTAGGTTGGTTCCATAGTCTTGCTATTGTAAATTGTGCTGCTATGAACATCAATGTAGCAGTGTCCCTGTAGCATTTTTTTTTAGATCTTTAGGGAATAGACTGAGAAGGGGAATACCTGGGTCAAATGGTGGTTCCATTCCCACCTCTACAAGAAATCTCCATACTGCTTTCCAATTTGGCTGCACCAATTTGCAGTCCCACCAGCAATGTACAAGTTTACCCTTTTCTCCACATCCTCACCAGCACTTGTTGTTGTTTGAGTTCATAATAAATATCTGGAATGGAAAATGCTCAGGAGTTCACAACCTTGAAGGTGGTAGAGGAGTTTCCAAAAGTAAGGGACAGGGTAAATACCACAAACATGGAGCTGTGTCGGCCTTAAGACTTCTTGAGAAAATGCCTCTGAGGTTGGGCACTTGAAATATATGTTGTTGTCAGGAGCTTTAGCTTCCTTTGTAGTGAGACCATCAAAGCTGAGTCTGCATCTATGTGACCTGAAGAACATGGTTTTTTATTTTCCTATAAACACGAGGCAGCAGTGCTGAATTCTCTCTTTGTAGGCAAACTGGGGCTACTGGGGTCTATGTGTCTCCCCGTGTGGACTGTGAAGCCATTTGATCATCCTTCAAATTTCGTCATGTTATTTGATGCTGCACTGAAAGTTTGGTATTTACTTTACGAAATAAAGGAGTTTAACTGCGATACCGTGCTGCAGGGAGTTCTGTCACATGCTGTGGTCAGGATCGGCAGGAGAATGTACCAAGCAGGCTTCTATCACACATAGTTGCCCCCTTGACCATAGCAATATGATTCTGAACATTGCCCTGAAACCTCTCCATTCAACAAGATGCCTTTACATCCAAAGGTCTGCTAGCTGCACATGTCAGTCACAAACCATTTCTAAGCCAATGGCAGATCCACGTGGCCGCACCACAGATGTTTTTTCACACACCTACACTCTACTGCTCTTGGCCCACTACTCAGCAGGCTCCAACTTACTGGCATCTCTTTTCTACACCATTATCATGAAACTCAGTCAAACCAGACACTGTCTTGTATACTCATGATAAGCACCAGGACATCAAATGGATTTCCAGTGCCAGCTGGTCATGGAAATTTCAAAAATTTCATGGTATTTTCTAGCCATTTTTCAAGGATGAAGTTGGAGGTACTGTGGGTTTCAATTCATTCAGGAACCATTAAATGTTGAGGAATCTCATTTCAATGGAAGCTCTAGAGAACTCTCACAGGCAAGTCCTCCGAAAGAGTGGCCCAATGTCACATAAAGCCAGCCACATTGAGGTCTACAATGTGAGGTCCATGTGTGATTTGACTCTCAACTATTGCTTCCAAGTTTTTCAGAATATAATCAAGTGATATCCTCGCTGAGATTCCCAGTGCTCTGTGGAAAGCCACCCTGGGCCTAGATCTCAGTTTCCAAGGGTGACTCTCATGTGTGGCCTCTGAAAATCCCAACACAATTCATGGCAATACTTCTCTAAGGTCAGTTCCAGAACTCAGTCTCCAAGGGGAATCCCACAAGAGTTGAAACCCAGGTGGACACAGTCATCTTTTCCAACTGCCACACAAATGACCACAATTGAAACCAAAACACTCCCACATGGCCCTCATGTTTTTCCATATAGACACTCATCATAACCTCTCGCTGGAGGTTTCCATGAGGGGCGCAGACCAAGACACCGTCCAAAATTAGCTCCCTTGCCCCTAATTTGCCGAAAGTCAGTGTGGCCTACACACCCTTCCTGTGAACCAGAACTGATCAAATAGGGATGTAGTTAATACTGTTCTGCTTTTCCAATTTGAGGCCTACTGACTGTCAGGTATAGATTCTTTATGTGATTTGGAGTCATCAGCAAACCCAAGCACTTCTGCAGGGGTTCAAAGAACTCATTTGAACTAAAGGATCCTGATTCTTACTTGATGAAGGTCAGGAATCTAATAGAGGAAGGCAAGAGACTCATTTGCCATTTCTGTTTTGAGTGCACACATGGAATCTATCTTTAGATGCATCAGGTGCTGAGAATCTAAGCCACAACCTCACACAGAACCAAGAGGCTGATTCAGACACATCCTTTTACAAAGCAATTTAGCAAAGAGCAACAGGTGATGCCCATTCATTTTCATTTGAAAACTGTTTTCTTCAGGCTTCACAAAGGGGTGGCCAGAGGCAAAGACCTTCCTGACATTTAGGGCAACAGAAAAACAGGTAAGCAAAAGACCCAAAGCAGGGTTTCTCCACTGAGACTTTCCTGGTCACACTGATATCTGAGTTTTCTGAGATGCTCCCCATTCACTTTAGCTATCAAGTACATGGTCATGTCACAGAGCTTGGAGGTTGTATATATCTTGGACACAAAACCATGAGCCTATTCTGGAGAGTGGCCAGAATTCAGGAAAAAAACAGGATCTTAGGAAGATAGTAGGTTTTGCCCATCCAGAAGGCAAGCCGCGGTCCATTCATCAATTGGGCAGGATGAATGCCAGGAAGCTTTCTACTAGACAGGACACATCCATAAATTCATTCTCTTTTCTAATGTCTACAACCACAGACACAGTGGGATACACAGACATAGAAACACTCACATGTCAAACGACTTACTAGAAACAGTGCAATCCAAACCAAACAAACCGCATTTTCTACCTATTCTCAGAACATGTGACAAAACCACAAAACCACAACCACTCCCACAAAGGCACCTCCTTCCCCCAAGTAGGTCTGTGAGTATCCAGAGTGTCCTCTGACTGGTGGGCCATACAATGTTCTCCCGAAATGTCCTGTCCTGACTCAGATCTGGTCTCCTTGGCCAACTCTGTGAAGTTGTCAGGAGCCAGCGGTGAGCCACTACCTGCTTTCTCAGAAAAGGTCCCTCTTCAGAGCTCTCCTGGCCTTTGGCTATCCTCACATAGGTAGGTACCAAGAAAGACTGACCCTGTCCTTGGTAAAACCGAACAAGTGAGCCCACTGGGACTGGGACTGGGACTGGCTCTGGGTGCCTGTCTTCATGGATCCCAAGTTCAGAGAATTCCTTCACCAAGGAAGTGACGTAGGTCACTTCCTTCAGGAACTGAATCAGGTTACTGCCTTGGCAACTAATTTGTCCTAACAGTTGCTTCCAAGAGTCCAATGAGTTGGAGGCTGCCCCTACTTCCAGTGAAACTTTCACAATTTTGCATGGTATATCAACCATAGGCACCCAAAAAAAGCTCTCCAGATAGGCGTGGTTTGGTCCATCTTCTATACATTAAGAAAAGAAATGTTGATTCAGACACATCCCTTCATGCTAACCAGGTTGTTTTTCATGGAAGATGACTTTTGCTCTCTGACGTCATTCATAGCTGCCTACATTTAATCCTGGGATCATTTCTTTAATGACCTTGGAGGTTCTCAGCAAGTGGAAGATCCCCTAATTTCTGTATTGAAAGACCAACTCTGTCCCTGCTCTTCAGTAAAGTTAGATTGAGAGAACAGTGTATGGTCAGGGTTAATAACATGTTCCATTTGGGTTAGGAATCATTCTGCGGGATGAATTATGGTATTGGGAACGTGCGATATTTATAAGAATATAAGTGAATTATAAGTATGAAAACAGACATCTAGGTAATATTTGAAGCCCAGAATTGCATTGGACCCTTAGCTGGGATTCTTAGCTTTGAATTATATTCTGCACAGATGTCTCAGATAAATCGATATACAATGGCATAATTACTTGTACCTTGGTTTATTGAATGTTGAAGAGAACATCCAGTCAAAAAGGGATAATTTGTAGGATTAGTAAGATAGTTGGTAGGTTTTGAAAGAAGAGTGAGTATAGGATTTGGATAAAAAGATCTTTAGTTGAGCTGGGGATGTGGCTCAAGTGGTAGCGCGCTGGCCTGGCATGCGTGCGACCTGGGTTCGATCCTCAGCACCACATACAAACAACGATGTTGTGTCTGCCAAAAACTGAAAAATAAATATTTGGGTTTTGTTTAAAAAAAAAAAAAAAAAAAAAAAAAAAGATCTTTAGCTGTAGGGTTTCGGATAGAGTGAATGTAATTGTCAGCACATGTGGAGAGTCTGTCAAAAGGATGAACTGGGGAAAAAAGTAGGAATGCAGATATCAATTGACATTAGGATATCAGGCAAAGTATAAAGTGAGTGATAGAATTATACATTTTCAACAGGCTTGAGTTTGAATATATAATCTTAGGAAGAAACAAACATGTAGTCACCAATAGGATGAACTTTTGAGAGCATTAGGCAACATGGACATGGATGTTTTCCGTAATCCATGCTCACTTTTCATTTAGGCTTTGGTACAAACATAAGTTTGACCTCTTCTTTCTGTGTGCAGAATACTACTGTGGTAAAATGTATATGTAGATCAGGTGACATGAGTATTTCTTCCACCATTTCTGGGAGCAATATTTTGAAGACGTATAAATTATTTTTGGAGGTAAAAATGGTGTAACTGTGTCTATAATTATAGAAATAATGCATGAATAGACCATACTGTAAATAAATATTATAACTGGTTCTAACTTTAAATAATGGATTGAATTGATATCTGAAAATATACAGAAAATCTTACATTGATATACAATCCTTCATTCCAACCAGTAATATATCTAATGGTTATATCAGCATTATGGTTTTTCATGAAGAATGTGTGAGTTTTGCTTCAAAAGTGATTATGGAAATCGGAAATAATGTGTTTGGAAAGAAGTCTCATGAAAAGACCAGTCAAGAAACCTGGAGGAATACATGTGTTTTGAAGCAGAAAGTGATTGAAAGTGAAACAAATGCCTATATATTTGTGAACTTGTGGATCAAATATATATCCTATGATGTGCATAAACTGAAGAAATAGTAATGTACCACTGTTACATAAAAATGAACGTCAAAATACACATCATGTCCTCTCCCACAGGAATCTACTTGCATTGATGTTAAACTGGGTCAGTTATTGTAGAAATATTAGGATAATGCCGCAGTCTTGCTGGGCACAATCAGGAGCCACTTGCCAAAAGAAACGAACTTTATTTTTAGAACCACACACGCCAAACAAAACAGCCTCTCAGGAAAAACCTTCAGAGCCCCAACTGCCACCACTGGCTTCCCAAAACCTCTCCCTCCCACATGAGCCTCTCTCCGCCTCCCACAATCCTCCTGCTCTTGAGGCCGATTGGCTGGGTCATGTGGGCAAAGTCAAAAAAAGTCCCCCAATGAGCAGTTTTGTGGTCTGAAAGGGCAGGGAAACAGCCCATTGAGCATCACCGCAGAGGAGCCAAACAGCTAGTTGTTGCTGGGGCCGCTGTGAGCCAATCATCAGCCGGCAGCTGGAAGTTTGCTGGCAGCAGGAATTTTGCTGGGGCCCCTTCGGCTGTGGCTCTCAACATCTTCCCCTCTCTGTTTAAACAACACGCATGTGGCTTAGGGACCGTGCCTGCCTTAGGTTGTCCAATAGTACATATGGTCTTTACCCGTTAAGTTGGTACCATTGCAATTGGATCTTACCCGTCACTGACTACCCGTCCAGTATAGAGCCACACCTGTGGAGAGGTCTTTGTACCAGCGGGGGTGGGTGAGGTTCTTTGCCTCACCTCTGTTGGCCCCCCCAAATTTTCGCTGGACGATCATGACACGCAGAAGGGAGGAAGATACACCAAGCCAATTGACGGCTCCTTTTGGAAAAATTGTACCACCGATGACATCATCAGCAAATATACCCCAACACTACGACAAGTCGCTGCACCAACAGATAGTTCACAATGCATTTAGGTGTGTTCACATGTGTCCAGGCAAGTTCTGCAAGCAGTACAGGGATGGCTATTGCAGAAGCTGTAGATTGGAATTATCTTTGATTTCACCTGCACTGGGATGAAGATAGGAACTCTGGCAATAATGTCTAAAGAAAAAAATTATGTAACATTCCAGAAGGCACTAAAACCAAAAAAAAAAAAAAAACATATGTAACATTCCAGAAGGCACATCAAAAACCAAAATGGCCCAAAAAGCATTCATTGAGGATGAAGTCTCTCACCTTCCTCTGTAAGGTTCCTGACCTCCATAAAATGAGAATAGGGATTCATTGGGTCAAATGAGTTCTTCAAAACCCTGCAGAGGGTAGCCAATGGGTTATTGGGTTTTTTCATTACTCCAATTCACATCAAGAATCTATACTTCACAGACAGTAGGCCTCAAATTAGAGAAGCAGAGCAGTACTAAAGTCAGGGTTATTTGATCACTCCTGATTCACAGAATGGGTCTCCAGGCCACCTTGACTTTAGGCAAATGAGAGGAAAGGGAGATTATTTTGGACACTGTCTTGGGCTGTGCCCCTCAAGGAAACGTCAAGCCAGAGGTTATGATGAGCGTCTATATGGAAGAAGATGAGGGCCATTTGGGAGTTTTTTGGTTTTCCTTGTGGTCATTTATGTGGCAGTCGGAAGAGATGACTGGGTCCACCAGGGCTTGAACTCTGGTGTGATTCCCCTTAGAGACTGAGTTCTGGAACTTACCTCAGAGAAGTATTGCCATGATTTGTGTTGGGATTTTAGGCGGCCACCCATGAGAGTCGCCCGTTGAAACTGAGATCTAGGCCCGGGGTGGCTTTCCACAGAGCACTGGGAATCTCAGACAGAATATCATATGATATTATTTTGAAATACTTGCCAGACATAGTTGAGAGTCAAAACACACATGGACCTCACATTGTAGACTTCAATTGGACTGGCTTCATGTGACTATTTGGCCACTCTTTGGAAAGCCTTGCCTGTGAGAGTTCTCCAGAACATTCCTTGAAATGAGCTTCCTCAACATTGAATAATTCCTGAAAGAATTGAAACAAATAATGCCTCCAACTTCATCCTTGTAAAATGGCTAGATAAATACCATGAAATTTTTGAAATTCGCATGATGAGGTGGCACTGGAGAACCTTTGATGTTCTGTTGCTCATCATTAGTGTACCAGACAGTGCCTTGATTGATTGGGTATAATGAAAGTGGTGTAGAACAGAGATGCCGGTTAGATGGAGAGTGCGGAGCATTTGGCCCAGAACTGTGGTGTGCAGGTGTGTGATAAAATATTTATGGTGGTGCCATGTGGATCTGCCATTGATTTCCAAATGGCTTTTAGCTGCCATGGTGCACCCAGCAGACCCTTATATGCAAAGGCATCTTGTTATATGGAGAGGTTTCAGGGCAATCTTCAGAATCAGGTTGCTATGGTCAAGGGGGCAAGCTATGTGGGATAGAAGCCGGATTGGTGCGTTCTCCTGGAGACTCTGACCCACCACATGTCACAGAACTCCCTCCAACACTATGTCCCAGTTGAACTCCTTGTATTTCTTGAAGCAAATACCAAACTCCCAGTTCAGCACCAAGAAACACCATGAAAATTGAAGGATGACTAAATGGCTTCATCGTCCACACAGTTAGACACTTTGGCCCAGTGGCCTCTGTTTACCTACAAAGAGAAAAATCAGCACTGCTGCCTCAGGTTCATTGGAAAATAAGAAACCATGTTCTCCAGGTCACATAGATTCAGACCCAGCTTTGATGGTTTCACTACAAATGAAGACAAAGCTACTGACAACAACATATATTTCAAGTGCCACACCTCAGAGGCAGTTTCTCCAGAAGTCTTTTTTCCAGCAGACCTCCATGGTTGTGGAGTGTTTACCCAGTTCCTTACTTCTGGAAACTCCTCTACCTGCTCCCAGGTTGAGAACTCCTGAGAATTTTCCATTCCAGATATGTATTCACAGATTTTCTTACTCTTCTCCTCTAATTGTGTCTCACTTGGGGCAAAGGTAATGTCAAGGCATTGTTCTAGGTGAGAGTGGGAAGATTATTGCGTAGCACATATTTGCATACACATTGGATACATTATCCTATTTTCCATTTGAAATACTGAATTCCCGACACTAACCCATACCCTACTAGACTCTGACTACTTATCCTAAAATGATGGAGAAAAAGAAACCTAACAGAATAGAAATACAGGCCTTTTGTAGGAGGCATGGTGTATACTTGGATTTTCCTTCTCCTTTATCAAGGATATGTGTTATGAATCTAGTCAACTTTTCATTGTAAAATTTCTCCATGAGTTTTCAAAGTTAACACATATGTAAATTCCTGTCTCCTTTTCTCTGTAGCCTCTTTAGAACATGTATATTTTTATGCATATATAGACTCCTACCTGGTAACACACGTACATTCTTGTGAGCTCACTGACTTTGGAATATACAAATTATGAGAATAGATAACTTCCCCTAAATACTGATGGAACTGAAAATTCAACCTATGGGTGAGCTTCCTAGTGAACAACATCATACATAAATCCATGTTCAGTAAAATGAATATTTTTAGATATGTGGATGATATATATTTCATGATAAATTTTGATTGGCATATATATTGCTACATTTTATTGTTGTGTGTGTGTGTATATGTATATATATGTATATATATATATATATATTTATATATATGTATGTATATATATATATATATATATATATATATATATATATATATTCACGAGATTTTCCAGATTTTCCAAAATATGAAATAAATGTGTCTTATTATACACTCCCTAAATTCATTCAAGTTCATGTATGTGGATTTAAAATCAACATTTTACATGATTATCATCAGTCTGGCTGGGCACAATTCAGGAGCCAACTGTCAAAAGAAACGAACTTTATTTTTAGAACCACACAAACCAAACAAAACAGCTTCTCAGGAAAAACCCTCAGAGCCCAACTGCCACCACAGTCTTCCCACAAGCCTCTCCCTCAACCACAAGCCTCCTCCTTTTGAGGCCGATTTGCTGGGTCACATGGGCGGAGCCAAAAACGTCCACCAATGAGCAGCTCCGTTGTCTGAAAGGGCAAGGAAACATCCCATTGAGCATCACCACAGAGGAGCCAATCAGCTAGATGTTGCTGGGGCCTCTGTGAGCCAATCATCCACTGGCAGTCTGAATGGGCGGGGAAACAGCTCAATGAGCATCTGCAGTGAGCATCACCACAGAGGAGCCAATGAGCTAGATGTTGCTGGGGCCGCTGTGAGCCAATCATCAGCCGGCAGCTGGAAGTTTGCTGGCAGTTGGAGGTTTCCTGGGGCCCCTTTGGCTGTGGCTCTCAACATCTCCCCCTCTCTGTTTAAACAACAAGCATGTGGCTTAGGGACCATGCCTGCCTTTGGTTGTTCAAAACTACATATGGTCCTTACTGGAGAACCTTGGCTGTGGCTATCAACAGGATTTGTATGTACCATTCACTGAAGTTAGTTTTCAGTACTAGGAAACAAATATGTATTTCAGGTGGATAAATATTTCTGCGAAAAATCTTGTGAAAAGTTGATTTTAAATCCACATACTTGAACATAAATGAATTTAGGGAGTGTAAATAAGATACATATATTTCATATTTTGAAAAATCTGGAGAGTGTGTGGGTGTGTGTGTGTATACACACACACACACACACACAGATATTAAAATGTAGCAACATATATGCAAATCGAAATTCACCATGAAATATACATCAATCACAGATCCAAAAATATTCAATTTTCTTAACAGGGATTTATGTATAATGTTGTTCTACTAGGAAGCTCACCCATTATTTGAATTTTCAGTTCCAACAGCGTTTAGGAGGAGTGATGTCTTCTCACAAATTGTATCTCCCAAGTCAGTCACCTCACAAGAATGTAGGTGTGACACCAGGTAGGATTTGATATGTGCATATAAAAATACATTGCTGAATAGGCTACAGACAAAGGGAGACAGGAATTCACATATTTGTTAACTTTAAAAACACATGGAGATCTATTTCAATTAAAAATAGACTGGATTTATAACACCTAACATTTATCATGAAAAAGGCAAGATCAACTATACACCATGCCTCGTCTGAACTGCTTGTATTTCAATTCTGTTTGTGTTACTTTTCTGCATCATATTAGAATTAGTAGTCAGAGTCTAGTAGGGTATGGGTTCGTGTCAGGGATTCAGTATTTCGAATGGAAAATTGGAAAATGAATCCAATGTGTATGCAAATATGTGCTACACACAAAAAATTCCCACTCTCATTCAGAACAATGGCCTGAAATAACCACGCCCCATGTAAGAAACAATTAGAGGAGAAGAGTTAGAAAATCTGTGAATACATACGTAGAATGGAAAATGCTCAGTAGTTCACAACCTTTGAGGTGGAAAAGACGTTTCCAAACCTTAGGGACAGGGTAAAACTCCACAAACATGGAACTCTGCTGGCCTAAACACTTCTGGAGATACTGACAATGAGGTTGGGTACTTGAAATATATGTTGTTGTCAGAACCTTTAGCTTCCTTTGTAGTGAGACCATCAAACTTGGGTCTGCATTTTTGTGACCTGGAGGACATGAATTCTTATTGTCCAATGAACATGAGGCAGCAGTGCTGAATTCACTCTTTGTAGCTAAACTGTGGCCACTGGGGGATAAGTGTCTCCCCGTCTGGAATTTGAAATCATTTGGTCATGCTCCACTTTTCGTGGTGTTTCTTGCTGCTGCAGTGGGTGTTTTGTATTTGGTTCATGACATACAAAGAGTTAAACTGGGACACAATGCTGGAGGGAGTCCTGTAACATATGGTGTGTCAAGGTCTGCAGGAGAATGCACCAACCAGGCTTCTATCCCCCATTGCTTGCCCCCTTTACCATAGGAACTTGATTCTGAATATTGCCCTGAAAACTCTCCATGTAACATGATGCCTTTACATACAAAGTTCTGCTAGCTGCACCATGTCAGTCACAAGCCATTTGAAAGCCAATGTAAGATCCACATGACCCCACCACAGATGTATTGTCACACACCTGCACACAACTGCTCTAGGCCCACTACTCAGCAGGCTCCAACTTACTGGCATCTCTGTTCTACACCATTTTCATGAAATACAGTCAATGAAGGCATTTTCTGGTACACTCATGATCAGCAACAGGACATCCAAAGGTTCTCCAGTGCCACCTGGTCATGGGAATTTCAAAATTTGGTGGTAGTTATCTAGCCATTTTTGAAGGATGAAGTTGGAGGCACTGTGGGTTTAAATTCATTCAGGAGCCATTAAATATTGAGTAAGCTCATTTCGATGAAAGCTCTGGAGAACTCTCACAGGAAAGGCTTCCCAAAGAGTGGCCCAAGGTCACATGAAGCCAGGCCCATTGAGGTCTACAATGTGAGGTCCATGTGTGTTTTGACTCTCAACTATGGCTGTCAAGTCTTTCAAAATAAAATCATGTGATATCCTTGCTGAGATTCTCAGTGCTCTGTGGAAAGTAACCCTGGGCTTAGATCTCAGTTTCCAAGGGTGACTCTCATGCATGGCCTGCTAAAATCCCAACACAATTCATGGCAATACTTCTCTGAGGTCAGTTCCAGAACTCAGTCTCTAAGGTAAATCACACCTGAGTTCAATCCCAGGTGGACCCAGTCATCTCTTCCAAACGCCACACAAATGACCACAATTAAAACCAAAACACTCCCACATGGCCCTCATCTTCTTCCATATAGACACACATCATAACCACTGGCTGGTGGTTTTCATGAGTTGCGCAGCCTAAGACAGTATCCAAAATAAGCTCCCTTGCCCCTCATTTGCCTAAAGTCATGGTGGCCTGGACACCCTTCCGGTGAACCATGAGTGATCAAAAAGGCTTGCTGTTAATACTGCTTCGATTTTCCAATTTTAGGCCTACTGACTCTTCGGTTTAGATTCTTAATGTTAAATGGAGTCATGAGAAAAACCAAGAACCTCTGGGCTAGCCTCTTCAGCGCTTTGAAAAACTCATTTGACCAAAAAGATCTTGATTCTCACTTGATGGAGGTCAGGATCCTTAGAAGAATTCGAGAGACTTCATCCACAATGACTGCTCTTTTGGCCATTTTGGTTTTGGATACACAAGAGATCTTTCTTTAGATCCCTCAGGTTATGAGAATCTAGGCCACAGCCTCACAGGGGGCCAAGAGCCTGAATCAGACACATCCCATTCCAAAGCAATTAAGCAAAGAGCCACAGGTGATGCCCATTTATTTCCATTTGAAAACTGTTTTCTTCATGCTTCACAAAGGGGTGGCCTGAGGCAAAGATGTTCCTGACATTCAGTGCAACAGAACAATAGGTAAGCAAAATTCCCAAAGCAGGGTTTCTCCACTGAGACTTTCCTGGTCACACTGATATCTGAGTTTTCTGAGATGCTCACCATTCCCTTCAGCTATGTAGTACATGGCCATGTCACAGAGCTTGGAGGTGGTACATATTTTGGACACAAAACCATCAGTCTATTCTGGAGAGTGCCCACAATTCAGGAAGAAAACAGGAACTTAGGAAGATAGTAGGTGTTGCCCATCTATAAGACAAGCCACAGTCCATTCATAAATCGGGCAGGATGAATGCTGAGAAGATTTCAACTAGACAGGACTCATCCATTGATGCATTTTCTTTTCTAATGTCTACAACCAGGGGCACAGTGGGATACACTGATATCCAAACACATGCCTTGTCAAACGACTTACTACAAACAGGTCCCGCCAAAACAAACAAACCGCCATTCCTACCTATTCTCAGAACATGAGACAAATTCACAAATCCCCACCCACACCCACAAAGACACCTCCTTCCCCCAAGTAGGTCTGTGACTATCTGGAGTTTCCACTGACTCGTGGGCCATAGTATGTTCCAAATAAATGGCCTTCCTGTCTCAGACCTGCTTTCCTTGTGCAACTCTGTGAATTTGTCAGGAGCCAGCAGTGTGCCACTACCTGCTTTCTCAGGAAAAACCCTATTCAGAGCTTTCCTGCGTTTTGGACATCCTCACATCAGTAGGTACCAAAAATGAATGTCTGTGTCCTTGGTAAATCCAAACAAGGAGACCACTGGGACTGGGACTGGACTGGCTATGGGTTCCTGTCTTCCTGGATCCCAAGTTCAGAGAGTTCCAACACCAAAGAAGTGATGTGAGGTCACTTCCTTCAGGAACTGAATCAGATCACTGCCTTGGCAACCTCTTTGTCCTAACAGTTGCTTCCAAGGCTACCATGAGAAAGAGGCTGCCCCTACTTCCTGTGACACTTTCACAAGTTAGAATGCTATATCAACCATAGGCACCCGGGAGCAGCTCTCCACACAGGCCTGGTTTGGTCCATCTTCTCTACATTAAAAAGAGAAAGGCTGATTCAGAAACAACCCTTCATTCTGACCATGTTGTTTGCCAGGGAAGATGACTTTTGCTCTCTCAGGTCCTTCATAGCTGCCTACATCTTCTCCAGTGATCATTTCTGCATGGAATTTTGTGGTTCTCAGCAGGTGGAAGATCCCCTACATTCCTATATTGTAAGACCAACTTTGTCCCTGCTCCTCTGTAAAGTTAGATTGAGGGAACAGTGTATGGTTAGGGTTAATAACATGTTCGATTTGGGTTAGAAATTATTCTGCTGGATGAATAATTGTACAAGAATAATGAGGTGAAATGTATGTAGGAAAACAGAAATCTAAGTAAAATTTGAAGCCCAGAAGGGGATTGGGCTTCAAGGGATTGTGATACTTAGAATTGCGATCAAGGGATTGTGATACTTAGCATTGAATTATGTTCTGCAGAGATGTCTCAGAGAGATCGATATACAATGGCATAAGACCCTGTACCTTGGATTATTGAATGTAGAAGAGAACATCCAGTCAGAAAGCGTTAATAGGTAGGATTAGGAAGATAGTCAGTAGGTTTAGGAGGAAGAGTGATTATAGGATTTGGAACAAAAGTTTCTTAGCAATAGGGTTTCGATTAGAGTGTGAATGGAAATGTCAGCACATGTGAAGAGTCAGTCACAATGATGAACTGGGGAAAATATGTAGGAGAGCAATCAATAGAGACACTATGAAATCAGGAAAAGTATAAAGTGAGAGAAAGGATTAGATGTTTTCAACAGGGTTGAATTTGAATATATAATCTTAGGAAGAAACAAATATATTGTCACAAATAGGATTGATTTTTGAGAGCATTAGGCAACTTGGACATGGATGTTTTTAGTAATCCATATTCACTTTACATTTAGGCTTTGGTACAAACATAAGTGTGACCTTTTCTTTTTGTGTCCAAATATTACTGTGATAAAATGTATATGTAGATAAGGTGACATGAGTATTTCTTCCATCATTTCTGAGACCAATAATTTGAAGACGTATAAATTAGTATTGGGTTTACAAAGAGGTGTACCCTGTGTCTATGAATATAAAGAAAAAGCATGAATAGACTGTACAGTGAATAAATAATATAACTGGTTTCACTTTAAATCGTGGATTGAATTGATATCTGAAAATATATAAGAAATATTATATTGATACAAAATCATTCATTCCAACCAGTTATACATCTAATGGTAATATTGGGGTTATGGATTATCATGAAGGGTGTGTGAGTTTTGCTTCAAAAGTGATTATGGAAATCGAAAATAATGTATTTGGAAAGAAGTCTCATGAGAAGACTAGTCAAGAAACATGGAGGAATACATGTGTTTCGAAGCAGAAAATGATTGAAAGTGAAACAAATGCCTATAATTTTGTAACTTGTGGATGAAATATATATCTTATAATGTGCATAAACTGAAGAAATAGTAAAATACCAGTGGTGAATAAGAATGAACATAAAAATACACATCATGTCCCATAGGAATCTACTTGCATTAATGAGAAACTGGGTCAATTATTGTAGAAATATTAGGATTTGTATTCATGATTCACTGAAGTTAATTTTCAGTAATAGGAAACAAATAGTATTTCAGGTGGTTGAATATTTCCGAGAATAATCTTGTGAAATGTTGACTATAAATCCTCATACATGAACTAGAATGAAATTAAGGAGTGTATAATAAGACACATATATTTAATATTTTAAAACATCTGGAGTGTGTATACACACACACACACACACACATTAAAAAGTAGTAGTATATATGCCAATCGAAATTCATCATGAAATATATATCATCCACAGATCGAAAAATATTCATTTTCCTGAACATGGAATTATGTATAATATTGTTCAACTAGGAAGCTCACACAGAGGATGAATTTTCAGATCCCACAGTGTTTAGGAGGAGTGATCACTTCTCACAATTTGTATCTGCCAAGTCAGACACCTGACAAGAATGTACGTGTGATACCAGGTAGGATTCTATATATGCATATAAAAATAGATGTGCTGAATAGGCTACATAGAATGGGAGAGAGGAATTCACATATTTGTTAACTTTAAAAACACATGGAGAACTATATCAATTACAAATTGACTAGATTTATAACACCAACACTTTGTCACGCAAAAGCCGTGTCCAACTATACACTATGCCTCCTCTGATATGCTTGTATTTCTATTCTGTTTGAGTTATTTTTCTCCATCATATTAGGATTAGTAGTCAGAGTATAGTAGGTTATGGGTTAGTGTCAGGGATTCAGTATTTCAAGTAGAAAATAGGAAAATGAATCTAATAAGCATGAAAATATGTGCTACAAAAAATATTCCCACTCTCATCCAGAAGAATGCCTTGAAATTATCTTCGCCCATAGTATGACACAATTAGAGGAGAAGAGTTAGAAAATATGTGAATACATATCTGGACTGGAAAATGCTCAGCATTACACAACTATGGAGGTGGTAGAACAGTTTCCAAAAGTAAAGGACAGTGTAAACCCTCCACAAACATGGAGCTATGCTGGCCTAAAGACTTCTTGAGAAACTGCCTCTGAGTTTGGGTAGTTGAAATATATGTTGTTGTCAGGAGCTTAACTTCCTTTGTAGTGAGACCATCAAAGTTTGGTCTGCATCTATGTGACCTGGAGGACATGGTTTCTTATTTTCCAATGAACATGAGGCTGCAGTGCTGAATTCACTCTTTGTAGCTAAACTGTGGTCACTGGGGGCTAAGTGTCTCCCCATGTGGACTTTGAAGCCATTTGGTCATCCTCCACTTTTCATGGTGTTTCTTGCTGCTGCACTGGGTGTTTTGTATTTGCTTCACGACATACAAGGAATTCAACTGGGAAACAGTGCTGGAGGGAGTCCTGTAACATGTGGTGGGTCAGGGTCTGCAGGAGAATGCCCCAACTTGGCTTCTATCCCACATTGCTTGCCCCCTTGACCATACCAACCTGATTCTGAACATTGCCCTGAAACCTCTCCATATTACAAGATGCCATTTCATATAATGGTCTGATGGCTGCACGAAGTCAGTCACAAGCAATTTGGAAGCCAATGTAATATCCACATGGCCACACCACAGATGTATTATCACACACCTGCACACCACTGCTCTAGGCCCACTACTCAGCACGCTCTAACTTACTGGCATCTCTGTTCTACACCATTTTCAAGAAACCCAGTAAATCAAGGCACTGTCTGGTACACTCATGATCAGCAATGGGACATCCAATGGTTATCCAGTGCCACCTGGTCATTGGGAATTTCAAAAATTTTTTGATATTTATCTATCCATTTTTCAAGAATGAAGTTGAAGGCACTTTGGGGTTTCCATTCATCCCAGAACCATTAAATGCTGAGGAAGCTCATTTCGATGAAAGCTCTGAGGAACTCTCACAGGCAAGGCTTCTCAGAGTGTGCCCAAAAGGTCACATGAAGCCAGGCCCTTTAAGGTCTATAATGTGAGGTCCTTGTGTGTTTTGACTCTTAACTGTGGCTGCCAAGTTTTTCAGAATAAAATCATGTGATATCCTTGCTGAGATTCTCAGTGCTCTGTTGAAAGCTTTTCTGGGCCTAGATCTCAGGTTTCAAGGGCGACTCTTATGCATGGCCTCCTACAATCCCAACACAACTCATGGCAATATTTCTCTGAGGTCAGTTTCAGAACTCAATTTCTAAGGGGAATCACACCAGAGTTCAAGCCCATGTGGACCCAGTCATCTATTCCAAACGCCACAAAAATGACCACATTTAAAACCAAAACATTCCCACATTGCCCTTATCTTTAACCATATAAACACTCATCATTAACTCTGGCTGCAGGTTTCCAAGAGTGGCGCAGCCCAAGACAGTGTCCAAATAATGCACCCTTGCCCCTGATATGTCCAAAGTAAGGGTGGCCTGTTCACTCTTCTTATGAACCAGGAGTGATCAAATAGGCCTGCCATAAATACTGCTCTGCTTCTCCAATTTGAGGCCTACTGACTGTCAGGTATAGATTCTTTATGTGATTTGGCATCATGAGACAACCCAAGCAGTTCCGCAGGAATTTGAAGAACTCATTTGATCCAAAGGATCCCTATTCTCACTTGATGGAGGTCAGGAACCAAACAGAAGAAGGCAAGAGACTTCATCCACAATGACAGATTTTTTGCCATTTTGGTTTGGATGCACACATGGGATCTTCTTTAGATCTATCAGGAGCTGAGAATTTTAGCCACAGCCTCAAACAGGGCCTAGTGTCTGATTAAGACACATCCCTTTCCAGAGCAATTAAGCAAAGAGCCACAGGTGATGCCCATTCATTTCCATTTGAAAACTATTTCTTCAGGCTTCACAAAGGGGTGGCCTGAGGCAAAGACCTTCCTGACATTCAAGGCAACAGAAACATAGATAAGCAAATGGAGCCAAGCAGGGTTTCTCCACTGAGACTTTACTGGTCACACTGGTATCTGAGTTTTCTGAGATGTTCCCATTCCCTTCAGCTATCAAGGACATGGCCATGTCACAGAGTTTGGAGGTGGTAGATATCTTGAACAATAAACCATGATACTATTCTGGAGAGTGGCCAGAATTCAGGAAGAAAACAGCAACTTAGGAAGTTAGTAGGTGTTTCCCATCCATAAGGCAAGCAACAGTCCATTAATCAATTGTGCAGGATGAATGCTCTGAATCTTTCTACTAGACAGGACACCTCCATTGATGCATTCTCGTTTCTAATGTCTAAAACCACGGACACAGTGGCTACACAGACATAGAAACACTCGCCTTGTCTAAAGACTTACTAGAAAAAGTCGACTCCAAACCAAACCAACCACCTTTCCTACCTATTCTCAGAACATGAAACAAAACCACAAACTCACACCCAGAACCAAAAAGGCACCTCCTTCCCAAAAATAGGTCTTTAACTATCTGGAGTGTCCTCTGACTGGTGGGCCATACTATGTTCCACTCGAAATGGCCTGTCTGGTCTCAGATCTTGTCTCCTTGGCCAACTCTGTTATTCTGGGAGGAGCCAGTGGTTAGCCACAACCTGCTGTCTCAAGAAAGGCCCCTCTTCAGAGCTCTACTGGCATTTGGCCATCCTCACATCAGTAGGTACCAAGAAGGTCTGACTCTGTACTTGGTAAATCCAAACAAGTGAGCCCACTGGGACTGGGACTGGGACTGGCTCTTGGTGCCTGGCTTCTTGCATCCCAATTTCAGAGAGTTCCATCACCAAGAAAATGAGGTATGTCACTTTCTTTGGAACTGAATGAGGCCACTGCCTTGGCAACAACTTTGTCCTAACAATTGCTTACAATGGTCCCATGAGTTGGAGGGTGCCCCTACTTCCTGTGACAATTTGACTAGTTAGAATGGTATATCAAAATAGACACCATGGAACAGCTCTCCACGAAGGCCTGGTTAGGTCCATCTTCTCTACATTAAGAAGAGAGAGTCTGATGCATACACATCCCTTCGTCCTGTGCAGGTTGTTTGCCATGGAAGATGGATTTTGCTCATTCAGGTCCTTCATAGCTGCCTACATCTTCTCAGGGATAATTTCTACATCGAACTTTGAGGTTCTCAGCAGTTGGAAGATCACCTACATCCCTTATTGAAAGAATAGCCCTGTCCCTGCTCTTTTGTAATGTTAGATTGAGGCAACAGTGTATGGTTAGGGTTAATAACAGGTTCGATTTGGGTTAGGAATCATTCTGCGGGATGAATAATGGTATTGGGAACCTGCAATATATAGAAATATAGTGGTTAAATATAAGTATGGAAACAGAAATCTAGGTAAGATTTGAAGCTCAGAAGTGCATTGGGCAATAGATTGGGACACGTAGCTTTGAATTACGTTCTGCATACATATTTCAGAAAAATCGATATACAATGGCATAGGACCTTGTACCTCGGATGATTGAATGTAGTAGAGTACATCCACTCAAAAAGGGATAGTCGATAGGATCAGGAAGATAGTCAGTATGTTTCGGAAGAAGATAGAGTATAGGATTTGGACCAAAGTTCATTAGCAATAGGGTTTTGGTTAGAGAGTGAATGTCAATGTCATCACATGTGAAGGGTCAGTCACAATGTTGAACTGGGAAAAATATGTAGGAAAGTAGATATCAATAGAGACATTAGGAAATCAGGCAAAGTATAAAGTGAGTGAAAAAACTAGACATTTCCAACAGTTTTGAGGTTGAATATATAATCTTAGGAAGAAACAAAAATGTGGTCACCAATAGGATTGACATTTGAGAGCATTAGGCAACCTGGATATGGATGTTTTTAGTAATCCATCTTCAGTTTCCATTTAGGCTTTGGTACAATCATACGTGTGACTTTTGCATTTTGTGTCCAGAATATTACTGTGGTAACATGCATATGTAGATCAGGTGACATGAGTATTTCTTCCACCATTTCTGGGAGCAATATTTAGAAGAAGAATAAATTAGTATTGGGCATACTAAGAGGTGTACCCTGTGTCTATGAATATAGAGATAATGCATGAATAGACCATATAGTGAATAAATAATATAACTGGTTCCACTTTAAATAATGGATTAAACTGATATCAGAATATATATAAGAAATACTATATTGATATGAAATCATTCCTTCCAACCAGTTATACATCTAATGGTGATATTATAGTTATGGTTTATCATAAAGTGAGTGTCAGTTTTGCTTCAAAAGTGATAAAGGAAATCAAAAATAATGTAAGACCAGTCAAGAAACCTGGAAGAATCCATGTGTTCTGAAGCAGGAAGTGATTGAAAGTGAAACAAATGCCTATAAGTTTGCTAACTTGTGGATGAAATATGTATCCTATGATGTGCATAAATTGAAGAAATAGTAATGTACCAGTGTTGAATTAAAATAAATTTCAAAATACACATCATGTCACATAGGAATGTACTTGCATTGATGTTAAACTGGGTCAGTTACTGTAGAAGTATTAGTATTTGTATGCAACATTAACTGAAGTTAGTTTTTAGTACTGCAAACAATATGTATTTCAGGTGGATGAATATTTCTGAGAATGATCTTGTGAAAAGTTGATTATAAATCCATATACATGAACATGAATGAATTTAGTGAGTGTATATAAGACACATATATTTCATATTTTGAAAAATCTGGAGAGTGTATATATATATATACAAAAAAAACACACACAGACAATAAATTAGCAATCGAAATTTATCATGAAATATATATCTTCCACAGATGCAAAATTATTTCTTTTAGAACATGGATTTATGTATAATGTTGTTCTTCTAGGAAACACACCCCTAGGTTAAATTTTCAGTTCCAACAGAGTTTAACAGGAGTGATCATTTCTCACAAATTGTATTTGCCAAATTAGCCTCCTCACAAGAATGTAGGTGTGATACCAGGTAGTGTTCTATATGTGCATTTAAAAATACATGTGCTGAATAGGCTACAGAGAAAGGGAGAGAGGAATTCACATATTTGTTAACATTAAAAACACATGGAGAACTATTTCAATTAAAAATTGACTAGATTTATAACACCTACAATTAATCATGCAAAAAACAAGTCCAACTATACACCATGATTCCTCTGAACTGCTAGTATTCCTATTCTGTTTGTGTTATTTTTCTCCATCATATTAGGAGTAGTAGTCAGAGTTTATTAGGGTATGCGTTAGTGTCAGGGATTCAGTATTTCGAATGGAAAATTGGAAAATGACTCTAAAGGGTATGCAAATATGTGCTACACAAAAATGTTCACACTCTCATCCAGAAGATTGCCTTGGCATTACCTTAGTTCCAAGTAAGATACAATAAAGGAGAAAAGTTAGAAAATCTGTAAATACATATCAGGAATAAAAAATGCTCAGGAGTTCACAAACTTGTAGGTGGTAGAGGAGTTTCCAATAGTAAGGGACAGGGTAAACACTCCACAAACATTGAGCTCTGCTTGTGTAAAGACTTCTTGAGAAACTCTCTGAGGTTGGGCTCTTAAAATACATGTTGTTGTCAGGAGCTTTAGCTTCCTTTGTTGTGTGACCATCAAATCTGGGTGTGCAAATATGTGACCTGAAGGACATTGTTTCTAATTTTCCAATGAAAATGAGGCAGCAGTGCTGAATACTCTTTTTGTAGTTAAAATATGGCCACTGGGGTGTAAGTGTCTCCCCGGGTTGACTGTGAAGCCATTTGGTCATCCTCCAATTTTCGTGGTGTTTCTTGCTGGTGCACTGGGAGTTTGGTATTTGCTTCATGAAATACAAGGAGTTCAACTGGGACACAGTGCTGGAGGGAGTTCTGTCACGTGTGGAGGGACACGGTCTGCATGAGAATGCACCAACCAGGATTCTGTCCCACATAGGTTGCCCCTTTGTCCATAGCAACCTGATTCTGAACATTTCCCAGAAACCTATCCATATAACAAGATGCCTTTACATATAAGGGTCTGCTGGCTGTACCCTGTCAATCACAAGGCAATTGGAAGCCAATGGCAGATCCACATGCCCCAACACACATGTTTTTTCACACACCTTCACACCACTGCTCTAGGCCCACTAATGAACAGGCTCCAACTTACTGGCATCACTGTTCTACACAATTTTCATGAAACCCAGTCAGTCAAGGCACTGTCTGATACACTCATGATCAGCAACAGGACATCCAAAAGTTTTCCAGTGCCACCTGGTGATGGGAATTTCAAAAATTTCATGGTATTTCTCAAGCCAAATTTCGAGGATAAAGTTGGAGGCTCTGTGGGTTTCAATTCATTCAGGAACCATTAAATGTTGAAGAAGCTCATATCAATGAAAGATCTTGAGAACACTCACAGGCAAGGCTTCCCAAAGAGTGGCCAAAAGGTAACATGAAGTCAGGCCCATTGAGGTATACAATGTGAGGTCCATATGTGTTTTGACTCTCAAGTGTGGCTTTAAAGAATTTCAGAATAAAATCATGTGATATCCAGGCTGAGATTCCCAGTGCTGTGGGCAAAGCCACCCTGCACCTAGATCTCCCTGCACCACAATTAATACCTGAGATGTTGGTTGCATGGCCTAGTAAAATCCAAACACAATTCATGACAATACTTCTCTTATGTCACTTCCAGAATTCAGTCTCTCAGGGGAATCATACCAGAGTTCAAGCCCAGGTGGACCCAGTCATCTGTTCCAAGCACCAAACAAATTACCACAATTCAAAACAAAATGCTCCCACATGCCCCTTATCTTATTTCATGTAGACACTCATCATAACATCTGGATGGAGGTTTCCATGAGGGGCACAGCACAATACAGTGTCCAAAATAACCTTTCTTGCCCCTCATTTGCCTAAAGTCAGTGTGGCCTGGAAATCCTGACTGTGAACCAGGAGTGATCAAATACGCCTGCCGTTAATACTCCTTGGCTTCTCCAATTTGATGCCTACTGACTGTGGGGTTTAGAATCTTTATGTAAACTGGATTCATGAGAAAACCCAAGCACCTATGGGCTAAACTCTGCAGGGCTTTAAAGAACTCATTTGACCCAAAGGATCCCTATTTTCACTTGATGGATGTCAGGAATCTTAGAGAAGAAGGTGAGAGTCTTCATCCACAATAACTGCTCTTTTGGCCATTTTGGTTTTGGATGCACCCATGGGATCTTTCTTTAGATCCATCAGGTGCTGAAAATCTAAGCCACAGCCTCACACAGGGCCAAGAGGGTGATTCAGACACATCTCTTTCCAAAGCAATTAAGCAAAGAGCAAAACACACACAGACATTATAAAGTGGCAATATATATGCCAATTGAAATTCATGATGAAATATATATCGTCCACAGATCCAAAAATATTAATTTTACTGAACATGGATTTATGAATAATGTTGTTAAACTAGAAAGGTTACCCTTAGGTTGAATTTTAAGATCCAATAGCATTTAGGAGGAGTGATCTCTTGTCATAATTTGTATCTGCCATGTCAACCACCTCACAAGAATGTATATGTGATACCAGGTAGGATTCTATATGTTTATATAAAAATACATGTGATGAATAGGCTACAGAGAAAGGGATAGAGGAATTCACATATTTATTAACTTAAAAAACACAAGGAGAACTATTTCAATTAAAAATTAACTAGATTTATAACACCTACCCTACATAATGCAAAAGGAAAGTCCAACTATACACCATGCCTCTTCTGAACTGCTTGTATTTCTATTGTGTTTGTATGCACTGTGGGTTTCAAGAACCATTAAATGTTGAGGAAGCTCATTTGAATGAAACTCTGGAGAACTCTCATAGGCAAGGCTTCCCAAAGAGTGACCAAAAGGTTAGATATAGCCAGGCCCATTGAGGTCTACAATGTGAGGTCCATGTGTGTTTTGACTCTCAACTATGGCTACCAAGTCTTTAAGAATAAAATCATGGGATATCTTGGCTGAAATTCTCAGTGCTCTGTGGAAATCCACCCTCGTCCTTGATCTTAGTTTCCAAGGGCGACTCTCATGCTTGGCCTCCTAAAATATCACCACAATTCATGGCAATACTTCTCTGAGTTCAGTTCCAGAAGTCAGTCTCTAAGGGGAATCCCACAAGAATTCAAGCCCAGGTGGACCCACTCATCTCTTCCAACCGTCACACAAATGACCACAATTAATACCAAAACACTCTCACATGGCCCTCCTCTTCTTCTATAAAGGCACTCATCATAACATCTGGCTGGAGGTTTCCATGAGGGGCACAGCCCAAGACAGTGTCCCAAGTAAGCTCCCTTGCCACTCATTTGCCTAAATTCAGGGTGGCTTGGACACCCTTCTTGTCCACCAGGAGTAATCTGAAAGGGTAAAATAAATTGAAATTAAAGTGTAAAAGTTGAAGTGTAAAAGACTGGGTTTTGTAAAGTTTCTAAGCTGCAAGGCCTGAGTTAAAATGTAAAGGACCAGGTATTGTTAAGTTCCTATGCTACATGCAAAACCTGAAATTCCTGTAGCTTGTAGTACAATTCCCGACTGCCCAGTAAATATTCCCCCTGACCGCCTGGTTATTTAATAACCTAGGACCCTGTGTGGCCTGGCACATAGGCATTGCAAGGCCTAAAGCAATCTGTTTGAATGTGTACCTCGCTTTAGAACTGACCTATCACTCCTGCCTCACCTGTTCCTGCCAATGAGTGAACTAATCATGTTTAGGAATTGTTGTTTGATTTTTCTGCGGTGTATGTTGATTTCTTAAAGGAGACTGTGATATATGTAAAGTCCCGCCCTCCCCAAAAAGTGTACTTAAGCACTGCTCAACCCCTGCTCGGGGCTCTGGGCTGCTCTCCCTTCTTGAGTGAGCACGTAGCCCCAGCATGCTGGATTGGATCCTCAATGAACGCCTTTTTCTGTTGCATGAGCTGTGGTCTCTTGGTGGTCTCTTCCTCCGACGTTCACCGTATCCTTACATTTGGTGCGTTGGCCGGGAATCACGCAGCATAGGACAAGGACACCCCAACAGACCCCTCTGGGGGTAAGTAAGGCGCTTCTTTCCATTTTTCCTTGCGATCGCTCAGAGCTTTTTGTTCAGGTTCCGTTTTTCCGTTTTTGGTTTGGGTTGGCAGAGTGGCTGCCAGCGGAGAACGTAAGTTCCCCCTGTCAGTGGTGGACAAACGTGTCCTAAAGCCACAGACCACGTCCTCGCAAGGGATGCCTTGGAGGACTCAGGGAGTGATGGATGTGCCCTCATTGGGTGAGGAGGGACGGATGAGCCCACATTAGCTGACTCTGCTGCCAACCCATCATATCTTGCTGGCTACTTTTTTCTCTCAGGTTGAATTCACTGTCTGTCTTTGTGGTCTAACCCATCAGGTTTTGCCAGTTACTAGGTTCTAATCTTTACTTCTGAACTCGTGTTAAATGTTACCTGTGTGTACATGTTTGTGTCACGTTTGTATTGTCCTTGTCTCTGTTTGAGAAACTCTCATTATGGGACAAAGCCATTCCATGCCTCTGTTCTTGAAGCCTTTCCTGGTCCCTGCCTCCAATCCGACACCGTCACCCAGGATCCTATCACTCAAACCTTCTACTCCTTCCCCTCTTCCCTCCATTCTCCCTGAGTCACAAGATTGTAGATCTTGGGGTTGTGAACAAACGGGAGCTGCATGATGGTCTTTGTGTGTCTTTTTATCTGAGTTTCTGTTAAATGTGATGGCATTGTTTGGACCGATGCAGAGTCCCGAGTTCCAACCTGCCTTACATATGTGGAAGTTACTTTAGCTAAATTTTAAACTAATGCTTCTCCTGTGAGGGACCAAAAGTCAATAGAACCGCCAGTTTTTCTGTTCTCACCTTTTGCACCTCTCTTAGCTGTGTTTTAAAGAACTTTGATAAACTTTACTCCCCTTTGTTAAGCAATATTACGGAAGCAGTGATTTTTTTCTTCCCGTAGTTGGCTTGAGCATGCCCACTGCAGAGGGAAATGTCTGGGGTCAAAGAACTTTGATATCTCGCTTAAACTTTTCTCAAAACCCTGTCCTCATTATTAAATTGGCATTAATTGGCTTTGGGATGGGAACCAAGCCTTCAGTCATAAATTTTGACACCCCAGAGGGGACTTTAAATAAACCCCACTCTGCCCTCTTGGGGAAGCCTAGCACTCAAAACAACTGCAAGCAGAGGATGAAATTTTTGGGAGCTGACTACTGCAAAGTTGGGAGACATAGAATATGCCTGGTGCCTGGGGTCAAAGCAAACCAGAGGAACTAATCCTGTAAGTAAATGGTGAGGCTAAGGGACTCCCAGCAGCTGACAGAGCCATTTTGCTGTGGGGAACTCCCTTATTCCTTACGTGCACTTTAAGGATTTCTCCACCTCTGTTTACTTAACAAAAGGGACAATGAATGCATTAATATGTTGATATTATAGATTTTTTCTTGGGGATGATCTAGGGTGAATGTGTATCTAAAAATGATTTTTTTTTTATTTTAACCATCTCGTATCTAAATGGGTTTCTAAAGCATTGCACTATGTTACAGTTAAAAGTTGGGTTTAAACAATTGTTTAGTTTGATTTCAGGTAGTTCATGCTAGGAAACTTAAATACTTAGGATAAAAAATAATTAAAGAGTTTTAATTTTGAACTAGGCAGCCTGAAAAAATTTCACTAGATATACCAGTGCATTAACTTGGGAAGAGATAATAAATTATGATATGGTATCTATTCCCATCAGTGTGTAAGATTTTAAAAAATGGTACTAAATTAAAACGTTGGTCTGGCTTATTGAAATGACATTAATTAGCAACAGTCTTGGAAATTTTTAAAGCTTAATTTCGGATACACATGGTAGTGTGTGGTTCTTTTTAAAAAATTTTCAGCCAATTTAATGTAACTTAATACTATTAGAAACTTCATAACAAAGAAAGGGGCTTAACGATCCTATAGAAACTTCTTCTGATGGTGGCTTTAATATTATCAAAAAATGATCCTATTTTCAGTTTTGTGTGAGCAAGTTTTTCTAGTGTAGAAAAATCTAAAGATATAAAATTTTGAGAATTACATCTTAAACTTGCATCAAAATTTTCAACATCCAAACCTGGAAATTATGACTTATAGCTAAAATGCCTTAGGCCTGAGGTTTCTGCTACGAATTCCAGTCTTTTCAGTTTTCCAGACCTCAGCAAGGACTTAAGTTGATATGCAAATAAAAGAAGCCTGCAGCACTCAGCAGGAGACAGATAAAAAAGAGTAAATGTGTCTTTTTACCTGAACTCAAACTAGACCTAACCAAAAAATTATATTATACGGTATTTACTAATTACTGGCCAGTCATCTTTTTTAGGACTCTTGCTTTTCTTAGATTCTGTATTTTTTTTTTGAACTCATGATCTTGATTCTGCTGATGGGTTAATGTTTTCTGATCAGTTCTATTTTTGATCGACTCTGGAGTTTTTAGCATTTCAATGGAGATTTCACCTGAAAAAGCTACAAGGCTTTTATTATTGTGTTATGTGTTACATTTGTGTTACGTGTTGTATGTTGGTATGTCTGTATGTGTGTATGTCCATATATCATGCAGTGATATGACAATTGACAGATGAGGAGCAGTCATGAAAAATTTAAGAATGTATCCAAATGTCTTTGATTCACGTGATTCATATGTTTTAATTCAAATTGGGTAAACAGATAAAAATAAAGATGTCTTTAAAATTAGGCCAATAAGTTTTCTAGGTTTTCAAAAAGGCCCTAATAAAATGTAGATGTCTATAAAATAATCTGCCTAAATTCAGAAATTTACAAGTATTGTATTGAAATGTGAACAGAAAGAGGTTAGTAGATGAAAAAGAGAAACTAAAAGGTTCCAGATATAGATCTAATAGAGGAAAAATGTGTTTCTGGATAAGAGAGTCTATATGATTAAGTAATTAAAGGGGTTTAAGTAAATAATAAAAAAAGGTTTGTGTAACTTGGTTATATGTGTAAGTTTTGAGCAAGTAATCTTAAAAAAATAAACAGCTGGTAAAACAAGTACTGTTTTTATAAAATTGTGCCATGTTATTTCTTTAAAATCTAAACTTGTTTAATACAAAAACATCAATGTAATTGTGGTGTTAATGTGTTCATATCTTCCAGGTATACAAGTCTGTAAGGTAGAAGCTTCCAAAGACCATTGTATCAAGCTGGTGTTCTAAGGTTGTATGGTAATTCTAGGCTTAAAAGAAAAACATGTTGGAGATTTATGTATATCATTTGTGTTCTATAATTGGACTTGTTATCAATAAGATATGTACAGTTCCATGTTACTTTTTACACTGAGATGCAATTTAAAAGTATTTTTAACTTAATGAGAGCCAAATCTGTGAAGGTTTTATTGTAAACACAAAGGTAATACCCATTCATTTCCATGTGAAAACTGTTTTCTTCAGGCTTCACAAAGGGGTGTCCTGAGACAAAGACTTTCCTGATATTCAGGGCAACATAACAATAGGTAATCAAAAGGCCCAAAGCAGGGTTTCTCCACTGAGACTTTACTGGCTACACTGATATCTGAGTTTTCTGAGATGCTTGCCATTCCCTTCAGCTATCCAGTATATGGCCATGTCACAGACCTTGGAAGTGGTTCATATATTGGACACAAAATCATGAGCCTATTCTGGAGAGTGGCCAGAATTCAGGAAGAAAACAGGAACGTAGGAAGATAGTTGGTGTTGCCCATTGATAAGGCAAGCCACACTCCATTTATAAATTGTGCCGGATGAATGCTGGGAAGTTTTCTCCTTGAGAGGATACACCCATTGAGGCATTCTCTTTTCTAATGTCTACAACCACGGACACAGTGGGATACACAGACCTAAAAACACTCGCCTTGTCAAAGGACTAAACTAGAAACACTCCACTCCAAACCAAACACACCCCTTTCCTAACTATTCTCAGAACAAAAGAAAAACCACAAACCCATACCCACAACCACAAAGGCACCTCCTTCCCCAAGTAGGTCTGGAACTATCCAGAGTGTCCTCTGACCGGAGGGCCATACTATGTTCCCCAGAAATTGTCTGTCCTGTCTCAGATCTGGGCTCCTTGGTCAACTCTGTGAACTTTTCAGGAGCCAGCAGTGAGCCTCTACCTGTTTTCTCCGGAAGGGCCGCTCTTCAGAATTTTTCTGGAATTTGGCCATTCTCACATAAGTAGGTACCACAAAAGACTGACTCTGTCCTCGGAAAATCCAAACAAGTGAGAACACTGGAACTGGTGCTGGGACTGGGTCTTGGTGCCTGGCTTCCTGGAACCCAAATTTGGAGAGTTCCATCAACAAGGATGTGAGGTGAGGTCACTTCCTTTAGTAACTGAATGAGGTCACTGCCTTGGCAACCAATTTGTCCTAACATTTGCTTCCTAAGGTCTCATAACATGGAGGATGTCCCTACTACCTGTGACACTTTCACAAGTTAGAATAGTATAGAAACCATAGTCACCTGGGAACAGCTCTCCACAAAGGCCTAGTTTGGTTCATCTCCTCTACCTTAAGAAGAGAGAATCTGATTCAGACACAACCCTTCATCCTGACCAGGTTGTTTGCCATGGAAGATGCCTTTTGCTCTATCATGTCCTTCATAGCTGCCTACATCTTCTCCAGGGATCATTTCTGCATGGAACTTTGAAGTTTTCAGCAGGTGGAAGATCCCCTGCATTCCTGTATTGTAAGACCAAACCTTTCCCTGCTTTTCTGAACACTTAGATTGAGGGAACAGTGTATGGTTAGGGTTAATATTAGGTTCAATTAAAACCAAAATACTCCCACATGGCCCTCATTTTCTTCCATGTAGACATTCATCATAACCTCTGGCTGGAGGTTCCATAAGGGGCGCAGCCCAAGACAGTGTCCAAAATAAGTTCCCTTTCCCCTCATTTTCCTAAAGTCAGGGTTTCCTGGACACCCTTCCTGTAAACCAGGATTGATCAAATAGGCCTGCCAGTAATACTGCTCTGTTTCTTCATTTTGAAGCCTACTGACTGTGAGGTATAGATTCTTTATGTGATTTGGAGTCATGTGAGAACCCAAGCACTGCTGCAGGGCTTTGAAGAACTCATTTGTCTCAAAGGATCCCTCTACTTACTTGATGGAGGTCAGGAACCTAACAGAGGAAGCAAGAGACTTCATCCACAATGACTGATCTTTTTGCCATTTTGGTTTTGGATGCACACATGGGATCTTTCTTTAGATCCATCAGGTGCTGAAAATCAAAGCCACAGCCTCTCTCAGAGCCGAAAGGATGATTCAGACACATCCCTTTCCAAAGCAATTAAGCAAAGAGCCACAGGTGATGCTCATTCATTTCCAATTGAAAGCAGTTTTTTTCAGGCTTCACAAAATGGTGGCCTGAGGAAAAGACCTTCCTGACATTAAGGTCAACAGAACAGTAGGTTAGCAAAAGGCACAAAGCAGGGTTTCTCTACTGAGACTTTACTGGTCACACTGATATCCGAGTTTTCTGAGATGCTCCCAATTCCCTTTATCTATCCAGTACATGGCCATGTCACAGAACTCGACAGAGGTCCATATCTTGGACAAAAAAACATGAGCCTATTCTGGAGAGTGGCCAGAATTCAGGAAGAAAACAGGAACTAAGGAAAGAAGTAGGTGTTGCCCATATAAGGCAAGCCACAGTCCATTCATAAATTGGGCAGGATGTGTGCTGAGATGCTTTCTACTAGACAGGACACATCCATTGATGCATTCACTTTTCTAATATCTACAACCACGGAAAAAGTGGGAAACACAAACATAGAAACACTCACCATGTCAAATGACTTACCAAAAACAGTCCAATCCAAACCAAACATACTGCCTTTCCTACCTATTCTCAGAACATGATACAAAACTACAAATTCACACCCACACCCACAAAGGCACCTCCATTACCCAAGTAGGTCTGTGACTATCCAGAGTGTCCTCAGACTGGTGGGCCTTACTCTGCTCCCTCGATATGGACTTTCCTGTCTCAGATCAGGTCTCCTTTACCAACTCTGTAAAGTTGTCAGCATCAATCAGTGAGTCACTACCTGCTTTCTCAGGAAAGGCCCCTCTTCAGAGCTTTCCTGGCATTTAGCCATCCACACATCAGTATGTACCAAGAAAGACCGACTTTGTCCTTGGTAAATCCAAACAAGTGAACCCACTGGGACTGGGACTGGGACTGGCTCTGAGTGCCTGGCTTCCTGGATCCCAAGTTCAGAGAGTTCCATCACCAAGGAAGTGAGGTAGGTCACTTCCTTCAGGAACCGAATGAGGTCACTATCTTGGCAACCACTTTATCCTAAATTTGCTTCCAAGGGTCCCATGAGAGAGAGGCTGCCCCTACTTCCTGTGTCACATTCACAAGATAGAATGGTATATCAACCATAGGCACATGTTAACAGCTCTCCACACAGACCTGGTTTGGTCCATCTTCTCTACATTAAGAAGAGAGAGGCTTATTCAGACACATCGCTTCATCCTGACCAGGTATTTTACCAAGGAAGATATCTGTTGCTCTCTCAGGTTCTTCATAGCTGCCTACATCTTCTCCAGGGTTTATTTCTGCATGGAACTTGAGGTTCTCAACAGGTGGAAGATCCCCTATCTACCTGTATTATAACACCAACTCTGTCCCTGCTCTTCGTAAAGTTAAATTGAGGGAACAGTGCATGGTTAGGGTTAATAGCATGTTCGATTTGGGTTAGGAATCATTCTGTGAGATGAATAATGGTATTGGGAACCTCCGATATTACAAGCATATATAGGTGTAATATAAGTATGAAAACAGAAATCTAGGAAAGATTTCAAACCCAGATGAACATTGGGCCCTTGATTGGGATACTTAGCTTTGAATTATTTCCACAAAGTTGTCTCAGATAAATCGATATACAATGGTATAGGACCTTGTACCTTGGATGACTGAATGAGGAAGAGATCGTCCAGACAAAAAGAGATAGTTCGAAAAGTTATTTAGATATAGGGTTTTGGTTAGAGAGTGAATGTAAATGTCAGCATATGTGAAGAGTCAGTCACAGTGATGAACTGGGGAAAATGTGTAGGAAAGCAGATATCAATAGAGACACTAGGAAATCAGGGAAAGTACAAAATGAGTGATAGGATAAGATGTTTTTAACATGGTTGAGTTTGAATATATAATCTTAGGAAGAAACAAATATGTAGTCACCAATAGGAATGATATTTGAGATCATTAGTTAATCAGGACATGGATGTTGTTAGTAATACATGCTCACATTAAATTTAGGCTTTGGTACAATCATAAGGGTGTCCTTTGCATTTTTTGTCAGGAATATTACTGTGTTGAAATGTAAATGTATATCAGGTGACTACAGTATTTCTTCAACTATTTCTGAAAGCAACATTTAAAGACTGATAAGTTAGTATTGGGGACACAAGTACGTGTACCCTGTGCCTATGATTATAAAGATGATGCCTTAATAGACCATACTGTAAATAAATAATATAACTGGATCAAACTTTAAATAATTGATTGAATTGATATCTGAAAATATATAGGAAATCTTATATTGATATACATAAGTTCATTCTAACCAGTTATACATCTAATGGTAATTTTACCATTATGGTTTATGATGAAGAGTGTGGGAGTTTTGCTTCAAAAATGATTATGGAAATCGAAAATAATATGTTTGGAAATAATCTCATGCAAAGAACACTCAAGAAACATGGAGGAATACATATGTTCTGAAACAGCAAGTAATTGCAAGTGAACCAAATGCGTACAGATTTGTGAACTTGTGGATGAAAAGTATTATCCTATGATGTCCATAAACTGAAGAAATTGTAATGTACCAGTGTTGAATAAAAATGAACTTCAAAATACACATCATGTCCCATAGGATTTTACTTGCATTGATGTTAAACTGGGTCAGTTACTGTACAAATATTAGTATTTGTAAGCACCATTCACCAAAGTTAGTTTTCAGTACTGGGAAATAAATATGTATTTCATGTGGATGAATATTTCTGAGAATAATCTTGTGAAAATTTGATTATAAATCCACATATAGGAACATGAGTTAAATTAATGAGTGTATAATAAGACACATATATTTCATATTTTGAATAATCTGGAGAAAAAAAAATATATATATAGATACAAACACAGACATTAAAATGTAGTAATATGTATGCCAATCAAAATTCATTATGAAATATATATCATCCTCATATCCAAAAATATTCTTTTTACTGAGCATGGATTTATGTATAATGCTGTTCATCTAGGAAATTCACCAATACGTTGAATTTTCAGTTCCATCAGTATTTAGGGGGAGTGATCTCTTCTCACAATCTGTATCATCCTAAAACAGCAAGCTCACAAGAATGTACGTGTGATACCAGGTAGGATACTAAATATGCATAATAAATTTCATGAGATGAATAGGCTACAGAGAAAGGGAGACAGAAATGTACATATGTGTTAACTTTAAAAACTCATGCAGAAGTATTACAATAAAAAGTTGACTAGATTTATAACACATACACTTGATAAAGCAGAAGGCAAGTCCTAGTATACACCATGCCTCCTATGTACGGCCTGTATTTCTATTCTGTTAGGTTTCTTTTTCTACATCATATTAAGATTAGTAGTCAGAGTCTAGTAGGGTATGGGTTAGTGACAGGGATTCAGTATTTCTAATGGAAAATAAGAAAATGAATCTAATGTGTATGCAAATATTTGCTAGACAAAAATCTTCCCACTGTCCTCCAAAACAATGCCTTGATATTTCCTTCACCACAAGTAATACACAATTAGTGGAGAAGAGTTTGAAAATCTGTGAATATATATCTGGAAAAGAAAATGCTCAGGGGTTCACAACCTTGGAGGTGGTAGAGGAATTTCCAAAAGTAAGGTACAGGGTAAACACTCCACAAACATGGAACTCTGGTGGCCTAATGAGTTTTTGAGAAACTGCCTCTGAGTTTGGGCCCTTGAAAAATTTGTTGTTGTCAGGAGCTTTAGCTTCCTTTGTACTGAGACCATCAAACCTGGGTTGGCATCTATGTGACCTGGATGACATGGTTCCTTATATGCTATTGAACATGAGGAAGAAGTTCTGAATTTTCCCTTTGTTAGTAAACTGAGGACACTGGGGTCTAAGTGTCTAACCATGTGATCTGTGAAGCCATTTGGTCATACTCCACTTTTCGTGGTGTTTCTTACTTCTGCACTGGGAGTTTGGTATTGGCTTCACGTAATACAAGGAGAAAAACTGGGACACAGTGCTAGAGGGAGTACTCTCACGTGTAGTGGTTGAGGGTCTGCAGGAGAATGCACCAACCAGGCTTCTATCCCAAAAAGCTTGCACCCATGTCCATAGCAACCTGATTCTGAACATTGCCCTGAAACCTCTCCATATAACAAGGTCCCTTTACTTGTAAGGTTCTGCTGGCTGCAACATGTCAGTCACAAGTCATTCGGAAACCAATGGCAGAACCACGTGTCCCCACGACAGATGTTTTATCATACACCTGCCCACCACTGCTCTGGGCCCACTAATCAGCAGGCTCCAACTTTCTGGCACCTCTGTTCTCACCATTTTCATGAAACCCAGTCAATCAATGCAATGTCTGGTACACTCATGATCAGCAACAGATATCCAAAGGTTCTCCAGTGCCATCTGTTCATGGAAATTTAAAAAATTCATGGTATTTATCTAGCCAATTTTCAAGGATGAAGTTGGAGGCACTGTGGCTTTCAATTTATTCAGGAACCATGAAATGGTGAGGAAGCTTATTTCAATTAAAGCTCGGGAGAACTCTCAGAGGCAAGGTTTCCCAAAGAGTGGCCAAAAGGTCACATTAAGCCAGGCCCATTGAGGTCTACAATTGAGGTCCATGTGTGTTTTGACTCTCAACAATGGCTGCCACGTCTTTCTGAATAAAGTCATGTGATATCCTGCCTGAGATTCCCAGTGCTCTTTGGAAAGCTATCCTGAGCCTAGATCTCAGTCTCCAAGGGCAACTCTCATGTGTGGCCTCCTAAAATCCCAACACAATTCTTGTCAATACTTCTCTGAGTTCATTTCAGTCTCTAAGGGGAATCACTCCAGAGTTGAAGTCCATGCGGACCCAGTCATCTCTTCCAACCACCACACAAATGACCACAATTAAACCAAAACACTCCCACATGGCCCTCATCTTCTTCAATATAAACTCTCATCATAACCTCTTGCTGGAGGTTTCCATGAGGGGCGCAGCCTAAGGAAGTGTCCAAAATAAGCTCACTTGCCCCTTATTTGCCTAAACTCAGTGTGGCCTGGAAACCCTTTCTGTGAACCAGATGTGATAAAATAGGCCTGCCATTAATACTGCTCTACTTCTCCAATTTGAGGCCTACTCTCTGTGGGGCATAGATTCTTTATGTGAATTGGGGTCATGAGAAAATCAAGCACCTATGGGCTACCCTCTGCAGGGCTTTGAAGAACCCATTTCAGTGAGTCGAGGAATTGGACCAAATGTTCTTTAGATATAGGGTTTTTGTTAAAGAGTGAAAGTAAATGTCAGCATATTTGAAGAGTCAGTCACAGTGATGAACTGGGGAAAATGTGTAGGAAATCAGATATCAATAGAGACATTAGGAAATCAGGCAAAGTACAAAGTGAGTGATAGGATAAGACATTTTTAACAGGGTTCAGATTCAATATTTAATCTTAGGAAAAAACAAATATGTAGTCACCAATAGGAATGATATTTGAGATCATTAGTTAATCAGGACTTGGATGTTGTTAGTAATACATGCTCACTTTCAATATAGGCTTTGGTACAATCATAAGTGTGTCCGTTGCATTTTGTGTCAGGAATATTACTGTGATAAAATGTGTATGTATATCAGGTGACTAGAGTATTTCTTCCACCAATTCTTAAAGCAATATTTTAAAGACTTATAAATTAGTATTTGGGATACAAATAGGTATACCATCGGTCTATGAATATAGAGATGATGCCTTAATAGACCATACTGTGAATAAATAATATAACTGGTTCAAACTTTAAATAATGGATTGAATTGATATCTGAAAATATATAGGAAATCTTATATTGATATACATAAATTCATTCTAACCAGTTATACATCTAATGGTAATTTTAGCATTATGGTTTATCATGAAGAGTGTCTGAGTTTTGCTTCAAAAATGATTATGGAAATCAAAAATAATGTGTTTGGAAAGAATCTTATGAAAAGAACAGTCAAGAAACATGGAGGAATACATGTGTTCTGAAGTAGGAAGTGATTGAAAGTGAACCCAATGCCTATAAATTTGTGAAATTGTGGATGAAAGGATATATCCTATAATGTCCATAAACTGCAGAAATAGTAATGTATCAGTGTGGAATAAAAATGAACTTCAAAATACACATCATGGTCCCATAGGTGTCTACTTGCATTGATGTGAAACTGGGTCAGTCACTGTGGAAATATTACGATTTGTATGCACCATTCACTGAATTTAGTTTTCAGTACTAGGAAATAAATATGTATTTAAGGTGGATGAATATTTCTAAGAATTATTTTGTAAAAATTTGATTATAAATCCACATACACACACATGAGTGAATTTAGAAAGTGTATAATAAGACACATATATTTCATATTTTGGAAAATCTAAAGAGTAGATATCTATATCTAGATAGATAGATAGATAGATAGATAGATAGATAGATAGATAGATAATTAGATACTCACATACACAGACATTAAAATGTAGCAATATATATGCCATTCGAAAATCATAATAAAATAGATATCATCCACGTATCCAAAAATATTCATTTTACTGAACATTTATTTATGCATAATACTGTTCATCTAGGAAATTCACCCATAGGTAGAATTTCCAGTTCCATCAGTATTTAGAGGGAGCGATCTCTTCTCACAATTTGTATCTTCCAAAATAAGCAAGCTCACAAGAATGTACATGTGATACCAGGTAGAATTCTAAAGATGCATTAAAAAATACATGTGATGAATAGGCTACAGAGAAAGTGAGACAGAAATTTACATATGTGTTAATTTTAAAAACTCATGGAGAAGTATTACAATGAAAAGTTGACTAGATTTATAACACATACCATTGATAAAGCCGAAGGCAAGTCCAAGTATACACCATGACTCCTATGAAAGGCCTGTATTTCTATTCTGTTAAGTTTCTTTTTCTCCATCATATTTTGATTAGTAGTCAGAGTCTAGTAGGGTATGGGGTAGGGTCAGGGATTCAGTATTTCAAATGGAAAATAGGAAAATGAATCTAATGTGTATGCAAATATGTGCTACACAAAAATCTTCCCACTCTCATCCAGAACAATGCTTTGACATTACCTTCGCCCCAAATAAGAAACAATTAGTGGAGAAAAGTTAGAAAATCTGTGAATACATATGTGGAAAGGAAAATGCTCAGGAGTTCACAAACTTGTAGGAGGTAGAACGGGTTACAAAAAGAGAGAGGGTAAACACTCCACAAACATGGAGCTCTGCTAGCCTTTTTGAGAAACTGCCTCTGAGCTTGGGCAGTTAAAATATATGTTGTTGTCAGGAGCTTTAGCTTCCTTTGTAGTGAGACCATCAATTCTGGGTCTCCATCTATGTGACCTGGATGACATGGTTTTTTATTTTCTAGTGAACATGAGGCAGCAGTGCTGAATTCTCTCTTTGTAGGTAAACTTTGGCCACTGGGGTCTAAGTATCTAACTGTGTTGTCTGAAAAGCCATTTGGTCATTATCCACTTTCGTGGTGTTTTTTACTGCTGCACTGTGAGTTTGGTATTGGCTTCACGAAATACAAGGAGTTCTACTGGGACACAGTGCTGGAGGATGTACTCTCACGTGTGGTGGGTTACTAAAATGCACCAGTGGGGCTTCAATCCCACATAGCTTTTCAACTTGACAATAGCAACCTGATTCTGGACATTGGCAGGAATCCTCTCCATATAATAAGATGCCTTTACATACAGTCTGCTGGCTGTACCATGTCAGTCACAAGTGATTTCTAAGCCAATGGCAGATCCACGTGGCCCCACCAGAAATGTTTTTTTCACACACCTACACTCCACTGCTCTAGGCCCACTAGTCTGCAGGCTCCAACTTTCTGGCATCTATGTTCTACACTTTTTCCATGAAACCCAGTCAATCAAGGCACTGTCTGGTACAGTCATGATCAGCAACAGGACATCCAGAGGTTCTCCAGTGCAACCTGGTCATGGTAATTTCAAAAAATTCATGGTATTTATCTAGATATTTTTCAATAATGAAGTTGGAGGCACTGTGGGATTCAATTTATACAGGAACCATTAAAAGGTGAGGAATCTCATTTCAATGAAAGGTCTGGAGAACTCTCACAGGCAAGGCTTCCCAAAGAGTGGGCAAAAGGTCACATGAAGCCAGGCCCATTGAGGTCTACAATGTGAATTCCATGTGTGTTTTGACTCTCAACTATGGCTGACAATCTTTCAAAATAAAATCTTGTGATATCCTGGCTGAGATTCCCAGTGCTCTGTGGAAAGTCACCCTGGGCCTAGATCTCAGTTTCCAATGGCGAATCTCATGCTTGGCCTCCAAAAATCTCAACACAATTCATGGCAATACTTCTCTGAGCTCAGTTCCACAACTCAGTCTCTAAGGGGAATCACAACAGAGTTCAAGCCCAGGTGGACCCAGGCATCTTTTCCAATTGCCACACAAATGACGACAATTAAAACCAAAACACTCCCACAGGGCCCTCTTCTTCTTTTATATAGACACTAATCATAACCTCTAGCTGGAGGTTTCCATGAGGGGCACAGCCCAAGACAGTGTCAAAAATAATCTCACTTGCCCCTCATTTGCCTAAAGTCAGGGTGGCCTGGACAACATTCCTGTGAAACAGAAGTGATCATATAGGACTGCTGTTAATACTGCTCCACTTCTCAAATTTGAGGCCTACTGACTGTGGGGTATAGATTCTTTGTGTGAATTGGAGTCATGAGAAAACGCAAGCACCTATTGTCCAGCCTCTGCAGGGCTTTGAAGAACTCATTTGACACAAATGATCCCTATTCTCACTTGATGGAGGTCATTAATATTACAGAGGAAGGCGAGAGGCTTCATGTACAATGACTGATCTATTTTTCCATTTTGGTTTTGGATGCCCACATGGGATCTTTCTCTAGATACATCAGGTGCTGAAAATCTAAACCACAGGCTCACACAGGGCCAAGAGGCTGATTCAGACAAATCCCTTTCCAAAGCAATGAAGTAAAAAGCCACAGGTGATTCCCATTCATTTCCATTTGAAAACTCTTTTCTTCAGGCTTCACTAAGGTTTGGCCTGAGGCAAAGACCTTTCTGACATTCAGAGCAACAGAACAATAGGTAATCAAAAGCCCCCAAGCAGGGTTTCTCCTAGGAGACTTTCCTGGTTACTCTGATATGTGAGTTTTCTGAGATGCTCGCCATTCCCTTCAGCTATCCAGTACATGGCTATGTCACAGAGCTTGGTGGTGGTACATATCTTGTACAAAAATACATGATACTAATCTTTAGAGTGGCCAGAATTCAGGAACAAAATGAGAACATAGGTAGATAGCAGGTGTTGCCCATGGATAAGGCAAGCCTCAGTCCATTCATTAATTGGGAAGGATGCATACTGGGAAGTTTTCTACTAGACAGGACACACCCAATGAGCTATTTTCTTTTCTAATATCTACAAAGAAAAACACAGTGGGATACACAGACACAGAAACAGTCTCCTTGTCAAATGACTTACTAGAAACAGTCCACTCCATACCAAACAAACCTCCTTTTTTACCTATTCTCAGATCATGAGAAAAAACCACAAACACAAACCAACACCCACAAATGCACCTCCTTCTTCCAAGTAGGTCTGTGACTATCTGGAGTGTCCTCTGACTGGTAGGACATACGATGTAACCCAGAAATGGCCTTTCTGTCTCAGATCTGGTCTCCTTCGTCAAATCTGTGAATTTGTAAGGAGGCAGTGGTGAGCCAATTCCTATGCTCTCAGGAAAGACCCCTCTTCACAGCTTTCTTGGTATTTGGCAACCCTTACATCAGTAGGTACCAAGAAAGACTGACTCTGTCCTTGGTAAATCCAAAGAAATGAGCCCACTGTGACTGCGACTGGGACTGGCTCAGGGTGCCTGGCTTCCTGGATCACAAAATTCAGAGACCTCCATCACCAAGGAAGTGAGGTGAGGTCACTACCTTCAGAAAATGAATGAGGTCACTGTCTTGGCCACCACTTTGTCCTAACAGTTTCTTCCTATTGTCTCCTGACATGGAGGCTGCCCTACTTCCTGTGATACTTTCACATGTTAGAATGGTATAGAAACCATAGTCACCTGGGAACAGCTCTCCACACAGGCCTAGTTTGGTCCATCTTCCCTACATTAAGAATAGAGAGGCTGACTCAGACACATCCTTTCATCCTGACCATGTTGTTTGCCATGGAATATGACTTTTGTTCTCTCAGGTCCTTCATAGCTGCCTGCATCTTCTCCAGGGATAATTTCTGCATGGATTTTGAGGTACTCAGCAGGTGGAAGATCTCCTAACTTCCTGTATTGTAATACCAACTTTGTCCCTGCTCTTCTGTAAAGTGAGATTGAGGGAATATTGTATGGTCAGGGTTAATAGCATGTTCGATTTGGGTTGGAAATCATTCTGCTGGATGAATAATTGTATCGGGAACCAGCGATATTTATAAGAATATAGAGGGAAAACATAAGTATGAAAACAGAAATCTAGGTAATATTTGAAGCCCAGAAGGATTTGGACCCTTGATTGGGATCCTTAGCTTGAGTTATGTTTTGCACCGAGGTCTCAGTTAAATTGATATACAATGGCATAAGACCCTGTACCTCAGATGATTAAATGTAGAAGAGAACATCCAGTCAAAAAGGGATTGTGTGTAGGATTAGGAAGATAGTCAGTAGGTTTAGGAGGAAGAGTGAGTCTAGGATTTGGACCAAATGTTCTTTAGCAATACGGTTTTGGTTAGAGAGTGAATATAAATGACACCATATGTGAAGAGTCAGGCACAATGATGAACTGGGGAAAATATGTAGGAAAGCAGACATCAATAGAGACATTAGGAAATCTGGCAAAGTATAACATGATAGGATTAAAGATTTTCAACAGGGTTGAGGTTGAATACATAATCTTAAGAAGAAACAAATTTGTAGTCACCAATAAGATTGACATTTGAGAGCATTAGGCAACCTGGACATGGATATATTTAGTAATCCATGTTCACATTCCATTGAGGCTTTGGTACAATCATAAGGGTGACCTTCGCATTTTGTGTCCAAAATATTACTGTGATAATATGTATATGAAGATCAGGTGACATGAGTATTTCTTCCACCATTTCTGGGGGAAATATTTTGAAAAGATATAAATTAGTACTGGGGATACTAATAGGCTTACCCTGTGTTCATGAATATAGAGATGATGCATTAATAGACCATAATGTGAATAAAGTATATGACTGGTTCCAAATTTAAATAATGGATTGTATTGATATCTGAAAAAAATAGAAGAAATCATTTATTGATATACATACATTCATTCCAACCACTTACATATCTAATGGTTATCTTAGGGTTACCGTTTATCATGAATAGTGAATGAGTTTTGCTTCAAAAATGATTATGGAATCGAAAATAATGTGTTTAGAAAGAAGTCTAGTGAAAAGACGAGTCAAGAAACATGGAGAAATATAAGTGTTCTGAAGGAGGAAGTGATTGAAAGTGAACCAAATATTTATAAATTTGTGAATTTGTGAATGAAAGGATATATTTTATGATGTCTATAAACTGAAGAAATAATAACGTACAAGGTTTGAATAAAAATGAACTTTAATAAACACATCACATCCAATAGGAATCTACTTGCATTGATGTTAAACTTGGTCAGTTACTGTAGAAATATTACGATTTGTAAGCACCCTTCCCTGAAGTTAGTTTTCAGTACTAGGAAACAAATATGTATTTCAGTGGATGTATATTTCTGAGAATAAACTTGTTAAAAGTTGATTATAAATCCACATATATGAATATGAATGAATTCAGGCGGTGTATAAGAAGACACATATATTTCATATTTTGGTAAATCTGGAGAATATATATATATATATATATATAGACACACAAACACACACACATTATAATGTAGCAATATATATGCCAACTGAAATTCATCATGAAAAATAACTCATCCGCATATCCCAAAATATTCATTTTACTGAACAGTAATATATGTATAGTGTTGTTCATCTAGGAAGCTCACTCATGGGTTGAATTTTCTGTTAAAACAGCGTTTAGAAGGAGTGATCTCTTCTCACAATTTGTATCTGCCAATTCAGCCACCTCACAAGAATGTACATGTGAAACCAGGTAGGATTCTATTTGTGCATATAAAAATACATTTGCTTAATAGGCTACAGAGAAAGGGAGACAGGAATTCACATATTTCTTAACTTTAAAAACACATGGAGAATTATTTCAACAAATAATTGACTAGATTTATAACTCCTACCTTATATCATGCAAAAGGTAAGTCCAACTATACACCATGCTTCCTCTGAAATGCTTGTATTTCTATTCTGTTTGGGTTATTTTTCTCCATTATATTAGGATTAGTAGTCAGAGTTTAGTAGGGTATGGGTTAGTGTCAGGGATTCAGTATTTCAAACAGAAAATTGTAAAATGAATCCAATGTTTATGCAAATATGTGCTAAACAAAATCTTCTCTCTCTCATCCAGAACAATGACTTGACATTCCCTTCGCCACAAGTAAGTCAGAATTAGAGGAGAAGAGTTAGAAAATCTGTGAATATATATTTAGAATGGAAAATGCTAAGGAATTCACAACCTTGGAGTTGATAGAGCAGTTTCCAAAAGTAAGTGACATGGTAAACACTCCACAAACATGGAGATCTGCTGGCCTAAACACTTCTTGAGAAATTGCCTCTGAGCTTGGGCACTTGAAATATATGTTGTTTTCAGGAGCTTTAACTTCCGATGTAGTGAGACCATCAAAGCTAGGTCTGCATCTATGTGACCAGGAGGACATGGTTTCTTATTTTCCAATGACCATGAGGCAGCAGTGCTAAATTCTCTCTTTGTAGCTAAATTGTGGCCACTGGGGCTAAGTGTCTCCCCATGTGGACTGTGAAGCCATTTGGTCATCCTCGACTTTTCGTTTTGTTTCTTGCTGCTGCACTGGGAGTTTGGTATTTGCTTCACGAAATACAAGGAGTTCAAGTGGGACACAGTGCTGGAGGGAGTTCTGTCACGTGTGGTGGGTCAGTGTCTGCATGAGAATGCACCAACTAGGCTTCTATCCCACATAGCTTGCCCCTTGACCATAGCAACCTGATTCTAAACATTGCCGTGAAAAATCTCCATATAACAAGATGCCTTTATATAGAAGGGTCTGCTGGCTGCACCGTGTCTGTCTCAAGGCATTTGAAAGTCAATGGCAGATCCACATGGCCCCACCAGAGATGTTTTATCACACACCTGCACACCACTGCTCTAGGCCCACTACTCAGCAGGCTCCAACTTACTGGCATCTCTGTTCTACACGATTTTCATGATACCTAGTCAATCAAGGCACTGTCTGGTATACTCATGATCAGCAACAGGACATCCAATGGTTCTCCAGTGCCACCTGGTCATGAGAATTTCTAAAATTTTATGGTATTTATCTAACTATTTTTCACAGATGAAATTGTTGGTACTGTGGGTTTCAATTCATTCAGGATCCATTAAATGTTGAGGAAGCTCATTTTAATGAAGGATCTGGAGATCTCTCACAGGCAAGGCTTCCCAAAGAGTGGCCAAATTGTCACATGAAGCCAGGCCCATTGAGGTCTACAATGTGAGGTCATGTGTGTTTTGACTCTCAACGATGGCTGCCAAGTCTTTCAGAATAAAACCTGTGATATCCTAGCTGAGATTCCCAGTGCTCTCTGGAAAGCCTCCCTGGGCCTAGACCTCAGTTTCCAAGGGCGACTCTCATGTGTGGCCTCCTGAAATCCCAACAACATTCATGGCAATACTTCTCTGAAGTTAGTTCCAAATCTCATTCTCTAAGGGGAATCACATCAGAGTTCAAGCCCAGGTGGACCCAGTCATCTCTTCCAACTACCACACAAATGACCACAATTAAAACCAAAACACTCCCACATGGTTCTCATCTTCTTCCATATAGACACACATCATAACCTGTGGATGGAGTTTTCCATGAGGGGCACAGCCAAACCAGTGCCCAAAATAAGCTCCCTTGCCCCTCATTTGCCTAACGTCAGGGTGGATTGGACATGCTTCCTGTGAACCAGGAGTGATCAAATAGGCCTGCCGTAAATGCTCCACTTCTCCACTTTGAGGCCTTCTTACTGTGGGGATTATATTCTTCTTTTTCTAAATTTTTTTGGAAATTTAATTGGAAAGTTAAAAAAATTGTTTTGCAGAATGTTAAATTTCTAATGGCAAAGCCTTCACCTTGTTTGTGAAGGAAACCTTGATGCCTTGCCAATCTGGTAACATGGAGACACTCAAAATTTTCTTTTACATACTACATGGATGAATGGCTACAGCTCATAGTTTTTTAAAACTGAAAGGCAGATACCAGCAAGTAAGATAACAAATAAAAGACAATTTTATTAAAAAATAAAGTTGTTAAATGACTCAAATATTGGAAATTCAATTCTTTTTATTTTTGGTTGTTCAAAACATTATAAAACTCATGATATATCATCTTTCATACATTTGACTCAATTGGGTTATGAACTCGCATTTTTACCCCAAATACAAATCGCAGAATCACATCAGTTACACACTCACGTTTTTACATAATAGCATACTAGTTATTGTTGTATTCTGCTACCTTTCCTATCCCCTACTATTCCCCCTCCCCTCCCATCTTCCCTCTCTACCTCATCTGCTGTTGTTTAATTCTCTCCCTTGTTTTCCCCTCTTTAGCCTCACAACCTCTTATATGTAATTTTGTGTAACATTGAGTAGTCTCCTACCATTTCCATATGCTTTTCCTTCTCTCTCCCTTTCTCTCCCCCCACTCATCTCTGTTTAGTTTTAATATTTTTCTCATGTTCTTCCTCCCTGTTCTCTTCTTATTTGCTCTCTCTATATAAAAGGAAACATTTGGCATTTGTTTTTTAAGGATTGGATAGATTCGCTTAGCATAATCTATTCTAATGCCATTCATTTCCCTGCAAATTCTATGATTTTGTCATTTTTCAGTGCTGTGTAATACTCAATTGTGTATAGATGCCACATTTTTATTATCCATTCGTCTATTGAAGGGCATCTAGGTTGGTTCCAAAGTCTAGCTATTGTGAATTGTGCCGCTATGATCATCGATGTGGCAGTATCCTTATACTGCTCTCTATTAACATCCTCAGGGAAGAGTCTGAGAAGGGCGATATCTCGGTCAAATGGTGGTTCCATTCCCAGCTTTCCCATGAATCTCCATACTGCTTTCCATATTGTACTCACCAATTTGCAGTCCCACAAGCAGTGTACAAGTGTACCCTTTACCCCACATCCTCACCAACACTTATTGTTGTTCGACGTCATAATGGCTGCCAATCTTACTGGAGTGAGATGGTATCTTAGGGTGGTTTTGATTGCATTTCTCTGACTGCTAGAGATGGTGAGCATTTTTTCATGTACTTGTTGATTGATTGTATGTCCTCCTCTGTGAAGTGTCTGTTAAGATCCTTGGCCCATTTGTTGATTGGGTTATTTGTTATCTCATTGTTTAATTTTTTTGAGTTCTTTGTATATTCTAGATATTAGGGCTCTATCTGAAGTGTAAGGGGTAAAAATTTGTTCCCAGGATGTAGGCTCTCTATTTACCTCTCTTATTTTTTCTCTTGCTGAGAAAGATCTCTTTAGATTAAGTAAGTCCCATTTGTTTATTCTTTTTATTAACTCTTGGGCTATGGGTTTCCTATTAAGGAATTTGGAGCCCAACCCCACAGTATGTACATCGTAGCCAACTTTTTCTTCTATCAGACGCAGTGTCTCTGATTTTATATCTGGCTCCTTGATCCATTTTGAGTTAACTTTTGTGCATTGTGAGAGAAAGGGATTCAGTTTCATTTTGTTGCATATGAATTTCCAGTTGTCCCTGCACCATTTGTTGAATATGCTATCCTTCTTCCATTGCATGCTTTTAGGCCCTTTTTCAAATATAAGAAAGTTGTAATTTTGTGGATTTGTCTCTGTGTCCTCTATTCTGTACCATTGGTCCATCTGCCTGTTTTGATACCAGTACCACACTGTTTTTGTTACTATTGCTTTGTAGTACAGTTTGAACTCTGGATTCACACTTCCTGCTTAGAATTGCTTTCGCTATTCTGGGTCTTTTGTTGTTCCATATGAAATTCATGATTACTTTATTTATTTCTACAAGAAATGCCATTGGGTTTTTGATTGGCATCGCATTAAACCTGTAGAGAACTTTGGGTAATATCGCCATTTTGATGATGTTATTTCTGCCTATCCATGTACAGGGCATACTTTTCCATCCTCTAACATCTTCTTCTATCTCTCTCTTTAGGATTCTGTAGATTTCATTGCATAAATCTTTCACCTCTTTGGTTAGGTTGATTCCCAAGTTTTTTATTTTCTTTGAGTATACTGTAAAAGGAGTGGTTTTCCTCATTTAAATTTCAGAAGTTTTGTTGCTGATATACAGGAATGCCTTAGATTTATGCGTGTTGATTTTATATCCTGCCACTTTGCTGAATTCATTTACTAACTCTAGCAGACCCTTTTGGGTCTGTTAAATATATTATCATGTCATCCAAAAATAGCGATAATTTAAGTTCTTCTTTTCCTATTTTTAAGTCTTTAATTTATTTTGTCTGTCTAATTGCTCTGGCTAGTATTTCAAGAACTAAATCGAATAGAAGTGGTGATAGATGGCATCCCTGTCTTGTTCCAGATTTTAAAGGGAATACCTTCAGGTTTTCTCCATTTACAATGATGCTAGCCTGAGGTTTAGCATATATAGCTTTTACAATGTTGAGGTAAGTTCCTGTTATTCCTAGTTTTTATAGAGTTTTAAACATAAAGGGATGCTGTACTTTGTAGAATGCTTTTTCTGCATCTATCGAGATGATCATATGGTTCTTCTCTTTAAGTCTATTGATGTGGTGAATAGTATTTATTGATTTCCGTATATTGAACCAGCCTTGCATCCCTGGGATGAATCCCTCTTGATCATGATGCACAATTTTTTTATGTGCTTTTGTATTTGATTTGCCAGGATTTTATTGAGAATTTTTGCATCCAAGTTTATTAGAGATATTGGTCTGTAGTTTTCTTTCTTTGAAGTGTCTTTGTCTGGTTTTGGGATCAGGGTGATGTTGGCCTCATAGAATGAATTTGGAAGAACTCCTTCTTTTTCTATTTTTTGAAATAGCTTGAAAAGTATTGGTATTAATTCATCTTTGAACGTTTTGTAGAACTCTGCTGTATAACCATCTGGTCCAGGGTTTTTTTTGGTAGGTAGTCTTTTGAAGGTTTCTTCTATTTCTTCCTTTGTTATTGGTCTATTTAAATTTTGTGTGTCTTCCGGACTCAATCTGGGCAGATCATATGACATAAGAAATTTATCGATATCTTCATTATCTTCTGTTTTATTGGAATATAGGGTTTCAAAATACTTTCGAATTATCTTCTGTATTTCTGTAGTGTCTGTTGTGATATTGCATTTTTTATCTCATATGTTAGTAATTTGAGTTCTCTCTCTGCTTCTCTTCATTAGCATGGCTAAGGGCCTGTCGATTTAATTTATTTTCAAAGAACCAACTTTTATTTGTTCAATTTTTTTGTTTCAATTTTGTTGATTTCTCCTCTAATTTTAATTATTTCTTGTCTTCTACTACATTTGTTGTTTTGCTCTTTTTTTTCTAGGTTTTTGAGATGTAGTGTGAGATCATTTATTTGTTGTTTTTTTTCTTTTTTTGAGGAAAGAATTCCAAGAAATGAATTTCCCTCTTAAAACTGCTTTCATTGTTTCCCACAGAATCCGGTATGTTGTGTCTGTATTTTCATTTGCATCTAAGAGATTTTTTTATCTCCTCCTTTATGTCTTCTGTAACCCATTGATTATTCAGTAACATATTGTTCATTTTCCATGTGATGTAGAATTTTTCCTTCCTTCTTCAATCATTAATTTCAAGTTTCATTCCATTATGATCAGATATGGTGCATGGTATTATCTCCATACTTTTATATTTACTAAGAGTTTCCATATGGCATAATATATGGTCTATATTTGAGTAGGACCAATGTGCTGCTGAGAAGAACATGTATCCACTTTATGATGTTTGATATATTCTATATATGTTGGTTAAGTCTAGGTTATTGATTGTGCTATTGAGTTCTATAGTTTCTTAATTCAGATTTTCTCTAGAGGATCTGTCCAATGGCGAGGGTTGTGTGCTGAAGTCACCCGTAATTATTGTGCTATAGCCTATATGACTCTTGAACTTGAGGAGAGTTTGTTTTATGACTTGGCACCACCATTGTTTGGTGCATACAAATTGATAATTGTTATGTCTTGTTGGTGAATGTTGCCTCTTAACAGTATATAGTGTCCTTCTTTATCACTTTTGATTAACTTAGGTTTTAAGTTGATTTTATTCGATATGAGTATGGCCACTCCTTCTTGCTTCCGAGGGCCAACAATGGCTGCGAAGTCTTTCAGAATAAAATCATGTGATTTCCTGGCTGAGATTCCCATTGCTCTGTGGAAAGCCACCTTGGGCCTAGATCTCAGTTTGAAAGGGTGACAATCATGCGTGGCCTCCTAAAAACCAACACAATTCATATCAATACTTCTATGAGGTACGTTCCAGAACTCAGGCTCTAAGGGGAATCACACCAGAGTTCAAGCCCAGGTGGACCAAGTCATGTCTTCCAACCCCCACACAAATGACCACAATTAAAACAAAAAAACTACCACATGGCCCTCATCTTCGTCCATAAAGACCCTCATCAAAAGTTCTGGATGGAAGTTTCCATGAGGGTTGCAACTAAAGACAGTTTTCAGAATAAGCTCCCTTGCCTCTAATTTCCCTAAAGTCAGGGTGGCCTGGACACCCTTCCTGTGAACCAGGAGTGATCAAAAAGGCCTGCCATTAATTCCGCTTTGTTTCTATAATTTGAGGCTTACTGAATGTCAGGTATAGATTTTTTATGTGATTTGGAGTCATGAGAAAATCCAAGCACATCTGGAGAGCATTCAAGAATTCATTTGACAAAGAGGATCCCTAATCTCACTTGAAGGGGGTCAGGAACCTAACAGAGAAAGGCAAGAATCCTCATCCACAATGACTGCTCTTTTTGCCATTTTGGTTTTGAATGCACACATGGGATCTTTCTTTAGATCCATCAGGTGCAGAGAATCGAAGCCACAGCCTCACACAGGGCCAAGAGGCAGATTCAGACAAATCCCTTTCCAAAGCAATTAAGCAAAGAGCCACAGGTGATGCCCATTTATTTCCATTTGAAATTTTTTTCTTCAGGCTTCACAAAGGGGTGGCCTGAGGCAAAGACCTTCCTGACATTCAGGGCAACAGAACCTTGATTGGTATACTGAGCTTGAATTATGTTCTGCACCGAGGTCTCAGATAAATCGATATACAATGGCATAGGACCGTGTACCTCGGATGATTGAATGTAGAAGAGAACATCCAGTCAAAAAGGGATAGTCTGTAGGATTAGGAAGATAGTCAGTAGGTTTAGGAAGAAGAGTGAGACTAGGAGTTGGACCAAAAGTTCTTTAGCAATAGGGTTTCAGTTAGAGAGTGAATGTAAATGTCAGCACATCTGAAGAGAAAGTCACAATGATGAACAGGGAAAAATATGTAGGAAAGCAGATATCAATAGAAAGATTAGGAAATCAGGCAAAGTATAAAGTGAGTGATAGGATTAGACATTTTCAACAGGCTTGAGGTTGAATATATAATCTTAGGAAAAAACAAATATGTAGTAATCAATAGGATTGACATTTGAGAGCATTAGGCACCCTGGACATGGATGTTTTTAGTAATCCATGGTCACTTTCCATTTAGGCTTTGGTACAATCATATGTGTGACCTTTGCATTTTGTGTCCAGAATACTACCGTGATAAAATTTATATGTTGATAAGGTGACATGAGTATTTCTTCCACCATTATGGGGAGTAATATTCTGGAAACTTATAAATTAGTACTGGTGATACAAATAGGTGTACCTTGTGTTGATCATTATTGAGATGTTGCATGAATAGTCCAGATTGTGAATAAAGTATATAACTGGTTCCAACTTTAAATAATGGATTGAGTTTGCATCTGAAAATGTATTGGAAATCTTATATTGATATATATACAATCATTCCAACCAGTTATATATGTAATGGTAATATTAGGGTTACGGTTTATCGTGAAGAGTGAGTATTGCTTCAAAAATGATTATGGAATCAAAAATAATGTGTTTAGAAAGAAGTCTAGTGAAAAGACCAGTAAAGAAACATGGAGGAATACATGTGTTCTGAAGTAGTAAGTAAATGAGAGTGAACCAAATGCCTATAATTTTGTGAAGTTGTGGGTGAAAAAATATATCCTATGATGTCCATATACTGAAAAAATAGTAATGTACCAGTGTTGAGTAAAAATGAACTTCAAAATACACATCATGTCCCATAGCAATCTACTTGCATTGATGTTAAACTGGGTCAGGTACTGTAGAAATATTAGGATTTGTATGCACCACCTACTGAACTTAGTATTCAGTAGTAGGAAACCAATATGTATTACAGGTGTATAAATATTGCTGAAAATAATCTTGTAAAAAGTGGATTTTGAACCCACATACATGAATATAAATGAATTTAGGGAGTGTATAATAAGACACATATTTTTCATATTTTTTTAAAATCTGGAGAATATACATATATATATATATATATAATATATATATATATATAATATATATAATATATATATACATATATAATATATATATATATATATATATATATATATGTATATATATACACATATATATTTTTTTCCAGATTTAAAAAAAATACATACACACACACACACACACATTAATATTTAGCAATATATATGCCAATCGAAATTCATCATGAAATATAATTCATCCACATATCCAAAAATATTCATTTTACTGAACATGGATTTATGTATAGTGTTTTTCACTAGGAAGCTCACCCATAGGTTGAATTTTCAGTCCCATCATTATTTAGGGAGAGTCATCTGTTCTCACAATTTTATATTCCAAAATCAGGGAGCTCACAAGATTGTCCGTGTGATACCAGGTAGGATATTATATATATATGTATAAAAAAATACATGTGCTTAATAGGATACAGAGAAAGGGAGACAGGAATTTATATATGTGATAATTTTAAAAAATCATGGAGAAATATTACAATGAAAAGTTGACTAGATTTAAAAAACATACTCTTGATAATGCAGAAGGCAAATAGAAGTATACACCATGCTTCCTATGAAAGGCCTGTATTTCTATTCGGTTAGGTTTCTTTCTCTCCATGATATTAGGATTAGTAGTCAGAGTCTAGTAGGGTATGGGTTAGTGTCAGGGATTCAGTATTTCAAATGGAAAAAAGGAAAATGAATCTAATGTGTATGCAAAAATGTGATACACAAAAATCTTCCCTCTCTCATCCAGAACAATGCCTTGACATAACCATCGCTAAAAGTAAGACACAATTAGAGGAGAGGAGTTAGAAAATCTGAATATATATGTGGAATGGAAAATGCTCAGGAGTTCACAACACTGGAGGTGGTAGAACAGTTTCCAAAAGTAAGCGAGAGGGTAAACAATCCAGAAACATGGAGCTGTGCTGGCCTTGAGACTTCTTGAGAAACTTCCTCTGAGGTTGGGAACAAGAAATATATGTAATTGTTAGGAGATTTAGCTTCGTTTGTAGTGACACCATGAAATCTGGGTCTGCATCTCTATGACCTGGAGCACATGGTCCTTATTTTCTAATGAACATGAGGGAGCAGTTCTGAATTCTCTCTTTGTAGGTAAACTGTGGCCACTGGGAGCTAAGTGTCTTTCCGTGTGGACTGTGAAGCCATTTGGTGATCCTCCACTTTCCAGGGTGTTTCTTACTGCTGCACTGGGAGTTTGGTATTTGCTTCACGAAATACAAGGAGTTCAACTGGGACAAAATGCTGGAGGGAGTTCTGTCATGTGTGGTTGGTCAGGGACGCAAAGAGAATGTACGAACCAGGCTTCTATCCTACATAGCTTTCACCTTGACTATAGCAACCTGATTCTGAACATTGCCCTGAAACCTCTCCATATGACAAGATGCCTTTACATATAAAGGTCTCCTGCCTGCACCATGTCAGTCGCAAGTCTTTCGAAGCCAATGGAAGATCCAGGTGGTCCTACCAAAAATATTTACTTACACACCTACAGTCCACTTCTCTAGGCCCACTACTCATTAGGCTCCAAATTACTGGCATCTCTGTTGTACACCTTTTTCACGAAAACCAGTCAATCAAGGCACTCTTTGGTACACTCATGATCAGCAACAGGAAATCCAAAGTTTATCCAGTGCCACCTGGTCATGGGAATTTCAAAAATTTTATGGTATGAATCTAGTCATTTTTCAAAAATGAAGTTAGAGGCACTGTGGGTTTCAATTAATTCAGGAACCATTAAATGGTGAGGAAGCTCATTTCAATGAAAGCTCTGGAGAACACTCACAGAAAAGCCTTCCAAAAGACTGGCCAAAAGGTCACATGAATCCAGACACATTGAGGTGTACAATGTGAGGTCCATATGTGTTTGGACTCTCAACTAGGGCTGCCAAGTCTTTAAGAATTAAATCATGTGATATCCTGGCTCAGAATCCCCGAGCTCTGTGGAAAGCCATCCTGGGCCTAGATCTCAATTTCCAAAGGCGATTCTCACGTGTGGCCTAGTAAAATCCCAAGAGAACTCACGACAATACTTCTCTGAGGTCAGATCCAGAACTCATTCTTTAAGGGGAATCACACCAGAGTTCAAGCCCAGGTGATCCGAGTCATCTTTTCCAACTACCACACAAATTACCACAATTAAAACAAGAACACTCCCATATGGCCCTCATCTTCTTTCATATTGACACTCATCATAATTTTGCTGGAGGTTTCCATGAGGGGAGCAGACCAAGACAGTGTTCAAAATAAGCTCCTTTGACCCTCATTTGCCTATAGTAAGGTGGCCTGGACACCCATCCTGTGAACCAGGAGTGATCAAATAGGCCTGCCATTAATACCGCTCCAGTTCTCCAATTTGAGGCCTACTGACTGTTTGGTTTAGATTCTTTATGTGAATTTTAGTCATGAAATAACCAAGCACCTATGGGCTAGCCTCTGCAGGTTTTGAAGAACTCATTTGACCCAAAGGATCCCTATTTTCACTTGATGGAGTTCAGGAACCTTACAGAGGAAGTCGAGAGACTTCATCCCAATGGCTGCTCTTTCTGCCATTTTTCCTTTGGATGCAAACATGGGAACTTTCTTTAGATCCACAGGTGCTGAGAATCTAAGCCTCAGCCACACACAGGGCCAGGGGGCTGATTCAGTCACATCCCTTTTCAAAGCACTTAAAAAAAGAGCCACAGGTATGCCCAATCATTTCCATTTGAAAATTGTTTTCTTCAGGCTTCACAAAGGGGTGGCCAGATGCAAAGAACTTCCTGACATTCAGGGCAACAGAACAATAGGTAAGCAAAAGGCCCAAAGCAGGGTTTCTCCTCTGAGACTGTCCTCGTCACACTGATATCTGAGTTTTCTGAGATGCTCGCCATCACCTACAGCTATCCAGTACATGGCTATGTCACAGAGCTTGGAGGTGGTACATATCTTGGACACAAAACCATGGGCCTATTCTTGAAATTGGCCGGAATTCAGGACAAAAATAGAAACTTCGGAAGGTAGCAGGTGTTGCTCATCGATAAGGCAAGCTACAGTCCATTCATAAACGGGGCAATATGAATGCTGAGAAGCTTTCTACTAGACACGACACATCCATTGATGAATTCTCTTTTCTAATGTCTACAACCACGGAAACAGTGGAATACACAGACATAGAAACTCTCGCCCTGTGAAAAGACTTACTAGAAACAGTCCAATTCAAATGAAACAAACCGACTGTCCTACCTATTCTCAGAAAATGAGACAAAACCACAAACCCACAACCACACCCACAAAGGCACCTCCTTCCCCTAAGTAGGTCTTTGACTATCCGGAGTGTCCTCTGACTTGTAGGCCATAATACATTCCCCCGAAATGGCCTGTCCTGTCTCAGATCTGGTCTCCTTGGCAAACTCTGTGAACTTCTCAGGAGCCAACGGTGAGCCACTAACGACTTTCTCAAGAAAAGCCCCGCTTCCGAGCTTTCCTGGCATTTGGCCTTCTCACGTCTGAAGGTACCAAGAAAGACTGACTGCATTTAGTAAATCCAAACAAGTGAGACCATAGGGACTGGGACTTGGACTGGCTATGGGTGCCTGGCTTCCTGGATCCAAAGTTCAGAGAGTTCCATCACCATGGAAGTGAGGTGAGGTCACTTCCTTCCTGAACAGAATGAGGTCCCTGTCTTGGCAACCACTTTGTCTTAACTGTTACTTCCAAGGGTCCCATGAGATTGAGGCTGCCCCTACTTCCTGTGACACTTTCACAAGTTAGAATGGTATATCAACCATAGGCACCCAGGAATAGATCTCCACACAGGCCTGTTTTGGTCCATGTTCTCTACATTAAGAAGAGAATCTGATTCAGACACAACCTTTTATCCTGACTGGGTTGTTTGCCATGGAAGATGACTTTTGGTCTCTCAGGTCCTTCATAGCTGCCTACATCTTCTCCAGGGATCATTTCTGCATGGGCCTTTGAGGTTATCAGCAGGTGGAAGTTTCCCTACATTTCTGTATTGTAAAATCAACTCTTTCCCTGATGTTCTATAAAGTTAGATTGAGGGAATAGTGTATGATTATGGTTAAAAACATGTTTGATTTGGGTTAGAAATCATTGTGCTGGATGAATAATGGTATTGGGAACCTGCTATGTGTATAAGAATATATAGGTGTAATATATGTATGAAAAAAGAAATCTAAGTATGATTTGAAGGCCAGAAGGGCATTGGGCCCTTGATTGGGATACGCAGCATTGAATTACGTTCTGCAGAGATGTCTCAGATAAATCGATATACAATGGCATAGGACCTTGTACTTTGCATGAATTAATGTAGAAGGAACATCCAGTCAAAAAAGGATAGTCGGTAGTGAAAGGTTAATAAAATAGGTACTTGCTATTTCCTGTTTTTCTGTATGCTTAAAAAAACACTGTTGAAATCTTGAGAAATGTTTGCTAATCTTGTTCTAGAATGTACTGTTCCCAACTGCCAAACTGCAGAATGTACTGCCTCACTCGGTGTCACACGAACCGCCCACTCACCCTTACACATCAGTAAACTTCCCTCCCTTCCATCTCCAAGGAATGTATGTAAGCTCTGCATAAGCTGTTCTCAGAGCTCTCTGATCTATTTAAGTTAGCTGTGAGCCCCAGCAAGCTGGACGCAAAATAACCCTTTGCTGTTGCATGAGACAGTCTCTTGGTAGTCTCTTCCTCCAACACTCACCTGACCTTTACATATTGAGGTTCCACCGAGTTCCGGCAGTGGCGGATGAGAGACCCCAACGGGCTCCTCTCGGAGCAAGTAAGGCGCCTCTTTCTGGTTTCAGGTGTCATGTTAGGGCTTGGCAAAATTGCTGGCGATGAAGAGCCTGGGGTCTCTCCGACGGTGGCTGAGAGACGTGTCACAGAGACATAGGGCACCTCCCTGGGGGACCCCAAAGAGGACTCGGAGAATCAAGGAACAATTGCTTCATCGACTCAGTGATATTTTCTTTTAGATTCGGTATTGCCATCCTATCGGGTTTTGCCGGCTACGCATTCCTGGTCTCAGTGTTGGATGTCCATTGCCTGTCTTTATGGTCTTGTCTTATCTGTGTCATGTGTCTTTGCTTTTACTGTTTGTGTACCTTTCATTATGGGACAGAGCACTTCAATGCCTCTGTCCCTGACCCTTGATCACTGAACCAAAGTCCGCTTAAGGGCTCAGAATCTTTCTTTTTTTAGTAAAACGCTGGACCTGGCAGACTCTCTGTGCCTCAGAATGGCCCATCTTTGGAGTCGTATGGCCCCAAGAAAGATCTTTCTACTTCCCACTAATTTATAAAGTCAGAGATATTGTCTTTCAGCCAGGGCCACATAGCCATCCTGATCAACAGCCATATATCTTAACTTTTCAGGACCTCTGCAAATCTCCTCCTCCATGGGTGAAGCCTTTCCTTGCCCATGCCTCTGCTCATACTCCTTCCCACATGATCTCTCAAACCCTCACCTCTTCCTCCTCCTCCACCCTCTGTTTTCCCTGAGTCACAAGATTTGACTCTACTGGACTCTTCCTCCTCTCCTTACCCCCTGCCCTCGTCCCCTAACACAGAACACACTCTAAGTGATTCCCCTGCTGCTGACTAAGCCTCTCTACCATTGGAGGAAGCTAAGCTGGTAATAGGATCTGATAATGGACCGATGTTCATGGCCCAGGTAAGTCAGGGGTTAGCCAGGAACCTGGGGATTAATTGGAAGTTATATTGTGCTTATAGACCCCAGAGTTCAGGACAAGTAGAAAGAATGAATAGAACCATTGAAGAGACCTTAACGAAATTAAGCTTAGAGACCAGCATAAAAGATTGGACTGTGCTCCTGACTTATGCAATGTTTCATGCAAGAAAAAATCCTTCTGTTTCTTTGAGTAACCTTACCCCCTGAGAAGTTCTCTATGGTGGCCCTCGTCCAGTAAGGGTCCTAAGCCCAACTGTAAGACCTAAGGATCCTTTCCACACCCTCTTGCTTGACAGACTTAAAGCTCTTGAAAGAACTCAGTGATACCTGTGAAAATAGCTGCCCACTGCGTAACAAACTGTGTACCAGGGGATTCCACATCCATATCAAATAAGAGACTTCATGTATGTAAGATGACATCAGGTGTCATCCCTGGAACCCAGCTGTAAAGGACCATACCAGGTGCTACTTATAACACCTACAGTGGTAAAGGTATACAGAATCACTTCTTGGATCCATGCCTCTCATCTCAAGCCTGCTCCTTGTCCAGAATCTTTCTGGAAACTGGAAAAGACTGGTAACAGTTTCAAATTGTGTATTCGCCATGTGGATAAGGTTATATACTCTCCCCTTGGCCACAAGTAGTCCTAACCCTCATCAGCCTTTTAAGCAGCGATGGCTGATCACAAATCCTACTGGAAAAGTGTATAATCGATCTCACATACATCCCCCTTAGGGACCTGGTGGCCATCTCTCCACCCAGACATTTGTCAGCTGGCCATAGGTTTTTTCTATTGGGATATCCCTGATGAAGAAAATCCCACTAAAATACCATTAAATCCCTTGTGTACCATAGATAATGGAAACAAACATTATGGATGTAGGGACACGCGAGCCAGATGCAGGTTGGCTATCCTAGATTACTTGTTTGCCCGGGAAACTATCAAAGCCACAAACAGTAACGGCTGTGTGGGGGAAAAACCGACTTCTTCAGTATGTCATGGAGATGTGAGCATACAGAGGCTGCCTGATGGAACCCAATACTTCATCAAATTCAGTACACAGCATTGGCCATATTACCAAGTAGACAACAGAAAAAGGATGGCCCCCAGAGGGGTCTCTAGATCCTCAAATTTTGCGTGACCTTTTTAACTTCTGCAAGTGCTCAAAAGGGTGAAAGGAGATTCCCCTATGTGGAAGCCCTTTCCCTCCTTCACTCACATCCTGAACTATGCTTCTCCAATAGATTTTTATCCTCAGCCTTCTGCTCCAGACTCTCTGCTGTCACTCCCACCTCAGCAACGTGATTTCTCCCCTCCAATTACTAGATCAGAATCCCAAACCTCCACCAGTTCTCAGACAATTGCCCGCTTGTGAGGTAGCAGGTACTGAGGTACCCCTCCACCCACTCACTCCTCTCTCTTCCTGTCAGTGCCCACACCGGGTCCCACCAGGTCCTCTTACCAGCTAACCCAAAGCTCAAACGAGCTGAGGAGAACTCTCAGACCCTTATCCAAGATGTAATATAAATGGCCATTAAAGTTGCTTTGTCATCACTGAAAACAGGTTACTAAAATTTAAAGTCCCTCACAGGATTTTGGGATACTCACTCCCGTTTTCTGCTCTTCTCTACCTGTTCTACTGCTCAAGTTTTTTGCTAGGAAATTCCCAAACACCTTTCCAATTATTCTTTTACATCTCTCTTTTTCCTCATTCTCAGATCCTCGGAGCTTCTCTCAGCCCCACTTTCCCCGTATTCCCCCTCTGTACCAGGCCCACAGAAAAGTCTTAAATGTCCTTCTCCAGAAGTCTTCACCATGGCTGACTTTAGAACTTTCAGCATAGAGTTTCTATAAAGAGTTCAATGTAGATAAACTTTCTCTTTTTGTATTGCCCTGTTATACTTGGCCACTGGCTAAAAAACTCAGTACTTCTAAGCTAGACAACCCCTAACTAGTTTTTCACAAAATATGTGAACAAGTCCTCTGGCCTTCAGCTGGGGCTTCACAGAAATGGCCACATTTCTAAGATAAAGAAATTACCAACTGGGCTCCGTTGTAACAGCTGGCAGGGGGAAAATAAGAAAGGGAATAAAAAGCTCTCCTCCTCCCAGGTGTCCTTGAAAATTTAACTTGCCCAGAACAGAGGAAAAATCAGAAACATATACTGCTTTTTTGAACTTCTGCAGACTGTAAACTTCTGAGCCCCATCCCTTATATGTTGGGTACACAATTCTGAAACTACCTAAACTTGAGTTTCAGGGGACTAATTGATTACAACAGAAGCAATGCCCTCTGAATCCAGTTGCAACAATATAGGACTGTTTCCCTGTCTTCAGTGCTATCTTAGGTGCCTTGCCTTGTCTGTCCCTACAACAGCATAATTCTATATACTTAAACATTGTTTATGTTTTTATGAAATGGTCAACAGATGTGATTATTTTGAAATGTTGCAGATGTTTCCCAGAAAGCTCTATCATGACGCAGGTTCGTTTGAAGATCAAATAGGGGGGGCATACAACCGGTTCCACTGGGAACTTGTATCCCTCACTTTAGCCATCCTGTTAGGAATAGGAGTTGCTGCATGGGTGGGCACAGGAACCACTGCCATTGTCCATGGGACACAACAAATGACCCAATTAGAAGAAGCAATAGAGCAAAACTAAGATATTAGAAACCTCCATCAGAGCTTTGCATGAATCTTTAACCTCTCTCTCTGAAGTTGTTTTAAAGAACAGTTGAGGGTTGGACCTCCTCTTCATTAGAGAAGGGGGCCTTTGTGCTGCATTGAGGGAAGGATGTTGTTTTTATGCTGACCATACTGGAGTTGTAATAAAATCTATGAGTAAATTTAAAAGACACCTTGAAGAGCATCAACAAGAGAGAGAGGCCCAAAAAGGGTGGCTTGAGTCTTGGTTCACACACTCCTCCTGGTTAACTACGTTTTTATCAACCCTGGCCGGTCCAATAATAATCCTCATATTATTGCTAACTATAAAATCCTGTTTGCTCAACCGTGTAATTTCTTTTCTCCAGGCTCAAATTGGACGAGTTAAACTTATGGTAATACCCCACTAGCAGACATAGAATGTGACACCCTCCAATGATCATTTTTATGATTAAAAGTAGCCAGAAGAAGAAGTGGGGAATTAAAGTTTAATAAAATAGGTACTTGTCACTTCTTGTTTTTCTGTATGCTTAACAAAACACTATTGAAATCTTGAGAAATGCTTGCAAATCTTGTTCCCAGAATGTTCTGTCCCCAACTGCCCAACTGCAGAATGTACTCCCTCACCCAGGTGAATGCAAACCACCCTCTCACCCTGACCCATCAATAAAATTCCCTCCCTGCCCTCTCCAGGGAAAGTATATAAGCTCTATTTAAGCTATTCTCAGGGCTATCTGCTCTATTCAAGTGATCTCTGAGCCCCAGCATGCTGGACACCCAAAAAACCCTTTGATGTTGCAAGAGATAGTCTGTTGGTGGTCTCCTCCTCTGAAGCTCGCCCCAAATTTACTTGGATGATTGAATGTAGAAGAGAACATTCAGTCAAAAACGATAGTCTGTAGCATTAGGAAGATAGTACTTTTATGAAGAAGGGTGAGTATAGGAATTGGAAAAAATTTCTTTAGCAATAGGGTTTCGATTAGAGAGTGAATGTAAATGTCAGCACAGGTGAAGAGTCAGTCACAATGATGAACTGGGGAAAATATGTAGGAAAGCAGATATCAATAGAGACATTACAAAATCAGGCAAAGTATAAAGTGAGTGATAGGATTAGATATTTTGAACAGGGTTGAGTTTAAATATATAATCTTAGGAAGAAACAAATATGTAGTCACAATTAGGATTGACATTTGAGAGCATTAGGCAAATTTCAGGTGGATGAATATTTCTCAGAATAATCTTGTGAATAGTTGATTATAAATCCACATAATAAACATGAATGAATTTAGGGAGTGTATATAAGACACATATATTTCATATTTTGAAAAATCTGGAGAGTGTATATATATATATACAAAACACACACACAGACAAAAAAGTAGCAAAATATATGTCAATCAAAATTCATTATAAAATATATATCATCCACAGATCTAAAAATATTAATTTTACTTAACATGGATTTATGTATAATGCTGTTCAACTAGCAAGCTCAACCATAGGTTGAATATCCAATTCCAACAAGTTTAGTAGGAGTGATCTCTTCTAACAATTTGTATCTGCCAAGTCAGCCACCTCACAAGAATGTACGTGTGGTACCAGGGAGGAATCTATATGTGCATATAAGAATACAGAGAAAGGGAGACAGGAATTCACATATTTGTTAACCTTAAAAATACATGGACAACTATTTCCACAATAAATTGACTAGATTCATAACTCCAACTCTGTATCATGCAAAAGAAAAGTACAACAATACACCAGGCCTACTCTGAACTGCTTGTATTTCGATTCTGTTTGGGTTATTTTTCTCCATCTTATTAGAATTAGTAGTCAGAGTCTGGTCGGGTATGGGTTAGAGTCAGGGATTCAGTATTTTGAATGGAAAATAGAAAACTGAATCCAATGTTTATGCAAATATATGCTACAGAAAATTCTTCCCACTCTCCTCCAGAACAATGCCTTGACATTACCTTCGCCCCAAGTAAGACACAATTAGAAGAGAAGAGTTAGAAAATCTGTGAATACCTATCAGGAATGGAAAATGCTCCAGATTTCACATCTTTGGAGGCGGTAGAGGAGTTTCCAAAAGTAAGGGACAGGGTAAACACTCCACAAATATGGAGCTCTGCTGGCCTAAAGACTTTTTGAGAATCTGCCTTTAAGGTTGGGCACTTAAAATATATGTTGTTTTCAGGAGCTTTAGCTTTATTTGTAGTGAGACAATCAAAGCTCGATCTGCATCTATGTGACCTGGAGGACATGGATTTTTATTTTTCAATAAAAATGAGGCAGCAGTGCTGAATTCTCTCTTTGTAGGTAAACTGTGGCCACTGAGGGCTAAGTGTCTCCCCGTGTGGACTGTGAAACAACTTGGTCATCCTCCAATTATCGTGGTGTTTCTTGATGCTGCACTGGGAGTTTGGAATTTGCTTCATTAAATACAACGAGTTCAAATGGGAAACAGTGCTGAAGGGAGTTCTGTCAGCTGTGGTGTGCAGGGTCTCCAGGAGAATGCACCAACCAGGGTTCTATCCCACGTAGCTTGCCCCCTTGACAATAGCAACATGATTCTGAACATTGCCCTAAAACCTCTCCATATAAAAATATGCCTTTACGTATATGGGTCTGATGGCTGCACCATGTCAGTCTCAAGCCATTTGGAAGCCAGTGGAAGATCCACATGGCCCCACCACAGATGTTTTATCACTCACTTGCGTAACACTTCTCTAGGCCCACTACTCACTAGGCTTCTACTTACCAGCATCTCTGTTCTACACCATTTTCCTGAAACCCAGTCAATCAAGGCCCTGTCTGGTATATTCATGATCATCAACAGGACATCAAAGGTCCTCCAGTGACATCTGGTCATGGGAATTTTAAAAATTTCATGGTAATTATCTAGCAATTTTTCACGGATGAAGTTGGAGGCACTGTGGTTTGCAATTCATTCAGGAACCATTAAAGGGTTAGGAAGCTAATTTCAGGGAAAGCTCTGGAGCATTCTCACAGGCAAGGCTACCCAAAGAGTGGCCAAAAAGTCACATGAAGCGAGGCCAATTGAGGTCTATAAAGCGAGGTCCATGTGTGTTTTGAATCTCAATAATGCATGCCAAGTCTTTCAGAATAAAATCATGTAATATCCTGGCTGAGATTCGCAGTGTTCTGTGGAAAGCCAACCTGTGCCTAGATCTCAGGTTCCAATGGCAACTTCATGCCTGGCCTCCTAAAATCCCAACACAATTCATGGCAATACTTCTCTCAGGTCAGTTCCAGAACTCAGTCTATAAGGAGAATCACACCAGAGTTCAAGTCCAGGTGGACCCAGACAACTCTTCCAACCGCGACTCAAATGAAAACAATTAAAACCAAAATACTCCCTCATGGCCCTATTCTTCTTCCATATAGACACTAATCATAACCTCTTCCTGGAGTTTTCCATGAGTTGTGCAGCCCAAGAGAATGTCCAAAATAAGCTTCTTGCACCTCTTTTGCCTAACTTCAGGGTAGCCTGGGCACCCTTCCTGTGAATCAGGAGTGATCAAATAGGCCTGCCCTTAATACTGCTCCGCTTATCCAATTTGAGGCTCTCTGACTGTGGGGTCTAGATTCTTTATGTGAATTGGAGTCATGAGAAAAGCCAAGACAGTGTCCAAAATCAGCTCGCTTGCCCCTCATTTGCCTAAAGTCAGGGTGGCCTGGACACCGTTTCTGTGAACGAGGAGTGATCAAATAAGCCTGCCGTTAATACTTCTGTATTTCTCCAATTTGATGCCTACTGATTTCAGGTATCAATTCTTTATGTGATTTGGAGTTATGCGAAAACCCAAGCACCTCTGCAGGGAATTGAAGAACTCATTTGACCCAAAGAATCCCTATTCTCACTTGATGGAGTTCAGGAAATTAACAGAGGAAGGCAAGAGACTTCATCCATAATGAATGATTTTTTTTTTGCCATTATGGCTTTGGACGCACACATGGGACCATTCTTTAGATCCATCAGGTGCTGAGAATCTAAGTCATAGACACAAACATGGCCAAGAGACTAATTCAGACATATACCTTCCCAAAGCAATTAAGCAAAGAGCCACAGGTGATGACATTCATTTCCATTTGAAAACTGTTTACTTCAGGCTTCACAAAGTGGTGGATTGAGGCAAAGAACTTCCTGACATTCAGTGCAAAACAACAATAAGTAAGCAAAAGGCCCAAAGCAGGGTTTCTCCACTGAGACTTTCCTGGTCACACTGATATCTGCATTTTCTGAGATGCTCGCCATTCTCTTCAGCTATCCAGTACATGGCCATGTCACAGAGTTTGGAGGTGGTACATATTTTGGACACAAATCCATGAGCCTATTCTGGATAGTGGCCAGAATTCAGGAAGAAAACAGCAACTTAGAAAGATAGCAGGTGTTGCACATCAAAAAGACAAGCTGCACTCCATTCATATATTGGGCAGGTTGAATTATGGGAAGATTTACACTAGACAGTACACATCCATTAATGCATTCTCTTTTCCAATATCTACAACAACAGACACAGTGGGATACACAGACATAGAAACACTTGCCTTGTCAAATGACTTACTAGAAACTGTCCACTCCAAACCAAACTAACCGCCTTTCCCATCTATTCTCAGAACATAAGACAAAACAATAAACCCATACCCACTCCCACAAAGGCACCTCCTTCCCCCAATTAGGTCTGTGACTATCCAGATTGTCCTCTGACAGGTGGGCCATACTATGTTCCCCTGAAATGGTCCGTCTTCTCTAAGATCTGGTGAAATATAAGTATGAAAACAGAAATCTAGGTATGATTTGAAGCCCAGAAGGGTTTTTCCCTTGATTGGGATACTTAGCTTTGAATTATGCTCTGCAAAGTTGTCTCAGATAATTCGATATACAATGGCATAGGACCTTTTACATTGGATGATTGAATGTAGAAGAGAACATCCAATCAAAAAGGGATAGTCGGTAGGATTAGGAAGATAGTCGGTAGGTTTAGAAAGAAGAGTGATTAAAGGATTTGGACCAAAAGTTCTTTAGCAATAGGGTTTCGATTATAGAGTGAATATAAATGTCAGCACATATGAAGTGTCAGTCACTAGGATCAACTTGGGAAAATATGTAAAAAAGCAGATATCAATAGAAACATTATGAAATCAGGCAAAGTATAAAGTGAGTGATAGGATTAGACATTTTCAACAGGGTTGAGTTTGAATATATAAATTAGGAAGAAACAAATATGTAGTCACCAATAGGATTGACAATTGACAGCATTAGGCAACCTGGACATGGATGTTTTTAGTAATCCATGTACACTTTACATTTAGGCTTTGGTACAATCATAAATGTGACCTTTACATTTTTTTTTCTAGAATATTACTTTGATTAAATGTATATGTACATCAGGTGACATGAGTATGTCTTCCACCATTTCTGCGAGCAATATATTGAAGATGTAAAATTAGAATCGGGGGTACAAAGAGGTGTACCCTGTGTCTATGAATATAGAGATAAAGCATGAATAGACCCTAATGTGAATAAATAATATAACTTTTTTGAACTTTAAAAAATGAATTGATCTAATATCTGAAAAATTAAAGGAAATCGTATATTGATATACAATCATTCATTCCAACCAGGTATATATGTAATGGAAATATTTGTGTTTTGGTTTATCATGAAGAGTGTGTGAGTTTTGCTTCAAAATGATTATGGAAATTCAAAATAATGTGTTTGGAAAGAAGTCTCATGAAAAGACCAGTCAAGAAACCCTGACAATACATGTGTTCTGAAGCAAGAAGTGGTGAAAGTTGAAACAAATGCATATTAATTTGTGAACTTGTGGATGAAATGTATATCCTATGATGTGCAAAAACTGAAGAAACAATAATGTACCAGTGTCGAATACAAATGAATAAAGAATTACATATCATGTCCCATAGGAATCTACTTGCATTGATGTTAGACTGGGTCAGTTACTGTAGAATAATTAGGATTTGTATGCATCATTCCCTGAAGTTAGTTTTCAGTACTAGGAAACAAATATGTATTTCAGGTGGATGAATATTTCTCAGAATAATCTTGTGAAATGTTGATTAAAAATCTACATACATGAACATGAATGAATTTAGAGAGTGTATATTAGACACATATATTTCATATTTTGAAAAATCTGGAGAGTGTATACACACACACACACACACAAATAAAAAACACTCACAGACATTAAAAAGTAGCAATATAAATGCTAATCGAAATTCATCAGTAAATATATATCATCCACAGATGCAAAAATGTTTATTTTACTGAACATGAGTTTATGTATAATGTTGTTCTACTAGGACGCTCCCTATAGGTTGAATTTTCAGTTCCAACAGCGTTTAGGAGGAGTGATCTCTTCTCACAATTTGTATCTGCCAAGTCAGCCACCTCACAAAGATGTACGTGTGATACCTGGTAGGATTCTATATATGCATATAAATATATAAGTGTGAATAGGCTAAAGAGAAAGGGAAACATGAATTCTCATATTTGTTAACTTTAAAAACACATGGAGATCTTTTTCTATTAAACATTGACCAGATTTATAACTCCTACCTTGTATAATGCAAAATGCAAGTCCAACTATACAACATGCCTCCAATGAACTGCTTGTATTTCTATAGGTTTGTGTTATTTTTCTCTATCATATTAGGATGAGTTGTCTGAGTCTAGTAGGTATGGGTTAGTGTCAGGGATTCAGTATTTCAAAAGGAAACTTGGAAATTGAATCCAATTTGTATGCAAATATATGCTGCACAAATATCCTCCCACTCTCATCCAGAACAATGCCTTGAAATTACCTTCACCCCAAGTAAGACACAGTTAGATGAGAATAGATAGAAAATCAGTGAATACATATCTGGAATGGAAAATGCTCAGGAGTTCACAACCTTGGAGGTTGTAGAGGAGTTTCCAAAAGTAAGGGACAGGGTAAACACTCCACAAACATGGAGCTCTGCTGGCCTAAAAACTTTTAGAGCAACTGCCTCTGAGTTTGGGAACGTGAAAATTATGTTGTTGTCAGGAGAATTGGCTTCCTTTGTAGTGAGACCATCAAAGCTGGGTCTGCCTCTATGTGACGTGGAGGACATGGTATCTTATTTTCCAATGAACATGAGGTAGCAGTGTTGATGTTCTTCTTTTTAGGTAAACTGTGGCCTCTGGGGACTAAGTGTCTCCCCGTTGGACTGTGAAGTCATTTGGTCCTCCTCCACTTTTTGTGGGGTTTTTGCTGCTGAACTGGGAGTTTGGTATTTGCTTCATGAAATTCAAGGAGTTCAACTGAGACACAGTGCTGGAGGGAGTTCTGCCATGTGCGGTGGTTAAGAGTCTGCAGAAGAACGCACCAACCACGCTTCTATCCCTCAAAGCTTGCCACATTGCATCCTTGTCCATAGCAACCTGATTCTGAACATTGCCCTGAATCCTCTTCATATAACAAGATGCCTTTAATTACAAGGGTCTGCTGGCTGCTTCATGTAATCCACAAGCCATTTGGAAGCCAATGGAAGATCCACATTGCTCCAACAGAGATGTTTTATCACACTCCTGCCCACCAAAGCTCTAGGCCCACTTCTCAGCAGGCTGCAACTTTCTGGCACCTCTGTTCTACACCATTTTCATGGAACCCAGTCAAGCAAGGCACTGTCTGGTACATCCATGATCAGCAACAGGACATCCAAAGGTTCTCCAGTGCCACCTGGTCATGGGAATTTCAAAAATTTCATGATATTTATTTAGACATTTTTCAAGGATGAAGTTGGAGGCACTGTGGGTTTCAATTCATTCAGGAACCAGTAAATGGTGAGCAAGATTATTTCAATGAAAGCTCTGGAGAACCCTCACAGGCAAGGCTTCCCAAAGAATGGCCAAAAGGTCACATTAAGCCAGGCCCATTGAGGTCTACAATATGAGGTCCATGTGTGTTTTCACTCTCAACTATGGCTGCCAAGTCTTTCGAATGAAATCATGTGATATCTTGGCTGAAATTCCCAGAGCTCTGTGGAAAGCCACTCTGGGGCTAGATCTCAGTTTCCAAGGGTGACTCTCATACATGGCCTCTTAAATCACAACACAATACATGGCAATACTTCTCTGAGATCAGTTCCTGAACTCAGTCTATAAGGGGAATCACACCAGAGTTCAAGCCCAGGTAGACCTTGTTATGTCTTCCAACTGTCACACAAATATCCACAATTAAATCCAAAACACTTCCACATGGCACTCATCTTCTTCCATTTACACAATCATCATAACCTCTGGCTGGAGGTTTCCATGAGGGGTGCAGCCCAAGACAGTGTCCAATATAACCTCCCTTGTCCCTCTTTTGCCTAAAATCAGGGTGGCCAGGACATCCTTCCAGTGAACCAAGAGTGATCAAATAAGCCTGCCATTAATATGGCACTGCTTCTCCAATTTGAGGCCTACTGACTGTGTGTTTTAGATTCTTTATGTGAATTGGAGTCTCGAGAAAAACCAAGCACTTATGGGCTAGCCTCTGCAGGGTTTTGAGGAACACATTTGAACCAAATGATCACTGTTCTCACATGATGGAGAACAGGACACTTACAGAGGAATGCGAGAGACTTCATCCACACTGACTGCTCTTTTGTCCATTTTCGTTTTGGATGCACACATGGGATCCTTCTTTAGATCCATCAGGTGCTGAGAATCTAAGCCACAGTCTCACACAGGGCCAAAAGACTGATTCAGACACATCCCTTTCCAAAGCAATTAAGCAAAGAGCCACAGGTGATGCCCTTTCATTTCCATTTGAAAACTGTTTCTTTAGGCTCTACAATGGTGTGGCCTGAGGCAAAGGCCTTCCTGACATTCAGGGCAACAGAACAATTGATGAGCAAAAGGCCCAAAGCAGGGTTTCTTCACTTAGAATTTCCTGGTCAAACTGATATCTGAGTTTTCTGAGATGCTCCCATTTCTTTCAGCTATCCAGTACATGGCCATGTCACAGAGCTTGGAGGTGGTACATATTTTGGACACAAAACCATGAGCCTATTCTGGAGAGTGGCCAGAATTCAGGAAGAAAACCGGAACTTAGGAAGATTGTTGGAGTTGTCCACCCATAAGTCAAGCCGCAGTCCATTCATAAATTGGGCAGAATTCAGGAAGAAAACAGGAACTTAGGAAGATTGTTGGAGTTGTCCACCCATAATTCAAGCCGCAGTCCATTCATAAATTGGGCAAGTTGAGTCTAGAAAGGACACATCCAATGATTCATTCTCTTTTCTAATATCTAAAACCACGGACACAGTGGGATACACAGACAAAGAAACACTGGCCTTGTCAAACGACTTACCAGAAACAGTTCACTCCAAACCAAACAAACCGCCTTTCCTACCTATTCTCAGAACATGAGACAAAATCTCAAACCCACACCCACACACACAAAGGAAGCTCCTTCCCCCAAGTAGGTCTGTGACTATTGGGAGTGTCCTCTGACTGGTGGGCCAAACTATGTTCTGATGAAATCGCCTGTCCTGTGTCAGATATGGTCTCCTTGGCCAAATCTGTGAAGTTGTCACTAGCCAGCGGTGAGCCACTACCTGCTTTCTCAGGAAAGGCCCCTCTTTAGAGCTTTCCTGACATTTGTTCATCCTCACCTCAGTAGGTACCAAGAAAGACTGACTCTGTCCTTGGTAAATCCAAAAAATACGACCACTGGGACTGGGACTGAGACTGGCTCTGGGTGCCTGGCTTCCCGGATTCCAAGTTCAGAGAGTTCCATCACCAAGGAAGTGAGGTGAGATTACTTCCTTCAGGAATTCTTTGAGGTCATTGCCTTGGCAACCACTTTGTCCTAACTGTTGCTTACAATACTCCTATGAGATGGAGGCTGCCCTTTCTTCCTGTGACACTTTTACAAGTTAGAATGGTATATCAACCATAGGTACCCCAGAATAGCTCTCCATACATGCCTGGTTTGGTCTATCTTCTCTACATTAACAAGAGAGAGGCTTATTCAGACACAACCCTTCATCCTGGGAAGGTTGTTTGCGATGGAAGATGACATTTGCTCTCTCAGGTCCTTCATAGCTGCCTACATCTTCTCCAGGGATCAAGTCTGCATGGACATTTGAGGTTCTCAGCAGGAGGAAGATACCCTACATTCCTGTATTGTAAGACGAACTCTGTCCCTGCTCTTCTGCAAAGTTAGATTAAGGTAAGAGTGTATGGTTAGGGTTAATAACATGTTCGATGTGGGTTACGAATCATTGCGAAGGATGATTAATAGTATTGGGAACCTGCGATATTTATAAGATTATAGAGGTGAAATATAAGTATGGAAACAGAAATCTAGGTAAGATTTGAAGCCCAGAAGGGCATTAGGCCCTTGATTGGGATACTTATCTTATAATTACGTTCTGCACAGATGTCTCAGATAAATCGATAATCAATGGCATAGGACCTTACACCTTGGATGATTGATTTTAGAAGAGAACATCCACTCAAATTGAGATAGTCGGTGGGATTAGGAAGGTAGTCAGTATCTTTAGGAAATAGAGTGAGTATAGGATTTGGGGCAAAAGTTCTGTAGCAATAGGGTTTTTGTTATAGAGTGAATGTAAATTTCAGCACATGTGAAGAGTCAGTCACATGATGAACTGGGGAAAATATGTAAAAAGGAAAATATCAATACAGACATTATGAAATGAGGCAATTATACAGTGAGTGATAGGATTAGACATTTTCAATAGGGTTGAGATTGAATACATAATCTTAGGAAGAAACAAATATGTCGTCACCAATAGGAATGACATTTGAAAGCATTAGGCAACCTGGACATTTATCGTTTTAGTAATCCATGTTCACTTTCCATTTAGGATTTGGTACAATCATAAGTGTGATCTTTACATTTTGTGCCCAGAAAAATATTGTGATCAAATGTGTATGTAGATCATATGACATGAGTATTTCTTCCACCATTACTGGGAGCAATATTTGAAGACATATAAATTAGTATTGGGGGTACAAAGTGGTGTACCCTGTGTCTTTGAATATAGAGATAATGCATGAATAGACCATACTGTGAATAAATATTATAACTGGTTCCACTTTAAATAATGGATTGAATTGATATCTGAAAATATATAGGAAATCATATATTGACATACAATCATTCACTCCAACCAGTTATATATCTAAAGGTAATCTTAGGGTTATTGTTTATCATGAAGTGTGTGTGAGTTTTGTTTCAAAAGTGATTATGGAAATCGAAAATAATATGTTTGGAAAAAAGTCTCATAAAAAGACCAATCAAGAAATATGGAGGAATTCATGTGTTCTGAAGCAGGAAGTGATTGAAAGTGAAACAAGTGCCTATAAATTTTCTAAATTGTGAATGAAATATATATCCTGTTATGTGCATAAACTGATGAAATAGTAATGTACCAGTGTTGAATAAAAGTGAACGTCAAAATACACATCATGTCCAATAGGAATCTACTTGCATTGATGTTAAACTGGGTCAGTTACTGTAGAAATATTAGAATTGCATGCATTATTCACCAAAGAGAGTTTTTTTTTTATTTTTATTTATGGTTGTTCAAAACATTACATAGTTCTTGATATATCATATTTTACACTTTGATTCAAGTGGGTTATGAACTCCCATTTTTACCCTGTATACAGATTGCAGAATCACATCAGTTACACATCCATTGATTCACATATTGCCATACTAGTGTCTGTTGTATTCTGCTGCCTTTCGTATCCTCTACTATTCCCCCTGGCCTCCCCGCCCCTCCCCACTTCTCTCTCTACTCCCTCTACTGTAATAAATTTCTCCCCCTTGTATTATTTTTCCCTTTCCCCTCAATTCCTCTTGTATGTAATTTTGTATAACCCAGAGGGTCTCCTTCCAATTCCATGCAATTTCCCTTCTCCCTCCCTTCCTCCTCCCATCCCTGTTTAATGTTAATCATCTTGTCATGCTCTTCATCCCTATCTGTTCTTAGTTACTCTCCTTATATCAAAGATGACATTTGGCATTTGTTTTATAGGAATTGTGTAGCTTCACTTAGCATAATCTAGTCTAATGCAATCCATTTCCCTGCAAATTCTATGATTTTTTATTTTTCAATGCAAAGTAATAATCCATTGTGTATAAATGCCACATTTCTTTTATCCATTTTTCTATTGAAGGGCATCTAAGTTGGTTCCACAGTCTTGCTGTTGTGAATTGTGCTGCTATGAACATCGATGTAGCAGTGTCCCTGTAGCATGCTCTTTTTAGGTCTTTAGTGAATAGACCAAGAAGGGCAATAGCTGGGTCAAATGGTGGTTCCATTCCAAGCTTTCCAAGAAATCTCCATACTTCTTTCCAAATTGGCTGCACCAATTTGCAGTCCCACCAGCAATGTACAAGTGTACCTCTTTTCCCACATCTTTGCCAGCACTTCTTGTTGTTTGACTTCATAAGGGCTGCTAATCTTACTGGAGTGAGATGGTATCTTAGGGTGGTTTTGATTTGCATTTCTCTGACTGCTGGAGATGGTGAGCATTTTTTCATGTACTTGTTGATTGATTGTATGTCCTCATCTGAGAAGTGTCTGTTGAGGTCCTTGGCCCATTTGTTGATTGGGTTATTTGTTATCTTATTGTCTAATTTTTTGAGTTCTTTGTATACTCTGGATATTAGGACTCTATCTGAAGTGTGAGTAGTAAAGATTTCTTTCCAGTATGTAGGCTCCCTATTTACCTCTTATTGTTTCTTTTGCTGAGAAAAAACTTTTTTAGTTGAGTAAGTCCCATTTGTTGATTCTAGTTATTAACTCTTGTACTATAGGTGTCCTATTGAGGAATTTGGAGCCCAACCCCACAGTATGTACATCGTAACCAAATTTTTCTTCCATCAGACAGTGTGTCTCTGATTTGATATCAAGGTCCTTGATTCATTTTGAGTTAACTTTTGTGCATGGTGAGAAAAAGGGATTCAGTTTCATTTTGTTATATATGGATTTTCAGTTTTACCAACACCATTTGTTGAAGATGCTATCCTTCCTCCATTGCATGCTTTCAGCTCCTTTATCAAATATAAGATAGTTGTAGTTTTGTTGATTGGTTTCTGTGTCCTCTATTCTGTACCATTGGTCCACCTGCCTGTTTTGGTACCAGTACCATGCTATTTTTGTTACTATTGCTCTGTAGTATAGTTTGAAGTCTGGTATCGCTATACCGCCTGATTCACACTTCCTGCTTAGCATTGTTTTGCAATTCTGGGTCTTTTATTTTTTCATATGAATTTCATGATTGCTTTCTCTATTTCTACAAGAAATGCCTTTGGGATTTTGATTGGCATTGGATTAAACCTATAGAGAACTTTTGGTAATATCGCCATTTTGATGATGTTAGTTCTGCCTATCCATGAACAGGGTATATTTTTACATCTTCTAAGATCTTCTATTTCTCTCTTTAGGGTTCTGTAGTTTTCATTGTATAAGACTTTCACCTCTTTTGTTAGGTTGATTCCCATTTTTTTTTTTTTAGGATATTGTGAATGGAGTGGTTGTCCTCATTTCCATTTCAGAGGATTTGTCACTGATATACAGGAATGCCTTTGATTTATGCGTGTTGATTTTATATCCTGCCACTTTGCTGAATTCATTTATTAGCTCTATTAGTTTCTTTGTAGAACCTTTTGGGTCTGCTAGGTATAGAATCATGTCATCTGCAATAGTGATAATTTAAGTTATTCTTTTCCTATTTATATGCCTTTAATTTCTTTCATCTGTCTAATTGCTCTGGCCAGTCTTTTGAGAACTATATTGAACAGAAGTGGTGAGAGCGGGCATCCCTGTCTTGTTCCAGATTTTGGAGGGAATGTCTTCAATTTTTCTCCATTCAGAATGACGCTAGCCTGCGGTTTAGCATAGATTGTTTTTACAATATTGAGGAATGTTCCTGTTATTCCTAGTTTTTCGAGAGTTTTGAACATAAAGGGATGCTGTACTTTGTCGAATGCTTTTTCTGCATCTATCTAGATGATAATATGGTTTTTATTTTTAAGTCTATTGATGTGGTGAATAACACTTATTGATTTTCGTATATTGAACCCTCCTTGCATCCCAGGGATGAACCCTACTTGATCATGGTGCACATTTTTTTGATATGTTTTTGTATCTGATTTGCCAGAATTTAATTTAAGATTTTTGCATTTAGGTTCATTAGAGATATCGGTCTTTAGTCTTCTTTCTTTGAAGTGTCTATCTGGTGTAGGAATCAGGGTGATATTGGCCTCGTAGAATGAATTTGGAAGATCTCCCTCTTTTTCAATTTTCTGAAATAGCCTGAGTAATTTGTCTGCAACACAAAGGTGAATGGCATCCTGAAATTACCTGTTCTATAGCTGAATGAGCTTCGATCAGTCAAAAACAGGGATGGTGACATCAGCTCTCCAAGATAGTGGCCGCTGGCTTCCTCTGTGGTCTGACCGGTATGGAGAACCGAATTGGACCGCATCCTTACCCATCTCAAACAAAGAATTCAGCACTTAGCACAGTGATTGCATACCTGGCAGGAGCCCACAGAATCCACACCGCTGTATATTTGCATTGCTATCTCTTCGTTTCCCAGTGCGCGCCGCAGACTCTAGCCACAGACCGATTTCCTGAATAAGCAGCATGACGCTCCATGCGGACAAATCACTCGTGTTTGAGCTCGTGTAGCTGATCCTCGTGAGATGGAAATATGTCCACTAGGTTTTGGAGCACCCCAATTTTGCTGGAAATTTCTTTTTTTTTTTTTTTTTTTTTTTTTTTTTTTTTTAATATTTTATTTTTTATTTTTTTTTTCCAAATTGAGCTTTATTGGTTCTTTAGCATTACAGGACTTATTTTAAATTTTTAATTACATATAAGACTTGTCATTAAAGCCTGTGTTTTCGTGACTTTTTGATGGTGAAACTAGCAATGGTTACATGTCATCAGTACAAGGAAACAGTTCTTTTTTTTTTTTTTCCCCTTACTATCTTTTTTTTTTTTTTTTTTTATTGGTTGTTCAAAACCCTACAAAGCTCTTGACATATCATATTTCATACATTAGCATACATTAGCTTCAAGTGAGTTATGAACTCCCTTTTTTACCCCAAGTACAGATTGCAGAATCACATGGGTTACACATCCACATTTTTACATAATACCATAATAGTAACTGTTGTATTCTGCTACCTTTCCTATCCTCTATTATCCCCCCTCCCCTCCCCTCCCATCTTCTCTCTCTACCCCCTCTACTGTAATTCATTTCTCACCTTGTTTATTTTCCCATTCCACTTACAACCTCTTATATGTAATTTAGTATAACAATGAGGGTCTCCCTCCGTTTCCATGCAATTCCCCTTTTCTCTCCCTTTCCCTCCCACCTCATGTCTCTGTTTAAAGTTAATCTTTTCTTCCTGCTCTTCCTCCCTGCTTTATTCTTAGTTGCTCTCATTATATCAAAGATGACATTTGGTATTTGTTTTTTAGAGATTGGCTAGCTTCACTAAGCATAATCTGCTCTAGTGCCATCCATTTCCCTGCAAATTCCAAGATTTTGTCATTTTTTAGTGCTGCGTAATACTCCATGGTGTATAGATGCCACATTTTTTTAATCCATTCATCCATTGAAGGGCATCTGGGTTGGTTCCACAATCTAGCTATTGTAAATTGTGCTGCTATGAACATCGATGTGGCAGTATCCCTGTAATACGCTCTTTTAAGGTCTTCAGGGAATAGTCCGAGAAGGGCAATAGCTGGGTCAAATGGTGGTTCCATTCCCAGCTTTCCCAGGAATCTCCATACTGCTTTCCAAATTGGCCGCACCAATTTGCAGCCCCACCAGCAATGTACAAGAGAACCCTTTTCCCCACATCCTCGCCAGCACTTGTTGTTGTTTGATTTCATAATGGCTGCCAATCTTACTGGAGTGAGATGGTATCTTAGGGTGGTTTTGATTTGCATTTCTCTGACTGCTAGAGATGATGAGCACTTTTTCATGTACTTGTTGATTGATTGTATGTCCTCCTCTGAGAAGTTTCTGTTCAGGTCCTTGGCCCATTTGTTGACTGGGTTATTTGTTATCTTATTGTCTAATTTTTTGAGTTCTTTGTATATTCTGGATATTAGGGCTCTATCTGATGTGTGAGGAGTAAATATTTGTTCCCATGATGTAGGCTCCCTATTTACTTCTCTTATTGTTTCTCTTGCTGTGAAAAAACTTTTTAGTTTAAGTAAGTCCCATTTGTTGATTCTTGCTATTAACTCTTGTGCTATGGGTGTCCTATTAAGGAATTTGGAGCCCGACCCCACTATATGTAGATCGTAGCCAACTCTTTCTTCTATCAGACGCAGAGTCTCTGATTTGATATCAAGGTCTTTGATCCATTTTCAGTTAACTTTTGTGCATGGTGAGAGGAGGGGGTTCAGTTTCATTTTGTTGCATATGGATTTCCAGTTTTCCCAACACCATTTGTTGAAGATGCTATCCTTCCTCCATTGCATGTTTTTAGCCCCTTTATCAAATATAAGATAGTTGTAACTTTGTGGATTGGTCTCTGTGTCCTCTATTCTGTACCATTGGTCCACCCGCCTGTTTTGGTACCAGTACCATGCTGTCTTTGTTACTATTGCTCTGTAATATAGTTTGAAATCTGGTATCGCTATACCGCCTGATTCGCACTTCCTGCTTAGAATTGCTTTTGCTATTCTGGGTCTTTTATTTTTCCATATGAATTTCATGATTGCTTTATCTATTTCTACAAGCAATGCCTTTGGGATTTTGATTGGCATTGCATTAAACCTATATAGAACTTTTGGTAATATCGCCATTTTGATGATGTTAGTTCTGCCTATCCATGAACAGGGTATATTTTTCCATCTTCTAAGATCTTCTTCTACTTCTCTCTTTAGGGTTCTGTAGTTTTCATTGTATAAATCTTTCACCTCTTTTGTTAGGTTGATTCCCAAGTATTTTATTTTTTTTGAGGATATTGTGAATGGAGTGGTTTTCCTCATTTCCATTTCAGAAGTTTTGTTGCTGATATACAGGAATACCTTTGATTTATGTGTGTTGATTTTATAACCTGCTACTTTGCTGAATTCATTTATTAGTTCTAGTAGTTTTTTTGTAGACTCTTTTGGGTCTTCTAGGTATAAAATCATGTCATCCGCAAATAATGATAATTTAAGTTCTTCTTTTCCAATTTTTATGCCTTTAATTTCTTTTGTCTGTCTAATTGCTCTGGCCAGTGTTTCGAGAACTATATTGAATAGAAGTGGTGATAGAGGGCATCCCTGTCTTGTTCCAGATTTTAGAGGGAATGCCTTCAATTTTTCTCCATTCAGAATGATGCTAGCCTGAGGCTTAGCATAGATAGCTTTTACAATGTCAAGGTAATTTCCTGTTATCCCTAGTTTTTCCAATGTTTTGAACATAAAGGGATGCTGTATTTTGTCGAATGCTTTTTCTGCGTCTATCGAGATGATCATATGGTTCTTATCTTTAAGTCTATTGATGTGGTGAATAACATTTATTGATTTCCGTATATTGAACCATCCTTGCATCCCAGGGATGAATCCTACTTGATCATGGTGCACAATTTTTTTGATGTGCCTTTGTATCCGATTCGCCAGAATTTTATTGAGGATTTTTGCGTCTAGGTTCATCAGGGATATTGGTCTGTAATTTTCTTTCTTTGAGGTGTCTTTGTCTGGTTTCGGAATCAACGTGATGTTGGCCTCATAGAATGAATTTGGAAGAGCTCCCTCTTTTTCTATTTCCTGAAATAACTTGAAAAGTATTGGTATTAATTCTTCTTTAAAAGTTTTGTAAAACTCCGCTGTATACCCATCCGGTCCTGGGCTTTTCTTGGTGGGTAGTCTCTTGATTGCTTCTTCAATTTCCTCCATTGATATTGGTCTGTTCAAATTGTGTGTATCCTCCTGACTCAGTCTGGGCAAATCATATGTCTTAAGAAATTTATCGATGTCTTCACTATCTTCTATTTTATTGGAATATAGGTTTTCAAAATAATTTCTAATTGTCTTCTGTATTTCTGTAGCATCTGTTGTGATATTGCCTTTTTCATCCCGTATGTTAGTAATTTGAGTTCTCTCTCTTCTTCTCTTCATTAGCATGGCTAAGGGTCTGTCAATCTTGTTTATTTTTTCGAAGAACCAACTTTTAGTTTTGTTGATTTTGTCAATAGTTTCTTTTGTTTCAATTTCGTTGATTTCCGCTCTGATTTTAATTATTTCTTGCCTTCTGCTGCATTTGCTGTTGTTTTGTTCTTCCTTTTCCAGGGCTTTGAGATGAAGTGTGAGCTCATTTATTTGTTGGTTTTTCTTTTTTTTGAGGAATGACCTCCAGGTGATGAATTTCTAACAAGATATATTTTAGCCGTTATAACTCGTCATTCTCCCGCACAGTGACGCGGTACATGGGGGTGATGCACTCCCTTCACCACCATCATATGATCCCCCGAAGTTAGTTTTCAGTACTAAGAAACAAATATGTATTTCTGGTGGATGAATAATTCTGAGAATATTCTTGTGAAAACTTGATTATTAATCCAAATACATGAATATGAGTGAATTTAGGGAGTGTATAATAAGAAAAATATACTTCATATTTTGAAAAATCTGGAGAGTGAATATATATATATATATATATATATATATATATATATATACACACACACACACATACACACACAGACATTAAAAAGTAGCATTATGTATGCCAATCGAAATTCACCACGAAGTAATATATCATCCACAGATCCAAAAATATTCATTTTAATGAACATGGATTTATGTTGTTCAAATAAGAAGCTCGCTCATATGTTGTATTTTCAGTTCCAACAGCGTTTAGTAGGAGTGATCTCTTCTCACAATTTGCAGCTGCCAAGCCAGCCACCTCACAAAATGTACGAGTGATACCAGGTAGAATTCTAAATGTGCATATGAAAATACATGTGATGAATAGGCTACAGAGAAAGGGAGACAGTTATTCACATATTTGTTAACTTTTAAAACACATGGAGAACTATTTCAATTAAAATTCGCTAGATTTATAACACCTACCATTTATCATACGAAAGGCAAGTCCAACTATACACCATGCCTCCTGTGAACCTCTTGTATTTCTATTCTGTTTGGGTTATTTTTCTCCACCATATTAGGATTAGAAGTCAAAGTCTAGTAGGGTATGTGTTAGTGTCAGGGATTCAGTATTTTGATTGGAAAATTGGAAAATGTATCCAATGTGTATGCAAATATGTGCTACACAAAAAATTCCCACTCTCATTCAGCACAATGCCTTGACGTTACCTTTGCCCCACATAAGACACAATTAGAGGAGAAGAGTTAGAAAATCTGTGAATACATATGTGGAATGAAAAATGCTCAGGAGTTCACAAATTTGCAGGTGGTAGAGGAGTTTCCAAAAGTAAGGGACAGGGTAAAAACTCCACAAACATGAAGTTCTGCCAGCCTAACATCTGGAGAAACTGCCTCTGAGGTTGGGCAATGAAATATATGCTGTTGTCAGGAGCATTAGTTTTATTTGTTGTGAGACCATCATAGCTGAGTCTTCATCTATGTGATCTGGATGACATGGATTCTTATTTTCCAATGAACATGAGGCAGCAGTGCTGAATTTTCTATTTGTAGGTAACCTGTGGCCACTGGGGTCTAAATGTCTCCCCTTGTGGACTGTAATTCCATTTGGTCATCCTCCACTATTCGTGGTATTTCTTGCTGCTGCACTGGGAGTTTGGTATTTGCTTCATGAAATACAAGGATTTCAACTGGGACACAGTGCTGAAGTGAGTTCTGTCAAGTGTGGTGGGTCAGGTTCATCAGGAGAATGCACCAACCAGGCTTCTATCCCACATAGCTTGCCCCATTTTCCATAGCAACCTGATTCTGAACATTGCCCTAAAACCTCTCCATATAACAATATGCTTTTACATATAAGGGTCTACTGGCTGCAAAATGTCAGTCACAATCCATTTGGAAGCCAATGGCAAATTCACATGCCCCCACCACAGATGTTTTATTACACACCTGCCATCCACTACTCTAGTACAACTACTCAGCAGGATCCAACTTACTGGCATCTCTGTTAAACACCATTTTCATAAAACCCAGTCAATCAAGGCACTGTCTTGTATACTCATGATCAGCAACAGGACATTCAAGTGTTCTCCAGAGCTACCCGGTGATGGGAATTTCAAAAATTTCATGGTATTGATCTAGCCAATTTTCAAGGATGAAGTTGGAGGCACTGTGGATTTCAATTCACTCAGAAACCATTAAATGGTGAGGAAGCTCATTTCAATGAAAACTCTGGAGAATTCTTACAGGCAAGGCTTCCAAAAGTGCCCAAAAGTCAGATTAAGCCAGGCCCATTGAGGTCTACAATGTATGTTCCATGTGTGTTTTGACTCTCAAATATGGCTGCCAAGTCTTTAAGAATAATATCATGTGATATCCTGGCTGAGATTCCCTGTGCTCTGTGGAAAGTCACCTTGAGCCTAGATGTCACTTTCCAAGGACAACTCTCATGCATGGCCATCTAAAATTCCAACACAATTCCTGGCAATAATTCTCTGAGATCAGTAAAAGAACTCAGTCTCTAAGGGGAATCACACCAGAGTGCAAGCCTAGGTGGACCCAGTGATCTCTTCCAACCGCCAGACATATGTCCACAATTAAAACCAAACACTCTCACATGGCCCTCATCTTCTTCCATATAGACACTCATCATATCCTCTGGCTGGAGGTTTCCATAAGGGACGCAGCCCACGACAGTGTCTAAAATAAGCTCCCTGCCCCTCATTTGCCTAAAGTCAGGGTGGCCTGGACTCTCTTCCTGTTAACCAGTAGTGATCAAATAGGCCTGCCTTTAATATTGCTTGGCTTCTCCAACTTGAGGCCTTCTAGCTTTGGGGTTTAGATTCTTTAAGTGAATTGGAGTCATAAAAATCAAGCACCTATGGCCTAGCCTCTGCAGGGCTTTGAAGAACTCATTTGACCCAAAGGATCCCTATTCTCACTTGATGAATATCAGGAACCTACCAGAGGAAGGCAAGAGAGTTCATCAACAATATCTGATCTTTTTGCCATTTTGGTTTTGGATGCACGCATGGGATCTATCTTTAGATCCATCAGGTGCTGAGAATCTAAGCCACAGCCTCACACAGGGCCAACAGGCTGATTCAGACATATCCCAATCCTAAGCAATTAAGCAAAGAGCCACAGGTGATGCCCTTTCATTTCCATTTGAAAACTCTTTTCTTCAGGCTTCACAAAGTGGTGGCTTGAGGCAAAAAACTTCCTGACATTCAACAGAACAATAGGTAAGCAAAAGGAACAAAGAGGGGTTTCTCCACTTAGACTTTCCTGGTCAACAGATATTTGAGATTTCTGAGATGCTAGCCATTTCTTTCAGCTATCCAGTACATAGCCATGTCACAGATCTTGGAGGTACAAATCTTGGACACAAAACCACGATACTATTCTGGAGAGTGGCCAGAATTGAGAAAGAAAACAGGAAATTAGGAAGCTTGTAGGTGTTGCCCATCCATAAGGCAAGCCAGCGTCCACTCATGAATTGGGCAGGATGAATGCTGGGAAGCTTTCTACTAGACAGGACACATCCATTGATGCATTGTCTTTTCTAATGTCTACAACAATGGACTCAGTGGGATACACACACATAGAAACACTCGCCTTGTCAAAGGACTTAATAGAAATATTCCACTCCATACCAAACAAACCGCCTTTCCTACCTATTCTCAGAACATGAGACAAAACCACAAACTCACACCCACACCCAAAAAGGCACCTCCTTCCCCCTAGTAGGTCTGTGACTCCCTGGAGTGTCGTCTGACTGGTGGGCCATTCTATGTTCTTCCAAAATGACCTCTCCTGTCTCAGATCATGTCTGCTTGGCCAACTCTGTGAAGTTCTCAAGAGCCAGCGGTGAGACACTACCTGCTTTCTCAGGAAAAGCCCCTCTTCAGAGGTTTCCTGGCATTTGGCCATCCTCACATCTGTAGGTACCAAGAAAGACTGACTCTGTCCTTGGTAAATCCAAACATGTCAGACCACTGGGACTAGGACAGGGACTGTCTCTTGGTGCCTGGCTTCCTGGATTTCAAGTTCAGAGAGTTCCATCACCAAGGATGTGAGGTGAGATCACTTCCTTCAGGATATGAATGATGTCACTGCCTTGGCAACCACTTTGTCCTAACAGTTGCTTCCAAAAGTATCATGAGGTGGAGGCTGTCCTGATTTTCATGGGACACTTTCTCTAGTTAGAATGTTATATCAACCATAAGCACCCGGGAACAGCTTCCACACAGGACTGGTTTGGTCCATGTTCTATACATTAAGAAGAGAGAGACTGATTCAGACACAACCCTCCATCCTGACCAGGATGATTGCCATGGAAGATGACTTTTGCTTTCTGAGGTACTTCATAGCTGCCTTCATATTCACCAGGGATCATTTCTGCATGAACATTTGAGTTTCTCAGCAGGTGAATATCCCCTAGATTCCTGTAGTTTAATACCCACACTGTTATTGCTCTCCTGCAAAGTGAGTGTATGGTTACGGTTAATAATATGTTCGATTTGGGTTAGGAATCATTCTGCAGGAAGAATAATGAGATTGGGAACCTGCGATATTTATAAGAATATATACGTGAAATATATGTATGAAAACGGAAATCTAAGAAAGATTTGAAGCCCAGAAGGGCATTGGGCCCTTTATTTGGATACTTAGTGTTGAATTATGTTCTGTACAGTTGTCTCAGTTAAATCGAAATACAGTGACATAGGACCTTGTACCTTGGATGATTGAATGTAGAAGAGAACATCCAGTCAAAAAGGGATAGTCAGTAGGATTAGGAAGATAGTCAGTAGGTTTAGGAAGAAGAGTGAGTATATGATTTGGAATAAAAAGCTTCTTTAGCAATAGGGTTTCGTTTAGAGAGTGAATGGAAATGTCAGCACATGTGAAGAGTCAGTCACAATGATGAACTGGGGAAAATATGTAGGAAAGCAGGTGTCAATAGAGACATTACAAAATCAGGCAAAGTATAAAGTGAGTGATAGGATTAGACATTTTCAACAGGGTTGAGTTTGAATACATAATCATAGGAAAAAACAAATATCTCGTCACAAATGGGAATGACATTTGAGAGCATTAGGCAACCTGGACATGGATGTTATTAGTTATCCACGTTCACTTTCCTTTTAGGCTTTGGTACAATCATAAGTGTGACATTTTTATGGTTTTTTTTTTTTGTTCAGAATATTACTGTGATAAAATGTATATGTAGATCAGGTGGCATGAGTATTTCTTTCACCATTTCTGGGAGCAATATTTTGAAGACGTATACATTAGTATTAGGGGTACAAAGAGGTGTACCCTGTGTCTATTAATATAGAGATAATGCATGAATAGACCATACTATGAATAAATAACGTAACTGATTCCACTTTAAATAATGGATTGAATTGATATGTGAAAATATATAAGAAATCTTATATTGATATACAATCATTCATTCCAACCAGTTATATTTCTAATGGTAATATTAGGATTATGGTTTATGATGAATGGTGTTTGAGTTTTGCTTTACACGTGATGATGTTAAACAAAAATAATATGTTTGGAAAGAAGTCTCATGAAAAGACCAGTCAAGAAACATGGAGGAATACATGTGTTCTGAATCAGGAAATGATTGATGGTGAAACAAATGCCTATAAATTTTCTAATTTGTGACTGAAATATATATCCCATCATGTGCATGAACTGAAGACATAGTAACGTACAAGTGTTGAATAAAAATGAAAGTCAAAATACACATCATGTCCCCTAGGAATCTACTTGCATTCATTTTAAACTGGCTAAGTAACTGTAGAAATATTAGGGTTTGTATGCACCATTCACTGAATTTAGTTTTCAGTACTAGGAAACAATATGTATTTCAGGTGGATGATTATTTCTGAAAATAATCTTGTTGAAAGTTGATTATAAATCCACAGATATGAATATGAATGTATTTAGGGGCGTGCATAATAAGACACATATATTTCATATTTTGAAAAATCTAAAGAGTATATATATATATATATATATATATATATATATATACACACACACACGCAAATGCACAGATATTAAAAAGTAGCAATACAGGAGATCCATTATGAAGGCAGGCATGGAGAATTCAAGTCTCTGATCTCTTCAGCTGTGCGGGCATAGGGAGTCGTAAACTGTCTAAATGCTGTTTGCTCAGAATCACTAGGCAATATTGACCTGTTGTGAATCTGGGGCGAACAGTCTGGGCCCCTCAGAACACACACAAAGCCCGGATTGGCTGCATTCAAGCTTAGATTCATCTGGTTTTTGTGACTCAGCACTAACATTCCCGCTGAAATAATTGGTCGGGCTTTCGGAATTGACAGAGTTAAAAGCCAACTGAGCCTTCATAGGCAGTGGCCACAGGATTGAAATGGGGCTTGGGAGAGATAGTCAGGACCCAGCTGTTGCATTGGTCACCCAGCAAAGGGAACGAACGGTCACCATTTTAATGGTGTACCACCATGGCAGCGAACTGACGTCACAGTCGGAGGAGATAACTTCATTGAAACCAGTGCGACAAGTATGTTATCCCATTGCCATCTCTCTCAACACCGCAGGGAAACCTCAAGGGCCCTTCCCACCTCTGCCGTAATGGCCCCTCCCAGCTCTCAAAGGAGCGCAATACCCAGACCTAGGGAATCAGGATTGGCTCGGGACTCGAGGCGTGTAATTGCCGGCTACCGCTCCCACCAGTGCTGACAATTGAGGTCTCTTACACCACCTACCGGGGCCATGGCTCCCGAAGGGCAAGCAAATTCGCTGGGGTTTCTCAGCCCCAAGCTCTACAAACTTAGGGTCTGAGGGAGGCAATTAAGGAGAGTGTGCCCAGCCGTTCATGGAAACAGGGCTACCAGGAGCAGAGGCCTGGCTTGTAACCAGTATTGTGGTGAGCGTCACAGGTGAGTGGGGCCTGGCTTGAGGAAGCACAAGAGAAGGCCCTAGGCACTCAGGGTTGGAGACCCGCCCAGTCTGGGAGGAAGAGCTGCTGCACAGTGATTGGTTCCCACTTATTGAGAAGAGAAGCTTGGCCCAGTGCGCACAGCTCCACCTACTGGAAGAGAAGTTAATTGAACTCTAGGACTGCATGTATTATTACTATTTTTTTATTTGTATTTTTTTCTTTTTCTTTCATTTTCATTTTTGTTGTTGTTGTTCATTAACTTTTTTAAATGTTTTTATTTTTTTAATTTCTTTTATTTTATTATTATTATTATTAATATTATTATTTTAAATTTTAATTTTCAATTTTTTAATCATCATTATTACTTAAAATTTTCTTTCTTTATTTTCTATTTTTTTTGTCTTTTCATTTCATTTCAATTTTTTTATTCCCCCTTACTTGAATTCTACCTGCCTACTCTCATTCTCTTTAGTGACTTCTCCCTTCCCTTCTAATATCTTTCCTCTCAAGCATCAAATAAATTTATAAGAGTAAGCAGTAACTCAGTAGTCAAACAGAACGAGAAGTAACATGAGAAGCATAAAAAAGCAAGGAAGAAAAGGAGTACGAACAATGAAGGACAGCCTAAATATTCAAGAGCACCTAGAGTCATCAGAAAAATGGTCATATAAAGAACTCAAGGAATACCTTAGACAGATGGAATGGAACCTTAAAGAGGATACGAGACAGCAAAAACAAACAGTGATAGAACACATTGAAAATAAATTACATAAACAGATAAAATAAGAAATTAAGCATCTTTATCAGGAGATAGAGATTATTAGAAAAATCAAACAATAATTCTAGAAATCAAGGAAATGATAAACCAAATTAAAAATTCAATTGAGAGTATCACTAACAGTGTAGAGCAAGTAGAAGACAGAATGAAGACAAAATATATCATCTTGAAAAAAGTCTAGCCAACAAAGAAATGCTGTAAAAAATTATGAGAAAACATTCAAGAGATATGGAATAACATAAAAAAAAAAAAACTAATGAGTCATATGGATAGAGGAAGGTACAGAGATTCAAACCAAGGGAATGAGAAATCTGCTGAATGAAATAATTACAGAAAACTTTCCAGAAATAAAAATGGAAAGGGATAAACAAATTGTAGATGCTTACAGGACATCGAGCACACAAAATCACAGTAGACCAATGCCAAGAAACATTGTTATGAAGATATCCAATATACAGAACAAAGAGAAAATATTAAAAGCTACCAGAGAAAGGAGGCAGATTAGAATCATTACAATCAGGGGTAAACCAAAAAGGTTAACAATGGATTTTTCATCATAGATGCTGGAAGTGAGAAGATCCTGGAACAACGTACTTCAAACACTGAAAGACAATGGATGCCAACCAAGAATTATGTATCCAGCAAAATTAAGCTTAAGGTAAGACAACGAGATAAAAATATTTCATGATAAACAAAACCTAAAAGAATTTGCAGCCAGATAACCAGCATTGCAAAGCATCTTGAGCAAAACACTACACGAGGAAGAAATGAAAATCAACAACGAAAACCATGAGTGAGAAGTGCCTCAGTAATGACAGAGGGCGGGGGAAAAGCTAATCATTGAGAAACAAACTAATTTAAAAAAAAGATATAAGCAAACATGGGTGGCAGTACAAACCATACATCATTAGTAACTCTAAAAGTAAATGGCTTAAACTCTCGAATAAAGTGACATAGGCTTGTAACTTGAAATAAAAAAAAAATCCAACAATATATTGCCTCCAGGGGACACATCTGAATGGAAAAGACATACACAGGCTGAAGGTGAAAGATTGGGAAAATTTATACCATGCACACGGTCCTCGTAAGCAAGCAGGGGTGGCCATCCTCCTATCGAATAAAATCGACCTCAAGACTAATTTAATCAAAAGGGATAAAGAAGGACATTATATACTGCTAAAATGAACCATTCACCGACAAGACATAACAATTATCAATATTCACGCAGCAAATAATGGTGCTGCGATGTTCATAAAACAAATTCTCCTCAAGTTAAAGAATCAAATAGACCACAATACAATAATTATGGGTGACTTCAACTCACCTCTCTCACCATTGGACAGATCCTCCAAACAAAAGTTGAAAAAAGAAACTATAGAACTCAATCTCGCAATCAATACCCTAGACTTAACTGACATATATAGAATATATCAACCATCATCAAGTGGATATACTTTTTTCTCAGCAGCACATGGATCCTTCTCAAAAATAGACGATATGTTATGCCATAGGGCAACCCTCAGTAAATATAAAGGGGTGGAGATAATACCATGAATTTTTTGTGATCATAATGGAATGAAACTGGAAACCAATGATAAAAGAAGGAAGAAAAAATCATACATCACATCCAAAATGAAGAATATGTTACTGAATGATCAATGGGTTACGGAAGACATAAAGGAGGAAATCAAAAAATTCTTAGAGATAAAAGAAAATACAGACACAACATATCAGATTCTATGGGGTACAATGAAAAGAAGTTTTAAGGGGTAAATTCATCGCCTAGAGGTCATTCCTCAAAATAGAAAAGAAAAACAAATAAATGAGCTCACACTTCATCTCAAAGCCTTAGAAAAGGAAGAGCAAAACAACAGCAAATGTAGCAGAAGGCAAGAAATAATTAAAATCATAGCGAAATTGAAACAAAAGAAACTATTGAAAAAATTAACAAAACTAAAAGGGGTTCTTCAAAAAGATAAATAAGATAGACAGACCCTTAGCCATGCTAACGAAGAGAAGAAGAGAGAGAAATCAAATTACTAACATACGGGATGAAAAAGGCAATATTACAACAGATGCTACATAAATACAGAAGAAAATTAGAAATTATTTTGAAAACCTGTATTCCAATAAAATAGAAAATAGTGAAGACATCAATAAATTTCTTAAGTCATATGATTTGCCCAGACTGAGTCAGGAGGAAACACACAATTTAAACAGACCAATATCAATGGATGAAGTAGAAGAAGCAATCAAAAGACTACCAACCAAGAAAAGCCCAGGACCGGATGGGTATACAGCAGAGTTTTACAAAACCTTTAAAGAAGAATTAATACCAATACTTCTCAAGTTATTCAGGAAATAGAAAAACTGGGAGCTCTGCCGAATTCATTCTATGAGGCCAACATCACCCTGATTCTGAAACCAGACAAAGACACCTCAAAGAAAGAAAACTACAGACCAATATCTCTGATGAACCTAGATGCAAAAATCCTCATTAAAATTCTGGCGAATTGGATAGAAAGGCACATCAAAAAAATCGTGCACCATGATCAACTTGGATTCATCCCTGGGATGCAAGGAGGGTTCAATATATGGAAATCAATAAATGTTATTCACAACATCAATAGACTTAAAGATAAGAACCATATGATCATCTCGATAGACGCAGAAAAACCATTCAACAAAGTAGAGCATTTCTTTATGTTCAAAACATTTTAAAAACTAGGGATAACAGGAACTTACCTCGACATTGTAAAAGCTATCTATGTTAATCCTCAGGCTAGCATCATTCTGAATGGAGAAAAATTGAAGGCATTCCCTCTAAAATCTGGAACAAGACAGGGATGTCCTCTATCACCACTTCTATTCAATATAGTTCTCGAAAAACTGGCCAGAGCAATTAGAGAGATGAAAGACATTAAAGGCATAAAAATAGGAAAAGGAGAACTTAAATTATCACTATTTGTACATGACATGATTCTATACATAGAAGACCCAAAAGGGTCTACAGAAAAAACTACTAGAACTCATAAATGAATGCAGCAATGTGGCAGGATACAAAATCAACATGAATAAATCAAAGGCATTTCTGTATATCAGCGACAAAACTTCTGAAACAAAAATGAGTCAAAACACTGCATTCCCAATTTCCTCAAATAATTAAATACTTGGGAATAAACCTAACAAAAGAGGTGAAAGATTTATATAATGCAAACTACAGAACCCTAAAAAGAGAAATAGAATAAGATCTTAGAAGATGGAAAAATATACCCTGTTCATGGATAGGCAGAACTAACATCATCAAAATTGCTATATTACCAAAAGTTCTCTATAGGTTTAATACAATGCCAATCAAAATCCCAAAGAATTTTTTTTTGTAGAAATAGATAAAGCAATCATGAAATTCAAATGGAAAAATAAAAGACCCAGAATAGCAAAAGCAATTCTAAGCAGGAAGTGTGAATCAGGCAGTATAGTGATACCAGATTTCAAACTATATTACAGAGCATTCATAACAAAAACAGCATGGTACTGGTACCAAAACAGGCGGGTGGACCAATGGTACAGAATGGAGGACACAGAGACTAATCCAAAAATCTACAACTGTCTTATATTTGATAAAGGAGCTAATGGCCTGCAATGGAGGAAGGATAGCATCTTCATCAAATAGAGTTGGGTAAACTGGAAATCCATATGCAACAAAATGAAACTGAATCCCCTCCTCTCGCCATGCACAAAAGTTAACTCAATGTGGATCAAGGAGCTAGATTCAAATCAGAGTCTCTGCGTCTGATAGAATAAAAAGTTGGCTCCTATCTACATATTGTGTGGTCAGGCTCCAAATTCCTTAATAGGACACCCATAGAATAAGAGTTAATAATAAGAATCAACAAATGGGACTTACTTAAACTGATTTTTTTTTCTTAAAGAGAGAAACAATAAGAGAGGTAAATATGGAGCCTACATCATGGGAACAAATTTTTAGTCCTCACCCTTCACATGGAGCCCTAATATCCAGAGTATACAAAGTATACAAAGAACTCAGAAAATTAGACAATAAGATAACCAATAACCCAATGGGCCAAGGACCTGAACAGAAACTTCTCAGAGGAGGACATAGAATCAATTAACAAGTACATGAAAAAATGCTCTCCATTTCTAGCAGTAAGAGAAATGCAAATAAAAACCACCCTAAAATACCATCTCAATCCAGTGAGATTGGCAGCCATAATGAAGTCAAACAACAACAAGTGCTGGCGAGGATGTGGGGAAAAGGGTACTCTTGTACATTGCTGGTGGGACTGAAAACTGGTGCGGCCAATTTGGAAAGCAGTATGGAGATTCCTGGGAAATCTGGGAATGGAAGCACCATTTGATCCAGCTATTGCCCTTCTCGGACTATTCCCTGAAGACCTTAAAAGAGCGTACTATAGGGATACTGCCACATCGATTTTCATAGCAGCACAATTCACAATTGCTACACTGTGGAACCAACCCAGATGCCCTTCAATAGATGAATGGATAAAAAAATGTGACTTTTATATACTATGGAGAATTACGCAGCACTAAAAAATGACCAAATCTTGGAATTTGCAGGGAAATGCATGGCACTGAGCAGATTAGGTTAGTGAAGCTAGCCAATCCCTAAAAAACAAATGCCAAATGTCTTGTTTGATATAATGAGAGCACCTAAGAACAGAACAGGGAGGAAGAGCATGAAGAAAAGATTAACATTAAGCAGAAACATGAGGTGGGAGGGAAAGGGAGACAAGAGGGAAATTGCATGGTAATGGAGAGAGACACTTATTGTTACACAAAATTACATATAAGAGGTTGTGGGAAAATAAACAAGGAGAGAAATGATTTAGAGTAGGTATGGTAGAGAGAGAAGATGGGAAGATAGGGGAGTGGGGATAGTAGAGTATAGGAAAGGTAGCAGAATACAACAGTAACTAATAGGGCATTATGTAAAAATATGGATGTGTAACTAATGTGATTCTGCAATCTGTATTTGGAGTAAAAATGGGAGTTCATAACCCACTTGAATCTAATGTATGAAATATGATATGTCAAGAGCTTTGTAATGTTTTGAGCAACCAATAAAAGAAAAAAAAGTAGCAATATATATGCCAATAGAAATTCATCATGAAATGTATATAATCCACAGATCGAAAAATATTCATTTTACTGAACATGGATTCATGTATAATGTTTTTCAACTAGGAAGCTCACCCATAGGTTGAATTTTCAGTTCCAACAGCGTTTAGGAGGAGTGATCTCTTCTCTCAATTTGCATCTACCAATTCAGCCACCTCACAAGTGTATATGAGTGATATCAGGTAGAATTCTATATGTGCATATAAACATACATGTGCTGAATAGGCTACAGAGAAAGGGAGATAGGGATTCACATATTTGCTAATTTTAAAAACACATGTAGAACTATTTCAACAAAAAATTGACTAGACTTATAACTCCTACATTATATAATGCAAAAGGCAATTCCAACTATACACCATGCGTCCTTTGAACTGCTTGTGTTTCTTCTCTTTTTGGCTTATTTTTCACCATCATATTAGGATTATTAGAGACTAGTAGGGTATGGGTTATAGTGTCAGGGATTCAGTATTTCAAATGGAAATTGAAAAATGAATCCAATGTGTATGTAAATATGTGCTACACAAAAATCTTCCCACTCACATCCAGAACAATGCCTTGACATTACCTACGCCCCAAGTAAAACACAATTAGAGTAGAAAAGTGTGAAAATCTATGAATACAAATATGGAATGGAATATGCTCGGGAGTTCACAACCTTGGAGGTGGTAGAGGAGTTTCCAAAAGTAAAGGACAGGGTAAACACTCCACAAACAAGGAACTCTGCTGGCCTAAGAATTCTTGGGAAACGGCTTCTGAGGTTGGGCACTTGAAATATATGTTGTTGTCATGAGCTTTAGCTTACTTTGTAGTGAGACCATCAAAGCTGGGTCTGCATCTATGTGACCGAAAGACATGGTTTCTTATATTCCAATGAACATGAGGCAGCAGTGCTCAATTCTCTCTTTGTAGCTAAACTGTGTCCATTGGAAGCTAAGTGTCTCCCGGTGGGGACTGCGAAGACATTTGGTCATCCTCCACTTTTCGTGGTATTTCTTGCTTCTGCACTGGGAATTTGGTATTTGCTTCACAAAACACAAAAAGTTCATCTGGGATACAGTGCTGGAGGGAGTTCTGTCACGTGTGGTGGGTCAGGGTCTGCAGGAGAATGCACCAACCAGGCTTCTATCCCACATAGCTTGCACCAATAACCATAGCAACCTGATTCTGAATATTGCCCTGAAAACTCTCCATTTAACAAGATGCCTTTACATATAAGGGTCTGATGTCTGCACTATATCAGTCACAAAAAATTTGGAAGCCAATGGCAGATTCACATGGCCCCAACATGATGTTTTATCACACACCTGCCCACCACTGCTCTAGCCCCCCTACTCAGCAGGCTCCAAATTACTGGCTTCTCTTGTTCTACACCATTTTAATGAAACCCAGTCAAAAACAAGGCACTGTCTGGTATACACATGATCAGCAACAGGACATCAAAAGTTTCTGCAGTGCCACCTGGTCATGGGAATTTCAAAAATTTCATGGTATTTATCTAGCAATTTTTCAAGGGTGAAGTTAGAGGCACTGTGGGTTTCAATTCATTCAGGAACCATTAAGAGTTGAGAAAGTTCATTTCAATGAAAGCTCTGGAGAACTCTCACAGTCAATGCTTCTCAAACAGTTGCCAAAAGGTCTCCTAAAGCCAGGCCAATTGACATCTACAATGTGAGGTCCATGTGTGTTTTGACTCTCAAATATGGCTGCTAAGTCTTTCAGAATAAAATCATGTGATATCCTGGCTGAGATTCTCAGGCCTCTGTGGAAACCACCCTGGGCCTAGATCTCAGTTTCCAAGAGTGAGTCTCATGCGTGGCCTCCTAAAATCCCAACACAATTCATGGCAATACTTCTCTGAGGTCAGTTTCAGAACTCAGTCTCTAAGGGGAATCACACCAGAGTTCAAGCCCAGGTGGCCCCATCATCCCTTCCATCCGCCAAAAAATGACCACAATTAAAATCAAAACACTACCACAGGGCCATCATCTTCTTCCATGTAGACACTCATCATAACCTCTAGCTGAGGGTTTCTATGAGCCCAAGGTAGTGTCCGAATAAGCTCACTTGCCCCTCATTTGCCTAAAATCATGATGGCCTGGACACTCTTCCTGTGAACCAGGAATGATCAAATATTCCTGCTGTTAAAGTGTTCCACTTCTCTAATTTGAGGCCTACTGGCTGTAGGGTATAGATTCTTTATGTGATTTGGAGTCATGAGAAAACCCAAGCAAATATGGGCTAGCCTCTGCAGGGATTTCAAGAACTCATTTGACCCAAAGGATCCCTATTCTCACTTGATGGAGGTCAGGAACCTAAAACAAGAGGGCAAAAATATTCACCCACAATGACTGCTCTTTTGGCCATTTTAGTTTTGGAAACACATGGGATCTTTCTTTAGATCCATCAGGTGCTGAGAATCTAAGCCACAACCTCATACAAGGACAAGAGGCTGATTCAGACACATCCCAATCCAAATCAATTAAGCAAAGAGCCACTGGTGATATCCATACATTTCCATATGAAAACAGTTTTCTTCAGGCTACACAAAGGGGTGGCCTGAGGCAAAGACCTTCCTGACATTCAGGGTAATAGAAATAGAAGTAAGCAAATGGCCCAAAGAAGGGTTTCTCCACTGAGACTTTACTGGTCACACTGAAATCTGAGTTTTCTTAGATGCTCCCATTCCCTTCAGCTATCCAGTACATGGCCATGTCACAGAACCTTGTGGTGTTACATATTTGGGAAACAAAACCATGAGTCTATTCTGGAGAGTGGCCAGAATTCACGAAGAAAACAGGAACTTTAGAAGATAATAGATGTTGCCCATCCATAAGGCAAGCTGCAGTCCATTCATTAATTGGGCAGTATGAATGCGGGGAAGCTTTCAACTAGAGACAACACATCCATTGGTGCATTCTCTTTTCTAATGTCTACAACCACGGATACAGTGGGATACACAGACTTAGAAACACTCACCATGTCAAACGACTTACTAGAAACAGTCCACTCCAAACCAAACAAACCACCTTTCCTACCTATTCTCAGAACATGAGAAAAAACCACAAACTCACACCTACAACGGCAAAGGCACTTCCTTCCCCCAAATAGGTCTGTGACTATCCGGAATGTCTTCTGACTGGTGGGCCATATTATGTTCCCCCAAAATGGCCTGTCCTGTTTCAGATCTGGTCTCCTTGGCCAACTCTGTGAAGTTGTCAGGAGCCAACGGTGAGCCACTGCCTGCTTACTCAGGAAAGGCCCCTCTTCAGAGCTCTGCTGGCATTTGGCCATCCTCACATCAGTGGGTACCAAGAAAGACTGACTATGTCTTTGGGAAAAGCAAACAAGTTAGCCCACTGGAACTGGGAGTGGGACTGGCTCTGCGTGCCTTCCTTCCTGGATCCCAGGTTCAGAGAATTCCATCACCAAGGAAGTGAAGTGAGGTCACTTCTTTCAGGAACAGAATATGCTCACTGCCTTGGTAACCACTTTGTGCTAACAGTTGCTTCCAGGGTTCCCATGAGATGGAGGCTGCCCCAACATCCTGTGACACATTCAGAAGTTAGAATGGTATATCAACCATAGGCACCAGGGAACAGCTATCCACAGAGGCCTGGTTCAGTCCATCTTCTCTTTATTAAGAAGAGAGAGGCTGATTCAGACCATCAATTAATCCTGACCAGGTTGTTTGCCATGGAAGATGACTATTGCTCTCTCAGGTCCTACATAGCTGCCTATATCTTCTGCAAGGATCATTTCTCCATGGATCTTTGATGTTCTCAGCAGGTGGAAGATCATCTACATTCCTATATTGTAAGACCCACACTGTCCCTGCTCTTAAGTAAGTTATACTGAGGGAACAGTGTATGGTTAGGGTTAATAACTTGTTCAATTTGGGTTACAAATAATTCTGCGGGATGAATAATGGTATTGGCAAAATGCGATGTTTACAAGAGTATATATGTGAAACATAAGTATGAAAGCAGAAATCTAGGTAAGATTTGAAGCCCAGAAGGGCATTGGGGACTTGAGTGGGATACTTAGCTTTGAGTAATGTGCAGCACAGATGTCTCAGATAAATCAATATACACTGGCATCGTACCTTGTACCTTGGATATTGAATGTTGAAGAGAACATCCAGTCAAAAACCGATAGTCGGCAGGATTAGGAAGGTAGTTGGTAGGTTTAGAAAAAAGAGTGAGTATAGGATTTGGACCAAAAGTTCTTTAGCAATAGAATTTAGTGTAGAGAGTGTATGTAAATGTAAGCACATGTGAAGAGTCAGTCACAATGATGAACTGGGGAAAAATATAGGAAATCAGATATCAATAGAGACATTAGGAAATCAAGCAAAGTATAAATTGTGTGATAGGGTTAGACATTTTCAACAGGTTTGAAGTTGAATATATAATCTTAGGAAGAAACAAATATGTAGTCAAAAATAGAATTGATATTTGAGAGCATTAGGCAACCTGGACATGGATGTTTTTAGTAATCCATGCTCACTTTCCATTTACGCTTTGGTACAATTGTAAGTGTGACCTATGCTTTTTGTGTCCAGAATATTTCTGTAATAAAATGTGTATGTAGATCAGGTGACAATCGTATTTCTTCCACCAATTCTGGGAACAATATTTTGAAGACTTACAAATTAGTATGGGGGTACAAATAGGTGTACTCTGTTTCTATGAATATAGACATAATGCATGAATAGACCATACTGTGAATAAATAATATAACTGGATCCACTTTAAATAATGAATTGAATAAATATCTGAAAATTTATAAGAAATTTTATATTGATATGCAATCATTCATTCCAACCAGTTATATATCTAACGATCATCTTAGGGTTACGGTTTATCATGAAGGGTGTGTGAGTTTTGGTTCAAAATTGATTATGGAAATAGAAAATAATATATTTGGAAAAAAGTATCATGAATAGACCAGTCAAGAGACATAGAGGAATACATGTGTTCTGGAGCAGGAAGTGATTGAAAGTGAAACAAATGCCTATAAATTTGCTAACTAGTGAATAAAATATATATACTATGATGTGCATAAACTGATGAAATAGTAATGTACCAGTGTGGAATAAAAATTAACGTCAAAATACACATCATGTCCCATAGGAACCTACATGCATTAATGTTAAACTGGGTCAGTTAATGTACACATATTAGGATTTGTATGCACCTTTTACTGAAGTTAGTTTTCAGTACTAGGAAACAAATATGTATTTCGGGTGGATGAATATTTCTAAGAATAATCTTGTGAAAAGTTGATTATTAATCCACATACATGAACATGAATGAATTTAGGGAGTGTATATAAGACACATATATTTCATATTTTTAAAAATATGGAGAGTATATATATATATATATATATATATATATATATATATATATATATATACACACACACACACACACAAACACAGACATTAAAAAGTAGCAATATATATGCCAATCAAAATTCATCATGAAATATATATCATAAAGATGCAAAAACATTCATTTTAGTGAACATGGGTTTATGTATAATGTTGTTCCACTGGGAAGCTCACCCATAGGTTGAATTTTCAGTTCCAACAGCGTTTAGGAGGAGTGATCACTTCTCACAGTTTGTATCTGCTAAGTCATATATCTTACAAGGATGTACGTGTGATACCTTGTAGGATTCTATTTGTGCATATAAAAATACATGTGCTGAATAGGCTCCAGAGAATGGGAGACCGTAATTCACATATTTGTTAACTTTAAAACACATTGAGAACTATTTCAATTAAATATTGAATAGATTTATAACACCTACCCTTTATCATGCAAAAGGCAAGTCCAACTCTGAACTGCAAGTATTTATGTACTGTTTGGGTTACTTTCTTCCATCATATTAGGATTAGTAGTCAGAGTCTAGTAGAATATGGGTTAGTGTCAGGGATTCAGAATTTCAAATGGAAAAAAGGAAAATTAATCTTCCAACTCTCATCCAGAACAATGCCTTGTCATTACCTTCGCCCCAAGGAAGACACAATTAGAGTAGAAGAGTTACAAAATCTGTGATTACATTTCTGGAATCGAAAATGCTCAGGAGTGCACAAACTTGGAGGTGGTATAGGAGTTTCCAAAAGTAAGGACAGGGTACACACTCCACAAACATGAAGCTCTGCTTGCCTAAAACTTTTTGAGAAACTGCCAGTGAAGTTGGGCACTGAAATATAGGTTGTTGTCAGGAGTTAAGCTTCCTTTGTAGTGAGACCCTCAAAGCTGGGTCTTCATCTATGTGACCTGGAGGACATCGTTTCCTATTTTCCAATGAACACGAGGCAGCAGTGCTCAATTCTCTCTTTGTAGGTAAACTGTGTCTCCCTGTGTGGACTGTGAAACAATTTGGTCATCCTCCACTTTTCGTGGTGTTTCTTGCTGCTGCACTTGGAGTTTGGTTCATGCTTCACAAAATACAAGGAGTTCAACTGGGAAACAGTGCTTGAGGTATTTCTGTCACGTGTGGTGGGTCAGGGTCTGCAAGAAAATTCACCAACCAGGCTTCTATCTCTCAAAGATTGCCCCCTTGTCCATAGCAACCTGATTCTGAACATTGCCCTGAAACTATGCCATATAACAAGATGCCTTTACATATAAGGGTCTGATGTCTGCACTCTGTCAGTTACAAGCCATTTGGAAGCCAATGGCAGATCCAAATGGCCCCACCATGATGTTTTATCACACACCTGTCCACCACTGCTCTAGGCCCACTACTCAGCAGGCTCCAAAATACTGGCATCTCTGTTCTAAACAATTTTCATGAAACCCTGTCAATCAAGGCACTGTCTGGTACACTCATGGTAAGCAACAGGACATCGAAAGTTTCTGCAGTTCCACCTGGTCATGGAAAATTCAAAAATTTCGTGGTATTTATCTAGCCATTTTTCAAGGACGACTTTGGATGCACAATTATTCAGGAACCATTAAATGTTGAGAAAGTTCATTTCAAAGAAAATTCTAGAGAACTCTCACAGGCAAGGCTTTCCAAAGAGTGGACAAAAGGTCACTTGAAGCCAGGACCATTGAGATCTACAATGTGAGGTAGTATGTCTTTTGACTCTCAACTATGGCTGCCAAGTCTTTCAGAATAAAATCATGTGATATCCAGGCTGAGATTCCCAGTTCTTTGTGGAAAGCCACCCTGGTCCTAGATCTCAGGTTCCAAGGGCGACTCTCATGTGTGGCCTCCTAAAATCCCAACACAATTCATGGCAATTCTTCTCTGAGATCAGTTTCAGATCTCAGTCTCTAAGTGGAAACACACCAGAGTTCAAGCCCAGTTGACCCAGTCATCTCTTCCACCCGCCACACCAATGACCAGAATTAAAACCAAAACACTCCCACATGGCCCTCATTTTCTTCCATATAGACACTCATCATAACCTTGGCTGGAAGTTTTTATGAGGCACACAGCCCAAGACAAAGTCAAAATAAGTTCCCTTGCCCTTCATTTGTCTAAAGTCAGTGTTTCCTGGACAACGTTCCTGTGAACCAGGACTGATCAAAGAGGTCTGCCATTAATACTGTTCTGCTTTTCCAATTTGAGGCATACAGACTGTCGGGTATAGTTTCTTTATGTGATTTGCAGTCATGAGAAAACCCAAGCACCTATGGGCTAGCCTCTGCATGGCTTGAAGAACTCAGTTGACCCAAAGATCCCTGTTATCACTTGATGGAGATCAGGAACCTTACAGAGATCACAATGACTTCTCTTTTGGCCATTTTGGATTTGGATGCACACATGGGATCTTTCTTTAGATCCATCAGGTGCTGAGAATCTAAGCGATAATCTCACACTGCACTAAGAGGCTGATTCAGACATATCCCTTTGCAAAGCAATTAAGCCAGGAGCCACAGGTGATGCCCATTTATTTCCATTTGAAAACTGTATTTTTCAGGCTTTGGAAATGTGTGGCTTTAGGCAAAGTCCTTCCTTTCATTCAGGGCAACAGAACAATAGGTAAGCAAAATACCAAAGCAGATTTTCTCCACTGAGACTTTCCTGGTCACACTGATATCTGAGTTTTCTGAGATATTCACCATTCTCTTCAGCTATCCAGTACATGGCCATGTCCCAGATTGTGGAGGAGATACATATCTTGAACACAAAACCATGAGCCTATGGGAGAGTGACCAGATTCAGGAAGATATCAGGAATGTAGGAAGGTAATAGGTGTTGCCCATCCATAAGGTAACCTGCAGTCCATTCATAAATTGGACAGGATGAATTCTGCGAAGAATTCTACTAGACAGGACACATCTATTGATGCATTCTCTTTTCTATTGTCTACAACCACAAATACAGTGGGATACCCAGACATAGAAACACTCACCTTCTCAAAGGACTTACTAGAAACAGTCCACTCCAAACCAAACAAACCGACTTTCCTACATTTTCTCAAAACTTGAGACAAAAATCACAAACACACAAACACACACACACACACCCACAAAGGCACCTTCTTTCCCCAAATAGGTCTGTGACTATCCGGAGCATCCTCTGACTGGTGGGCCATACTATGTTTCCCCGAAATGGGCTGTCCTATGTCAGATCTGGTCTTCTTGGCCAAAACTGTGAAGTTATCAGGAGCCAGCGGTGAGCCACTGCCTGTTTTCTCAGGTAAAGCCCCTATTCAGAGCTTTCCTGGCATTTGTCCATCTTCAATTTAGTAGTTGCCAAGAAAGACTTACTCTATCCTTCTTAAATCCAAAAATTTGAGACCACTGGGACTTAGACTGGGACTGCTTCAGGGTGCCTGGCTTCCTGGATTCCAAGTTCAGAGTGTTCCATCAACAAGAAAGTGACATGGGTCACTTCGTCTAGAACTGAATGAGGTCACTGCCTTGGCAACCACTTTGTCCTAACAGTTGCTTCCAAGGATCCATGAGATGGATCCTGCCCCTACTTCCTATGACACTTTCACAAGTTAGAATGGAATATCAACCATAGGCACCCGGGAACAGCTCTCCACACAAGCCTGGTTTGGTCCATCTTCTCTACATTAAGAAGAGAGAGACTGCTTCAGACACACCCCTTCATCCTGACCTGTTTTTTTTTTTTTTTTTTTTTTTTGTCATGAAAGATGACTTTCGCACTCTCAGGTCCATCATAGCTGCCTACATCTTCTTTAGGGATCATTTCTGCATGGACCTTTGAAGTTCTCCGGAAGTTGAAGATCTCCTACATTCCTGTATTGTAAGACCAACTCTGTCCCTGCTCTTCTGTAAAGTTAGATTGAGGGAACAGTGTTTGGTTACAGTTAATAACATGTTTGATTTGGGTTAGGATCATTCTGCTGGATGAATAATGGTATTGGGAACCTGCAATATTTATAAGATTATATAGGTGAAATATATGAATGAAAACAGAAATCTCGGTAACATTTGAAGCCCAGAAGGGCATTGGGTCCTTGATTGGGATACTTAGCTTTTAATTATGTTCTGCACAGATGTCTCAGATAAATCTATACACAATGGCATAAGATCTGATACCTTGGATGATTGAATGTTGAGGAGAACAACCATTCAAAGAGGGAGAGTCGGTAGGATTAGGAAGATAGTTGGTAGGATTATAAAAAAGTGTGAGTATAGTATTTGGACAAATAGTTCTTTAGCAATAGGTTTTCAGGTAGACAGAAAATGTAAATGTCAGCATATGTGAAGAGTCAGTCACAGTGATGAACTGGGGAAAATATGTAGGAAAGCAGATATCAATAGAGACATTAGGAAATCAGGCAAAGTATAAAGTGAGTGATAGCAAAAGACATTTTCAACAGGCTTGAGATTGAATATATAATCTTAGGAAGTAACAAATATGTAGTCACCAATAGGATTGACATTTGAGAGCATTAGGCAACCTGGACATGGGTTATTTTCATAATCCATACTCACATTCCATTTAGGCTTTGGTACAATCGTAAGTGTGACTTTGCATTTTGTGGCCAGAATATTACTGTGATAAAACGTATATGTAGATCAGGTGACATGAGTATTTCTTGCACCATTTCTTGGAGCAACATTTTGAAGGGGTATAAATTAGTATTGGGGGTACATATAGGTGTACCATGTATGTATGAATATAGAGATAATGCATGAATAGACCATACTGCGAATAAATAATATAACTTGTTCCAACTTTAAATAATGGATTGAATTGATATCTGAAAATACACAGGAATTATATATTGATATACATACATTCATTCCAACCAGTAATACATCTAATGGTAATATTACGGTTGTGGTTTATCACCAAGAGTGTGTGAATTTTGCTTCAAATTTGATTATGGAAATCGAAAATAATGTGTTTGGAAAAAAATCTCATGAAATGACCACTCAAAAACAAGGAGGAATACATATGTTCTGAAGCAGGAAGTGATTGAATATGTTACAAATTTCTTTAAATTTGTGAACTTGTGGATGAAATGTATATTCTATAATGTATAAAAACTGCAGAAATAGTAATGTACCAGTGTTTAATAAAAATGAACTTCAAAATACACATCATGTTCCATAGGAATCTACTTGCATTGATGTTAAAGTGGGTCAGCTACTGTAAAAATATAAGGATTTGTTTGCACCATTCATTGAAGTAACTTTTTAGTACTAGAAAACAAATATGTATTTCAGGTGGATGAATATTTTTAAAATAATCTTATGAAAAGTTTAATATAAAACCACATACATGAACAAGAATGAATTTAGGGAGTGTATAATAGGACACATATATTTTATATTTTGAAAAATCTAGAGAGTATATATATATATATATATATATATATATATATATATATATATACACACACACACACACACACAAAACACACACAGAGACATTAAATAGTAGCAATATATATGCCAATTAAAATTCATTGTGAAATATATATCATCCACAGATCCAAAATATTAATTTTACTGAACATGGATTTATGTATAATGTTTTTCAACTAAGAAGCTCACTCATAGTCTGAATTTTCAGTTCCAAAAGCATTAATGAGGAGTGATCTCTTCTCACACTTTGTATCTGCCAAGTTAGCCACCTCTCAAGAATATACGTGTGATACCAGGTAGGATTCTATATGTGCATATAAAAATACATGTGCTGAATAGGCTACAGAAAAATGGAGACAGGAATTCACATATGTGTTAACTTTAAAAACACATGCAGAACTATTTCAACAAAAAATTGACAAGATTTATAACTCCTACCCTATATCATGCAAAAGGCAAACCAACTATCCACCATGCCTCCTCTGAAGTGCTAGTATTTCTATTCTGTTTGGGTTACTTTTCTCCATCATATTAGAATTAGTAGTCAGAGTCTAGTAGGGTATGGGTTAGTGTCAAAGATTCAGCATTTCGAATGGAAAATTGAACAATGAATCCAATGTGTATGTAAATATGTGCTACACAAAATTATTCCCACTCTCATCCAGAACAATGCCTTGACAATTCCTTTACCCCAAGTAAGACACAATTAGAGGAGAAGATTTAGAAAATCTGTGAATAAATTTGTGGAATGCAATATGCTCAGGAGCTCACAACCTTTGAAGTGGTAGAGTAGTTTCCAAAAGTATGGGACAGGGTAAAAACTCCACAAACATGGAGGTCTGCTGGCCTAGAGATTTCTAGAGAAACTGCCTGTGAGTTTGGGCACTTGAAAAATATGTTGTTGTCAGGAGCTTTAGCTTCCTTTCTAGGGAGACCATAAAAGCTTGGTCTGGATCTATGAGACCTGGAGGACATGGTTTCTTATTTCCCAATGTACATGAGGCAGCAGTGCTGAATTCTCTTTTTAGGTAAACTGTGGCCACTGGGGAATAAATGTGTGCCAGTGTGCACTGTGAAGCCATATGGTCATCTTCCATTTTCGTGGTGTTTCTTCCTGCTGCACTGGGTGTTTGGTATTTGCTTCACGAAATACAAAGAGTTCAACTGGGTCACAGTGCAAGAGGAAGTTCTGTCATGTATGGTTGGTCAGGTTTTGCAGGAGGATCCAAGAACTAGGATCCTATCCTACATATCTTGCCCCCTTGACCATAGCACCCTGATTCTGAACAATGTCCTGAAACCTCTCCAAATAACAACTTGCCTTTACATGGAAGGTTCTGCTGGCTGCACCATGTCAGTCACAAGGCATTTGAAACCAATGGAAGATACATATGGCCCCACCACAGATGTTTTATCACATACCTGCCCACCACTGCTCTAACCTACTACTCAACAGAGTCCAACTTACTGGCATCTCTGTTCTACACCATTTACATGAAACCCAGTCAATCAAGGCACTGTCTGGTATATTCATGATCAGCAACAGGACATCAAAAGGTTTTCCAGTGCCACCTGGTGATGGGAAATTCAAAAATTTCATGGTATTTATCTAGCCATTTTTCAAGGATGAAGTTGGAGGCACTGTGAGTTTCAATTCTTTCAGGAACCATTAAATGGTTAGGAAGCTCATTTCAATGAAATCTCTAGAGAACACTCACAGGTAAGGCTTCCCAAAGAGTGGCCAAAAGATGATATGATGTTATGCCCATTTAGGTCTACAATGTGAGGTCCATATGAGTTTTGACTCTCAACTATGGGTGCCAAGTCTTTCAGAATAAAATTTGTGGTATCCTGGCTGAGAGGCTCAGTGCTCTGTGGAAAGCCACCCTGGGCCTAGAACTCAGTTTCCAAGGGCAACGCTCATGCCTGGCTTCCTAAAATCTCAACACTATTTATGGCAATACTTCTCTGAGGTCAGTTGAAGAACTCAGACTCTAAGGGAATCACACCAGAGTTCAAGAACATGTGGACCAAGTCATCTCTTCCAACCGCCACCCAAATGACCACAATTTAAACCAAAACACTCCAACGTGGCGCTCATCTTCTTCCATATAGACACTCACAATAACCTATGGCTGGAGTTTTCCATGAGGGGCACACCCCAAGACCGTGTCCAAAATAGGCTCTCTTACACCTAATTTGCCTAAATTCAGGGTGGCCTGGACACCCTTCTTGTGAACCAGGAGAGATTAAGTAGGCCTCCCGTTAATACTGCTCCGCTTCTTCAATTTGAGGCCAAATGACTGTGGGGTTTGGATTCTTTATGTGAATTGGAGTCTTGAGAAAACCCAAGCAAATATGGGCTAGCCTCTGCAGGGCTTTGAAGAACTCATTTGACCCAAATGATCCCTAATCTGACTTGATGGAGGTCAGGAAAGTTACAGAGGAAGGCGAGAGACTTCATCCACAAGGACTGCTCTTTTGGCCATTTTGTTTTTGGATGTAAACATGGGATCTTTCTTTAGATCCATCAGGAGCTGAGAATCTAAGTCACAGCCTCACACAAGGTAAATAGGCTGATTCAGACACATCCTTTCCAAAGCAATTAAGCAAAGAGCCACAGGTAATGCCCATTCATTTCCATTTGAAAACTGTTTTCTTCAGGCTTCAAAAAGTGGTGGACTGAGGAAAAGACCTTCCTGACATTCAGGGCAACAGAAGAATAGGTAAACAAAAGGCCCCAAGCAGGGTTTCTCCACTGAGACTTTCCTGGTCACACTGATATCTGAGTTTTCTGAGATGCTCACCATTCCCTTCAGTACATGGTCATGTCACAGAGCTTCGAGGTTGTACATATCTTAAACAGAAAACCATGAACCTATTCTGGAGAGTGGCCAGAATTCAGGAATAAAACAGGAACTAAGGAAGATAGCAGGTGTTGCACATCAATAAGGCAAGCTGCAGTCCATTCATAAATAGGGCAGGATGAATGCTGTGAAGCTTTCTACTAGACAGGACATATTCATTGATGCATTCTCTTTTCTAATGTCTACAACCACGGACACAGTGGGATACACAGACATAGAAATTCTCGCCTTGTCAAACGACTTACAAGAAACAGTTCACTCCAAACAAAACAAACTGCCTTTCATACCTATTCTCAGAACATGAGACAAAACCACAAACCCACACCCACACAACAAAGGCAGCTCCTTTCCCCAAGTAGGTCTGTGACTATCCGGAGTGTCCTCTGACTGGTGGGCCTTACTATGTTCCCTGGAAATAGCCTGTTCTGTCTCAGATCTGGTCTTTTTGGCCAACTCTGTGAAGTTGTCAGGAGCCAGCGGTGAGCCACTGCCTGCTTTCTCAGGAAAGGCCCCTCTTCATAGCTTTCCTTGCATTTGGCCATCCTTAAATCAGTAGGTCCCAAGAAAGACTGAGTCTGTCCTTGGTAAATCAAAATAAGTTTGACCACTGGGACTGGGACTGGGACTGGCTCTGGGTGCCTGGCTTCCTGGATTCCAAGTTCAGAGAGTTCCATCACCAAGGAAGTTAGGTGTGGTCACTTCCTTTTGGAACTGAATGAGGTCACTGCCTTGGCAACAACTTTGTCTTAACAGTTGCTTCCAAGGTCACCATGAGAAGGATGCTGCTCCTACTTCCTGTGACACTTTCACAGGTCAGAGTGGTATGTCAACCATAGGCATGCAGGAGCAGCTCTCAACACATGCCTGCTTTGGTACACCTTCTCTACATTAAGAAGAGAGTGGCTGATTCAGACACATCCCTTCATCCTGAGCAGGTTGTTTGCCATGGAAGACTTTTGCTCTCTCAGGTCCTTCGTACTTGCCTACATCTTCTCCAGGGATCATTTCTGCGTGGACCTTTGAGGTTTTCAGCAGGTGGAAGATCCTCTATAATTCTGTATTTTAATACCAATTCTGTCCCTGCTCTTCTGTAAAATTAGATTGAGAGAACAGTGTATGGTTAGGATTAATAACAGGTTCGATTTGGTTTAGAAAGGAAACTACACGGTTGAGCAAACAGGGTCCTAACGTTAGCAATAATATGAGGATTTTTAATGGACCGGCCATGGCAGATAAAAGCGTAGTTAATCAGGTCACTATGTGAACCAAGACTCAAAGCTCCCTTTTGGGGCCTCTGTCACTCTTTGACGCTCTTCAAGTCGTTTTCTTAATTTACTCATAGATTCTTTTACAACTCCAGTATTGTCGGCATAAAAACAACATTCTTCCCTCAATGCAAGCAAAAAGGCACCTTTCTCTCATAAAGAGGAGGTCCAACACTCGCCTGCTTTGTAAAACAACTTCAGAAAGAGAGAGGTTAAAATTCCTGTAAAGCTGTGATGTCGGTTTTTAATGTCTTTAAACTTTGGCATATTTCTGCTTCTAATTGTGTCTTTGTTGTGTCTCATGGACTAGCCCACCCCTTCAGCAACTATTATTTCTAATAGGATGGCTAAAGTGAGGGATACAGGTTCCCAGTGGAACCGGGTTGTATGCCCCCCTAGTTGATCTTTAAATGAACCTAAGTCATGATAGAGAACTCTGGAAAACATCTGCATCATTACATAATTAATCACATATATTGACCATTTTATGAAAACATAAATAATGTTAAAGTGTATAGAATTATACTGTTGTAGGGACGGACAAGGAAAGGGACCTAAGATAGCACCAAACACAGGAAAACAGTCTTATTTGGTTGCATCCGGATTTAGAGGGCATTGCTTCTGTTGTAATCAATTAATCCCCTGAAGCCCAAGTTTCGGTAGTTTTAGAATTTGTACCCAACATGTAAGGGAAGTGGCTCAGAAGTTCACAGTCTGTAGAAATTCACAGAAATCAGTTTTTGTTTTTGTTTTTGTTCCTCTGTTCTGGGCAAGTTAACTTTTCAAAGACACCTTGGAAAGGGAGAGCTTTTTTGTCTCTTTTTTTCTCCCTGCCAGCTGTCACCATGAAGCCCAATTGGTAACTTTTTTATCTTAGAAATCTAGCCATCTCTGTGAATCCCCAGCTCAAGGCCAGAGGCCTTGTTCACATATTTTGTGAAAATCTAGTAAGGCGGTGTCAAGCTTAGGGGTGGTGATTTTTTCAGCGAGTGGCCAAGTAGAACAGGGCAACACGAAAAGTGGAAGTTCATCTACATTGAACTCTTTCAGAGGGACTCTTTTGCTGAAAGACCTAATGTAAGCCTCGGTGAAGACTTCTGGAGAAGGTTATTTAAGACATATCTATGGACCTGGTACAGAGGGGGAAGACGGGGAAGGCGAGGCTGAGAGCAGCTCCGTGGATCTGAGAATGAGGAAGATGAGATGTAAAAGAATAATGGTAAAGGGGTTTGGGATTTTCCTAGAACAAAACTTGAGCAGTAGAACAGGTAGAGCAGAGGTGAAGATGGGAGTGAGTATTCCAAAAAGCCTGTGAGGGACTTTAAATTCTTAGTAACCTGTTTTCAGTGATGACAAAGCAACTTTAAAGGCTATTTTTATTACATCTTGGATAGGGGTCTGAGGGCTCTTCTCAGCTGGTTTGAGCTTTGGTTTAGCTTCTTAGAGGACTTGGTGGGACCTGGTGCAGGCACAGACAGAAAAAGAGAGGAGTGAGTGAGTGGAGGGGTACCTCGGTACCTGCTACCTCAGCAAGGGGGCAATGGTCTGAGAACTGGCGGAGGTTTGGGTTTTTGATGTAGTAATTGGAGGGAAGAAATCAGGTTGCTGAGGTGGGAGTGACAGCAGAGAGTCTAGAGCAGAAGGCTGAGGGTGAGGAACTATTGGAGAAGCATAGTACAGGATGTGAGTGAAGGAGGGAAAAGGATTCCACATAGGGGAATTTTCCCCTTTTGAGCACTTGCCGAAGTTAAAAATGTCACGCAGAATTTGAGGATCTAGAGAACCCTCTGGGGGCCATAGTTTTTGGTTGTCTAATTGGTTATATGGCCAATGCTGTGTACTGAATTTGATGAGGAGTTTGGGTTCCACCAGGCAGCCCCGGTATGCTCACATCCCCATGAATTACACAAGAAGTTGGCTTTCACCCCACACAGCCATGGCTGTTTGTGGCTTTGATAGTCCGCCGGGCATATATAGTAATCTAGGCTAACCAACCTTAATCTGGCTCGCGTTTCCGTGCATCCATAATGTTTGTTTCAATTATCTATGGTATGGAAGGGATTTAATGGAACTTTAGTGGGATCCTCTTCATTGGGGTTATCTCAATAGGAAAGACCTATACCAAGCTGAAAAATGTCTGGGTGGAGAGATAGCCACCAGGTCCCTAAGGGGGCTGTATGCGAGATAGACCATACTTCTTGTCTAGTAGGATTTCAGATCAGCCTTCACTGCTGAACAGGCTGATGAGGGTTAGGAGTACTGGTGGCCAAGGGGAGAGTCTATAGTCTTGTCCACATAGCGAATACGCAATTTGAAATGGTTACCAGTTTTTTCCAGTTTCCAACCAGAGTCTGGATACAGCGAAGGCTTGAGATGAGAGGCATGGATCCAAAAAGTGATTCTGTCTACTTTTATGCCTGTAGGTGTTATAAGTAGCACCTGGTATGTTCCTTTCCAGCGGGGTTCTAGGGATAACACCTGATGTTGTCTTATGTTGACGAAGTCTCTTACTTGATATTGATGTGGAATCCCCTCGTCCCCAGGTTGGTAGGCAGTGGCCAGCTGTTTCCACAGTTATCACTGAGTTCTTTCAATGGCTTTAAGTCTGTGAAGCAAGGGGTGTGGAAGGGATTGTTAGGCCTTAGAGTTGGGGATTAGGTCCCTTACTGGATGATGGGCATCATAGAGAATTTCATAGGGGGTGAGGTTACACAAAGAAACTGAGGGAGTATTTCTCGCATGAAACAGTGCATAAGGCAGTAGCATAGTCCAATCTTTTATGCCGGTCTCTAAGCTTAATTTTGTTAAGGTCTGTTTAATGGTTCTATTTATTTTTTCTACCTCTCCTGAGCTCTGGGGTACATAAGCATAATGTAACTTACAATTAATCCACACCTGACTTACCTGGGCCATGAACACAAGTCCATTATTAGACCCTATTATCTTAGACAGACCGTATCTTGGAAAAATATCTTCCAGGATCTTCTTGAGAACCATTTGCGCCGTTTTTTTTTTTTCTCTCTCTCTGTGTGTGTGTGTGTGTGTGTGTGTGTGTGTGTGTGTGTAAGGCTTCAATCCATCCTGAGAATGTATCCACAAAGACTAGGAGATTTTTAAGTTCATACCTTGCTGGCTTAATTTCAGTAATGTCCACTTCCCAGAATTGTCCTGGTCTGGTTCCTCGTAGGTGCTTTCGTCTAAGAAACTTGGAAGGGTAAGCATTAAACAATTGACTGACCCGACAGGCTTTTGTTACCAGTTCAATTATTTCCTTTCGCTGTGAGTCAGTTAGTGGAAAACTCTGTTCTTAATCCTACAGGAATGCCTGCAGTTTCTTTGAACCAAGGTGAGTGAGTTGGTGTACATTTTTAACGTAGTGTAGGGCTTTCTGTAATTGCAGGCTGAGCTCAGTAACGTTGAGGCGTTCAAAGTCAGTGTCCTTAGATGTTATCTAAAACTTCCTGGTACTTAGGGGTCCATTGGAATTGGGCATCTCCCTTTAACAGCGGGTATAAAGGAGCAGATAAGGACTCAAACCCATTTATCCATAACCTGCAAAACCCAGCAATCCCAAGAAACTCTTAGTTGTCTGTTGTAAGATGGGGTTGGTATCTGCTCAATGGTTTGTAATCTGGGCTCAGTGAGCCATCGTTTACCGCCCCTAAGGAAATAGTCGAGGAAGATTACTTCTTGCTGGCAAATTGGGCAATTTTGGCCAAAGCTCTATACCCGAGTTGAGCAAGCTCGGATAATAGTGCTTGGGTCCCAGTTCACAGTTTTCCTTGGTGTTGGATGCCAGTAGCAGGTGATCCACATATTGAAGCTGGGTGAATTCGGGGTGTGTAGTTCAGAAATTGTTGAGATCTCTGTGAAGGGCTTCATCAAAGAGAGTGGGGGAGTTTTTGAACCCCTCTGCGAGTCTAGTCCAAGTTAGTTGACTAGACTTTCCGGTTTCTGGGTCTACCCACCCAAAAGCAAACAGCAACTGACTATCTTTATGCAGAGGCAAGCAAAAGAAAGCTTGTTTTAAGTCCAGAACAGTATACCATTTCTGCTCAGGGTTCAGAGTGCAAAGCAGATTGAACAGATTAGGTACCGTGGGGTAAATGTCCTGCACTCTGTTGTTGATCTCTCTTAGGTCTTTAACAGGGTGATAGTCCCTGGTTCCTGGCTTTTTCTTCTAATAGCAGGGGAGTGTTCCAGGCCAATTGACAGGGCCTTAGGACCCCTAAGGCCAGATATTTCTGAATATAGGGCCTTATCCCATCTTTAGCTTTTTATGCTTAGAAGATATTATTTGACATTGATTGGGGAGGCTGAGGTTTTTAACTCCACTGTTATTGGAGGTTGTTTCACGGCCGGGCCTAACACAGCAGTTTTTGCCCAGGCATCTCGGTAATCTGTTATCCATTTCTGGGGTAGCTTGCCTGTTTGATCAGTCTTGGGGGGTGTGAAGAGTGGACGTTCATCTTCTACTAATATAGTTACAGCCGTGACTATAGGAGTTTTTACTGAAGGATTTAGAAATTTCATTTGGGGGCCTTCAGGGTTAAAAGTTATTTTGGCCCAGAGCTTGGTGAGCAGATCTCTGCCCATCAATGGGTGTGGGCATTCTGGGATTACTAGGAAGGAGTGATGGATTTTTCCTTTCCCCAGGTCCATGGTCCTCTTAGTAGTCTAAGCCCGATATTTACTGCCATTAGCCCTTTGAACTACAGACCTTTTATTTGATAGACGGCCCAATGGGGCCTTAAGGGCTGAGTATACTGCTCCTGTATTCACTTCAAAGTTTACTGGGGTCCCCTACACTTCAAATCTTACCCTGAGCTAGGGGAAAGAATCTGAGCCCCAACTTTCTTAGTCATCCCCCAGAGTCAGAATGGCTGGCTGGCATGTCTGTCTCTTTATAGGGCACTCTTTGGCCCAGTGTCCTTTTTTTTTACAGTAGGCACATTGATCTGAGGCCAGGGGTGGCCTGTGGCACGGGCCCAGGTATCGCTTCCTGTCACCTTATGTCTTAATTTCTGGCCTCTTTCTTGTTGTGACCAGGATCTTAGTCAATGCCTTAGTCTTTCTTTTGCTTCTCTCATCCTCCCTCTGCTCCCTTTCTTTTTCCCTGTTTCTCTCTTATAGTATACTTTTTCGGCTTCTCTGACTAAATCTCTCTTTTAACTTTTTTTTTTTTAATATCCATGGCAGCTTCACCAATTAAGGCCATCGTGACAGATGCCTTTTGATCTGCTGCCTGAGGATCGAAAGGAGTATATCTCTTATATGCCTCCATAATTCTCTCTAGAAACATAGAGGAAGATCCATCAGGCCTTTAAATAATTTCTCTTACCATGGCCAAATTAGTTGGTCACCTAGCGGCCCCTTGGATACCCGCAATTAGAGCCTGGCAATAATTGGACAGATGCTCCCTATCTTCAAAGGTGTTGGGGTCCCAGTTGGGTTGGTTAAAGGGGAAGGCAGCTTTTATTATGTTGGGAAGTTGTGTTGGTCGCCCATCAGGTCCGAGGATATTTTTTTCTAGCTTCCAGGAGGTTTTTCTCTCATTCCTCTGTCATGAAGAGAGTCCCTAGGAGTTGTTGGCAGTCATTCCAAGTAGGCAGGTGTGAAAACGTTGGCGAGTTCTCTGAGTTTTTTTAGCCGGGCCAGCTTCCTCCAGGGAAGGAGGCGCTGTGTGTGTCATGGGACAGTCATCTGGAGGGCGCTGGGCCATTCTGGCTTCCTCGAATGGTGGAGAGGCTGAGTCAGCAGCAGGGGAATTACTTACAGGGTTTTGGGGGTTGGGGGACAAGGGCAGAGGATAAGGACGAGTAGAGTCTTGAGACTCAGGGAGAACAGAGGGTGGAGGTTGAGGAACAGAGAGTTTGAGAGATAGAATCATAGGGGAAGGAGTAGGAGTGGGTGCAGGGACAAGGAAAGGCTTCACCCATGGAGGAGGAGATTTGCAGAGGTCCTGACAAGTTAAGATATATGGCTATTGATCTGGATGTCTATGTGGCCCCGGCTGAAAGACAATATCTCAGACTTTTCAAATTAGTGCGAAGTAGAAACATCCTTCTAGAGGCCATCCGACTACAAAGGTGGGTTATTCTGAGACACAGAATCTGCCAGGTCTGGTGTTTTAATGAAAAAGAAAGATTCTGAGCCCTTAAGCAGACTTTGGTCCAGTGATTAAGGGTCAGGGACAGAGGCATTGAAGTGCTCTGTCCCATAATGAAATATACACAGACAGTGAAAGCAACAACACATGACACAGACAAGACAAGACAATAAAGACAGGCAATGGACGTCCAATACTGAGACCAGGACTGAGCAGCCGGCAAAACCTGATGGGCTGGCAATTCCGAATCTGAAAGAAAATATCACTGAGTCGAGGAGACTATGCTTCCTCAATTTCCCGAGTCCATCCCCCAGGGACATGGCCTGTGGCTCTGTGACATGTGTGTCAGCCACCGTGGGAGAGAGCTCACGCTCTTTACCAATAGCCATTTTGTCAAACCCTAACCTGAATCCTGAAACCAGAAAGAGGGGCCTTATTTACCCCCAGAGCATCCCGTTGGGGGTCTTTCATCTGCAGCTGCCGGATCTCGCTGGGGCCACCAGAAGTAAAGGTCGGGTGAGCATCGATGAAAGAGACCACCAAGAGACTGTCTAATGCAACAGCAAAGGGTTTATTGGGAGTCCGGCATGCAAGGGCTCAGAGCTCGCTTGAATAGAGCAGAGAGCCCTGAGAACAGCTTAAGAAGTGCTTATATATTTTCCTTGGAGAGGGCAGGGAGGGAAGTTTATTGATGGGTAAGGGCGAGTGGGCGGTTTGCGTGCAAATGGTTGATGGAGTACATTCTGCAGTTTGGCAGTTGGGGGCAGCACATTCTGGGAACAAGAAGAGCAAACAGTTCTCAAGATTTCAACAGTGTTTTATTAAGCATACAGAAAAACAGGAAGTGACAAGTACCTATTTTATTAACCTTTCAATATAAGTATGAAAACAGAAATCTAGGTTAGATTTGAAGCCCAGAAGTTCATTTGGCCCTTGATTGGTATACTTAGCTTTGAATTACGTTCCGTAGAGATGTCCCAGAAATATGGATATACAATGACACAGAACCTTGTACCTTCTCAGAGGTCAGTTCCAAAACACAGTCTCTAAGGGGAATCACACCAAAGTTCAAGACAAGATGGACTCAATTATCTCTACCAACCACCACACAAATGACCACAATTAAAACCAAAACACTTCCAAATGGCACTCATCTTCTTCCAAATAGACACTCATCATAACTTCTGGCAGGAGGATTCCATGAGAGGCGCAGCACAAGACAGTGTCCCAAATAATCTCCCTTTCCCCTCATTTGCCAAAAGTCAGAGTGGCCTGGACACCCTTCCTGTGAACCAGGAGTGATCAAATATGCCTGCCATTAATACAGCTCTGTTCTTCAATTTGAGGCCTACTGACGGTGGGGTTTAGATTCTTTATTTGAATTGGATTCATAAGAAAACCCAAGAACGTATGGGCTAGCATCTGCAAGGCTTTGAAGAACTCAATTGACCCAATGGATTCCTTTTCTCACTTGATTGAGGTCAGGAACCTTACAGAGGAATGCGAGAGACTTCATCAACAATGACTGATTTTTTGGCCATTTTGATTTTGGATCCACACATGGGATCTTTCTTTAGATCTATCAGGTGCTGATAATCTAAGCCACAGGCTCACACAGAGCCAAGAGGCTGATTCAGACACATCCCTTTACAATGCATTTAAGCAAAGAGCCACAGGTGATGCCCATTCATTTCCGTTTGAAAACTGTTTTCTTCAGGCTTCACAAAAGCGTGGCCTGAGGCAAAGACCTTCCTGACATTCAGGGCAACAGAACAATAGGTAATCAAAAGGCCCTTCGCAGGGTTTCTCTACTGAGACTTTCTGGGTCACAGTGATATCTGACTTTTCTGAGATGCTTGCCATTCTCTTCAGCTATCCAGTACATGTCCATGTCACAGTGCTTGGAGGTGGTACATATCGTGGATGCAAATGCATGAACCTATTCTGGAGAGTGGCTAGATTTCAGGAAGAAAACAGGAACTTAGGAAAATAGCAGGTGTTGCCCATCGATAAGGCAAGCCCTAGTGCATTCATAAATTGGGCAGGATGAATGCTGGGAAGCTTTCTACTTGACAGGAAACATCCATTGATGCATTCTCTTTTCTAATGTCTACAAGCACGGACACAGTGGGATACACAGACATAGAAACACTCGCCTTTTGAAACAACTTACTAGAAACAGTTCACTCCAAACCAAACAAACCGACTTTCCTGCCTATTCTCAGAACATGAGACAAAACCACAAACACACATCCACACCCACAAAGGCACCTCCTTCCACAAGTATGTCTCTCACTCTCCAGAGTATCCTCTTACTGCTGGGCCATACTATGTTCCCCCAATATGGCGTTTCCTGTCTCAGATCTGGTCTCCTTGTCCAACTCTGTGAAGTGGTCAGGAGCCAGCTGTGAGCCACTACCTACTTTTTCAGGAAAGGCCCCTCTTCAGAGAACTCCTGGCATTTGGCCATCCTCACATCAGTAGGTACCAAGAAAGACTGACTCTGTCCTTGCTAAATCGAAGCAAGTGAGACACTGGGACTGGGACTGAGACTGACTCTGTGTGCCTGGCTTCCTGGATCCCAAGTTCAGAGAGTTCCATTACCAAGGGATTGAAGTGAGGTCACATCCTTCAGGAACTGAATGAGGTCACTGCCTTGGCAACCACTTTGTCCAAACAGTTGCTTTCAAGCGTACCATGAGAAGGAGGCTTACCCTATTTTCTGTGGCACTTTCACAAATTAGAATGGTATATCAACCATAGGCACCAAGGAACCGCTCTCCACACAGGCCTGATTTGGTCCATCTTCTTTATATTAGGAAGAGAGCCTTTAGTCCAGGGAGCACTGCAGTGAACCTCTGCACTAAAACTATTAGCAAGCACCTGATGGAGGACACCTCCATAGGTAAGTGGCTCCTTTATAACATCTGATATCTGGTTAAGGGAGATCTCTTCTGATGACAGAGATGTGGCACGGGGAGGCTCACATATACTTCTGTCCAGGACAGTAACGAGAATCTTTCTGTCCTCTGTTCTGTTCTGTAGGGAATTCCTCTGGAACTGTAAAGAGGTGCCGACGGGCACGCATGCACTCCTACCCTGGAGCTTTAGCAAGATGTTGCACTCTTGCCCTGTTTCTGTGTTTAGGCGCTGGGTTTCTGTTTTTTTGTGTTCTGTGTTCTATTTTTTGGTTTTTTGTTTGTTTGTTTTTGTTCGTTTTGTTGTGTGATTTTGGTGGTAAAAACTTAAGTATATTGGACATGAAAATCAGAAATAAAGAGATTAAGCCTGACACCCCTTTGGACTGTGTTTTAAGGAACTGCAATGAACTTTATCCCCCATTGTAAAGCAGGATGATAGAAGCCTCTAGCTGGCTGCCTGGAGCACACCCATTGCAGAGGGCTATGCCTGCTGGGGACCTAAGAACTGAGTATCTCCCAGGTTAACAAGTGAAACTCCTTTAAAACCCCTTGTCCCTCCAGATAAAGAGAGTCACAACTTTGGCAGAGTCCCCTGTGTTTCTCCTTTGTTAGCCAAGCAATAAAACTCCTTTTTTCTTTTTCTCAAAACCCAGTCCTCATTATTAAATTTGTATTAATTGGCTTCAAGGTCAGGAACCAAACTTTAAGTTACAAATCTTGTACCCACCCTCCGCTCTGGAACTTTGTGAGAGCTATCTACTGAAATGTTAGGAGATAGAGCATGCTTGATGTGGAACTGAATCAGAGGAGCTAATCCTGTATGTAAAAGGGGAAACTGAGGGACTCCCAGCAGCTGCCAAAGCCCTGTTGATTCAGGGAATTACCTCCTTCCTTCCCTGCACTGTAAGGATTATGCCACCTCTGTCTTGTTAAAAAAAGAGAAAAAGAAAAAGGTGACACTAAATGCAGTAAAGTCACCATGGAGACACTTTATTTTACATTTCAGGTTGCCCTTCTGTGAAAACATCTGGTCCCCTTGTGGGGACATCTATGGTGCCACTGCTGTAGGAGATTTTTCTCTTATCTGCTCTGGTTTAAAGGGTTCTGTCTGACAGCCATAGTCTGGACCTCCTTTCTGTCTGTATTGTGTCTTAGTTTCTGGCCCTTTAAGGCATCTGCAATAATGTGTTGATATTATAAATTGTTTTTGGGGAATGATCTTAGCTGAATGTGTGTCTAAATGATGATGTTTTATTTTAACAATCTGGTAACTGAATGGGTTTTTGAAGCATTGCACAATCTTGGAGTAAAAAGTCGGGTTTAGGTAATTGTTTAGTTTATGATTTCAGATAATTCATGCCAGAGAACTTAAATACTTAGGATGGATAACTGAAGAACTCTACTTCCAAGTTGGCAAGAAACTTCCCAATCATACGGTCTTTTTTTTTTTTTTTCACCAATTTTGAATTGGGTAGCCTGGGAAAATGTCACTGTGTGTACCAGTGCATTAATTTGGAAATAAATAGTAAATCATAGTATGGTGTCTGTTGACAAAACAAGATGTAAAGATATAAAATTTTGTGAATTGTATCTTAAACTTGTATCATAATTTTCAACATCTGAACCTGAAAATTATGGTTAAAATGCCTTAGTCCTGAGATGTCTGTTCAGAATAGCAGTTTTTTTGCTGCTCCTTCCAGACCTCAGCCATGACTTATGTTGAAATGCAAATAAAAGAAGCCTGCAAGCTTTGTAGGAGAGTGATTTGAGGTCTAAGGGAAAAAAAGGTAAATTGTATGTTATTTACTAATTACTGGCAAGTCATTTTTTCTAGGACTCTTATTTTTTTCTTAGATACTTTATGTTTTTTGACCTCATGATTTTGAGCATACAGACCTAGGTTAATGTTTTTCTGATCAGTTCTATCTTTGACCAACTGTGGACTTTTTGAAACATTGCAATAAAGATTTCAACTACGAAAAGCTACAAGGCCTTGACTATTATTATGTGTGCACAAATTGTTATGTGTTGTATGTCTATATATACATATGTCCGTATGTCATATATATGATACACAAATTAACATATATAAGGAGCGCTCATAAAAAAATAGCGCTCGTAAAAACAAATTTTAAAAAAGTGGATCCAAAGATCTTTAATTCACCTGATTTAAATGTTTCAATTTAAATTGGATAAAGAGATAAAAACAAATGTCTTTAAATTTAAGCTCACAAAGTTTTCTAGGTGTTCAAACATGTAACAAAATATTAACATCTACAAAATGTCTAATATGCCTTGGCTCTAGTACCTTTCCTTCAACATAAAAATGGTTTACACTGTTCAATATGTTTCTCTAACTTTTTGATAAATAAGTAAAGTAAATTTGATATGGGATTACTCATTCATGAGTACTTTTGTTAGATATCTGATTGATTTACTAAGATCTGTATTTTTTTTAGTAAACTCTGTATAAGATTGTAAAAATCAGTCATGTGTTAATGAGACAAAAATTTCTTAAAACATAAGTTTACCCATAACATTGAGTTTATTAAGATTTATGTTTTCTAGAGCAAGCAACCATAAAAATTAAACAACTGATTAAATAAAAACTGTTATTTTAGAGCACTGTACTGCCATTTCTTTAAAAGCCAAACTTGATTAATGTAGAAACATAAATGTAATTGTTATGCTATTAATGTTTTCATATCTTACAGGTATGCAAGTCTGTAAGGTAGAAACGTTTAAAGAGTATTATATCAAGCTGGTGCTCTGAAGTTGTGTGGTAAAAAAATATATTGTGGATTTATTTACCTGTTATCAATAAGATATATAAATTTTTATGTTACTTTTTACATTGGGGAACAATTTAAATGTATTTTTAAGTTAATTAGAGCCTAATCTTTGTAAAGGTTAAAAACTTTCAGCCTTTCTTTAATTCATGTTTTAAATGTGATATCATATGGTGTTAGCTAATGTTCATGTGACCTCAAACAATTTATTTAAACATTGTCAAATGATATTTAAAAATAAAGATCAGCTTTAGAACTAAAATAGTTAAGATTTATAAAGAGCCCTGCCTTACCTGAGATAAGGCTGTGTGTCCCATCTTACTACATGTGAGAATGACTATGAAACCATTAGGTCAGATAATATTTCTTTAAAGTTATGTTAAAAAGGTTTTTTTATTGTCAATATTCCTAGGATCTCAAACAGGGGATATAATGTATAATTCAGCCAAAAAATTCAGGGAAGATATTACACAAACTAAGTATTTTTACTTTTGTTAATTTTAGTTTGAAATTTTCTTATAAGTGATCTAAAGATTCCCTGTTAGTGTTTTACAAATGTGTTGCTTTAAGAACACAACATGGGTTTATTCAAGATAATAAGTCATCAACTACAATACAGACAGAATAATACAGATCCCAATTAATAAAAAGGTAATTATAAAGTTATAGACATTAAAGCCCAGTACTCTTAATGTAAGGCTGTTAAATTTATTTGCTGGATTTTTAAGATTAGGATTTAAAATGAATGTTAAATGAAAAGGGCCAAGAAAACCAATATTTGGCTCTTGCCCTCTGAGTCAGTCTGAATCCAGGGAACAGGGGACTTCTCTAAAGAGCTTTGCAACTCTGAGCCACATAACCTCCTGATCAGGGAGATTAATGAGACCACTGGAGAACAGAAAGCCAATCAGTGCATTTGTTACAAAGAGGAGAGTCATCATAGAAAGGAGACATCCATGATGCTTCTGAGGGAAGCCAAATGGTCAAGCAAGACCTGGACCCATCTAGCACAAATGGCACTAGCAGAACTGAGAATCTCTTCTCAAGTTTCCCCAGAATTGATTCCCACAAAAGCTCAGCTGACTGTTAACAACAGATAGAAACAAAAGTCAGTTTGACTGCTTCATCTTAAACACTTAGCAAAGACAGTTAAGACCAAAATACAGCCACTCCTGGGCATTTTAAATAATAATAATAATAATAATAATAATAATAATAATAATAAAATTTTAAGGTATGCACTTTATCTTATCCTCCCAAAATAAGTAAGACTGGAGGCTACAAAGAAGGATTCTCACACAGGAATGCCTAATACTTATAAAAAGAGACTATCAAGAAGAGCTGCCACAGGCAGAAGTTTTCAGTTTAAGACCTACAGATATTCCTAACCTACACAGGTAGGCTTGGTGTTTGCTAGTACGATTATCCAGCCCTGAGTAACAGAATTAAAGGTTTCTCTATTAGACGCAGAGGTCATACTAGTAAAAGGATTTTTACAAGATCAGATGACATTAAATTATTAAACTGTGTCTTATTGAGAGGGCCAACTGTAACACTTAAAGTTAAATATTAAGTTGACAGTCCTGATAATTGGGGATATTAAAGACTGGTGAGGGAATTTCTATACAGTGACATGTTCCAGCTGCTGCAACATTTATTCAGTACTCATGGTTTTTGTTTCACTCATAGAAGAATCTATTCACAGATGACTTTACAACCTGTTCTTCCCCAACCTGACTTCAAACCGAACTGACTTCTAAAGGGCAACTCATGTCTCTCAACTGACTTCTAATAGGCAACTCATGTCCCTCACGACGAGCCCACTCACGTCACCCTGTCTCAGGACAGAAGAAGAAAAAATTAGTGATGCCACTCTTTTTAAAACAATGGAGAGAAAGATAAATAGACTATCAATATAAATAATTAATTAAGTCAGGTAAAATCAGGGAGATCGGTTTTGGGTGAGTTGTAAAAATTTGGAGACTCTTATCTGAGGGATTAAAATTTCCTCAGTGTTCTTCCCATAATCTATCAAAGATTTGAAAGGGACACAGAGAAAAGGGGGAAATTGTAGACCCAACCTGATCTTTTATTAAAATTGGGAGCCATCATGCCACAAAGCCATGAAAAGATAATTTTGGCTTTACCATAAATTACTTCAAATTCTGAACCTGCGTGGAATGCCTGCCCACGCCTTGAACTCACGCATGCCCAGCTCTCTGACCAGATAGCAGCCCTCTCTGAAACTTTAGTGACACATCATAAATATTTGCCTTCTCTGGCCAGACAACAACCCTCTCTGAGGCTCTAATGGTCCTCATGAATTCTGATGTAGGGACAGCAAAAAATTGTAAACTACCTTTAATGTGATGTTTATCAGAGTTCTGTTATCTGTAACCCCCCTTTTGTGTAACTTTCTGGGCTATAAAACTGGGCTGTAGGAAAGCTGGGGATGCTGTCTTATTCCCACCATTTTGGGAGGGAGAGGCAGCACGGCAGGTGGAAATAATAAGCTTAATTTTATTTGATTTTAATTTGAGTCAGTGGTCTTTTCTAGCGTCCTGGTCTAACAGGTAAACACTCCAAAGACGTGGAGCTCTGCCGGCCTAAAGACTTCTTGAGAAACTTCCTCTGAGGTTGGGCACTTGAAATATATGTTGTTGTAAGGAGATTTAGCTTCCTTTCTAGTGACACCATAAAAGCTGGGTCTGCATCTACGTGACCTGGAGGACATGGTTTTTTGTATTCTAATGAACATGAGGCAGCAGTGCTGAATTTTGTATTTATAGGTAAACTGTGGCCACTTGGTGCTCAGTGTCTCCCCGTGTGAACTGTGAAGCCATTTGGTCATCCTCCACTTTTCGTGGTGTTTCTTGCTGCTGCACTGGGAGTTTGGTATTTGCTTCATGAAATACAACGAGTTCAACTGGGACCCAGTATTGGAGGGAGTTCTGTCACTTGTGGTGACAGAGAATGCACCAACCAGGCTTCTATCTCACAAAGCTTGCCCATTTGTCCATAGAAATCTGACTCTGAACTTTGCCCAGAAACCTCTCCATGTAACAAGAAGGGTCTGCTGGCTGCACCATATCAGTCACAAGCCATTTTGAAGGCAATGGAAAATCCTCCTGGCCACACCACAGATGTATTATCACACACCTGCCCACCACTGCAATAGGCCCACTACTCAGCAGGGTCCAACTTACTGGCATCTTTGTTCTACACCATTTTCATGAAACCCCGTCAATCATGGCATTCTCTTGTACACTCATGATCAGGAAAAAGACATCCAAAGGTTCTCCAGTGCCACCTGGTTAAGGGAATTTCAAAAATTTTATTGTATTTATTTAGCCATTTTTCATGGATGAAGTTGGAGGCATTGTGGGTTTCAGTTCATTCAGGAACCATTAAATGGTGAGGAAACTCATTTCAATGAAATCTCTGGAGAAATCTCACAGGCAAGTCATCCCATAGAGTGGTCAAAAGGTCACATGAAGCCAGGCCCATTGAGGTCTTCAATGTGACGTCCATGGGTGTTCTGACTGTCAACTATGGCTGCCACATCTTTCAGAATAAAATCATGTGATATCTTAGCTGAGATTCCAAGGCTCTGTGGAAAGTCACCCTTCTTTTTTGATCTCAGTTTCCAAGGGGAAATCCAATGTGTGGCCTCCTAAAATCTGAACACAGTTCATGGCAATATTTCTCTGAGATCAGTTCCAGAACTCAGACTCTAAGGGGAATCACACCAGAGTTCAAGCCCAGGTAGACCCTGTCATCACTTCCAAGCACTACACAAATGATCACAATTAAAACCAAAACACTCCCACAAGGCCCTCATCTTCTTCCATATAGACACTCATCATAACCTGTGGCTGGAGGTTTCCATGAGGGGCTCAGCCCAAGACAGTGTACAAAATAAACTCCCTTGCCCATAATTTGCCTAAAGTCAGGGTTGCCTGGATACCCTTCCTGAAAACCAGGAGTGATCAAATAAGCCTGCCATAAATACTGCTTTGCTTCTCCAATTTGAGGCCTACTGACTCTCGGGTATAGACTCTTTATGTGAATTGTAATCATGAGAAAACCCAAGCACATATGGGCTATCATCTGCAGTGTTTTGAGAACTCATTTGACACAAAGGATCCCTATTTTCACTTGATGGAGGTTAGGAACGTTACAGAGGAAGGCGAGAGACTTCGTCCACAATGACTGCTTTTTTGGCCATTTTGGTTTTGGAAGCACACGTGGGAACTTTCTTTAGATCCATCAGGTGCTGAGAATCTATGCAACAGCCTCACACATGGCCAAGAGTCTGATGCAGACACATTCCTTTCCAAAGCAATTAAGCAAAGAGCAACAGATGATGCCCATTAATTCCCCTTGAAAACCGTTTCCTTCAGGCTTCACAAAGGAGTGGCCTGAGGCAAAGACCTTTCTGACATTCAGGGCAACAGAACAATAGATAAGCAAATGGCCGATTGCAGGGTTTCTGGAATGATATCTGAGTTTTCTGAGATGATCCCATTCCCTTCAGCTATCCAGTACATGGCCATGTCACAGAGCTTGGAGGTGGTACATATCGTGGACACAAAACCCTGAACCTATTCTGGAGAGTGGCCAGAATTCAAGAAGACATACAGGAACTTAGGAAGATAGTAGTTGTTGCCCATCCATTAGGAAAGCCACAGTCCATTCATAAATTGGGCAGGATGAATGCTGTGAAGTTTTCTACTAGACAGGACACATCCATTGATGCATTCTCTTTTCTAATGTCTACAACCACGGACACAGTGGGATAAACAGACATAGAAACACTCGCATTGTCAAAAGACTTACTAGAAACAGTCCACTCCAAATCAAACAAACCGACTTTCCTATATATTCTAAGATCATGAGACAAAACCACAAACTCACACGCACACCCACAAAGTCAACTCCTTCCCCCAAGTAGGTCTGTGACTATCCGGAGTGTCCTCTGACTGATGGGACATACTACGTTTCCCCGAAATGGGCTGTCCTATGTCACATCTGGTCTCCTTGGCCAACACTGTGAAGTTGTCAGGTGCCAGTAGTGAGACACTACCTGCTTTCTCAGGAAAGGCCCCTCTTCAGAGCTCTCCTGGAATTTGGCTATCCTCACATCAGTAGTTACACAGAAAGACCGATTCTGTCCTTGGTAAATCCAAACATGTGTGGCCACTGGGACTGGGACTGGGAATGACTCTGGGTACCTGGCTTCCTGGATCCCAAGTTCAGAGAGTTCCATCACCAAGAAAGTTATATAGGTCACTTCCTTCAGGAACTGAATGAGGTCACTGCCTTGGCAACATCTTTGTCCTAACAGTTGCTTCCAAGTGTCCCAATAGATGGAGGCTGCCCCTACTTTCTGTGACACTTTCACAAGTAAGAATGGTATATCAAACATAGGCACCCGTAAACAGCTCTCCACACAAGCCTGGTTTGGTCCATCTTCTCTACATTAAGAAGAGAGAGACTGCTTCAGACACACCCCTTCATCCTGACCTGTTTTTTTTTTTTTTTTTTTTTTTTTTGTCATGAAAGATGACTTTCGCTCTCTCAGGTCCTTCATAGCTTTCTATATCTTCCCCAGGGTTCACTTCTGCATGGACCTTTGAGGTTCTCAGCAGGTGGAAGATCTCTTACATTTCTATATAAGAACAACTTTGTCCTTGCTTTTCTGTAAAGTTAGGTTGAGGAAACAAAGTATGGTTAGGATTAATAACATGATTGATTTGGGTTAGGAATCATTCTGCTGCATGAATAATGGTATTGGGAACCTGCAATATTTATAAGGATATATAGAGGTGAAATATATGTATGAAAACACAAATCTAGGTAAGATTTGAAGCCCAAAAGGGCATTGGATCCTTGATTGGGATACTTTACTCTGAATTATGTTGTGCACATGTGTCTCAGATAAATCTATACATAATGGCATAGGACCTTGTACCTTGGATAATTGAATGTTGAAGAGAACATCCAGTCAAAAAAGGATAGTTGGTAGGATTAGGAAGATACTTGATAGGATTAGAAAAAAGAGTCAGTATAGGATTTGGACAAAAACTTCCTTAGCAATAGGGTTTCAGGTAGACAGAAAATGTAAATGTCAGCACATTTGAAGAGTCAGTCACAATGATGAACTGGGGAAAATATGTAGGAAAGCAGATATCATTAGAGACATTAGGAAATCAGGCAAATGATGAAGTGATTGATAGGATTAGACATTTTCAACAGGCTTGAGGTTGAATACATAATCTTAGGAAGAAACAAATATGTAGTCACCAATAGGATTGACATTTGAGAGCATTAGGCAACATGGACATGGGTGATTTTCATAATCCATACTCACATTCCATTTAGGCTTTGGTACAATTGTAAGTGTGACTTTGCATTTTGTGGCCAGAATATTACTGTGATAAAATGTATATGTAGATCAGGTGACATGAGTCTTTCTTGCACCATTTCTGGGAGCAATATTTAGAAGAGATATAAATTAGTATTGGGGGCACAAATAGGTGTACCATGTGTGAATATATAATATAACAGATTCCAACTTTAGAAATTGGAATAAATTGATATCTGAAAATACACAGGAAATGTCATATTGACATACATACATTCATTCCAACCAGTTATACATCTAATGGTAATATTAGGGTTGTGGTTTATCATAAAGTGTGTGTGAGTTTTGCTTCAAAATTGATTATGGAAATCGAAAATAATGTGTTTGGAAAGAAGTCTCAATAAATAACCAGTCAAAAGCAAGGAGGAATACATGTGTACTGAAGCAGGAAGTGATTGAATGTGTTTCAAATGTCTTTAAATTTGTGAACTTGTGGATGAAATGTATATACTATGATGTACAAAAACTGAAGAAATAGTAATGTACCAGTGTTAAATAAAAATGAACGTCAAAATACACCTCATGCCCCTTTGGAATCTACTTGCATTGATGTTAAATTGGGTCAGTTACAGTAGAAATATAAGGATTTGTTTGCACCATTCAGTGAAGTGAGTTTTCAGTACTAGAAAACAAATATGTATTTCAGGTGGATGAATATTTCTGAAAATAATCGTATGAAAATTTGATTATAAAACCACATACATGAGCATGAGTGAATTATTTAGGGAGTGTATAATAGGACACATATATTTTATATTTGGAAAAATCTAGAGAATATATATATATATATATCTCACAGAGAAACATTAGAAAGTAGCAATATATATGCCAATCAAAATTCATCGTGAAATATATATCATCCACCGATCCAAAAATATTAATTTTACTGAACATGGATTTATGTATAATGTTGTTCAACTAAAAATCTCACTCATAGTTTGAATTTTCAGTTCCAAAAGCGTTTAGGAGGGGTGATCTCTTCTCATACTTTTTTTCTGCCAAGTTAGCCACCTCACAAAAATGTACGTGTGATACCAGGTATGATTTTATATGTGCATATAAAAATACATGTGCTGAATTGGCTACAGAAAAAAGGAGACAGAAATTCACATATGTGTTAACTTTAAAAACACATGGAGTACTATTTCAACAAACAATTGACAAGATTTATAACTCCTACACTATATCATGCAAAAGGCAAGACCAACTATACACCATGCCTCCTCTGAACTGCTTGTATTAATATTATGTTTGGGTTATTTGTCTCCATCATATTAGGATTAGTAGTCAGAGTCTATTAGGGTATGGGTTACTGACAGGGATTCAGTATTTCGAATGGAAAATTGGAAAATGAATCCAATGTGTATGTAAATATGTGCTACACAAAAATCTTCCCACTCTCATCCAGAACAATACCTTGACAACACCTTCACCCCATGTAAGACACAATTAGAGGAGAAGAGTTAGAAAATCCATGAATACATATCTGGAATGGAATGCGATCAGAAGTTCACAACCTTGGAAGTGTTAGAGGAGTTTCCAAAAGTAAGGGACAGGGTAAACACTTCAAAAACATGGAGGTCTGTTGTCCTAGAGACTTCTTGAGATACTGCCTGTGAGGTTGGGCACTTGAAATATATGCTGTTGTCACGTGCTTTAGCTTCCTTTCTAGTGAAATCATCAACCTGGGTCTGCATCTATGTGACCTGGAGGACATGGTTTCTTATTTTCCATCCGTGGGTGGGCCCCTTGCTTAAGAGCTCTGGCTACTGGACAAATTTTACACAAAGAAGCCTCTAATCTGACTTTTGGAGCCCCTTGAACTATCTACTCCCCACATCACTTGAAAGATCTTTTACCTTAAAAGGGTCTTCAAACCCTCCCCACATCCAGAGTTCTGTCGCTCCTCACTTCCTTTCTGGAAAACCCTAATATTATTTTCCTCCCCTGCTCTGCACTGAACCCTGCCTCACTGCTCCCAATAACTCCCATGTCTCACACACCAACTCAAAATTGCTTGGAAAACTTAGATGATTTCCTCCCCTGTCATTCTTCCATTTATGAGAGACCACTCACCAAGCCTGACCTTATCTGGTTTACTGACAGCAGTTCCTTTAGGCAGAATGGAACTCATTACTCTCGATACGCTGTATTTTCAGCCACTGAGATTATAGAGGCCAAAGTTTTGCCTTCAGGAACTACAGACCAGCAGGCTGATTTTATAGCATCCACTCGTGCCTGCCTTCTAGCACAAGGCAAATCCCTCACCCTCTAAAATGATTCAAAATATGTCTTCCATATCTTATTATCCCATGCTGCAATTTGAAAGAAGCGAGGCCTACTTACCACCAAAGGTAATGCGATCACTAATTCAGCTCTTATAACCAATCTGATAGAGGCCTCCCACTTACCCACCCAGTTGGGAGATGTCCATTGTAGGTCCCATCAGAAGGACGGCTCTCTTATCACTGAGGGCAATGCCAAAGCTGACCAGGTGGCACGAATGGCTGCTACCACTTCCAATCATGGCCCCCATGGTGGACATATAATGGCCACTTTAGACAGCTCATCTGAAGCCCCTACTTCTTTCAGTAAGAACAAGCATCTTTTCAAGTTCCTTCATACTCTATTCCTTTCCAATTCTCAGTCTTTGACCCTCTTTTTACAGAGTTTCTTCTTCCTCACTCCCTCTGACAAGCCATGCTACAGAATATAGCCTCTAATTGTCAGATCTGTCAGCGGACCAACCCTCATACTCCTTTAAGGCCCAAACGTTTCCCTTCCCAACAAGCCCGGGGACACATTCCCTCTGCTGACTGGCAGGTAGACTTCACCAACATGCCCACAGTATGGCACACTAAATACCTCCTTGTCTTTGTGGACACTTTCTCTGGTTTGGTTGAGGCATTTCCCACTTCCAATAAAAAGGCTTCCACTTTAGCTTCAATCTTACTGACAGACATCATCCCCAGGTTTGGTATGCCCACTTCCCTACAATATGACAATGGCCCTGAGTTTACTTCTAGGATCACACAAAAGGTCTCTCAAGCCCTCTCCTTCAAGTGGCATTTCAACTGTCCATATTTCCCCCAGGCTTCAGGGAATGTGGAAAGGGTGAATCGTACTCTAAAGGAAGTCCTTACCAAATTGACAATGGAATTAAACATAGACTGGGTCAAACTCCTTCCCTTGGCTTTGCTTCGAATCAGAGCTCTCCCTAAGAAACCATCTTTACTGTCTCCTTTTGAGATAATGTATGAAAGACATCTTATAACCCCTGCGTTGGTCATTTCACAAGGACCTCTCACCCGAGATTTGTCTTTGCCTCTCTTGCTTCATCTCCGCTCGGAACTCTGGAAATATCAGGACTGGCTTCTTCCGGACCCAGTCTCCTCTCCAAAAACTCCTCCCTTAACACCTGTTAGTCTAGTCAATTATAATACCCCAGAGGAGAAAGGGACTCTTGCCCCAAAATGGGAAGGCCCCATCCTGTCATTCTCTGTACCCCCACCGCCGCCAAACTCTCCTTACCAGACAACCGTCTCACTCCCTGGAATTACATGTCTAGGTTGAAGCCACATCACCAGGAGGCCCCACATGCTGACGACAGGGCCACCCCAGAGGAACTCCAAGAATCACCTCCTGAACCTCCCCTTTACTCCTGCTCTCCACACCCATCTCACCCATTTAAGTTGCGGCTCACACGGTTTTCCTTGCAGCCCAATTCCTCTTAAAGAAGGCACAATGAGCTCTCCCAACACCCTAGTCTTCTCTAACTGCTTGTTTTTTGTGCTCTGCTTATTTTCTGTGCTCTGTCAGGACTGGTCTTTACCCTCCTCACCTACCATGCATTTATTCACTCTTCGGGAACGATACTCAGAACATGGCATGCAGACGGTCCGCGGAGTGGATGCAACTACTTGCTTCATCCACAACTGCACCTCTATTTCCCTAAAATTGTCACCTTCAAGGACCTTCGTCCCTGGTAGCTGGAACTGGCCTTTCATTTGCTTCCTTTTTGATCAAACAAAAGATTATTGTCATTGGTGGCCTGAGATATATAATGGGTGCCCCTATTGGTCATGCAGGTTCCATGATGAACGTGGTAGCTATTCTTACCACTCACTCGGTTACCCTGAAGGGTGGACTTCTAGTTACATAAAGTGGCATAAAGGCTCTTCATCCAATAACAATGGATGGTATACTTTAGATAAACCTGACCCCAAGGCCAAACGTTGGGGCTATGTTGAGTTTGCTGTCTATGCTCAGACAACCTCAGTCAGACCCACAGGGTGGATGACTATTGGCCGCACCCTGATTACGCCACCTAAGGCAACCATCCAGGTAGTCGAACACATTAAGGACTCAGAATCAAAACTTCGAGATCGTATCCATAGCTCATCCAAAGAGGATTCAGAGCCTTCAACCCCCTCAGGTCCCTCTCCCACATGGCTCAATTTGCTACACCAAACGTTTTGATTATTAAACTCCACCCGTCTTTCTTTGCCTACTTCTCAGTGCTTTCTCTGTGCTTCACTTAGTCGTCCACTTCTAGCAGCAGTCCCATTAGCGGCAGAAAATATTCCAGCAAAACCCTACAATTTCTCTAAAAAGGACAAACCCTACATGTGACACGTAACCCACTGTGGGAAAGTTATTCCACCAATACTTTATTTCCTTTCATCTGTTTCCACCTGCCAATAATGAATCCTTTACCCGTTTGTTCCTTGAGCTACAACACCCCATAGAGCCCTGTGTTTAGGCAACCTGAACATTTCCTCTGGTGTAATGGGTCTTTAAGTACCTCAACGATCAATGTCTCTGGCACCTGTTTCTTGGTTACTGTAGTTCCTCAGCTATCTTTGTATACTCCCACCGAATTCCGACAGTTGGCCCTACCTTCCCGCACCCGTAAGGTAGTCTTTCTGCCGGTTCTGGTAGGCCTCATTTTAACAACCTCAGTGACGAGTCTCGGACTCTCTGGTGGAGCTATAGGTCATGCTCTATGGGCATCCAATGACCTTCAACAAAAACTGCAGGAAACACTCAATACCATGGCTGAGTCTCTGGGTTCCTTGCAGCGGCAGGTTACATCATTGGCACAAGTGGCTTTACAGAACCAAAGGGCAATTGATCTTCTCACTGCAGAAAAAGGGGTTACATGCCTATTCCTCAGAGAGGAATTTTGCTATTATGTTAATGAATCTGGGCTAATAAAAAAAATGTTGTTAAATTGCAGGAATTATCGACCGAATTTCTCAAACATACCTCCTCCAATCCCATCATAGGGTTCTTCCAATCCTATCTTGCCATGTACTTACTACATATCTTGGGGCCCCTTATTGGGATGCTCCTTTTTGTGCTCTCTTGCCCTGCAAAATGAAGTGCCTTCAAACCCAACTGCAAAAAATTCCTAATCAAACTTTCAACCAGCTTTTGCTTAGGCACTACCAGCCTCTGATGACCGATGAACCCCCAACATCTCCAAGAGAACAGTAACTCAGTGATGAAGCTCACTACCAGGCATGATGGAATGCAATGGGTATCAGACAGCGGGAGACAACGAGCTCTGAGAACCTCTTAATCTGCCATCCTGGATTCATGAGTCTTTACCACCTTCTAAGATTTCTCATGGCCCTTGGCCTCTTCTATGTCAGTCCCCCAACATGGAACTTCTGCCAAAAAATGACATTTCCTTTAATTTTTATCTTCATTCTGTTTTTATTTGCTCTGATCTTCTTCAGGTGCTGGTGACGCCATGTCCAGGCAACGCTTCCAGTATTTCCTAGAGTCTCTGTTACAGGACCAGTGGCTGATACCAACAATCTCTTCCATCCAGGACTAGTTCCATGCCATCGACAACTTTGGCTTCAGGGAACATTCATTGACTTCACCCCTACGAAAGTAGCTGTCTATAGCCACTGGGTTTTATTTCTGGCTGCCATGATAATCCCAAACCTGCTCCATGAGCATTCCTCCACTTCTCTTTCTAGGCCCCACACCACCCCCACACAGCAGGAAGCAGCCGGATCTGACAAATGACGCCCCACTTCCTAAGAAAACAAAAAGGGTGGAATGTTGGGAAAAGAATAAATGGCAGCCATACCCCAGAGAAAAACCTCAACATGGCGCCTAAGGACTTCTTCTTCCTACCTTCTTCATTTCTGCAGTGGCGCAAAAAGTTCCCACCCTTGTGAACTCTCACGTCAGCGCCAATTTCAAATCTCACTTGTGGGGAACCTTAGCCCCAATGAGAACTAATTCCTGGGCTCTGGAGCTGATATCTGAAAGAACTTGCCAATAAACGGGTTGCTGCCATTTATCTAAGCCCTACCATCTCCCCCTTAGTTCTATATAAGCACACAGCTTTGAGCAATAAAATTGGAATTCTCCCGGTGAAGTGTCATTGGGTGGGGAAATATTTCACTCATGATCAGCAACAGGATATCCAAAGGTTCTCCAGTGCCACCTGGTCATGGGAATTTCAGAAATTTGATGGTATTTATTTAGCCATTTTTGAAGGATGAAGTTGGAGTCACTGTACGTTTCAATTAATGCAGGAACCATTATGTGGTGAGGAAGCTCATTTAAATTAAAACTCTGGAGAAATCTCACAGGCAAGGCTTCCCAAAGAGTGGCCAAAAGGTCACATGATGCCAGGATCATTGAGGTCTACAATATGAGTTCCATATGTGTTTAGATTCTCAACTATGGCTGCCAAGTCTTTCAGAATAAAATCATGTGATATCCTGGCTGAGATTCTCACTGCACTGTGGAAAGACACCCTGGCACTCGATCTCAGTTTTCAAGGGAGGCTTCTCATGCGTGGCCTCCTAAAATCCCAACACATTTCATGGCAATACTTCTTTGAGGTAAATTCCAGAACTCAGTCTCTAAGAGGAATCATGCCAGAGTTCAAGCCCAGGTGGATCCAGTTATCTCTTCCAACCGCCAAACAAATGACCACAATTAAAACCAAACACTCCCACATGGCTCTCATCTTCTTCCATATAGACACTTATCATAACCTCTGGCTGGAGTTTTTCATGAGGGGTGCAGCCCAAGACAGTGTCAAAAATAAGCTCCCTTGCCCCTCATTTGCCTAAAGTCAAGGTGGCCTGGACACCCATCCGGTGAACCAGGAATGATCAGATAGGCTAGCTGTTAATACTGCTCTGCATCTCCAATTTGAGGCCTACTGACTGTCAGGTATAGATTCTTTATATGATTTGGAGCCATGAGAAAACCCAAAAACCTATGGGCTAGCCTCTGCAGGGCTGTGCATAACTCATTTGACCCAAAGGATCCGTATTCTCACTTGATGGTGGTCAGGAACCTTACAAATGAATGCGAGAGACTTCATTCACAATAATTGCTCTTTTGGCCATTTTGGTTTTGGATGCACACATGGGATCTCTCTTTATATCCATCAGGTGCTGAGAATCTAAGCCACAACCTCACACAGGGCCAAGAGGCTGATTTAGACACATCCCTTTCCAAAGCAATTAAGCAAAGAGCCACAGGTGGTGCCCATTCATTTTCATTTGAAAACTGTTTTCTTCAGGCTTCACAAAGGGGTGGCCTGAGGCAAAGACCTTCCTGACATTCAGGGAAACAGAACAATTGATAAGCAAAAGGCCGAAAGCATGGTTTCTCAACTGAGACTTTCTTGGTCACACTGATATCTGTGTTTTCTGAGATGCTCGCCATTCCCTTCAGCTATCCAGGACATGGCAATGTCACAGAGCTTGGAGGTGGTACATATTTTGGACACAAAACCATGAGAATATTCTGGAGAGTGGTGAGAATTCTGGAAGAAACAGGAACTTAGGAAGGTAGCAGGTGTTGCCCATGGATAAGGCAAGCTGCAGTCCATTCATAAATTGGGCAGGATGAATGCCGGGAATCTTTCTACTATACAGGACATATCAATTGTTGCATTCTATTTTCTAATGTCTACAACCACGGACACAGTGGGATACACAGACATAGAAACACTTGCCTTGTCCAACGACTTACTAGAAGAAGACCACTCCAAATCAAACAAACCGTCTTTCCTACCTATTCTCAGATCATGAGACAAAACCACAAAATCACACCCACACCCACAAAGACACCTCCTTCCCCCATGTAACTCTGTGACTATCCGGAGTTTTCTCTGAGTGGTGGGCCATACTATGTTCCCCCAAAATGGCCTGTCCTATCTCAGATCTGGTCTCCTTGGCCAACTCTGTGAAGTTGTCAGGAGCCTGCGGTGAACCACTACCTACTTTCTCAGGAAAGGCCCCTATGCAGAGCTCTCCTGGTATTTGGCCATCCTCACATCTGTAGGTACCAAGAAAGACTGACACTCTCCTTGGTAAATTCAAACAAGTGAGCCTACTGGGTCTGGGACTGGACTGGCTCCGGGTGCCTGGCTTCCTGGATCCCAAGTTAAGAGAGTTCCATCACCAAGGAAGTGAGGTAGATCACTTCTTCAGGAACTGAATGAGGTCATTGCCTTGACAACCACTTTGTCCTAACAGTTGCTTTCAAGAGTCCCATGAGATGGAGGCTGCCCCTACTTCCTGTGACACTTTCACAAGTTAGAATGGTATATAAACCATGGGCACCCGGGAACAGCTCTCCACCTAGCACTGTTTTGGTCCATCTTTTCTACATTAAGAAGAGAGAGGCTGATTCATACACATCCCTTCATGCTGACAAGGTTGTTTGCCATAGAAGATGACTTTTCTCTCTCAGGTCTTTCGTAGCTGCCTACATCTTCTCAAGGGATCATTTCTGCATGGACCTTTGATGTTCTCAACAGCTGGAACATGCCCTACATTCCTGTATTTTAAGAGCAACCCTGTCCCTGCTGTTCTGTAAAGTTCGATTGAGAGAACAATGTATGGTTTTGGGTTAGTAACATGTTCAATTTGGGGTTAGGAATCCTTCTGCATGACGAATAATGGTATTGGGAAACTATGATATTTACAAGAATATATAGGTGAAATATAAGTATAAAAACAGAAATCTATGGAAGATATGAAGTCCAGAAGGGCATTGGGCCCTTAATTGGTACACTTAGCTTTGAATTATTTAAGGGAAATTGCTTGGAAATGAAAGGAGACCCTCAGATAAATCTATATACAATGGCATAGGAGCTTGTACCTTGGATGATTGAATGTCGAAGAGAACATCCACTCAAAAAGGGATAGTCGGTAGGATTAGGAAGATAGTCAGTAGGTTTACAAAGAACAGTTAGAATAGGATTTAGACCAAAAGTTCTTAAGCAATAGGGTTTCAGGTAGACAGTGAATGTAAATGTCAGCACAAGTGAAGAGTCAGTCACAATGATGAACAGGGGAAAATATGTAGGAAAATAGATATAAATAGAGACATTACTAAATCAGGCAAAGTATAAAGTGAGTGATAGGATTAGACATTTTCAACAGGCTTGAGGTTGAATATATAATCTTAGGAAGAAACAAAAATGTAGTCACCAATAAGATTGACATTTGAGAGCATTAGGCCACCTGGACATGGAAGGTTTTAGTAATCCATGCTCACTTTCCATTTAGGCTTTGGTACAAACTTAAGGGTGACCTTTGATTTTTTTGTACAGAATACTACTGTGATAAAATGTATATATAGATCAGGTGACATGAGTATTTCTTCCACCATTTTTTGAGGAATATTTTGAAAACGTATAAATTAGTATTGAGGGTAAAAATAGGTGTACCCTGTGTCTATGAATATAGAGATAATGCATGAATAGATCATACAGTTAATAAATAATATAACTGGTTCCCCTTTAAATAATGTATTGAATTGATATCTGAAAATATATAAGAAATCATATATTTTTTTAATTAATTTTTATTGTAGGTTGTTCAAAACATTACATAGTTCTTGATATATCATATTTCACACTTTGATTCAAGTGGGATATGAGCTCCCATTTTTACCCCATATACAGATTGCAGAATCACATCAGTTGCAGAACCATTGATTTACATATTGCCATTCTGGTGTCTGTTGTATTCTGCTGCCTTTTCTATCCTCTACTATCCCCCCTCCCCCCTCCCCTCCCCTCTTCTCTCTCTACCCCCTCTACTGTAGTTCATTTCTCCCCCTTATATTTTCCTCCTTTACCCTCACATCCTCTTGTATGTAATTTTGTATACCCCTAAGGGTCTCCTTCCATTTACATGAAATTTCCCTTCTCTCTCCCTTTCCCTCCCACCTCTCATCCCTCTTTAATGTTAATCTTCTTCTCATGCTCTTCGTCCCTACTCTGTTCTTAGTTACTCTCCTTATATCAAAGAAGACATTTGGCATTTGTTTTTAAGGGATTGGCTAGCTTCACTTAGCATAATCTGCTCTAATGCCATCCATTTCCCTCCAAATTCTATGATTTTGTCATTTCTTAATGCAGAGTAATACTCCATTGTGTATAAATGCCACATTTTTTTTATCCATTCGTCTATTGAAGGGCATCTAGGTTGGTTCCACAGTCTTGCTATTGTGAATTGTGCTGCTATGAACATGGATGTAGCAGTGTCCCTATAGTGTGCTCTTTTTAGGTCTTTAGGGAATAGACCGAGTAGGGGAATAGCTGGATCAAATGGTGGTTCCATTCCGAGCTTTCCAAGAAATCTCCATACTGCTTTCCAAATTGGCCGCACCAATTTGCAGTCCCACCAGCAATGTACAAGAGTACCCTTTTCCCCACATCCTCGCCAGCACTTGATGCTGTTTGACTTCCTAATGGCTGCCAATCTTACTGGAGTGAGATGGTATCTTAGGGTGGTTTTGATTTGCATTTCTCTGACTGCTAGAGATGGTGAGCATTTTTTCATATACTTGTTGATTGATTGTATGTCCTCCTCTGAGAAATTTCTGTTCAGGTCCTAGGCCCATTTGTTGATTGGGTTATTCGTTATCTCATTGTCTAATTTTTTTAGTTCTTTGTATATTCTGGATATTATGGCTCTTTCTGAAGTGTGAGGAGTAAAGATTTGTTCCCAGGATGTAGGCTCCCTATTTACCTCTCTTATTGTTTTTTTTGCTGAGAAAAACTTTTTAGTTTGAGTAAGTCCCATTTGTTGATTCTAGTTATTAACTGTTGTGCTATGGGTGTCCTATTGAGGAATTTGGAGCCCGACCCCACAGTATGTAGATCATAGCCAACTTTTTCTTCTATCAAATGCCATGTCTCTGATTTGATATCAAGTTCCTTGATCCACTTTGAGTTAATTTTGTGCATGGCGAGAGAAAGGGATTCAGTTACATTTTGTTGCAAATGGATTTCCAGTTTTCCCAACACCATTTGTTGAAGATGCTATCCTTCTTCCATTGCATGCTTTTAGCCCCTTTATCGAATATAAGATAGTTGTAGTTTTGTGGATTGGCTTCTGTGTCCTCTATTCTGTACCATTGGTCCACCCGCCGGTTTTGTTACCAGTACCATGGTGTTTTTGTTACTATTGCTCTGTAGTATAGTTTGAAGTCTGGTATAGCTATCCCGCCTGATTCACACTTCCTGCTTAGCATTGTTTTTGCTATTCTGGGTCTATTATTTTTCCATATGAATTTCATGATTGCTTTCTCTATTTCTACAAGAAATGCCGTTGGGATTTTGATTGGCATTGGATTAAACCTATAGAGAACTTTTGGTATTATCGCCATTTTGATGTTGTTACTTCTACCTATCCATGAACAGGGTATATTTTTCCATCTTCTAAGATCTTCTTCTATTTCTTTCTTTAGGGTTCTGTAGTTTTCATTGTATAAGTCTTTCACCTCTTTTGTTAGGTTGATTCCCAAGTATTTTACTTTTATTGAGGATATTGTGAATGGGGTGGTTGTCCTCATTTCCATTTCAGAGGATTTGTCGCTGATATACAGGAATGCCTTTGATTTATGCGTGTTGATTTTATAGCCTGCCACTTTGCTGAATTCATTTATTAGCTCTAATAGTTTCTTTGTAGACCCTTTTGGGTCTGCTAGGTATCGAATCATGTCATCTGCAAATAGTGATAATTTGAGTTCTTCTTTTCTATTTTTATGCCTTTATTTTTTTTCGTCTGTCTAATTGCTCTGGCCAGTGATTCGAGAACTATGTTGAACAGAAGTGGTGAGAGAGGGCATCCCTGTCTTGTTCCAGATTTTAGAGGGAATGCCTTCAGTTTTTCTCCATTCAGAATGATGCTAGCCTGAGGCTTAGCATAGATTGCTTTTACAATATTGAGGTATGTTCCTGTTATCCCTAGTTTTTCTAGAGTTTTGAATATAAAGGGATGCTCTACTTTGTCGAATGCTTTTTCCACATCTATCGAGATGATCATATGGTTCTTATTTTTAAGCCTATTGATGTGGTGAATAACATTTATTGATTTCCGTATATTGAACCAACCTTGCATCCCAGGGATAAATCCTACCAGATCATGTTGCACAATTTTTTTGATATGTTTTTGTATCCGGTTCGCCAGAAGTTTATTGAGGATTTTTGCATCTAGGTTCATTAGAGATATTGGTCTGTAGTTTTCTTTCTTTGAAGTGTCTTTGTCTGATTTAGGAATCAGGGTGTTGTTGGCCTCATAGAATGAATTTGGAAGTTCTCCCTCTTTTTCTATTTTCTGAAATAGCTTGAAAAGTATTGGTATTAGTTCCTCTTTAAAGGTTTTGTAAAACTCTGCTGTATACCCATCCGGTCCTGGGCTTTTCTTAGTTGGTAGTCTTTTGATGGTATCTTCTATTTCCTCAATTGATATTGGTCTGTTAAGGTTGTCAATATCCTCCTGACTCAATCTGGGCAAATCATATAACTTAAGAAATTTATCGATGCCTTCACTATCTTCTATTTTGTTGGAGTATAAGGATTCAAAATAATTTCTGATAATCTTCTGTATTTCTGAAGTGTCTGTTGTGATATTGCCATTTTCATCCCGTATGCTGGTAATATGAGTTCTCTCTCTTCTTCTCTTCGTTAGCGTGGCTAAGGGTCTGTCGATTTTTTTTATTTTTTCAAAGAACCAACTTTTAGTTTTGTCAATTTTTTCTATTGTTTCTTTCGTTTCGATTTCATTAATTTCAGCTCTGATTTTAATTATTTCTTGTCTTCTACTTCTTTTGCTGTTGTTTTTCTCTTCTTTTTCTAGGATTTTGAGTTGAAGTATTAGATCATTTATTTGTTGGTTTTTTTCTTTTTTTAAGGAATGAACTCCAAGCAATAAATTTTCCTCTTAGAACTGCTTTCAATGTGTCCCATAGATTCCAATATGTTGTGTCTGTGTTTTCAATTATCTTTAAGAATTTTTTAATTTCCTCCTTGATGTCTTCTATAACCCATTGATCATTCAGTAACCTATTGTTCATTCTCCAAGTGATGCATGATTTTTCCTTATTTCTTTTATCGTTAATTTTCAATTTCATTCCATTATGATCAGTTAAGATGCATAGTATTATCTCTACTCCTTTATATTGTCTAAGAGTTGCCCTGTGACATAATATATGATCTATTTTTGAGAAGGATCCATGTGCTGCTGAGAAAAAAGAGTAACTGCTTGATGTTGGGTGGTATATTCTATATATGTCAATTAAGTCTAGGTTATTAATTGTGTTATTGAGCTCTATAGTTTCCTTATTCAACTTTTGTTTGGAAGATCTGTCCAGTGGTGAGAGAGGTGTGTTGAAGTCTCCCATGATTATTGTATGGTGGTCTATTAGACTCTTGAACTTGAGAAGTGTTTGTTTGATGAACATAGCTGCACCATTGTTTGGGGCATATATATTTATGATTGTTATGTCTTGTTGGTGTATGGTTCCCTTGAGAAGTATGTAGTGTCAATCTTCATCCCTTTTGATTAACTTTGGCTTGAAATCTATTTTATTTGATATGAATATGGACACTCCTGCTTGTTTCCGAAGTCCATATGAGTGATATGATTTTTCCCAACCTTTCACCTTCAGTCTAAGTATGTCTTTTCCTATCAAATGCGTCTCCGGAAGGCAGCATATTGTTGGGTCTTGTTTTGTGATCCATTCTACTAGCCTGTGTCTCTTAATTGGTGAGTTTAAGCCATTAACATTTAGGGTTATTATTGAGATATGGGTGTTCTTCCAGCCATATTGGTTTATTTATGTTACTAAACATGGTTTGTTTTCCTTTTTGATTATTCCCCCCCTTCACTGTACTACCTCCCGCTGTTGGTTTTCATTGACATTTTCCATTTCCTCTTCCTGTAATATTTTGCCGAGGATGTTTTGAAGAGATGGTTTTCTAGCTGCAAATTCTTTTAACTTTTGTTTATCATGAAAGGTTTTAATTTCATCTTCCATCCTGAAGCTTAATTTCACGGGATACACAATTCTTGGTTGTAACCCATTTTCTTTTAGTGTATGAAATATGTTATTCCAGGATCTTCTAGCTTTCAGAGTCTGTGTTAAAAGATCAGCTGTTATCCTGATTGGTTTACCCCTAAATGTAATCTGCTTCCTTTCTCTTGTAGCTTTTAAAATTCTCTCCTTATTCTGTATGTTGGGCATCTTCATTATAATGTGTCTAGGTGTGGATCTCTTATGATTTTGCACATTCGGCGTCCTGTAGGCTTCTAGGATTTGGGATTCTGTCTCATTCTTCAAGTCTGGGAAGTTTTCTCGTATTATTTCGTTGAATAGATTGCTCATTCCTTTGGTTTGGACCTCAATACCTTCCTGTATCCCAATGACTCTTAAGTTTGGTCTCTTTATGTTATCCCATATTTCTTGAATGTTCTGCTCATGGTTTCTTAACAGCTTTGCTGAGCTGTCTATGTTCTTCTCCAGTTGAAATACTTTGTCTTCATTGTCTGATGTTCTATCTTCTAAGTGTTCTACTCTGCTGGTAGTATTCTCAATTGAGTTTTTATGTTGGTTTATTGTTTCCTGAATTTCCAGGATTTCTGTTTGTTTGTTTTTTATAACCTCTATCTCCCTGAATAATTGATCTTTTGCTTCTTGGATTTGTTTATGTAATTCATTGTCGAAGTGGTCGAAGTGGTCTTTCATTGTCTGATTTTGCTATCTAATGTCTTCCTTGAGACTCCAGATCATCTGAAGCATGTATATCCTGAATTCTTTATCTGACATTCCATCTGCTGCAGATATTACCTCTTCTAAAGTTGAATTGACCTGCATTGCTTGTGGTCCTTTTTTTCCTTGTCTTTTCATACTGATCGCGTTTCTTTCTGCTTGGTGAAACTGTTGTGTTATTGATTTTTCCCCCTATATATTTATATTGCTTTTGTATAGCTGCATCGTCTCCCTTGCAGGCTTTGGCGGTGGTTCTGCCCCTCCTTCAATTGAGGCAATGTGCAGACCACGCCGGGAGGCCGCTGTGCCTCTACTTTCGATGGGCCTGTTCTTTCGGTGGTCACAGGTCCGCCTACCTTGCAGGAGTGAGCAGCGGTTTTGCCCCTCCGCTGGCCACTAGGCCTGTTCTGTCTGTCGGTTGCAGGTATGTCTACCTAAAAGGCGCTGGTGGCGGCTCTGCCCCTCCCCCAACCGGGGTGATGTATCTGGCGGGCCACTGGGCCTGTTTTGTCGGTGGTCACGGTTCCGCCTACATTGCACGTGCGTGGAGCAGCTGTGTCCCTCTGAGAGTTGCTGAGCCTGACCTGCCGGTGGATGGCAAGTCTGCCTACCTTGCAGGCGCAGGGGTGGCTCTGCCGCTCCGCGGGTCACTGGGCCTGATCTGCTAGTGAGTTGCAGGTCTGCCTAACTTGCAGGCGCCCGGCGGCTCTGCCCCTCCCCCAACTGGGGCGGGGCGATGTGTCTGGCCGGCCGCTGGGCCTGTTCCGTTGGTGGTCATGGTTCAGCCTACCTAGCAGGCACGTGGGGCAGCTGTGTCCCTCCGCAGTTTTTTGGGCCTGACCTGTCGGTGGGTCGCAGGTCTGCCTACCTTGTAGGCTCGGGGGGTGGCTCTGCCGCTCTGTGGATTGCTGTGCCTGTTCTGCTGGTGGGTCGCGGGTCCGCCTACCTTGCAGGCACCCGGCGCCTCTGCCCCTCCCCCAACCGGAGCTATGTGTCTGGCGGTCCACTGGGCCTCTTTTGTCGGTGGTCACGGTTCCGCTTACCCTGCACGCGCGTGGAGCAGCTGGGTCTCTCTGAGAGTTGCTGGGCCTGACCTGTCGGTGGGTGGCAAGTGCGCCTACCTTGCAGGCCCGGGGGTGGCTCTGCCGCTCCGCGGGTTGCTGGGCCTGATATGCTGGTGAGATGCAGGTCTGCCTAACTTGCAGGCTCCCGGCGGCTCTGCCCCTCCCCCAACCGGGGTGGGGCAATGTGTCTGGCCGGCCTCTGAGCCTGTTCTGTTGGTGGTCAGCGTTCTGCCTACCTAGCAGGCTCGTGGGGCAGCTGTGCCCCTCCGCAGTTTCTTGGGCCTGACCTGCCGGTGGGTGGCAAGTGCGCCTATCTTGCAGGCCCGGGGGTGGCTCTGCCGCTCCACAGTTGCTGGGCCTGATCTGCTGGTGAGTCGCAGGTCTGCCTACCTTGCAGGCGCCCGGCTGCTCTGCCCCTCCCCCAACCGGGGCGGGGCGATGTATCTGGCCGGCCTCTGGGCCTGTTCTGTCGGTGGTCAGGGTTCTGCCTACCTAGCAGGCTCGTGGGGCAGCTGTGCCCCTCCGCAGTTTGTTGGGCCTGACCTGCCGGTGGGTGGCAAGTGTGCCTACCTTGCAGGCCCGGGGGTGGCTCTGCCGCTCCGCGGTTGCTGGGCCTGATCTGCTGGTGATTCGCAGGTATGCCTAACTTGCAGGCGCCCGGCGGCTCTGCCCCTCCCCCAACCTGGGCGGGGCGATGTGTCTGGCCGGCCGCTGGGCCCGTTCTGTTGGTGGTCACGGTTCAGCCTACCTAGCAGGCACGTGGGGCAGCTGTGCCCCTCCGCAGGTTTTTGGGCATGACCTGCCGGTAGGTCACAGGTCTGCCTACCTTGTAGGCTCGGGGGGTGGCTATGCCGCTTTGTTGATTGCTGTGCATTTTCTGCTGGTGGGTCGCGGGTCCGCCTACCTTGCAGGCGCCCGGTGGCTCTGCCCCTCCCCCAACCGGAGGGATGTGTCTGGCGGTTCACTGGGCCTGTTTTGTCGGTGTTCACAGTTCCGCCTACCTTGCACACGCGTGGAGCAGCTGTTTCATTAGTGCCTGGGCACACTCTTCTTGTTGGCCTCCCTCAGGCCCTAAGTTTGTAGAGCTTGGGGCTGAGAAACCCCAGCCAATTTGCTTACGTTCTGGTAGCCACGCCCCCATATCTGGTGCAAGAGACCTCAGTTGTCAGCACTGGTGGGAGCGGTAGCCGTGAGTCCCACGCCGAGGCGAGTCGGTGCAAGAGACCTCAGTTGTCAGCACTGGTGGGAGCGGTAGCTGGGAGACCCGCGCCGCGCAGGTCGCTGGACCTGTGCCAGTGCTGCCTCCGGGTTTTCTTGACTACCACGCCGGCAGGTCGCTGGACCTGTTACGGGCCCGGGCGGCGGCTCTGTTCAGCCCCTCTGGCCTCCACAGTATTCAGCAGGACCCGGACCGAGAAACAGTTTCCACGGGTTCTTTATCACCGGGCCAAAACAGTTCCGGGAGCCAGAATTCGGCCTCTCCGGACTTGGTGCAAGCTCCGACAGGAGCAGGCTCCAAGAAGCAGTTTCAGCGGGTTCTATAGCCCTGGGCCAGAGCAGCTCCGGGAGCCGGAACTCCGACACTCCGGGCTCGGTGCGTGTTCTGATAGGAGCAGGCTCCATGAAGCAGTTTCCGCGGGTTATTTAGCAATAAGTCTGAGCAATTTGTCTGCGAGATGCAGACAACTGTCAGCCTGAAATTACCTGTTCTATAGCTGAAAGAGCTGCAATCAGTCGAAAACAAGGATGGTGACGTCAGCTCTCCAAGATGGTGACCGCTGGCTTCCTCCATGGTCTGACCGGTGTGGAGAACCAACCTGGACCGTTTCCTTTCCCTGTCTCCAACCCAGAATTCAGCTCCGAGCTCAGCAAATGCCTAGCTGACAGGAGCCCACAGAATCAGCATTGCTGTATCTCTGCGCCACCAGCCTGTCATTTCCCAGCGCGCGCTGCAGACTCCAGCCATGGGGTGATCTGCCGAACAAGCAGCGCTCCATACAGACGGACAGATCACTCGCATTTGAGCCCCTGAAGCTGATCCTCGTGCGATGAAAATCCTTCCACTAGGTTTTGGAGCACCCCAATTTTGCTGGAAATTCCTAACAAGATAGCTTTTAGCCGTTCTAACTCGTCATTTTCCCTCACAGTGACGCAGTACACGGAGTTACTGCACTCTCTTTGCGGCCATCTTGCCTCTCAAGAAATCATATATTGATATAGAATCATTCATAACAACTAGTTATACATCTAATTGTAATCCTAGGCTTATGGTTTATCATGAAGAGTGTGTGAGTTTTGCTTCAAAAGTGATTATGGAAATCAAAAATAATGTGTTTTGAAAGAAGTCTCATGAAAAGACCAGTTTGAAACATGGCGGAACACGTGTTTTCTGAAGCAGAAAGTGATTGAAAGTGAAATATATGCCTATAAATTTGTGAACTTGTGGATGAAATATATATCCTATAATGTGCATAAACTGAAGAAATAGTAATGTACCAGTGTTGAAATAAAAATGACCTTCAAAATACTTATCATGTCCCATAGGAATCTACTTGCATTGATGTGAAACTGGATCAGTTACTGTAGAAATATTAGGATTCATATGCACCATTCACTGAAGTTAGTTTTCAATACTAGGAAAAAAATACGTATATCAGGTGAATGAATATTTCTGAGAATAATCTTGTGAAAAGTTTTTTATAAATCCACATACATATTCATGAATGAATTTAGGGAGTGTATAATAAGACACATATATTAAATATTTTGAAATATCTGGAGAGAATATATATATATATATATATATATATATATATATATATATATAACCACACACAGATTTTAAAAATTAGCAATATATATGCCAATCAAATTACACCGTGAAATACATATCATCCACAGATCCAAAAATATTCATTTTACTGGATATGGATTTATGTATAACTTTTTTCAACTAGGAAGCTCACCCATAGTTTGAATTTTCAGTTCAAACAGCGTTTAGGAGGAGTGATCTCTTCTCACACTTTGTATCTGCCAAGTTATGTAACTCACAAGAATGTACGTGTGATACCAGGTAGGATTCTAAATGTGCATATAAAAATACATGTGCTGAATAGAATACAGAGAAAGGGAGACAGGAATTCACATATTTGTTAACTGTAAAAGCACATGGAAAACAATTTCAACAAAAAATTTACTAGATTTATAACTCCTACCCTATATAATGCAAAAGACAAGTCCAAGTATACAACGTGCCTCCTCTGAACTGCTTGTATTTCTATTCTGTTTCGGTTATTTTTCTCCATCATATTAGGATTAGTATTCAGAATCTAGTAGGGTATGTGTTAGTGTCAGGGATTCAGTATATCAAATGTAAAATAGAAAAATGAAACCAATGTGTATGCAAATATGTGCTAAACAAAATCTTCCCACTCTCATCCAGAACAATTCCTTGACATTTCCTTCCCCCAAAGTAAGACACAATTAGAGGAGTAGAGTAATAAAATCTGTGAATAATATGCTCAGGAGTTTACAACCTTGGAAGTGGTAGAGGAGTTTTCCTAGTATGGGACAGGATAAAAACTCCATATATATGGAGCTCTGCTGGCCTAAATACTTCTTGAGAAACTGCCTCTGAGTTTGGGCACTTGAAATATATGTTTTTGTCAGGAGCTTTAGCTTCTTTCTAGTGAGACCATCAAAGCTGTGTCTGCATCTATGTGACCTGGAGGACATGATTTCTTATTTTCCAATGAACATGAGGCAGCAGTGCTGAATTCTCTCTTTGTAAGTAAACTGTGGCCACTGGGGGCTAAGGGTATTCCCATGTGGACTGGGAAGCGATTTGGTCATCCTCCACTTTTCGTGGTGTTTCTTGCTGCTGCACTGGGACTTTGGCATTTGCTTCATGAAATAAAAGAAGTTCAACTGGGACACAGTTCTGGAGGCAATTCTTTCATGTGTGGTTGGTCAGGGTCTGCAGGAGAATGCACCAACCAGGCTTCTATCCCACATAGCTTGGCCACATGTCTATAGCAACCTGATTCTGAACATTGCCCGGAAACATCTCCATATAACAAGAAGCCTTTACATGGAAGGGTCTGCTGGCTGCACCATGTCAGTCACAAGCCATTTGGAAGCCAATGGCAGATCCACATGGCCCCACCACAAATTTTTTATCACACATCTGCCTACCACTGCTCTAGGCCCACTACTCAGCAGGTTCCAACATACTGGCATCTCTGTTCTACACCATTTTCATGAAACCCACTCAATCAAGGCACTGTCTTGCATATTTACGATCAGCAACAGGACATCCAAAGTTTCTCCAGTGCCACCTGGTCATGGGAATTTCAAAAATTTCATGGTATTTATCTAGGCATTTTTCAAGGATGACGTTGCAGGCACTGTGGGTTTCAATTCATTCAGGAACCATTAAATGGTGAGGAAGCTCATTTCAATGAATGCTCTGTAGAACTCTCACAGGCAAGGCTTCCCAAAGAGTGGCCAAAATGTCACATGAAGCCAGGCCCATTGAGGTCTACAATGTGACGTCCATGGGTGTTGTGACTCTCAACTATGGCTGCCAAGATTCAGAATTAAATCATGTGATATCCTGGCTGAGATACCCAGGGCTCTGTGGAAAGCCAACCTGGGCCTAGATCTCAGTTTCCAAGGGTGATTCTCATGGGTGGACTCCTAAAATCCCAACAAAATTCATGGCAATACTTCTCTGAATTCAGTCTCTAAGGGGAATCACACCAGAGTTCAAACCCAGGTGGTCCAGGTCATGTCTTCATACTGGACACAAATGACCAAATTTAAAACCAAAACCCTCCCATATGGCCCTCATCTTCTTCCATATAGACACTAATCACAACCTCTGGCGGAAGGTTTCCATGAGTGGCGGAGTCCAAGAGAGTGTCCAAAATAACTCCCTTGCCCCTCATTGGCGTAAATTCAGGGTGGTCTGGACACCCTTCATGTGAAACAGGAGTGATCAAATATGCTAGACGTTAATACTTCTATGCTTCTCCAATTTGTGGAAAACTGAGTGTCAGGTATATATTTTTATGTGATTTGCAGTCATGAGAAATCACAAGCACCTCTGAAGGTCTTTGAAGAACCCATTTGACCCAAAGGATCCCTATTCTCACTTGATGGAGTTCAAGAACTTTAAAGAGGAAGGCGACAGACTTCATCCACAAGGACTGCTTTTTGGCCGTTTTGGTTTTGGATGCACACATGGGATCTCTCTTTACATCCACCAGGTGCTGAGAATCTAAGCCACAACCTCACACAGGGCCAAGAGGCTGATTCAGACACATCCCTTTCCAAAGCAATTAAGCAAAGAGCCACAGGTGCTGCCCATTCATTTCCATTTGAAAACTGTTTTCTTTAGGCTTCACAAAGGGGTGGCCTGAGGCAAAGACCTTCCTGACATTCAGGGGAACAGAACAATAGGTTAGCAAATGGCCCAAAGCAGTGTTTCTCCACTGAGACTTTCCTGGTCACACTGATATCTGAATTTTCTGAGATGCTCACCATTCCCTTCAGCTATCCAGTACATGGCCATGTCACAGAGCTTAGCGGCGGTACTTATCTTGGTCACAAAATCATGAGCCTATTCTGGAGAGTGGCCAGAATTCAGGAAGAAAACAGGAACTTAGGAAGATAGCAGGTGTTACCCATCCATAAGGCAAGCCGCATTCCTTTCATACATTGGGCAGAAAGAATTCTGGTAAGCTTTCTACTAGCCTGGACACATCCTTTGATGCATTCTCTTTTCTAATGTCTACAACCATGGAAACAGTGGGATACACAGACTTAAAAACACTCGCCTTGTCAAATCACTTGTTAGAAATCGTCCACTCCAAACCAAACACACTGCCTTTCCTACCTATTCTCAAAACATGAGACAAAATTACAAACACACACTCACACCCACAAAGTCACCTCCTTTCCCAAAGTAGGTCTCTGACTATCGGGTGTGACCTCTGACTGGTGGGCCATACTATGTTCCCATCAAATGGCCTGTTCTGTCTCAGATCTGGTTTCCTTGGCCAACTCTGTGAAGTTGTCAGGAGACAGCGGTGAGCCACTTCCTGCTTACTCAGGAAAGGCCACTCTTCAGAGCTTTCCTGGCATTTGGCCATCCTCACATCAGTAGATACCAAGAAAGACTGACTCTGTCCTTGGTAAATCAAAAGAAGGGAGACCACTGGGACTGGGCCTGGGACTAGATTTGTGTGCCTGGATGCCTGGATCCCAAGTTCAGAGAGTTCCATCACCAAGAATGTGAGGTGAGGTCACTTCCTTCAGGAACTGAATGAGGTCAATGCCTTGGCAAGCACATTGTCCTAACATTTGCTTCCAAAGGTCCCATGAAATGGAGGCTGTCCCTAATTTTTTTGACACTTTCACAAGTTAGAATGGTATATCAAATATTGGTAACCAGGAACAGCTCTCCACAGAGGCCTCGTTTTGTCCTTCTTCTCTACATAAAGAAGAGAGAGGCTGATTCAGACACATCCCTTCATGCTGACCAGGTTGTTTGCAATGAAAGATGACTTTTGCTCTCTCAGTTCCTTCATAGGTGCCTACAACTTCTCTAGGGATCATTTGCGCATAGACCTTTGAGTTTCTCAGCAGTTGGAAGATCCCCTACATTCCTGTATTTTAAGACCAACTCTGTCCTTGCTCTTCTCTAAAGTTAGATTGAAGGAACAGTGTATGGTTAGGGTTAATAACAGGTTTGATTTGGAATAGAAATCATTCTGCTGGATGAATAATGGTATTGGGAATCTGCGATATTTTCAAGAATATATAGGTAAAATATAGGAATCTGAAAACAGAAATCTAGGTAAGATTTGAAGCCCAGAAGGGCATTGGGCCCTTGATTGCGGTATTAAGCATAGGACCTTGTAACTTGGATGATTGATTTTCAAAGAGAACTTCCAGTCAAAATGGATAGTCAGGAGTATTAGGAAGATAGTCGGTATGTTTATAAAGGAGAGTGAGTATAGGATTTGGACCAAAAGTTCTTTAGCTATAGGGTTTCGGGTATTGAGTGAATGTAAATGTCAGCACATGTGAAGAATTAATCACAATGATGAACTGGGGAAAATATGTAGGAATGCAGATATCAATAGAGACTTTAGGAAATCTGGCAAAGTATAGTCGGTAGTGAAATGTTAATAAAATAGATTCTTGTCACTTCCTGTTTTTCTGTATGCTTAATAAAACACTGTTGAAATCTTGAGAAGTGTTTTCTAAACTTTTTCCCAGAATGTGCTGTCCCCAACAGCCAAACTTCAGAATGTACTCCCTCACCCAGTTGCACGCAAACTGCTCACCCGCCCAGGCCCATCAATAAACTTTCCTCCCGGCCCTCTTCAAGGAAAGTATATAAGCTCTGCTTAAGCTGTTCTCAGGGTTCTCTGCTCTATTCAAATGAGCTCTGAGCCCCAGCATGCTGGACCCCCAATAAACCCTTTGTTTTTGCATGAGAGAGTCTCTTAGTGGTCTCTTCCCCCAATGCTCTTCCGATCTTTATATATGGAGGTTCCACCGAAATCCAGCAGCGGTGAACGAGAGACCCCAATGGGCTACTCTCAGGGTAAGTAAGGCGCCTCTTTCTGGTTTCAGGTTTCAGGTTAGGGCTTGGCAAAATGGCTGTCGATGAAGTGTGTGAGCTCTCTTTGATGGTGGCTGGCAGACGTGTCACAGAGCCACAAGCCAAGTCCCTGGGGGAGGCCACAGAGGACTCGGGAATCGAGGAATAATAGTCCCCTTGACTCAGTGATACTTTGTTTCAGATTCGGTATTGCCAGCCCATCGGGTTTTGCCGCCTGCTCAGTCTTGGTCTCAGTGTTGGACGTCCATTGCCTGTCTTTATTGTTTTCTCTTGTCTGTGTCCTGTGTCGTTGCTTTTACTGTTTGTGTATCTTTCATTATGGGACAGATCACTTCAATGCCTCTGTCCCTGACCCTTGATCTATGGACCAAAGTCCGCTTAAGGGCTCAGAATGTTTCTTTTTCAGTAAAACGCTGGACCTGGCAGACTCTGTGTGCCTCAGAATGGCCCACCTTTGGATTCGGATGGCCCCTAGAAGGATCTTTCTACTTAACACTAATTTAAAAAGACAGAGATATTGTCTTACAGCCAGGGCCACATAGGCATACTGATAAACAGGAATATACCTTAACTTGGCAGGACCTCTGCAAATCTCCTCTTCCGTGGGTGAAGCCTTTCCTTGCTGTGTCCCCGTTCCTACTCCTTCCCCCACGATCTCTCAACCCCTCTGATCCTCCTCCTCCTCCACCCTCTGTTCTCCCTGAGTCACAAGATTTGACTCTACTGGACTCTCCTCCCCTTCCTTATCTTCTACCCTTGTCCCACAACCCCCAACACCCTCTAAGTGATTCTCCAGCTGCTGACTCAGCCTCTCTGCAATTGGAGGACGCTAAGCCAGCCCAGGGCCCTCCAGATAACTCCCCTGCGTCACACACAGCCCCTCCTCCCCTGGAGGAAGCTGGACTTGCTAAAGAAACTCGCTGGTGGCAAATGATTGAAAACCCTGGAACTCCCGTGTTGCTTCCCTCCATCCCTAAGGGCCAATGATTGACGATGGCCATGGGGAAAAAAATGGAAGCCTACCAGTATTGGCCTTCTCCTCTTCAGACCTATATAAATGGAAAAATAACAATCCCCCTTTTACCGAGGACCCAACCTGGCTCTCAGGTCTGGTGAAGTCATTGATGTTTTCACACCAACCTACTTGGGATGACTGCCAACAACTCCTAGGCACTCTCTTCATGACAGAGGAACAAAAGAGAATCCTCCTGGAGGCTAGAAAAAAGTATCCTCGGACCAAATGCGTGACCGACACAACTTCCCAACATATTCAAAGCCGGCTTTCTCTTGAAACGACCCAACTGGGACCCCCAACACCTTTGAAGGTAGGGAGCATCTGTCCACTTATCGCAGGGCTCTAATAGTGGGTATCTTAGTGGCCGCTAGGTGACCAACTAATTTGGCCAAGGTAAGAGAGATTATTTAAGGGCCTGATGAATCTCCCTGTATGTTCCTAGAGATAATTATGTAGGCATATAAGAGACATACTCCTTTCGATCCTCAGGCAGAGGATCAAAAGGCATCTGTCACAATGGCCTTTATTGGGAAAGCTGCCCTGGATATTAAAAGAAAGTTACAATGCTTAGATGGATTACAAGATATGACTTTGAGGGATTTAGTCAGAGAACCCGAGAAGGTATACTTTAAGAGAGAGACTGAGGAAGAGAAGGGAGCTGAGTGAGGATAAAAGAAACAAAAGACAGACTAAGGCATTGACTAAGGTCCTGGTCACAACAACAAATAGGCCAGAAACTAAGAAACAGAGAGACAGGAAGGGATACCTGGGCACACACTAGAGGCCACCCCTGGCCTCAGATGAATGTGCCTACTCTAAAGAAAAAGGACACTGGGCCAAAGAGTGCCCTAGAAAGAGACAGCCATGCCAGCCAGATATTCTGACTCTGGAGGAATACTAAGAAAGTCCGGGCTCAGATCCTCTCCCTGACCTCAAGGTAACTTTTGAAATGGAGGGGAACACAATAAACTTTGAAGTAGATTCAGGGGCAATATACTCAGCCCATAAGGCCCATTGGGCCCTCTACCGAATAAAAGGTCTCTAATTCAAGAGTCTAACAGAAGTAAATATCGGGCTTTGACAACTAAGAGGACCATGGACCAGGGAAAAGGAAAAATCCATCACTCCTTCCTAGTAAACCCAGAATGCCTGGCCCCATTGATGGGCAGAGTTCTGCTCACCAAGCTCTGGGCCAAAATAACTTTTAACCCTGAAGGCCCCCAAGTGGAATTTTTTAATCCTTCAGTAACTACTCCTATAATCATGGCTCTAACTATGTCAGTAGCAAATGTTCATCAACTCACTCACCTTTGTTCAAAGAAACTGCATTCATTCGTGAAGGATCAAGAACACAGTTTTCCACTAACCTACTCACAGCAAAAGGAAATAACTGAATGGGTAACAAAAGCCTGTCAGGTCCATTAATTGGTTAAAGCTTACACTTCCAAGCTTCCTGCAGGAAAGCACCTATGAGGAACCAGACGAGGACAATTCTGGGAAGTGGACTTTACTGAAATTAAGCCAGTAAGGTATGGACTTAAATAACTCCTAGTCTTTGAACATACATTTTCAGGATGTATTGAAGCCTTCCCCACACACACAAAAAAAAGAAATAAAAAAGAAGAAAAAAGAAACATCGCAAATGGTTGTAAAGAAGATCCTGGAAGATATTTATTCTCCCCTTGACGACCAGTAGTCTTAACCCTCATCAGCCCCTTAAGCTGCGATGGCTGATCACAAATCCTACTGGACACGAAGTATGGCCGATCTCGAATACAGCCCCCTTACGAACCTGGTGGCCATCTCTCCACCCAGTCATTTGTCAGCTGGCTATAGGTCTTTCCTATTGGGATATCCCTGATTAACAGGATCCCACTAAAATTCCATTAAATCCCTTCCGTACCATAGATAATGGAAACAAACATTATAGATGTAGGGACACGTGAGCCAGATGCAGGTTGGCTAGCCTAGATTACTATGTTTGCCCGGCAGACTATCAAAGCCACAAACAGTCACGGCTGTGGGGGGGGAGAGCAGACTTCTATTGTAAGTCATGGGGATGTGAGCATACAGGGACTGTCAGATGGAACCCAAACTCCTCATCAAATTCTGTACACAGCATTGGCCATATTACGAATTAGATAACCAAAACCGATGGCCCCCAGAGGGGTCTCTAGATCCTCAAATTCTGTGTGACCTTTTTAACTTCTGCAAGTGCTCAAAAGGGTGAAAGGAGATTCCGCTATGTGGAGGCCTTCTCTCTCCTTTGCTCACATCCTGAACTATGCTTCTCCAATAGATGCTCACCCTCAGCCTTGTGCTCTAGACTCTCTGCTGTCACTCCCACCTCAGCAACTTGATTTCTCCCCTCCAATATCTAGATCAAAAACCCAAATCTCGACTGGTTCTCAGACCATTGCTCCCTTGCTGAGGTTGCAGGTACTGAGGTACCACTCCATTCACTCACTCCTCTCCTCTCCTGTCAGTGCCCGCACCGGGTCCCACCCAGTCCTCTTACCACCTAATGCAAAGCTCAAACCCGCTGAGAAGAATCCTCAGACCCTAATACAAGATGTAATGAAAATGGCCTTTAATGTTGCTTTGTCATCACTAAAAACAGGTTACTAAGAATTTAAAGTCCCTCACAGGCTTTTTGGAATCTCACTCCCGTCTCCCCCTCTGTTCTATCTGTTCTACTGCTCAAGTTTTTGTTGCTATTAAGATCCCAAAGCTCTCTCCCAAAATTCTTTTACATCTCTCCTTCCTCATTCTCAGATCCACAGAGCTGCTCTTATTTCTGCCTTCCAAATTGTCCCCCTCTGTACCAGGCCCACAGAAAAGTCTTAACTGACCTTCTCCAGAAGTCTTCACCATGGCTGATTTAGGACTTTCAGCAAAAGAGTCCCTATAAAAGAGTTCACTGTAGATAAACTTCCTATTTTTGTGTTGCCCTGGTCTCCTTGGCAACTGGCTAAAAAATTAAGCACTCCTGATCTAGACACACCCTTACTAGTTTTTCACAAAATATTTGAAAAAAATGCCTCTGGCCTTGAGCTGGGGCTTCACAGAGATGGCTACATTTCTAAGATAAAGAAGTTACAAACTGGGCTGTATGGAAACAGCTGGAAGGGGGAAAAAAAGAAAGGGAAGACACCCACACCCAGGTGTCCTTGAAAAGTTAACTTGCCCAAACTGAGGAAAAAAGAGAAACAAAAACTGCTTTTTGTGAACTTCTGCAGACTGTGAACTTCTGAGCCCCTTCCCTTACGTGTTGGGTACAAAATTCTGAAACTACGTAACTTGGGTTTCAGGGGATTAATTGATTACAACAGAAGCAATGCCCTCTGAATCTGGTTGAAACCAAAAAAGACTGTTTCCGTGTCTTTGGTGCTATCTTAGGTGCCTTGCCTTGTCCGTCCCTACAACAGTATAATTCTATATACTTAAACATTGTTTATGTTTTCATGAAATGGTCAACAGATGTGATTAATTGTGAAATGGTGCAGATGTTTCCCAGAGTGCTCTATCATGACGCAGGTTCATCTGAAGATCAAAGAGGGGGACATACAACCCGGTTCCGCTGGGAACATATGTCCCTCACCTTAGCCATTCTATTACGAATAGGAGTTGCTGCAGGGTTGGGCACAAGAACCACTGCTCTGGTCCATGGGACACAACAAGTGACCCAATTAGAAGAAGCAATAGATCAAAACTTAAAGATTTTAGAAACCTCCATCACAGCTTTGCAGGAATCTTTAACCTCTCTCTCTGAAGTTGTTTTACAGAAAAGGCGAGGGTTGGACCTCCTTTTCATGACAGAAGGGGGCCTTTGTGCTTCATTGAGGGAAGAATGTTGTTTTTATGTCGACAATACTGGAGTTGTAAAAAAATCTATGAGTAAATTAAAAAGATGCCTTGAAGAGCAACAACGAGAGAGAGAGGCACAAAAACGGTAGTTTGAGTCTTTTTTTACACAGTCCCCCTGGTTAATTACGTTTTTATCAACCCTGGCTGGTCCAATAATAATCCTCATAGTATTACTAACTATAAAACCCTGTTTCCTCAATCATGTAATTTCTTTTCTCCAAGCTCAAATTGGACAAATTAAAATTATGGTAATACCCCACTAGCATACATAGAATGTGACACCCCACAATGATCACTTTTATGATTAAAAGTAGCCAGAAAAAGAAGTGGGGAATGAAAGGTTAATAAAATATGTACTTGTCACTTCCTGTTTTTCTGTACGCTTAACAAAACACTGTTGAAATCTTGAGAACTCTTTGCTAATCTTGTTGCCAGAATGTGCTGTCCCCAATTGCCAAACTGCAGAATCTACTCCCTCACCCGGTTGAATAGAAACCTGAACTGTACTTGGATCATTGAATGTAGAAGAGAACATCCATTCAAAAAGTTATAGTCAGTTGGATTAGAAAGATAGTCGGTAAGTTTAGGAAGAAAAGTGAGTATAGGATTTGGAACAAAAGTTCTTTAGCAATAGGGTTTTGGTTAGAGAGTCAATGTAAATGTCAACACAAGTGAAGAGTCAGTCACAATGATGCACAGGGCAAAATATGTAGGAAAGCAGATATCAATAGAGACATTAGGAAATCAGGAAAAGAATAAAGTGAGTGATGGGATTAGATATTTTCAACAGGGTTGAGGATGAATATGTGAGCTTAGGATAAAACAAATATGAAGTCAACAATAGGATTGACATTTGATAGCATTAGCGTAGCCCAAGACAGTGTCCAAAATAAGCTCTGTTGCCCCTCATTTGCCTAAATTCCCAGTGGCCTGTACACCCTTCCTGTGTACCAGAAGTGATCAAATAGGCCTGCCCTTAATACTGCTCTGCTTCTCCAATTTGAGTCCTACTGAGTGTCGGGTACAGATTCTTTATGTGAATTGGAAAGATGAGAAAACTCAAGCACCTATTGGATAGCCTCTGAATAGATTTGAAGAACTCATTTGACCCAAAAGATCCCTATTCTCACTTGATGGAATTCAGGAACCTTACAGAGGAAGGCAAAATACTTCATCAACAATGACTGCTCTTTTTGCCATTTTGGATTTTATGCACCCATGGGATCTTTCTTTAGATCCATCAGGTGCTGAGAATCTAAGTCAAAGAATCACACTGGGCCAAGAGGCTGATTCACACACATCTCTTTCCAAATCAATTAAGGAAAGAGCCAAAGGTAAAGCATATTCATTTCCATTTGAAAAATCTTTCCTTCAGGATTCACAAAGGGTTGGCCTGAGACAAAGACCTTCCTGACTCTCAGGGCAACAGAACAATAGGTAAGCAAATGGCCCAAAGCAGGGATTCTCCACTGAGACTTTACTGGTCACACTGATATCTGAGTTTTCTGAGATGCTCGACATTCCATTCATCTATCCAGTACATGGCCATGTCACAGAGCTTGGAGGTAGTACATATCTTGGACACAAAACCATGAGCCTATTCTGGAGATTGGCCATAATTCAGGAAGAAAACAGCAACTTAGGAAGGTAGCAGGTATCGCCCATCAATAAGGCAAGCCACAGTCAATTCATAAATTGTGCTGGATGAATGCTGGGAAGCTTTCTATGAGACAGGACACATCCATTGATGCATTCTCTTTTCTAATGTCTACAAGCACGGACACAGTGGGATACACAGACATAGAAACACTTGCATTGTCAAACGACTTACTAGAAACAGTTCACTCCAAACCAAACAAACTGCCTTTTCTACCTATTCTCAGAACATGAGACAAAACCACAAACCCACACCCGCAATGGCACCTCCTTCCCCCAAATAGGTCTGTGACTCTCCGGAGTGTGCTCTGACTGATGGGTCATACTATGATGCTCCGAAATGGCCTGACCTGTCTCAGATCTGATCTTCTTGGCCAACAATGTGAAGTTGTTAGAAGCCAGGAGTGAGCCACTATCTGCTTTCTCAGGAAGAGCCCCTCTTCCGAGCTTTCCTGGCATTTGGCCATCCTCACATCAGTAGGTATCAAGAAATACTGACTCTGTCCTTTGTAAATCCAAAAAAGTGAGACCACTGGGACTAGGACTGGGACTGGCTCTGGGTGCCTGGCTTTCTGTATACCAAGTTCAGAGAGTTCCATCACCAAGGAAGTGAGATGAGATCACTTCCTTCAGGAACTGAATGAGATCACTGCCTTGGCAACCACTTTGTCATAACAATTGCTCCCAACGGTCCCATGAGATGAGGGCTGCCCCTACTTCCTGTGACACTTTCACAAGTTAAAATGGTATATCACCCGTAGGCAAAAGGGAACAGCTCTCCACACAGGCCGGGTTTGGTACATCTTCTCTACATTAAGAAGAGATAGGCTCATTCTGACGCAACCCTTAATCCTGACCAGGTTGTTTGCCATGGAAGATGATTTTTGCTCTCTCAGGTCTTACATAGCTGCCTACATCTTCTCCAGAGATCATTTCTGCATGGAGCTTTGAGGTTCTCAACAGATGGAAGATCCACTGCATTCCTGTATTGTAAGACCAACACTGTCCCTGCTCTTCAGTAAACATAGATGTGAATTGGAGTCATGAGAAAACCCACGAACCTATGGGATAGCCTCTGCAGGGCTTTAAAGAATTCACTTGACCCAAATGATCCCTATTCTCACTTAATGGAGGTCAGGAACCTTACAGATGAAGGGGAGAGACTCTATCCACCATGACAGTTCTTTTGTCCATTTTGGTTTTGGATGCACACATGGGATTTTTCTTTAGACCCATCATGTACTGTGAATCTAAGCCACAGCCTCACATAGGGCCAAGAGGCTGATTCAGACACATCCATTTCCAAAGCAATTAACCGAAGAGGCACAGGTAATAACCATTCAATTCCATTTGAAAACTATTTTCTTCAGGCTTCACAAAGTGTGGCCTAAGGCAAAGACCTTCCTGACATTCAGGGCAACAGAATAGGTAAGCAAAAGGCCCAAAGCAGGGTTTCTCCACTGAGACTTTCTTGGGCATACTGATATCTGAGTTTTCTGAGATACTCACCATTCCCATCAGCTATCCAGTACATGGCCATGTCACAGAGATGGAGGTGGTACATATCTTGGACACAAAATCATGAGCGTATTCTGGAGAGTGTCCAGAATTCAGGAAGAAAACAGGAATTTAGAAAGATGGCAGGAATTGCCCATCCATACGGCAAGCTGCAGTCCATTCATAAATTGCACAGGATGAATGCTTTGAAGCTTTCTCGTAGACAGGGCACATCCATTGATGCATTCTCTTTTCTACTGTCTACAATCACGGACACAGTATGATATATAGACACAGAAACACTCACGTTGTCAAAGGACTTACTAGAAACAGTTCACTCCAAAACAAACAAACCAGCTTTCCTAACTATTCTCAGAACATGAGACAAAACCACAAACTCACACTCACACCCAAAATGGTACCTCTTTCCCCAAAGTAGGTCTGTGTCTATCCGGAGTGTCCTCTGACTTGTGGGCCATACTATGTTCCCCAAAAATGGCGTGTCCTGTCTTCAATCTGGTCTCTTTAGCCAACTCTGTGAAGTTGTCAGGAGCCCGTGGTGAGAAACTACCTGCTTTCTCTGGAAAGGCCAGTCTTCATAGTTTCCAGGCATTTGACTGTCCTCACATCAGTAGGTACCAAGAAAGAGTGACTCTGTCTTGTTAAATCCAAACAAGTGAGCCCACTGGGACATGGAGTGGGTTTGACTCTGTGTGCCTGGTTTCCTGGATCCCAAGATCACAGACTTTCATCACCAATAATGTAAGGTGAGGTCACTTCCTTCAAGAACTGAATGAAGTCACTGCCTTGGAAACCACTTTGTTTTAACAGTTGCTTCCGAGGTTCTCAAAAGATGGAGTCTGCCTCTACTTGCTGTGACTCATTCATAAGTTAGAATGGTATATCAACCATAGGCACCGGGGAACAGCTCTCCACACAGCCATGGTTTGGTCCATCTTCTCTACATTAGGAAGAGAGAGGCTAATTCAGACACATCCCTTCAACCTGACCAGGTTGTTTGCCATGGAAGATGACTTTTGCTCTCTCAAATCCTTCATACCTGCCTACACCTTCTCCAGGGATTATTTCTGCAGGGACTTTTGAGGTTCTCAGCTGGGGAATGATACCCTACCTTCCTGGATTTTAAGACCAACTCTGTCCCTGCTCTTCTGTAAAGTGAGATTGAGGGAACAGTGTATGGTTAGTGTTAATAGCATGTTCGATTTGGGTTAGGAGTCATTCTGCTGGATGAATTATGGTATTGGGAACCTGTGATATTTATAACAATATAAATGTGAAATATATGTATGAGAACAGAGATCTAGGAAAGATTTGAAGCCCAGAAAGGCATTGGGCCCTTGATTGGTATACTTAGATTGAATCATGTTCTGCACCGAGGTCTCAGATAAATCGATATACAATGGCATAGGACCCTATACCTCGGATGATTGAAAGTAGAAGAGAACATCCAGTCAAAAGGGATAGTCTGTAGGATTAGGAAGATAGTAAGTAGGTTTAGGAAGAAGAGTGAGTCTCGGAGTTGGACCAAAAGTTCTTTAGCAATTGGTTTTCAGTTAGAGGGTGAATGTAAATGTCAGCACATGTGAAGAGACAGTCACAATGTTGAACTGGGAAAAATGTGTAGGAAAGCAGATATCAATAGGGGCATTAGGAAATCAGGAAACATATAAAGTGAGTGATAGGATTAGATATTTTCAAAAGGCTTGAGGTTAAATATATAATCTTAGGAAGAAACAAATATGTAGTAACCAATAGGATTGACATTTGAGAGCAGTAGGCACCCTGGACATAGATGCTTTTAGTAATCCATAGTCACTTCCCATTTAGGCTTTGGTACAATCATATGTGTGACCTTTGCATTTTGTGTACAGAATACTACTGTGGTAAAATGTATATGTAGATCAGGTGACATGAGTATTTCTTGCACTATAAAGGGGAGTAATATTCTGGAAACTTATAAATTAGTACTGGGGATAAAAATAGGTGTACCTTGTGTTGATGATTATTGAGATGATGCATGAATAGACCATATTGTGAATAAAGTATGTAACTGGATCCAACATTAAATAATGGTTTGAGTTTGCATCTGAAAATATATTGGAAATCTTATATTGATATATATACCATCATTCCAACGAGTTATATATGCAATGGTATTATTAGGGTTATGGTTTATCGTGAAGAGTGAGTTTTGCTTCAAAAATGATTATGGAATCGAAAATAATGTGTTTAGAAAGAAGTCTAGTGAAAAGACCAGTAAAGAAACATGGAGGAATACATGTGTTCTGAAGTAGTAAGTAATTGAAAGTGAACCAAATGCCAAAAAAATTTGTGAAGTTGTGGATGAAAAAATACATCCTATGATGTCCATAAACTGAAGAAATAGTAATGTACCAGTGTTGAGTAAAAATGAACTTCAAATTACACATCATGTCCCATAGCAATCTACTTGCATTAATGTTAAACTGGGTCAGTTACTGTAGAAATATTAGGATTTTTAAGCACCATCCACTGAACTTAGTTTTCAGTAGTAGGAAACCAAAATATATTTCAGGTGTATGAATATTACTGAGAATAATCTTGTGAAAATTTGAATTTAAATGAACATAAATGAATATGAATGAATTTAGGGAGTGTATAATAAGACACATATTTTTCATATTTTTTTAAAATCTGGAGAATATACACACACACACACACACACGCACACACACACACACACACACGCACACACACACACATTAATATTTAGCAATATATATGCCAATCGATATTCATCATGAAATATAATTCATTCACAAATCCAAAAATATTCATTTTACTGAACATGGATTTATGTATAGTGTTTTTCACTAGGAAGCTCACCCATAGGTGGAATTTTCAGTTCCATCATTATTTAGGGAAAGTTATCTCTTCTCACAATTTTTATATTCCAAAGCCAGTGTTCTTTCAAGAATGTACGTGTGATACCAGGTAGGATATTGTATATGCATAAAAAAATTACATGTGCTGAATAGGATACAGAGAAAGGGAGACAGGAATTTACATATGTGATAACTTTAAAAAATCATGGAGAAATATTAAAATGAAAAGTTTACTAAATTTAAAACACATACTCTTGATAAAGAGGAAGACAAATACAAATATACACCATGCTTCCTATGAAAGGACTGTACTTCTATTCAGTTAGGTTTTTTTTTCTCCATGATATTAGGATTAGTAGTCAGAGTCTAGTAGGGTATGGGTTAGTGTCAGGGATTCAGTATTTCAAATGGAAAATAGGAAAATGAATCTAATGTGTATGCAAACATGTGATACACAAAAATCATCCCTCTCTTATCCAGAACAATGCCTTGACATAACCATCGCTAAAAGTAAGACACAATTAGAGGAGAGGAGTTAGAAAACCTGTGAATACATATGTGGAATAAAAAATGCTCAGGAGTTCACAACACTGGAGGTGGTAAAAGAGTTTACAAAAGTATGGGAGAGGGTAAACACTCCAGAAACATGGAGCTGTGCTGACCTAAAGACTTATTGAGAAACTTCCTCTGAGGTTAGGCACAAGAAATATATGTATGGCAATATGTAAATCAATGGTTCTGCAACTGATGTGATTCTGCAATCTGTATATGGAATAAAAATGGGAGCTCATATCCCACTTGAATCAAAGTGTGAAATATGATATATCAAGAAGTATGTAATGTTTTGAACAACCTACAATGAAAATTAATTAAAAAAAGAAAAAGAAATATATGTAATTGTCAGGAGATTTAGCTTCGTTTATAGTGACACCAAAAATCTGGGTCTGCATCTATGTAACCTGGAGGACATGGTTGTTTGTTTTGTAATGAACATGAGGCAGCAGGTCTGAATTCTCCCTTTGTAGGTAAACTGTTGCCACTGGGAGCTAAGTGTCTTCCCGTGTGGTCTGTGAAGCCATTTGGTCATCCTCCACTTTTCAGGGTGTTTCTTACTGCTCCACTGGGAATTTGGTATTTGCTTCACGAAATACAATATGTTCAACTGGGACACAATGCTGGAGGGAGTTCTGTCATGTGTGGTTGGTCAGGGTCGGAAAGAGAATGTACGAACCAGGCTTCTATCCCACATAGCTTTCCCCTTGACTATAGCAACCTGATTCTGAACATTGCCCTGAAACCTCTACATATAACAAGATGCCTTTACATATAAAGGTCTGCTGCCTGCACCATGTCAGTCGCAAGTTTTGGAAGCCAATGGAAGATCCAGGTGGTCCTACCAAAAATATTTATTTACACACCTACAGTCCACTGCTCTACACCCACTACCCAGCAGGCTCCAACTTACTGGCATTTCTGTTCTACACCATTTTCACGAAACTCAGTCAATCAAGGCACTGTTTGTTATACTCATGATCAGCAGCAGGATATCTAAAGGTTATCCAGTGCCACCTGGTCATGGGGATTTCAAAAATTTCATGGTATTAATCTAGTCATTTTTCAAGGATGAAGTTGGAGGCACTGTGTGTTTCATTTAATTCAGGAACCATTAAATGGTGAGGAAGCTCATTTCAATGAAAGCTCTGGAGAACACTCACAGGCAAGCCTTCCCAAAGAGTGGCCAAAAGGACACATGAATCCAGGCCCATTGAGGTATACAATGTGAGGTCCATGTGTGTTTGGACTCTCAACTATGGCTACCAAGTCTTTAAGAATTAAATCATGTGATATCCTGGCTCAGAATCCCTGAGCTCTGTGGAAAGCCATCCTGGGCCTAGATCTCAGTTTCCAAAAGCGATTCTCATGCGTGGTCTCCTAAAATCCCAACACTATTCATGGCAATACTTCTCTGAGGTCAGTTCCAGAACTCAGTCTCTAAGGGGAATCACACCAGAGTTCAAGCCCTGGTGGACCCAGTCATCTCTTCCAACTACCACACAAATTACCACAATTAAAACAAGAACCCTCCCATATGGCCCTCATCTTCTTTCATATAGACACTCATCATAATCTGGCTGGAGGTTTCCATGAGGGGCGCAGACCAAGACAGTGTCCCAAATAAGCTCCTTTGCCCCTCATTTGCCTAAAGTCAAGGTGGCCTGGACACCCATCCTGTTTACCAAAAGTGATCAAATAGGCCTGCCATTAATACTGCTCCAATTTGAGGACTACTGTCTGTGGGGTTTAGATTCTTTATGTGAATTTTAGTCATGAGAAAACCCAAGCACAATGGGCTAGCCTCTGCAGGTTTTGTAGAACTCTTTTGACCCAAAGGATCCCATTCTCACTTGATGGAGGTCAGGAACCTTACAGAGGAAGTCGAGAGACTTCATCCCAATAATTGTTCTTTTGGCGAATTTTCTTTTGGATGCACACATGGTAACTTTCTTTAGATCCATCAGGTGCTGAGAATCTAAGCCACAGCCACACACAGGGCCAAGGGCCTGATTCAGACACATCCCTTTCCAAAGCAATTAAGGAAAGTGCCACAGGTATGCCCATTCATTTCCATTTGAAAACTGTTTTCTTCAGGCTTCACAAAGGGGTGGCCTGAGGCAAAGACCTTCCTGACATTCAGGGCAACAGAACAATAGGTAAGCAAAAGGCCCAAAGCAGGATTTCTCCTCTGAGACTTTCCTGGTCACACTGATATCTGAGTTTTCTGAGATGCTCGCCATCACCTACAGCTATCCAGTACATGGCCATGTCACAGAGCTTGGAGGTGGTACATATCTTGGACACAAAACCATGGGCCGATTCTTGAGATTGGCCGGAATTCAGGACGAAAATAGAAACTTAGGAAGGTAGCAGGTGTTGCTCATCGATAAGGCAAGCTACAGTCCATTCAAAAACGGGGCAATATGAATGCTGAGAAGCTTTCTACTAGACACGACATATCCATTGATGAATTCTCTTTTCTAATGTCTACAACCACGGAAACAGTGGAATACACAGACATAGAAACACTCGCCCTGTGAAAAGACTTACTAGAAACAGTCCACTTCAAATGAAACAAACCGACTGTCCTACCTATTCTCAGAAAATGAGACAAAACCACAAACCCACAACCACACCCACAAAGGCACCTCCTTCCCCTAAGTAGGTCTGTGAATATCCAGAGTGTCCTCTGACTTGTGGGCCATAATATGTTCCCCCAAAATGGCCTTTCCTGTCTCAGATCTTGTCTCCTTGGCCAACTCTGTGAACTTCTTAGGAGCCAACGGTGAGCAACTACCTGCTTTCTCATGAAAAACCCTGCATCCGAGCTTTCCTGGCATTTGGCCTTCGTCACATCTGTAGGTACCAAAAAATACTGACCCTGTCCTTGGTAAATCCAAACAAGTGAGACCACTGGGACTGGGACTTGGATTGGCTCTGTGTGCCTGGCTTCCTGGATCCCACGTTCAGAGAGTTCCATCACCAAGAAAGTGAGGTGAGGTCACTTCCTTCCTGAACTGAATGAGGGCACTGTCTTGGCAGCCACTTTGTCCTAACTGTTGCTTCCAAGGGTCCCAAGAGATTGAGGCTGCCCCTACTTCCTGTGACATTTTCACACGTTAGAATGGTATATCAACCAAAGGCACCCAGGAATAGATCTCCACACAGGCCTGGTTTGGTCCATGATCTCTACATTAAAAAAAATCTGATTCAGACACAACCTTTTATCCTGACCGGGTTATTTGCCATGGAAGATGACTTTTGGTCTCTCAGGTCCTTTATTGCTTCCTACATCTTCTCCAGGGATCATTTCTGCATGGACCTTTGAGGTTCTCAGCAGGTGGAAGTTTTTCTACATTTCTGTATTGTAATATCAACTCCTTCCCTGCTCTTCTGTAAAGTTAGATTGAGGGAACAGTGTCCAGTTATGGTTAAAAACATGATCGATTTGGGTTAGAAATCATTTTGCTGGATGAATGATCGTATTGAGAACTTGCTATGTGTAGAAGAATATATAGGTGAAATATATGTATGAAAAAAGAAATCTAAGTCTGATTTGAAGCCCAGAAGGGCATTGGGCCCTTGATAGGGATACGTGGTGTTGAATTACGTTCTGCAGAGTTGTCTCAGATAAATCGATATACAATGGCATAGCACCTTGTACGTTGCATGAATTAATGTAGAAGGAACATCAAGTCAAAAAGGCATAGTCGGTAGTGAAAGGTTAATAAAATTAATAAAATAGGTACTTGTCACTTCCTGTTTTTCTGTATGCTTAACAAAACACTTTTGAAATCTTGAGAAATGTTTGCTAATCTTGTTCTAGAATGTACTGTTCCCAACAGCCGAACTGCAGAATGTACTCCCTCACTCGGTGTCATGCAAACCGCCCACTCGCCCTTAACCATCACTAAACTTCCCTCTCTTCCCTCTCCAAGGAAAGTATATAAGCTCTGCTTAAGCTGTTCTCAGAGGTCTCTGCTCTATTTAATTTAGCTCTGAGCTCCAGCATGCTGGACCACAAATAAACCCTTTGCTGTTGCATGAGACAGTCTCTTGATAGTATCTTCCTCTGACACTCGCCTGACCTTTACATATTGAGGTTCCACCGAGTTCCAGCAGTGGCGGAGGAGAGACCCCAACGGGCTCCTCTCGGAGCAAGTAAGGCGCCTCTTTCTGGTTTCAGGTTTCTTGTTAGGGCTTGGCAAAATTGCTGGCGATGAAGAGCCTGGGCTCTCTCCGACGGTGGCTGAGAGACGTGTCACAGAGACAAAGGGCACCTCTCTGGAGGACCCCGCAGAGAACTCGGGAAATCAAGGAACAATAGTCTTCTCGACTCAGTGATATTTTCTTTTAGATTCGTTGTTGCCATACCATTGGGTTTTGCCGGCTACTCATTCCTGGTCTCAGTGTTGGACGTTCATTGCCTGTCTTTATGGTCTTGTCTTATCTGTGTCGTGTGTCCTTGCTTTTACTGTTTGGGGAACTTTCATTATGGAACAGAGCACGTCAATGCCTCTGTCCCTGACCCTTGATCACTGGACCAAAGTCCGCTTAAGGGCTCAGAATCTTTCTTTTTTTAGTAAAACGCTGGACCTGGCAGAATCTCTGTGCCTCAGAATGGCCCATCTTTGGAGTCGTATGGCCCCTAGAAGGATCTTTCTACTTCCCACTAATTTAAAAAGTCAGAGGTATTGTCTTTCAGCCAGCGCCACATAGCCATCCGGATCAACAGCCATATATCTTAACTTGGCAGGACCTCTGCAAATCTCCTCCTCCATGGGTGAAGCCTTTCCTTGCCCCTACCTCTGCTCCTACTCCTTCCCCCATGATCTCTCAAACCCTCTCAACCTCCTCCTCCTCCACCCTCTGTTCTCCCTGAGTCACAGATTTGACTCTACTGGACTCTTCTCCCCCTCCTTATCCCCTGCCCTCGTCCCCTAACACACAACACACTCTAAGTGATTCCGCTGCTGCTGACTAAGCCTCTCTACCATTGGAGGAAGCTAAGCAGGTAATAGGATCTGACAATGGACCGATGTTCATGGCCCAGGTAAGTCAGGGGTTAGCCAGGAACCTGGGGATTAATTGGAAGTTAAATTGTGCTTATAGACCACAGAGTTCAAGACAAGTAGAAAGAATGAATAGAACCATTAAAGAGACCTTAACGAAATTAAGCTTAGAGACCAGCATAGGATTGGACTATGCTCCTGCCTTATGCAATGTTTCATGCAAGAAAAAATCCCTTTGTTTCTTTGAGTAACCTTACCACGTGTGAAATTCTTTATGGTGGCCCTCCTCCAGTAGGGGACCTAAGCCCAACTGTAAGACCTAAAGATCCTTTCCACACCCCCTTGCTTGACAGACTTAAAGATCTTGAAAGAACTCAGTAATACCTGTGAAAACAACTGGCCACTGCCTACCCAACTGGGAACCAGGGGATTCCACATCCATATCAAGTAAGAGATTTCATCTATGTAAGATGATATCAGGTGTCATCCCTGGTACCCCGCTGAAAAGGACCATACCAGGTGCTATTATAACACCTACAGTGGTAAACGTAAACAGAATCACTTCCAGGATCCATGCCTCTCACCTCAAGCCTGCTCCCTGTACAGAATCTTTCTGGAAACTGAAAAAGACTGGTAACAGTTTCAAATTGTGTATTCGCAATGTGAATAAGGTTATATACTCTCCCCTTGGCTACAAGTAGTCCTAACCCTCATCAGCCCATTAAGCAGTGATGGCTGATCACAAATCCTACTGGAAAAGAAGTATGGTCTATCTCGCATACAGCCCCCTTAGGGACCTGGTGGCCATCTCTCCACCCAGACATTTGTTAGCTGGCTATAGGTATTTCCTATTGTGATATCACTGATGAAGAGGATCCCACTAAAATACCATTAAATCCCTTCTGTACCATAGATAATGGAAACAAACATTATGGATGTAGGGACACGCAAGCCAGATGCAGGTTGGCTAGTCTAGATTACTAAGTTTGCCTGGCAGACTATCAAAGCCACAAAGAGTAACGGCTGTGTGGGGGAAAAGCCGACTTTTTCTGTATGTCATGGGAATGTGTGCATACAGGGGCTGCCTGATGGAACCCCAATTCTTCATCAAATTCAGTACACAGCATTGGCCACATTACCAATTAGACAACCAAAAACTATGGCACCCAGAGGGGTCTCTAGATCCTCAAATTTTGCATGACCTTTTTGACTTCTGCAAGTGCTCAAAAGAGTGAAAGGAAATTCCCCTATGTGGAAGCCTATTCCCTCCTTCACTCACATCCTGAACTATGCTTCTCCAATAGATCATTATCCTCAGCCTTCTGCTCCAGACCCTCTGCTGTCACTCCCATCTCAGCAACTTGATTTCTCCCCTCCAATAACTAGATCAGAAACCCAAAGCTCCACCAGTTCTCTGACCATAGCCCCCTTGCTGAGGTAGCAGGTACATAGGTACCGCTCCACCGACTCATTCCTCTCATCTCCTGTCAGTGCCCTCACCGGGTCCCACCAGGTCCTCTTACCAGCTAACCCAATGCTCAAACGAGCTGAGGAGAGCCCTGAGACCCTTATCCAAGATGTAATATAATTGGCCTTTAAAGTTGCTTTGTCATCACTGAAAACAGGTTACTAAAATTTAAAGTCCCTCACAGGATTTTGGGATCCTCACTCCCGTCTTTCACTCTGCTCTACCTGATCTACTGCTCAAGTTTGCTGCTAGGAAATTCCCAATACCCTTTCGCATTATTCTTTTACATCTCTCTTTTCCCTCATTCTCAGATCCTCGGAGGTGCTCTCAGCCCCAACTTCCCCGTCTTTCCCCCTCTGTACCAGGTCCACAGAAAAGTCTTAAATGACCTTCTTCAGAAGTCTTAACCATGGCTGAGTTTTGAACTTTCAGTCAAAGAGTCCCAATAAAGACTTTAATGTAGATAAACATTCTCTTTTGTATTGCCCTGTTCTACTTGGCCACTGGCTAAAAATCTCAGTACTTCTAAGCTAGACAACCTCTAACTAGTTTTTCACAAAATATGTGAACAAGTCCTCTGGCCTTCAGCTGGGGCTTCACAGAGATGGCTACATTTCTAAGATAAAGAAATTACCAACTGGGCTCCATGGTAACAGCTGGCAGGGGGAAAATAAGAAAGGGAAGAAAAAGCTCTCCTCCTCCCAGGTGTCCTTGAAAAGTTAACTTGCCCAGAACAGAAGGAAAAACAGAAACAAATACTGCTTTTTTAAGCTTCTGAAGACTGTGAACTTCTGAGCCCCATGCCTTATATGTTGGGTACAAATTTCTGAAACTACCTAAACTTGAGTTTCAGGGGATTAATTGATTACAATAGAAGCAATGCCCTCTGAATCCGGTTGCAACCAAATAGGACTGTTTCCCTCTCTTGAGTGCTATCTTAGGTGCCTTGCTTTGTCAGTGCCTACAACAGCATAATTCTATATACTTAAACATCGTTTATGTTTTCATGAAATGATCAAGATATGTGATAATTTGTGTAATGGTGCAGATGTTTCCCAGAGTGCTCTATCATGACGCAGGTTCATTTGAGGATCAAATAGGGGGGGCATACAACCGGTTCCACTGGGAACATATATCCCTCACTTTAGCCATCCTATTAGGAATAGGAGTTGCTGCACGGGTGGGCAGAGGAACCAGAGGCATTGTCCATGGGACACAAAAGATGACCCAATTAGAAGCAGCAATAGAGCAAAAGTAAGATATTAGAAACCTCCTTCAGGGCTTTGCATGAAACTTTAACCTCTCTCTCTGAAGTTGTTTTACAGAACAGTTGAGGGTTGGACCTCCTCTTCATTAGAGAAGGGGGCCTTTGTGCTGCATTGAGGGAAGAATGTTGTTTTTATGCTGACTATACTGGAGTTGTAATAAAATCTATGAGTAAATTTAAAAGACACCTTGAAGAGCATCAACAAGTGAGAGAGGCCCAAAAAGGGTGGCTTGAGTCTTGGTTCACACAGTCCCCCTGGTTAACTACGTTTTTATCAACCCTGGCCGGTCCAATAATAATCCTCATATTATTGCTAACTATAAAACCCTGTTTGCTCAACCGTGTAATGTCTTTTCTCCAGGCTCAAATTGGACGAGTTAAACTTATGGTAATACCCCACTAGCAGACATTGAATGTGACACCCTCCAATGATCATTTTTATGATTAAAATTAGCCAGAAGAAGAAGTGGGGAATGAAATATTAATAAAATAGGTACTTGTCACATCTTGTTTTTCTGTATGCTTAACAGAACACTGTTGAAATCTTGAGAAATGTTTGCAAATCTTGTTCCCAGAATGTTCTATCCCCAGCTGCCAAATTGCAGAATGTACTCCCTCTCCCAGTTGCATGCAAACCGCCCACTCGCCCTGACCCATCAATACAATTCCCTCCCTTCCCTCTCCAGGGAAAGTATATAAGCTCTACTTCAGCTATTCTCAGGGCTATCTGCTCTATTCAGGTGAGCTCTGAACCCCAGCCTGCTGGACACCCAATAAACCGTTTGATGTTGCATGAGATAGTCTGTTGGTAGTCTCCTCCTCTGAAGCTCGCACCACATTTACTTGGATGATTAAATGTAGAAGAGAACATCCAGTCAAAAAGGGATAGTCTGTAGCATTACGAAGATAGTCAATAAGTTTAGGAAGAAGGGTGAGTATAAGATTTGGAACAAAAGTTTCTTAGCAATAGGATTTCGATTAGAGAGTGAATGTAAATGTCAGCACAGGTGAAGAGGCAGTCACAATGATGAACTGGGGAAAATATGTAGGAAAGCATATATCAATATAGACATTACAAAATCAGGCAGAGTATAAAGTGAGTGATAGGATTAGACATTTTGAACAGGGTTGAGTTTAAATATATAATCTTAGGAAGAAACAAATATGTAGTCACAAATAGGATTGACATTTGAGAGCACTGGGCAAATTTCAGGTGGATGAATATTTCTGAGAATAATCTTGTGAATAGTTGATTATAAATCCACATACATGAACATGAATGAATTTAGGGAGTGAATATAAGACACATATATTTCATATTTTGAAAAATCTGGAGAGTGTATATATATATATATATATATATATATATATATATATATATATATATATATACATATATATACATATACATAAAACACACACACAGACAAAAAAGTAGCAATATATATGTCAATCAAAATTCATTATAAAATATATACCATCCACAGATCTAAAAATATTCATTTTACTGAACATGGATTTATGTATAATGCTCTTCAACTAGCAAGCTCACCCATAGGTTGAATATTCAGTTCCAACAGGGTTTAGTAGGAGTGATCTCTTCTAACAATTTGTATCTGCCAAGTCAGCCACCTCACAAGAATGTACGTGTGGTACCAGATAGGAATCTATATGTGCATATAAGAATACAGAGAAAGGGAGACAGGAATTCACATATTTGTTAACCTTAAAAATACTAGGACAACTATTTCAACAAACAATTGACTAGATTTATAACTCCAACTCTGTATCATGCAAAAGGCAAGTCCATCTATACACCATGCCTACTCTGAACTGCTTGTATTTCTATTCTTTGTGGGTTATTTTTCTCCATCATATTAGGATTAGTAGTCAGAGTCTGGTAGGGTATGGGTTAGAGTCAGGTATTCAGTATTTTGAATTGAAAATAGGACACTGAATCCAATGTGTATGCAAATATATGCTACGGAAAAATCTTCCCACTCTCCTCCAGAACAATGCCTTGACATTACCTTCGCCCCAAGTAAGACACAATTAGAGGAGAAGAGTTAGAAAATCTGTGAATACATATCTAGAATGGAAAATGCTCCAGATTTCACATCTTTGGAGGTGGTAGAGGAGTTTCCAAAAGTAAGAGACAGGGTAAACACTCCACAAACATGGAGCTCTGCTGGCCAAAAGACTTTTTGAGAATCTGCCTCTGAGGTTGGGCACTTGAAATATATGTTGTTGTCAGGAGCTTTAGCTTTATTTGTAGTGAAACCATCAAAGCTGGATCTGCATCTATGTGACCTGGAGGAAATGGTTACTTATTTTAAAATAAAAATGAGGCAGCAGTGATGAATTCTCTTTTTGTAGGTAAACTTTGGCCACTGAGGGCTAAGGGTCTTCCCGTGTGGACTGTGAAACCAATGGTCATCCTCCAATTTTCGTGGTGTTTCTTGCTGCTGCACTGGGAGTTTGGTATTTGCTTCATGAAATACAATGAGTTCAAATGGGACACAGTGCTGAAGGGAGTTCTGTCAGGTGTGGTTGGCAGGGTCTCCAGGAGAATGCACCAACCAGGGTTCTATCTCAAGTAGCTTGCCCCCTTGACAATTACAACATGATACTGAACATTGCTCTGAAACCTCTCCATATAAAAATATGCCTTTACATATATGGGTGTGATGGTTGCACCATGTCAGTCACAGCCATTTGGAAGCCAATGGAAGATCCACATGGCCCCACCACAGATGTTTTATCACACATTTGCATAACACAGCTCTAGGCCCACTACTTACCAGGCCCCAACTTACTGGCATCTCTGTTCTACACCATTTTCATGAAACCCAGTCAATCAAGGCCCTGTCTGGTATACTCATGATCATCAACAGGACATCAAAGGTCCTCCAGTGCCAGCTGGTCATCGGAATTTGTAAAATTTCATGGTAATTATCTAGCATTTTTTCACAGATGCATTTGGAGGCAATGTTGGTTTCAATTCATTCAGGAACCATTAAATGGTGAGGAAGCTAATTTCAGGGAAATCTCTGGAGCACTCTCACAGGCAAGTCTACCCAAAGAGTGGCCAAAAAGTCACATGAAGCCAGGCCCATTGAGGTCTACAAAGCGAGGTCCAAGTGTGTTTTGAATCTCAATTATGCCTGCCAAGTCTTTCAGAATAAAATCATGTAATATCCTGGCTGTGATTCCCAGTGTTCTGTGGAAAGCCACTCTGGGCCTTGATCCCAGGTTCCCAATGGCAACTCTCATTCCTGGCCTCCTAAAATCCCCACACAATTCATGTCAATACTTCTCTGAGGTCAGTTCCAGAACTCAGTCTCTAAGGGGAATCACAGCAGAATTCATGCCCAGGTGGACCCAGTCATCTCTTCCAACTGCCACACAAATGACCACAATTATAACCAAAACACTCCTACATGGCCCTCATCTTCTACCATAAAGATACTCATCATAACATCTGGATGGAGGTTTTCATGAGAGGCACATCCCAAGACAGTGTCCAAAATAAGCTCCCTTGCCCCTCATTTGCTGAATGACAGGGTGGCTTGGACACCCTTCCTGTGAACCAGGAGTGATCAAATAGGCCTGCCCTTAATACTGCTTCGCTTCTCCAATTTGAGCCTCTCTGACTGTGGGGTCTAGATTCTTTTTGTGAATTGGAGTCATGAGAAAAGCCAAGCACCTCTGCAAAGATTTGAAGAACTCATTTCACCCAAAGGATCCCTATTCTGACATGATGGATTTCAGAAACCTAACAAAGGAAGGCAATATACTTCATGCACATTGATTGAACGTTTTTCCATTTTGGTTTAGATGCACATATGGGATCTTTCTTTACATCCATCAGGTGCTGAGAATCTAAGTCACAGCCTAAAACAGGGCAAAGGGCCTGAATCAGACACATCGTTTTCCAATGAAATTAAGCAAAGAGCCAGAGGTGATGCACATTCATTTCCATTTGAAAACTGTTTTCTTCAGGCTTAACAAAGGGGTTGCATGAGACATAGACCTTTCTGATATTCAGGGCAACAGAACAATAGGTAAGCAAAAGGCCCAAAGCAGGGTATCTCCACTGAGACTTTCCTGGTCACACTGATATCTGAGTTTTCTGAGATGCGGGCCATTCCATTCAGGTATCCAGTACATGGCCATGTCAAAGAGCTTGGATTTGGTACGTATCTTGGACACATAACCATGAGCCTATTCTAGAGAGTGGCCAGAATTCAGGAAGAAAACAGGGACTTAGGAAGGTATTAGGTGTTGCCCGTGCATAAGGCAAGCCACACTCCATTCATAAATTGGGCAGGATGAATGCTGGGAAGCTTTATACTAGACATGACACATCCATTGCTGCATTCTCTTTTCTCATGTCTACTACCACAGGCACAGTGGGATACACAGACATGGAAACACTCACCTCGTCAAACGACTTACCAGAAACAGTTCACTCCAAAACAAACAAACCGCCATTCCTACCTATTTTCAGAACATGAGACAAACCACAAACCCACACCCACTCCCAAAAAGGCACCTCCTTCCCCAAGTAGCTGTGTGACTAACCAGAGTGTCCTCTGACTGGTGGCCATACTCTGTTCTTCTGAAATGGCCTGTCCTCTCTCAGATCTGTTTTCCTTGGTGAACTCTGTAAAGTTGTAAGGAAAAAATGGAGAGCTACTACCTGCTTTCTCAGGAAAGTTCCCTCTTCAGAGCTCTCCAGGCATTTGGTAATCCTCACTTCAGTAGGAACCAAGAATGACTGACTTTATCCTTGCTAAATCCAAACAAGTGAGCCCACTGGGACTGGGACTGAAACTGCCTCTGGGTGCCTGGCTCCTTGGATACAAAGTTCAGAGAGTTCCATCACCAAGGAAATGAGGTATGTCACATTCTTTGGAACTGAATGAGGTCACTGCCTTGGCAAAGGTATATCTTATGATGTGCAAAAACTGAAGAAATAATAATGTACCAGTGTCGAATACAAATGAATGACAAATTACAAATCATGTCCCATAGGATTCTACTTGCATTGATGTTAGACTGCGTCAGTTACTGTAGAATAATTAGGATTTGTATGCACCATTCACTGAAGTTAGTTTTCAGTACTAGGAAACAAATATGTATTTCAGGTGGATGAATATTTCTGATTATAATCTTGTGAAAAGTGGATTATAAATCCACATACATGAACATGAATGAATTTAGAGAGTGTATATTAGACACATATATTTCATATTTTGAAAAATTTGGAGAGTATATCTATATCTATATCTACATCTATACACACACACACACACACACACACACACACACACAACACTCACAGACATTAAAAAGAACCAGTATAAATGCCAATTGAAATTCATCAGTAAATATATATCATCCACAAATGCAAAAATATTTATTTTACTGAACATGAGTTAATATATAATGTTGTTCTACTAGGACGCTCTCCTATAGGTTGAATTTTCATTTCCAACAGCATTAAGGAGGAGTGAACACTTCTCACAATTTGTATCTGCCAAGACAGCCACCTCACAAAAATGTACGTGTGATACCTGGTAGGATTCTATATATGCATATAAATATACATGTGTGAATAGGCTACAGAAAAGGGAAACAAGAATTCACATATTTGTTAAGTTTAAAAACACATGGAGAATATTTCAATTAAAATTTGACTAAATTTATAACTCCTACCTTATATAATGCATATGTGAAGTCCAACTATACAACATGTCTCCTCTGAAATGCTTGTATTTGCATTGTGTTGGGTTAATTTTCTCCATTATATTAGGATGAATAGTCTGAGACTACTAGGTATGGGTTAGTGTCAGGGATAGAGTATTTCGAATGGAAAATTGGAAAATGAATCCAATGTGTATGTAAATATATGCTGCACAAATATCCTCCCGCTCTCATCCAGAACAATGCCTTGACATTACCTTCACCCCAAGTAAGACACAATTAGAGGAGAAGAGTTACAAAATCAGTGAATACATATCTGGAATGGAAAATGCTCAGGAGTTCACAACCTTGGAGGTGGTAGAGAAGTTTCCAAAACTAAGGGACAGGGTAAACACTCCACAAACATGGAGCTCTGCTGGCCTAAAAACTTTTTGAGAAACTGCCTCTGAGCTTCCACACTTGAAATATATGTTGTTTTCAGGAGATTTGGATTCCTCTGTAGTGAGACCATCAAAGCTGGGTCTGCATCTATGTGACCTGGAGGACATGGTTTCTTATTTTCCAATGAACAAGATGAAGCAGTGCTGAATCCTCTCTTTGTAGGTAAAATGAGGCCACTGGGGACTAAGTGTCTCCCCGTGTGGACTGTGATGCCATTTGGTCCTCCTCCAATTTGTGGTGTTTTTGCTGCTGCACTGTGAGTTTGGTATTTGTTTCATGAAATACTAGGAGCTAAACTGGGACACAGTGCTGGAGGAGGTTCTGTCACGTGTGGTGGGTCAGGGTCTGCAAGAGAATGCACCAACTAGGCTCCTATCTCTCACAGCTTGCCCCATTGCCCCCTTGTCCATATCAACCTGATTCTTAATTTTCCTCTGAAAACTCTCCATATAAAAAGATGCCTTTACATATAAGGGTCTGCTAGCTGCACCTTGTAAGTTATAAGCCATTTGGAATTCAATGGTAGATCCACATGGCCCTACCACGGATGTTTTATCAAACACCTCCCCACCACTGCTCTAGACCCACTACTCAGCAGGCTCCAACTTACTGGCATCTCTGTTCTACACCATTTTCATGAAACTCAGTAAATCAAGGCACTGTCTGGTATACTCATGATGAGCAACAGGACATCCAATATTTCTCCAGTGCCACCTGGTCATAGGAATTTCAAAAATTTCATGGTATTTATCTAGCCATTTTTCAAGCATGAAGTTGGAGGCACTGTGGGTTTCAGTTCATTCAGCAAACATTAAATGGTGAGGAAGCTCATTTCAATGAAATCTCTGGAGCACTCTCACAGGCACGGCTTCCCAAAGAGTGGACAAAAGGTCACGTTAGGCCAGGCCCATTGAGGTCTACAATGTGAGGTCCATGTGTGTTTTGACTCTCAACTATGGCTGCCATTTCTTTAAGAATAAAATCATGTGATATCCTTGCTGAGATTCCCAGGCCTCTGTGGAAATCCACCCGGGGCCTAGGTCTCAGTTTCGAAGAGTGACTTTCATGCTTGGCCTCTTAAAATCCCAACAAAATTCATGGCAATGCTTCTCTGAGTTCAGTTCCAAAACCCAGTCTCTAAGGGGAATCACACCAGAGTTCAAGCCCACGTGGACCCAGTCATTTTTTCCAATGCAACACAAATGACCAAAATTAAAACCAAAACACTCCCACATGGCCTTCATCTTATTCCATATAGTCAATCATCTTAACCTCTGGCTTGAGGTTTCCATGAGGGGCGCAGCCCAAGACACTGTCCAAAATCAGCTCGTTTGCCCCTCATTTGCCTAAAGTCAGGGTAGCCTGGACACCGTTTCTGTGAACCCAAGAGTGAACAAATAAGCCTGCCGTTAATACTTCTTTGTTTCTCCAATTTGAGGCCTACTGATTTTAGGTATCGATTCTTTAGGTTATTTAGAGTCATGCAAAACACAAGCACCTCTGCAGGGCTTTGAAGAACTCATTTGACCCAAAGAATCCCTATTGTCATTTGATGGAGTGCAGGAACCTAACAGAAGAAGGCAAGAGACTTCATCCACAATGAATGATATTTTTTGCCATTTTGGTTTTGGAAGCTCACATGGGATCATTCTTAAGATCCATCAGGTGCTGAGAATCTAAGTCACAGCCACACACAGGTCCAAGAGGATGATAAAGAGCCACAGGTGAGGCGCATTCATTTCCATTTGTAAACTGTTTTCTTCAGGCTTCACAAAGGTGTGGCCTGAGGCAAATACCTTCCTGACATTCAGTGCAACACAACAATAAGTAAGCAAAAGGCCCAAAGCAGGGTTTCTGCACTGAGACTTTCCTGGTCACACTGATATCTGAGTTTTCTGAGATGCTCGCCATTCTCTTCAGCTATCCAGTACATGGCCATGTCACAGAGCTTGGAGGTGGTACATATTTTGGACACAAATCCATGAGCCTATTCTGGAGAGTGGCCAGAATTCAGGAAGAAAACAACAACTTAGAAAGATAGCAGGAGTTGCACATTGATAGGACAAGCTGCAGTCCATTCATATATTGGGCAGGATGAATTATGGGAAGATTTATACTAGACAGGACACATGCATTAATGCATTCTCTTTTCTAATGTCTACAACAACGGACACAGTGGGACACACAGAAAGAGAAACACTCGCCATGTCAAATGACTTACTAGAAACTGTCCACTCCAAACCAAACAAACCGCCTTTCCAATCTATTCTCAGAATATGAGACAAAACAACAAACCCACACCCACTCCCACAAAGGCACCTCCTTCCCCCAAGTACGTCTGTGACTATCCGGAGTGTCCTCTGACTGGTGGGCCATACTATGTTCCCCCGAAAGGCCTGTCTTCTCTCAGATCTTGTATCCTTGACCAACTCTGTGAAGATGTCAGGAAAAAGTGGTTAGCCACTACCTGTTTTCTCAGGAAACGTCCTTCTTCAGAGCTCTCCTGGCATTTGGCCATCCTCACATCATTAGGTACCAAGAAAACTGACTCTGTCCTTGGTAAATCCAAACAAGTGAGCCCACTGGGACTGGGTCTGGGAGTGCCTCTGGGTGCCTGGCTTCTTGGATACCAAGTTCAGAGAGTTCCATCACCAAGGAAATGAGGTATGTCACATTCTTTGGAACTGAATGAGGTCACTGCCTTGGCAACCACTTTGTCCTAACAGTTGCTTCCAAGGGTAACATAAGATGGAGGTTGCCAGAACTTCCTGTGACACTTTCATAAGGTAGAATGTATATCACCATTGGCACCCGGGAACAGCTCTCCACTCAGCCCAGGTTTGGTCCATCTTCTGTACAATAAGAAGAGAGAGAGGCAGATTCAGACACATCCCTTCATCCTGACCAGGTTGTTTGCCATGGAAGATGACTTTTGCTCTCTCAGGTGCTTCATACCTGCCTACAACTTCTCCAGGTATCATTTGTGCATGGACATTTGAGATTCTCATCAGGTGGAAGGTCCCCAACTTTCCTGTATTGTAAGAACCACTCTGTGCCTGCTCTTCTGTAAAATGATTGAGGGAACAGTGTATACTTGGGGTTAAAAACAGGTTTGATTTGGGTTACGAGTGATTCTGTGTGATGAATAATGGTATTGGGAACCTGCAATATTTACAAGAATATAGAGGTGAAATATAAGTAGGAAAACAGAAATCTAGGTATGATTTGAAGCCCAGAAGGGTTTTGCCCTTGATTGGGATACTTAGCTTTGAATGATGTTCTGCAAAGATGCCTCAGATAATTCGATATACAATGGCATAGGACCTTGTACATTGGATGATTGAATTTAGAGAGAACATCCAGTCAAAAAGGGATATTCAATAGGATTAGGAAGATAGTCGGTAGGTTTAGGAAGAAGAGTGAGTATAGAATTTGGACCAAAAGTTCTTTAGCAATAGACTTTCGGTTGTTGAGTGAATGTAAATGTCAGCACATATGAAGAGTCAGTCACTATGTTGAACTGGGGAAAATATGTAGAAAAGCAGATATCAATAGAAACATTACGAAATCAGGCAAAGTATAAAGTGAGTGATAGAATTAGACATTTTCAACAGGGTTGAGTTTGAATATATAAATTAGGAAAAAAACAAATATGTAGTCACCAATAGGATTGACAATTGACAGCATTAGGCAACCTGGACATGGATGTTTTTAGAAATCCATGTTCACTTTCCATTTAGGCTTTGGTACAATCATAAGTGTGACCTTTCCATTTTTTGTCCAGAATATTACTGTGACAATGAGGTGACATGAGTATTTCTTTCACCATTTCTGCTAGCAATATATTGAAGATGTAAAATGAGAATCGGGGGTACAAAGAGGTGTACCCTGTTTCTAGGAACATAGAGAAAAAGCATGAATAGACCATACTGTGAATAAATAATATAACTTTTTTGAACTTTAAATAATGAATTGAACTGATATCTGAAAAATTAAAGGAAATCGTATATTGATATACAATCATTCATTCCAACCAGCTATATATGTAATGGAAATATTAGTGTTTTGGTTTATCATGAAGGGTGTGTGAGTTTTGCTTCAAAATGATTATGGAAATTCAAAATAATGTGTTTGGAAAGAAGTCTCATGAAAGGACCAGTCAAGAAACCCTGACAATACATGTGTTCGGAAGCAAGAAGTGGTGAAAGTTGAAACAAATGCTTACTAATTTGTGAACTTGTGGATGAAATGTATATCCTGTGATGTGCAAAATCTGAAGAAACAAAAATGTACCAGTGTCGAATACAAATGAATGACAAATTACAGATCATGTCCCATAGGAGTCTACTTGCATTGATGTTAGACTGGGTCAGTTACTGTAGAATAATTAGGATTTGTATGCACCATTCACTGAAGTTAGTTTTCAGTACTAGGAAACAAATATGTATTTCAGGTGGATGAATATTTCTGATTATAATCTTGTGAAAAGTGGATTATAAATCCACATACATGAACATGAATGAATTTAGAGAGTGTATATTAGACACATATATTTCATATTTTGAAAAATTTGGATAGTATATCTATATCTATATCTGTATATACACACACACACACACACACAACACTCACAGACATTAAAAAGTACCAATATAAATGCCAATCGAAATTCATCAGTAAATATGTATCATCCACAAATGCAAAAATATTTATTTAACTGAACATGAGTTAATGAATAATGTTGTTCTACTAGGACGCTCTCCTATAGGTTGAATTTTCATTTCCAACAGCATTTAGGAGGAGTGAACTCTTCTCACAATTTGTATCTGCCAAGACAGCCACCTCACAAAAATGTACGTGTGATACCTGGTAGGATTCTATATATGCATATAAATATACATGTGTGAATAGGCTACAGAAAAGGGAAACAAGAATTCACATATTTGTTAAGTTTAAAACACATGGAGAATATTTCAATTAAAATTTGACTAGATTTATAACTCCTACCTTATATAATGCAAATGTCAAGTCCAACTATACAACATGTCTCCTCTGAAGTGCTTGTATTTCCATTGTGTTGGGGTAATATTCTCCATTATATTAAGATGAATAGTCTGAGACTACTAGGTATGGGTTAGTGTCAGGGATTCAGTATTTCGAATGGAAAATTGGAAAATGAATCCAATGTGTATGTAAATATATGCTGCACAAATATCCTCCCGCTCTCATCCAGAACAATGCCTTGACATTACCTTCACCCCAAGTAAGACACAATTAGAGGAGAAGAGTTTCAAAATCAGTGAATATATATCGGGAATGGAAAATGCTCAGGATTCACAACCTTGGAGGTGGTAGAGGAGTTTCCAAAACTAAGGGACAGGGTAAACACTCCACAAACATGGAGCTCTGCTGGCCTAAAAACTTTTTGAGAAACTGCCTCTGAGCTTCCACACTTGAAATATATGTTGTTTTCAGGAGATTTGGATTCCTCTGTAGTGAGACCATCAAAGCTGGGTCTGCATCTATGTGACCTGGAGGACATGGTTTCTTATTTTCCAATGAACAAGATGAAGCAGTGCTGAATTCTCTCTTTGTAGGTAAACTGAGGCCACTGGGGACTAAGTGTCTCCCCGTGTGGACTGTGAAGCCATTTGGTCCTCTTCCACTTTTTGTGGTGTTTTTGCTGCTGCACTGTGAGTTTGGTATTTGTTTCACGAAATACTAGGAGCTAAACTGGGACACAGTGCTGGAGGGAGTTCTGTCAAGTGTGGTGGGTCAGGGTCTGCAAGAGAATGCACCAACTAGACTCCTATCTCTCACAGCTTGCCCCATTGCCCCCTTGTCCATATCAACCTGATTCTTAATTTTCCTCTGAAAACTCTCCATATAACAAGATGCCTTTACATATAAGGGTCTGTTGGCTGCACCATGTCAGTTACAAGCCATTTGGAATCCAATGGTAGATCCACATGGCCCTACCACGGATTTTTTATCAAACACCTCCCCACCACTGCTCTAGACCCACTACTCAGCAGGCTCCAAATTTCTGGCATCTCTGTTCTACACCATTTTCATGAAACTCAGTAAATCAAGGCACTGTCTGGTATACTCATGATCAGCAACAGGACATCCAATGTTTCTCCTGTGCCACCTGGTCATTGGAATTTCAAAAATTTCATGGTATTTATCTAGCCATTTTTCAACCATGAAGTTGGAGGCACTGTGGGTTTCAGTTCATTCAGCAAACATTAAATGGTGAGGAAGCTCATTTCAATGAAATCTCTGGAGAACTCTCACAGGCACGGCTTCCCAAAGAGTGGACAAAAGGTCACATTAGGCCAGGCCCATTGAGGTCTACAATGTGAGGTCCATGTGTGTTTTGACTCTCAACTATGGCTGCCATTTCTTTAAAAATAAAATCATGTGATATCCTTGCTGAGATTCCCAGGCCTCTGTGGAAATCAACCCGGGGCCTAGGTCTCAGTTTCCAAGAGCGACTTTCATGCGTGGCCTCTTAAAATCCCAACAAAATTCATGGCAATGCTTCTCTGAGTTCAGATCCAAAACCCAGTCTCTAAGGGGAATCACACCAGAGTTCAAGCTCACGTGGACCCAGTCATTTTTTCCAATGCAACACAAATGACCAAAATTAAAACCAAAACACTCCCACATGGCCTTCATCTTATTCCATATAGTCAATCATCTTAACCTCTGGCTGGAGGTTTCCATGAGGGGCGCAGCCCAAGAAAGTGTCCAAAATCAGCTCGTTTGCCCCTCATTTGCCTAAAGTCAGGGTAGCCTGGACACCGTTTCTCTGAAACAGGAGCGAACAAATAAGCCTGCTGTTAATACTTCTTTGTTTCTCCAATTTGAGGCCTACTGATTTTAGGTATCGATTCTTTAGGTGATTTAGAGTCATGCGAAAACACAAGCACCTCTGCAGGGCTTTGAAGAACTCATTTGACCCAAAGAATCCCTATTGTCATTTGATGGAGTGCAGGAACCTAACAGAGGAAGGCAAGAGACTTCATCCACAATGAATGATATTTTTTGCCATTTTGGATTTGGAAGCTCACATGGGATCATTCTTAAGATCCATCAGGTGCTGAGAATCTAAGTCACAGCCACACACAGGTCCAAGAGGCTGATAAAGAGCCACAGGTGAGGCCCATTCATTTCAATTTGAAAACTGTTTTCTTCAGGCTTCACAAAGGGGTGGCCTGAGGCAAAGACCTTCCTGACATTCAGTGCAACACAACAATAAGTAAGCAAAAGGCCCAAAGCAGGGTTTCTGCACTGAGACTTTCCTGGTCACACTGACATCTGAGTTTTTTGAGATGCTCGCCATTCTCTTCAGCTATCCAGTACATGGCCATGTCACAGAGCTTGGAGGTGGTACATATTTTGTACACAAATCCATGAGCCTATTCTGGAGAGTGGCCAGAATTCAGGAAGAAAACAACAACTTAGAAAGATAGCAGGTGTTGCACATTGATAAGACAAGCTGCAGTCCATTCATATATTGGGCAGGATGAATTATGGGAAGATTTATACTAGACAGGACACATCCATTAATGCATTCTCTTTTCTAATGTCTACAACAACGGACACAGTGGGATACACAGAAAGAGAAACACTCGCCATGTCAAATGACTTACTAGAAACTGTCCACTCCAAACCAAACAAACCGCCTTTTCTATCTATTCTCAGAACATGAGACAAAACAACAAACCCACACCCACTCCCACAAAGGCACCTCCTTCCCCCAAGTACGTCTGTGACTATCCGGAGTGTCCTCTGACTGGTGGGCCATACTATGTTCCCCCGAAATGGCCTGTCTTCTCTCAGATCTTGATTCCTTGACCAACTCTGTGAAGATGTCAGGAAAAAGTGGTTAGCCACTACGTGTTTTCTCAGGAAAGGTCCATCTTCAGAGCTCTCCTGGCATTTGGCCATCCTCACATCATTAGGTACCAAGAAAACTGACTCTTTCCTTGGTAAATCCAAACAAGTGAGCCCACTGGGACTGGACTGGGACTGCCTCTGGGTGTCTGGCTTCTTGGATACCAAGTTCAGAGAGTTCCATCACCAAGGAAATGAGGTATTTCACATTCTTTGGAACTGAATGAGGTCACTGCCTTGGCAACCACTTTGTCCTAACAGTTGCTTCCAAGGGTAACATAAGATGGAGGTTGCCAGAACTTCCTGTGACACTTTCATAAGGTAGAATGTATATCACCATTGGCACCCGGGAACAGCTCTCCACTCAGCCCTGGTTTGGTCCATCTTCTGTACAATAAGAAGAGAGAGAGGCAGATTCAGACACATCCCTTCATCCTGACCAGGTTGTTTGCCATGGAAGATGACTTTTGCTCTCTCAGGTGCTTCATACCTGCCTACAACTTCTCCAGGTACCATTTGTGCATGGACATTTGAGGTTCTCATCAGGTGGAAGGTCCCCAACTTTCCTGTATTGTAAGAACCACTCTGTCTCTGCTCTTCTGTAAAATGATTGAGGGAACAGTGTATACTTGGAGTTAAAAACAGGTTTGATTTGGATTACGAGTGATTCTGTGTGATGAATAATGGTATTGGGAACCTGCAATATTTACAAGAATATAGAGGTGAAATATAAGTAGGAAAACAGAAATCTAGGTATGATTTGAAGCCCAGAAGGGTTTTGCCCTTGATTGGGATACTTAGCTTTGAATGATGTTCTGCAAAGATGCCTCAGATAATTCCATATACAATGGCATAAGATCTTGTACATTGGATGATTGAATTTAGAAGAGAACATCCAGTCAAAAAGGGATATTCAGTAGGATTAGGAAGATAGTCGGTAGGTTTAGGAAGAAGAGTGAGTATAGGATTTGGACCAAAACTTCTTTAGCAATAGACTTTCGGTTGTTGAGTGAATGTAAATGTCAGCACATATGAAGAGTCAGTCACTATGTTGAACTGGGGAAAATATGTAGAAAAGCAGATATCAATAGAAACATTACGAAATCAGGCAAAGTATAAAGTGAGTGATAGAATTAGACATTTTCAACAGCGTTGAGTTTGAATATATAAATTAGGAAAAAAACAAATATGTAGTCACCAATAGGATTGACAATTGACAGCATTAGGCAACCTGGACATGGATGTTTTTAGAAATCCATGTTCACTTTCCATTTAGGCTTTGGTACAATCATAAGTGTGACCTTTCCATTTTTTGTCCAGAATATTACTGTGATAATGAGGTGACATGAGTATTTCTTTCACCATTTCTGGGAGCAATATATTGAAGATGTAAAATGAGAATCGGGGGTACAAAGAGGTGTACCCTGTTTCTAGGAACATAGAGAAAAAGCATGAATAGACCATACTGTGAATAAATAATATAACTTTTTTGAACTTTAAATAATGAATTGAACTGATATCTGAAAAATTAAAGGAAATCTTATATTGATATACAATCATTCATTCCAACCAGGTATATATGTAATGGAAATATTTGTGTTTTGGTTTATCATGAAGAGTGTGTGAGTTTTGCTTCAAAATGATTATGGAAATTCAAAATAATGTGTTTGGAAAGAAGTCTCATGAAAAGACCAGTCAAGAAACCCTGACAATACATGTGTTCTGAAGCAAGAAGTGGTGAAAGTTGAAACAAATGCATATTAATTTGTGAACTTGTGGATGAAATGTATATCCTGTGATGTGCAAAAACTGAAGAAACAATAATGTACCAGTGTCGAATACAAATGAATGACAAATTACATATCATGTCCCATAGGAGTCTACTTGCATTGATGTTAGACTGGGTCAGTTACTGTAGAATAATTAGGATTTGTATGCACCAATCACTGAAGTTAGTTTTCAGTACTAGGAAACAAATATGTATTTAAGGTGGATGAATATTTCTGATTATCATCTTGTGAAAAGTGGATTATAAATCCACATACATGAACATGAATGAATTTAGAGAGTGTATATTAGACACATATATTTCATATTTTGAAAAATTTGGAGAGTATATCTATATCTATATCTATACCTATACACACACACACACACAGACACACACACACACACACACACACAACTCACAGACATTAAAAATTACCAATATAAATGCCAATCGAAATTCATCAGTAAATATGTATCATCCACAAATGCAAAAATATTTATTTTACTGAACATGAGTTAATGTATAATGTTGTTCTACTAGGACGCTCTCCTATAGGTTGAATTTTCATTTCCAACAGCATTTAGGAGGAGTGAACTCTTCTCACAATTTGTATCTGCAAAGACAGCCACCTCACAAAAATGTACGTGTGATACCTGGTAATATTCTATATATGCATATAAATATACATGTGTGAATAGGCTACAGAAAAGGGAAATAAGGATTCACATATTTGTTAAGCTTAAAAACACATGGAGAATATTTCAAATAAATTTGACTAGATTTATAACTCCTACCTTATATAATGCAAATGTCAAGTCCAACTATACAACATGTCTCCCCTGAAGTACTTGTATTTCTACTGTGTTGGGTTAATTTTCTCCATTATATTAGGATGAATAGTCTGAGTCTACTAGGTATGGGTTAGTGTCAGGGATTCAGTATTTCGAATGGAAAATTGGAAAATGAATCCAATGTGTATGTAAATATATGCTGCACAAATATCCTCCCGCTCTCATCCAGAACAATGCCTTGACATTACCTTCACCCCAAGTAAGACACAATTAGAGGAGAAGAGTTACAAAACCAGTGAATACATATCTGGAATGGAAAATGCTCAGGAGTTCACAACCTTGGAGGTGGTAGAGGAGTTTCCAAAACTAAGGGACAGGGTAAACACTCCACAAACATGGAGCTCTGCTGGCCTAAAAACTTTTTGAGAAACTGCCTCTGAGCTTCCACACTTGAAATATATGTAGTTTTCTGGAGATTTGGCTTCCTCTGTAGTGAGACCATCAAAGCTGGGTCTGCATCTATGTGACCTGGAGGACATGGTTTCTTATTTTCCAATGAACAAGATGAAGCAGTGCTGAATCCTCTCTTTGTAGGTAAACTGAGGCCACTGGGGACTAAGTGTCTCCCCGTGTGGACTGTGAAGCCATTTGGTCCTCTTCCACTTTTTGTGGTGTTTTTGCTGCTGCACTGTGAGTTTGGTATTTGTTTCACGAAATACTAGGAGCTAAACTGGGACACAGTGCTGGAGGGAGTTCTGTCACGTGTGGTGGGTCAGGGTCTGCAAGAGAATGCACCAACTAGGCTCCAATCTCTCACAGCTTGCTTCATTGCCCCCTTGTCCATATCAACCTGATTCTTAATTTTCCTCTGAAAACTCTCCATATAACAAGATGCCTTTACATATAAGGGTCTGTTGGCTGCACCATGTCAGTTACAAGCCATTTGGAATCCAATGGTAGATCCACATGGCCCTACCACGGATGTTTTATCAAACACCTCCCCACCACTGCTCTAGACCCACTACTCAGCAGGCTCCAAATTTCTGGCATCTCTGTTCTACACCATTTTCATGAAACTCAGTAAATCAAGGCACTGTCTGGTATACTCATGATCAGCAACAGGACATCCAATGTTTCTCCTGTGCCACCTGGTCATAGGAATTTCAAAAATTTCATGGTATTTTTCTAACCATTTTTCAACCATGAAGTTGGAGGGACTGTGGGTTTCAGTTCATTCAGCAAACATTAAATGGTGAGGAAGCTCATTTCAATGAAATCTCTGGAGAACTCTCACAGGCACGGCTTCCCAAAGAGTGGACAAAAGGTCACATTAGGCCAGGCCCATTGAGGTCTACAATGTGAGGTCCATGTGTGTTTTGACTCTCAACTATGGCTGCCATTTCTTTAAGAATAAAATCATGTGATATCCTTGCTGAGATTCCCAGGCCTCTGTGGAAATCCACCCGGGGCCTAGGTCTCAGTTTCCAAGAGCGACTTTCATGCGTGGCCTCTTAAAATCCCAACAAAATTCATGGCAATGCTTCTCTGAGTTCAGTTCAAAAACCCAGTCTCTAAGGGGAATCACACCAGAGTTCAAGCTCACGTGGACCCAGTCATTTTTTCCAATGCAACACAAATGACCAAAATTAAAACCAAAACACTCCCACATGGCCTTCATCTTATTCCATATAGTCAATCATCTTAACCTCTGGCTGGAGGTTTCCATGAGGGGCGCAGCCCAAGACAGTGTCCAAAATCAGCTCGTTTGCCCCTCATTTGCCTAAAGTCAGGGTAGCCTGGACACCGTTTCTCTGAAACAGGAGCGAACAATAAGCCTGCCGTTAATACTTCTTTGTTTCTCCAATTTGAGGCCTACTGATTTTAGGTATCGATTCTTTAGGTGATTTAGAGTCATGCGAAAACACAAGCACCTCTGCAGGGCTTTGAAGAACTCATTTGACCCAAAGAATCCCTATTGTCATTTGATGGAGTGCAGGAACCTAACAGAGGAAGGCAAGAGACTTCATCCACAATGAATGATATTTTTTGCCATTTCGGTTTTGGAAGCTCACGTGGGATCATTCTTAAGATCCATCAGGTGCTGAGAATCTAAGTCACAGCCACACACAGGTCCAAGAGGCTGATAAAGAGCCACAGGTGAGGCCCATTCATTTCAATTTGAAAACTGTTTTCTTCAGGCTTCACAAAGGGGTGGCCTGAGGCAAAGACCTTCCTGACATTCAGTGCAACACAACAATAAGTAAGCAAAAGGCCCAAAGCAGGGTTTCTGCACTGAGACTTTCCTGGTCACACTGATATCTGAGTTTTTTGAGATGCTCGCCATTCTCTTCAGCTATCCAGTACATGGCCATGTCACAGAGCTTGGAGGTGGTACATATTTTGTACACAAATCCATGAGCCTATTCTGGAGAGTGGCCAGAATTCAGGAAGAAAACAACAACTTAGAAAGATAGCAGGTGTTGCACATTGATAAGACAAGCTGCAGTCCATTCATATATTGGGCAGGATGAATTATGGGAAGATTTATACTAGACAGGACACATCCATTAATGCATTCTCTTTTCTAATGTCTACAACAACGGACACAGTGGGATACACAGAAAGAGAAACACTCGCCATGTCAAATGACTTACTAGAAACTGTCCACTCCAAACCAAACAAACCGCCTTTTCTATCTATTCTCAGAACATGAGACAAAACAACAAACCCACACCAACTCCCACAAAGGCACCTCCTTCCCCCAAGTACGTCTGTGACTATCCGGAGTGTCCTCTGACTGGTGGGCCATACTATGTTCCCCCGAAATGGCCTGTCTTCTCTCAGATCTTGATTCCTTGACCAACTCTGTGAAGATGTCAGGAAAAAGTGGTTAGCCACTACCTGTTTTCTCAGGAAAGGTCCATCTTCAGAGCTCTCCTGGCATTTGGCCATCCTCACATCATTAGGTACCAAGAAAACTGACTCTGTCCTTGGTAAATCCAAACAAGTGAGCCCACTGGGACTGGGACTGGGACTGCCTCTGGGTGTCTGGCTTCTTGGATACCAAGTTCAGAGAGTTCCATCACCAAGGAAATGAGGTATTTCACATTCTTTGGAACTGAATGAGGTCACTGCCTTGGCAACCACTTTGTCCTAACAGTTGCTTCCAAGGGTAACATAAGATGGAGGTTGCCAGAACTTCCTGTGACACTTTCATAAGGTAGAATGTATATCACCATTGGCACCCGGGAACAGCTCTCCACTCAGCCCAGGTTTGGTCCATCTTCTGTACAATAAGAAGAGAGAGAGGCAGATTCAGACACATCCCTTCATCCTGACGAGGTTGTTTGCCATGGAAGATGACTTTTGCTCTCTCAGGTGCTTCATACCTGCCTACAACTTCTCCAGGTACCATTTGTGCATGGACATTTGAGGTTCTCATCAGGTGGAAGGTCCCCAACTTTCCTGTATTGTAAGAACCACTCTGTCTCTGCTCTTCTGTAAAATGATTGAGGGAACAGTGTATACTTGGGGTTAAAAACAGGTTTGATTTGGATTACGAGTGATTCTGTGTGATGAATAATGGTATTGGGAACCTGCAATATTTACAAGAATATAGAGGTGAAATATAAGTAGGAAAACAGAAATCAAGGTATGATTTGAAGCCCAGAAGGGTTTTGCCCTTGATTGGGATACTTAGCTTTGAATGATGTTCTGCAAAGATGCCTCAGATAATTCCATATACAATGGCATAGGACCTTGTACTTTGGATGATTGAATTTAGAAGAGAACATCCAGTCAAAAAGGGATATTCAGTAGGATTAGGAAGATAGTCGGTAGGTTTAGGAAGAAGAGTGAGTATAGGATTTGGACCAAAAGTTCTTTAGCAATAGACTTTCGGTTGTTGAGTGAATGTAAATGTCAGCACATATGAAGAGTCAGTCACTATGTTGAACTGGGGAAAATATGTAGAAAAGCAGATATCAATAGAAACATTACGAAATCAGGCAAAGTATAAAGTGAGTGATAGAATTAGACATTTTCAACAGGGTTGAGTTTGAATATATAAATTAGGAAAAAAACAAATATGTAGTCACCAATAGGATTGACAATTGACAGCATTAGGCAACCTGGACATGGATGTTTTTAGAAATCCATGTTCACTTTCCATTTAGGCTTTGGTACAATCATAAGTGTGACCTTTCCACTTTTGTCCAGAATATTACTGTGATAATGAGGTGACATGAGTATTTCTTTCACCATTTCTGGGAGCAATATATTGAAGATGTAAAATGAGAATCGGGGGTACAAAGAGGTGTACCCTGTTTCTAGGAACATAGAGAAAAAGCATGAATTGACCATACTGTGAATAAATAATATAACTTTTTTGAACTTTAAATAATGAATTGAACTGATATCTGAAAAATTAAAGGAAATCGTATATTGATATACAATCATTCATTCCAACCAGGTATATATGTAATGGAAATATTTGTGTTTAGGTTTATCATAAAGAGTGTGTGAGTTTTGCTTCAAAATGATTATGGAAATTCAAAATAATGTGTTTGCAAAGAAGTCTCATGAAAAGACCAGTCAAGAATACCCTGACAATACATGTGTTCTGAAGCAAGAAGTGGTGAAAGTTGAAACAAATGCTTATTAATTTGTGAACTTGTGGATGAAATGTATATCCTGTGATGTGCAAAAACTGAAGAAACAATAATGTACCAGTGTCGAATACAAATGAATGACAAATTACATATCATGTCCCATAGGAGTCTACTTGCATTGATGTTAGACTGGGTCAGTTACTGTAGAATAATTAGGATTTGTATGCACCATTCACTGAAGTTAGTTTTCAGTACTAGGAAACAAATATGTATTTCAGGTGGATGAATATTTCTGATTATCATCTTGTGAAAAGTGGATTATAAATCCACATACATGAACATGAATGAATTTAGAGAGTGTATATTAGACACATATATTTCATATTTTGAAAAATTTGGAGAGTATATCTATATCTATATCTATATCTATACACACACACACACACACACACACACACAACTCACAGACATTAAAAAGTACCAATATAAATGCCAATCGAAATTCATCAGTAAATATGTATCATCCACAAATGCAAAAATATTTATTTTACTGAACATGAGTTAATGTATAATGTTGTTCTACTAGGACGCTCTCCTATAAGTTGAATTTTCATTTCCAACAGCATTTAGGAGGAGTGAACTCTTCTCACAATTTGTATCTGCCAAGACAGCCACCTCACAAAAATGTACGTGTGATACCTGGTAGGATTCTATATATGCATATAAATATACATGTGTGAATAGACTACAGAAAAAGGAAACAAGAATTCTCATATTTGTTAAGTTTAAAACACATGGAGAATATTTCAAATAAATTTGACTAGATTTATAACTCCTACCTTATATAATACAAATGTCAAGTCCAACTATACAACATGTCTCCTCTGAAGTACTTGTATTTCTACTGTGTTGGGTTAATTTTCTCCATTATATTAGGATGAATAGTCTGAGTCTACTAGGTATGGGTTAGTGTCAGGGATTCAGTATTTCGAATGGAAAATTGGAAAATGAATCCAATGTGTATGTAAATATATGCTGCACAAATATCCTCCCGCTCTCATCCAGAACAATGCCTTGACATTACCTTCACCCCAAGTAAGACACAATTAGAGGAGAAGAGTTACAAAATCAGTGAATACATATCTGGAATGGAAAATGCTCAGGAGTTCACAACCTTGGAGGTGGTAGAGGAGTTTCCAAAACTAAGGGACAGGGTAAACACTCCACAAACATGGAGATCTGCTGGCCTAAAAACTTTTTGAGAAACTGCCTCTGAGCTTCCACACTTGAAATATATGTAGTTTTCTGGAGATTTGGCTTCCTCTGTAGTGAGACCATCAAAGCTGGGTCTGCATCTATGTTACCTGGAGGACATGGTTTCTTATTTTCCAATGAACAAGATGAAGCAGTGCTGAATCCTCTCTTTGTAGGTAAACTGAGGCCACTGGAGACTAAGTGTCTCCCCGTGTGGACTGTGAAGCCATTTGGTCCTCTTCCACTTTTTGTGGTGTTTTTGCTGCTGCACTGTGAGTTTGGTATTTGTTTCACGAAATACTAGGAGCTAAACTGGGACACAGTGCTGGAGGGAGTTCTGTCACGTGTGGTGGGTCAGGGTCTGCAAGAGAATGCACCAACTAGGCTCCTATCTCTCACACCTTGCCCTATTGCCCCCTTGTCCACATCAACCTGATTCTTAATTTTCCTCTGAAAACTCTCCATATAACAAGACGCCTTTACATATAAGGGTCTGTTGGCTGCACCATGTCAGTTACAAGCCATTTGGAATCCAATGGTAGATCCACATGGCCCTACCACGGATGTTTTATCAAACACCTCCCCACCACTGCTCTAGACCCACTACTCAGCAGGCTCCAAATTTCTGGCATCTCTGTTCTACACCATTTTCATGAAACTCAGTAAATCAAGGCACTGTCTGGTATACTCATGATCAGCAACAGGACATCCAATGTTTCTCCAGTGCCACCTGGTCATAGGAATTTCAAAAATTTCATGGTATTTATCTAGCCATTTTTCAACCATGAAGTTGGAGGCACTGTGGGTTTCAGTTCATTCAGCAAACATTAAATGGTGAGGAAGCTCATTTCAATGAAATCTCTGGAGAACTCTCACAGGCACGGCTTCCCAAAGAGTGGACAAAAGGTCACATTAGGCCAGGCCCATTGAGGTCTACAATGTGAGGTCCATGTGTGTTTTGACTCTCAACTATGGCTGCCATTTCTTTAAGAATAAAATCATGTGATATCCTTGCTGAGATTCCCAGGCCTCTGTGGAAATCCACCCGGGGCCTAGGTCTCAGTTTCCAAGAGCGACTTTCATGCGTGGCCTCTTAAAATCCCAACAAAATTCATGGCAATGCTTCTCTGAGTTCAGTTCCAAAACCCAGTCTCTAAGGGGAATCACACCAGAGTTCAAGCTCACGTGGACCCAGTCATTTTTTCCAATGCAACACAAATGAACAAAATTAAAACCAAAACACTCCCACATGGCCTTCATCTTATTCCATATAGTCAATCATCTTAACCTCTGGCTGGAGGTTTCCATGAGGGGCGCAGCCCAAGACAGTGTCCAAAATCAGCTCGTTTGCCCCTCATTTGCCTAAAGTCAGGGTAGCCTGGACACCGTTTCTCTGAAACAGGAGCAAACAAATAAGCCTGCCGTTAATACTTCTTTGTTTCTCCAATTTGAGGCCTACTGATTTTAGGTATCGATTCTTTAGGTGATTTAGAGTCATGCGAAAACACAAGCACCTCTGCAGGGCTTTGAAGAACTCATTTGACCCAAAGAATCCCTATTGTCATTTGATAGATTGCAGGAACCTAACAGAGGAAGGCAAGAGACTTCATCCACAATGAATGATATTTTTTGCCATTTTGGTTTTGGAAGCTCACGTGGGATAATTCTTAAGATCCATCAGGTGCTGAGAATCTAAGTCACAGCCACACACAGGTCCAAGAGGCTGATAAAGAGCCACAGGTGAGGCCCATTCATTTCCATTTGAAAACTGTTTTCTTCAGGCTTCACAAAGGGGTGGCCTGAGGCAAAGACCTTCCTGACATTCAGTGCAACACAACAATAAGGAAGCAAAAGGCCCAAAGCAGGGTTTCTGCACTGAGACTTTCCTGGTCACACTGATATCTGAGTTTTTTGAGATGCTCGCTATTCTCTTCAGCTATCCAGTACATGGCCATGTCACAGAGCTTGGAGGTGGTACATATTTTGGACACAAATCCATGAGCCTATTCTGGAGAGTGGCCAGAATTCAGGAAGAAAACAACAACTTAGGAAGATAGCAGGTGTTGCACATTGATAAGACAAGCTGCAGTCCATTCATATATTGGGCAGGATGAATTATGGGAAGATTTATACTAGACAGGACACATCCATTAATGCATTCTCTTTTCTAATGTCTACAACAACGGACACAGTAGGATACACAGAAAGAGAAACACTCGCCATGTCAAATGACTTACTAGAAACTGTCCACTCCAAACCAAACAAACCGCCTTTTCTATCTATTCTCAGAACATGAGACAAAACAACAAACCCACACCCACTCCCACAAAGGCACCTCCTTCCCCCAAGTACGTCTGTGACTATCCGGAGTGTCCTCTGACTGGTGGGCCATACTATGTTCCCCCGAAATGGCCTGTCTTCTCTCAGATCTTGATTCCTTGACCAACTCTGTGAAGATGTCAGGAAAAAGTGGTTAGCCACTACCTGTTTTCTCAGGAAAGGTCCGTCTTCAGAGCTCTCCTGGCATTTGGCCATCCTCACATCATTAGGTACCAAGAAAACTGACTCTGTCCTTGGTAAATCCAAACAAGTGAGCCCACTGGGACTGGGACTGGGACTGCCTCTGGGTGTCTGGCTTCTTGGATACCAAGTTCAGAGAGTTCCATCACCAAGGAAATGAGGTATTTCACATTCTTTGGAACTGAATGAGGTCACTGCCTTGGCAACCACTTTGTCCTAACAGTTGCTTCCAAGGGTAACATAAGATGGAGGTTGCCAGAACTTCCTGTGACACTTTCATAAGGTAGAATGTATATCACCATTGGCACCCGGGAACAGCTCTCCACTCAGCCCTGGTTTGGTCCATCTTCTGTACAATAAGAAGAGAGAGAGGCAGATTCAGACACATCCCTTCATCCTGACCAGGTTGTTTGCCATGGAAGATGACTTTTGCTCTCTCAGGTGCTTCATACCTGCCTACAACTTCTCCAGGTACCATTTGTGCATGGACATTTGAGGTTCTCATCAGGTGGAAGGTCCCCAACTTTCCTGTATTGTAAGAACCACTCTGTCTCTGCTCTTCTGTAAAATGATTGAGGGAACAGTGTATACTTGGGGTTAAAAACAGGTTTGATTTGGATTACGAGTGATTCTGTGTGATGAATAATGGTATTGGGAACCTGCAATATTTACAAGAATATAGAGGTGAAATATAAGTAGGAAAACAGAAATCTAGGTATGATTTGAAGCCCAGAAGGGTTTTGCCCTTGATTGGGATACTTAGCTTTGAATGATGTTCTGCAAAGATGCCTCAGATAATTCCATATACAATGGCATAGGACCTTGTACATTGGATGATTGAATTTAGAAGAGAACATCCAGTCAAAAAGGGATATTCAGTAGGATTAGGAAGATAGTCGGTAGGTTTAGGAAGAAGAGTGAGTATAGGATTTGGACCAAAAGTTCTTTAGCAATAGACTTTCGGTTGTTGAGTGAATGTAAATGTCAGCACATATGAAGAGTCAGTCACTATGTTGAACTGGGGAAAATATGTAGAAAAGCAGATATCAATAGAAACATTACGAAATCAGGCAAAGTATAAAGTGAGTGATAGAATTAGACATTTTCAACAGGGTTGAGTTTGAATATATAAATTAGGAAAAAAACAAATATGTAGTCACCAATAGGATTGACAATTGACAGCATTAGGCAACCTGGACATGGATGTTTTTAGAAATCCATGTTCACTTTCCATTTAGGCTTTGGTACAATCATAAGTGTGACCTTTCCATTTTTTGTCCAGAATATTACTGTGATAAAGAGGTGACATGAGTATTTCTTTCACCATTTCTGGGAGCAATATATTGAAGATGTAAAATGAGAATCGGGGGTACAAAGAGGTGTACCCTGTTTCTAGGAACATAGAGAAAAAGCATGAATAGACCATACTGTGAATAAATAATATAAATTTTTTGAACTTTAAATAATGAATTGAACTGATATCTGAAAAATTAAAGGAAATCGTATATTGATATACAATCATTCATTCCAACCAGGTATATATGTAATGGAAATATTTGTGTTTAGGTTTATCATAAAGAGTGTGTGAGTTTTGCTTCAAAATGATTATGGAAATTCAAAATAATGTGTTTGGAAAGAAGTCTCATGAAAAGACCAGTCAAGAATACCGTGACAATACATGTGTTCTGAAGCAAGAAGTGGTTAAAGTTAAAACAAATGCTTATTAATTTGTGAACTTGTGGATGAAATGTATATCCTGTGATGTGCAAAAACTGAAGAAACAATAATGTACCAGTGTTGAATACAAATGAATGACAAATTACATATCATGTCCCATAGGATTCTACTTGCATTGATGTTAGACTGGGTCAGTTACTGTGGAATAATTAGGATTTGTATGCACCATTCACTGAAGTTAGTTTTCAGTACTAGGAAACAAATATGTATTTCAGGTGGATGAATATTTCTGATTATAATCTTGTGAAAAGTGGATTATAAATCCACATACATGAACATGAATGAATTTAGAGAGTGTATATTAGACACATATATTTCATATTTTGAAAAATTTGCAGAGTATATCTATATCTATATCTGTATATACACACACACACACACAACACTCACAGACATTAAAAAGTACCAATATAAATGCCAATCGAAATTCATCAGTAAATATGTATCATCCACAAATGCAAAAATATTTATTTTACTGAACATGAGTGAATGTATAATGTTGTTCTACTAGGACGCTCTCCTATAGGTTGAATTTTCATTTCCAACAGCATTTAGGAGGAGTGAACTCTTCTCACAATTTGTATCTGCCAAGACAGCCACCTCACAAAAATGTACGTGTGATACCTGGTAGGATTCTATATATGCATATAAATATACATGTGTGAATAGACTACAGAAAAAGGAAACAAAAATTCACATATTTGTTAAGTTTAAAACACATGGAGAATATTTCAAATAAATTTGACTAGATTTATAACTCCTACCTTATATAATGCAAATGTCAAGTCCAACTATACAACATGTCTCCACTGAAGTACTTGTATTTCTAATGTGTTGGGTTAATTTTCTCCATTATATTAGGATGAATAGTCTGAGTCTACTAGGTATGGGTTAGTGTCAGGGATTCAGTATTTCGAATGGAAAATTGGAAAATGAATCCAATGTGTATGTAAATATATGCTGCACAAATATCCTCCCGCTCTCATCCAGAACAATGCCTTGACATTACCTTCACCCCAAGTAAGACACAATTAGAGGAGAAAAGTTACAAAATCAGTGAATACATATCTGGAATGGAAAATGCTCAGGAGTTCACAACCTTGGAGGTGGTAGAGGAGTTTCCAAAACTAAGGGACAGGGTAAACCCTCCACAAACATGGAGCTCTGCTGGCCTAAAAACTTTTTGAGAAACTGCCTCTGAGCTTCCACACTTGAAATATATGTTGTTTTCAGGAGATTTGGCTTCCTCTGTAGTGAGAACATCAAAGCTGGGTCTGCATCTATGTGACCTGTAGGACATGGTTTCTTATTTTCCAATGAACAAGATGAAGCAGTGCTGAATCCTCTCTTTGTAGGTAAACTGAGGCCACTGGGGACTAAGTGTCTCCCCGTGTGTACTGTGAAGCCATTTGGTCCTCTTCCACTTTTTGTGGTGTTTTTGCTGCTGCACTGTGAGTTTGGTATTTTTTCACGAAATACTAGGAGCTAAACTGGGACACAGTGCTGGAGGGAGTTCTGTCACGTGTGGTGGGTCAGGGTCTGCAAGAGAATGCACCAACTAGGCTCCTATCTCTCACAGCTTGCCCCATTGCCCCCTTGTCCATATCAACCTGATTCTTAATTTTCCTCTGAAAACTCTCCATATAACAAGATGCCTTTACATATAAGGGTCTGTTGGCTGCACCATGTCAGTTACAAGCCATTTGGAATCCAATGGTAGATCCACATGGCCCTACCACGGATGTTTTATCAAACACCTCCCCACCACTGCTCTAGACCCACTACTCAGCAGGCTCCAAATTTCTGGCATCTCTGTTCTACACCATTTTCATGAAACTCAGTAAATCAAGGCACTGTCTGGTATACTCATGATCAGCAACAGGACATCCAATGTTTCTCCAGTGCCACCTGGTCATAGGAATTTCAAAAATTTCATGGTATTTATCTAGCCATTTTTCAAGCATGAAGTTGGAGGCACTGTGGGTTTCAGTTCATTCAGCAAACATTAAATGGTGAGGAAGCTCATTTCAATGAAATCTCTGGAGAACTCTCACAGGCATGGCTTCCCAAAGAGTGGACAAAAGGTCACATTAGGCCAGGCCCATTGAGGTCTACAATGTGAGGTCCATGTGTGTTTTGACTCTCAACTATGGCTGCCATTTCTTTAAGAATAAAATCATGTGATATCCTTGCTGAGATTCCCAGGCCTCTGTGGAAATCCACCCGGGGCCTAGGTCTCAGTTTCCAAGAGCGACTTTCATGCGTGGCCTCTTAAAATCCCAACAAAATTCATAGCAATGCTTCTCTGAGTTCAGTTCCAAAACCCAGTCTCTAAGGGGAATCACACGAGAGTTCAAGCCCACGTGGACCCAGTCATTTTTTCCAATGCCACACAAATGACCAAAATTAAAACCAAAACACTCCCACATGGCCCTCATCTTATTTCATATACTCAATCATCTTAACCTCTGGCTGGAGGTTTCCATGAGGGGCGCAGCCCAAGACAGTGTCCAAAATCAGCTCGTTTGCCCCTCATTTGTCTAAAGTCAGGGTAGCCTGGACACCGTTTCTGTGAACCAGGAGTGAACAAATAAGCCTGCCGTTAATACTTCTGTGTTTCTCCAATTTGAGGCCTACTGATTTTAGGTATCGATTCTTTAGGTGATTTAGAGTCATGCGAAAACACAAGTACCTCTGCAGGGCTTTGAAGAACTCATTTGACCCAAAGAATCCCTATTGTCATTTGATGGAGTGCAGGAACCTAACAGAGGAAGGCAAGAGACTTCATCCACAATGAATGAAATTTTTTGCCATTTTGGTTTTGGAAGCTCACATGGGATCATTCTTAAGATCCATCAGGTGCTGAGAATCTAAGTCACAGCCACACACAGGCCCAAGAGGCTGATAAAGACACATCCCTTTCCAAAGCAATTAAGCAAAGAGCCACAGGTGAGGCCCATTCATTTCCATTTGAAAACTGTTTTCATCAGGCTTCACAAAGGGGTGGCCTGAGGCAAAGACCTTCCTGACATTCAGTGCAGCACAACAATAAGTAAGCAAAAGGCCCAAAGCAGGGTTTCTGCACTGAGACTTTCCTGGTCACACTGATATCTGAGTTTTCTGAGATGCTCGCCATTCTCTTCAGCTATCCAGTACATGGCCATGTCACAGAGCTTGGAGGTGGTACATATTTTGGACACAAATCCATGAGCCTATTCTGGAGAGTGGCCAGAATTCAGAAAGAAAACTACAACTTAGAAAGATAGCAGGTGTTGCACATCGATTAGACAAGCTGCAGTCCATTCATATATTGGGCATGGGAAGATTTATACTAGACAGGACACATCCATTAATGCATTCTCATTTCTAATGTCTACAACAACGGACACAGTGGGATACACAGAAAGAGAAACACTCGCCATGTCAAATGACTTACTAGAAACTGTCCACTCCAAACCAAACAAACCGCCTTTTCTATCTATTCTCAGAACATGAGACAAAACAACAAACCCACACCCACTCCCACAAAGGCACCTCCTTCCCCCAAGTACGTCTGTGACTATCCGGAGTGTCCTCTGACTGGTGGGCCATACTATGTTCCCCCGAAATGGCCTGTCTTCTCTCAGATCTTGATTCCTTGACCAACTCTGTGAAGATGTCAGGAAAAAGTGGTTAGCCACTACCTGTTTTCTCAGGAAAGGTCCATCTTCAGAGCTCTCCTGGCATTTGGCCATCCTCACATCATTAGGTACCAAGAAAACTGACTCTGTCCTTGGTAAATCCAAACAAGTGAGCCCACTGGGACTGGGACTGGGACTGCCTCTGGGTGTCTGGCTTCTTGGATACCAAGTTCAGAGAGTTCCATCACCAAGGAAATGAGGTATTTCACATTCTTTGGAACTGAATGAGGTCACTGCCTTGGCAACCACTTTGTCCTAACAGTTGCTTCCAAGGGTAACATAAGATGGAGGTTGCCAGAACTTCCTGTGACACTTTCATAAGGTAGAATGTATATCACCATTGGCACCCGGGAACAGCTCTCCACTCAGCCCTGGTTTGGTCCATCTTCTGTACAATAAGAAGAGAGAGAGGCAGATTCAGACACATCCCTTCATCCTGACGAGGTTGTTTGCCATGGAAGATGACTTTTGCTCTCTCAGGTGCTTCATACCTGCCTACAACTTCTCCAGGTACCATTTGTGCATGGACATTTGAGGTTCTCATCAGGTGGAAGGTCCCCAACTTTCCTGTATTGTAAGAACCACTCTGTCTCTGCTCTTCTGTAAAATGATTGAGGGAACAGTGTATACTTGGGGTTAAAAACAGGTTTGATTTGGATTACGAGTGATTCTGTGTGATGAATAATGGTATTGGGAACCTGCAATATTTACAAGAATATAGAGGTGAAATATAAGTAGGAAAACAGAAATCTAGGTATGATTTGAAGCCCAGAAGGGTTTTGCCCTTGATTGGGATACTTAGCTTTGAATGATGTTCTGCAAAGATGCCTCAGATAATTCCATATACAATGGCATAGGACCTTGTACATTGGATGATTGAATTTAGAAGAGAACATCCAGTCAAAAAGGGATATTCAGTAGGATTAGGAAGATAGTCGGTAGGTTTAGGAAGAAGAGTGAGTATAGGATTTGGACCAAAAGTTCTTTAGCAATAGACTTTCGGTTGTTGAGTGAATGTAAATGTCAGCACATATGAAGAGTCAGTCACTATGTTGAACTGGGGAAAATATGTAGAAAAGCAGATATCAATAGAAACATTACGAAATCAGGCAAAGTATAAAGTGAGTGATAGAATTAGACATTTTCAACAGGGTTGAGTTTGAATATATAAATTAGGAAAAAAACAAATATGTAGTCACCAATAGGATTGACAATTGACAGCATTAGGCAACCTGGACATGGATGTTTTTAGAAATCCATGTTCACTTTCCATTTAGGCTTTGGTACAATCATAAGTGTGACCTTTCCATTTTTTGTCCAGAATATTACTGTGATAAAGAGGTGACATGAGTATTTCTTTCACCATTTCTGGGAGCAATATATTGAAGATGTAAAATGAGAATCGGGGGTACAAAGAGGTGTACCCTGTTTCTAGGAACATAGAGAAAAAGCATGAATAGACCATACTGTGAATAAATAATATAAATTTTTTGAACTTTAAATAATGAATTGAACTGATATCTGAAAAATTAAAGGAAATCGTATATTGATATACAATCATTCATTCCAACCAGGTATATATGTAATGGAAATATTTGTGTTTAGGTTTATCATAAAGAGTGTGTGAGTTTTGCTTCAAAATGATTATGGAAATTCAAAATAATGTGTTTGGAAAGAAGTCTCATGAAAAGACCAGTCAAGAATACCGTGACAATACATGTGTTCTGAAGCAAGAAGTGGTTAAAGTTAAAACAAATGCTTATTAATTTGTGAACTTGTGGATGAAATGTATATCCTGTGATGTGCAAAAACTGAAGAAACAATAATGTACCAGTGTTGAATACAAATGAATGACAAATTACATATCATGTCCCATAGGATTCTACTTGCATTGATGTTAGACTGGGTCAGTTACTGTGGAATAATTAGGATTTGTATGCACCATTCACTGAAGTTAGTTTTCAGTACTAGGAAACAAATATGTATTTCAGGTGGATGAATATTTCTGATTATAATCTTGTGAAAAGTGGATTATAAATCCACATACATGAATATGAATGAATTTAGAGAGTGTATATTAGACACATATATTTCATATTTTGAAAAATTTGCAGAGTATATCTATATCTATATCTGTATATACACACACACACACACAACACTCACAGACATTAAAAAGTACCAATATAAATGCCAATCGAAATTCATCAGTAAATATGTATCATCCACAAATGCAAAAATATTTATTTTACTGAACATGAGTGAATGTATAATGTTGTTCTACTAGGACGCTCTCCTATAGGTTGAATTTTCATTTCCAACAGCATTTAGGAGGAGTGAACTCTTCTCACAATTTGTATCTGCCAAGACAGCCACCTCACAAAAATGTACGTGTGATACCTGGTAGGATTCTATATATGCATATAAATATACATGTGTGAATAGACTACAGAAAAAGGAAACAAAAATTCACATATTTGTTAAGTTTAAAACACATGGAGAATATTTCAAATAAATTTGACTAGATTTATAACTCCTACCTTATATAATGCAAATGTCAAGTCCAACTATACAACATGTCTCCACTGAAGTACTTGTATTTCTAATGTGTTGGGTTAATTTTCTCCATTATATTAGGATGAATAGTCTGAGTCTACTAGGTATGGGTTAGTGTCAGGGATTCAGTATTTCGAATGGAAAATTGGAAAATGAATCCAATGTGTATGTAAATATATGCTGCACAAATATCCTCCCGCTCTCATCCAGAACAATGCCTTGACATTACCTTCACCCCAAGTAAGACACAATTAGAGGAGAAGAGTTACAAAATCAGTGAATACATATCTGGAATGGAAAATGCTCAGGAGTTCACAACCTTGGAGGTGGTAGAGGAGTTTCCAAAACTAAGGGACAGGGTAAACCCTCCACAAACATGGAGCTCTGCTGGCCTAAAAACTTTTTGAGAAACTGCCTCTGAGCTTCCACACTTGAAATATATGTTGTTTTCAGGAGATTTGGCTTCCTCTGTAGTGAGAACATCAAAGCTGGGTCTGCATCTATGTGACCTGTAGGACATGGTTTCTTATTTTCCAATGAACAAGATGAAGCAGTGCTGAATCCTCTCTTTGTAGGTAAACTGAGGCCACTGGGGACTAAGTGTCTCCCCGTGTGGACTGTGAAGCCATTTGGTCCTCTTCCACTTTTTGTGGTGTTTTTGCTGCTGCACTTTGAGTTTGGTATTTTTTCACGAAATACTAGGAGCTAAACTGGGACACAGTGCTGGAGGGAGTTCTGTCACGTGTGGTGGGTCAGGGTCTGCAAGAGAATGCACCAACTAGGCTAATATCTCTCACAGCTTGCCCCATTGCCCCCTTGTCCATATCAACCTGATTCTTAATTTTCCTCTGAAAACTCTCCATATAACAAGATGCCTTTACATATAAGGGTCTGTTGGCTGCACCATGTCAGTTACAAGCCATTTGGAATCCAATGGTAGATCCACATGGCCCTACCACGGATGTTTTATCAAACACCTCCCCACCACTGCTCTAGACCCACTACTCAGCAGGCTCCAAATTTCTGGCATCTCTGTTCTACACCATTTTCATGAAACTCAGTAAATCAAGGCACTGTCTGGTATACTCATGATCAGCAACAGGACATCCAATGTTTCTCCAGTGCCACCTGGTCATAGGAATTTCAAAAATTTCATGGTATTTATCTAGCCATTTTTCAAGCATGAAGTTGGAGGCACTGTGGGTTTCAGTTCATTCAGCAAACATTAAATGGTGAGGAAGCTCATTTCAATGAAATCTCTGGAGAACTCTCACAGGCATGGCTTCCCAAAGAGTGGACAAAAGGTCACATTAGGCCAGGCCCATTGAGGTCTACAATGTGAGGTCCATGTGTGTTTTGACTCTCAACTATGGCTGCCATTTCTTTAAGAATAAAATCATGTGATATCCTTGCTGAGATTCCCAGGCCTCTGTGGAAATCCACCCGGGGCCTAGGTCTCAGTTTCCAAGAGCGACTTTCATGCGTGGCCTCTTAAAATCCCAACAAAATTCATGGCAATGCTTCTCTGAGTTCAGTTCCAAAACCCAGTCTCTAAGGGGAATCACACCAGAGTTCAAGCCCACGTGGACCCAGTCATTTTTTCCAATGCCACACAAATGACCAAAATTAAAACCAAAACACTCCCACATGGCCCTCATCTTATTTCATATAGTCAATCATCTTAACCTCTGGCTGGAGGTTTCCATGAGGGGCGCAGCCAATGACAGTGTCCAAAATCAGCTCGTTTGCCCCTCATTTGTCTAAAGTCAGGGTAGCCTGGACACCGTTTCTGTGAACCAGGAGTGAACAAATAAGCCTGCCGTTAATACTTCTGTGTTTCTCCAATTTGAGGCCTACTGATTTTAGGTATCGATTCTTTAGGTGATTTAGAGTCATGCGAAAACACAAGTACCTCTGCAGGGCTTTGAAGAACTCATTTGACCCAAAGAATCCCTATTGTCATTTGATGGAGTGCAGGAACCTAACAGAGGAAGGCAAGAGACTTCATCCACAATGAATGAAATTTTTTGCCATTTTGGTTTTGGAAGCTCACATGGGATCATTCTTAAGATCCATCAGGTGCTGAGAATCTAAGTCACAGCCACACACAGGCCCAAGAGGCTGATAAAGACACATCCCTTTCCAAAGCAATTAAGCAAAGAGCCACAGGTGAGGCCCATTCATTTCCATTTGAAAACTGTTTTCATCAGGCTTCACAAAGGGGTGGCCTGAGGCAAAGACCTTCCTGACATTCAGTGCAGCACAACAATAAGTAAGCAAAAGGCCCAAAGCAGGGTTTCTGCACTGAGACTTTCCTGGTCACACTGATATCTGAGTTTTCTGAGATGCTCGCCATGCTCTTCAGCTATCCAGTACATGGCCATGTCACAGAGCTTGGAGGTGGTACATATTTTGGACACAAATCCATGAGCCTATTCTGGAGAGTGGCCAGAATTCAGAAAGAAAACTACAACTTAGAAAGATAGCAGGTGTTGCACATCGATTAGACAAGCTGCAGTCCATTCATATATTGGGCATGGGAAGATTTATACTAGACAGGACACATCCATTAATGCATTCTCATTTCTAATGTCTACAACAACGGACACAGTGGGATACACAGAAAGAGAAACACTCGCCATGTCAAATGACTTACTAGAAACTGTCCACTCCAAACCAAACAAACCGCCTTTTCTATCTATTCTCAGAACATGAGACAAAACAACAAACCCACACCCACTCCCACAAAGGCACCTCCTTCCCCCAAGTACGTCTGTGACTATCCGGAGTGTCCTCTGACTGGTGGGCCATACTATGTTCCCCCGAAATGGCCTGTCTTCTCTCAGATCTTGATTCCTTGACCAACTCTGTGAAGATGTCAGGAAAAAGTGGTTAGCCACTACCTGTTTTCTCAGGAAAGGTCCATCTTCAGAGCTCTCCTGGCATTTGGCCATCCTCACATCATTAGGTACCAAGAAAACTGACTCTGTCCTTGGTAAATCCAAACAAGTGAGCCCACTTGGACTGGGACTGGGACTGCCTCTGGGTGTCTGGCTTCTTGGATACCAAGTTCAGAGAGTTCCATCACCAAGGAAATGAGGTATTTCACATTCTTTGGAACTGAATGAGGTCACTGCCTTGGCAACCACTTTGTCCTAACAGTTGCTTCCAAGGGTAACATAAGATGGAGGTTGCCAGAACTTCCTGTGACACTTTCATAAGGTAGAATGTATATCACCATTGGCACCCGGGAACAGCTCTCCACTCAGCCCTGGTTTGGTCCATCTTCTGTACAATAAGAAGAGAGAGAGGCAGATTCAGACACATCCCTTCATCCTGACCAGGTTGTTTGCCATGGAAGATGACTTTTGCTCTCTCAGGTGCTTCATACCTGCCTACAACTTCTCCAGGTATCATTTGTGCATGGACATTTGAGGTTCTCATCAGGTGGAAGGTCCCCAACTTTCCTGTATTGTAAGAACCACTCTGTCTCTGCTCTTCTGTAAAATGATTGAGGGAACAGTGTATACTTGGGGTTAAAAACAGGTTTGATTTGGATTACGAGTGATTCTGTGTGATGAATAATGGTATTGGGAACCTGCAATATTTACAAGAATATAGAGGTGAAATATAAGTAGGAAAACAGAAATCTAGGTATGATTTGAAGCCCAGAAGGGTTTTGCCCTTGATTGGGATACTTAGCTTTGAATGATGTTCTGCAAAGATGCCTCAGATAATTCCATATACAATGGCATAAGACCTTGTACATTGGATGATTGAATTTAGAAGAGAACATCCAGTCAAAAAGGGATATTCAGTAGGATTAGGAAGATAGTCGGTAGGTTTAGGAAGAAGAGTGAGTATAGGATTTGGACCAAAAGTTCTTTAGCAATAGACTTTCGGTTGTTGAGTGAATGTAAATGTCAGCACATATGAAGAGTCAGTCACTATGTTGAACTGGGGAAAATATGTAGAAAAGCAGATATCAATAGAAACATTACGAAATCAGGCAAAGTATAAAGTGAGTGATAGAATTAGACATTTTCAACAGGGTTGAGTTTGAATATATAAATTAGGAAAAAAACAAATATGTAGTCACCAATAGGATTGACAATTGACAGCATTAGGCAACCTGGACATGGATGTTTTTAGAAATCCATGTTCACTTTCCATTTAGGCTTTGGTACAATCATAAGTGTGACCTTTCCATTTTTTGTCCAGAATATTACTGTGATAATGAGGTGACATGAGTATTTCTTTCACCATTTCTGGGAGCAATATATTGAAGATGTAAAATGAGAATCGGGGGTACAAAGAGGTGTACCCTGTTTCTAGGAACATAGAGAAAAAGCATGAATAGACCATACTGTGAATAAATAATATAAATTTTTTGAACTTTAAATAATGAATTGAACTGATATCTGAAAAATTAAAGGAAATCGTATATTGATATACAATCATTCATTCCAACCAGGTATATATGTAATGGAAATATTTGTGTTTAGGTTTATCATAAAGAGTGTGTGAGTTTTGCTTCAAAATGATTATGGAAATTCAAAATAATGTGTTTGGAAAGAAGTCTCATGAAAAGACCAGTCAAGAATACCGTGACAATACATGTGTTCTGAAGCAAGAAGTGGTTAAAGTTAAAACAAATGCTTATTAATTTGTGAACTTGTGGATGAAATGTATATCCTGTGATGTGCAAAAACTGATGAAACATTAATGTACCAGTGTCGAATACAAATGAATGACAAATTACATATCATGTCCCATAGGAGTCTACTTGCATTGATGTTAGACTGGGTCAGTTACTGTAGAATAATTAGGATTTGTATGCACCATTCACTGAAGTTAGTTTTCAGTACTAGGAAACAAATATGTATTTCAGGTGGATGAATATTTCTGATTATCCTCTTGTGAAAAGTGGATTATAAATCCACATACATGAACATGAATGAATTTAGAGAGTGTATATTAGACACATATATTTCATATTTTGAAAAATTTGGAGAGTATATCTATATCTCTATCTATATCTACACACACACACACACACACACACACACACACACACACACAACTCACAGACATTAAAAAGTACCAATATAAATGCCAATCAAAATTCATCAGTAAATATGTATCATCCACAAATGCAAAAATATTTATTTTACTGAACATGAGCTAATGAATAATGTTGTTCTACTAGGACGCTCTCCTATAAGTTGAATTTTCATTTCCAACAGCATTTAGGAGGAGTGAACTCTTCTCACAATTTGTATCTGCCAAGACAGCCACCTCACAAAAATGTACGTGTGACACCTGGTAGGATTCTATATATGCATATAAATATACGTGTGTGAAGAGACTACCGAAAAAGGAAACAAGAATTCACATATTTGTTAAGTTTAAAACACATGGAGAATATTTCAAATAAATTTGACTAGATTATAACTCCTACCTTATATAATGCAAATGTCAAGTCCAACTATACAACATGTCTCCTCTGAAGTACTTGTATTTCTAATGTGTTGGGTTAATTTTCTCCATTATATTAGGATGAATAGTCTGAGTCTACTAGGTATGGGTTAGTGTCAGAGATTCAGTATTTCGAATGGAAAATTGGAAAATGAATCCAATGTGTATGTAAATATATGCTGCACAAATATCCTCCCGCTCTCATCCAGAACAATGCCTTGACATTACCTTCACCCCAAGTAAGACACAATTAGAGGAGAAGAGTTACAAAATCAGTGAATACATATCTGGAATGGAAAATGCTCAGGAGTTCACAACCTTGGAGGTGGTAGAGGAGTTTCCAAAACTAAGGGACAGGGTAAACACTCCACAAACATGGAGCTCTGCTGGCCTAAAAACTTTTTGAGAAACTGCCTCTGAGCTTCCACACTTGAAATATATGTAGTTTTCTGGAGATTTGGCTTCCTCTGTAGTGAGACCATCAAAGCTGGGTCTGCATCTATGTGACCTGGAGGACATGGTTTCTTATTTTCCAATGAACAAGATGAAGCAGTGCTGAATCCTCTCTTTGTAGGTAAACTGAGGCCACTGGGGACTAAGTGTCTCCCCGTGTGGACTGTGAAGCCATTTGGTCCTCTTCCACTTTTTGTGGTGTTTTTGCTGCTGCACTGTGAGTTTGGTATTTGTTTCACGAAATACTAGGAGCTAAACTGGGACACAGTGCTGGAGGGAGTTCTGTCACGTGTGGTGGGTCAGGGTCTGCAAGAGAATGCACCAACTAGGCTCCTATCTCTCACAGCTTGCCCCATTGCCCCCTTGTCCATATCAACCTGATTCTTAATTTTCCTCTGAAAACTCTCCATGTAACAAGATGCCTTTACATATAAGGGTCTGCTGGCTGCACCATGTCAGTTACAAGCCATTTGGAATCCAATGGTAGATCCACATGGCCCTACCACGGATGTTTTATCAAACACCTCCCCACCACTGCTCTAGACCCACTACTCAGCAGGCACCAAATTTCTGGCATCTCTGTTCTACACCATTTTCATGAAACTCAGTAAATCAAGGCACTGTCTGGTATACTCATGATCAGCAACAGGACTTCCAATGTTTCTCCAGTGCCACCTGGTCATAGGAATTTCAAAAATTTCATGGTATTTATCTAGCCATTTTTCAAGCATGAAGTTGGAGGCACTGTGGGTTTCAGTTCATTCAGCAAACATTAAATGGTGAGGAAGCTCATTTCAATGAAATCTCTGGAGAACTCTCACAGGCATGGCTTCCCAAAGAGTGGACAAAAGGTCACATTAGGCGAGGCCCATTGAGGTCTACAATGTGAGGTCCATGTGTGTTTTGACTCTCAACTATGGCTGCCATTTCTTTAAGAATAAAATCATGTGATATCCTTGCTGAGATTCCCAGGCCTCTGTGGAAATCCACCCGGGGCCTAGGTCTCAGTTTCCAAGAGCGACTTTCATGCGTGGCCTCTTAAAATCCCAACAAAATTCATGGCAATGCTTCTCTGAGTTCAGTTCCAAAACCCAGTCTCTAAGGGGAATCACACCAGAGTTCAAGCCCACGTGGACCCAGTCATTTTTTCCAATGCCACACAAATGACCAAAATTAAAACCAAAACACTCCCACATGGCCCTCATCTTATTTCATATAGTCAATCATCTTAACCTCTGGCTGGAGGTTTCCATGAGGGGCGCAGCCCAAGACAGTGTCCAAAATCAGCTCGTTTGCCCCTCATTTGTCTAAAGTCAGGGTAGCCTGGACACCGTTTCTGTGAACCAGGGGTGAACAAATAAGCCTGCCGTTAATACTTCTGTGTTTCTCCAATTTGAGGCCTACTGATTTTAGGTATCGATTCTTTAGGTGATTTAGAGTCATGCGAAAACACAAGTACCTCTGCAGGGCTTTGAAGAACTCATTTGACCCAAAGAATCCCTATTGTCATTTGATGGAGTGCAGGAACCTAACAGAGGAAGGCAAGAGACTTCATCCACAATGAATGAAATTTTTTGCCATTTTGGTTTTGGAAGCTCACATGGGATCATTCTTAAGATCCATCAGGTGCTGAGAATCTAAGCCACAGCCACACACAGGCCCAAGAGGCTGATAAAGACACATCCCTTTCCAAAGCAATTAAGCAAAGAGCCACAGATGAGGCCCATTCATTTCCATTTGAAAACTGTTTTCATCAGGCTTCACAAAGGGGTGGCCTGAGGCAAAGACCTTCCTGACATTCAGTGCAACACAACAATAAGTAAGCAAAAGGCCCAAAGCAGGGTTTCTGCACTGAGACTTTCCTGGTCACACTGATATCTGAGTTTTCAGAGATGCTCGCCATTCTCTTCAGCTATCCAGTACATGTCCATGTCACAGAGCTTGCAGGTGGTACATATTTTGGACACAAATCCATGAGCCTATTCTGGAGAGTGGCCAGAATTCAGGAAGAAAACTACAACTTAGAAAGATTGCAGGTGTTGCACATCGATAAGACAAGCTGCAGTCCATTCATATATTGGGCATGGGAAGATTTATACTAGACAGGACACATCCATTAATGCATTCTCTTTTCTAATGTCTACAACAACGGACACAGTGGGATACACAGAAAGAGAAACACTCGCCGTGTCAAATGACTTACTAGAAACTGTCCACTCCAAACCAAACAAACCGCCTTTTCTATCTATTCTCAGAACATGAGACAAAACAACAAACCCACACCCACTCCCACAAAGGCACCTCCTTCCCCCAAGTACGTCTGTGACTATCCGGAGTGTCCTCTGACTGGTGGGCCATACTATGTTCCCCCGAAATGGCCTGTCTTCTCTCAGATCTTGTTTCCTTGACCAACTCTGTGAAGATGTCAGGAAAAAGTGGTTAGCCACTACCTGTTTTCTCAGGAAAGGTCCATCTTCAGAGCTCTCCTGGCATTTGGCCATCCTCACATCATTAGGTACCAAGAAAACTGACTCTGTCCTTAGTAACTCCAAACAAGTGAGCCCACTGGGACTGGGACTGGGACTGCCTCTGGGTGCCTGGCTTCTTGGATACCAAGTTCAGAGAGTTCCATCACCAAGGTAATGAGGTATTTCACATTCTTTGGAACTGAATGAGGTCACTGCCTTAGCAACCACTTTGTCCTAACAGTTGCTTCCAAGGGTAACATAAGATGGAGGTTGCCCCTACTTCCTGTGACACTTTCATAAGGTAGAATGTATATCACCATTGGCACCCGGGAACAGCTCTCCACTCAGCCCAGGTTTGGTCCATCTTCTGTACAATAAGAAGAGAGAGAGGCAGATTGAGACACATCCCTTCATCCTGACCAGGTTGTTTGCCATGGAAGATGACTTTTGCTCTCTCAGGTGCTTCATACCTGCCTACAACTTCTCCAGGTATCATTTGTGCATGGACATTTGAGGTTCTCATCAGGTGGAAGGTCCCCAACTTTCCTGAATTGTAAGAACCACTCTGTCCCTGCTCTTCTGTAAAATAATTGAGGGAACAGTGTATACTTGGGGTTAAAAACAGGTTTGATTTGGGTTACGAGTGATTCTGTGTGATGAATAATGGTATTGGGAACCTGCAATATTTACAAGAATATAGAGGTGAAATATAAGTAGGAAAACAGAAATCTAGGTATGATTTGAAGCCCAGAAGGGTTTTGCCCTTGATTGGGATACTTAGCTTTGAATGATGTTCTGCAAAGATGCCTCAGATAATTCCATATACAATGGCATAGGACCTTGTACATTGGATGATTGAATTTAGAAGAGAACATCCAGTCAAAAAGGGATATTCAGTAGGATTAGGAAGATAGTCGGTAGGTTTAGGAAGAAGGGTGAGTATAGGATTTGGACCAAAAGTTCTTTAGCAATAGACTTTCGGTTGTTGAGTGAATGTAAATGTCAGCACATATGAAGAGTCAGTCACTATGTTGAACTGGGGAAAATATGTAGAAAAGCAGATATCAATAGAAACATTACGAAATCAGGCAAAGTATAAAGTGAGTGATAGAATTAGACATTTTCAACAGGGTTGAGTTTGAATATATAAATTAGGAAAAAAACAAATATGTAGTCACCAATAGGATTGACAATTGACAGCATTAGGCAACCTGGACATGGATGTTTTTAGAAATCCATGTTCACTTTCCATTTAGGCTTTGGTACAATCATAAGTGTGACCTTTCCATTTTTTGTCCAGAATATTACTGTGATAATGAGGTGACATGAGTATTTCTTTCACCATTTCTGGGAGCAATATATTGAAGATGTAAAATGAGAATCGGGGGTACAAAGAGGTGTACCCTGTTTCTAGGAATATAGAGAAAAAGCATGAATAGACCATACTGTGAATAAATAATATAACATTTTTGAACTTTAAATAATGAACTGAACTGATATCTGAAAAATTAAAGGAAATCGTATATTGATATACAATCATTCATTCCAACCAGGTATATATGTAATGGAAATATTTTGTTTTGGTTTATCATGAAGAGTGTGTGACGTTGGCTTCAAAATGATTATGGAAATTCAAAATAATGTGTTTGGAAAGAAGTCTCATGAAAAGACCAGTCAAGAAACCCTGACAATACATGTGTTCTGAAGCAAGAAGTGGTGAAAGTTGAAACAAATGCTTATTAATTTGTGAACTTGTTTATGAAATGTATATCCTGTGATGTGCAAAAACTGATGAAACATTAATGTACCAGTGTCGAATACAAATGAATGACAAATTACATATCATGTCCCATAGGAGTCTACTTGCATTGATGTTAGACTGGGTCAGTTACAGTAGAATAATTAGGATTTGTATGCACCATTCACTGAAGTTAGTTTTCAGTACTAGGAAACAAATATGTATTTCAGGTGGATGAATATTTCTGATTATCCTCTTGTGAAAAGTGGATTATAAATCCACATACATGAACATGAATGAATTTAGAGAGTGTATATTAGACACATATATTTCATATTTTGAAAAATTTGGAGAGTATATCTATATCTCTATCTATATCTATACACACACACTCACACACACACACACACAACTCACAGACATTAAAAAGTACCAATATAAATGCCAATCGAAATTCATCAGTAAATATGTATCATCCACAAATGCAAAAATATTTATTTTACTGAACATGAGCTAATGAATAATGTTGTTCTACTAGGACGCTCTCCTATAAGTTGAATTTTCATTTCCAACAGCATTTAGGAGGAGTGAACTCTTCTCACAATTTGTATCTGCCAAGACAGCCACCTCACAAAAATGTACGTGTGATACCTGGTAGGATTCTATATATGCATATAAATATACGTGTGTGAAGAGACTACCGAAAAAGGAAACAAGAATTCACATATTTGTTAAGTTTAAAACACATGGAGAATATTTCAAATAAATTTGACTAGATTTATAACTCCTACCTTATATAATGCAAATGTCAAGTCCAACTATACAACATGTCTCCTCTGAAGTACTTGTATTTCTAATGTGTTGGGTTAATTTTCTCCATTATATTAGGATGAATAGTCTGAGTCTACTAGGTATGGGTTAGTGTCAGGGATTCAGTATTTCGAATGGAAAATTGGAAAATGAATCCAATGTGTATGTAAATATATGCTGCACAAATATCCTCCCGCTCTCATCCAGAACAATGCCTTGACATTACCTTCACCCCAAGTAAGACACAATTAGAGGAGAAGAGTTACAAAATCAGTGAATACATATCTGGAATGGAAAATGCTCAGGAGTTCACAACCTTGGAGGTGGTAGAGGAGTTTCCAAAACTAAGGGACACGGTAAACACTCCACAAACATGGAGCTCTGCTGGCCTAAAAACTTTTTGAGAAACTGCCTCTGAGCTTCCACACTTGAAATATATGTAGTTTTCTGGAGATTTGGCTTCCTCTGTAGTGAGACCATCAAAGCTGGGTCTGCATCTATGTGACCTGGAGGACATGGTTTCTTATTTTCCAATGAACAAGATGAAGCAGTGCTGAATCCTCTCTTTGTAGGTAAACTGAGGCCACTGGGGACTAAGTGTCTCCCCGTGTGGACTGTGAAGCCATTTGGTCCTCTTCCACTTTTTGTGGTGTTTTTGCTGCTGCACTGTGAGTTTGGTATTTGTTTCACGAAATACTAGGAGCTAAATTGGGACACAGTGCTGGAGGGAGTTCTGTCACGTGTGGTGGGTCAGGGTCTGCAAGAGAATGCACCAACTAGGCTCCTATCTCTCACAGCTTGCCCCATTGCCCCCTTGTCCATATCAACCTGATTCTTAATTTTCCTCTGAAAACTCTCCATATAACAAGATGCCTTTACGTATAAGGGTCTGTTGGCTGCACCATGTCAGTTACAAGCCATTTGGAATCCAATGGTAGATCCACATGGCCCTACCACGGATGTTTTATCAAACACCTCCCCACCACTGCTCTAGACCCACTACTCAGCAGGCTCCAAATTTCTGGCATCTCTGTTCTACACCATTTTCATGAAACTCAGTAAATCAAGGCACTGTCTGGTATACTCATGATCAGCAACAGGACATCCAATGTTTCTCCAGTGCCACCTGGTCATAGGAATTTCAAAAATTTCATGGTATTTATCTAGCCATTTTTCAAGCATGAAGTTGGAGGCACTGTGGGTTTCAGTTCATTCAGCAAACATTAAATGGTGAGGAAGCTCATTTCAATGAAATCTCTGGAGAACTCTCACAGGCATGGCTTCCCAAAGAGTGGACAAAAGGTCACATTAGGCCAGGCCCATTGAGGTCTACAATGTGAGGTCCATGTGTGTTTTGACTCTCAACTATGGCTGCCATTTCTTTAAGAATAAAATCATGTGATATCCTTGCTGAGATTCCCAGGCCTCTGTGGAAATCAACCCGGGGCCTAGGTCTCTGTTTCCAAGAGCGACTTTCATGCGTGGCCTCTTAAAATCCCAACAAAATTCATGGCAATGCTTCTCTGAGTTCAGTTCCAAAACCCAGTCTCTAAGGGGAATCACACCAGAGTTCAAGCCCACGTGGACCCAGTCATTTTTTCCAATGCCACACAAATGACCAAAATTAAAACCAAAACACTCCCACATGGCCCTCATCTTATTTCATATAGTCAATCATCTTAACCTCTGGCTGGAGGTTTCCATGAGGTGCACAGCCCAAGACAGTGTCCAAAATCAGCTCGTTTGCACCTCATTTGTCTAAAGTCACGGTAGCCTGGACACCGTTTCTGTGAACCAGGAGTGAACAAATAAGCCTGCCGTTAATACTTCTGTGTTTCTCCAATTTGAGGCCTACTGATTTTAGGTATCGATTCTTTAGGTGATTTAGAGTCATGCGAAAACACAAGCACCTCTGCAGGGCTTTGAAGAACTCATTTGACCCAAAGAATCCCTATTGTCATTTGATGGAGTGCAGGAACCTAAAAGAGGAAGGCAAGAGACTTCATCCACAATGAATGAAATTTTTTGCCATTTTGGTTTTGGAAGCTCACATGGGATCATTCTTAAGATCCATCAGGTGCTGAGAATCCAAGTCACAGCCACACACAGGCCCAAGAGGCTGATAAAGACACATCCCTTTCCAAAGCAATTAAGCAAAGAGCCACAGGTGAGGCCCATTCATTTCCATTTGAAAACTGTTTTCTTCAGGCTTCACAAAGGGGTGGCCTGAGGCAAAGACCTTCCTGACATTCAGTGCAACACAACAATAAGTAAGCAAAAGGCCCAAAGCAGGGTTTCTGCACTGAGACTTTCCTGGTCACACTGATATCTGAGTTTTCTGAGATGCTCGCCATTCTCTTCAGCTATCCAGTACATGGCCATGTCACAGAGCTTGGAGGTGGTACATATTTTGGACACAAATCCATGAGCCTATTCTGGAGAGTGGCCAGAATTCAGGAAGAAAACTACAACTTAGAAAGATAGCAGGTGTTGCACATCGATAAGACAAGCTGCAGTCCATTCATATATTGGGCATGGGAAGATTTATACTAGACAGGACACATCCATTAATGCATTCTCTTTTCTAATGTCTACAACAACGGACACAGTGGGATACACAGAAACAGAAACACTCGCCGCGTCAAATGACTTACTAGAAACTGTCCACTCCAAACCAAACAAACCGCCTTATCTATCTATTCTCAGAACATGAGACAAAACAACAAACCCACACCCACTCCCACAAAGGCACCTCCTTCCCCCAAGTACGTCTGTGACTATCCGGAGTGTCCTCTGACTGGTGGGCCTTACTATGTTCCCCCGAAATGGCCTGTCTTCTCTCAGATCTTGTTTCTTTGACCAACTCTGTGAAGATGTCAGGAAAAAGTGGTTAGCCACTACCTGTTTTCTCAGGAACGGTCCATCTTCAGAGCTCTCCTGGCATTTGGCCATCCTCACATCATTAGGTACCAAGAAAACTGACTCTGTCCTTGGTAAATCCAAACAAGTGAGCCCACTGGGACTGGGACTGGGACTGCCTCTGGGTGCCTGGCTTCTTGGATACCAAGTTCAGAGAGTTCCATCACCAAGGAAATGAGGTATGTCACATTCTTTGGAACTGAATGAGGTCACTGCCTTGGCAACCACTTTGTCCTAACAGTTGCTTCCAAGGGTTACATAAGATGGAGGTTGCCCCTACCTCCTGTGACACTTTCATAAGGTAGAATGTATATCACCATTGGCACCCGGGAACAGCTCTCCACTCATCCCTGGTTCGGTCCATCTTCTGTACAATAAGAAGAGAGAGAGGCAGATTCAGACACATCCCTTCATCCTGACCAGGTTGTTTGCCATGGAAGATGACTTTTGCTCTCTCAGGTGCTTCATACCTGCCTACAACTTCTCCAGGTATCATTTGTGCATGGACATTTGAGGTTCTCATCAGGTGGAAGGTCCCCAACTTTCCTGTATTGTAAGAACCACTCTGTCCCTGCTCTTCTGTAAAATGATTGAGGGAACAGTGTATACTTGGGGTTAAAAACAGGTTTGATTTGGGTTACGAGTGATTCTGTGTGATGAATAATGGTATTGGGAACCTGCAATATTTACAAGAATATAGAGGTAAAATATAAGTAGGAAAACAGAAATCTAGGTATGATTTGAAGCCCAGGAGGGTTTTGCCCTTGATTGGGATACTTAGCTTTTAATGATGTTCTGCAAAGGTGCCTCAGATAATTCGATATACAATGGCATAGGACCTTGTACATTGGATGATTGAATTTAGAAGAGAACATCCAGTCAAAAAGGGATATTCAGTAGGATTAGGAAGATAGTCTGTAGGTTTAGGAAGAAGAGTGAGTGTAGGATTTGGACCAAAAGTTCTTTAGCAATAGATTTTCGGTTGTTGAGTGAATGTAAATGTCAGCACATGTGAAGAGTCAGTCACTATGTTGAACTGGGGAAAATATGTAGAAAAGCAGATATCAATAGAAACATTACGAAATCAGGCAAAGTATAAAGTGAGTGATAGAATTAGACATTTTCAACAGAGTTGAGTTTGAATATATAAATTAGGAAAAAAACAAATATGTAGTCACCAATAGGATTGACAATTGACAGCATTAGGCAACCTGGACATGGATGTTTTTAGTAATCCATGTTCACTTTCCATTTAGGCTTTGGTACAATCATAAGTGTGACCTTTCCATTTTTTGTCCAGAATATTACTGTGATAATGAGGTGACATGAGTATTTCTTTCACCATTTCTGGGAGCAATATATTGAAGATGTAAAATGAGAATCGGGGGTACAAAGAGGTGTACCCTGTTTCTAGGAACATAGAGAAAAAGCATGAATAGACCATACAGTGAATAAAAAATATAACTTTTTTGAACTTTAAATAATGAATTGAACTCATATCTGAAAAATTAAAGGAAATCGTATATTGATATACAATCATTCATTCCAACCAGGTATATATGTAATGGAAGTATTTGTGTTTTGGTTTATCATGAAGAGTGTGTGAGTTTTGTTTCAAAATGATTATGGAAATTCAAAATAATGTGTTTGGAAAGAAGTCTCACGAAAAGACCAGTCAAGAAACCCTGACAATACATGTGTTCTGAAGCAAGAAGTGGTGAAAGTTGAAACAAATGCTTATTAATTTGTGAACTTGTGGATGAAATGTATATCCTGTGATGTGCAAAAACTGAAGAAACAATAATGTACCAGTGTCTAATACAAATGAATGACAAATTACAGATCATGTCCCATAGGAGTCTACTTGCATTGATGTTAGACTGGGTCAGTTACTGTAGAATAATTAGGATTTGTATGCACCATTCACTGAAGTTAGTTTTCAGTACTAGGAAACAAATATGTATTTCAGGTGGATGAATATTTCTGATTATCATCTTGTGAAAAGTGGATTATAAATCCACATACATGAACATGAATGAATTTAGAGAGTGTATATTAGACACATATATTTCATATTTTGAAAAATTTGGAGAGTATATCTATATCTATATCTATATCTATATCTATACACACACACACACACACACACACACACACACAACTCACAGACATTAAAAAGTACCAATATAAATGCCAATCGAAATTCATCAGTAAATATGTATCATCCACAAATGCAAAAATATTTATGTTACTGAACATGAGTTAATGTATAATGTTCTTCTACTAGGACGCTCTCCTATAAGTTGAATTTTCATTTCCAACAGCATTTAGGAGGAGTGAACTCTTCTCACAATTTGTATCTGCCAAGACAGCCACCTCACAAAAATGTACGTGTGATACCTGGTAGGATTCTATATATGCATATAAATATACGTGTGTGAAGAGACTACAGAAAAAGGAAACAAGAATTCACATATTTGTTAAGTTTAAAACACATGGAGAATATTTCAAATAAATTTGACTAGATTTATAACTCCTACCTTATATAATACAAATGTCAAGTCCAACTATACAACATGTCTCCTCTGAAGTACTTGTATTTCTAATGTGTTGGGTTAATTTTCTCCATTATATTAGGATGAATAGTCTGAGTCTACTAGGTATGGGTTAGTGTCAGGGATTCAGTATTTCGAATGAAAAATTGGAAAATGAATCCAATGTGTATGTAAATATATGCTGCACAAATATCCTCCCGCTCTCATCCAGAACAATGCCTTGACATTACCTTCACCCCAAGTAAGACACAATTAGAGGAGAAGAGTTACAAAATCAGTGAATACATATCTGGAATGGAAAATGCTCAGGAGTTCACAACCTTGGAGGTGGTAGAGGAGTTTCCAAAACTAAGGGACAGGGTAAACACTCCACAAACATGGAGCTCTGCTGGCCTAAAAACTTTTTGAGAAACTGCCTCTGAGCTTCCACACTTGAAATATATGTTGTTTTCAGGAGATTTGGCTTCCTCTGTAGTGAGAACATCAAAGCTGGGTCTGCATCTATGTGACCTGGAGGACATGGTTTCTTATTTTCCAATGAACAAGATGAAGCAGTGCTGAATCCTCTCTTTGTAGGTAAACTGAGGCCATTGGGGACTAAGTGTCTCCCCGTGTGGACTGTGAAGCCATTTGGTCCTCTTCCACTTTTTGTGGTGTTTTTGCTGCTGCACTGTGAGTTTGATATTTGTTTCACGAAATACTAGGAGCTAACCGGGGACACAGTGCTGGAGGGAGTTCTGTCACGTGTGGTGGGTCAGGGTCTGCAAGAGAATGCACCAACTATTCTCCTATCTCTCACAGCTTGCCCCATTGCCCCCTTGTCCATATCAACCTGATTCTTAATTTTCCTCTGAAAACTCTCCATGTAACAAGATGCCTTTACATATAAGGGTCTGCTGGCTGCACCATGTCAGTTACAAGCCATTTGGAATCCAATGGTAGATCCACATGGCCCTACCACGGATGTTTTATCAAACACCTCCCCACCACTGCTCTAGACCCACTACTCAGCAGGCTCCAAATTTCTGGCATCTCTGTTCTACACCATTTTCATGAAACTCAGTAAATCAAGGCACTGTCTGGTATACTCATGATCAGCAACAGGACATCCAATGTTTCTCCAGTGCCACCTGGTCATAGGAATTTCAAAAATTTCATGGTATTTATCTAGCCATTTTTCAAGCATGAAGTTGGAGGCACTGTGGGTTTCAGTTCATTCAGCAAACATTAAATGGTGAGGAAGCTCATTTCAATGAAATCTCTGGAGAACTCTCACAGGCATGGCTTCCCAAAGAGTGGACAAAAGGTCACATTAGGCCAGGCCCATTGAGGTCTACAATGTGAGGTCCATGTGTGTTTTGACTCTCAACTATGGCTGCCATTTCTTTAAGAATAAAATCATGTGATATCCTTGCTGAGATTCCCAGGCCTCTGTGGAAATCAACCCGGGGCCTAGGTCTCTGTTTCCAAGAGCGACTTTCATGCGTGGCCTCTTAAAATCCCAACAAAATTCATGGCAATGCTTCTCTGAGTTCAGTTCCAAAACCCAGTCTCTAAGGGGAATCACACCAGAGTTCAAGCCCACGTGGACCCAGTCATTTTTTCCAATGCCACACAAATGACCAAAATTAAAACCAAAACACTCCCACATGGCCCTCATCTTATTTCATATAGTCAATCATCTTAACCTCTGGCTGGAGGTTTCCATGAGGTGCACAGCCCAAGACAGTGTCCAAAATCAGCTCGTTTGCACCTCATTTGTCTAAAGTCACGGTAGCCTGGACACCGTTTCTGTGAACCAGGAGTGAACAAATAAGCCTGCCGTTAATACTTCTGTGTTTCTCCAATTTGAGGCCTACTGATTTTAGGTATCGATTCTTTAGGTGATTTAGAGTCATGCGAAAACACAAGCACCTCTGCAGGGCTTTGAAGAACTCATTTGACCCAAAGAATCCCTATTGTCATTTGATGGAGTGCAGGAACCTAAAAGAGGAAGGCAAGAGACTTCATCCACAATGAATGAAATTTTTTGCCATTTTGGTTTTGGAAGCTCACATGGGATCATTCTTAAGATCCATCAGGTGCTGAGAATCCAAGTCACAGCCACACACAGGCCCAAGAGGCTGATAAAGACACATCCCTTTCCAAAGCAATTAAGCAAAGAGCCACAGGTGAGGCCCATTCATTTCCATTTGAAAACTGTTTTCTTCAGGCTTCACAAAGGGGTGGCCTGAGGCAAAGACCTTCCTGACATTCAGTGCAACACAACAATAAGTAAGCAAAAGGCCCAAAGCAGGGTTTCTGCACTGAGACTTTCCTGGTCACACTGATATCTGAGTTTTCTGAGATGCTCGCCATTCTCTTCAGCTATCCAGTACATGGCCATGTCACAGAGCTTGGAGGTGGTACATATTTTGGACACAAATCCATGAGCCTATTCTGGAGAGTGGCCAGAATTCAGGAAGAAAACTACAACTTAGAAAGATAGCAGGTGTTGCACATCGATAAGACAAGCTGCAGTCCATTCATATATTGGGCATGGGAAGATTTATACTAGACAGGACACATCCATTAATGCATTCTCTTTTCTAATGTCTACAACAACGGACACAGTGGGATACACAGAAACAGAAACACTCGCCGCGTCAAATGACTTACTAGAAACTGTCCACTCCAAACCAAACAAACCGCCTTATCTATCTATTCTCAGAACATGAGACAAAACAACAAACCCACACCCACTCCCACAAAGGCACCTCCTTCCCCCAAGTACGTCTGTGACTATCCGGAGTGTCCTCTGACTGGTGGGCCTTACTATGTTCCCCCGAAATGGCCTGTCTTCTCTCAGATCTTGTTTCTTTGACCAACTCTGTGAAGATGTCAGGAAAAAGTGGTTAGCCACTACCTGTTTTCTCAGGAACGGTCCATCTTCAGAGCTCTCCTGGCATTTGGCCATCCTCACATCATTAGGTACCAAGAAAACTGACTCTGTCCTTGGTAAATCCAAACAAGTGAGCCCACTGGGACTGGGACTGGGACTGCCTCTGGGTGCCTGGCTTCTTGGATACCAAGTTCAGAGAGTTCCATCACCAAGGAAATGAGGTATGTCACATTCTTTGGAACTGAATGAGGTCACTGCCTTGGCAACCACTTTGTCCTAACAGTTGCTTCCAAGGGTTACATAAGATGGAGGTTGCCCCTACCTCCTGTGACACTTTCATAAGGTAGAATGTATATCACCATTGGCACCCGGGAACAGCTCTCCACTCATCCCTGGTTCGGTCCATCTTCTGTACAATAAGAAGAGAGAGAGGCAGATTCAGACACATCCCTTCATCCTGACCAGGTTGTTTGCCATGGAAGATGACTTTTGCTCTCTCAGGTGCTTCATACCTGCCTACAACTTCTCCAGGTATCATTTGTGCATGGACATTTGAGGTTCTCATCAGGTGGAAGGTCCCCAACTTTCCTGTATTGTAAGAACCACTCTGTCCCTGCTCTTCTGTAAAATGATTGAGGGAACAGTGTATACTTGGGGTTAAAAACAGGTTTGATTTGGGTTACGAGTGATTCTGTGTGATGAATAATGGTATTGGGAACCTGCAATATTTACAAGAATATAGAGGTAAAATATAAGTAGGAAAACAGAAATCTAGGTATGATTTGAAGCCCAGGAGGGTTTTGCCCTTGATTGGGATACTTAGCTTTTAATGATGTTCTGCAAAGGTGCCTCAGATAATTCGATATACAATGGCATAGGACCTTGTACATTGGATGATTGAATTTAGAAGAGAACATCCAGTCAAAAAGGGATATTCAGTAGGATTAGGAAGATAGTCTGTAGGTTTAGGAAGAAGAGTGAGTGTAGGATTTGGACCAAAAGTTCTTTAGCAATAGATTTTCGGTTGTTGAGTGAATGTAAATGTCAGCACATGTGAAGAGTCAGTCACTATGTTGAACTGGGGAAAATATGTAGAAAAGCAGATATCAATAGAAACATTACGAAATCAGGCAAAGTATAAAGTGAGTGATAGAATTAGACATTTTCAACAGAGTTGAGTTTGAATATATAAATTAGGAAAAAAACAAATATGTAGTCACCAATAGGATTGACAATTGACAGCATTAGGCAACCTGGACATGGATGTTTTTAGTAATCCATGTTCACTTTCCATTTAGGCTTTGGTACAATCATAAGTGTGACCTTTCCATTTTTTGTCCAGAATATTACTGTGATAATGAGGTGACATGAGTATTTCTTTCACCATTTCTGGGAGCAATATATTGAAGATGTAAAATGAGAATCGGGGGTACAAAGAGGTGTACCCTGTTTCTAGGAACATAGAGAAAAAGCATGAATAGACCATACAGTGAATAAAAAATATAACTTTTTTGAACTTTAAATAATGAATTGAACTCATATCTGAAAAATTAAAGGAAATCGTATATTGATATACAATCATTCATTCCAACCAGGTATATATGTAATGGAAGTATTTGTGTTTTGGTTTATCATGAAGAGTGTGTGAGTTTTGTTTCAAAATGATTATGGAAATTCAAAATAATGTGTTTGGAAAGAAGTCTCACGAAAAGACCAGTCAAGAAACCCTGACAATACATGTGTTCTGAAGCAAGAAGTGGTGAAAGTTGAAACAAATGCTTATTAATTTGTGAACTTGTGGATGAAATGTATATCCTGTGATGTGCAAAAACTGAAGAAACAATAATGTACCAGTGTCTAATACAAATGAATGACAAATTACAGATCATGTCCCATAGGAGTCTACTTGCATTGATGTTAGACTGGGTCAGTTACTGTAGAATAATTAGGATTTGTATGCACCATTCACTGAAGTTAGTTTTCAGTACTAGGAAACAAATATGTATTTCAGGTGGATGAATATTTCTGATTATCATCTTGTGAAAAGTGGATTATAAATCCACATACATGAACATGAATGAATTTAGAGAGTGTATATTAGACACATATATTTCATATTTTGAAAAATTTGGAGAGTATATCTATATCTATATCTATATCTATATCTATACACACACACACACACACACACACACACACACAACTCACAGACATTAAAAAGTACCAATATAAATGCCAATCGAAATTCATCAGTAAATATGTATTATCCACAAATGCAAAAATATTTATGTTACTGAACATGAGTTAATGTATAATGTTCTTCTACTAGGACGCTCTCCTATAAGTTGAATTTTCATTTCCAACAGCATTTAGGAGGAGTGAACTCTTCTCACAATTTGTATCTGCCAAGACAGCCACCTCACAAAAATGTACGTGTGATACCTGGTAGGATTCTATATATGCATATAAATATACGTGTGTGAAGAGACTACAGAAAAAGGAAACAAGAATTCACATATTTGTTAAGTTTAAAACACATGGAGAATATTTCAAATAAATTTGACTAGATTTATAACTCCTACCTTATATAATACAAATGTCAAGTCCAACTATACAACATGTCTCCTCTGAAGTACTTGTATTTCTAATGTGTTGGGTTAATTTTCTCCATTATATTAGGATGAATAGTCTGAGTCTACTAGGTATGGGTTAGTGTCAGGGATTCAGTATTTCGAATGAAAAATTGGAAAATGAATCCAATGTGTATGTAAATATATGCTGCACAAATATCCTCCCGCTCTCATCCAGAACAATGCCTTGACATTACCTTCACCCCAAGTAAGACACAATTAGAGGAGAAGAGTTACAAAATCAGTGAATACATATCTGGAATGGAAAATGCTCAGGAGTTCACAACCTTGGAGGTGGTAGAGGAGTTTCCAAAACTAAGGGACAGGGTAAACACTCCACAAACATGGAGCTCTGCTGGCCTAAAAACTTTTTGAGAAACTGCCTCTGAGCTTCCACACTTGAAATATATGTTGTTTTCAGGAGATTTGGCTTCCTCTGTAGTGAGAACATCAAAGCTGGGTCTGCATCTATGTGACCTGGAGGACATGGTTTCTTATTTTCCAATGAACAAGATGAAGCAGTGCTGAATCCTCTCTTTGTAGGTAAACTGAGGCCATTGGGGACTAAGTGTCTCCCCGTGTGGACTGTGAAGCCATTTGGTCCTCTTCCACTTTTTGTGGTGTTTTTGCTGCTGCACTGTGAGTTTGATATTTGTTTCACGAAATACTAGGAGCTAACCGGGGACACAGTGCTGGAGGGAGTTCTGTCACGTGTGGTGGGTCAGGGTCTGCAAGAGAATGCACCAACTATTCTCCTATCTCTCACAGCTTGCCCCATTGCCCCCTTGTCCATATCAACCTGATTCTTAATTTTCCTCTGAAAACTCTCCATGTAACAAGATGCCTTTACATATAAGGGTCTGCTGGCTGCACCATGTCAGTTACAAGCCATTTGGAATCCAATGGTAGATCCACATGGCCCTACCACGGATGTTTTATCAAACACCTCCCCACCACTGCTCTAGACCCACTACTCAGCAGGCTCCAAATTTCTGGCATCTCTGTTCTACACCATTTTCATGAAACTCAGTAAATCAAGGCACTGTCTGGTATACTCATGATCAGCAACAGGACATCCAATGTTTCTCCAGTGCCACCTGGTCATAGGAATTTCAAAAATTTCATGGTATTTATCTAGCCATTTTTCAAGCATGAAGTTGGAGGCACTGTGGGTTTCAGTTCATTCAGCAAACATTAAATGGTGAGGAAGCTCATTTCAATGAAATCTCTGGAGAACTCTCACAGGCATGGCTTCCCAAAGAGTGGACAAAAGGTCACATTAGGCCAGGCCCATTGAGGTCTACAATGTGAGGTCCATGTGTGTTTTGACTCTCAACTATGGCTGCCATTTCTTTAAGAATAAAATCATGTGATATCCTTGCTGAGATTCCCAGGCCTCTGTGGAAATCAACCCGGGGCCTAGGTCTCTGTTTCCAAGAGCGACTTTCATGCGTGGCCTCTTAAAATCCCAACAAAATTCATGGCAATGCTTCTCTGAGTTCAGTTCCAAAACCCAGTCTCTAAGGGGAATCACACCAGAGTTCAAGCCCACGTGGACCCAGTCATTTTTTCCAATGCCACACAAATGACCAAAATTAAAACCAAAACACTCCCACATGGCCCTCATCTTATTCCATATAGTCAATCATCTTAACCTCTGGCTGGAGGTTTCCATGAGGGGCGCAGCCAATGACAGTATCCAAAATCAGCTCGTTTGCCCCTCATTTGTCTAAAGTCAGGGTAGCCTGGACACCGTTTCTGTGAACCAGGAGTGAACAAATAAGCCTGCGGTTAATACTTCTGTGTTTCTCCAATTTGAGGCCTACTGATTTTAGGTATCAATTCTTTAGGTGATTTAGAGTCATGCGAAAACACAAGCACCTCTGCAGGGCTTTGAAGAACTCATTTGACCCAAAGAATCCCTATTGTCATTTGATGGAGTGCAGGAACCTAACAGAGGAAGGCAAGAGACTTCATCCACAATGAATGAAATTTTTTGCCATTTTGGTTTTGGAAGCTCACATGGGATCATTCTTAAGATCCATCAGGTGCTGAGAATCTAAGTCACAGCCACACACAGGCCCAAGAGGCTGATAAAGACACATCCCTTTCCAAAGCAATTAAGCAAAGAGCCACAGGTGAGGCCCATTCATTTCCATTTGAAAACTGTTTTCTTCAGGCTTCACAAAGGGGTGGCCTGAGGCAAAGACCTTCCTGACATTCAGTGCAACACAACAATAAGTAAGCAAAAGGCCCAAAGCAGGGTTTCTGCACTGAGACTTTCCTGGTCACACTGATATCTGAGTTTTCTGAGATGCTCGCCATTCTCTTCAGCTATCCAGTACATGGCCATGTCACAGAGCTTGGAGGTGGTACATATTTTGGACACAAATCCATGAGCCTATTCTGGAGAGTGGCCAGAATTCAGGAAGAAAACTACAACTTAGAAAGATAGCAGGTGTTGCACATCGATAAGACAAGCTGCAGTCCATTCATATATTGGGCAGGATGAATTATGGGAAGATTTATACTAGACAGGACACATCCATTAATGCATTCTCTTTTCTAATGTCTACAACAACGGACACAGTGGGATACACAGAAACAGAAACACTCGCCGTGTCAAATGACTTACTAGAAACTGTCCACTCCAAACCAAACAAACCGCCTTTTCTATCTATTCTCAGAACATGAGACAAAACAACAAACCCACACCCACTCCCACAAAGGCACCTCCTTCCCCCAAGTAGGTCTGTGACTATCCGGAGTGTCCTCTGACTGGTGGGCCTTACTATGTTCCCCCGAAATGGCCTGTCTTCTCTCAGATCTTGTTTCCTTGACCAACTCTGTGAAGATGTCAGGAAAAAGTGGTTAGCCACTACCTGTTTTCTCAGGAACGGTCCATCTTCAGAGCTCTCCTGGCATTTGGCCATCCTCACATCATTAGGTACCAAGAAAACTGACTCTGTCCTTGGTAAATCCAAACAAGTGAGCCCACTGGGACTGGGACTGGGACTGCCTCTGGGTGCCTGGCTTCTTGGATACCAAGTTCAGAGAGTTCCATCACCAAGGAAATGAGGTATGTCACATTCTTTGGAACTGAATGAGGTCACTGCCTTGGCAACCACTTTGTCCTAACAGTTGCTTCCAAGGGTTACATAAGATGGAGGTTGCCCCTACCTCCTGTGACACTTTCATAAGGTAGAATGTATATCACCATTGGCACCCGGGAACAGCTCTCCACTCATCCCTGGTTCGGTCCATCTTCTGTACAATAAGAAGAGAGAGAGGCAGATTCAGACACATCCCTTCATCCTGACCAGGTTGTTTGCCATGGAAGATGACTTTTGCTCTCTCAGGTGCTTCATACCTGCCTACAACTTCTCCAGGTATCATTTGTGCATGGACATTTGAGGTTCTCATCAGGTGGAAGGTCCCCAACTTTCCTGTATTGTAAGAACCACTCTGTCCCTGCTCTTCTGTAAAATGATTGAGGGAACTGTGTATACTTGGGGTTAAAAACAGGTTTGATTTGGGTTACGAGTGATTCTGTGTGATGAATAATGGTATTGGGAACCTGCAATATTTACAAGAATATAGAGGTGAAATATAAGTAGGAAAACAGAAATCTAGGTATGATTTGAAGCCCAGAAGGGTTTTGCCCTTGATTGGGATACTTAGCTTTGAATGATGTTCTGCAAAGGTGCCTCAGATAATTCGATATACAATGGCATAGGACCTTGTACATTGGATGATTGAATTTAGAAGAGAACATCCAGTCAAAAAGGGATATTCAGTAGGATTAGGAAGATAGTCTGTAGGTTTAGGAAGAAGAGTGAGTATAGGATTTGGACAAAAAGTTCTTTAGCAATAGATTTTCGGTTGTTGAGTGAATGTAAATGTCAGCACATGTGAAGAGTCAGTCACTATGTTGAACTGGGGAAAATATGTAGAAAAGCAGATATCAATAGAAACATTACGAAATCAGGCAAAGTATAAAGTGAGTGATAGAATTAGACATTTTCAACAGGGTTGAGTTTGAATATATAAATTAGGAAAAAAACAAATATGTAGTCACCAATAGGATTGACAATTGACAGCATTAGGCAACCTGGACATGGATGTTTTTAGAAATCCATGTTCACTTTCCATTTAGGCTTTGGTACAATCATAAGTGTGACCTTTCCATTTTTTGTCCAGAATATTACTGTGATAATGAGGTGACATGAGTATTTCTTTCACCATTTCTGGGAGCAATATATTGAAAATGTAAAATGAGAATCGGGGGTACAAAGAGGTGTACCCTGTTTCTAGGAACATAGAGAAAAAGCATGAATAGACCATACAGTGAATAAAAAATATAACTTTTTTGAACTTTAAATAATGAATTGAACTGATATCTGAAAAATTAAAGGAAATCGTATATTGATATACAATCATTCATTCCAACCAGGTATATATGTAATGGAAATATTTGTGTTTTGGTTTATCATGAAGAGTGTGTGAGTTTTGCTTCAAAATGATTATGGAAATTCAAAATAATGTGTTTGGAAAGAAGTCTCATGAAAAGACCAGTCAAGAAACCCTGACAATACATGTGTTCTAAAGCAAGAATGGTGAAAGTTTAAACAAATGCTTATTAATTTGTGAACTTGTGGATGAAATGTATATCCTGTGATGTGCAAAAACTGAAGAAACAAAAATGTACCAGTGTCGAATACAAATGAATGACAAATTACAGATCATGTCCCATAGGAGTCTACTTGCATTGATGTTAGACTGGGTCAGTTACTGTAGAATAATTAGGATTTGTATGCACCATTCACTGAAGTTAGTTTTCAGTACTAGGAAACAAATATGTATTTCAGGTGGATGAATATTTCTGATTATCATCTTGTGAAAAGTGGATTATAAATCCACATACATGAACATGAATGAATTTAGAGAGTGTATATTAGACACATATATTTCATATTTTGAAAAATTTGGAGAGTATATCTATATCTATATCTATATCTATACACACACACACACACACACACACACACACAACTCACAGACATTAAAAAGTACCAATATAAATGCCAATCGAAATTCATCAGTAAATATGTATCATCCACAAATGCAAAAATATTTATGTTACTGAACATGAGTTAATGTATAATGTTGTTCTACTAGGACGCTCTCCTATAAGTTGAATTTTCATTTCCAACAGCATTTAGGAGGAGTGAACTCTTCTCACAATTTGTATCTGCCAAGACAGCCACCTCACAAAAATGTACGTGTGATACCTGGTAGGATTCTATATATGCATATAAATATACGTGTGTGAAGAGACTACAGAAAAACGAAACAAGAATTCACATATTTGTTAAGTTTAAAACACATGGAGAATATTTCAAATAAATTTGACTAGATTTATAACTCCTACCTTATATAATGCAAATGTCAAGTCCAACTATACAACATGTCTCCTCTGAAGTACTTGTATTTCTAATGTGTTGGGTTAATTTTCTCCATTATATTAGGATGAATAGTCTGAGTCTACTAGGTATGGGTTAGTGTCAGGGATTCAGTATTTCGAATGGAAAATTGGAAAATGAATCCAATGTGTATGTAAATATATGCTGCACAAATATCCTCCCGCTCTCATCCAGAACAATGCCTTGACATTACCTTCACCCCAAGTAAGACACAATTAGAGGAGAAGAGTTACAAAATCAGTGAATACATATCTGGAATGGAAAATGCTCAGGAGTTCACAACCTTGGAGGTGGTAGAGGAGTTTCCAAAACTAAGGGACAGGGTAAACACTCCACAAACATGGAGCTCTGCTGGCCTAAAAACTTTTTGAGAAACTGCCTCTGAGCTTCCACACTTGAAATATATGTTGTTTTCAGGAGATTTGGCTTCCTCTGTAGTGAGAACATCAAAGCTGGGTCTGCATCTATGTGACCTGGAGGACATGGTTTCTTATTTTCCAATGAACAAGATGAAGCAGTGCTGAATCCTCTCTTTCTAGGTAAACTGAGGCCATTGGGGACTAAGTGTCTCCCTGTGTGGACTGTGAAGCCATTTGGTCCTCTTCCACTTTTTGTGGTGTTTTTGCTGCTGCACGGTGAGTTTGATATTTGTTTCACGAAATACTAGGAGCTAACCGGGGACACAGTGCTGGAGGGAGTTCTGTCACGTGTGGTGGGTCAGGGTCTGCAAGAGAATGCACCAACTATTCTCCTATCTCTCACAGCTTGCCCCATTGCCCCCTTGTCCATATCAACCTGATTCTTAATTTTCCTCTGAAAACTCTCCATGTAACAAGATGCCTTTACATATAAGGGTCTGCTGGCTGCACCATGTCAGTTACAAGCCATTTGGAATCCAATGGTAGATCCACATGGCCCTACCACGGATGTTTTTTCAAACACCTCCCCACCACTGCTCTAGACCCACTACTCAGCAGGCTCCAAATTTCTGGCATCTCTGTTCTACACCATTTTCATGAAACTCAGTAAATCAAGGCACTGTCTGGTATACTCATGATCAGCAACAGGACATCCAATGTTTCTCCAGTGCCACCTGGTCATAGGAATTTCAAAAATTTCATGGTATTTATCTAGCCATTTTTCAACCATGAAGTTGGAGGCACTGTGGGTTTCAGTTCATTCAGCAAACATTAAATGGTGAGGAAGCTCATTTCAATGAAATCTCTGGAGAACTCTCACAGGCATGGCTTCCCAAAGAGTGGACAAAAGGTCACATTAGGCCAGGCCCATTGAGGTCTACAATGTGAGGTCCATGTGTGTTTTGACTCTCAACTATGGCTGCCATTTCTTTAAGAATAAAATCATGTGATATCCTTGCTGAGATTCCCAGGCCTCTGTGGAAATCCACCCGGGGCCTAGGTCTCAGTTTCCAAGAGCGACTTTCATGCGTGGCCTCTTAAAATCCCAACAAAATTCATGGCAATGCTTCTCTGAGTTCAGTTCCAAAACCCAGTCTCTAAGGGGAATCACACCAGAGTTCAAGCCCACGTGGACCCAGTCATTTTTTCCAATGCCACACAAATGACCAAAATTAAAACCAAAACACTCCCACATGGCCCTCATCTTATTCCATATAGTAAATCATCTTAACCTCTGGCTGGAGGTTTCCATGAGGGGCGCAGCCAATGACAGTGTCCAAAATCAGCTCGTTTGCCCCTCATTTGTCTAAAGTCAGGGTAGCCTGGACACCGTTTCTGTGAACCAGGAGTGAACAAATAAGCCTGCGGTTAATACTTCTGTGTTTCTCCAATTTGAGGCCTACTGATTTTAGGTATCGATTCTTTAGGTGATTTAGAGTCATGCGAAAACACAAGCACCTCTGCAGGGCTTTGAAGAACTCATTTGACCCAAAGAATCCCTATTGTCATTTGATGGAGTGCAGGAACCTAAAAGAGGAAGGCAAGAGACTTCATCCACAATGAATGAAATTTTTTGCCATTTTGGTTTTGGAAGCTCACATGGGATCATTCTTAAGATCCATCAGGTGCTGAGAATCTAAGTCACAGCCACACACAGGCCCAAGAGGCTGATAAAGACACATCCCTTTCCAAAGCAATTAAGCAAAGAGCCACAGGTGAGGCCCATTCATTTCCATTTGAAAACTGTTTTCTTCAGGCTTCACAAAGGGGTGGCCTGAGGCAAAGACCTTCCTGACATTCAGTGCAACACAACAATAAGTAAGCAAAAGGCCCAAAGCAGGGTTTCTGCACTGAGACTTTCCTGGTCACACTGATATCTGAGTTTTCTGAGATGCTCGCCATTCTCTTCAGCTATCCAGTACATGTCCATGTCACAGAGCTTGGAGGTGGTACATATTTTGGACACAAATCCATGAGCCTATTCTGGAGAGTGGCCAGAATTCAGGAAGAAAACAACAACTTAGAAAGATAGCAGGTGTTGCACATTGATAAGACAAGCTGCAGTCCATTCATATATTGGGCAGGATGAATTATGGGATGATTTATACTAGACAGGACACATTCATTAATGCATTCTCTTTTCTAATGTCTACAACAACGGACACAGTGGGATACACAAAACACTCGCCGTGTCAAATGACTTACTAGAAACTGTCCACTCCAAACCAAACAAACCACCATTCCTATCTATTCTCAGAACATGAGACAAAACAACAAACCCACACCCACTCCCACAAAGGCACCTCCTTCCCCAAAGTAGGTCTGTGACTATCCGGAGTGTCCTCTGACTGGTGGGCCATACTATGTTCCCCCGAAATGGCCTGTCTTCTCTCAGATCATGTTTCCTTGACCAACTTTGTGAAGATGTCAGGAAAAAGTGGTTAGCCACTACCTGTTTTCTCAGGAACGGTCCATCTTCAGAGCTCTCCTGGCATTTGGCCATCCTCACATCATTAGGTACCAAGAAAACTGACTCTGTCCTTGGTAAATCCAAACAAGTGAGCCCACTGGGACTGGGACTGGGACTGCCTCTGGGTGCCTGGCTTCTTGGATACCAAGTTCAGAGAGTTCCATCACCAAGGAAATGAGGTATGTCACATTCTTTGGAACTGAATGAGGTCACTGCCTTGGCAACCACTTTGTCCTAACAGTTGCTTCCAAGGGTAACATAAGATGGAGGTTGCCCCTACTTCCTGTGACACTTTCATAAAGTAGAATGTATATCAACCATTGGCACCCGGGAACAGCTCTCCACTCAGGCCTGGTTTGGTCCATCTTCTCTACAATAAGAAGAGAGAGAGGCAGATTCAGACACATCCCTTCATCCTGACCAGGTTGTTTGCCATGGAAGATGACTTTTGCTCTCTCAGGTGCTTCATACCTGCCTACAACTTCTCCAGGTATCATTTGTGCATGGACATTTGAGGTTCTCATCAGGTGGAAGGTCCCCAACTTTCCTGTATTGTAAGAACCACTCTGTCCCTGCTCTTCTGTAAAATGATTGAGGGAACGGTGTATACTTGGGGTTAAAAACAGGTTTGATTTGGGTTACGAGTGATTCTGTGTGATGAATAATGGTATTGGGAACCTGCAATATTTACAAGAATATAGAGGTGAAATATAAGTAGGAAAACAGAAATCTAGGTATGATTTGAAGCCCAGAAGGGTTTTGCCCTTGATTGGGATACTTAGCTTTGAATGATGTTCTGCACAGATGCCTCAGATAATTCGATATACAATGGCATAGGACCTTGTACATTGGATGATTGAATTTAGAAGAGAACATCCAGTCAAAAAGGGATATTCAGTAGGATTAGGAAGATAGTCGGTAGGTTTAGGAAGAAGAGTGAGTATAGGATTTGGACCAAAAGTTCTTTAGCAATAGACTTTCGGTTGTTGAGTGAATGTAAATGTCAGCACATATGAAGAGTCAGTCACTATGTTGAACTGGGGAAAATATGTAGAAAAGCAGATATCAATAGAAACATTACGAAATCAGGCAAAGTATAAAGTGAGTGATAGAATTAGACATTTTCAACAGGGTTGAGTTTGAATATATAAATTAGGAAAAAAACAAATATGTAGTCACCAATAGGATTGACAATTGACAGCATTAGGCAACCTGGGCATGGATGTTTTTAGAAATCCATGTTCACTTTCCATTTAGGCTTTGGTACAATCATAAGTGTGACCTTTCCATTTTTTGTCCAGAATATTACTGTGATAATGAGGTGACATGAGTATTTCTTTCACCATTTCTGGGAGCAATATTTTGAAGGTGTAAAATGAGAATCGGGGGTACAAAGAGGTGTACCCTGTTTCTAGGAACATAGAGAAAAAGCATGAATAGACCATACTGTGAATAAATAATATAACTTTTTTGAACTTTAAATAATGAATTAACTGATATCTGAAAAATTAAAGGAAATCATATATTGATATACAATCATTCATTCCAAACAGGTATATATCTAATGGAAATATTAGTGTTTTGGTTTATTATGAAGAGTGTGTGAGTTTTGCTTCAAAATGATTATGGAAATTCAAAATAATGTGTTTGGAAAGAAGTCTCATGAAAAGACCAGTCAAGAAACCCTGACAATACATGTGTTCTGAAGCAAGATGATTAAAGTTGAAACAAATGCTTATTAATTTGTGAACTTGTGGATGAAATGTATATCCTGTGATGTGCAAAAACTGAAGAAACAATAATGTACCAGTGTCAAATACAAATGAATGACACTTTACATTTCATGTCCCATAGGAGTCTACTTGCATTGATGTTAGACTGGGTCAGTTACTGTAGAATAATTAGGATTTGTATGCACCATTCACTGAAGTTAGTTTTCAGTACTAGGAAACAAATATGTATTTCAGGTGGATGAATATTTCTGATTATCATCTTGTGAAAAGTTGATTATAAATCCACATACATGAACATGAATGAATTTAGAGTGTGTATATTAGACACATATATTTCATATTTTGAAAAATTGGCAGAGTATATCTATATCTATATCTATATATATATATACACACACACACCCACACACACACACACACAACACTCACAGACATTAAAAAGTACCAATATAAATGCCAATCGAAATTCATCAGTAAATATGTATCATCCACAAATGCAAAAATATTTATTTTACTGAACATGAGTTAATGTATAATGTTGTTCTACTAGGACTCTCTCCTATAGGTTGAATTTTCATTTCCAACAGCATTTAGGAGGAGTGAACTCTTCTCACAATTTGTATCTGCCAAGACAGCCATCTCACAAAAATGTACGTGTGATACCTGGTAGGATTCTATATATGCATATAAATATACATGTGTGAATCGGCTACAGAAAAGGGAAACAAGAATTCACATATTTGTTAAGTTTAAAAACACATGAGAATATTTCAATTAAAATTTGACTAGATTTATAACTCCTACCTTATATAATGGAAATGTCAAGTCCAACTATACAACATGTCTCTGGAGAACCTTTGGATGTCCTGTTGTTTATCATGAGTATACTAGACAGTGCCTTGATTGACTGTGTTTCATGAAAATGATCTAGAACAGACATGCCAGTAAGTTGGTGCCTGCTGAGTAGTGTGCCTAGAGCAGTGGTGTGTATGTGTGTCATAATACATCTCTGATGTGGCCATATGGATTTGCCATTGGCTTCCAAATGGCTTGTGACAGACATGGTGAGGCCAGCAGACACTAATATGTAAGGGCGTCTTGTTATATGGAGAGGTTTCATGGCAATGTTAAGAATCAGGTTGCAATAGACAAGGGAAAAAGCTATGTGGGATAGAAGCCTGGTTGGTGCATTCTCCTGCAGACCCTGACCCACCACATGTGGCAGAACTCCATCCAGCACTGTGTCCCTTTTGAACTCCTTGTATTTCGTGAAGCAAATACCAAACTACCAATGCAGGAGAAAGAAAAACCATGAAAAAGTGGAGGATGACCAAATGGCTTCACAGCCCAGATGGGGAGAGACTTAGCACGCACTGGTCACATTTTACTTAAAAGAGAGAATTCACCACTGCTGCCTCATGTTCATTAGAAAATAAGAAACCATGTCCTCCAGGTCACATAGAATCAGACCCAGCTTTGATGGTCTCACGACAAAAGAAGCTAAAGCTCCTGAAAACAACATATATTTCAAGTGCCCAACCTCAGAGGCAGTTTATCAAGAAGTCCTTTAGGCCAGCAGAGCTCCATGTTTGTGGAGTTTTTAACCTGTCACTTACTTATGGAAACTTCTCTACCACATCCAAGGTTGTGAACTCCTGAGCATTTTCCATTCCAGTTATTTATTCACAGATTTTATAACTCTTCTCCACTAATTGTGTCTTACTTGGGGTGAAGGTAATGTCAAGGCATTGTTCTGGATGAGAGAGGGGAAATATTTTGTGTAGCACATATTTGATAGACATTGGATTCTTTTTCCTATTTTCCATTCAAAATACTGAATCCCTGACACTAACACATACCCTACTAGACTCTGACTACTAATCCTAATATGATGGAGAAAAATAACCCAAATAGAACAGAAATACAAGCAGGTCAGAGGAGGCATGGTGTATTTTTGAACTTTTCTTTTGCATAATAAATGGTAGGTGTTATAAATCTAGTGAATTTTTATTTGGAATAGTTTTTCATGTGTTTTTAAAATTAACAGATATGTGAATCCCTGCCTCCCTTTCTCTCTAGCCTATACAGCACATGTATTTTTATATGTACATATAGAATCCTACCTGGTATCACACGTACATTTTTGTGAGGTTGCTGACTCGGCAGATATAAATTGTGTGAAGAGACTACCCCTCTTAAACGCTGTTGGAACTAAAAATTCAACCTATGGGTGAGCTTCCTAGTACAACAACATTATACATAATTTCATGTTCAGTAAAGTATATATTTTTGCATCAGTAGATGTTATATATTTCATTATAAATTTCATTTGGCATATATTGCTACTTTTTTATGTTTCTCTGTGTGTTTTTTTGGTATATATATATATATATATATATATATATATACTCTCCTGATTTATCAAAACATGAAATATATGTGTCTTATATACACTCTCTACATTCATACATTCATTCATGTTCATGCATGAGGAAATATAATCAACTTTTCTCAAGATTATTATTGGAAATATTCATCCACCTGAAATACATATTTGTTTCCTTGTACTGACAACTCACTTCTGTGAATGGTGCATACAAATCCTAATAATTCTACAGTATCTGACCCAGTTTAACATCAATGCAAGTAGATTCCTATGGGACATGATGTGTATTTTGACGTTCATTTATATTCCACACTGCTACATTAATATTTCTGCAGTTTTTGCACATCATAGGATATATATTTCATCCACAAGTTCACAACTTTATAGGTATTTTTTCACTTTTAATCATTTCCTGCTTCAGAACACATGTATTCCTCCCGGTTTCTTGACTGGTCTTTTCATGAGACTTCTCTGCAAAACATTTTTTTTTTAATTTCATAATCAGTTTTGAAGCAAAACTCACACACTTTTCATGATAAACCATAAATCTAATATCACCATTAGATGCATAACTGTTTGGAATGGATGATTGTATATCAATATTAGGTTTCCTCTATATTTTCAGAAATCAATTCAATCCATTATTTAAAGTTCGAACCAGTTATATTATTTATTCACAGTATGGTCTATTCATGCATTATCTCTATATTCATAGGCACAAGGTACACCTATTTGTACCCCCAATTAATTTATACGTCTTCAAAATATTGCTTTCCTACATATTTTACCCAGTTCATCATTGTGACTGACTCTTCACATGTGCTGACATTTACATTCACTCTCTACCTGAAACCCTATTGCTAAAGAACTTTTGGTCCAAATCCTATACTCACTCTTTTATCTAAACCCACCGACTATTTTCCTAATCCTACCGAATATCCCTTTTTGACTGGATGTTCTCTTCCACATTCAATCATCCAAATTAGAAGGTCCTATGCCATAGTATATTGATTTAACTGAGACAACTGTGCAGGACATAAATCAATGCTAAGTATCCCAATCAAGGGCCCAATGCCCTTCTGGGCTTCAAAACTTACCTAGATTTCTGTTTTCATACTTATATTTCACCTATATATTCTTATAAATATCGCAGGTTCCTAATACAAATATTCATTCCAGAGAATGATTCCTAACCCAAATTGAACATGTTATTAACCCTAACCATACACTTTTCCCTCAATCTAATTTTACAGAAGAGCAGGGACAGAGTTGGTCTTACAATACAGGAATATAGGCGATCTTCCAGCTGCTGAAAACCTAAAAGTTCCATGCTGAAATGATCCTTGGAGAAGATGTAGGCATCTATGAAGGACATGAGAGAGCAAAAGTCATCTTCCATGGCAAACAACCTGGTCAGGTTGATGGGATGTGTCTGAATTAGCCTCTCTCTTCCTAATGTAGAGAAGATGGACCAAACCATGCCTGTGTGGAGAGCTGTTCCCCGGTGCCTATGGTTGATATACCATTCTAACATATGAATGAGTCACAGCAAGTAGAGGCAGCCTCCATCTTTTGGGAACCATGTAAGCAACTGTTAAAACAAAGTGGTTTCCAAGGCAGTGACTTCATTCAGATCTTGAAGAAAGTGACATCACCTTACAGTTTTGGTAATGAAAGTCTGTGATCTTGGGATCCAGGAAACCAGGCACACAGAGTCAAACCCACTCCATGTCCCAGTGGGCTAACTTGTTTGGATTTAACAAGACAGAGTTACTCTTTCTTTGTACCTACTGATGTGAGGACAGCCAAATGCCTGGAAACTATGAAGACTGGCCTTTCCAGAGAAAGCAGGTAGTTTCTCACCATGGGCTCCTGACAACATCACAGAGTTGGCCAAAGAGAACAGATTGGAGACAGGACACGCCATTTTGGGGGAACATAGTATGGCCCACAAGTCAGAGGACACTCCGGATAGTCACAGACCTACTTGGGGAAAGGAGGTGACTTTTTGGGTGTGAGTGTGAGTTTGTGATTTTGTCTCATGTTCTGAGAATAGTTAGGAAAGCTGGTTTGTTTGTTTTGGAGTGGACTGTGTCTAGTAAGTCCTTTTACAAGGTGAGTGTTTCTGTGTCTATATATCATACTGTGTCCGTGATTGTAGACATTAGAAAAGAGAATGCATCAATGGATGTGTCCTGTCTACAAGAAAGCTTCAAAGCATTCATCCTGTGCAATTAATGAATGGACTGCAGGTTGCCGTATGGATGGGCAACTCCTGCCATCTTTCTAAATTTCTGTTTTCTTCCTGAATTCTGGACACTCTCCAGAATACGCTCATGATTTTGTGTCCAAGTTATGTACCACCTCCATCTCTGTGACATGGCCATGTACTGGATAGCTGAAGGGAATGGCGAGTATCTCAGAAAACTCAGATATCAGTATGCCCAAGAAAGTCTCAGTGGAGAAACCCTGCTTTGGGCCTTTTGCTTACCTATTCTGTTGCCCTGAATGTCAGGAAGGTCTTTGCCTCAGGCCACACTTTGTGAAGCCTGCAGAAAATAGTTTTCAAATGGAAAAGAATGGTCATTACCTGTGCCTCTTTGCTTAATTGCTTTGGAAATGGATGTTTCTGAATCAGCCTCTCAGCCCTATGTGAGGCTGTGGCTTAGATTCACAGCACATGATGGGTCTAAAGAAAAATCCCATGTGTGCATCCCAAACCAAAATGGGCAAAAGAGCTGTCAGAGTGGTTCTTACAATACAGGAAAGTTGGGGACCTTCCACCTGATGAGAACCTCAAATGTCCATGCACAAATGATACCTGGAGAAGTTGTAGGCAGGTATGAAGCACCTGAGAGAGCAAAAGTCATCTTCCATGGCAAACAACCTGGTCAGGATGAAGGGATGTGTCTGAATCTGAATCTCTCTGTTCTTATTGTAGAGAAGATGGACCTAACCAGGCCTGAGTGGAGAGCTGTTCCCGGGTGCCAATGGTTGATATACATTCTACCTTATGAAAGTGTCACAGGAAGTAGGGGCAACCTCCATCTTATGTTACACTTGGAAGCAACTGTTAGGACAAAGTGGTTGCCAAGGCAGTGACCTCATTCAGTTCCAAAGAATGTGACATACCTCATTTCCTTGGTGATGGAACTCTCTGAACTTGGTATCCAAGAAGCCAGGCACCCAGAGGCAGTCGCAGTCCCAGTCGCAGTGGGCTCACTTGTTTGGATTTACCAAGAACAGAGTCAGTTTTCTTGGTACCTAATGATGTGAGGATGGCCAAATGCCAGGAGAGCTCTGAAGATGGACCGTTCCTGAGAAAACAGGTAGTGGCTAACCACTTTTTCCTGACATCTTCACAGAGTTGGTCAAGGAAAGAATGTCTGAGAGAAGACAGGCCATTTCGGGGGAACATAGTATGGCCCACCAGTCAGAGGACACTCCGGATAGTCACAGACCTACTTGGGGCAAGGAGGTGCCTTTGTGGGAGTGGGTGTGGGTTTGTTGTTTTGTCTCATGTTCTGAGAATAGATAGGATAGGCGGTTTGTTTGGTTTGGAGTGGACAGTTTCTAGTAAGTCATTTGACACGGCGAGTGTTTCTGTTTCTGTGTATCCCACTGTGTCTGTTGTTGTAGACATTAGAAAAGAGAATGCATTAATGGATGTGTCCTGTCTAGTATGAATCTTCCCATAATTCATCCTGCCCAATATATGAATGGACTGCAGCTTGTCTTATCGATGTGCAACACCTGCTATCTTTCTAAGTTGTTGTTTTCTTCCTGAATTCTGGCCACTCTCCAGAATAGGCTCATGGATTTGTGTCCAAAATATGTACCACTGCCAAGCTCTGTGACATGGCCATGTACCGGATAGCTGAAGAGAATGGCGAGCATCTCAGAAAACTCAGATATCAGTGTGACCAGAAAAATCTCAGTGCAGAAACCCTGCTTTGGGCCTTTTGCTTACTTATTGTTGTGTTGCACTGAATGTCAGGAAGGTCTTTGCCTCATGCCACCCCTTTGTGAAGCCTGAAGAAAACAATTTTCAAATGGAAATGAATGGGCCTCACCTGTGGCTCTTTGCTTAATTGCTTTGGAAAGAGATGTGTCTTTATCAGCCTTTGGACCTGTGTGTGGCTGTGACTTAGATTCTCAGCACCTGATAGATCTTAAGAATGATCCCATGTGAGCTTCCAAAACCAAAATGGCAAAAAATATCATTCATTGTGGATGAAGTCTCTTGCCTTCCTCTGTTAGGATCCTGCACTCCATCAAATGAGAATAGGGATTCTTTGGGTCAAATGAGTTCTTCAAAGCCCTGCAGAGGTGCTTGTGTTTTCACATGACTCTAAATCACCTAAAGAATTGATACCTAAAATCAGTAGGCCTCAAATTGGAGAAACAAAGAAGTATTAAAGGCAGGCTCATTTGTTCACTCCTGGTTCACAGAAACGGTGTCCAGGCTACCCTGACTTTAGGCAAATGAGGGGCAAAGGAGCTGATTTTGGACACTGTCTTGGGCTGCGCCCCTCATGGAAACCTCCAGCCAGAGGTTAAGATGATTGACTATATGGAATAAGATGAGGGCCATGTGGGAGTGTTTTGGTTTTGATTTTGGTCATTTGTGTGGCATTGGAAAAAATGACTGGGTACACGTGGGGTTGAACTCTGGTGTGATTCCCCTTAGAGACTGGATTTTGGAAGTGAACTCAGAGAAGCATTGCCATGAATTTTGTTGGGATTTTAAGAGGCCACGCATGAAAGTCGCTCTTGGAAACTGAGACCTAGGCCCGGGTGGATTTCCACAGAGGCCTGGGAATCTCAGCAAGGATATCACATGATTTTATTCTTAAAGAAATGGCAGCCATAGTTGAGAGTCAAAACACACATGGACCTCACATTGTAGACCTCAATGGGCCTGGCCTAATGTGACCGTTTGTCCACTCTTTGGGAAGCCGTGCCTGTGAGAGTTCTCCAGAGATTTCATTGAAATGAGCTTCCTCACCATTTAATGTTTGCTGAATGAACTGAAATCCACAGTGCCTCCAACTTCATGCTTGAAAAATGGCTAGATAAATACCATGAAATTTTTGAAATTCCTATGACCAGGTGGCACTGGAGAAACACTGCATGTCCTGTTGCTGATCATGATTATACCAGACAGTGCCTTGACTTACTGAGTTTCATGAAAATGGTGTAGAACAGAGATGCCAGTAAGTTGGAGCCTGCTGAGTAGTGGGTCTAGAGCAGTGGTGGGGAGGTGTTTGATAAAACATCCGTGGTAGGGCCATGTGGATCTACCATTGGATTCCAAATGGCTTGTAACTGACATGGTGCAGCCAGCAGACCCTTGTATGTAAAGGCATCTTGTTACATGGAGAGTTTTCAGAGGAAAATTAAGAATCAGGTTGATATGGACAAGGGGGCAATGGGGCAAGCTGTGAGAGATAGGAGCCTAGTTGGTGCATTCTCTTGCAGACCCTGATCCACCACACGTGACAGAACTCCCTCCAGCACTGTGTCCCAGTTTAGCTCCTAGTATTTCGTGAAACAAATACCAAACTCACAGTGCAGCAGCAAAAACACCATAAAAAGTGGAAGAGGACCAAATGGCTTCACAGTCCACACGGGGAGACACTTAGTCCCCAGTGGCCTCAGTTTACCTACAAAGAGAGGATTCAGCACTGCTTCATCTAGTTCATTGGAAATAAGAAACCATGTCCTCCAGGTCACATAGATTCAGACCCAGCTTTGATGGTCTCACTACAAAGGAAGCCAAATCTCCTGAAAACAACATATATTTCAAGTGCAAAACTCAGTGGCAGTTTCTCAAAAAATTTTTAGGCCAGCAGAGCTCCATGTTTGTGGAGTGTTTACCCTGTCCCTTAGTTTTGGAAACTGCTCTACCACCTCCAAGGTTGTGAACTCCTGAGCATTTTCCATTCCAGATATGTATTCACTGATTTTGTAACTCTTCTCCTCTAATTGTGTCTTACTTGGGGTGAAGGTAATGACAAGGCATTGTTCTGGATGAGAGCAGGAGGATATTTGTGCAGCATATATTTACATACACATTGGATTCATTTTCCAATTTTCCATTCGAAATACTGAATCCCTGACACTAACCCATACCTAGTAGACTCAGACTATTCATCCTAATATAATGAAGAAAATTAACCCAACACAATAGAAATACAAGCACTTCAGAGGAGACATGTTGTATTGTTGGACTTGACATTTGCATTATATAAGGGAGGAGTTATAAATCTAGTCAAATTTTAATTGAAATATTCTCCATGTGTTTTTAAACTTAACAAATATGTGAATTCTTGTTTCCCTTTTCTGTAGCCTATTCACACATGTATATTTATATGCATATATAGAATCCTACCAGGTATCACACGTACATTTTTGTGAGGTGGCTGTCTTGGCAGATACAAATTGTGAGAAGAGTTCACTCCTCCTAAATGCTGTTGGAAATGAAAATTCAACCTATAGGAGAGCGTCCTAGTAGAACAACATTATACATTAACTCATGTTCAGTAAAATAAATATTTTTGCATTTGTGGATGATATATATTTACTGATGAATTCGATTGGCATTTATATTGGTACTTTTTAATGTCTGTGAGTGTTTTGTGTGTGTGTTTGTGTGTGTGTGTGTGTATATATAGATATAGATATAGATATAGATATAGATATAGATATAGATATAGATATAGATATACTCTCCAAATTTTTCAAAATATGAAATATATGTGTCTAATATACACTCTCTAAATTCATTCATGTTCATGTATGTGGATTTATAATCAACTTTTCACAAGATTATAATCAGAAATATTCATCCACCTGAAATACATATTTGTTTCCTAGTACTGAAAACTAACTTCAGTGAATGGTGCATACAAATCCTAATTATTCTACAGTAACTGACCCAGTCTAACATCAATGCAAGTAGACTCCTATGGGACATGATATGTAATTTGTCATTCATTTGTATTCGACACTCTTACATTATTATTTCTTCAGTTTTTGCACATCATAAGATATACCTTTGCCAAGGCAGTGACCTCATTCAGTTCCAAAGAATGTGACATTCCTCATTTCCTTGGTGATGGAACTCTCTGAACTTTGTATCCAAGGAGCCAGGCACCCAGAGGCAGTCCCAGTCCCAGTCCCAGTGGGCTCACTTGTTTGGATTTACCAAAGATAGAATCAGTCATTCTTGGTACCTACTGAAGTGAGGATTACCAAATGCCTGGAGAGCTCTGAATAGGGAGCTTTCCTGAGAAAGCAGGTAGTGGCTCTCCACTTTTTCCTTACAACTTTACAGAGTTGGCCAAGGAAAACAGATCTGAGAGAGGACAGGCCATTTCGGAAGAACAGAGTATGGCCACCAGTCAGAGGACACTCTGGTTAGTCATACACCTATGGGGAAGGAGGTGCCTTTTTGGGAGTGGGTGTGGGTTTGTGGTTTGTCTCATGTTCTGAAAATAGGTAGGAATGGCGGTTTGTTTGTTTTGGAGTGAACTGTTTCCGGTAAGTCGTTTGAAGAGGTGAGTGTTTCCATGTCTGTGTATCCCACTGTGCCTGTGGTAGTAGACATGAGAAAAGAGAATGCAGCAATGGATGTGTCATGTCTAGTATAAAGCTTCCCAGCATTCATCCTGCCCAATTTATGAATGGAGTGTGGCTTGCCTTATGCACGGGCAACACCTAATACCTTCCTAAGTCCCTGTTTTCTTCCTGAATTCTGGCCACTCTCTAGAATAGGCTCATGGTTATGTGTTCAAGATATGTACCAAATCCAAGGTCTTTGACATGGCCATGTACTGGATACCTGAATGGAATGGCCAGCATCTCAGAAAACTCAGATATCAGTGTGACCAGGAAAGTCTCAGTGGAGATACCCTGCTTTGGGCCTTTTGCTTACCTATTGTTCTGTTGCCCTGAATATCAGGAAGGTCTTTGTCTCATGCAACCCCTTTGTTAAGCCTGAAGAAAACAGTTTTCAAATGGAAATGAATGTGCATCTCCTCTGGCTCTTTGCTTAATTTCATTGGAAAAGGATGTGTCTGATTCAGGTCCTTTGCCCTGTTTTAGGCTGTGACTTAGATTCTCAGCACCTGATGGAAGTAAAGAAAGATCCCATATGTGCATCTAAACCAAAATGGAAAAACGTTCAATCAATGTGCATGAATTATATTGCCTTCCTTTGTTAGGTTTCTGAAATCCATCATGTCAGAATAGGGATTCTTTGGGTGAAATGAGTTCTTCAAATCTCTGCAGAGGGGCTTGGCTTTTCTCATGACTCCAATTCACAAAAAGAATCTAGACCCAACAGTCAGAGAGCCTCAAATTGGAGAAGCGAAGCAGTATTAAGGGCAGGCCTATTTGATCACTCCTGGTTCACAAGAAGGGTGTCCAAGCCACCCTGACATTCGGCAAATGAGGGGCAAGGGAGCTTATTTTGGACACTGTCTTGGGATGTGCCTCTCATGAAAACCTCCATCCAGATGTTATGATGAGTATCTTTATGGTAGAAGATGAGGGCCATGTAGGAGTGTTTTGGTTATAATTGTGGTCATTTGTGTGGCAGTTGGAAGAGATGACTGGGTAAACCTGGGCTTGAATTCTGCTGTGATTCCCCTTAGAGACTGAGTTCTGGAACTGACCTCAGAGAAGTATTGACATGAATTGTGTTGGGATTTTAGGAGGCCATGAATGAGAGTTGCCATTGGAACCTGGGATCAAGGCCCAGAGTGGCTTTCCACAGAACACTGGGAATCACAGCCAGGATATTACATGATTTTATTCTGAAAGACTTGGCAGGCATAATTGAGATTCAAAACACACTTGGACCTCGCTTTGTAGACCTCCATGGGCCTTGCTTCATGTGACTTTTTGGCCACTCTTTGGGTAGACTTGCTGTGAGAGTGCTCCAGAGATTTCCCTGAAATTAGCTTCCTCACCATTTAATGGTTCCTGAATGAATTGAAACCAACATTGCCTCCAAATGCATCTGTGAAAAAATGCTAGATAATTACCATGAAATTTTACAAATTCCGATGACGAGCTGGCACTGGAGGACCTTTGATGTCCTGTTGATGATCATGAGTATACCAGACAGGGCCTTGATTGACTGGGTTTCATGAAAATGGTGTAGAACAGAGATGCCAGTAAGTTGGGGCCTGGTAAGTAGTGGGCCTAGAGCTGTGTTATGCAAATGTGTGATAAAACATCTGTGGTGGGGCCATGTGGATCTTCCATTGGCTTCCAAATGGCTGTGACTGACATGGTGCAACCATCACACCCATATATGTAAAGGCATATTTTTATATGGAGAGGTTTCAGAGCAATGTTCAGTATCATGTTGTAATCATGTTGTAATTGTCAAGGGGGCAAGCTACTTGAGATAGAACCCTGGTTGGTGCATTCTCCTGGAGCACCTGGTATGGTCCTTTTCAGCGGGGTACCAGGGATGACACCTGATATCATCTTACATAGATGAAATCTCTTACTTGATATGGATGTGGAATCCCCTGGTTCCCAGTTGGGAAGGCAGTGGCCAGCTGTTTTCACAGGTATTACTGAGTTCTTTCAAGATCTTTAAGTCTGTCAAGCAAGGGGGTGTGGAAAGGATCTTTAGGTCTTACAGTTGGGCTTAGGTCCCCTACTGGAGGAGGGCCACCATAAAGAATTTCACATGTGGTAAGGTTACTCAAAGAAACAAAGGGATTTTTTCTTGCATGAAACATTGCATAAGGCAGGAGCATAGTCCAATCTTATGCTGGTCTCTAAGCTTAATTTCGTTAAGGTCTCTTTAATGGTTCTATTCATTCTTTCTACTTGTCTTGAACTCTGTGGTCTATAAGCACAATTTAACTTCCAATTAATCCCCAGGTTCCTGGCTAACCCCTGACTTACCTGGGTCATGAACATCGGTCCATTGTCAGATCCTATTACCGGCTTAGCTTCCTCCAATGGTAGAGAGGCTTAGTCAGCAGCAGCGGAATCACTTAGAGTGTGTTGTGTGTTAGGGGACGAGGGCAGGGGATAAGGAGGGGGAGAAGAGTCCAGTAGAGTCAAATCTGTGACTCAGGGAGAACAGAGGGTGGAGGAGGAGGAGGTTGAGAGGGTTTGAGAGATCATGGGGGAAGGAGTAGGAGCAGAGGTAGGGGCAAGGAAAGGCTTCACCCATGGAGGAGGAGATTTGCAGAGGTCCTGCCAAGTTAAGATATATGGCTGTTGATCTGGATGGCTATGTGGCGCTGGCTGAAAGACAATACCTCTGACTTTTTAAATTAGTAGGAAGTAGAAAGATCCATCTAGGGGCCATACGACTCCAAAGATGGGCCATTCTGAGGCACAGAGATTCTGCCAGGTCCAGCGTTTTACTAAAAAAAGAAAGATTCTGAGCCCTTAAGCGGACTTTGGTCCAGTGATCAAGGGTCAGGGACAGAGGCATTGACGTGCTCTGTTCCATAATGAAAGTTCCACAAACAGTAAAAGCAAGGACACACGACACAGATAAGACAAGACCATAAAGACAGGCAATGAACGTCCAACACTGAGACCAGGAATGAGTAGCCGGCAAAACCCAATGGTATGGCAATAACGAATCTAAAAGAAAATATCACTGAGTCGAGAAGACTATTGTTCCTTGATTTCCCGAGTTCTCTGCGGGGTCCTCCAGAGAAGTGCCCTTTGTCTCTGTGACATGTCTCTCAGCCACCGTCGGAGGGAGCCCAGGCTCTTCATCGCCAGCAATTTTGCCAAGCCCTAACAAGAAACCTGAAACCAGAAAGAGGCGCCTTACTTGCTCCGAGAGGAGCCCGTTGGGGTCTCTCATCCGCCACTGCTGGAACTCAGTGGAACCTCAATATGTAAAGGTCAGGCGAGTGTCAGAGGAAGATACTACCAAGAGACTGTCTCATGCAACAGCAAAGGGTTTATTTGTGGTCCAGCATGCTGGAGCTCAGAGCTAAATTAAATAGAGCAGAGACCTCTGAGAACAGCTTAAGCAGAGCTTATATACTTTCCTTGGAGAGGGAAGAGAGGGAAGTTCAGTGATGGGTAAGGGCGAGTGGGCGGTTTGCATGACACCGAGTGAGGGAGTACATTCTGCAGTTCGGCTGTTGGGAACAGTACATTCTAGAACAAGATTAGCAAACATTTCTAAAAATTTCAACAGTGTTTTGTTAAGCATACAGAAAAACAGGAAGTGACAAGTACCTATTTTATTAATTTTATTAACCTTTCACTACCGACTATGCCTTTTTGACTTGATGTTCCTTCTACATTAATTCATGCAACGTACAAGGTGCTATGCCATTGTATATCGATTTATCTGAGACAACTCTGCAGAACGTAATTCAACACCACGTATCCCTATCAAGGGCCCAATGCCCTTCTGGGCTTCAAATCAGACTTAAATTTCTTTTTTCATACATATATTTCACCTATATATTCTTCTACACATAGCAAGTTCCCAATACGATCATTCATCCAGGAAAATGATTTCTAACCCAAATCGAGCATGTTTTTAACCATAACCGGACACTGTTCCCTCAATCTAACTTTACAGAAGAGCAGGGAAGGAGTTGATATTACAATACAGACATGTAGAAAAACTTCCACCTGCTGAGAACCTCAAAGGTCCATGCAGAAATGATCCCTGGAGAAGATGTAGGAAGCAATAAAGGACCTGAGAGACCAAAAGTCATCTTCCATGGCAAATAACCCGGTCAGGATAAAAGGTTGTGTCTGAATCAGATTTTTTTTTAATGTAGAGATCATGGACCAAACCAGGCCTGTGTGGAGATCTATTCCTGGGTGCCTTTGGTTGATATACCATTCTAACTTGTGAAAATGTCACAGGAAGTAGGGGCGGCCTCAATTTCTTGGGACCCTTGGAAGCAACAGTTAGGACAAAGTGGCTGCCAAGACAGTGCCCTCATTCAGTTCAGGAAGGAAGTGACCTCACCTCACTTTCTTGGTGATGGAACTCTCTGAACGTGGGATCCAGGAAGCCAGGCACACAGAGCCAGTCCCAGTCCCAGTCCCAGTGGTCTCACTTGTTTGGATTTACCAAGGACAGGGTCAGTATTTTTTGGTACCTACAGATGTGTGGAAGGCCAAATGCCAGGAAAGCTCGGATGCAGGGCTTTTCATGAGAAAGCAGGTAGTAGCTCACCGTTGGCTCCTAAGAAGTTCACAGAGTTGGCCAAGGAGACAAGATCTGAGACAGGAAAGGCCATTTTGGGGGAACATATTATGGCCCACAAGTCAGAGGACACTCTGGATAGTCACAGACCTACTTAGGGGAAGGAGGTGCCTTTGTGGGTGTGGTTGTGGGTTTGTGGTTTTGTCTCATTTTCTGAGAATAGGTAGGACAGTCGGTTTGTTTCATTTGAAGTGGACTGTTTCTAGTAAGTCTTTTCACAGGGCGAGTGTTTCTATGTCTGTGTATTCCACTGTTTCCGTGGTTGTAGACATTAGAAAAGAGAATCCATCAATGGATGTGTCGTGTCTAGTAGAAATCTTCTCAGCATTCATATTGCCGCGTTTATGAATGGACTGTAGCTTGCCTTATCGATGAGCAACACCTGCTACCTTCCTAAGTTTCTATTTTCGTCCTGAATTCCGGCCAATCTCAAGAATAGGCCCATGGTTTTGTGTCCAAGATATGTACCACCTCCAAGCTCTGTGACATGGCCATGTACTGGATAGCTGTAGGGGATGGCGAGCATCTCAGAAAACTCAGATATCAGTGTGACCAGAAAAGTCTCAGAGGAGAAACCCTGCTTTCGGCCTTTTGCTTACCTATTGTTCTGTTGCCCTGAATGTCAGGAAGGTCTTTGCCTCAGGCCACCCCTTTGTGAAGCCTGAAGAAAACAGTTTTCAAATGGAAATGAATGGGCATACCTGTGGCACTTTCCTTAATTGCTTTGGAAAGGGATGTGTCTGAATCATGCCCTTGGCCCTGTGTGTGGCTGTGGCTTAGATTATCAGCACCTGATGGATCTAAAGAAAGTTACCATGTGTGCATCCAAAAGAAAATTCGCCAAAAGAGCAATTATTGGGAGGAAGTCTCTCGACTTCCTCTGTAAGGTTCCTGACTTCCATCAAGTGAGAATGGGATCCTTTGGGTCAAAAGAGTTCTACAAAACCTGCAGAGGCTAGCCCATTGTGCTTGGGTTTTCTCATGACTAAAATTCACATAAAGAATCTAAACCCCACAGACAGTAGTCCTCAAATTGGAGCGGTATTAACGGCAGGCCTATTTGATCACTTTTGGTTCACCGGATGGGTGTCCAGGCCACCTTGACTTTAGGCAAATGAGGGGCAAAGGAGCTTATTTGGGACACTGTCTTGGTCTGCACCCCTCATGGAAACCTCCAGCCAGATTATGATGAGTGTCTATATGAAAGAAGATGAGGGCCATATGGGAGGGTTCTTGTTTTAATTGTGGTAATTTGTGTGGTAGTTGGAAGAGATGACTGGGTCCACCAGGGCTTGAACTCTGGTGTGATTCCCCTTAGAGACTGAGTTCTGGAACTGACCTCAGAGAAGTATTGCCATGAATAGTGTTGGGATTTTAGGAGACCACGCATGAGAATCGCTTTTGGAAACTGAGATCTAGGCCCAGGATGGCTTTCCACAGAGCTCAGGGATTCTGAGCCAGGATATCACATGTTTTAATTCTTAAAGACTTGGTAGCCATAATTGAGAGTCCAAACACACATGGTCCTCACATTGTATACCTCAATGGGCCTGGATTCATGTGTCCTTTTGGCCACTCTTTGGGAAGGCTTGCCTGTGAGTGTTCTCCAGAGCTTTCATTGAAATGAGCTTCCTCACCATTTAATGGTTCCTGAATTAAATGAAACCCACAGTGCCTCCAACTTCATCCTTGAAAAATGACTAGATTAATACCATGAAATTTTTGAAATCCTCATGACCAGGTGGCACTGGATAACCTTTAGATATCCTGTTGCTGATCATGAGTATAACAAACAGTGCCTTGATTGACTGAGTTTCGTGAAAATGGTGTAGAACAGAGATGCCAGTAAGTTGGAGCCTGCTGGGTAGTGGGCGTAGAGCAGTGGACTATAGGTGTGTAAATAAATATTTTTGGTAGGACCACCTGGATCTTCCATTGGCTTCCAAATCTTGCGACTGACATGGTGCAGGCAGCAGACCTTTATATGTAAAGGCATCTTGTTATATGTAGAGGTTTCAGGGCAATGTTCAGAATCAGGTTGCTATAGTCAAGGGGAAAGCTATGTGGGATAGAAGCCTGGTTCGTACATTCTCTTGCCGACCCTGACCAACCACACATGACAGAACTCCCTCCAGCATTGTGTCCCATTTTAACATATTGTATTTCATGAAGCAAATACCAAATTCCCAGTGCAGCAGTAAGAAACACCCTGAAAAGTGGAGGATGACCAAATGGCTTCACAGACCACACGGGAAGACACTTAGCTCCCAGTAGCAACAGTTTACCTACAAAGGGAGATTTCAGACCTGCTGCCTCATGTTCATTACAAAATAAAGAACCATGTCCTCCAGGTCACATAGATGCAGACCCAGATTTTTGGTGTCACTACAAACGTAGCTAAATCTCCTGACAATTACATATATTTCTTTTTCTTTTTTTAATTAATTTTTATTGTAGGTTGTTCAAAACAGTACATACTTCTTGATATATCAAATTTCACACTTTGATTCAAGTGGGATATGAGCTCCCATTTTTACTCCATATACAGATTGCAGAATCACATCAGTTGCAGAACCATTGATTTACATATTGCCATACATATATTTCTTGTGCCTAACCTCAGAGGAAGTTTCTCAATAAGTCTTTAAGTCAGCACAGCTCCATGTTTCTGGAGTGTTTACCCTCTCCCATACTTTTGTAAACTGTTTTACCACCTCCAGTGTTGTGAACTCCTGAGCATTTTTCATTCCACATATGTATTCACAGGTTTTCTAACTCCTCTCCTCTAATTGTGTCTTACTTTTAGCGATGGTTATGTCAAGGTATTGTTCTGGATAAGAGAGGGAAGATTTTTGTGTATCACATGTTTGCATACACATTAGATCCATTTTCCTATTTTCCATTTGAAATACTGAATCCCTGACACTAACCCATACCCTACTAGACTCTGACTACTAATCCTAATATCATGGAGAAAAAAAAAACCTAACTGAATAGAAGTACAGTCCTTTTATAGGAAGCATGGTGTATATTTGTATTTGTCTTCCTCTTTATCAAGAGTATGTGTTTTAAATTTAGTAAACTTTTCATTTTAATATTTCTCCATGATTTTTTAAAGTTATCACATATGTAAATTCCTGTCTCCCTTTCTCTGTATCCTATTCAGCACATGTAATTTTTTTATGCATATACAATATCCTACCTGGTATCACACGTACATTCTTGTAAGATCACTGACTTTGGAATATAAAAATTGTGAGAAGAGATGACTCTCCCTAAATAATGATGGAACTGAAAATTCCACCTATGGGTGAGCTTCCTAGTGAAAAACACTATACATAAATCCATGTTCAGTAAAATGAATATTTTTGGATTTGTGAATGAATTATATTTCATGATGAATATCGATTGGCATATATATTGCTAAATATTAATGTGTGTGTGTGTGTGCATGTGTGTGTGTGTGTGTGGGCGTGTGTGTGTGTGTATATTCTACGGATTTTAAAAAAATATGAAAAATATGTGTCTTATTATACACTCCCTAAATTCATTCATATTCATTTATGTTCATTTAAATTCAAATTTTCACAAGATTATTCTCAGTAATATTCATACACCTGAAATATATTTTGGTTTCCTACTACTGAAAACTAAGTTCAGTGGATGGTGCTTAAAAATCCTAATATTTCTACAGTAACTGACCCAGTTTAACATCAATGCAAGTAGATTGCTATGGGACATGATGTGTAATTTGAAGTTCATTTTTACTCAACACTGGTACATTACTATTTCTTCAGTTTATGGACATCATAGGATGTATTTTTTCATCCACAACTTCACAAATTTTTTTGGCATTTTGTTCACTTTCAATTACTTACTACTTCAGAACACATGTATTCCTCCATGTTTCTTTACTGGTCTTTTCACTAGACTTCTTTCTAAACACATTATTTTCGATTCCATAATCATTTTTGAAGCAAAACTCACTCTTCACGATAAACCGTAACCCTAATAATACCATTGCATATATAACTCGTTGGAATGATGGTATATATATCAATATAAGATTTCCAATATATTTTCAGATGCAAACTCAATCCATTATTTAATGTTGGATCCAGTTACATACTTTATTCACAATATGATCTATTCCTGCATCATCTCAATAATCATCAACACAAGGTACACCTATTTGTATCCCCAGTACTAATTTATAAGTTTCCAGAATATTACTCCCCTTTATGGTGGAAGAAATACTTATGTCACCTGATCTACATATACATTTTACCACAGTAGTATTCTGGACACAAAATGCAAAGGTCACACATATGATTGTACCAAAGCCTAAATAGAAAGTGACCATGGATTACTAAAAGCATCTATGTCCATGGTGCCTACTGCTCTCAAATGTCAATCCTATTGGTTACTACATATTTGTTTCTTCCTAAGATTATATATTTAACCTCAAGCCTGTTGAAAATATCTAATCCTATCACTCACTTTATACTTTTCCTGATTTCCTAATGCCCCTATTGATATCTGCTTTCCTACATATTTTTCCCAGTTCATCATTGTGACTGTCTCTTCACATGTGCTGACATTTACATTCACCCTCTAACTGAAAACCAATTGCTAAAGAACTTTTGGTCCAACTCCGAGACTCACTCTTCTTCCTAAACCTACTGACTATCTTCCTAATCCTACAGACTATCCCTTTTTGACTGGATGTTCTCTTCTACTTTCAATCATCCGAGGTATAGGGTCCTATGCCATTGTATATCGATTTATCTGAGACCTCGGTGCAGAACATAATTCAATCTAAGTATACCAATCAAGGGCCCAATGCCTTTCTGGGCTTCAAATCTTTCCCAGATCTCTGATCTCATACATATATTTCACATTTATATTCTTATAAATATCACAGGTTCCCAATACCATAATTCATCCAGCAGAATGACTCCTAACCCAAATCGAACATGCTATTAACACTAACCATACACTGTTCCCTCAATCTCACTTTACAGAAGAGCAGGGACAGAGTTGGTCTTAAAATCCAGGAAGGTAGGGTATCATCCACCAGCTGAGAACCTCAAAAGTCCCTGCAGAAATAATCCCTTGAGTCGGTGTAGGCAGGTATGAAGGATCTGAGAGAGCAAAAGTCATCTTCCATGGCAAACAACCTGGTCAGGTTGAAGGGATGTGTCTGAATTAGCCTCTCTCTTCCTAATGTAGAGAAGATGGACCAATCCATGGCTGTGTGGAGAGCTGTTCCCCGGTGCCTATGGTTGATATACCATCCTAACTTATGAAGGAGTCACAGCAAGTAGAGGCAGACTCCATCTTTTGGGAACCTTGGAAGAAACTGTTAAAACAAAGTGATTTCCAAGGCAGTGACTTCATTCAGTTCTTGAAGGAAGTGACCTCACCTTACATTATTGGTGATGAAAGTCTGTGATCTTGGGATCCAGGAAACCAGGCACACAGAGTCAAACCCACTCCATGTCCCAGTGGGCTCACTTGTTTGGATTTAACAAGACAGAGTCACTCTTTCTTGGTACCTACTGATGTGAGGACAGCCAAATACCTGGAAACTATGAAGACTGGCCTTTCCAGAGAAAGCAGGTAGTTTCTCACCACGGGCTCCTGACAACTTCACAGAGTTTGCTAAAGAGACCAGATCGGAGACAGGACACGCCACTTTTGGGGAACATAGTATGGCCCACAAGTCAGAGGACACTCCGGATAGACACAGACCTACTTGGGGGAAAGAGGTGCCTTTTTGGGTGTGAGTGTGAGTTTGTGGTTTTGTCTCATGTTCTGAGAATAGTTAGGAAAGCTGGTTTGTTTGTTTTGGAGTGGACTGTTTCTAGTAAGTCCTTTGACAACGTGAGTGTTTCTGTGTCTATATATCATACTGTGTCCGTGATTGTAGACAGTAGAAAAGAGAATGCATCAATGGATGTGTCCTGTCTACGAGAAAGCTTCAAAGCATTCATCCTGAGCAATTTATGAATGGACTGCAGCTTGCCGTATGGATGGGCAACTCCTGGTATCTTTCTAAATTCCTGTTTTCTTCCTGAATTCTGGACACTCTCCAGAATACGCTCATGATTTTGTGTCCAAGATATGTACCACCTCAATCTCTGTGACATGGCCATGTACTGGATAGCTGATGGGAATGGTGAGTATCTCAGAAAACTCAGATATTAGTATGCCCAAGAAAGTCTCAGTGGAGAAACCCTGCTTTGGGCCTTTTGCTTACCTATTCTGTTGCCCTGAATGTCAGGAAGGTCTTTGCCTCAGGCCACACTTTGTGAAGCCTGAAGAAAATAGTTTTCAAATGGAATTGAATGGTCATTACCTGTGCCTCTTCCGTTAATTGCTTTGGAAATGGGTGTGTCTGAATCAGCCTCTTGGCCCTATGTGAGGCTGTGGCTTAGATTCACAGCACATGATGGGTCTAAAGAAAAATCCCATGTGTGCATCCAAAACCAAAATGGACAAAAGAACTGTCATAGTGGATAGAGTCTCTCGCCTTCCTCTGTAAGGTTCCTGACCTCCATTAAGTGAGAATAGGGATCATTTGGGTCAAGTGAATTCTTTAAAGTTCTGCAGAGGCTATCCCATAGGTTCGTGGGTTTTCTCATGACTCCAATTCACATCTATGTTTACAGAAGAGCAGGGACCGTGTTGGTCTTACAATACAGGAATGCAGTGGATCTTCCATCTGTTGAGAACCTCAAAGCTCCATGCAGAAATGATCTCTGGAGAAGATGTAGGCAGCTATGTAAGACCTGAGAGAGCAAAAATCATCTTCCATGGCAAACAACCTGGTCAGGATTAAGGGTTGAGTCAGAATGAGCCTATCTCTTCTTAATGTAGAGAAGATGGACCAAACCCGGCCTGTGTGGAGAGCTGTTCCCTTTTGCCTACGGGTGATATACCATTCTAACTTGTGAAAGTGTCACAGGAAGTAGGGGCAGCCCTCATCTCATGGGACCGTTGGAAGCAATTGTTATGACAAAGTGGTTGCCAAGGCAGTGATCTCATTCAGTTCCTGAAGGACGTGATCTCATCTCACTTCCATGGTGATGGAACTCTCTGAACTTGGGATACAGAAAGCCAGGCACCCAGAGCCAGTCTCAGTTCTAGTCCCAGTGGTCTCACTTTTTTGGATTTACAAAGGACAGAGTCAGTCTTTCTTGATACCTACTGATGTGAGGATGGCCAAATGCCAAGAAAGCTCGGAAGAGGGGCTCTTCCTGAGAAAGCAGATAGTGGCTCACTCCTGGCTTCTAACAACTTCACATTGTTGGCCAAGAAGACCAGATCTGAGACAGGTCAGGCCATTTCGGAGCATCATAGTATGGCCCATCAGTCAGAGCACACTCCGGAGAGTCACAGACCTATTTGGGGGAAGGAGGTGCCATTGCGGGTGTGGGTTTGTGGTTTTGTCTCATGTTCTGAGAATAGTTAGAAAAGGCGGTTTGTTTGGTTTGGAGTGAACAGTTTCTAGTAAGTCGTTTGACAATGCAAGTGTTTCTATGTCTGTGTATCCCACTGTGTCCGTGCTTGTAGACATTAGAAAAGAGAATGCATCAATGGATGTGTCCTGTCTCATAGAAAGCTTCCCAGCATTCATCCAGCACAATTTATGAATTGAATGCGGCTTGCCTTATTGATGGGCGATACCTGCTACCTTCCTAAGTTGCTGTTTTCTTCCTGAATTATGGCCAATCTCCAGAATAGGCTCATGGTTTTGTGTCCAAGATATGTACTACCTCCAAGCTCTGTGACATGGCCATATACTGGATAGCTGAATGGAATGGCGAGCATCTCAGAAAACTCAGATATCAGTGTGACCAGTAAAGTCTCAGTGGAGAATCCCTGCTTTGGGCCATTTGCTTACCTATTGTTCTGTTGCCCTGAGAGTCAGGAAGGTCTTTGTCTCAGGCCAACCCTTTGTGAATCCTGAAGGAAAGATTTTTCAAATGGAAATGAATATGCTTTACCTTTGGCTCTTTCCTTAATTGATTTGGAAAGAGATGTGTGTGAATCAGCCTCTTGGCCCAGTGTGATTCTTTGACTTAGATTCTCAGTACCTGATGGATCTAAAGAAAGATCCCATGGGTGCATAAAATCCAAAATGGCATAAAGAGCAGTCATTGTTGATGAAGTATTTTGCCTTCCTCTGTAAGGTTCCTGAATTCCATCAAGTGAGAATAGGGATCTTTTGGGTCAAATGAGTTCTGCAAATCTATTCAGAGGCTATCCAATAGGTGCTTGAGTTTTCTCATCTTTCCAATTCACATAAAGAATCTGTACCCGACACTCATTAGGACTCAAATTGGAGAAGCAGAGCAGTATTAAGGGCAGGCCTATTTGATCACTCCTGGTACACAGGAAGGGTGTACAGGCCACTGGGAATTTAGGCAAATGAGGGGCAACAGAGCTTATTTTGGACACTGTCTTGGGCTACGCTAATGCTATCAAATGTCAATCCTATTGTTGACTTCATATTTGTTTTATCCTAAGCTCATATATTCATCCTCAACCCTGTTGAAAATATCTAATCCCATCACTCACTTTATTCTTTTCCTGATTTCCTAATGTCTCTATTGATATCTGCTTTCCTACATATTTTGCCCTGTGCATCATTGTGACTGACTCTTCACTTGTGTTGACGTTTACATTGACTCTCTAACCAAAACCCTATTGCTAAAGAACTTTTGTTCCAAATCCTATACTCACTTTTCTTCCTAAAATTACCGACTATCTTTCTAATCCAACTGACTATAACTTTTTGAATGGATGTTCTCTTCTACATTCAATGATCCAAGTACAGTTCAGGTTTCTATTCAACCGGGTGAGGGAGTAGATTCTGCAGTTTGGCAATTGGGGACAGCACATTCTGGCAACAAGATTAGCAAAGAGTTCTCAAGATTTCAACAGTGTTTCGTTAAGTGTACAGAAAAACAGGAAGTGACAAGTACATATTTTATTAACCTTTCATTCCCCACTTCTTTTTCTGGCTACTTTTAATCATAAAAGTGATCTTTGTGGGGTGTCACATTCTATGTCTGCTAGTGGGGTATTACCATAATTTTAATTTGTCCAATTTGAGCTTGGAGAAAAGAAATTACATGGTTGAGGAAACAGGGTTTTATAGTTAGTAATAATATGAGGATTATTATTGGACCGGCCAGGGTTGATAAAAACGTAATTAACCAGGGGGACTGTGTAAAAAAAGACTCAAACTACCCTTTCTGTGCCTCTCTCTCTCTCGTTGTTGCTCTTCAAGGCATCTTTTTAATTTACTCATAGATTTTTTTACAACTCCAGTATTGTCGACATAAAAACAACATTCTTTCCTCAATGAAGCACAAAGGCCCCCCTCTGTCATGAAAAGGAGGTCCAACCCTTGACTGTTCTGTAAAACAACTTCAGAGAGAGAGGTTAAAGATTCCTGCAAAGCTGTGATGGAGGTTTCTAAAATCTTTAATTTTTGATCTATTGCTGCTTCTAATTGGGTCACTTGTTGTGTCCCATGGACCAGAGCAGTGGTTCTTGTGCCCAACCCTGCAGCATCTCCTATTCGTAATAGAATGGCTAAGGTGAGGGACATATGTTCCCAGCGGAACCGGGTTGTATGTCCCCCTCTTTGATCTTCAGATGAACCTGCGTCATGATAGAGCACTCTGGGAAACATCTGCACCATTTCACAATTAATCACATCTGTTGACCATTTCATGAAAACATAAACAATGTTTAAGTATATAGAATTATACTGTTGTAGGGACGGACAAGGCAAGGCACCTAAGATAGCACCAAAGACACGGAAACAGTCTTTTTTAGTTTCAACCAGATTCAGAGGGCATTGCTTCTGTTGTAATCAATTAATCCCCTGAAACCCAAGTTACGTAGTTTCAGAATTTTGTACCCAACACGTAAGGGAAGGGGCTCAGAAGTTCACAGTCTGCAGAAGTTCACAAAAAGCAGTTTTTGTTTCTGTTTTTTCCTCAGTTTGGGCAAGTTAACTTTTCAAGGACACCTGGGTGGGGGTGTCTTCCCTTTCTTTTTTTCCCCCTTCCAGCTGTTTCCATACAGCCCAGTTTGTAACTTCTTTATCTTAGAAATGTAGCCATCTCTGTGAAGCCCCAGCTCAAGGCCAGAGGCCTTTTTTTCAAATATTTTGTGAAAAACTAGTAAGGGTGTGTCTAGATCAGGAGTGCTGAATTTTTTAGCCAGTTGCCAAGGAGACCAGGGCAACACAAAAATAGGAAGTTTATCTACAGTGAACTCTTTTATCGGGATTCTTTTGCTGAAAGTCCTAAATCAGCCATGGTGAAGACTTCTGGAGAAGGTCAGTTAAGACTTTTCTGTGGGCCTGGTACAGAGGGGGACAATTTGGAAGGCAGGTATAAGAGCAGCTCTGTGGATCTGAGAATGAGGAAGGAGAGATGTAAAAGAATATTGGGAGAGGGCTTTGGGATCTTAATAGCAACAAAAACTTGAGCAATAGAACAGATAGAACAGAGGGGGAGACGGGAGTGAGATTCCAAAAAGCCTGTGAGGGACTTTAAATTCTTAGTAACCTGTTTTTAGTGATGACAAAGCAACATTAAAGGCCATTTTCATTACATCTTGTATTAGGGTCTGAGGATTCTTCTCAGCGGGTTTGAGCTTTGCATTAGGTGGTAAGAGGACTGGGTGGGACCCGGTGCGGGCACTGACAGGAGAGGAGAGGAGTGAGTGAATGGAGTGGTACCTCAGTACCTGCAACCTCAGCAAGGGAGCAATGGTCTGAGAACCAGTCGAGATTTGGGTTTTTGATCTAGATATTGGAGGGGAGAAATCAAGTTGCTGAGGTGGGAGTGACAGCAGAGAGTCTGGAGCACAAGGCTGAGGGTGAGCATCTATTGGAGAAGCATAGTTCAGGATGTGAGCAAAGGAGAGAGAAGGCCTCCACATAGCGGAATCTCCATTCACCCTTTTGAGCACTTGCAGAAGTTAAAAAGGTCACACAGAATTTGAGGATCTAGAGACCCCTCTGGGGGCCATCGGTTTTGGTTATCTAATTCGTAATATGGCCAATGCTGTGTACAGAATTTGATGAGGAGTTTGGGTTCCATCTGACAGTCCCTGTATGCTCACATCCCCATGACTTACAATAGAAGTCTGCTCTCCCCCCCCACAGCCGTGACTGTTTGTGGCTTTGATAGTCTGCCGGGCAAACATAGTAATCTAGGCTAGCCAACCTGCATCTGGCTCACGTGTCCCTACATCTATAATGTTTGTTTCCATTATCTATGGTATGGAAGGAATTTAATGGAATTTTAGTGGGATCCTGTTAATCAGGGATATCCCAATAGGAAAGACCTATAGCCAGCTGACAAATGACTGGATGGAGAGATGGCCACCAGGTTCGTAAGCTGGCTGTATTCGAGATAGGCCATACTTCGTGTCCAGTAGGATTTGTGATCAGCCATCGCAGCTTAAGGGGCTGATGAGGGTTAAGACTACTGGTCGTCAAGGGGAGAATAAATATCTTCCAGGATCTTCTTTACAACCATTTGCAATGTTTCTTTTTTCTTCTTTTTTATTTCTTTTTTTGTGTGTGTGTGGGGAAGGCTTCAATACATCCTGAAAATGTATGTTCAAAGACTAGGAGTTATTTAAGTCCATACCTTACTGGCTTAATTTCAGTAAAGTCCACTTCCCAGAATTGTCCTCGTCTGGTTCCTCATAGGTGCTTTCCTGCAGGAAGCTTGGAAGTGTAAGCTTTAACCAATTAATGGACCTGACAGGCTTTTGTTACCCATTCAGTTATTTCCTTTTGCTGTGAGTAGGTTAGTGGAAAACTGTGTTCTTGATCCTTCACGAATGAATGCAGTTTCTTTGAACAAAGGTGAGTGAGTTGATGAACATTTGCTACTGACATAGTTAGAGCCATGATTATAGGAGTAGTTACTGAAGAATTAAAAAATTCCACTTGAGGGCCTTCAGGGTTAAAAGTTATTTTGGCCCAGAGCTTGGTGAGCAGAACTCTGCCCATCAATGGGGCCAGGCATTCTGGGATTACTAGGAAGGAGTGATGGATTTTTCCTTTTCCCTGGTCCATGGTCCTCGTAGTTGTCAAAGCCCGATATTTACTTCTGTTAGACTCTTGAATTAGAGACCTTTTATTCGGTAGAGGGCCCAATGGGCCTTACGGGCTGAGTATATTCACCCTGCATCTACTTCAAAGTTTATTGTGTTCCCCTCCACTTCAAAAGTTACCTTGAGGTCAGGGAGAGGATCTGAGCCCGGACTTTCTTAGTATTCCTCCAGAGTCAGAATATCTGGCTGGCATGGCTGTCTCTTTCTAGGGCACTCTTTGGCCCAGTGTCCTTTTTCTTTAGAGTAGGCACATTGATCTCAGGCCAGGGGTGGCCTCTAGTGTGTGCCCAGGTATCCCTTCCTGTCTCTCTGTTTCTTAATTTCTGGCCTATTTGTTGTTGTGACCAGGACCTTAGTCAATGCCTTAGTCTGTCTTTTGTTTCTTTTATCCTCACTCAGCTCCCTTCTCTTCCTCAGTTTCTCTCTTAAAGTATACCTTCTCGGGTTCTCTGAATAAATCCCTCAAAGTCATATCTTGTAATCCATCTAAGCATTGTAACTTTCTTTTAATATCCAGGGCAGCTTTCCCAATAAAGGCCATTGTGACAGATGCCTTTTGATCCTCTGCCTGAGGATCGAAAGGAGTATGTCTCTTATATGCCTACATAATTATCTCTAAGAACATAGAGGGAGATTCATCAGGCCCTTAAATAATCTCTCTTACCTTGGCCAAATTAGTTGGTCACCTAGCGGCCACTAAGATACCCACTATTAGAGCCCGGCGATAAGTGGACAGATGCTCCCTACCTTCAAAGGTGTTGGGGTCCCAGTTGGGTCGTTTCAAGAGAAAGCCGGCTTTGAATATATTGGGAAGTTTTGTCAGTCACGCATTTGGTCCGAGGATACTTTTTTCTAGCATCCAGGAGGATTCTCTTTTGTTCCTCTGTCAAGAAGAGAGTCCCTAGGAGTTGTTGGCAGTCATCTCAAGTAGGTTGGTGTGAAAACATCAATGACTTCACCAGACCTGAGAGCCAGGTTGGGTCCTCGGTAAAAGGGGGATTGTTATTTTTCCATTTATATAGGTCTGAAGAGGAGAAGGCCAATACTGGTAGGCTTGCATTTTTTCCCTATGGCCATCGTCAATCATTGGTCCTTAGGGATGGAGGGAAGCAACACGGGAGTTCCAGGGTTTTCAATCATTTGCCACCGGCGAGTTCCTTTAGCAACTCCAGCTTCCTCCAGGGGAGGAGGGGCTGTGTGTGACGCAGGGGAGTTATCTGGAGGGCCCTGGGCTGGCTTAGCGTACTCCAATTGCGGAGAGGCTGAGTCAGCAGCTGGAGAATCACTTAGAGGGTGTTGGGGGTTGTGGGACAAGGGTAGAAGATAAGGAGGGGGACGAGAGTCCAGTAGAGTCAAATCTTGTGACTCAGGGAGAACAGAGGGTGGAGGAGGAGGAGGAGCAGAGGGGTTGAGAGATCGTGGGGGAAGGAGTAGGAACGGGGACACAGCAAGGAAAGGCTTCACCCACGGAGGAGGAGATTTGCAGAGGTCCTGCCAAGTTAAGGTATATTCCTGTTTATCAGTATGGCTATGTGGCCCTGGCTGTAAGACAATATCTCTGTCTTTTTAAATTAGTGGGAAGTAGAAAGATCCTTCTAGGGGCCATCCGAATCCAAAGGTGGGCCATTCTGTGGCACACAGAGTCTGCCAGGTCCAGCGTTTTACTAAAAATGAAACATTCTGAGCCCTTAAGCGGACTTTGGTCCATAGATCAAGGGTCAGGGACAGAGGCATTGAAGTGATCTGTCCCATAATGAAAGGTACACAAACAGTAAAAGCAACGACACAGGACACAGACAAGAGAAAACAATAAAGACAGGCAATGGACGTCCAACACTGAGACCAAGACTGAGCAGGTGGCAAAACCCGATGGGCTGGCAATACCGAATCTGAAACAAAGTATCACTGAGTCGAGGAGACTATTATTCCTTGATTCCCGAGTCCTCTGTGGCGTCCCCCAGGGACTTGGCTTGTGGCTCTGTGACACGTCTGCCAGCCACCATCAAAGAGAGCTCACACACTTCATCGACAGCCATTTTGCCAAGCCCTAACCTGAAACCTGAAACCAGAAAGAGGTGCCTTACTTACCCTGAGAGTAGCCCATTGGGGTCTCTCGTTCACCACTGCTGGATTTCGGTGGAACCTCCATATATAAATATCGGAAGAGCATTGGGGGAAGAGACCACCAAGAGACTCTCTCATGCAAAAACAAAGGGTTTATTGGGGGTCCAGCATGCTGGGGCTCAGAGCTCATTTGAATAGAGCAGAGAACCCTGAGAACAGCTTAAGCAGGGCTTATATACTTTCCTTGAAGAGGGCAGGGAGGAAAGTTTATTGATGGGCCTGGGCGGGTGAGCAGTTTGCGTGCAACTGGGTGAGGGAGTACATTCTGAAGTTTGGCAGTTGGGGACAGCACATTCTGGGAAAAAGATTAGAAATCACTTCTCAAGATTTCAACAGTGTTTTATTAAGCATACAGTAAAACAGGAAGTGACAAGAATCTATTTTATTAACATTTCACTACCGACTATACTTTGCCAGATTTCCTAAAGTCTCTATTGATATCTGCATTCCTACATATTTTCCCCAGTTCATCATTGTGATTAATTCTTCACATGTGCTGACATTTACATTCACTCAATACCCGAAACCCTATAGCTAAAGAACTTTTGGTCCAAATCCTATACTCACTCTCCTTTATAAACATACCGACTATCTTCCTAATACTACTGACTATCCATTTTGACTGGAAGTTCTCTTTGAAAATCAATCATCCAAGTTACAAGGTCCTATGCTTAATACCCAATCAAAAGCCCTATGCCCTTCTGGGCTTCAAATCTTACCTAGATTTTTGTTTTCAGATTCATATATTTTACCTATATATTCTTGAAAATATCGCAGGTTCCCAATACCATTATTCATCCAGCAGAATGATTTCTATTCCAAATCAAACCTGTTATTAACCCTAACCATACACTGTTCCCTCAATCTAACTTTAGAGAAGAGCAAGGACAGAGTTGGTCTTAAAATACAGGAATTTAGGGGATCTTCCAACTGCTGAGAAACTCAAAGGTCTATGCGCAAATGATCCCTAGAGAAGTTGTAGACACCTATGAAGGAACTGAGAGAGCAAAAGTCATCTTTCATTGCAAACAACCTGGTCAGCATGAAGGGATGTGTCTGAATCAGCCTCTCTCTTCTTTATGTAGAGAAGAAGGACCAAACGAGGCCTCTGTGGAGAGCTGTTCCTGGTTACCAATGTTTGATATACCATTCTAACTTGTGAAATTGTCAAAGGAATTAGGGACAGCCTCCATTTCATGGGACCTTTGGAAGCAAATGTTAGGACAACGTGCTTGCCAAGGCATTGACCTCATTCAGTTCCTGAAGGAAGTGACCTCACCTCACATTCTTGGTGATGGAACTCTCTGAACTTGGGATACAGGCATCCAGGCACACAAATCTAGTCCCAGGCCCAGTCCCAGTGGTCTCACTTCTTTTGATTTACCAAAGACAGAGTCAGTCTTTCTTGGTATCTACTGATGTGAGGATGGCCAAATGCCAGGAAAGCTCTGAAGAGTGGCCTTTCCTGAGTAAGCAGGAAGTGGCTCACCGTTGTCTCCTGACAACTTCACAGAGTTGGCCAAGGAAACCAGATCTGAGACAGAACAGGCCATTTGATGGGAACATAGTACGGCCCACCAGTCAGAGGTCACACCCGATAGTCAGAGACCTACTTTGGGAAAGGAGGTGAATTTGTGGGTGTGAGTGTGTGTTTGTGATTTTTGTCTCATGTTCTGAGAATAGGTAGGAAAGGCAGTTTGTTTGGTTTGGAGTGGACGATTTCTAACAAGTGATTTGACAAGGCGAGTGTTTTTATGTCTGTGTATCCCACTGTGTCCATGGTTGTAGACATTAGAAAAGAGAATGCAATGCATCAAAGGATGTGTCCAGGCTAGTAGAAAGCTTACCAGAATTCTTTCTGCCCAATGTATGAAAGGAATGCGGCTTGCCTTATGGATGGGTAACACCTGCTATCTTCCTAAGTTCCTGTTTTCTTCCTGAATTCTGGCCACTCTCCAGAATAGGCTCATGATTTTGTGACCAAGTTATGTACCACCTCCAAGCTCTGTGACATGGCCATGTACTGGATAGCTGAAGGGAATGGCGAGCGTCTCAGAAAATTCAGATATCAGTGTGACCAGGAAAGTCTCAGTGGAGAAACACTGCTTTGGGCCGTTTGCTAACCTAATGTTCTGTTGCCCTGAATGTCAGGAAGGTCTTTGCCTCATGCCACCCCTTTGTGAAGCCTGAAGAAAACAGTTTTCAAATGGAAATGAATATGGATCACCTGTGGCTCTTTGCTTAATTGCTTTGAAAAGGGATGTGTCTGAATCAGCCTCTTGGCCCTGTGTGAGGTTGTGGCTTAGATACTCAGCACGTGGTGGATGTAAAGAGAGATCCCATGTGTGCATCCAAAACCAAAATGGCCAAAAAGCAGTCCTTGTGGATGAAGTCTGTCGCCTTCCTCTTTAAAGTTCTTGAACTCCATCAAGTGAGAATAGGGATCCTTTGGGTCAAATGGGTTCTTCAAAGACCTGCAGAGGAGCTTGTGTTTTCTCATGACTGCAAATCACATAAAAATATATACCTGACACTCAGTTTTCCACAAATTGGAGAAGCATAGAAGTATTAACGTCTAGCATATTTGATCACTCCTGTTTCACATGAAGGGTGTCCAGACCACCCTGAATTTACGCCAATGAGGGGCAAGGGAGTTATTTTGGACACTCTCTTGGACTCCGCCACTCATGGAAACCTTCAGCCAGAGGTTGTGATTAGTGTCTATATGGAAGAAGATGAGGGCCATATGGGAGGGTTTTGGTTTTAATTTTGGTCATTTGTGTCCGGTTGGAAGACATGACTGGGACCACCTGGGCTTGAACTCTGGTGTGATTCCCCTTAGAGACTGAATTCAGAGAAGTATTGCCATGAATTTTGTTGGGATTTTAGGAGTCCACCCATGAGAATCACCCTTGGAAACTGAGATCTAGGCCCAGGGTGGCTTTCCACAGAGCCCTGGGTATCTCAGCCAGAAGATCACATGATTTAATTCTGAAAGACTTGCCAGCCATTGTTGAGAGTCACAACACCCATGGACGTCACATTGTAGACCTCAATGGGCCTGGCTTCATGTGACATTTTGGCCACTCTTTGGGAAGCCTTGCCTGTGAGAGTTCTACAGAGCATTCATTGAAATGAGCTTCCTCACCATTTAAAGGTTCCTGAATGAATTGAAACCCACAGTGCCTGCAACGTCATCCTTGAAAAATGCCTAGATAAATACCATGAAATTTTTGAAATTCCCATGACCAGGTGGCACTGGAGAAACTTTGGATGTCCTGTTGCTGATCGTAAATATGCAAGACAGTGCCTTGATTGAGTGGGTTTCATGAAAATGGTGTAGAACAGAGATGCCAGTATGTTGGAACCTGCTGAGTAGTGGGCCTAGAGCAGTGGTAGGCAGGTGTGTGATAAAAAATTTGTGGTGGGGCCATGTGGATCTGCCATTGGATCCCAAATGGCTTGTGACTTACATGGTGCAGCCAGCAAACCCTTCCATGTAAAGGCTTCTGGTTATATGGAGATGTTTCCGGGCAATGTTTAGAATCAGGTTACTATGGACATGGGGCCAAGCTATGTGGGATAGAAGCCTGGTTGGTGCATTCTCCTGCATTCCCTGACCAACCACACATGAAAGAATTGCCTCCAGAACTGTGTCCCAGTTGAACTTCTTTTATTTCATGAAGCAAATGCCAAAGTCCCAGTGCAGCAGCAAGAAACACCACGAAAAGTGGAGGATGACCAAATCGCTTCCCAGTCCACATGGGAATACCCTTAGCCCCCAGTGGCCACAGTTTACTTACAAAGAGAGAATTCAGCACTGCTGCCTCATGTTCATTGGAAAATAAGAAACCATGTCCTCCAGGTCACATAGATGCAGACACAGCTTTGATAGTCTCACTAAAAAGAAGCTAAAGCTCCTGACAACAACATATATTTCAAGTGCCCAAACTCAGAGGCAGTTTCTGAAGAAGTATTTAGGCCAGCAGAGCTCCATGTTTATGGAGTGTTTACCCTGTCCCATACTAGGGAAACTCCTCTACCACTTCCAAGGTTGTAAACTCCTGAGCATACTATTCACAGATTTTATTACTCTTCTCCTCTAATTGTGTCTTACTTTGGGCGAAAAAAATGTCAAGGAATTGTTCTGGATGAGAGTGGGAAGATTTTGTTTAGCACATATTTGCATACACATTAGATTCATTTTTCTATTTTACATTTGAAATACTGAATCCTGACACTAACACATGCCCTGCTAGATTCTGAATACTAATCCTAATATAATGGAGAAAAATTACGGAAACAGAATAGAAATACAAGCAGTTCAGAGGAGGCATGTTGTATACTTGGACTTGCCTTTTGCATTATATAGGGTAGGAGTTATAAATCTAGTCAATTTTTTGTTGAAATAGTTTTCCATGTGCTTTTAAAGTTAACAAATATGTGAATTCCTGTCTCCCTTTCTCTGTATTCTATTCAGCACATGTATTTTTATATGCACATATAGAATCCTACCTGGTATCACACGTACATTCTTGTGAGTTACATGACTTGGCAGATACAAAGTGTGAGAAGAGATCACTCCTCTTAAACGCTGTTTGACCTGAAAATTCAACCTATGGGTGAGCTTCCTAGTTGAAAAAAGTTATACATAAATCCATATCCAGTAAAATGAATATTTTTGGATCTGTGGATGATTCATATTTCACGGTGTAATTCGATTGGCATATATATTGCTAATTTTTAAAATCTGTGTGTGAATATATATATATATATATATATATATATATATATATATATTCTCTCCAGATATTTCAAAATATTTAATATATGTGTCTTATTATACACTCCCTAAATTCATTCATGATTATGTATGTGGATTTATAATCAACTTTTCACAAGATTATTCTCAGAAATATTCATTCACCTGATATACGTATTTTTTTCCTAGTATTGAAAACTAACTTCAGTGAATGGTGCATATAAATCCTAATATTTCTACAGTAACTGATCCATTTTCACATCAATGCAAGTAGATTCCTATGGGACATGATAAGTATTTTGAAGTTCATTTTTATTGAAAACTAGTACATTACTATTTCTTCAGTTTATGCACATTATTGGATATGTATTTCATCCACAAGTTCACAAATTTATAGGCATTTATTTCACTTTCAATCACTTTCTGCTTCAGAAAACACGTGTTCCGCCATGTTTCAAACTGGTCTTTTCATGAGACTTCTTTCCAAACACATTATTTTTGATTTCCATAATCACTTTTGAAGCAAAACTCACTCACTCTTCATGATAAACCATAATCCTAGGATTACAATTAGACGTATAACTAGTTGTTATGAATGATTATATATCAATATATGATTTCTTATGTATTTTCAGATATCAATTCAATACATTATTTAAAGTGGAACCAGTTATATTATTTATTAACTGTATGGTCTATTCATGCATTATCTCTATATTCATAGACACAGGGTACACCTATTTTTACCCTCAATACTAATTTATACGTTTTCAAAATATTCCTCAAAAAATGGTGGAAGAATTACTCATGTCACCTGATCTATATATACATTTTATCACATTAATATTCTGGACAAAAAAATCAAAGGTCACCCTTAAGGTTGTACCAGAGCCTAAATGGAAAGTGAGCATGGATTACTAAAACCTTCCATGTCCAGGTGGCCTAATGCTCTCAAATGTCAATCTTATTGGTGACTACAATTTTGTTTCTTTCTAAGATTATATATTCAACCTCAAGCCTGTTGAAAATGTCTAATCCTATCACTCACTTTATACTTTGCCTTATTTAGTAATGTCTCTATTTATATCTATTTTCCTACATATTTTCCCCTGTTCATCATTGTGACTGACTCTTCACTTGTGCTGACATTTACATTCACTGTCTACCTGAAACCCTATTGCTTAAGAACTTTTGGTCTAAATCCTATTCTCACTCTTCTTTGTAAACCTACTGACTATCTTTCTAATCCTACCGACAATCCCTTTTTGAGTGGGTGTTCTATTCGACATTCAGTCATCCAAGGTACAAGCTCCTATGCCATTGTATATAGATTTATCTGAGACATTTTTGCAGAAAATAATTCAAAGCTAAGTGTGCCAATTAAGGGCCCAATGCCCTTCTGGACTTCATATCTTCCCTAGATTTCTGTTTTTATACTTATATTTCACCTATATATTCTTGTAAGTATCATAGTTTCCCAATACCATTATTCGTCATGCAGAAGGATTCCTAACCCCAAATTGAACATGTTACTAACCCAAACCATACACTGTTCTCTCAATCGAAGTTTACAGAACAGCAGGGACAGGGTTGCTCTTAAAATACAGGAATGTAGGGCATGTTCCAGCTGTTGAGAACATCAAAGGTCCATGCAGAAATGATCCCTTGAGAAGATGTAGGCAGCTACGAAAGACCTGAGAGAGAAAAGTCATCTTCAATGGCAAACAACCTTGTCAGCATGAATGGATGTGTATGAATCAGCCTCTCTCTTCTTAATGTAGAGAAGATGGACCAAAACAGTCCTAGGTGGAGAGCTGTTCCCGGGTGCCCATGGTTTATATACCATTCTAACTTGTGAAAGTGTCACAGGAAGTAGGGGCAGCCTCCATCTCATGGGACTCTTGAAAGCAACTGTTAGGACAAAGTGGTTGTCAAGGCAATGACCTCATTCAGTTCCTGAAGAAGTGATCTACCTCACTTCCTTGGTGATGGAACTCTCTTAACTTGGGATCCAGGAAGCCAGGCACCCGGAGCCAGTCCAGTCCCAGACCCAGTAGGCTCACTTGTTTGAATTTACCAAGGAGAGTGTCAGTCTTTCTTGGTACCTACATATGTGAGGATGGCCAAATACCAGGAGAGCTCTGAATAGGGGCCTTTCCTGAGAAAGTAGGTAGTGGTTCACCGCAGGCTCCTGACAACTTCACAGAGTTGGCCAAGGAGACCAGATCTGAGATAGGACAGGCCATTTTGGGGGAACATAGTATGGCCCACCACTCAGAGGAAACTCCGGATAGTCACAGAGTTACATGGGGGAAGGAGGTGTCTTTGTGGGGTGGGTGTGATTTTGTGGTTTTGTCTCATGATCTGATAATAGGTAGGAAAGACGGTTTGTTTGATTTGGAGTGGTCTTCTTCTAGTAAGTCGTTGGACAAGGCAAGTGTTTCTATTTCTGTGGATCCCACTGTGTCCGTGGTTGTAGACATTAGAAAATAGAATGCAACAATTGATATGTCCTGTATAGTAGAAAGATTCCCGGCATTCATCCTGCCCAATTTATGAATGGACTGCAGCTTGCCTTATCCATGGGCAACACCTGCTACCTTCCTAAGTTCCTGTTTCTTCCAGAATTCTCACCACTCTCCAGAATAGTCTCATGGTTTTGTGTCCAAAATATGTACCACCTCCAAGCTCTGTGACATTGCCATGTCCTGGATAGCTGAAGGGAATGGCGAGCATCTCAGAAAACTCAGATATCAGTGTGACCAAGAAAGTCTCAGTGGAGAAACCATGCTTTCGGCCTTTTGCTTATCAATTGTTCTGTTTCCCTGAATGTCAGGAAGGTCTTTGCCTCAGGCCACCCCTTTGTGAAGCCTGAAGAAAACAGTTTTCAAATGGAAATGAATGGGCATCACCTGTGGCTCTTTGCTTAATTGCTTTGGAAAGGGATGTGTCTGAATCAGCCTCTTGGCCCTGTGTGAGGTTGTGGCTTAGATTCTCAGCACCTGATGGATGTAAAGAGAGATCCCATGTGTGCATCCAAAACCAAAATGGCCAAAAGAGCAATTATTGTGAATGAAGTCTCTCGCATTCATTTGTAAGGTTCCTGACTTCCATCAAGTGAGAATACGGATCCTTTGGTTCAAATGAGTTATGCACAGCCCTGCAGAGGCTAACCCATAGGTTTTTGGGTTTTCTCATGGCTCCAAATCATATAAAGAATCTATAACTGACAGTCAGTAGGCCTCAAATTGGAGATGCAGAGCAGTATTAACAGCTGGCCTATCTGATCACTCCTGGTTCACCGGATGGGTGTCCAGGCCACCTTGACTTTAGGCAAATGAGGGGCAAGGGAGCTTATTTTTGACACTGTCTTGGGCTGCACCCCTCATGAAAAACTCCAGCCAGAGGTTATGATAAGTGTCTATATGGAAGAAGATGAGGGCCATGTGGGAGTGTTTGGTTTTAATTGTGGTCATTTGTTTGGCGGTTGGAAGAGATAACTGGATCCACCTGGGCTTGAATTCTGGCATGATTCCTCTTAGAGACTGAGTTCTGGAATTTACCTCAAAGAAGTATTGCCATGAAATGTGTTGGGATTTTAGGAGGCCGCGCATGAGATGCGCCCTTGAAAACTGAGATCGAGGGCCAGGGTGTCTTTCCACAGTGCAGTGAGAATCTCAGCCAGGATATCACATGATTTTATTTTGAAAGACTTGGCAGCCATAATTGAGAGTCTAAACACAAATGGAACTCATATTGTAGACCTCAATGATCCTGGCTTCATGTGACCTTTTGGCCACTTTTTGGGAAGCCTTGCCTGTGAGATTTCTCCAGAGATTTCATTTAAATGAGCTTCCTCACCACATAATGGTTCCTGCATTAATTGAAACGCACAGTGACTCCAACTTCATCCTTCAAAAATGGCTAAATAAATACTATCAAATTTCTGAAATTCCCATTACCAGGTGGCACTGGAGAACCTTTGGATATCCTGTTGCTGAACATGAGTGAAATAGTTCCCCACGCAATGACACTTCACCGGGAGAATTCCAATTTTATTGCTAAAAGCTGTGTGCTCATATAGCACTAAGGGGGAGATGGTATGGCTTAGATAAATGGCAGCAACCCGTTTATTGACAAGTTCTTTCAAATATCAGCTCCAGAGCCCAGGAATTAGTTCTAATTGGGGCTAAGGTTCCCCACAAGCGAGATTTGAAATTGGCGCTGGCGGGAGGGTTCACAAGGGCGGGAACTTTTTGCACCACTGCAGAAATGAAGAAGGTAGGAAGAAGAAGTCCTTAGGCGCCATGTTGGGGTTTTTCTCTGCGGTATGGCTGCCATTTATTCTTTTCCCAACATTCCACCCTTTTTGTTTTCTTAGGAAGTGGGGCGTCGTTTGTCAAATCTGGCTGCTTCGTGCTGTGTGGGGCTGGTGTGGGGCCTAGAAAGAGAAGTGGAGAAATGCTCAGGGGGCAGGTATGGGGATATCATGGCAGCCAGAAATAAAACCCAGTGGCTATAGACAGGTATTTTCATAGGGGTGAAGTCAATGAATGTTCCCTGAAGCCAAAGATGTCGATGGCATGGAACCAGTCCTGGATGGAAGAGATTGTTGGTATCAGCCACTGGTCCTGTAACAGAGACTCAAGGAAATACTGGAAGCGTTGCCTGGACATGGTGTCGCCAGCACCTGAAGAAGATCAGAGCGAATAAAAACAGAATGAAGATAAAAATTAAAGCAAATGTCAATTTTTGGCAGAAGTTCCATGTGGGGGGACTGACATAGAAGAGGCCAAGGGCCATGAGAAAGCTTAGAAGGTGGCAAAGACTATGAATCCAGGATGGCAGATTAAGAGGTTCTCCGAGCTCGTTGTCTCCCGCTGTCTAATACCCGTTGCATTCCATCGTGCCTGGTAGTGAGCTTCATCACTGAGTGAACTGTTCTCTTGGAGATGTTGGGGATTCATCGGTCATCAGAGGCTGGTAGTGACTAAGCAAAAGCTGGTTGAAAGTTTGATTAGGAATTTTATGCAGTTGGGTTTGAAGGCACTTCATTATGCAGGGCAAGAGAGCACAAAAAAGGAGCATCCAAATAAGGGGACCCAAGATATGTAGTAAGTACATGGCAAGATAGGATTGGAAGAACCCCGTTATGGGATTGGAGGAGGTAGGTTTGAGCAATTGGGTCGATAATTCCTGCAATTTAACAACATTTTTTTTATTAGCCCAGATTCATTAACATAATAGCAAAATTCCTCTCTGAGGAATAGGCATGTAACCCCTTTTTCTGCAGTGAGAAGATCAATTGCCCTTTGGTTCTGTAAAACCACTTGTGCCAATGAAGTAACCTGCCGCTTCAAGGAACCCAGAGACTCAGCCATGGTATTGAGTGTTTCCTGCAGTTTTTGTTGAAGGTCATTGGATCCCATAGAGCATGACCTATAGCTCCACCAGAGAGTCTGAGACCCGTCACTGAGGTTGTTAAAATGAGGCCTACCAGAACCGGCAGAAAGACTACCCTACGGGTGCGGGAAGGTAGGGCCAACTGTCAGAATTCGGTGGGAGTATACAAAGATAGCTGAGGAACTACAGTAACCAAGAAACAGGCGCCAGAGACATTGATGGTTGAGGTACTTAAAGAACCATTACACCAGAGGAAATGTCCAGATTGCATAAACACAGGGCTCTATGGAGTGCTGTAGCTCAAGGAACAAATGGGTAAAGGATTCATTATTGGCAGGTGGAAACAGATGAAAGGAAATAATGTATTGGTGGAATAACTTTCCCACAGTGGTATACGTGTCACATGTAGGGGTTGTCCTTTTTAGAGAAATTGTAGGGTTTTGCTGGAATATTTCCTGCCGCTAATGGGACTGCTGCTAGAAGTGGACGACTAAGTGAAGCACAGAGAAAGCACTGAGAAGTAGGCACAGAAAGAGGGGTGGAGTTTAATAATCAAAAAGTTTGGTGTAGCAAATTGAGCTATGTGGGAGGGGGACCTGAGAGGGTTGAAGGCTCTGAATCCTTTTTGGATGAGCTATGGATATGATCTCGAAGTTTTGATTCTGAGTCCTTAATGTGTTCGACTACCTGGATGGTTGCCTTAGGTTGCGTAATCAGGGTGCGGCCAATAGTCATCCACCCTGTGGGTCTGACTGAGGTTGTCCGAGCATAGACAGCAAACTCAACATAGCCCCATCGTTTGGCCTTGGGGTCAGGTTTATCTAAAGTATACCATCCATTGTTACTGGATGAAGAGCCTTTATGCCACTTTATGTAACTAGAAGTCCACCCTTCAGGGTAACCAAATGAGTGGTAAGAATAGCTACCACGTTCATCATGGAACATGCATGACCAATAGGGGCACCCATTATATATCTCAGGCCACCAATGACAATAGTCTTTTGTTTGATCAAAAAGGAAGCAAATGAAAGGCCAGTTCCAGCTACCAGGGACGAAGGTCCTTGAAGGTGACAATTTTAGGGAAATAGAGGTGCAGTTGTGGATGAAGCAAGTAGTTGCATCCACTGTGCAGACCTTCTGCATGCCATGTTCTGAGTATCGTTCCCGAAAAGTGAATAAATGCATGGTAGGTGAGGAGGGTAAAGACCAGTCCTGACAGAGCACAGAAAATAAGCAGAGCACAAAAAACAAGCAGTTAGAGAAGACTAGGGTGTTGGGAGAGCTCATTGTGCCTTCTTTAAGAGGAATTGGGCTGCAAGGAAAACCGTGTGAGCCGCAACTTAAATGGGTGAGATGGGTGTGGAGAGCAGGAGTAAAGGGGAGGTTCAGGAGGTGATTCTTGGAGTTCCTCTGGGGTGGCCCTGTCGTCAGCATGTGGGGCCTCCTGGTGATGTGGCTTCAACCTAGACATGTAATTCCAGGGAGTGAGACGGTTGTCTGGTAAGGAGAGTTTGGCGGCGGTGGGGGTACAGAGAATGACAGGATGGGGCCTTCCCATTTTGGGGCAAGAGTCCCTTTCTCCTCTGGGGTATTATAATTGACTAGACTAACAGGTGTTAAGGGAGGAGTTTTTAAGAGGAGACTGGGTCCGGAAGAAGCCAGTCCTGATATTTCCAGAGTTCCCAGCGGAGATGAAGCAAGAGAGGCAAAGACAAATCTCGGGTGAGAGGTCCTTGTGAAATGACCAACGCAGGGGTTATAAGATGTCTTTCATACATTATCTCAAAAGGAGACAGTAAAGATGGTTTCTTAGGGAGAGCTCTGATTCGAAGCAAAGCCAAGGGAAGGAGTTTGACCCAGTCTATGTTTAATTCCATTGTCAATTTGGTAAGGACTTCCTTTAGAGTACGATTTACCCTTTCCACATTCCCTGAAGCCTGGGGGAAATATGGACAGTTGAAATGCCACTTGAAGGAGAGGGCTTGAGAGACCTTTTGTGTGATCCTAGAAGTAAACTCAGGGCCATTGTCATATTGTAGGGAAGTGGGCATACCAAACCTGGGGATGATGTCTGTCAGTAAGATTGAAGCTAAAGTGGAAGCCTTTTTATTGGAAGTGGGAAATGCCTCAACCAAACCAGAGAAAGTGTCCACAAAGACAAGGAGGTATTTAGTGTGCCATACTGTGGGCATGTTGGTGAAGTCTACCTGCCAGTCAGCAGAGGGAATGTGTCCCCGGGCTTGTTGGGAAGGGAAACATTTGGGCCTTAAAGGAGTATGAGGGTTGGTCCGCTGACAGATCTGACAATTAGAGGCTATATTCTGTAGCATGGCTTGTCAGAGGGAGTGAGGAAGAAGAAACTCTGTAAAAAGAGGGTCAAAGACTGAGAATTGGAAAGGAATAGAGTATGAAGGAACTTGAAAAGATGCTTGTTCTTACTGAAAGAAGTAGGGGCTTCAGATGAGCTGTCTAAAGTGGCCATTATATGTCCACCATGGGGGCCATGATTGGAAGTGGTAGCAGCCATTCGTGCCACCTGGTCAGCTTTGGCATTGCCCTCAGTGATAAGAGAGCCGTCCTTCTGATGGGACCTACAATGGACATCTCCCAACTGGGTGGGTAAGTGGGAGGCCTCTATCAGATTGGTTATAAGAGCTGAATTAGTGATCGCATTACCTTTGGTGGTAAGTAGGCCTCGCTTCTTTCAAATTGCAGCATGGGATAATAAGATATGGAAGACATATTTTGAATCATTTTAGAGGGTGAGGGATTTGCCTTGTGCTAGAAGGCAGGCACGAGTGGATGCTATAAAATCAGCCTGCTGGTCTGTAGTTCCTGAAGGCAAAACTTTGGCCTCTATAATCTCAGTGGCTGAAAATACAGCGTATCCAGAGTAATGAGTTCCATTCTGCCTAAAGGAACTGCTGTCAGTAAACCAGATAAGGTCAGGCTTGGTGAGTTGTCTCTCATAAATGGAAGAATGACAGGGGAGGAAATCATCTAAGTTTTCCAAGCAATTTTGAGTTGGTGTGTGAGACATGGGAGTTATTGGGAGCAGTGAGGCAGGGTTCAGTGCAGAGCAGGGGAGGAAAATAATATTAGGGTTTTCCAGAAAGGAAGTGAGGAGCGACAGAACTCTGGATGTGGGGAGGGTTTGAAGACCCTTTTAAGGTAAAAGATCTTTCAAGTGATGTGGGGAGTAGATAGTTCAAGGGGCCCCAAAAGTCAGATTAGAGGCTTCTTTGTGTAAAATTTGTCCAGTAGCCAGAGCTCTTAAGCAAGGGGCCCACCCACGGATGGAAAATAAGAAACCATGTCCTCCAGGTCACATAGATGCAGACCCAGGTTGATGATTTCACTAGAAAGGAAGCTAAAGCACGTGACAACAGCATATATTTCAAGTGCCCAACCTCACAGGCAGTATCTCAAGAAGTCTCTAGGACAACAGACCTCCATGTTTTTGAAGTGTTTACCCTGTCCCTTACTTTTGGAAACTCCTCTAACACTTCCAAGGTTGTGAACTTCTGATCGCATTCCATTCCAGATATGTATTCATGGATTTTCTAACTCTTCTCCTCTAATTGTGTCTTACATGGGGTGAAGGTGTTGTCAAGGTATTGTTCTGGATGAGAGTGGGAAGATTTTTGTGTAGCACATATTTACATACACATTGGATTCATTTTCCAATTTTCCATTCGAAATACTGAATCCCTGTCAGTAACCCATACCCTAATAGACTCTGACTACTAATCCTAATATGATGGAGACAAATAACCCAAACATAATATTAATACAAGCAGTTCAGAGGAGGCATGGTGTATAGTTGGTCTTGCCTTTTGCATGATATAGTGTAGGAGTTATAAATCTTGTCAATTGTTTGTTGAAATAGTACTCCATGTGTTTTTAAAGTTAACACATATGTGAATTTCTGTCTCCTTTTTTCTGTAGCCAATTCAGCACATGTATTTTTATATGCACATATAAAATCATACCTGGTATCACACGTACATTTTTGTGAGGTGGCTAACTTGGCAGAAACAAAGTATGAGAAGAGATCACCCCTCCTAAACGCTTTTGGAACTGAAAATTCAAACTATGAGTGAGATTTTTAGTTGAACAACATTATACATAAATCCATGTTCAGTAAAATTAATATTTTTGGATCGGTGGATGATATATATTTCACGATGAATTTTGATTGGCATATATATTGCTACTTTCTAATGTTTCTCTGTGAGATATATATATATATATTCTCTAGATTTTTCCAAATATAAAATATATGTGTCCTATTATACACTCCCTAAATAATTCACTCATGCTCATGTATGTGGTTTTATAATCAAATTTTCATACGATTATTTTCAGAAATATTCATCCACCTGAAATACATATTTGTTTTCTAGTACTGAAAACTCACTTCACTGAATGGTGCAAACAAATCCTTATATTTCTACTGTAACTGACCCAATTTAACATCAATGCAAGTAGATTCCAAAGGGGCATGATGTGTATTTTGACGTTCATTTTTATTTAACACTGGTACATTACTATTTCTTCAGTTTTTGTACATCATAGTATATACATTTCATCCACAAGTTCACAAATTTAAAGACATTTGAAACACATTCAATCACTTCCTGCTTCAGTACACATGTATTCCTCCTTGCTTTTGACTGGTTATTTATTGAGACTTCTTTCCAAACACATTATTTTCGATTTCCATAATCAATTTTGAAGCAAAACTCACACACACTTTATGATAAACCACAACCCTAATATTACCATTAGATGTATAACTGGTTGGAATGAATGTATGTATGTCAATATGACATTTCCTGTGTATTTTCAGATATCAATTTATTCCAATTTCTAAAGTTGGAATCAGTTATATTATATATTCACACATGGTACACCTATTTGTGCCCCCAATACTAATTTATATCTCTTCTAAATATTGCTCCCAGAAATGGTGCAAGAAAGACTCATGTCACCTGATCTACATATATATTCTGTCAACAAAATGCAAAGTCACACTTACAATTGTACCAAAGCCTAAATGGAATGTGAGTATGGATTATGAAAATCACCCATGTCCAGGTTGCCTAATGCTCTCAAATGTCAATCCTATTGGTGACTACATATTTGTTTCTTCCTAAGATTATGTATTCAACCTCAAGCCTGTTGAAAATGTCTAATCCTATCAATCACTTCATCATTTGCCTGATTTCCTAATGTCTCTAATGATATCTGCTTTCCTACATATTTTCCCCAGTTCATCATTGTGACTGACTCTTCACATGTGCTGACATTTACATTTTCTGTCTACCTGAAACCCTATTGCTAAAGAACTTTTTGTCCAAATCCTATACTCACTCTTTTTTTCTAATCCTACCAACTATCTTCCTAATCCTACCAACTATCCTTTTTTGACTGGATGTTCTCTTCGACATTCAATTATCCAAGGTACAAGGTCCTATGCCATAATGTATAGATTTATCTGAGACACATGTGCACAACATAATTCCGAGTGAAGTATCCCAATCAAGGATCCAATGCCCTTTTGGGCTTCAAATCTTACCTAGATTTGTGTTTTCATACATATATTTCACCTCTATATATACTTATAAATATTGCAGGTTCCCAATACCATTATTCATGCAGCAGAATGATTCCTAACCCAAATCAAACATGTTATTAACCCTAACCATACTTTGTTTCCTCAATCTAACTTTACAGAAAAGCAAGGACAGAGTTGGTCTTATATAGAAATGTAAGAGATCTTCCACCTGCTGAGAACCTCAAAGGTCCATGCAGAAGTGAACCCTGGGGAAGATATAGAAAGCTTTGAAGGACCTGAGAGAGCAAAAGTCATCTTTCATGACAAAAAAAAAAAAAAAAAAAACAGGTCAGGATGAAGGGGTGTGTCTGAAGCAGTCTATCTCTTCTTAATGTAGAGAAGATGGACCAAACCAGGCCTGTGTGGAGAGCTGTTCACGGGTGCCTATGTTTGATATACCATTCTTACTTGTGAAAGTGTCACAGGAAGTAGGGGCAGCCTCCATCTATTGGGACACTTGGAAGCAACTGTTAGGACAAAGAGGTTGCCAAGGCAGTGACCTCATTCAGTTCCTGAAGGAAGTAACCTATATCATTTTCTTGGTGATGGAACTCTCTGAACTTGGGATCCAGGATGCCAGGCACCCAGAGGCATTCCCAGTCACAGTCCCAGTGGCCACACATGTTTGGATTTACCAAGGACAGAATCGGTCTTTCTTGGTAACTACTGATGTGAGGATGGCCAAATTCCAGGAGAGCTCTGAAGAGGGGTCTTTCCTGAGAAAGCAGGTAGTGTCTCACTACTGAACTGAAACCCACAGTGCCTCCAACTTCATCCATGAAAAATGGCTAGATAAATACAATAAAATTTTTTAAATTCCCTTAACCAGGTGGCACTGGAGAACCTTTGGATGTCTTTTTCCTGGTCATGAGTGTACAAGAGAATGCCATGATTGACGGTATTTCATGAAAATGGTGTAGAACAAAGATGCCAGTAAGTTGGACCCTGCTGAGTAGTGGGCCTTTTGCAGTGGTGGGCAGGTGTGTGATAATACAGCTGTGGTGTGGCCAGGAGGATTTTCCATTGCCTTCAAAATGGCTTGTGACTGATATGGTGCAGCCAGCAGACCCTTCTTGTTATATGGAGAGGTTTCCGGGCAAAGTTCAGAGTCAGATTTCTATGGACAAAGGGGCAAGCTTTGTGAGATAGAAGCCTGGTTGTTGCATTCTCCTGCAGACCCTGACCCACCACAAGTGACAGAACTCCCTCTAATACTGGGTCCCAGTTGAACTCATTGTATTTCATGAAGCAAATACCAAACTCCCAGTGCAGCAGCAAGAAACACCACGAAAAGTGGAGGATTACCAAATGGCTTCACAGTTCACACGGGGAGACACTTAGCACCAAGTGGCCACAGTTTTCCTACAAATAGAATATTCAGCACTGCTGCCTCATGTTCATTAGAATACAAGAAACCATGTCCTCCAGGTCACGTAGATGCAGACCCAGCTTTTATGGTGTCACTAGAAAGGAAGCTAAATCTCCTTGCAACAACATATATTTCAAGTGCCCAAACTCAGAGGAAGTTTCTCAAGAAGTCTTTAGGCCGGCAGAGCTCCATGTTTTTGGAGTGTTTACCTGTTAGACCAGGACGCTAGAAAAGACCACTGACTCAAATTAAAATCAAATAAAATTAAGCTTATTATTTCCACCGGCCATGCTGCCTCTCCCTCCCAAAACGAAGGGAACAAGACAGCAACCCCAGCTTTCCTACAGCCCAGCTTTATAGCCCAGAAAGTTACACAAAAGGGGGGTTACAGATAACAGAACTCTGATAAACATCACACTAAAGGTAGTTTACAATTTTTTTGCTGTCCCTACATGAGAATTCATGAGGACCATTAGAGCCTCAGAGAGGGTTGTTGTCTTGCCAGAGAAGGCAAATATTTATGATGTGTCACTAAAGTTTCAGAGAGGGCTGCTATCTGGTCAGAGAGCCAGGCATGTGTGAGTTCAAGGCGCGGGCAGGCATTCCACGCAGGTTCAGAATTTGAAGTAATTAATGGTAAAGCCAAAATTATCTTTTCATGGCTTTGTGGCATGATGGCTCCCAATTTTAATAAAAGATCAGGTTGGGTCTACAATTCCCCCCTTTTCTCTGTGTCCCTTTCAAATCTTTGAGAAATTATGGGAAGAGCACTGAGGAAATTTTAATCCCTCAGGTAAGAGTCTCCAAATTTTTAGAACTCACCCAAAACCGATCTCGCTGATTTTACCCTTCTTAATTACTTATATTGATAGTCTATTTATCTTTCTCTCCATTGTTGTAAGAAGAGTGGCATCACTAATTTTTTCTTCTTCTGTCCTGAGACAGGGTGACGTAAGTGGGCTCGGCGTGAGGGACATGAGTTGCCTATTAGAAGTCAGTTGAGAGACATGAGTTGCCTTTTAGAAGTCAGTTCGGTTTGAAGTCAGGTTGGGGAAGAACAGGTTGTAAAGTCATCTGTGAATGGGTTCTTCTATGAGTGAAACAAAAACCATGAGTACTGGATAAATGTTGCAGCAGCTAGAACATGTCACTGTATAGACATTCCCTCACCAGTCTTTAATATCCCCAGTTATCAGGACTGTCAACTTAATATTTAACTTTAAGTGTTACAGTTGGCCCTCCCAATAAGACACAGTTTAATAATTTAATGTCATCTGATCTTGAAAAATCCTTTTACTAGTATGACCTCTGCGTCTAATAGAGAAACCTTTAATTCTGTTACTCAGGGCTGGATAATCGTACTAGCAAACACCAAGCCTACCTTTGTAGGTTAGGAATATCTGTAGGTCTTAAACTGAAAACTTCTGCCTGTGGCAGCTCTTCTTGATAGTCTCTTTTTATAAGTATTGGGCATTCCTGTGTGAGAATCCTTCTTTGTAGCCTCCAGTCTTACTTGTTTTGGGAGGATAAGATAAAGTGCATACCTTAAAATTTTATTATTATTATTATTATTATTATTATTATTATTATTATTATTATTATTTAATATGCCCAGGAGTGGCTGTATTTTGGTCTTAACTGTCTTTGCTAAGTACTTAAGATGAAGCAGTCAAACTGACTTTTGTTTCCATCTATTGTTAACAGTCAGCTGACCTTTTATGGGAGTCAATTCTGGGGAAACTTGAGAAGAGATTCTCAGTTCTGCTAGTGCCATTTGCGCTAGGTGGGTCCAGGTCTTGCTTGACCATTTGGCTTCCCTCAGAAGCATCATGGATGTCTCCTTTCTATGATGACTCTCCTCTTTGTAACAAATGCACTGATTGGCTTTCTGTTCTCCAGTGGTCTCATTAATCTCCCTGATCAGGAGGTTATGTGGCTCAGAGTTGCAAAGCTCTTTAGAGAAGTCCCCTGTTCCCTGGATTCAGACTGACTCAGAGGGCAAGAGCCAAATATTGGTTTTCTTGGCCCTTTTCATTTAACATTAATTTTAAATCCTAATCTTAAACATCCAGCAAATAAATTTTAACAGCCTTATATTAAGAGTACTGGGCTTTAATGTCTATAACTTTATAATTACCTTTTTATTAACTGGGATCTGTATTATTCTGTCTGTATTGTAGTTGATGACTTATTATCTTGAATAAACCCATGTTGTGTTCTTATAGCAACGCATTTGTAAAACACTAACAGGGAATCTTTAGATCACTTATAAGAAAATTTCAAACGAAAATTAACAAAAGTAAAAATACTTAGTTCGTGTAATATCTTCCCTGAATTTTTTGGCTGAGTTATACATTATATCCCCTGTTTGAGATCCTAGGAATATTGACAATAAAAAAAAACTTTTTAACATAACTTTAAAGAAATATTATCTGACCTACATGTTTCATAGTCATTCTCACATGTAGTAAGATGGGACACACAGCCTTATCTCAGGTAAGGCAGGGCTCTTTATAAATCTTAAGTATTTTAATTCTAAAGCTGATCTTTATTTTTAAATATCTTTTGACAAAGTTTACATAAATTGTTTGAGGTCACATGAACATTAGCTAACACCATATGATATCACATTTAAAACATGAATTAAAGAAATGCTGAAAGTTTTTAACCTTTACAAAGATTAGGCTCTAATTAACTTAAAAATACATTTAAATTGTTCCCCAATGTAAAAAGTAACATAAAAATTTACATATCTTATTGATAACAGGTAAATAAATCCACAATATATTTTTTACCACACAACTTCAGAGCACCAGCTTGATATAATGCTCTTTTAAGGTTTCTACCTTACAGACTTGCATACCTGTAAGATATGAAAACATTAATAGCATAACAATTACATTTATGTTTCTACATTAATCAAGTTTGGCTTTTAAAGAAATGGCAGTACAGTGCTCTAAAATAACAGTTCTTATTTAATCAGTTGTTTAATTTTTATGGTTGCTTGCTCTAGAAAACATAAATCTTAATAAACTCAATGTTATGGGTAAACTTATGTTTTAAGAAATTTTTGCCTCATTAACACATGACTGATTTTTACAATCTTATACAGAGTTTACTAAAAAAAATACAGATCTTAGTAAATCAATCAGATATCTAACTAAAGTACTCATGAATGAGTAATCCCATATCAAATTTACTTTACTTATTTATCAAAAAGTTAGAGAAACGTATTGAACAGTGTAAACCATTATTATGTTGAAGGAAAGGTACTAGAGCCAAGGCATATTAGACATTTTGTAGATGTTAATATTTTGTTAGATGTTTGAACACCTAGAAAACTTTGTAAGCTTAAATTTAAAGACATTTGTTTTTATCTCTTTATCCAATTTAAATTGAAACATTTAAATCACGTGAATTAAAGATCTTTGGATCCACTTTTTAAAATTTGTTTTTATGAGCACTTTATTTTATGAGCACTCCTTATATATGTTAATTTATGTATCATATATATGATATACGGACATATGTATATATAGACATACAACACATAACAAAATTGTGCACACATAATAATAGTAAAGGCCTCGTAGCATTTCGCAGGTGAAATCTTTATTGCAATGTTTCAAGAAGTCCACAGTTGGTCAAAGATAGAACTGATCAGAAAAACATTAACCTAGGTCTGTATGCTCAAAATCATGAGGTCAAAAAACATAAAGTATCTCAGAAAAAAATAAGAGTCCTAGAAAAAATGACTTGCCAGTAATTAGAAAATACCATACAATTTACCTTTTTTTCCCTTAGATCTCAAATCAGTCTCCTACAAAGCTTGCAGGCTTCTTTCATTTGCATTTCAACATAAGTCATGGCTGAGGTCTGGAAGGAGCAGGAAAAAAACTGCTATTCTGAACAGACATCTCAGGACTAAGGCATTTTAACCATAATTTTCAGGTTCGGATGTTGAAAATTATGATACAAGTTTAAGATACAATTCACAAAATTTTATATCTTTACATCTTGTTTGGTCAACAGACACCATACTATGATTTACTATCCATGTCCAAATTAATGCACTGGTACACACAGTGACATTTTCCCAGGCTACCCAATTCAAAATTGGTGAAAAAAAAAGACTGTATGATTGGGAAGTTTCTTGCCAACTTGGAAGTAGAGTTCTTCAGTTATCCATTGTAAGTATTTAAGTTCTCTGGCATGAATTATCTGAAATCATAAACTAAACAATTACCTAAACCCGACTTTTAACTGCAAGATTGTGCAATGCTTCAAAAACCCATTCAGATACCAGATTGTTAAAATAAAACATCATCATTTCGACACACATTCAGCTAAGATCATTCCCAAAAAACAATTTATAATATCAACACATTATTGCACATGCCTAAAAGGGCCAGAAAGAAAGACACAATACAGACCAAAAGGAGGTCCAGACTATGGCTGTCAGAGAGAACCCTTTAAACCAGAGCAGATAAGAGAAAAATCTCATACACCAGTGGGACCATAGCTGTCCCCACAAGGGGACCAGATGTTTTCACAGAGGGGCAACCTGATATGTAAAATAAAGTGTCTCCATGGTGATTTTACTGCATTTAGTGTCACCTTTTTCTTTTTCTCTTTTTTTAACAAGACAGAGGTGGCATAATCCTTACAGTGCAGGGAAGGAACGAGGTAATTCCCTGAATCAACAGGGCTTTGGCAGCTGCTGGGAGTCCCTCAGTTTCTCCTTTTACATACAGGATTAGCTCCTCTGATTCAGTTCCACACCAAGCATGCTCTATCTCCTAACATTTCAGTAGATAGGTCTCACAAAGTTCCGGGGCGGAGGGGGGGTACAAGATTTGTAACTTAAACTTTGGTTCCTGACCTTGAAGCCAATTAATACCAATTTAATAATGAGGACTGGGTTTTGAGAAAAAGAAAAAAGGAGGTTTATTGCTTGGCTAACAAAGGAGAAACACAGGGGACTCTGCCAAAGTTGTGACTCTCTTTATCTGGAGGGACAAGGGGTTTTAAAGGAGTTTCACTTGTTAACCTGGGAGATACTCTGTTCTTAGGTCCCCAGCAGGCATTTCCCTCTGCAATGGGTGTGCTCCAGGCAGCCAGCTAGGGGCTTCTATCATCCTGCTTCGCAAAGGGGGATAAAGTTCATTGCAGTTCCTTAAAACACAGTCCAAAGGGGTGTCAGGCTTACTCTCTTTATTTCTGATTTTCATGTCCAATATACTTAAGTTTTTACCACCAAAATCACACAACAAAACGAACAAAAACAAACAAACAAAAAAACAAAAAATAGAACACAGAACACAAATAAACAGAAACCCGGTGGCTAAACACAGAAACAGGGGAACAGTGCAACATCTTGCTAAAGCTCCAGGGTAGAAGCGCGTGCGTGCTCATCGCCACCTCTCTACAGTTCCAGAGGAATTCCCTACAGAACAGAACAGAGGACAGAATGATTCTCGTTACTGTTCTGCACAGAAGTATATGTGAGCCTCCCCGTGCCACATCTCTGTCATCAGAAGAGATCTCCCTTAACTGGATATCAGATGTTATAAAGGAGCCACTTACCTATGGAGGCCTCCTCCATCAGGTGCTTGCTAATAGTTTTAGTGCAGAGGTTCACTGTAGTGCTCCCTGGACTAAAGGCTCTTTTCCAAATATAAAGAAGATGGACCAAATCAGGCCTTCGTGGAGAGCGGTTCCTTGGTGCCTATGGTTGATATACCATTCTAATTTGTGAAAGTGCCACAGAAAATAGGGTAAGCCTCATTCTCATGGTACGCTTGAAAGCAACTGTTTGGATAAAGTGGTTGCCAAGGCAGAGACCTAATTCAGTTCCTGAAGGATGAGACCTCACCTCAATCCCTTGGTAATGGAACTCTCTGAACTTGGGATCCAGGAAGCCAGGCACACAGAGTCAGTCTCAGTCCCAGTCCCAGTGTCTCACTTGCTTCAATTTAGCAAGGACAGAGTCAGTCTTTCTTGGTACCTACTGATGTGAGGATGGCCAAATGCCAGGAGTTCTCTGAAGAGGGGCCTTTCCTGAAAAAGCAGGTAGTGGCTCACAGCTGGCTCCTGAACACTTCACAAAGTTGGACAAGGAGACCAGATCTGAGACAGGACACGCCATATTGGGGGAACATAGTATGGCCCAGCAGTCAGAGGATACTCTGGAGAGTGAGAGACCTACTTGGGGAAGGAGGTGCCTTTGTGGGTGTAGATGTGTGTTTGTGGTTTTGTCTCATGTTCTGAGAATAGGCAGGAAAGTCGGTTTGTTTGGTTTGGAGTGAACTGTTTCTAGTAAGTTGTTTCACAAGGCGAGTGTTTCTATGTCTGTGTATCCCACAGTGTCCGTGCTTGTAGACATTAGAAAAGAGAATGCATCAATGGATGTTTCCTGTCAAGTAGAAAGCTTCCCAGCATTCATCCTGCCCAATTTATGAATGCACTAGGGCTTGCCTTATCGATGGGCAACACCTGCTATTTTCCTAAGTTCATGTTTTCTTCCTGAAATCTAGCCACTCTCCAGAATAGGTTCATGCATTTGCATCCAGGATATGTACCACCTCCAACCACTGTGACATGGACATGTACTGGATAGCTGAAGAGAATGGCAAGCATCTCAGAAAAGTCAGATATCAGTGTGACCCGGAAAGTCTCAGTAGAGAAACCCTGCAAAGGGCCTTTTGATTACCTATTGTTCTGTTGCCCTGAATGTCAGGAAGTTCTTTGCCTCAGGCCACGCTTTTGTGAAGCCTGAAGAAAACAGTTTTCAAATGGAAATGAATGGGCATCACCTGTGGCTCTTTGCTTAAGTGCGTTGTAAAGGGATGTGTCTGAATCAGCCTCTTGGCCCTGTGTGAGCCTGTGGCTTAGATTATCAGCACCTGATGGGTCTAAAGAAAGATCCCATGTGTGGATCCATAATCAAAATGGCCAAAAAATCAGTCATTGTTGATGAAGTCTCTCGCATTCCTCTGTAAGGTTCCTGACCTCCATCAAGTGAGAAAAGGGATCCATTGGGTCAATTGAGTTCTTCAAAGCCCTGCAGATGCTAGCCCATAGGTTCTTGGGTTTTCTTATGAATCCAATTCAAATAAAGACTCTAAACCCCACAGACAGTAGGCCTCAAATTGAAGAACAGAGCTGTATTAATGGCAGGCATATTTGATCACTCCTGGTTCACAGGAAGGGTGTCCAGGCCACTCTGACTTTTGGCAAATGAGGGGAAAGGGAGATTATTTGGGACACTGTCTTGTGCTGCGCCTCTCATGGAATCCTCCTGCCAGAAGTTATGATGAGTGTCTATTTGGAAGAAGATGAGTGCCATTTCGGAGTGTTTTGGTTTTAATTGTGGGCATTTGTGTGGCGGTTGGTAGAGATAATTGGGTCCACCTTGTCTTGAATTTTGGTGTGATTCCCCTTAGAGACTGTGTTTTGGAACTGACCTCTGAGAAGGTACAAGGTCCTGTGTCATTGTATATCCATAATTCTAGGACATCTCCACGGAATGTAATTCAAAGCTAAGTATACCAATCAAGGACCAAATGAACTTCTGGGCTTCAAATCTTACCTAGATTTCTGTTTTCATACTTATATTGAAAGGTTAATAAAATAGGTACTTGTCACGTCCTGTTTTTCTGTATGCTTAATAAAACACTGTTGAAATCTTGAGAACTGTTTGCTCTTCTTGTTCCCAGAATGTGCTGCCCCCAACTGCCAAACTGCAGAATGTACTCCATCAACCATTTGCACGCAAACCGCCCACTCGCCCTTAACCATCAATAAACTTCCCTCCCTGCCCTCTCCAAGGAAAATATATAAGCACTTCTTAAGCTGTTCTCAGGGCTCTCTGCTCTATTCAACTGATCTCTGAGCCCTTGCCTGCCGGACTCCCAATAAACCCTTTGAGGTTGCATTAGACAGTCTCTTGGTGGTCTCTTCCAGCGACGCTCACCCGACCTTTACTTCTGGTGGCCCCAGCGAGATCCGGCAGCTGCAGATGAAAGACCCCCAATGGGCTCCTCTGGGGGTAAATAAGGCCCCTCTTTCTGGTTTCAGGATTCAGGTTAGGGTTTGACAAAATGGCTATTTGTAAAGAGCGTGAGCTCTCTCCCACGGTGGCTGACACACATGTCACAGAGCCACAGGCCATGTTCCTGTGGGATGGACTCGGGAAATCGAAGAACCATAGTCTCCTCGACTCAGTGATATTTTCTTTCAGATTTGGAATTGGCAGCCCATCAGGATTTGCCCGCTACTCAGTCCTGGTCTCAGTATTGGACGTCCATTGTCTGTCTTTATTGTCTTGTCTTGTCTGTGTCGTGTGTCTTTGCTTTCACTGTCTGTGTATATTTCATTATGGGACAGAGCACTTCAATGCCTCTGTCCCTGACCCTTAATCACTGGACCAAAGTCTGCTTAAGGGCTCAGATTCTTTCTTTTTCATTAAAACACCAGACCTGGCAGATTCTGTGTCTCAGAATAACCCACCTTTGTAGTCGGATGGCCCCTAGAAAGATGTTTCTACTTCGCACTAATTTGAAAAGTCTGAGATATTCTCTTTCAGCCGGGGCCACATAGCCATCCAGATCAATAGCCATATATCTTAACTTGTCAGGACCTCTGCAAATCTCCTTCTCCATGGGTGAAGCCTTTCCTTGTCCCTGCACCCACTCCTACTCCTTCCCCTACGATTCTATCTCTCAAACTCTCTGCTCCTCAACCTCCACCCTCTGTTCTCCCTGAGTCTCAAGACTCTACTCGTCCTTATCCTCTGCCCTTGTCCCCCAACCCCCAAAACCCTGTAAGTAATTCCCCTGCTGCTTACTCAGCCTCTCCACCATTCGAGGAAGCCAGGATGGCCCAGCACCCTCCAGATGACTGTCGAATGGCACACACAGCCCCTCCTTCCCTAGAGGAAGCTGGCCCGGCTAAAAAAACTCAGAGAACTCGCCAACGTTTTCACACCTGCCTACTTGGGATGACTGCCAACAACTCCTAGGGACTCTCTTCACGACAGAGGAATGAGAGGAAAAACCTCCTGGAAGCTAGAAAAAAATATCCTCGGACTTGATGGGCGACCAACATAATTTCCCAACATAATCAAAGCCGGCTTCCCCTTAAACCAACCCAACTGAGACCAAAACACCTTTGAAGATAGGGAGCATATGTCCAATTATTGCCAGGCTCTAATAGCGGGTATCCAAGGGGCCACTAGGTGACCAACTAATTTGGCCATGGTAAGAGAAATTATTAAAAGGCCTGATGAATCTACCTCTATGTTTCTAGAGAGAATTATGGAGGCATATAAGAGATATACTCCTTTCGATCCTCAGGCAGCAGATCAAAAGGCATCTGTCATGATGGCCTTAATTGGGGAAGCTGCCATGGATATTAAAAAAAAAAAGTTAAAAGAGAGATTTAGTCAGAAAAGCCAAAAAAATATACTATAAAAGAGAAACAGGGAAAAAGAAAGGGAGCAAAGGGATGATGAGAGAAGCAAAAGAAAGACTAAGGCATTGACTTAGATCCTGGTCACAACAAGAAAGAGGCCAGAAATTAAGACATAAGGTGACAGGAAGGGATACCTGGGCCCGTGCCAGAGGCCACCCCTGGCCTCAGATCAATGTGCCTACCGTAAAAAAAAAAGGACACTGGGCCAAAGAGTGCCCTATAAAGAGACAGACACGCCAGCCAGCCATTCTGACTCTGGAGGATGACTAAGAAAGTTGGGGCTCAGATTCCTTCCCCTAGCTCAGGGTAACTTTTGAAGAGTAGGGGACCCCAGTAAACTTTGAAATGAATACAGGAGCAGTATACTCAGCCCTTAGGGCCCCATTGGGCCGTCTATCAAATAAAAGGTCTGTAGTTCAAAGGGCTAATGGCAGTAAATATCGGGCTTAGACTACTAAGAGGACCATGGACCTGGGGAAAGGAAAAATCCATCACTCCTTCCTAGTAATCCCAGAATGCCCGCACCCATTGATGGGCAGAGATCTGCTCACCGAGCTCTGGGCCAAAATAACTTTTAACCCTGAAAGCCCCCAAAAGAAATTTCTAAATCCTTCAGTAAAAACTCCTATAGTCACGGCTGTAACTATATTAGTAGAAGATAAACATCCACTCTTCACACCCCCCAAGACTGATCAAACAGGCAAGCTACCGCAGAAATGGATAACAGATAACCCAGATGCCTGGGCAAAAACTGCTGTGTTAGGCCTGGCCGTGAAACAACCTCCAATAACAGTGGAGTTATAAACCTCAGCCTCCCCAATCAATGTCAAATAATATCTTCTAAGCATAAAAAGCTAAATATGGGATAAGGCCCTATATTCAGAAATATCTGGCCTTAGGGGTCCTAAGGCCCTGTCAATTGGCCTGGAACACTCCCCTGTTATTAGAAGAAAAAGCCAGGAACCGGGGACTATCAACCTGTTAAAGACCAAAGAGAGATCAACAACAGAGTGCAGGACATTCACCCCACAGTACCTAATCTGTTCCAACTGCTTAGCACTCTGAACCCTGAGCAGAAATGGTATACTGTTCTGGACTTAAAACAAGCTTTCTTTTGCTTGCCTCTGCATAAAGATAGTCAGTTGCTGTTTGCTTTTGGGTGGGTAGACCCAGAAACCGGAAAGTATAGTCAACTAACTTGGACTAGACTCCCAGAGGGGTTCAAAAACTCCCCCACTCTCTTTGATGAAGCCCTCCACAGAGATCTCAACAATTTCAGAACTACACACCCCGAAGTCACCCAGCTTCAATACGTGGATCACCTGCTACTGGCATCCAACACCAAGGAAAACTGAACTGGGACCCAAGCACTATTATCGGAGCTTGCTCAACTCGGGTATAGAGCTTCTGCCAAAATTGCCCAATTTGCCAGCAAGAAGTAATCTTCCATGACTATTTCCTCAGGGGCGGTAAACGATGGCTCACTGAGCCCAGAAAACAAACCGTTGAGCAGATACCAACCCCATCTTACAGCAGACAACTAAGAGAGTTTCTTGGGATTGCTGGGTTTTGCAGGTTATGGATAAATGGGTTCGCGTCCTTAGCTGCTCCTTTATACCCGCTGTTAAAGGGAGATGCCCAATTCCAATGGACCCCTGAGTAACAGGAAGTTTTAGATAACATCTAAGGGCACTGACACTGAACGCCTCAACTTTACTGAGCTCAGCCTGCAATTACAGAAAGCCCTACACTAAGTTAAAAATGTACGTCAACTCACTCACCTTGGTTCAAAGAAACTGCAGGCACTCCTGTAGGATTAAGAACAGAGTTTTCCACTAACCAACACACAGCGAAAGAAAAAAACTGAACCGGTAACAAAAGCCTGTTGGGTCAGTCAATTGTTTAATGCTTACCCTTCCAAGTTTCTTAGAGGAAAGCACCTATGAGGAACCAGACCAGGAAAATTCTGGGAAGTGGACATTACTGAAATTAAGCCAGCAAGGTATGGACTTAAATATCTCCTAGTCTTTGTCGATACATTTTCAGGATGGATTGAAGCCTTACGCACACACACACACACACACACACACACACAGGAAAAAAAAAAAAACAACGGCCCAAATGGTTCTCAAGAAGATCCTGGAAGATATTTTTCCAAGATATGGTCTGTTTAAGGTAATAGGGTCTGATAATGGACTTGTGTTCATGGCCCAGGTAAGTCACGTGTGGATTAATTGTAAGTTACATTATGCTTATATACCCCAGAGCTCAGGAGAGGTAGAAAAAATAAATAGAACCATTAAAGAGACCTTAACAAAATTAAGCTTAGAGACTGGCATAAAAGATTGGACTATGCTCCTGCCTTATGCACTGTTTCATGCGAGAAATACTCCCTCAGTTTCTCTGTGTAACCTCACCCCCTATGAAATTCTCTATGATGCCCATCATCCAGTAAGGGACCTAATCCCCAACTCTAAGGCCTAACAATCCCTTCCACACCCCTTGCTTGACAGACTTAAAGCCATTGAAAGAACTCAGTGATAACTGTGGAAACAGCTGGCCACTGCCTACCAACCTGGGGACGAGGGGATTCCACATCAATATCAAGTAAGAGACTTCGTCTACATAAGACAACATCAGGTGTCATTCCTAGAACCCCGCTGGAAAGGAACATACCAGGTGCTACTTATAACACCTACAGCGGTAAAAGTAGACAGAATCACTTTTTGGATCCATGCCTCTCATCTAAAGCCTTCGCTGTGTCCAGACTCTGGTTGGAAACTGGAAAAGACTGGTAACCATTTCAAATTTCGTATTCGCTATGTGGACAAGACTGTAGACTCTCAACTTGGCCACCAGTACTCCTAACCCTCATCAGCCTGTTCAGCAGTGAAGGCTGATCTCAAATCCTACTAGACAAGAAGTATGGTATATCTCGCATATAGCCCCCTTAGGGACCTGGTGGCTACCTCTCCACCCAGACATTTTTCAGCTTGGTATACGTCTTTCCTATTGAGATAACCCTGATGAAGAGGATCCCACTAAAGTTTCATTAAATCCCTTCCGTTCCATAGATAATTGAAACAAACATTATGGATGCACAGAAACGCGAGCCAGATTCAGGTTGGCTAGCCTAGATTATGATGTATGCCCGGCGGACTATCAAAGCCACAAACAGCCATGGCTGTGTGGGGGAAAAGCCAACTTCTTGTGTAACTCATGGGGATGTGAGCATACCGGGGCTGCCTGGTGGAACCCAAACTCCTCATCACATTCAGTACACAGCATTGGCCATATTACCAATTAGACAACCAAAAGCTATGGCCCCCAGAGGGTTCTCTAGATCCTCAAATTCTGCGTGACATTTTTAACTTCGGCAAGTGCTCAAAAGGGGAAAATTCCCCTATGTGGAATCCTTTTCCCTCCTTCACTCACATCCTGTACTATGCTTCTCCAATAGTTCCTCACCCTCAGTCTTCTGCTCTAGAGTCTCTGCTGTCACTCCCACCTCAGCAACGTGATTTCTCACCTCCAATTACTAGATCAAAAACCCAAACCTCTGCCAGTTCTCAGACCATTGCCCCCTTGCTGAGGTAGCAGGTACCGAGGTACCCCTCCACTCACTCACTCCTCTCTTTTTCTGTCTGTGCGTGCACTAGGTCCCACCAAGTCCTCTAAGAAGCTAAACCAAAGCTCAAACCAGCTGAGAAGAGCCCTCAGACCCCTATCCAAGATGTAATAAAAATGGCCTTTAAAGTTGCTTTGTCATCACTGAAAACAGGTTTCTAAAAATTTAAAGTCCCTCAGGGGTTTTTGGAATACTCACTCCCATCTTCACCTATGCTCTACCTGTTCTACTGCTCAAGTTTTGTTCTAGGAAAATCCCAAACCCCTTTTCCATTATTCTTTTACATCTCATCTTCCTCATTCTCAGATCCACGGAGCTGCTCTCAGCCTCGCCTTCCCAGTCTTCCCCCTCTGTACCAGGTCCATAGATATGTCTTAAATAACCTTCTCCAGAAGTCTTCACCGAGGCTTACATTAGGTCTTTCAGCAAAAGAGTCCCTCTGAAAGAGTTCAATGTACATAAACTTCCACTTTTCGTGTTGCCCTGTTCTACTTGGCCACTGGCTGGAAAAATCACCACCCCTAAGCTTGACACCGCCTTACTAGGTTTTCACAAAATATGTGAACAAAGACTCTGGCCTTGAGCTGGGGCTTCACAGAGATGACTACATTTCTAAGATAAAAAAGTTACCAACTGGGCTTCATGGTGACAGCTGGCAGGGAGAAAAAAAAGAGACAAAAAAGCTCTCCCTTTCCAAGGTGTCCTTGAAAAGTTAACTTGCCCAGAACAGAGGAACAAAAACAGAAACAAAAACAGATTTTTGTGAATTTCTACAGACTGTGAACTTCTGATCCACTTCCCTTACATATTGGGTACAAATTCTAAAACTACCAAAACTTGGGGTTCAGGGGATTAATTGATTACAACAGAAGCAATGCCCTCTAAATCCGGATGCAACCAAATAAGGCTGTTTTCCTGTGTTTGGTGCTATCTTAGGTCCCTTTCCTTGTCCATCCCTACAACAGTATAATTCTATACACTTTAACATTATTTATGTTTTCATAAAATGGTCAATATATGTGATTAATTATGTAATGATGCAGATGTTTTCCAGAGTTCTCTATCATGACGTAGGTTCATTTAAAGATCAAATAGGGGGGCATACAACCCGGTTCCAGCGGGAACCTGTATCCCTCACTTTAGGCATCCTATTAGAAATAATAGTTGCTTAAGGGGTGGGCTAGTCCATGAGACACAACAAAGACACAATTAGAAGCAGAAATAGGCCAAACCTTAAAGACATTAAAAACCGACATCACAGCTTTACAGGAATTTTAACCTCTCTCTTTCTGAAGTTGTTTTACAAAGCAGGCGAGTGTTGGACCTCCTCTTCATGAGAGAAAGGTGCCTTTTTGCTTGCATTGAGGGAAGAATGTTGTTTTTGTGCCGACAATACTGGAGTTGTAAAAGAATCTATGAATAAATTAAGAAAACGACTTGAAGAGCGTCAAAGAGAGACAGAGGCCCCAAAAGGGAGGTTTGAGTCTTGGTTCACATAGTGACCTGATTAACTGCGCTTTTATCTGCCATGGCCGGTCCATTAAAATTCCTCATATTATTGCTAACTGTAGGACCCTGTTTGCTCAACCGTGTAGTTTTCTTTCTAAACCAAATCGAACCTGTTATTAATCCTAACCATACACTGTTCTCTCAATCTAATTTTACAGAAGAGCAGGGACAGAATTGGTATTAAAATACAGGAAAATAGAGGATCTTCCACCTGCTGAAAACCTCAAAGGTCCACGTAGAAATGATCCCTGGAGAAGATGTAGGCAAGTATGAAGGACCTGAGAGAGCAAAAGTCTTCCATGGCAAACAACCTGCTCAGGATGAAGGGATGTGTCTGAATCAGCCACTCTCTTCTTAATGTAGAGAAGATGGACCAAAGCAGGCATGTGTTGAGAGCTGCTCCTGCATGCCTATGGTTGACATACCTCTCTGACCTGTGAAAGTGTCACAGGAAGTAGGAGCAGCCTCCCTCTCATGGGAACCTTGGAAGCAACTGTTAGGACAAAGTTGTTGCAAGGCAGTGACCTCATTCAGTTCCAAAATTAAGTGACTTCACCTAACTTCCTTGGTGATGGAACTCTCTGAACTTGGAATCCAGGAAGCCAGGCACCCAGAGCCAGTCCCAGTCCCAGTCCCAGTGGTCAAACTTATTTTGATTTACCAAGGACAGACTCAGTCTTTCTTGGGACCTACTGATGTAAGGATGGCCAAATGCAAGGAAAGCTAAGAAGAGGGGCCTTTCCTGAGAAAGCACGCAGTGGCTCACCGCTGGCTCCTGACGACTTCACAGAGTTGGCCAAAAGACCAGATTTGAGACAGAACAGGCTATTTCCAGGGAACATAATAAGGCCCACCAGACAGAGGACACTCCGGATAGTCACAGACCTACTTGGGGGAAGGAGGTGCCTTTGTGGTGTGGGTGTGGGTTTGTGGTTTTGTCTCATGTTCTGAGAATAGGTATGAAAGGCGGTTTGTTTTGTTTGGAGTGAACTGTTTCTAGTAAGTCGTTTGACAAGGCGAGAATTTCTATGTCTGTGTATCCCACTGTGTCCGTGGTTGTAGACATTAGAAAACAGAATGCATCAATTAATATGTCCTGTCTAGTAGAAAGCTTCACAGCATTCATCCTGCCCTATTTATGAATGGACTGCAGCTTGCCTTATTGATGTGCAACACCTGCTATCTTCCTTAGTTTCTGTTTTATTCCTGAATTCTGGCCACTCTCCAGAATAGGTTCATGGTTTTCTGTTTAAGATATGTACAACCTCGAAGCTCTGTGACATGACCATGTCCTGTATAGCTGAAGGGAATGGTGAGCATCTCAGAAAACTCAGATATCAGTGTGACCAGGAAAGTCTTAGTGGAGAAACCCTGCTTGGGGCCTTTTGTTTACCTTCACTTCTGTTGCCCTGAATGTCAGGAAGGTCTTTTCCTCAGTCCACCACTTTGTGAAGCCTGAAGAAAACAGTTTTCAAATGGAAATGAATGGGCATTACCTGTGGCTCTTTGCTTAATTGCTTTGGAAAGGATGTGTCTGAATCAGCTTATTTACCCTGTGTGAGGCTGTGGCTTAGATTCTCAGGTCCTGATGGATCTAAAGAAAGATCCCATGTGTACATCCAAAACCAAAATGGCCAAAAGAGCAGTCCTTGTGGATGAAGTCTCTCGCCTTCCTCTGTAACTTTCCTGACCTCCATCAAGTCAGATTAGGGATCCTTTGGGTCAAATGAGTTCTTCAAAGCCTTGCAGAGTCTAGCCCATAGTTGCTTGGGTTTTCTCAAGACTCCAATTCACATAAAGAATCCAAACCCCACAGTCATTTGGCCTCAAATTGAAGAAGCGGAGCAGTATTAACGGGAGGCCTATTTAATCTCTTCTGTTTCACAAGAAGGGTGTCCAGGCCACCCTGAATTTAGGCAAATTAGGTGCAAAAGAGCTTATTTTGGACACGGTCTTGGGCTATGCCCCTCATGGAAAACTCCAGCCATAGTGAAGTTTATTGTGAGTGTCTATATGGAAGAAGATGGGCGCCACGTTGGAGTGTTTTGGTTTAAATTGTGGTCATTTGGGTGGCGGTTGGAAGAGATGACTTGGTCCACATGTTCTTGAACTCTGGTGTGATTCCCTTAGAGTCTGAGTTCTTCAACTGACCTCAGAGAAGTATTGCCATGAATAGTGTTGAGATTTTTGGAAGCCAGGCATGAGCATCGCCCTTGGAAACTGAGTTCTAGGCCCAGGGTGGCTTTCCACAGAGCACTGAGCCTCTCAGCCAGGATACCACAAATTTTATTCTGAAAAACTTGACACCCATAGTTGAGAGTCAAAACTCATATGGACCTCACATTGTAGACCTAAATGGGCATAGCATCATATGATCTTCTGGCCACTCTTTGGGAAGCCTTACCTGTGAGTGTTCTCCAGAGATTTCATTGAAATGAGCTTCCTAAATATTTAATGGTTCCTGAAAAAATTGAAACTCACAGTGCCTCCAACTTCATCCTTAAAAAATGGCTAGATAAATACCATGAAATTTTTGAATTTCCCATCACCAGGTGGCACTGGAAAACCTTTTGATGTCCTGTTGCTGATCATGAATATACCAGACAGTGCCTTGATTGACTGGGTTTCATGTAAATGGTGTAGAACAGAGATGCCAGTAAGTTGGACTTTGTTGAGTAGTAGGTTAGAGCAGTGGTGGGCAGGTATGTGATAAACATCTGTGGTGGGGCCATGTGAATCTTCCATTGGCTTCCAAATGGCTTGTGACTGACATGGTGCAGCCAGCAGAACCTTCCATGTAAAGGCAAGTTGTTATATGGAGAGGTTTCAGGACATTGTTCAGAATCAGGTTGCTATGGTCAAGGGGGCAAGATATGTGGGATAGGATCCTGGTTCTTGTATCCTCCTGCAAAACCTGACCCACCATACATGACAGAACTTCCTCTTGCATTGTGACCCAGTTGAACTCCTTGTATTTTGTGAAGCAAATACCAAACTCTCAGTGCAGCAGGAAGAAACACCACGAAAATGGAAGATGACCATATGCCTTCACAGTGCACACCGGCACACATTTAGCCCCCAGTGGCCACAGTTTATCTAAAAAGAGAATTCAGCACTGCTGCCTCATGTACATTGGGAAATAAGAAACCATGTCCTCCAGGTCTCATAGATGCAGACCAAGCTTTTATGGTCTCCCTAGAAAGGAAGCTAAAGCTCTTGACAACAACATATTTTTCAAGTGCCCAACCTCACAGGCAGTTTCTCAAGAAGTCTCTAGGCCAGCAGACCTCCATGTTTGTGGAGTTTTTACCCTGTCCCATACTTTTGGAAACTACTCTACCACTTCCAAGGTTGTGAGCTCCTGAGCATATTGCATTCCACAAATTTATTCACAGATTTTCTAAATCTTCTCCTCTAATTGTGTCTTACTTGGGGTGAAGGGATTGTCAAGGCATTGTTCTGGTTGAGAGTGGGAATAATTTTGTGTAGCACATATTTACATACACATTGGATTCATTGTTCAATTTTCCATTCGAAATACTGAATCCTTGACACTAACCCATACCCTACTAGACTCTGACTATTAATTCTAATATGATGGAGAAAAATAACCGAAACAGAATAGAAATACTAGCACTTCAGAAGAGGCATGGTGTATAGTTGGTCTTGCCTTTTGTATGATATAGGGTAGGAGTTATAAATCTTGTCAATTTTTTGTTGAAATAGTTCTGCATGTGTTTTTAAAGTTAACACATCTGTGAATTCCTGTCTCCATTTTTCTGTAGCCTATTCAGCACATGTATTTTTATACGCACATATAGAATCCTACCTGGTATCACACGTATATTCTTGAGAGGTGGCTAACTTGGCAGATACAAAGTGTGAGAAGAGATCACTCCTCATTAATACTTTTGGAACTGAAAATTCAGACTATGAGTGAGCTTCTTAGTTCAAGAACATTATACATAAATCCATGTTCAGTAAAATTAATATTTTTGGATCTGTGGATGATATATATTTCACAATGAATTTTAATTGGCATATATATAGCTACTTTTCAATGTCTCTGTGTGTGTTTTGTGTGTGTGTGTGTGTGTGTGTGTATATATATATATATATATATATATATATATATATATATATATACTCTCTAGATTTTTCAAAATATAAAATATATGTGTCCTATTATACACTCCCTAAATTCATTCTTGTTCATGTATGTGGTTTTATATTAAACTTTTCATAAGATTATTTTAAAAATATTCATCCACCTGAAATACATATTTGTTTTCTAGTACTAAAGAGTTACTTCAGTGAATGGTGCAAACAAATCCTTTTATTTTTACAGTAGCTGACCCACTTTAACATCAATGCAAGTAGATTCCTATGGGACATGATGTGTATTTTGACGTTCATTTTTATTAAACACTGGTACATTACTATTTCTGCAGTTTTTGCACATCATAGAATATACATTTCATCCACAAGTTCACAAATTTAAAGAAATTTGTAACACATTCAATCACTTCCTGCTTCAGAACATATGTATTCCTCCTTGTTTTTGACTGGTCATTTCATGAGACTTCTTTCCAAACACATTATTTTCGATTTCCATAATCAATTTTGAAGCAAAATTCACACACTCTTTATGATAAACCACAACCGTAATATTACCATTAGATGTATTACTGGTTGGAATGAATGTATATATATCAATATATAATTCCTGTGTATTTTCAGATATCAATTCAATCCATTATTTAAAGTTGGAACAAGTTATATTATTTATTCGCAGTATGATCTATTCATGCATTATCTCTATATTCATACATACATGGTACACCTATATGTACCTCCAATACTAATTTATACCCCTTCAAAATATTGCTCCAAGAAATGGTGCAAGAAAGACTCATGTCACCTGATCTACATATACGTTTTATCACAGTAATATTCTGGCCACAAAATGCAAAATCACACTTACGATTGTACCAAAGCCTAAATGGAATGTGAGTATGGGTTATGAAAATCACCCATGTCCACGTTGCCTAATGCTCTCAAATGTCAATCCTATTGGTGACTACATATTTGTTACTTCCTAAGATTATATATTCAATCTCAAGCCTGTTGAAAGTGTCTATTGCTATCACTCACTTTATACTTTGCCTGATTTCCTAATGTCGCTATTGATATCTGCTTTCCTACATATTTTCCCCATTTCATCACTGTGACTGACTCTTCACATGTGCTGACATTTACATTTTCTGTCTACCTGAAAACCTATTGCTAAAGAACTATTTGTCCAAATGCTATACTCACACTTTTTTCTAATCCTATCAACTATCTTCCTAATCCTACCGACTCTCCCTCTTTGAATGGTTGTTCTCCTCAACATTCAATCATCCAAGGTATCAGGTCCTATGCCATTGTGTATAGATTTATCTGAGACATCTGTGCAGAACATAATTAAATGCTAAGTATCCCAATCAAGGACCTAATGCCCTTCTGGGCTTCAAATGTTACCGAGATTTCTGTTTTCATTCATATATTTCACCTATATAATCTTATATATATCGCAGGTTCCCAATACCATTATTCATCCAGCAGAATGATCCTAACCCAAATCAAACATGTTATTAACCGTAACCATACACTGTTCCCTCAATCTAACTTTACAGAATAGCAGGGACAGAGTTGGTCTTACAATACAGGAATGTAGGAGATCTTCAACCTGCAGAGAACCTCAAAGGTCCATGCAGAAATGATCCCTAAAGAAGATGTAGGCAGCTATGAAGGACCTGAGAGTGCGAAAGTCATCTTTCATGACAAAAAAAAAAAAACAGGTCAGGATGAAGGGATGTGTCTGAAGCAGTCTCTCTCTTCTTAATGTAGAGAAGATAGACCAAACCAGGCTTGTGTGGAGAGCTGTTCCCGGGTGCCTGTGGTTGATATTCCATTCTAGCTTGTGAAACTGTCATAGGAAGTAGGGGCAGGATCCATCTCAGGGACCCTTGGAAGCAACTTTTAAGACAAAGTGGTTGCCAAGGCAGTGACCTCATTCAGTTCTAGATGAAGTGACCTATGTCACTTTCTTGTTGATAGAACACTCTGAACTTGGGATCCAGGAAGCCAGGCACCCTGAGGCAGTCCCAGTCCAAGTCCCAGTGGTCTCAAATGTTTGGATTTAAGAAGGACAGAGTCAGTCTTTCTTGGCAACTAAATTGAAGATGGACAAATGCCAGGAAAGCTCTGAAGAGGGGCTTTACCTGAGAAAACAGGCAGTGGCTCACCGCTGGCTCCTGATAACATCACAGTTTTGGCCAAGGAGACCAGATCTGACATAGCACAGCCTGTCTCGGGGGAACATAGTATGGCCCACCAGTCAGAGGACGCTCTGGATAGTCACAGACCTATTTGGGGAAAGAAGGTGCCTTTGTGGGTGTGTGTGTGTGTGTGTTTTTGATTTTGTCTCATGTTTTGAGAATATGTAGGAAAGTCGGTTTGTTTGGTTTGGAGTGGACTTTTTCTAGTAAGTCCTTTGAGAAGGTGAGTGTTTCTATGTCTGCATATCCCACTGTGTCCGTGGTTGTAGACAATAGAAAAGAGAATGCATAAATAGATGTGTCCTGTCTAGTAGAAATCTTCGCAGAATTCATCCTGTCCAATTTATGAATGGACTGCAGGTTACCATATGGATGGGCAACACCTACTACCTTCCTACATTCGTGATTTCTTCCTGAATTCCGGCCACTCTCCCATAGGCTCATGGTTTTGTGTTCAAGATATGTATCTCCTCCACAATCTGGGACATGGCCATGTACTGGATAGCTGAAGAGAATGGTGAATATCTCAGAAAACTCAGATATCAATGTGACCAGGAAAGTCTCAGTGGAGAAAATCTGCTTTGGTATTTTGCTTACCTATTGTTCTGTTGCCCTGAATGTAAGGAAGGTCTTTGCCTAAGGCCCCACATTTCCAATGCCTGAAAAAAACAGTTTTCAAATGGAAATAAATGGGCATCACCTGTGGCTCCTGGCTTAATTGCTTTGCAAAGGGATATGTCTGAATCAGCCTCTCAGTGCAGTTTGAGATTATCGCTTAGATTCTCAGCACCTGATGGACCTAAAGAAAGATCCCATGTGTGCATCCAAATCCAAAATGGCCAAAAGAGAAGTCATTGTGATGAAGTCTCTTGCCTTCCTCTGTAAGGTTCCTGATCTCCATCAAGTGATAACAGGGATCTTTGGGTCAACTGAGTTCTTCAAGCCCTGCAGAGGCTAGCCCATAGGTGCTTGGGTTTTCTTATGACTGCAAATCACATAAAGAAACTATACCCGACAGTCAGTATGCCTCAAATTGGAAAAGCGGAACAGTATTAATGGCATGCCTCTTTGATCAGTCCTGGTTCACAGGAACGTTGTCCAGGAAACACTGACTTTAGACAAATGAAGGGCAAGGGAGCTTATTTTGACATTGTCTTGGGCTGTGTGCCTCATAAAAACTTCCAGTCAAGGTTATGATGAGTGACTATATGGAAGAAAATGAGGGCCATGTGGGAGTGTTTTGGTTTTAATTCTGGTCATTGGTGTGGCGGTTGGAAGAGATGACTGGGTCAACTGGTCTTGAACTCTGGTGTGTTTCCACGTAGAGACTGAGTTTTGAAACTGATCTCAGAGAAGTATTGCCATGAATTGTGTTGGGATTTTAGGAGGCCACGCATGAGAGTCGCCCTTGGAACCTGAGATCTAGGACCAGGGTGGCTTTCCACAAAGAACTGGGAATCTCAGCCTGGATATCACATGATTTTATTCTGAAAGACTTGGCAGCCATAGTTGAGAGTCAAAAGACATAGGACCTCACATTGTAGACCTCAATGGTCCTGGCTTCAAGTGACCTTTGTCCACTCTTTGGAAAGCCTTGCCTGTGAGAGTTCTCTAGAATTTTTTTGAAATGAACTTTCTCAATATTTAATGGTTCCTGAATAATTGAAATCCACAGTGCATCCAACGTCGTCCTTGAAAAATGGCTAGATAAATAACACGAAATTTTTGAAATTTCCATGACCAGGTGGAACTGTAGAAACTTTCGATGTCCTGTTGCTTACCATGAGTGTACCAGACAGTGCCTTGATTGACAGGGTTTCATGAAATTTGTTTAGAACAGAGAAGCCAGTATTTTGGAGCCTGCTGAGTAGTGGGCCTAGAGCAGTGGTGGAGAGGTGTGTGATAAAACATCATGGTGGGGCCATTTGTATCTGCCATTGGCTTCCAAATGGCTTGTAACTGACAGAGTGCAGACATCAGACCCTTATATGTAAAAGCATCTTGTTATATGGCGTAGTTTCAGGGCAATGTTCAGAATCAGGTTGCTATGGACAAGCGGGCAATCTTTGAGAGATAGAAGCCTGGTTGGTGAATTTTCTTGCAGACCCTGACCCACCACACGTGACAGAACTACCTCAAGCACTGTTTCCCAGTTGAACTCCTTGTGTTTCGTGAAGCATGAACCAAAGTCCAAGTGCAGCAGCAAGAAACACCACGAAAAGTGGAGGATGACCAAATGGTTTCACAGTCCACACGGGGAGAAAATAAGCCCCCAGTGCCCACAGTTTACCTACAAATAGAGAATTCAGCACTGCTGCCTCGTGTTCATTGGAAAATGAGAAATGTTGTCCTCCAGGTCTCATAGATGCAGACACAGCTTTGAGGGTCTCACTACAAAGGAAGCTTAACTCCTGACAACAACCTATATTTAAGTGCCCAATTTCACTGGCAGTTTCTCAAGAAGTTTTAGGCAAGCAGAGCTTCATGTTTGTGGAGTGTGTACCCTGTCCTTACTTTTGGAAACTCCTATTCCACCTCCAAGTTTGTGCACTCCTGAGCATTTTCTATTCCAGAAATGTAATCACAGATTTTGTAACTCTTCTACTCTAATTGTGTCTCCCTTGGGGCGAAATTAATGACAAGGCATTGTTCTGGATGAGAGTCAGAAGATTAATTTTTCTATTTTCCATTTGAAATTCTGAATCCCTGACACTAACCCATATTCTACTAGACTCTGACTACTAATCCAAATATGATGGAAGAAAATAACCCAAACAGTACATAAATACTTGCAGTTCAGAGTTGGACTTGCCTTTTGCATGATAAAGGGTAGGTGTTATAAATCTATTCAATATTTAATTGAAATAGTTCTCCATGTGTTTTTAAAGTTAACAAATATGTGAATTACTGTCTCCCATTCTCTGGAGCTTATTCAGCACATGTATTTTTATATGCACAAATAGAATCCTACAAGGTATCACACGTACATCCTTGTGAGGTATATGACTTAGCAGATACAAAGTGTGAGAAGTGATCACTCCTCCTAAACGCTGTTGGAACTGAAAATTCAACCTATGGGTGAGCTTCCCAGTGGAACAACACTATACATAAACCCATGTTCACTAAAATGAATGTTTTTGCATCTTTATGATATATATTTCATGATGAATTTCGATTGGCATATATATTGCTACTTTTTAATGTCTGTGTTAGTGTGTGTGTGTGTGTGTGTGTGTGTGTGTGTGTGTATATGTATATATATATATATATGGAGAGTATATATATATATATATATATATATATATATATATACTCTCCATATTTTTAAAAATATGAAATATGTGTGTCTTATATACACTCCCTAAATTCATTCATGTTCATGTATGTGGATTAATAATTAACTTTTCACAAGATTATTCTTAGAAATATTCATCCACCCGAAATACATATTTGTTTCCTAGTACTGAAAACTAACTTCAGTAAAAGGTGCATACAAATCCTAATATGTCTACTTTAACTGACCCAGTTTAACATCAATGCATGTAGGTTCCTATGGGACATGATGTGTATTTTGACATTAATTTTTATTCCACACTGGTACATTACTATTTCTTCAGTTTATGCAAATCTCAGTATATATATTTTATTCACTAGTTAGCAAATTTATAGGCATTTGTTTCACTTTCAATCACTTCCTGCTCCAGAACACATGTATTCCTCTATGTTTCTTGACTGGTCTATTCATGAGACTTTTTTCCAAATATATTATTTTCGATTTCCATAATCAATTTTGAACCAAAACTCACACACCCTTCATGATAAACCATAATCCTAAGATTATCGTTAGATATATAACTGGTTGGAATGAATGATTGCATATCAATATAAAATTTCTTATAAATTTTCAGATATTTATTCAATCCATTATTTAAAGTGGATCCAGTTATATTATTTATTCACAGTATGGTCTATTCATGCATTATGTCTATATTCATTGAAACAGGGTACACCTATTTGTACCCCCATACTAATTTGTAAGTCTTCAAAATATTGCTCGCAGAATTGGTGGAAGAAATACTCTTTTCACCTGATCTACATACACATTTTATTACAGAAATATTCTGGACACAAAAAGCAAAGGTCACACTTACAATTGTACCAAAGCGTAAATGGAAAGTGAGCATGGATTACTAAAAACATCCATGTCCAGGTTGCCTAATGCTCTCAAATATCAATTCTATTTTTGACTACATATTTGTTTCTTCTTAAGATTATATATTCAACTTCAAACCTGTTGACAATGTCTAACCCTATCACACAATTTGTACTTTGCTTGATTTCCTAATGTCTCTATTGATATCTGCTTTCGTATATTTTTCCCCAGTTCATCATTGTGACTGACTCTTCACATGTGCTTACATTTACATACACTCTCTACCCGAAATCTTATTGCGAAAGAACTTTTGGTCCAAATCCTATACTCACTCTTCTTTCTAACCTACCAACTACCTTCCTAATCCTACCGACTATCAGTTTTTGACTGGATGTTCTCTTCAACATTCAATATCCAAGGTACAAGGTACGATGCCAGTGTATATTGATTTATCTGAGACATCTGTGCTGCACATTACTCAAAGCTAAGTATCCCACTCAAGTCCCCAATGCCCTTCTGGGCTTCAAATCTTACCTAGATTTCTGCTTTCATACTTATGTTTCACATATATACTCTTGTAAATATCGCATTTTGCCAATACCATTATTCATCCCGCAGAATGATTTGTAACCCAAATTGAACATGTTATTAACCCTAACCATACACTGTTCCCTCAGTATAACTTACTTAAGAGCAGGGACAGTGTGGGTCTTACAATATAGGAATGTAGATGATCTTCCACCTGCTGAGAACATCAAAGATCCATGGAGAAATGATCCTTGCAGAAGATATAGGCAGCTATGTAGGACCTGAGAGAGCAATAGTCATCTTCCATGGCAAACAACCTGGTCAGGATTAATTGATAGTCTGAATCAGCCTCTCTCTTCTTAATGAAGAGAAGATGGACTGAACCAGGCCTCTGTGGAGAGCTGTTCCCTGGTGCCTATGGTTGATATACCATTCTAACTTCTGAATGTGTCACAGGATGTTGGGGCAGCCTCCATCTCATGGGAACCCTGGATGCAACTGTTAGCACAAAGTGGTTACCAAGGTAGTGACCATATTCAGTTCCTGAAAGAAGTGACCTCACTTCACTTCCTTGGTGATGGAATTCTCTGAACCTGGGATCCAGGAAGGAAGGCACCCAGAGCCAGTCCCACTCCCAGTTCCAGTGGGCTAACTTGTTTGCTTTTCCCAAAGACATAGTCAGTCTTTCTTGGTACCTACTGATGTGAGGATGGAAAAATGCCAGCAGAGCTCTGATGAGGGGCCTTTCCTGAGAAAGCAGGTAGTGGCTCACCTTTGGCTCCTGACAACTTCACAGAGTTGGACAAGGAGACCAGATCTGAAACAGGACAGGCCATTTTGTGGGAACATAATATGGCCCACCAGTCAGAAGACACTCCAGATAGTCACAGACCTATTTGGGGGAAGTAAGTGCCTTTGCCGTTGTAGGTGTGAGTTTGTGGTTTTTTCTCATGTTCTGAGAATAGGTAGGAAAAGTGGTTTGTTTGGTTTGGAGTGGACTGTTTCTAGTAAGTCGTTTGACATGGTGAGTGTTTCTAGGTCTGTGTATCCCACTGTATCCGTGGTTGTAGACATTAGAAAACAGAATGCATCAATGGATGTGTTGTCTCTAGTTGAAAGCTTCCCCGCATTCATACTGCCCAATTAATGAATGGACTGCAGCTTGCCTTATGGATGGGCAACATCTACTATCTTCTAAAGTTCCTGTTTTCTTCGTGAATTCTGGCCACTCTCCAGAATAGGCTCATGGTTTTGTTTCCCAAATATGTAACACCACAAGATTCTGTGACATGGCCATGTGCTGGATTGCTGAAGGGAATGGGAGCATCTAAGAAAACTCAGATTTCAGTGTGACCAGTAAAGTCTCAGTGGAGAAACCCTTCTTTGGGCCATTTGCTTACTTCTATTTCTATTACCCTGAATGTCAGGAAGGTCTTTGCCTCAGGCCACCCCTTTGTGTAGCCTGAAGAAAACTGTTTTCATATGGAAATGTATGGACATCACCTGTGGCTCTTTGCTTATTTGATTTGGAATGAGATGTGTCTGAATCAGCCTCTTGTCCTTGTATGAGGATGTGGCTTTGATTCTCAGCACCTGATGGATCTAAAGAAAGATCCCATGTGCTTCCAAAACTAAAATGGCCAAAAGAGCAGTCATTGTTGATGAATATTTTTGCCTTCTTGTTTTAGGTTCCTGACCTCCATAAAGTGAGAATAGGGATCCTTTGGGTCAAATGAGTTCTTGAAATCCCTGCAGAGGCTAGCCCATATTTGCTTGGGTTTTCTCATGACTCCAAATCACATAAAGAATCTATACCCTACAGCCAGTAGGCCTCAAATTGGAGAAGTGGAACACTTTAACAGCAGGAATATTTGATCATTCCTGGTTCACAGGAAGAGTGTCCAGGCCATCATGATTTTAGGCAAATGAGGGGCAAGTGAGCTTATTTGGGCTCATAGAAACCTCCAGCTGGAGGTTATGATGAGTGTCTACATGGAAGAAGATGATGGCCCTGTGGGAGTGTTTTGATTTTAATTGTGGTCATTTTTTGGCGGATGGAAGGGATGACTGGGTCCACCTGGGCTTGAACTCTGGTGTGATTCCCCTTAGAGACTGAGTTCTGAAACTGACCTCAGAGAAGTATTGCCATGAATTGTGTTGGGATTTTAGGAGGCCACGCATGAGACTCACTCTTGGAAACTGAGATCTAGGCCCAGGGTGGTTTCCACAGAGGCCTGAGAATCTCAGCCAGGATATCACATGATTTTATTCTGAAAGACATAGCACCCATATTTGAGAGTCAAAACACACATGGACCTCACATTGTAGATGTCAGTTGGCCTGGCTTTAGGAGACCTTTTGGCAACTGTTTGAGAAGCATTGACTGTGAGAGTTCTCCAGAGCGTTCATTGTAATGAACTTTCTCAACACTTAATGGTTCCTGAATGAATTGAAACCCACAGTGCCTCTAACTTCATCCTTGAAAAATTTCAAGAAAAATACCATAAAATTTTTGAAATTCCCATGACCAGGTGGCACTGCAGAAACTCTTGATGTCCTGTTGCTGATCATGTGTATACCAGACAGTGCCTTGTTTTTGACTGGGTTTCATTAAAATGGTGTAGAACAAAAGAAGCCAGTAATTTGGAGCCTGCTGAGTAGGGGGGCTAGAGCAGTGGTGGGCAGGTGTGTGATAAAACATCATGTTGGGGCCATGTGAATCTGCCATTGGCTTCCAAATTTTTTGTGACTGATATAGTGCAGACATCAGACCCTTATATGTAAAGGCATGTTGTTAAAGGGAGAGTTTTCAGGGCAATATTCAGAATCAGGTTGCTATGGTTATTGGGGCAAGCTATGTGGGATACAAGCCTGGTTGGTGCATTCTCCTGCAGACCCTGACCCACCACACGTGACAGAACTCCCTCCAGCACTGTATCTCAGATGAACTTTTTATGTTTTGTGAAGCAAATACCAAATTCCCAGTGCAGCAGCAAGAAATACCACGAAAAGTGGAGGATGACCAAATGTCTTCACAGTCCCCACTGGGAGACACTTAGCTTCCAATGGACACAGTTTAGCTACAAAGAGAGAATTGAGCACTGCTACCTCATGTTCATTGAAATATAAGAAACCATGTCTTTCGGTTACATAGATGCAGACCCAGCTATGATGGTCTCACTACAAAGGAAGCTAAAGCTCATGACAACAACATATATTTCAAGTGCCCAACCTCAGAAGCCGTTTCCCAAGAATTCTTAGGCCAGCAGAGCTCCTTTTTGTGGAGTGTTTACCCTGTCCTTTACTTTTGGAAACTCCTCTACCACCTCCAAGGTTGTGAACTCCCGAGCATATTCCATTCCATATATGTATTCATAGATTTTCACACTTTTCTACTCTAATTGTGTTTTACTTGGGGCGTAGGTAATGTCAAGGCATTGTTCTGGATGTGAGTGGGAAGATTTTTGTGTAGCACATATTTACATACACATTGGATTCATTTTTCAATTTTCCATTTGAAATACTGAATCCCTGACACTAACCCATACCCTACTAGTCTCTGACTAATAATCCTAATATGATGGTGAAAAATAAGCCAAAAAGAGAAGAAACACAAGCAGTTCAGAGGACGCATTGTGTATTGTTGGAATTGCCTTTTGCATTATATAATGTAGGAGTTATAAGTCTAGTCAATTTTTTTGTTGAAATAGTTCTAAATGTGTTTTTAAAATTAGCAAATATGTGAATCCCTGTCTCCCTTTCTCTGTAGCCTATTCAGTACATGTATTTTTATATGCACATATAGAATTCTACCTGATATCACTCGTATACACTTGTGAGGTGGCTGAATTGGCAGATGCAAATTGAGAGAAGAGTTCACTCCTCCTAAACGCTGTTGGAACTGAAAATTCAACCTATGGGTGAGCTTCCTAGTTGAAAAACATTATACATGAATCCATGTTCAGTAAAATGAACATTTTTCGATCTGTGGATTATATACTTTTCATGATGAATTTCTATTGGCATATATGTTGCTACTTTTTTTTTTCTTTTATTGGTTGCTCAAAACATTACAAAGCTCTTGAATATCATATTTCATACATTAGATTCAAGTGGGTTATGAACTCCCATTTTTACTCCAAATACAGATTGCAGAATCACATTAGTTACACATCCATATTTTTACATAATGCCCTATTAGTTACTGTTGTATTCTGCTACCTTTCCTATACTCTACTATCCCCACTCCCCTCTCTTCCCATCTTCTCTCTCTACCATACCTACTGTAATTCATTTCTCTCCTTGTTTATTTTCCCACAACCTCTTATATGTAATTTTGTGTAACAATAAGTGTCTCTCTCCATTACCATGCAATTTCCCTCTTCTCTCCCTTTCCCTCCCACATCATGTTTCTGCTTAATGTTAATCTTTTCTTCATGCTCTTCCTCCCTGCTCTGTTCTTAGTTGCTCTCATTATATCAAAGAAGACATTTGGTAATTGTTTTTTAGGGATTGGCTAGATTCACTAAGCATAATCTGCTCAGTGCCATGCATTTCCCTGCAAATTCCATGATTTTGTCATTTTTTAGTGCTGCGTAATTCTCGATAGTATATAAAAGTCACATATTTTTATCCATTCATCTATTGAAGGGCATCTGGGTTGGTTCCACAGTGTAGCAATTGTGAATTGTGCTGCTATGAAAATCCATGTGGCAGTATCCCTGTAGTACGCTCTTTTAAGGTCTTCAGGGAATAGTCCGAGAAGGGCAATAGCTTGGTCAAATAGTGCTTCCATTCCCAGCTTTCCCAGGAATCTCCATACTGCTTTCCAAATTGGCCACACCAGTTTCAGTCCCACCAGCAATGTACAAGAGTACCCTTTTCCCCACATCCTCGCCAGCACTTGTTGTTGTTTGACTTCATAATGGCTGTCAATCTCACTGGATTGAGATGGTATTTTAGGGTGGTTTTTATTTGCATTTCTCTTACTGCTAGAAATGGAGAGCATTTTTTTCATGTACTTGTTAATTGATTCTATGTCCTCCTCTGAGAAGTTTCTGTTCAGGTCCTTGGCCCATTGGGTTATTGGTTATCTTATTGTCTAATTTTCTAAGTTCTTTGTATACTTTGTATACTCTGGATATTAGGGCTCCATGTGAAGAGTGAGGACTAAAAATTTGTTCCCATGATGTAAGCTCCATATTTACCTCTCTTATTGTTTCTCTTTCTGAGAAAAAATAATTCAGTTTAAGTAAGTCCCATTTGTTGATTCTTATTATTAACTCTTGTTCTATGGGTGTCCTATTAAGGAATTTGGAGCCTGACCACACAATATGTAGATCGGAACCAACTTTTTATTCTATCAGACGCAGAGACTCTGATTTGAATCTAGCTCCTTGATCCACATTGAGTTAACTTTGGTGCATGGCGAGAGGAGGGGATTCAGTTTCATTTTGTTGCATATGGATTTCCAGTTTACCCAACACCATTTGATGAAGATGCTATCCTTCCTCCATTGCAGGCCATTAGCTCCTTTATCAAATATAAGATAGTTGTAGCTTTTTGGATTAGTTTCTGTGTCCTCCATTCTGTACCATTGGTCCACACGCCTGTTTTGGTACCAGTACCATGCTGTTTTTATTATGATTGCTCTGTAATATAGTTTGAAATCTGGTATCGCTATACTGCCTGATTCACACTTCCTGCTTAGAATTGCTTTTGCTATTCTGGGTCTTTTATTTTTCCATTTGAATTTTATGATTGCTTTATCTATTTCTACAAAAAGTTTCTATGGGATTTTGATTGGCATTGCATTAAACCTATAGAGAACTTTTGGTAATATCACCATTTTGATGATGTTAGTTCTGCCTATCCATGAACACGGTATATTTTTCCATCTTCTAAGATCTTATTCTATTTCTCTTTTTAGGGTTCTGTAGTTTGCATTATATAAATCTTTCACCTCTTTTGTTAGGTTTATTCCCAAGTATTTAATTATTTGACGAAATTGGGAATGCAGTGTTTTGACTCATTTTTGTTTCAGAAGTTTTGTCGCTGATATACAGAAATGCCTTTGATTTATTCATGTTGATTTTGTATCCTGCCACATTGCTGCATTCATTTATGAGTTCTAGTAGTTTTTTCTGTAGACCCTTTTGGGTCTTCTATGTATAGAATCATGTCATGTACAAATAGTGATAATTTAAGTTCTCCTTTTCCTATTTTTATGCCTTTAATGTCTTTCATCTCTCTAATTGCTCTGGCCAGTTTTTCGAGAACTATATTGAATAGAAGTGGTGATAGAGGACATCCCTGTCTTGTTCCAGATTTTAGAGGGAATGCCTTCAATTTTTCTCCATTCAGAATGATGCTAGCCTGAGGATTAACATAGATAGCTTTTACAATGTCGAGGTAAGTTCCTGTTATCCCTAGTTTTTAAAATGTTTTGAACATAAAGAAATGCTCTACTTTGTTGAATGGTTTTTCTGCGTCTATCGAGATGATCATATGGTTCTTATCTTTAAGTCTATTGATGTTGTGAATAACATTTATTGATTTCCATATATTGAACCCTCCTTGCATCCCAGGGATGAATCCAAGTTGATCATGGTGCACGATTTTTTTGATGTGCCTTTCTATCCAATTCGCCAGAATTTTAATGAGGATTTTTGCATCTAGGTTCATCAGAGATATTGGTCTGTAGTTTTCTTTCTTTGAGGTGTCTTTGTCTGGTTTCAGAATCAGGGTGATGTTGGCCTCATAGAATGAATTCGGCAGAGCTCCCAGTTTTTCTATTTCCTGAATAACTTGAGAAGTATTGGTATTAATTCTTCTTTAAAGGTTTTGTAAAACTCTGCTGTATACCCATCCGGTCCTGGGCTTTTCTTGGTTGGTAGTCTTTTGATTGCTTCTTCTACTTCATCCATTGATATTGGTCTGTTTAAATTGTGTGTTTCCTCCTGACTCAGTCTGGGCAAATCATATGACTTAAGAAATTTATTGATGTCTTCACTATTTTCTATTTTATTGGAATACAGGTTTTCAAAATAATTTCTAATTTTCTTCTGTATTTATGTAGCATCTGTTGTAATATTGCCTTTTTCATCCCGTATGTTAGTAATTTGATTTCTCTCTCTTCTTCTCTTCGTTAGCATGGCTAAGGGTCTGTCTATCTTATTTATCTTTTTGAAGAACCCCTTTTAGTTTTGTTAATTTTTTCAATAGTTTCTTTTGTTTCAATTTCGCTATGATTTTAATTATTTCTTGCCTTCTGCTACATTTGCTGTTGTTTTGCTCTTCCTTTTCTAAGGCTTTGAGATGAAGTGTGAGCTCATTTATTTGTTTTTCTTTTCTATTTTGAGGAATGACCTCTAGGCGATGAATTTACCCCTTAAAACTTCTTTTCATTGTACCCCATAGAATCTGATATGTTGTGTCTGTATTTTCATTTATCTCTAAGAATTTTTTGATTTCCTCCTTTATGTCTTCTGTAACCCATTGATCATTCAGTAACATATTCTTCATTTTGGATGTGATGTATGATTTTTTCTTCCTTCTTTTATCATTGGTTTCCAGTTTCATTCCATTATGATCACAAAAAATTCATGGTATTATCTCCACCCCTTTATATTTACTGAGGGTTGCCCTATGGCATAACATATCGTCTATTTTTGAGAAGGATCCATGTGCTGCTGAGAAAAAAGTATATCCACTTGATGATGGTTGATATATTCTATATATGTCAGTTAAGTCTAGGGTATTGATTGCGAGATTGAGTTCTATAGTTTCTTTTTTCAACTTTTGTTTGGAGGATCTGTCCAATGGTGAGAGAGGTGAGTTGAAGTCACCCATAATTATTGTATTGTGGTCTATTTGATTCTTTAACTTGAGGAGAATTTGTTTTATGAACATCGCAGCACCATTATTTGCTGCGTGAATATTGATAATTGTTATGTCTTGTCGGTGAATGGTTCATTTTAGCAGTATATAATGTCCTTCTTTATCCCTTTTGATTAAATTAGTCTTGAGGTTGATTTTATTCGATAGGAGGATGGCCACCCCTGCTTGCTTACGAGGACCGTGTGCATGGTATAAATTTTCCCAATCTTTCACCTTCAGCCTGTGTATGTCTTTTCCATTCAGATATGTCCCCTGGAGGCAATATATTGTTGGATTTTTTTTTTTATTTCAAGTTACAAGCCTATGTCACTTTATTCGAGAGTTTAAGCCATTTACTTTTAGAGTTACTAATGATATATGGTTTGTACTGCCACCCATGTTTGCTTATATCTTTTTTTTAAATTAGTTTGTTTCTCCATGATTAGCTTTTCCCCCGCCCTCTGTCATTACTGAGGCACTTCTCACTCATGGTTTTCGTTGTTGATTTTCATTTCTTCCTCGTGTAGTGTTTTGCTCAAGATGCTTTGCAATGCTGGTTATCTGGCTGCAAATTCTTTTAGGTTTTGTTTATCATGAAATATTTTTATCTCGTTGTCTTACCTTAAGCTTAATTTTGCTGGATACATAATTCTTGGTTGGCATCCATTGTCTTTCAGTGTTTGAAGTACGTTGTTCCAGGATCTTCTCACTTCCAGCATCTATGATGAAAAATCCATTGTTAACCTTTTTGGTTTACCCCTGATTGTAATGATTCTAATCTGCCTCCTTTCTCTGGTAGCTTTTAATATTTTCTCTTTGTTCTGTATATTGGATATCTTCATAACAATGTTTCTTGGCATTGGTCTACTGTGATTTTGTGTGCTCGATGTCCTGTAAGCATCTACAATTTGTTTATCCCTTTCCATTTTTATTTCTGGAAAGTTTTCTGTAATTATTTCATTCAGCAGATTTCTCATTCCCTTGGTTTGAATCTCTGTACCTTCCTCTATCCATATGACTCATTAGTTTTTTTTTTTTTTTATGTTATTCCATATCTCTTGAATGTTTTCTCATAATTTTTTACAGCATTTCTTTGTTGGCTAGACTTTTTTCAAGATGATATATTTTGTCTTCATTCTGTCTTCTACTTGCTCTACACTGTTAGTGATACTCTCAATTGAATTTTTAATTTGGTTTATTATTTCCTTGATTTCTAGAATTATTGTTTGATTTTTCTAATAATCTCTATCTCCTGATAAAGATGCTTAATTTCTTATTTTATCTGTTTATGTAATTTATTTTCAATGCGTTCTATCACTGTTTGTTTTTGCTGTCTCGTATCCTCTTTAAGGTTCCATTCCATCTGTCTAAGGTATTCCTTGAGTTCTTTATATGACCATTTTTCTGATGACTCTAGGTGCTCTTGAATATTTAGGCTGTCCTTCATTGTTCGTACTCCTTTTCTTCCTTGCTTTTTTATGCTTCTCATGTTACTTCTCGTTCTGTTTGACTACTGAGTTACTGCTTACTCTTATAAATTTATTTGATGCTTGAGAGGAAAGATATTAGAAGGGAAGGGAGAAGTCACTAAAGAGAATGAGAGTAGGCAGGTAGAATTCAAGTAAGGGGGAATAAAAAAATTGAAATGAAATGGAAAGACAAAAAAAATAGAAAATAAAGAAAGAAAATTTTAAGTAATAATGATGATTAAAAAATTGAAAATTAAAATTTAAAATAATAATATTAATAATAATAATAATAAAATAAAAGAAATTAAAAAAATAAAAACATTTAAAAAAGTTAATGAACAACAACAACAAAAATGAAAATGAAAGAAAAAGAAAAAAATACAAATAAAAAAATAGTAATAATACATGCAGTCCTAGAGTTCAATTAACTTCTCTTCCAGTAGGTGGAGCTGTGCGCACTGGGCCAAGCTTCTCTTCTCAATAAGTGGGAACCAATCACTGTGCAGCAGCTCTTCCTCCCAGACTGGGCGGGTCTCCAACCCTGAGTGCCTAGGGCCTTCTCTTGTGCTTCCTCAAGCCAGGCCCCACTCACCTGTGACGCTCACCACAATACTGGTTACAAGCCAGGCCTCTGCTCCTGGTAGCCCTGTTTCCATGAACGGCTGGGCACACTCTCCTTAATTGCCTCCCTCAGACCCTAAGTTTGTAGAGCTTGGGGCTGAGAAACCCCAGCGAATTTGCTTGCCCTTCGGGAGCCATGGCCCCGGTAGGTGGTGTAAGAGACCTCAATTGTCAGCACTGGTGGGAGCGGTAGCCGGCAATTACACGCCTCGAGTCCCGAGCCAATCCTGATTCCCTAGGTCTGGGTATTGCGCTCCTTTGAGAGCTGGGAGGGGCCATTACGGCAGAGGTGGGAAGGGCCCTTGAGGTTTCCCTGCGGTGTTGAGAGAGATGGCAATGGGATAACATACTTGTCGCACTGGTTTCAATGAAGTTATCTCCTCCGACTGTGACGTCAGTTCGCTGCCATGGTGGTATACCATTAAAATGGTGACCGTTCGTTCCCTTTGCTGGGTGACCAATGCAACAGCTGGGTCCTGACTATCTCTCCCAAGCCCCATTTCAATCCTGTGGCCACTGCCTATGAAGGCTCAGTTGGCTTTTAACTCTGTCAATTCCGAAAGCCCGACCAATTATTTCAGCGGGAATGTTAGTGCTGAGTCACAAAAACCAGATGAATCTAAGCTTGAATGCAGCCAATCCGGGCTTTGTGTGTGTTCTGAGGGGCCCAGACTGTTCGCCCCAGATTCACAACAGGTCAATATTGCCTAGTGATTCTGAGCAAACAGCATTTAGACAGTTTACGACTCCCTATGCCCGCGCAGCTGAAGAGATCAGAGACTTGAATTCTCCATGCCTGCCTTCATAATGGGTCTCCTGTATTGCTACTTTTTAATATCTGTGCATTTGCGTGTGTGTGTGTGTATATATACATATATATATATATATATATATATATATATATATATATATATACTCTTTAGATTTTTCAAAATATGAAATATATGTGTCTTATTATGCACGCCCCTAAATACATTCATATTCATATCTGTGGATTTATAATCAACTTTCAACAAGATTATTTTCAGAAATAATCATCCACCTGAAATACATATTGTTTCCTAGTACTGAAAACTAAATTCAGTGAATGGTGCATACAAACCCTAATATTTCTACAGTTACTTAGCCAGTTTAAAATGAATGCAAGTAGATTCCTAGGGGACATGATGTGTATTTTGACTTTCATTTTTATTCAACACTTGTACGTTACTATGTCTTCAGTTCATGCACATGATGGGATATATATTTCAGTCACAAATTAGAAAATTTATAGGCATTTGTTTCACCATCAATCATTTCCTGATTCAGAACACATGTATTCCTCCATGTTTCTTGACTGGTCTTTTCATGAGACTTCTTTCCAAACATATTATTTTTGTTTAACATCATCACGTGTAAAGCAAAACTCAAACACCATTCATCATAAACCATAATCCTAATATTACCATTAGAAATATAACTGGTTGGAATGAATGATTGTATATCAATATAAGATTTCTTATATATTTTCACATATCAATTCAATCCATTATTTAAAGTGGAATCAGTTTCGTTATTTATTCATAGTATGGTCTATTCATGCATTATCTCTATATTAATAGACACAGGGTACACCTCTTTGTACCCCTAATACTAATGTATACGTCTTCAAAATATTGCTCCCAGAAATGGTGAAAGAAATACTCATGCCACCTGATCTACATATACATTTTATCACAGTAATATTCTGAACAAAAAAAAAAAAACCATAAAAATGTCACACTTATGATTGTACCAAAGCCTAAAAGGAAAGTGAACGTGGATAACTAATAACATCCATGTCCAGGTTGCCTAATGCTCTCAAATGTCATTCCCATTTGTGACGAGATATTTGTTTTTTCCTATGATTATGTATTCAAACTCAACCCTGTTGAAAATGTCTAATCCTATCACTCACTTTATACTTTGCCTGATTTTGTAATGTCTCTATTGACACCTGCTTTCCTACATATTTTCCCCAGTTCATCATTGTGACTGACTCTTCACATGTGCTGACATTTCCATTCACTCTCTAAACGAAACCCTATTGCTAAAGAAGCTTTTTATTCCAAATCATATACTCACTCTTCTTCCTAAACCTACTGACTATCTTCCTAATCCTACTGACTATCCCTTTTTGACTGGATGTTCTCTTCTACATTCAATCATCCAAGGTACAAGGTCCTATGTCACTGTATTTCGATTTAACTGAGACAACTGTACAGAACATAATTCAACACTAAGTATCCAAATAAAGGGCCCAATGCCCTTCTGGGCTTCAAATCTTTCTTAGATTCCCGTTTTCATACATATATTTCACGTATATATTCTTATAAATATCGCAGGTTCCCAATCTCATTATTCTTCCTGCAGAATGATTCCTAACCCAAATCGAACATATTATTAACTGTAACCATACACTCACTTTGCAGGAGAGCAATAACAGTGTGGGTATTAAACTACAGGAATCTAGGGGATCTTCACCTGCTGAGAAACTCAAATGTTCATGCAGAAATGATCCCTGGTGAATATGAAGGCAGCTATGAAGTACCTCAGAAAGCAAAAGTCATCTTCCATGGCAATCATCCTGGTCAGGATGGAGGGTTGTGTCTGAATCAGTCTCTCTCTTCTTAATGTATAGAACATGGACCAAACCAGTCCTGTGTGGAAGCTGTTCCCGGGTGCTTATGGTTGATATAACATTCTAACTAGAGAAAGTGTCCCATGAAAATCAGGACAGCCTCCACCTCATGATACTTTTGGAAGCAACTGTTAGGACAAAGTGGTTGCCAAGGCAGTGACATCATTCATATCCTGAAGGAAGTGATCTCACCTCACTTCCTTGATGATGGAACTCTCTGAACTTGAAATCCAGGAAGCCAGGCACCAAGAGACAGTCCCTGTCCTAGTCCCAGTGGTCTGACATGTTTGGATTTACCAAGGACAGAGTCAGTCTTTCTTGGTACCTACAGATGTGAGGATGGCCAAATGCCAGGAAACCTCTGAAGAGGGGCTTTTCCTGAGAAAGCAGGTAGTGTCTCACCGCTGGCTCTTGAGAACTTCACAGAGTTGGCCAAGCAGACATGATCTGAGACAGGAGAGGTCATTTTGGAAGAACATAGAATGGCCCACCAGTCAGACGACACTCCAGGGAGTCACAGACCTACTAGGGGGAAGGAGGTGCCTTTTTGGGTGTGGGTGTGAGTTTGTGGTTTTGTCTCATGTTCTGAGAATAGGTAGGAAAGGCGGTTTGTTTGGTATGGAGTGGAATATTTCTATTAAGTCCTTTGACAAGGCGAGTGTTTCTATGTGTGTGTATCCCACTGAGTCCATTGTTGTAGACATTAGAAAAGACAATGCATCAATGGATGTGTCCTGTCTAGTAGAAAGCTTCCCAGCATTCATCCTGCCCAATTCATGAGTGGACGCTGGCTTGCCTTATGGATGGGCAACACCTACAAGCTTCCTAATTTCCTGTTTTCTTTCTCAATTCTGGCCACTCTCCAGAATAGTATCGTGGTTTTGTGTCCAAGATTTGTACCTCCAAGATCTGTGACATGGCTATGTACTGGATAGCTGAAAGAAATGGCTAGCATCTCAGAAATCTCAAATATCTGTTGACCAGGAAAGTCTCAGTGGAGAAACCCCTCTTTGTTCCTTTTGCTTACCTATTGTTCTGTTGAATGTCAGGAAGTTTTTTGCCTCAAGCCACCACTTTGTGAACCCTGAAGAAAACAGTTTTCAAATGGAAATGAATGGGAATCACCTGTGACTCTTTGCTTAATTGCTTAGGATTGGGATATGTCTGAATCAGCCTGTTGGCCCTGTGTGAGGCTGTGGCTTAGATTCTCAGCACCTGATGGATCTAAAGATAGATCCCATGCATGCATCCAAAACCAAAATGTCAAAAAGATCAGATATTGTTGATGAACTCTCTTGCCTTCCTCTGGTAGGTTCCTGATATCCATTAAGTGAGAATAGGGATCCTTTGGGTCAAATGAGTTCTTCAAAGCCCTGCAGAGGCTAGGCCATAGGTGTTTGATTTTCATGACTCCAATTCACTTAAAGAATCTAAACCCCAAAGCTAGAAGGCCTCAAGTTGGAGAAGCCAAGCAATATTAAAGGCAGGCCTATTTGATCACTACTGGTTCACAGGAAGAGAGTCCAGGCCACCCTGACTTTAGGCAAATGAGGGGCACGGAGCTTAGTTTGGACACTGTCATGGGCTGCGTCCCTTATGGAAACCTCCAGCCAGAGAATATGATGAGTGTCTATATGGAAGAAGATGAGGGCCATGTGAGAGTGTTTGGTTTAAATTGTGGATATTTGTCTGGCGGTTGGAAGAGATCTCTGGGTCCACCTAGGCTTGCACTTTGGTGTGATTCCCCTTAGAGACTGAGTTCTTTTACTGATCTCAGAGAATTATTGCCAGGAATTGTGTTGAAATTTTAGATGGCCATGCATGAGAGTTGCCCTTGGAAAGTGACATCTAGGACCAAGTTGACTTTCCACAGAGCACAGGGAATCTCAGCCAGGATATCACATGATATTATTCTTAAAGACTTGGCAGCCATATTTGAGAGTCGAAACACACATGGACCATACATTGTAGACCTCAAGGGGCCTGGCTTAATCTGACTTTTCGCCACTTTTGGAAGCCTTGCCTGTAAGAATTCTCCAGAGTTTTCATTGAAATGAGCTTCCTCACCATTTAATGGTTTCTGAGTGAATTAAAATTCACAGTGCCTCCAACTTCATCCTTGAAAAATGGCTATATCAATACCATGAAATTTTTGAAATTCCCATGACCGGGTAGCACTGGAGAATATTTGGATGTCCTGTTGCTGATCATGAGTATACAAGACAGTGCCTTGATTGACTGGGTTTTATGAAAATGGTGTTGAACAGAGATGCCAGTAAGTTGGATCCTGCTGAGTAGTTGTACTAGAGTAGTGGTTGGCAGGTGTGTAATAAAACATCTGTGGTGGGGGCATTTGGATCTGCCATTGGCTTCCAAATGGATTGTGACTGACATTTTGCAGCCAGTAGACCCTTATATGTAAAAGCATATTGTTATATGGAGAGGTTTTAGGGCAATGTTCAGAATCAGGTTGCTATGGTCAATGGGGCAAGCTATGTGGGATAGAAGCCTGGTTGGTGCATTCTCCTGACGAACCTGACCCACCACACTTGACAGAACTTACTTCAGCACTGTGTCCCATTTGAAATCCTTGTATTTCATGAAGCAAACACCAATCTCCCAGTGCAGCAGCAAGAAATACCACGAATAGTGGAGGATGACCAAATGGAATTACAGTCCACAAGGGGAGACACTTAGACCCCAGTGGCCACAGGTTACCTACAAATAGAAAATTCAGCACTGCTGCCTCATGTTCATTGGAAAATAAGAATCCATGTCATCCAGATCACATAGATGAAGACTCAGCTATGATGGTCTCACAACAAATGAAGCTAATGCTCCTGACAACAGCATATATTTCATTGCCCAACCTCAGAGGCAGTTTCTCCACATGTTAGGCTGGCAGAACTTCATGTTTGTGGAGTTTTTACCCTGTCCCTTACTTTTGGAAACTCCTCTACCACCTGCAAATTTGTGAACTCCTGAGCATTTTTCATTACACATATGTATTCACAGATTTTCTAACTCTTCTCCTCTAATTGTGTCTTATGTGGGGCGAAGGTAATGTCAAGGCATTGTGCTGAATGGGGGTGGGAAGATTTTTGTGTAGCACATATTTGCATACACATTTGATACATTTTCCAATTTTCCATTTGAAATACTGAATCCCTGACACTAACACATACCCTATTAGACTTTGACTTTTAATCCTAATATGGTGGAGAAAAATAACCCAAACAGAATAGAAATACAAGAGGTTCACAGGAGGCATGGTGTATAGTTGGACTTGCCTTTCGTATGATAAATGGTAGGTGTTATAAATCTAGCGAATTTTAATTGAAATAGATCTCCATGTGTTTTAAAAGTTAACAAACATGTGAATAACTGTCTCCCTTTCTCTGTAGCCTATTCATCACATGTATTTTTATATGCACATATAGAATTCTACCTGGTATCACTCGTACATTTTGTGAGGTGGCTGGCTTGGCAGATGCAAATTGTGAGAAGAGATCACTCCTACTAAATGCTGTTGGAACTGAAAATTCAACATATGAGTGAGCTTCTTATTTGAACAACATAAATCCATGTTCATTAAAATGAATATTTTTGGATCTGTGGATGATATATTACTTCGTGGTGAATTTCGATTGGCATACATAATGCTACTTTTTAATGTCTGTGTGTGTATGTGTGTGTGTGTATATATATATATATATATATATATATATATATATATATATATTCACTCTCCAGATTTTTCAAAATATGAAGTATATTTTTCTTATTATACACTCCCTAAATTCACTCATATTCATGTATTTGGATTAATAATCAAGTTTTCACAAGAATATTCTCAGAATTATTCATCCACCAGAAATACATATTTGTTTCTTAGTACTGAAAACTAACTTTGGGGGATCATATGATGGTGGTGAAGGGAGTGCATCACCCCCATGTACCGCGTCACTGTGCGGGAGAATGACGAGTTATAATGGCTAAAACCTATCTTGTTAGAAATTTCCAGCAAAATTGGGGTGCTCCAAAACCTAGTCGACATATTTCCATCTCACGAGGATCAGCTACGCGGGCTCAAACACGAGTGATTTGTCCGCATAGAGGGTCATGCTGCTTATTCAGGAAATCGGTCTGCGGCTAGAGTCTGTGGCGTGCACTGGGAAACGAAGAGATAGCAATGCAAATACACAGCGGTGTGGATTCTGTGGGCTCCTGACAGGTATGCAATCACTGTGCTAAGTGCTGAATTCTGGGTTTGAGACGGGAAAGGATGCGGTCCAATTCGGTTCTCCACACCGGTCAGACCACAGAGGAAGCCAGCGGCCACCATCTTGGAGAGCTGATGTCACCATCCCTGTTTTCGACTGATCGAAGCTCATTCACCTATAGAACAGGTAATTTCAGGATGCCATTCACCTTTGTGTCACAGACAAATTACTCAGGCTTCAGTGCCAAAGAACCTGCAGAAACTCCGTCTTGGAGCCTGCTCCTATTAGAACATACACCAAGCCCAGAGCGGCCGAATTCCGCCTCTCGGAACTGATCTGGCCCAGGGCTAAAGAACCCGCGGAAACTGCTTCTCGTTCCGGGTCTTGCTGAATACTGTGGAGGTAAATATCAACCGAGCCTTCATAGGCAGTGGCAACAGGATTGAGACGCGGCTTGTGAGGGACGGTCAGGACTCACCCATTGCTTTGGTCACCCAGAAAAGGGAACAAAATGCTGCCTTTCACATGGGATACCAACATGACAAATTTCTGATGTCATCAGAAAGCAGCAGAGGAGATAACTTCATTGATACCAGCAGTGACAGAAACAGTTGGTCTCCTGGTGAAGAAAGTGAGTCACAAACACCCGGGTCTCTCTCACTTTGTCATGAAGCCAGAGGGGCAGAGCAGAGCAGCTGCCCGCACCTGGAACAGACCCAGTGACACACCTGCATGGTAGTCACGTCAACCCAATTGGAGTAGAGGCAGAACAGAGCTGCTACCCGGGCCCAGAACAGGCCCAGCGACCCACAGGTGTGGTAGTCACGTCAACCCAATTGGAGTTGTTGCAGAGCAGAGCCTTCTCCTGTGCCTAGTGCAATCCCAGTGAGTCACCGGCATGGTAGTCACATTACCCCAATAGGAGTAGGGGCAGAGCAGAGCCTTTGCCCATGCCCAGAACAGGCCCAGCAACCTGCAGGCATGGTAGTCACGACACACCAATTGGAGTAGGGGCAGAGCAGAGCCACCACCCGCGCCTGCAAGGTAGCAGACCTGCACCTGACCAGAAGAAGAGGCCCAGCGGCCTGCTGGCGCGGCAGACACTTTACCCCATTTGGAGTAGGGGCAGAACAGATCTGTAGCCCGTGCTCACAAGGTATCCTGACCTGCGACCAACCGACAGACCAGGCCCAGCGGCCCACTGGCGTGGTAGTCACGTCACCCCAATTGGGGTAGGGGTAGAGCAGAGCCGCCGCCCACGCAAGCAAGGTAGGCAGACCTGCGACTGATCGGCAGAACACCGCAGGGGTCCACGGGCGTGGTAGACACGTCACACCAATTGGAGGAGGGGCAGAGGAGAGCAGCCTCCTGCGCCTGCATGGTAAGCAGACCTGCGACCGATCAGAATAACAGGCCTAGCGGCCCATCAGCGTGGTAGATATATCACCCCAATTGGTGGAACAGCACAGCCACCCCTGCCCCTGCAATGAAGACTTTTCAAATATACAAGAGCAATATAAATATATAGGGGGAAAATTTCAAAATCACAACAGTTTCACCAAGCAGAAAGAAACGCGAGCAGTATGAAAAGAAAAGGAAAAAAGAACCACAAGCAATGCAGGTCAACACAACTTTAGAAGAGGTAATAGCTGCAGCAGATGGAATGTCAGATAAAGAACTCAGGATATACATTCTTCAGATGATCTGAAGTCTCAAGGAAGACATTAGACAGCAAAATCAGACAATGAAAGATCACTTCAACAATGAATTACATAAACAAACCAAGAAGCAAAAGATCAACTATACAGGGAGATAGAGGTTGTAAAAAATAACAAACAGAAATCCTAGAAATGCAGGAAGCAATAAACCATCTTAAAAACTCAATTGAGAATACTACCATCAGAGTAGAACACTTATAAGATAGAACATCAGACAATGAAGACAAAGTATTTCAACTTGAAAAGAACATAGACAGCTCAGCCAAACTGTTAAGAAACCATGAACAGAACATCCAAGAAATATGGGATAAAATAAAGAGACCAAACTTAAGAGTCATTGGGATACAGGAAGGTATAGAGGTCCAAACCAAAGGAATGAGCAATCTATTCAATGAAATAATATGAGAAAACTTCCCAGACTTGAAGAATGAGACAGACTCCCACATTCTAAAAGCCTACAGGACGACGAATGTGAAAAATCATAAGAGATCCACACCTAGACACATTTTAATGAAGATGCCCAACATACAGAATAAGGAGAGAATTTTAAAATCTACAAGAGAAAGGAAGCAGATTACATTTAGGGGTAAACCAATCAGGATAACAGCTGATCTTTCAACAAAGACTCTGAAAGCTAGAAGATCCTGGAATGACATTTTTCAATCACAGAAAGAAAATGGGTTCCAACCATGTACTGTGTACCCAGCAAAATTAAGCTTCAGGATGGAAGATGAAATTAAAACTTTCCACGATAAACAAAAGTTAAAAGAATTTGTAGCTAGAAAACCATCTCTTCAAAACATCCTTGGCAAAATATTACAGGAAGAGTAATTGGAAAATAATGAAAACCAACAGTGGGAGGTAGGACATTAAAGGGGGGAAATAATCAAAGAGGAAAACAATCCATGTTTAATAACATAAATAAACAAATATGGCTGGAAGAACAACCCTTATCTCAATAATAACTGTAAATGTTAATGGCTTAAACTCACCAATTAACAGACACAGGCCAGTAGAATGGATCACAAAACAAGACCCAATAATATGCTGCCTACCGGAGACGCATTTGATAAGAAAAAGACATACATACACTGAAGGTGAAAGTTTGGAAAAAATCATATCACTCATATGGACTTCGGAAAAAAGCAGGAGTGTCCATACTCATATCAAATAAAATAGATTTCAAGCCAAAGTTAATCAAAAGGGATAAAGAGGGACACTACATACTGTTCAAGAGAACCATACACCAGCAAGACATAACAATCATAAATATGTATGCCCCAAACAATGGTGCAGCTATGTTCATCAAACAAACTTTTCTCAAGTTCAAGAGTCTAATAGACCACCATACAATAATCATGGGAGACTTCAACACAGCTCTCTCACCACTGGACAGGACTTCCAAACAAAAGTTGAAATAGGAAACTATAGAACTCAATAACACAATTAATAACCTAGACTTAATTGACATATATAGAATATACGACCCAACATCAAGCAGTTACATTTTTCCTCAGCAGCACATGGATCCTTCTCAAAAATAGATCATATATTATGTCACAGGGCAACTCTTAGACAAATTAAAGGAGTAGAGATAATACCATGCATCTTATCTTATCATAATGGAATGAAACTAAAAATCAATGATAAAAGAAGGAAGGAAAAACCATGCATCATTTGGAGAATGAACAATAGGTTACTGAATGATCAATGGGTTATAGAAGACATCAAGGAGGAAAATAAAAAATTCTTAGAGAAAAATGAAAACACAGACACAATATATCGGAATCTATGGGACACATTGAAAGCAGTTCTAAGAGGAAAATTCATTGCTTGGAGTTCATTCCTTAGAAAAAGAAAAAAACAACAAATAAATGATCTCATACTTCATCTCAAAATCTTAGAAAAACAAGAGCAAACAACAGCAAAAGAAGTAGAAGGAAAGAAATAATTAAAATCAGAGCAGAAATCAATGAAATCGAAACAAAAGAAACAATTGAAAAAATTGACAAAACTAAAAGTTGGTTCGTTGAAAAAATAAATAAAATGGACAGACCCCTAGCCATGCTAATGAAGAGGAGAGAGAACTGAAATTACTATCATATGGGATGAAAAAGGCAATATCACAACAGATATTTCAGAAATACAGAAGATAATCAGAAATTACTTTGAATCCTTATACTCCAAAATAATAGAAGATAGTGAAGGCATCGAAATATTTCTTAAGTCATATGATCTGACCAGAGTGAGTTAGGAGGATATAGACAACCTAAACATACCAATATCAATTGAGGAAATAAAAGAAACCATCCAAAGACTACCAACTAAGAAAATCCCAGGACTGTATGGGTATACATCAGACTTTTACAAAACCTTTAAATATGAACTAATACCAATACTTTTCAAGCTATTTCAGAAAATTGAAAAAGAGGGAGATCTTCCAAATTCATTCTACGAGGCCAATATCACTCTGATTCCTTCACCAGATAGACACTTCAAAGAAAGAAGACTAAAGACCGATATCTCTAATGAACCTAAATGCAAAAATCTTAAATTAAATTCTGGAGAATCAGATACAAAAACATATCAAAAAAATGTGGACCATGATCAAGTAGGATTCATCCCTGGGATGCAAGGAGGGTTCAATATACGAAAATCAATAAGTGTTATTCACCACATCAATAGACTTAAAAATAAAAACCATATTATCATCTAGATAGATGCAGAAAAAGCATTCGACAAAGTACAGCATCCCTTTATGTTCAAAACTCTCGAAAAACTAGGAATAACAGGAACATTCCTCAATATTGTAAAAACAATCTATGCTAAACCGCAGGCTAGCGTCATTCTTAATGGAGAAAAATTGAAGACATTCCCTCCAAAATCTGGAACAAGACAGGAATGCCCGCTCTCACCACTTCTGTTCAATATAGTTCTCAAAAGACTGGCCAGAGCAATTAGACAGATGAAAGAAATTAAAGGCATATAAATAGGAAAAGAATAACTTAAATTATCACTATTGCAGATGACATGATTCTATACCTAGCAGACCCAAAAGGGTCTACAAAGAAACTAATAGAGCTAATAAATGAATTCAGCAAAGTGGCAGGATATAAAATCAACACGCATAAATCAAATGCATTCCTGTATATCAGCGACAAATCCTCTGAAATGGAAATGAGGACAACCACTCCATTCACAATATCCTAAAAAAAAAAATGGGAATCAACCTAACAAAAGAGGTGAAAGTCTTATACAATGAAAACTACAGAACCCTAAAGAGAGAAATAGAAGAAGATCTTAGAAGATGTAAAAATATACCCTGTTCATGGATAGGCAGAACTAACATCATCAAAATGGCGATATTACCAAAAGTTCTCTATAGGGTTAATCCAATGCCAATCAAAATCCCAAAGGCTTTTCTTGTAGAAATAGAGAAAGCAATCATGAAATTCATATGAAAAAATAAAAGACCCAGAATTGCAAAACAATGCTAAGCAGGAAGTGTGAATCAGGTGGTATAGCGATACCAGACTTCAAACTATACTACAGAGCAATAGTAACAAAAATAGCATGGTACTGGTACCGAAAAAGGCAGGTGGACCAATGGTACAGAATAGAGGACACAGAAACCAATCCACAAAACTACAACTATCTTATATTTGATAAAGGGGCTAAAAGCATGCAATGGAGGAAGGATAGCATCTTCAACAAATGGTGTTGGGAAAACTGAAAATCCATATGTAACAAAATGAAACTGAATCCCTTTCTCTCGCCATGCACAAAAGTTAACTCAAAATGGATCAAGGAGCTTGATATCAAATCAGAGACACACTGTCTGATAGAAGAAAAATTTGGTTACGATGTACATACTGTGGGGTCGGGCTACAGATTCCTCAATAGGACACCCATAGTACAAGAGTTAATAACTAGAATCAACAAATGGGACTTACTCAACTAAAAAATTTTTTCTCAGCAAAAGAAACAATAAGAGAGGTAAATATGGAGCCTACATCCTGGGAAGAAATCTTTACTACTCACACTTCAGAGAGAGCCCTAATATCCAGAGTATACAAAGAACTCAAAAAATTAGACAATAAGATAACAAATAACCCAATCAACAAATGGTCCAAGGACCTCAACAGACACTTCTCAGATGAGGACATACAATCAATCAATAAGTACATGAAAAAATGCTCACCATCTCCAACAGTCAGAGAAATGCAAATTAAAACCACCCTAAGATACCATCTCACTCCAGTAAGATTGGCAGCCATTATAAAGTCAAACAACAAGAAGTGCTGGCAAGGATGTGGGAAAAGAGGTACACTTGTACATTGCAGGTGGGACTGCAAATTGGTGAAGCCAATTGGGAAAGCAGTATGGAGATTTCTTGGAAAGCTGGGAATGGAAGCACCATTTGACCCAGCTATTCCCCTTCTTGGTCTATTCACTAAAGACCTAAAAAGAGCATGCTACAGGGACACTGCTACATCGATGTTCATAGCAGCACAATTCACAACAGCAAGACTGTGGAACCAACTTAGATGCCCTTCAATAGAATAATGGATAAAAAAATGTGGCATTAACACACAATGGATTATTACTCTGCATTGAAAAATGAAAAAATCACAGAATTTGCAGGAAAATGGATGGCATTAGACTGGATTATGCTAAGTGAAGCTACACAATTCCTGTAAAACAAATGCCAAATGTCATCTTTGATATAAGGAGAGTAACTAAGAACAGATAGGGACAAAGAGCATGACAAGATGATTAACATTAAACAGGGATGAGAGGTGGAAGGGAGGGAGAAGGGAAATTGCATGGAATTGGAAGGAGACACTCTGGGTTATACAAAATTACAAACAAGAGGAATTGAGGGGAAAGGGAAAAATAATACAAGGGGGAGAAATTTATTACAGTAGAGGGAGTAGAGAGAGAAGTGGGGAGGGGCAGGGAGGCTAGGGGGGATAGTAGAGGATAGGAAAGTCAGCAGAATACAACAGACACTAGTATGGCAATATGTGAATCAATGGATGTGTAACTGATGTGATTCTGCAATCTGTATACAGGGTAAAAATGGGAGTTCATAACCCACTTGAATCAAAGTGTGAAATATGATATATCAACAACTATGTAATGTTTTGAACAACCATAAATAAAAATAAAAAAAAACTATCTTTGGTGCATAATGCACACAATTCTAATATTTCTACAGTAACTGACCCAGTTTAACATCAATGCAAGTAGATTCCTATTGGACATGATGTGTATTTTGACTTTCACTTTTATTCAACACTGATGCATTACTATTTCAACAGTTTATGCACATAACAGGATATATATTTCATTCACAATTTAGAAAATTTATAGGCATTTGTTTCACTTTCAATCACGTCCTGCTTCAGAACACATGGATTCCTCCATATTTCTTGACTGGTATTTTCATGAGACTTTTTTCCAAACATATTATTTTCGATTTCCATAATCACTTTTGAAACAAAACTCACACACACTTCATGATAAACAATAACCCTAAGATTACCATTAGATATATAACTGGTTGGAGTGAATGATTGTATGTCAATATATGATTTCCTATATATTTTCAGATATCAATTCAATCCATTATTTAAAGTGGAACCAGTTATAATATTTATTCACAGTATGGTCTATTCATGCATTATCTCTATATTCATAGACACAGGGTACACCACTTTGTACCCCCAATACTAATTTATATGTCTTCAAATATTGCTCCCAGTAATCGTGGAAGAAATACTCATGTCTTATGATCTACATATACATTTGATCACAATATTTTTCTGGGCACAAAATGCAAAAATCACACTTATGATTGTACCAAATACTAAATGGAAAGTGAACATGGATTACTAAAACGATAAATGTCCTGGTTGCCTAATACTTTCAAATGTCATTCCTATTGGTGACGACATATTTGTTTCTTCCTAAGATTATGTATTCAATCTCAACCCTATTGAAAATGTCTGATCCTATCACTCACTGTATAATTGCCTAATTTCGTAAGGTCTGTATTGATATTTTCCTTTCTACATATTTTCCCCAGTTAATCATTGTGAATGACTCTTCACATGTGCTGAAATTTACATTCACTCTATAACAAAAACACTATTGCTACAGAACTTTTGCTCCATGTCCTATACTCACTCTATTTCCTAAACCTACTGACTACCTTCCTAATCCCACCGACTATCTCAATTTGAGTGGATGTTCTCTTCTAAAATCAATCTTCCAAGGTGTAAGGTCCTATGCCATTGATTATCGATTTATCTGAGACATCTGTGCAGAACGTAATTATAAGCTAAGTATCCCAATCAAGGGCCTAATGCCCTTCTGGGCTTCAAATCTTACCTAGATTTCTGTTTCCATACTTATATTTCACCTCTATAATCTTATAAATATCGCAGGTTCCCAATACTATTAATCATCCTTCGCAATGATTCGTAACCCAAATCAAACATGTTATTAACCCTAACCATACACTCTTCCCTCAATCTAACTTTGCAGAAGAGCAGGGACAGAGTTCGTCTTACAATACAGGAATGTAGGGTATCTTCCTCCTGCTGAGAACCTCAAATGTCCATGCAAATTTGATCCCTGGAGAAGATGTAGGCATCTATGAAGGACCTGAGAGAGCAAATGTCATCTTCCATCGCAAACAACCTTTCCAGGATGAAGGGTTGTGTCTGAATAAGCCTCTCTCTTGTTAATGTACACAAGATAGACCAAACCAGGCATGTGTGGAGAGCTGTTCCTGGGTGCCTATGGTTGATATACCATTCTAACTTGTAAAAGTGTCACAGGAAGTAAGGGCAGCCTCCATCTCATAGGACAAAGTGGTTGCCAAGGCAATGACCTCAAAGAATTCCTGAAGGAAGTAATCTCACCTCACTTCCTTGGTGATGGAACTCTCTGAACTTGGAATCCGGGAAGCCAGGCACGCAGAGCCAGTCTCAGTCCCAGTCCCAGTGGTCTTATTTTTTGGATTTACCAAGGACAGAGTCAGTCTTTCTTGGTACCTACTGAGGTGAGGATGAACAAATGTCAGGAAAGCTCTGAAGAGGGGCCTTTCCTGAGACAGCAGGTAGTGGCTCACCGCTGGCTAGTGACAACTTCACAGATTTGGCCAACGAGACCATATCTGACACAGGACAGGCGATTTCATCAGAACATAGTTTGGCCCACCAGTCAGAAGACACTCCCAATAGTCACAGACCTACTTGGGGAAGGAGCTTCCTTTGTGTGTGTGGGTGTGGGTTTGAGATTTTGTCTCATGTTCTGAGAATAGGTAGGAAAGGCGGTTTGTTTGGTTTGGAGTGAACTGTTTCTGGTAAGTCGTTTGACAAGGCCAGTGTTTCTTTGTCTGTGTATCCCACTGTGTCCGTGGTTTTAGATATTAGAAAAGAGAATGAATCATTGGATGTGTCCTGTCTAGACTCAACTTGCCCAATTTATGAATGGACTGCGGCTTGACTTATGGGTGGACAACTCCAACAATCTTCCTAAGTTCCTCTTTTCTTCCTGAATTCTGGCCACTCTCCAGAATAGGCTCATGGTTTTTTGTCCAAAATATGTACCACCTCCAAGCTCTGTGACATGGCCATGTACTGGATAGCTAAAAGAAATGGGAGCATCTCAGAAAACTCAGATATTAGTTTGACCAGGAAATTCTAAGTGAAGAAACCCTGCTTTGGGCCTTTTGCTCACCAATTGTTCTGATGCCCTGAATGTCAGGAAGGTCATTGCCTCAGGCCACACCATTGTAGAGCCTAAAGAAACAGTTTTCAAATGGAAATGAAAGGGCATCACCTGTGGCTCTTTGCTTAATTGCTTTGGAAAGGGATGTGTCTGAATCAGCCTTTTGGCCCTGTGTGAGACTGTGGCTTAGATTCTCAGCACCTGATGGATCTAAAGAAGGATCCCATGTGTGCATCCAAAACCAAAATGGACAAAAGAGCAGTCAGTGTGGATGAAGTCTCTCGCATTCCTCTGTAAGGTTCCTGTCATCCATCATGTGAGAATAGTGATAATTTGGTTCAAATGTGTTCCTCAAAACCCTGCAGAGGCTAGCCCATAAGTGCTTGGTTTTTCTCAAGACTCCAAATCACATAAAGAATCTAAAACACACAGTCAGTCGGCCTCAAATTGGAGAAGCAGTGCCATATTAATGGCAGGCCTATTTGATCACTCTTGGTTCACTGGAAGGATGTCCTGGCCACCCTTATTTTAGGCAAATGAGGGGCAAGGGAGGTTATATTGGACACTGTCTTGGGCTGCACCCCTCATGGAAACCTCCAGCCAGAGATTATGATGATTGTGTAAATGGAAGAAGATGAGTGCCATGTGGAAGTGTTTTGGATTTAATTGTGGATATTTGTGTGACACTTGGAAGATATAACAAGGTCTACCTGGGCTTGAACTCTGGTGTGATTCCCCTTATAGACTGAGTTCAGGAACTGATCTCAGAGAAGTATTGCCATGTATTGTGTTGTGATTTAAGAGGCGATGTATGAGAGTCACCCTTGGAAACTGAGATCTAGCCCCAGAGTGGCTTTCCACAGAGCACTGGGAATTTCAGCCAAGATAACACAAGATTTCATTCGAAAGACTTGGCAGACATAGTTGAGAGTGAAAACACACATGGACCTCATATTGTAGACCTTAATGGGCCTGGCTTAATGTGACCTTTTGGCCATTCTTTGGGAAGCCTTGCCTGTGAGGGTTCTCCAGAGCTTTCATTGAAATAATCTTGCTCACCATTTACTGGTTCCTGAATGAATTGAAACCCACAGTGCCTCCAACTTCATCCTTGAAAAATGTCTAAATAAATACCATGAAATTTTTGAAATTCCCATGACCAGGTGGCACTGGAGAATCTTTGGATGTCCTGTTGCTGATCATGGATGTACCAGACAGTGCCTTGCTTGACTGGGTTTTATGAAAATTGTGTAGAACAGAGGTGCCAGAAAGTTGCAGCCTGCTGAGAAGTGGGCCTAGAGCTGTGGTGGGCAGGAGTGTGATAAAACATCTGTGTTGGAGCAATGTGGATCTTCCATTGACTTCCAAATGGCTTGTGGATAACATGAAGCAGCCAGCAGACCCTTGTAATTAAAGGCATCTTGTTATATGGAGAGGATTCAGGGTAATGTTCAGAATCAGGTTGCTATGGACAAGGATGCAATGTGGCAAGCTTTGAGGGATAGAAGCGTGGTTGGTGCGTTCTTCTGCAGACTCTGAACCACCACACATGACAGAACTCCCTCCAGCACTGTGTCTCAGGTGAACTCCTTGAATTTCATGAAGCAAATACCAAACTCCCAGTTCAGCAGCAAAAACCCCACAAAAAGTGGAGGAGGACCAAATGGCTTCACAGTCCAACGGGGAGACACTTAGCCCCCAGAGGCCACAGTTTACCTAAAAAGAAGAAAATCAACACTGCTACCTCATGTTCATTGGAAAATAAGATACCATGTCCTCCACATCACATAGAGGCAGACCCAGCTTTGATGGTCTCACTACAAAGGAAGCCAATTCTCCTGACAACAACATATTTTTCACGTTCCCAAACTCAGAGGCAGTTGCTCTAAAAGTTTTTAGGCCAGCAGAGCTCCATGTTTGTGGAGTGTTTACCCTGTCCCTTACTTTTGGAAACTCCTCTACAACCTCCAAGGTTGTGAACTCCTGAGCATTTTCCATTCCAGATATGTATTCACTGATTTTCTATCTATTCTCCTCTAACTGTGTCTTACTTGGGGTGAAGGTAATTTCAAGGCATTGTTCTGGATGAGAGTGGGAGGATATTTGTGTAGCATATATTTGCATACAAATTGGATTCAATTTCCAATTTTCCTTTTGAAATACTGAATCCCTGACACTAACCCATACATACTAGAGTCAGACAACTCATCCTAATATGATAGAGAAAAATAACACAAACCTATAGAAATACAAGCAGTTCATTGGAGGCATGTTGTATAGTTGGACTTGCATTTTGCATTATACAAGGTAGGAGTTATAAATCTAGTCAATGTTTAATAGAAAAAGATCTCCATGTGTTTTAAAGTTAACAAATATGAGAATTCATGTTTCCCTTTCTCTTTAGCCTATTCACACTTGTATATTTATATGCATATATAGAATCCTACCAGGTATCACACGTACATCTTTGTGAGGTGGCTGACTTGGCAGATACAAATTGTGAGAAGAGATCACTCCTCCTAAATGCTGTTGGAACTGAAAATTCAACCTATAAGGAGCGTCCTAGTAGAACAACATTATACGTAAACTCATGTTCAGTAAAATAAATATTTTTGCATCTGTGGATGATATATATTTACTGATGAATTTCGATTGGCATTTATATTGCTACTTTTTAATGTCTGTGAGTGTTTTGTGTGTGTGTTTGTGTGTGTGTGTGTGTACACTCTCCAGATTTTTCAAAATATGAAATATATGTGTCAAATATACACTCTCTAAATTCATTTATGTTCATGTATGTGGATTTTTAATCAACTTTTCACAAGATTATTCTTGTGAAAAGTTGATTAAAAATATTCAGAAATATTCATCCACCTGAAATATATATTTGTTTCCTAGTACTGAAAACTAACTTCAGGGAATGATGCATACAAATCCTAATTATTCTACAGTAACTGACCCAGTCTAACATCAATGCAAGTAGATTCCAATGGGACATGATATGTAATTCTTTATTCATTTGTATTCGACACTTTTACATTATTGTTTCTTCAGTTTTTGCACATCATAGGATATACATTTCATCCACAAGTTCACAAATTTGTAGGCATTTGTTTCAAATTTAATCACTTTTTGCTTCAGAACACATGTATTGTCAAGGTTTCTTTACTGGTATTTTCATGAGTCTTCTTTCCAAACACATTATTTCCATAGTCACTTTTGAAGCAAAACTCACACACTCTTCATGATAAACCAAAACACGAATATTACCATTAGATGTATAACTGCTTGGAATGAATGATTGTATATCAATATACGATTTCCTGTGATTTTTCAGATATTATATCAATTCATTTTTTAAAGTTGAAAAAAGTTATATTATTCATTCACATTACGGTCTATTCATTCTTTATCTCTATATTCATAGACACAGGGTACACCTCTTTGTACCCCCGATTCTAATTTTACATCTTCAATATATTGCTTGCAGAAATGTTGGAAGACATACTCATGTCACCTGATGTACATATACATTTTATCAAAGTAATATTCTGGACAAAAAAATGTAAAGGTCACATTTATGATTGTACCAAAGCCTAAATGTAAAGTGTACACGAATTACTAAAAACATCCATGTCCACGTTGCCTAATGCTGTCAATTGTCAATCCTATTGGTGACTACATATTTGTTTCTTCCTAATTTATATATTCAAACTCAACCCTGTTGGAAATGTCTAATCCTATCACTCACTTTATACTTTGCCTGATTTCATAATGTTTCTATTGATATGTGCTTTTCAACAAATTTTCCCAAGTTGATCCTAGTGACTGACACTTCATATGTGCTGACATTTACATTCACTCTATAATCGAAACCCTATTGCTAAAGAACTTTTGGTCCAAATCCTATACTCACTCTTCTTTCTAAACCTACCGACTATCTTCCTAATCCTACCGACTATCCCTTTTTGACTGGATGTTCTCTTCTACATTCAATAAAATGTCCTATGCCATTGTATATCGAATTATCTGAGACAATTTTGCAGAGCATAATTCAAAGCTAAGTATCCCAATCAAGGGCCCAATGTCCTTCTGGGCTTCAAATCATACCTAGATTTCTGTTTTCATACTTATATTTCACCTCTATATTCTTGTAAATATCGCAGGTTCCCAATAGCATTATTCATCGCACAGAATGATTCGTAACCCAAATCAAACCTGTTATTAACCCTAAACATACTCTGTTCCCTCAATCTCATTTTACAGAAGAGCAGGGACAGAGTGGTTTTTACAATACAGGAAACTTGGGGACCTTCCACCTGCTGAGAACTTCAAAGGTCCATGCAGAAATGATACCTGGAGAAGTTGTAGGCAGGTATGAAGGACCTGAGAGAGCAAAAGTCATCTTCCAATGCAAACAACCTGGTCAGGATGAAGGGATATGTATGAATCAGCCTCTCTCTTCTTATTGTAGAGAAGATGGACCAAACCAGACCTGTGTGGAGAGCTGTTCTTGGGTGCCAATGGTTGATATACCATACTACCTTGTGAAAGTGTCACAGGAAGTAGGGGAAGGCTCCATCTCATGGGACCTTTGGAAGCAACTGTTAGGACAAAGTCGTTGCCAAGGCAGTGACCTCATTCAGTTCCAAAGAAAGTGACATACCTCATTTCCTTGGTGATGGAACTGTCTGAACTTGGTATCCAAAAAGCCAGGCACCAAGAGGCAGTCCCAGTCCCAGTCCCAGTGGGCTCACTTGTTTGGATTTACCAAGGACAGAGTCAGTTTTCTTGGTACCTAATGATGTGAGGATGGCCAAATGCCAGGAAAGCTCTGAAGATGGACCTTTCCTGAGAAAGCAGATAGTGGTTCACCACTGGCTCCTGACAACTGCACAGAGTTGGCCAAGGAAACCAGATCTGAGAGAAGACAGACCATTTCAGGGGAACATAGTATGGCCCACCAGTCAGAGGACACTCTGGATAGTCACAGACCTACTTGGGTGAAGGAGGTGCCTTTGTGGGAGTGTGTGTGGGTTTATTGTTTTGTCTCATGTTCTGAGAATAGATGGGAAAGGCGGTTTGGTTTGGAGTGGACAGTTTCTAGTAAGTTGTTTCACAAGGTGAGTGTTTCTATGTCTGTGTATCCCACTGTGTCCATTGTTGTAGACATTGGAAAAGAGAATGCATTAATGGATGTGTCCTGTCAAGTGTAAATCTTCCCATATTTCAACCTGCCCAATATATGAATGGAGTGCAGCTTGTCTTGTCGATGTGCAACACCTGCTATCTTTCTAAGTTGCTGTTTTCTTCCTGAATTCTGCCCACTCTCTAGAATAGGCTCATGGATTTATGTTCAAAATATGTACCACCTCCAACTCTGTGACATGGCCATGTACTGGATAGCTGAAGAGAATTGCGAGCATCTCAGAAAACTCAGATATCAGTGTGACCAGGAAAGTCTCAGTGGAGAAACCCTGCTTTGGGCCTTTTGCTTACTTATTGTTGTTTTTCACTGAATGTCAGGAAGTTCTTTGCCTCAATCCACCCCTTTGTGAAGCCTGAAGTAAACAGTTTTCAAATGGAAATGAATGGAATCACCTGTGGCTCTTTGCTTAATTGCTTTGGGAAGGGATGTGTCTGAATTAGTCTCTTGGCCATGTGTGTGGCTTTGAGTTAGATTCTCAGCACCTGATGCATCTAAAGAATGATCCCATGTGTGCATCCAAAACCATAATGGCAAAAAAATCATTCATTATGGATGAAGTCTCTTGCCTTCCTCTGTTAGGTTCCTGAAATCCATCAAGTGAGAATAGGGATTCTTTGGGTCAAATGAGTTCTTCAATTCCCTGCAGAGGTGCTTGGGTTTTCGAGTAACTCCAAATCACATAAGAAATTGATACCTGAAATCAGTAGGCCTCAAATTGGAGAAACACAGAAGTATTAACGGCAGGCTTATTTGATCACTCCTGGTTCACAGAAACGGTGTCCAGGCCACCCTGACTTTAGGCAAATGAGGAAAAAGCGAGCTGATTTTGGACACTGTCTTGACTTTTCTCATGACTCCAATTCACATAAAGAATCTACACCCCACAGTCAGAGAGCCTCAAATTGGATAAGCGGAGCAGTATTAAGGGCAGGCCTATTTGATCACTCCAGGTTCACAGGAAGGGTGCCCAGGCCACGCTGAAGTTAGGCAAAAGAGGTGCAAGAAGCTTATTTTGGACATTTTCTTGGGCTGCACAACTCATGGAAAACTCCAGGAAGAGGTTATGATTAGTGTCTATATGGAAGAAGAATAGGGCCATGAGGGAGTATTCTGGTTTTAATTGTTTTCATTTGAGTAGCGGTTGGAAGAGTTGTCTGGGTCCACCTGGACTTGAACTCTGGTGTGATTCTCCTTATAGACTGAGTTCTGGAACTGACCTGAGAGAAGTATTGCCAAGAATTGTGTTGGGATTTTAGGAGGCCAGGCATGAAGCTGCCATTGGAACCTGAGATCTAGGCACAGGTTGGCTTTCCACAGAACACTGCGAATCTCAGCCAGGGTATTACATGATTTTATTCTGAAAGACTTGGCATGCATTATAGAGATTCAAAACCCACATGGACCTCGCTTTATAGACCTCAATTGGCCTCGCTTCATGTGACTTTTTGGCCACTCATTGGGTAGCCTTGCTTGTGAGAGTACTCCAGAGCTTTGCCTGAAATTAGTTTCCTAACCCTTTAAGGGTTCCTGAATGAATTGAAACCCACAGTGCCTCCAACTTCATCCATGAAAAATTGCTAGATAATTACCATGAAATTTTTAAAATTCCCATGACCAGATGTCACTGGAGAACCTTTGATGTCCTGTTGATGATCATGAATATACCAGACAGGGCCTTGATTGACTGGGTTTCATAAAAATGGTGTAGAACAGAGATGCTAGTAAGTAGGAGCCTGGTGAGTAGTGGGCCTAGAGAAGTGTTATGCAAGTGAGTGATAAAACATCTGTGGTGGGGCCATGTGGATCTTCCATTGGCTTCCAAATGGCTTGAGACTGACATGGTGCAGCCATCAGACCCATATACGTAAAGGCATATTTTTATATGGAGAGGTTTTAGGGAAATGTTCAGAATCATGTTGCTATTGTCAAGGGGGCAAGCTACGTGGGATAGAACCCTGGTTGGTGCATTCTCCTGGAGACCATGCCCACCACAGCTGACAGAACTCCCTTCAGCACTGTCTCCCATTTGAACTCATTGTATTTCATGAAGCAAATACCAAACTCCCAGTGCAGCAGCAAAAAACACGACGATAATTGGAGGATGACCAATTTGTGTCACAGTCCACACGGGGAGACACTTAGCCCTCAGTGGCCACAGTTTACCTACAAAGAGAGAATTCAGCACTGCTGCCTCATTTTTATTGGAAAATAAATAACCATGTCCTCCAGGTCACATAGAAGCAGATCGAGCTTTGATTGTCTCACTACAAATAAAGCTAAAGCTAATGAAAACAACATATATTTTAAGTGCCCAACCTCAAAGGCAGGTTCTCAAAAAGTCTTTAGGCCAGCAGAGCTCCATGTTTGTGGAGTGTTTACCCTGTCCCTTACTTTTGGAAACTCCTCTACCACCTCCAAAGATGTGAAATCTGGAGCATTTTCCATTCCTGATAGGTATTCACAGATTTTCTAACTCTTCTCCTCTAATTGTGTCTTACTTGGGGCGAAGGTAATGTCAAGGCATTGTTCTGGAGGGGAGTGGGAAGAATTTTCTGTAGCATATATTTGCATACACATTGGATTCAGTTTTTTATTTTCCATTCAAAATACTGAATCCCTGACTCTAACCCATACCCGACCAGACTCTGACTACTAATTCTAATATGATGGAGAAAACTAACCCAAACAGAATAGAAATACAAGCAGTTCAGAGTAGGCCTGGTGTATTGTTGGACTTGCCTTTTGCATGATACAGAGTTGGAGTCATGAATCTAGTCGATTTGTTGTTGAAATAGTTGTCCATGTATTTTTAAGGTTAACAAATATGTGAATTCCTGTCTCCCTTTCTCTGTATTCTTATATGCACATATAGATTCCTACCTGGTACCACACGTACATTCTTGTGAGTTGGCTGACTTGGCAGATACAAATTGTTAGAAGAGATCACTCCTACTAAACTTGTTGGAATTGGATATTCAACCTATGTGTGAGCTTGCTAGTTGAAGAGTATTATACATAAATCCATGTTCAGTAAAATTAATATTTTTAGATCTCTGGATGATGCATATTTTATAATGAATTTTGATTGACATATATATTGCTACTTTTTTGTCTGTGTGTGTGTTTTGTGTGTATATATATATATATATATATATATATATATATATACACTCTCCAGATTTTTCAAAATATGAAATATATGTGTCTTATATACACTACCTAAATTCATTCATGTTTATGTATGTGGATTTATAATCAACTATTCACAAGATTATTCTGAGAAATATTCATCCACCTGAAATTTGCCTAATGATCTCAAATGTCAATCCTATTTGTGACTACATATTTGTTTCTTCCTAAGATTATATATGTAAACTCAACCCTGTTCAAAATATCTAATCCTATCACTCACTTTATACTTTGCCTGTTTTCGTAATGTCTCTATTGATATCTGCTTTCCTACATATTTTCCCCAGTTCATCATTGTGACTGACTCTTCACCTGTGCTGACATTTACATTCACTCTCTAATCGAAACCCTATTGCTAAAGAACTTTTTTTTCCAATTCCTATACTCACCCTTATTCCTAAAAGTACTGACTATCTTCCTAATGCTATAGACTATCCCTTTTTGACTGGATGTTCTCTTCTACATTCAATCATCCAAGTAAATGTGGGGCGAGCTTCAGAGGAGGAGACAACCAACAGACTATCTCATGCAACATCAAAGGGTTTTTTTGGTGTCCAGCATGCTGGGGCTCAGAGATCACTTGAATCGAGCAGATAGCCCTGAGAATAGCTTAAGTAGAGCTTATATACTTTCCCTGGAGAGGGCAGGGAGGGAATTTTATTGATGGGTCAGGGCGAGTGGGTGGTTTGCGTGCAACTGGGTGAGGGAGTACATTCTGCAGTTGCCCAGTTGGGGACAGAACATTCTAGGAACAAGATTTGCAAGCATTTCTCAAGATTTCAACAGTGTTTTGTTAAGCATACAGAAAAATAAGAAGTGACAAGTACCTATTTTATTATCCTTTAATTCCCCACTTCTTCTTCTGGCTACTTTTAATCATAAAAATGATCATTGGAGGGTGTCACATTCTATGTCTGCTAGTGGGGTATTACCATAAGTTTAACTCGTCCAATTTGAGCCTGGAGAAAAGAAATTACACGGTTGAGCAAACAGGGTTTTATAGTTAGCAATAATATGAGGATTATTATTGGACCTGCCAGGTTGATAAAAACGTAGTTAACCAGGAGGAGTGTGTGAACCAAGACTCAAGCCACCCTTTTTGGGCCTCTCTCTCTTGTTGATGCTCTTCAAGGTGTCTTTTAAATTTACTCATAGATTTTATTACAACTCCAGTATGGTCAGCATAAAAACAACATTCTTTCCTCAATGCATCACAAAGGCCCTCTTCTCTAATAAAGAGGAGGTCCAACCCTCAACTGTTCTGTAAAACAACTTCAGAGAGAGAGGTTAAAGATTCATGCAAAGCTCTGATGGGGGTTTCTAATATCTTAGTTTTGCTCTATTGCTGCTTCTAATTGGGTCATTTGTTGTGTCCCATGGACAATGGCAGTGGCTCCTGTGCCCACCCGTGCAGCAACTCCTATTCATAATAGGATGGCTAAAGTGAGCGATACATGTTCCCAGTGGAACCGGTTGTATGCCCCCCCCCATTTGATCTTCAAACGAACCTGCATCATGATAGAGCACTCTGGGAAACATCTGCACCATTTCAAAATTAATCCCATCTGTTGACCATTTCATGAAAACATAAACAATGTTTAAGTATATAGAATTATGCTGTTGTAGGGACAGACAAGGCAAGGCACCTAAGGCACTGAAGACAGGGAAACAGTCCTATTTTGTTGCAACCGGATTCAGAGGTCATTGCTTCTGTTGTAATCAATTAATCCCCTGAAACTCAAGTTTAGGTAGTTTCAGAATTTTGTACCCAGCATATAAGGATGGGGCTCAGAAGTTTACAGTCTGCAGAAGTTCAAAAAAGCAGTATTTGTTTCTGATTTTTCCTCTGTTCTGGGCAAGTTAAATTTTCAAGGACACATGGGAGGGGGAGAGCTTTTTATTCCCTTTCTTATTTTCCCCCTGCCAGCTGTTACAACGGAGCCCATTTGGTAATTTCTTTATCTTAGAAATGTAGCCATTTCTGTGAAGCCCCAGCTGAAGGCCAGAGGCCTTGTTCACATATTTTGTGAAAAACAAGTTAGGGGTTGTCTAGCTTAGAAGTACTGAGTTTTTTAACCAGTGGCCAAGTAGAACAGGGCAATACAAAAAGAGAAAGTTTATCTACATTGAACTCTTTATAGAAACTCTATGCTGAAAGTTCTAAATTCAGCCATGGTGAAGACTTCTGGAGAAGGACATTTAAGACTTTTCTGTGGGCCTGGTACAGAGGGGGAATACGGGGAAGGTGGGGCTGAGAGAAGCTCTGAGGATCTGAGAATGAGGAAAAAGAGAGATGTAAAAAAATAATTGGAAAGGGGTTTGGGAATTTCCTAGCAACAAAACTTCAGCAGTAGAACAGGTAGAGCAGAGCAGAAAACGGGAGTGAGTATCCCAAAATTCTGTGAGGGACTTTAAATTTTAGTAACCTGTTTTCAGTGATGACAAAGCAACTTTAATGGCCATTTATATTACATCTTGGATAAGGGTCTGAGAGCTCTCCTCAGCTCGTTTGAGCTTTGGGTTAGCTGGAAAGAGGACCTGGTGGGACCCGGTGAGGGCACTGACAGGAGAAGAGAGGAATGAGTCGGTGGAGGGGTACCTCAGTACCTGCTACCTCACTAGTGGGCAATTGTCTGAGAACTGGTGGAGGTTTGGGTTTCTGATCTAGTAATTGGAGGGGAGAAATCAGGTTGCTGAGGTGGGAGTGACAGCAGAGAGTCTGGAGCAGAAGGCTGAGGATAAAAATCTATTGGAGAAGCATAGTTCAGGATGTGAGTGAAGGAGGGAAAGGGCTTCCACATAGGGGAATCTCCTTTCACCCTTTTGAGCACTTGCAGAAGTTAAAAAGGTCACGCAAAATTTGAGGATCTAGAGACCCCTCTGGGGGCCATCCTTTTTCTGTTTTCTACTTGGTAATATGGCCAATGCTGTGTACTGAATTTGATGAAGTATTGGGGTTCCATCAGGCAGCCCCTGTATGATCACATCTCCATGAAATACAGAAGAAGTCGGCTTTTCCCCCACACAGCCGTTACTGTTTGTGGCTTTGATAGTTTGCCGGGCAAACATAGTAATCTAGGCTAGCCAACCGCATCTGGCTCGCGTGTCCCTACATCCATAAAGTTTGTTTCCATTATCTATGGTACGGAAGGGATTTAATGGTATTTTAGTGGGATTTTCTTCATCAGGGATATCCCAATAAAAAAGACCTATGGCCAGCTGACAAATGTCTGGGTGGAGAGATGGCCACCAGGTCCCTAAGGGGGCTGTATGCGAGATAGATTATACTCTTTTCCAGTAGGATTTGTGATCAGCCATCGCTGCTTAACAGGCTGATGAGGGTTAGGACTACTTGTGGCCAAGGGGAGAGTATATAACCTTATCCACATGGCGAATACACAATTTGAAACTGTTACCAGTCTTTTCCAGTTTCCAGAAAGATTCTGGACAAGGAGCAGGCTTGAGATGAGAGGCATGGATCCAGGAAGTGATTCTGTATACCTTTACCACTGTAGGTGTTATAAGTAACACCTGGTATGGTCCTTTTCAGCAGGGTTCCAGGGATGACACCTGATGTCATCTTACATACATGAAGTCTCTTATTTGATATGGATGTGGAATCCCCTGGTACACAGTTTGGTAGGCAGTGGCCAGCTATTTTCACAGGTATCACTGAGTTCTTTCAAGAGCTTTAAGTCTGTCAACCAAGAGGGTGTGAAATGGATCCTTAGGTCTTACAGTTGGGCTTAGGACCCTTACTGGACGAGGGCCACCATAGAGAATTTCTCAGGGGGTAAGGCTACTCAAAGAAACAGAAGGATTTTTTCTTGCATGAAACATTGCATAAGTCAGGAGCATAGTCCAATCTTTTATGCTGGTCTCTAAGCTTAATTTCGTTAAGGTCTCTTTAATTGTTCTATTCATTCTTTCTACTTGTCCTGAACTCTGGGGTCTATAAGCACAATATAACTTCCAATTAATCCCCAGGTTCCTGGCTAACCCCTGACTTACCTGGGCCATGAACATCGGTCCATTATCAGATCCTATTACCGGCTTAGCTTCCTCCAATGGTAGAGAGGCTTAGTCAGAAGCAGGGGAATCACTTAGAGTGTGTTGTGTGTTAGGGGACGAGGGCAGTGGATAAGGAGGGGAAGAAGAGTCCAGTAGAGTCAAATCTTGTGACTCAGGGAGAACAGAGGGTGGAGGAGGTGGAAGAGGTGAGGGTTTGAGAGATCATGGGGGAAGGAGTATGAGCAGAGGCATGGGCAAGGAAAGGCTTCACCCATGGTGGAGGAGATTTGCAGAGGTTGGCAAAGTTAAGATATATGGCTGTTGATCAGGATGGATATGTGGCCCTGGCTGAAAGACAATATCTCTGACTTTTTAAATTAGTGGGAAGTAGAAAGATATTTCTAGGGGCCATACGACTCCAAAATGGGCCATTCTGAGGCACAGAGAGTCTGCCAGGTCTAGCGTTTTACTAAAAAAAGAAAGATACTGAGCCCTTAAGCAGACTTTGGTTCAGTGATCAAGGGTCAGGGACAGAGCCATTGAAGTGCTCTGTCCCATAATGAAAGGTACACAAACAGTAAAAGCAAAGTCACATGACACAGATAAGACAAGACCATGAAGACAGGCAATGGACGTCCAACACTGAGACCAGGAATGCGTAGCCGGCAAAACCCGATAGGATGGCAATACCTAATCTAAAACAAAATATCACTGAGTCAATGACGCAATTGTTCCTTGATTCTCCGATTCCTCTGCGGGGTCCCCCATGGAGGTGCCCTATGTCTCTGTGACACGTCTCTCAGCCACCGTCGGAGAGACCCCAGGCTCTTCATCTCCAGCAATTTTGCCAAGCCCTAACATGACACCTGAAACCAGAAAGAGGCGCCTTACTTGCTCCGAGAGGAGCCCGTTGGGGGTCTCTCATCCGCCACTGCCAGAACTCGGTGGAACCTCAATATGTAAAGGTCAGGCGAGTGTCGGAGGAAGAGACTACCAAGAGACTGTCTCATGCAACAGCAAAGGGTTTTTTTTGGGTCCAGCTTGCTGGGGCTCACAGCTAACTTAAATAGATCAGAGAGCTCTGAGAACAGCTTATGCAGAGCTTACATACATTTCTTGGAGAGGGAAGGGAGGGAAGTTTACTGATGTGTAAGGGTGAGTGGGCGGTTCGCGTGACACCGAGTGAGGCAGTACATTCTGCAGTTTGGCAGTTGGGAACAGTACATTCTAGAACAAGATTAGCAAACATTTCTCAAGATTTCAACAGTGTTTTGTTAAGCATACAGAAAAACAGGAAATTACAAGTACCTATTTTATTAACCTTTCACTACCGACTATCCCTTTTTGACTGGATGTTCCTTCTACATTAATTCATGCAAGGTACAAGGACCTATGCCATTGTATATCGATTTATCTGAGACATCTCTGCAGAACGTAATTCAATGCTGCGTATCCCAATCAAGGGCCCAATGCCCTTCTGGCCTTCACATCATACTTAGATTTCTTTTTTCATACATATATTACACCTATATATTCTTATACACATAGCAAGTTCCCAATACCATTATTCATCCAGCACAATGATTTCTAACCCAAATCAAACATGTTTTTAACCATAATCATACACTGTTCCTTCAATCTAACTTTATAGAAGAGCAGGGAAAGAGTTGATTTTACAATAAAGAGATGTAGGGAAACTTCCACCTGCTGAGAACCTCAAAGGCCCATGCAGAAATGATCCCTGGAGAAGATGTAGGCAGCTATGAAGGACCTGAGAAAGCAAAAGTCATCTTCCATGGCAAACAACCCGGTCAGGATAAAAGGTTGTGTCTGAATTAGATTCTCTTCTTAATGTAGAGAACATGGACCAAAACAGGCCTGTGTGGAGATCTATTCCTGGGTGCCTATGGTTGATATACCATTCTAACTTGTGAAAGTGTCACAGGAAGTAGGGGCAGCCTCAATCTCATGGGACTCTTGGAAGCAACAGTTAAGACAAAGTGGTTGCCAAGACAGGGACCTCATTCAGTTCAGGAAGGAAATGACCTCACCTCACTTCCTTGGTGATGGAACTTTCTGAACTTTGGATCCAGGAAGCCAGGCACACAGAGCCAGTCCCAGTCCCCATCCCTGTGGTCTCACTTATTTGAATTTACCAAGGACAGTCAGTCTTTCTTGGTACCTTCAGACGTGAGAAGAACAAATGCCAGGAAAGCTCGGAAGCGTTGCTTTTCTTGAGAAAGCAGTTAGTGGCTCACCGTTGGCTCCTGAGAAGTTCACAGAGTTTGCCAAGGAGACCAGATCTGAGACAGGACAGGCTATTTTGGGGGAACATATTATGGCCTACAAGTCAGAGGACACTCTGGATAGTCAAAGACCTACTTGGGGGAAGAAGGTGCCTTTGTGGGTGTGGTTGTGGGTTTGTGGTTTTGTCTCATTCTCTGAGAATAGGTAGGAAAGTCAGTTTGTTTCGTTGGAAGTGGACTGTTTCTAGTAAGTCGTTTAACATGGCGAGTGTTTCTCTGTCTGTGTATTTCACTGTGTCCGTGGTTGTAGACATTAGAAAAGAGAATTCATGAATGGATGTGTCTTGTCGAGTAGAAAGCTTCTCAGCATTCATATTGCCCCATTTATGAATGGACTGTAGCTTGCCTTATTGATGTGCAACACCTGCTATCTTCCTAAGTTCCTGTTTTCTTCCTGAATTCCGGCCAATCTCAAGAATAGGCCTATGGTTTTGTGTCCAAGATCTTTACCACCTCAAAACTCTGTGACATATCAATGTACTGGATAGCTGTAGGGAATGGGGAGCATCTCAGAAAACTCAGATATCAGTGTGACCAGGAAAGTCTCAGTGGAGAAACCCTGCTTTGGGCCTTTTACTTACCAATTGTTCTGTTGCCCTGAATGTCAGGAAGGTCTTTGCCTCTGGCCACCCCTTTTTGAAGCCTGAAGAAAACAGTTTTCAAAGGGAAATGATTGGGCATACCTGTGGCTCTTTTCTTAAGTGCTTTGAAAAGGGATGTGTATGAATCAGCCCCCTGGCCCTGTGTGTGGCTGTGACTTAGATTCTCAGCACCTGATGGATCTAAAGAAAGTTCCCATGTTTGCATCCAAATGAAAAATGGCCAAAAGAGCAGTCATTGGGATGAAGTCTCTTGACTTCCTCTGTAAGGTTCCTGAACTCCATCAAGTGAAAATAGGGATCCTTTGGGTCAAATGAGTTCTTCAAAACCTACAGAGGCTAGCCCATAGGTGTTTGGTTTTATCATGACTAAAATTCACATAAAGAATCTAAACCCCACAGTCAGTAGGCCTCAAATTGGAGAATTGGAGCGGTATTAATGGCAGGCCTATTTGATCACTCCTGGTTCAGAGGATGGGTGTCCAGGCCACCTTGACTTTAGGCAAATGAGGGTCAAAGGAGCTTATTTTGGACACTGTCTTGGTCTGCGCCCCTCATTTAAACATCCAGCCAAATTATGATGAGTGTCAATATGGAAGAAGATGAGGGCCATATGGGAGTGTTCTTGTTTTAATTGTGGTAATTTGTGTGGTAGTTGGAAGAGATGACTGGGATCACCTGGGCTTGAACTCTGGTGTGATTCCCCTTAAAGAATGAGTTCTGGATCTGACCTCAGAGAAGTATTGCCGTGAATTCTCTTGGGATTTTACTAGGCCACGCGTGAGAATCGCCTTTGGAAACTGAGATCTAGGCCCAGGATGGCTTTCCACGGAGCTCGGGGATTCTGAGCCAGGATATCACATGATTTACTTCTTGAAGACTTGGCAGCCCTAGTTGAGAGTCCAAACACATATGGACCTCACATTGTAGACCACAATGTGTCTGGATTCATGTGACCTTTTTGCCAGTCTTTTGGAAGGCTTTTCTGTGAGTGTTCTCCAGAGCTTTCATTGAAATGAGCTTCCTCACCATTTAATGGTTCCTGAATTAATTGAAACCCACAGTGCCTCTAACTTCATTTTTGAAATATGACTAGATTAATACCATGAAATTTCTGAAATTCCCATGACCAGGTGGCACTGGATAAACTTTGGATTTCCTGTTGCTGATCATGAGTGTACCAAAGAGTGCCTTGATTGACTGGGTTTCGTGAAAATGGTGTAGAACAGAGATGCCAGTAATTTGGATCCTGCTGAGTACTGGGCGTAGAGAAGTGGACTGTAGGTGTGTAAATAAATATTTTTGGTAGGACCACCTGGATCTTCCATTGGCTTTGAAAGACTTGCGACTGACATGGTGCAGGCAGCAGACCTTTATATGTAAAGGCATCTTGTCATATGGAGAGGTTTCAGGGCAATGTTCAGAATCAGGTTGCTATAGTCAAGGGGAAAGCTATGTAGGATAGAAGCCTGGTTCGTACATTCTCTTCGTGACCCTGACCAACCACACATGACAGAACTCCTCCAGCATTTTTATCCCAGTTGAACTCCTTGTATTTCGTGAAGCAAGTACCAAACTCCCAGTGCAGCAGTAAGAAACACCCTGGAAAGTGGAGGATCACCAAATGGCTTCACAGTCCACATGGGAGACACTTCAGCCCAGTGGCCTCAGTTTACCTACAAAGAGAGAATTCAGCACCGCTGCCTCATGATCATTGGAAAATAAGAAACCATGTTCTCCAGGTAACATAGATGCAGACCCAGATTTCATGGTGTCACTACAAACGAAGCTAAATCTCCTGACAATTACATATATTTCTTGTTCCCAACCTCAGAGGAAGTTTTTCAAGAAGTCTTTAGGCCACCACAGCTCCATGTTTCTGGATTGTTTACCCTCTCGCTTACTTTTGGAAACTGTTCTACCACCTCCAGTGTTGTGAACTCCTGAGCATTTTTCATTCCACATAAATTCACAGATTTTCTAACTCCTCTCCTCTAATTGTGTCTTACTTTTAGCGATGGTTATGTCAAGGCATTGTTCTGGATGAGAGAGGGAAGATTTATGTGTATCACATTTTTGCATACACATTAGATTCATTTTCCTTTTTTCCATTTGAAATACTGAATCCCTGACACTAACCCATACCCTACTAGACTCTGACTACTAATCCTAATATCATGGAGAGAAAGAAACCTAACCGAATAGAAATATAGGCCTTTCATAGGAAGCATGGTGTATACTTCTATTTGCCTTCTGCATTATCAAGAGTATGTGTTTTAAATCTAGTAACTTTTCATTGTAATATTTCTCCATGATTTTTTAAAATTATCACATATATAAATTCCTGTCTCCCTTTCTCTGTATCCTATTCAGCACATGTATTTTTTTATGCATATATATAATATCCTACCTGGTATCACACGGACATTCTTTTGAGCTCCCTGACTTTGGAATATAAAATTGTGAGAACAGATGACTCTCCCTAAATAATGATGGAACTGAAAATTCAACCTATGGGTGAGCTTCCTAGTGAAAAACACTATACATAAATCCATGTTCAGTAAAATGAATATTTTTGAATACGTGGATGAATTATATTTCATGATGAATTTCGATTGGCATATATATTGCTAAATATTAATGTGTGTGTGTGTGTGTGTGTGTGTATGTGTGCATGTGTGTGTGTGTGTGTGTTTGTGTATTTTTTTTAAATCTGGAAAAAATATATATGTGTATATATATATATATATATATATATATATATTTTTTTTTTTTCCTCCAGATTTAAAAAAAAATATGAAAAATATGTGTCTTATTATACACTCCCTAAATTCATTTATATTCGTGTATGTGGGTTCAAAATCCAATCTTTACAAGATTATTTTCAGCAATATTTATATTCCTGTAATACATTTTTGTTTCCTACTACTGAAAACTAAGTTCAGTAGGTGGTGCATACAAATCCTAATATTTCTACAGTACCTGACCCAGTTTAACATCAATGCAAGTATATTGCTATGGGACATGATGTGTATTTTGAAGTTCATTTTTATTCAACACTGGTATATTACTATTTTATCTGTTTATGGACATCATAGGATATATTTTTTCATCCACAACTTCACAAAATTATAGGCATTTGGTTCACATTCATTTACTTACTACTTAAGAACACATGTATTCCTCCATGTTTCTTTACTGGTCTTTTCACTAGACTTCTTTCTAAACACATTATTTTTGATTCCATAATCATTTTTGAAGCAATACTCACCCTTCACGATAAACCGTAACCCTAATATTACCATTACATATATAACTGGTTGGAATGATTGTATATATATCAATATAAGATTTCCAATATATTTTCAGATGCAAACTCAATCCATTATTTAAAGTTGGAACTAGTTATATACTTTATCACAATATGGTCTATTCATGCAACATCTCAATAATCATCAACACAAGGTAAACCTATTTGTATCACCAGTACTAATTTATAAGTTTCCAGAATATTACTCCCCATAATGGTGGAAGAAATACTCATGTCACCTTATCAACATATACAATTTATCACGGTAGTATTCTGGACACAAAATGCAAAGGTCACACATATGATTGTACCAAAGCCTAAATGGAAAGTGACCATGGATTACTAAAAACATCCATGTCCAGGGTGCCTAATGCTCTCAAATGTCAATCCTATTGATTACTACATATTTGTTTCTTCCTAAGATTATATATTCAACCTCAAGCCTGTTGAAAATGTCTAATCCTATCACTCACTTTATACTTTGCCTGATTTCCTAATCTTTCTATTGATATCTGCTTTCCTACATATTTTTCCCAGTTCATCATTGTGACTGTCTCTTCACATGTGCTGACATTTACATTCACTCTCTAACTGAAACCCTATTGCTAAAGAACTTTTGGTCCAACTGCTAGAGTCACTCTTCTTCCTAAACCTACTGACTATCTTCCTAATCCTACAGACTATCCCTTTTTGACTGGATGTTCTCTTCTACATTCAATCATCCGAGGTACACGGTCCTATGCCATTGTATATCGATTTATCTGAGACCTCGGTGCAGAACATAATTCAAGCTAAGTATACAAATCAAGGGTTCTGTTGCCCTGAATGTCAGGAAGGTCTTTGCCTCAGGCCACCCCTTTGTGAAGCCTGAAGAAAAAATTTTCAAATGGAAATAAATGGACATCACCTGTGGCTCTTTGCTTAATTACTTTGGAAAGGGATTTGTCTGAATCTGCCTCTTGGCCCTGTGTGAGGCTGTGGCTTAGATTCTCAGCACCTAATGGGTCTAAAGAAAGAACCCATGTGTGCATTCAAAACCAAAATGGCAAAAAGAGCAGTCATTGTGGATGAAGATTCTTGCCTTTCTCTGTTAGGTTCCTGACCTCCTTCAAGTGAGAATAGGGATCCTCTTTGTCAAATGAATTCTTCAATGCTCTGCAGATATGCTTGGGTTTTCTCATGACTCCAAATCACATAAAAAATCTATACCTGACATTCAGTAAGCCTCAAATTATAGAAACAGAGCGGATTTAATGGCAGGCCTTTTTGATCACTCCTGGTTCACAGGAAGGGTGTCCAGGCCACCCTGACTTTAGGGAAATTAGAGGCAAGGGAGCTTATTCTGGAAACTGTCTTTGGTTGCGACCCTCATGAAAACTTCCATCCAGAACTTTTGATGAGGGTCTTTATGGACGAAGATGAGGGCCATGTGGGAGTTTTTTTGTTCTAATTGTGGTCATTTGTGTGGGGGTTGGAAGAGATGACTTGGTCCACCTGGGCTTGAACTCTGGTGTGATTTCCCTTAGAGCCTGAGTTCTGGAACGTACCTCATAGAAGTATTGAAATGAATTGTGTTGGTTTTTAGGAGGCCACGCATGAATGTCACCCTTTGAAACTGAGATCTAGGCCCAAGGTGGCTTTCCACAGAGCAATGGGAATCTAAGCCAGGAAATCACATGATTTTATTCTGAAAGACTTTGCAGCCATTGTTGGCCCTCGGAAGCAAGAAGGAGTGGCCATACTCATATCGATTAAAATCAACTTAAACCTAAGTTAATCAAAAGTGATAAAGAAGGTCACTATATACTGTTAAAAGGCACCATTAACCAACAAGACATAACAATTATCAATTTGTATGCATCAAACAATGGTGGTGCAAAGTCATAAAACAAACTCTCCTCAACTTCAAGAGTCATATAGGCTATAACACAATAATTACGGGTGACTTCAGCACACAACTCTCGCAATTGGACAGATCCTCTAGAGAAAATCTGAATTAAGAAACTATAGAACTTAATAGAACAATCAATAACCTAGACTTAACCAACATATATAGAATATATCAAACATCATAAAGTGGATACATGTTCTTCTCAGCAGCACATTGGTCCTACTCAAATATAGACCATATATTATGCCATATGGAAACTCTTAGTAAATATAAAAGTATGGAGATAATACCATGCACCATATCTGATCATAATGGAATGAAACTTGAAATTAATGATTGAAGAAGGAAGGAAAAATTCTACATCACATGGAAAATGAACAATATGTTACTGAATGATCAATGGGTTACAGAAGACATAAAGGCGGAGATAAAAAATTTCTTAGAGACAAATGACAATACAGACAAAGCATACCGGATTCTATGGAAAACAATGAAAGCAGTTTTAAGAGGGAAATTCATTTCTTGGAATTCTTTCCTCAAAAAAAAAAAAAAAAGAAAAAAAAACAACAAATAAATGATCTCACACTACATCTCAAAAACCTAGAAAAAAAAAAGCAAAACAACAAATGTAGTAGAAGACAAGAAATAATTAAAATTAGAGGAGAAATCAACAAAATTGAAACAAAAAAATTGAAAAAATAAAAGTTGGTTCTTTGAAAATAAATTAAATCGACAGGGCCTTAGCCATGCTAATGAAGAGAAGTAGAGAGAGAACTCAAATTACTAACATATGGGATAAAAAAGGCAACATCACAACAGACACTACAGAAATTCAGATGATAATTAGAAAGTATTTTGAAACCCCATATTCCAATAAAACAGAAGATAATGAAGATATTGATAAATTTCTTATGTCATATAATCTGCCAAGTTTGAGTCCAGAAGACTCACACAATTTAAATAGACCAATAACAAAGGAAGAAATAGAAGAAACCTTCAAAAGACTACCAACCAAAAAAACCTGGACCAGATGGTTATACAGCAGAGTTCTACAAAACGTTCAAAGATGAATTAATACCAATACTTTTCAAGCTATTTCAAAAAATAGAAAAATAAGGAGTTCTTCCAAATTCATTCTATGAGGCCAACATCACCCTGATCCCAACACCAGACAAAGACACTTAAAAGAAAGAAAACTACAGACCAATATCTCTAATAAACTTGGATGCAAAAATTCTCAATAAAATCCTGGCAAATAAAAAACAAAAGCATATAAAAAAATTGTGCTTCATGATCAAGAGGGATTCATCCCAGGGATGCAAGGCTGGTTCAATATACGGAAATCAATAAATGTAATCCATCACATCAATAGACTTAAAGAGAAGAACCATATGATCATCTCGATAGATGCAAAAAAAGCATTCTACAAAGCACAGCATCCCTTTTTCTTTAAAACTCTATAAAACACTAGGAATAACAGGAACTTACCTCAACATGGTAATAGCTATATATGCTAAACCTCAGGCTAGCATCATCCTAAATGGAGAAAAACTGAAGGCATTCCCTCTAAAATTTGCAACAAGACAGGGATGCCCTCTATCACCACTTCTATTTAATTTAGTTCTTGAAATACTATCCAGAGCAATGATACAGACAAAGGAAATTAAAGGCATAAAAATAGGAAAAGAAGAACTTAAATTATCGCTATTTGTGGATGACATGATAATATATTTAACAGACCCAAAAGGGTCTACAAAGAAACTGCTAGAGTTAATAAATGAATTCAGCAAATTGGCAGGATATAAAATCAACACGCATAAATCAAAGGCATTCTTGTATATCAGCAACAAAACTTCTGAAATGAAAATGAGGAAAACCACTCCATTTACAGTATACTCAAAGAAAATAAAAAACTTGGGAATCAACCTAACCAAAGAGGTGAAAGATTTATACAATGAAAACTACAGAACCCTAAAGAGAGAGATAGAAGAAGATGTTAGAGGATGGAAAAATATGCCCTGTACATGGATAGGCAGAAATAACATCATCAAAATGGCGATATTACCCAAAGTTCTCTACAGGTTTAATGCAATGCCAATCAAAAACCCAATGGCATTTCTTGTAGAAATAGATAAAGTAATCATGAATTTCATATGGAACAACAAAAGACCCAGAATAGCGAAAGCAATTCTAAGCAGGAAGTGTGAATCCAGAGTTCAAACTGTACTACAAAGCAATAGTAACAAAAACAGTGTGGTACTGGTATCAAAACAGGCAGATGGACCAATGGTACAGAATAGAGGACACAGAGACATATCCACAAAATTACATCTTTCTTGTATTTGAAAAGGGACCTAAAAGCATGCAATGTAAGAAGGATAGCATCTTCAACAAATGGTGCAGGGACAATTGGAAATTCATATGCAACAAAATGAAACGGAATCCCTTTCTCTCACAATGCATAAAAGTTAACTCAAAATGGATCAAGGAGCCAGATATAAAATCAGAGACACTGCGTCTGATAGAAGAAAAAGTTGGCTACGATGTACATACTGTGGGGTTGGGCTCCAAATTCCTTAATAGGACACAAATAGCCCAAGAGTTCATAAAAAGAATAAACAAATGGGACTTACTTAATCTAAAAAAGTTTTTTCTCAGCAAGAGAAACAATAAGAGAGTTAAATAGAGAGCCTACATCCTGGGAACAAATTTTTACCCCTTACACTTCAGATAGAGCCCTAATATCTAGAATATACAAAGAACTCAAAACAATTAAACAATGAGATAACAAATAACCCAATCAACAATGGGCCAAGGATCTTAACAGACACTTCACAGAGGAGGATATACAATCAATCAACAAGTACATGAAAAAATGCTCACCATCTGTAGCAGTCAGAGAAATGCAATCAAAACCACCCTAAGATACCATCTCACTCCAGTAAGATTGGCAGCCATTATGAAGTCGAACAACAATAAGTGTTGGTGAGGATGTGGGGTAAAGGGTACACTTGTACACTGCTTGTGGGCCTGCAAATTGGAGAGTCCAATATGGAAAGCAGTATGGAGATTCCTGGGAAAGCTGGGAATGGAACCACCATTTGAGATATCGCCCTTCTCAGACTCTTCCCTGAGGATCTTAATAGAGAGCAGTATAAGGATACTGCCACATCGATGATCATAGCGGCACAATTCACAATAACTAGACTGTGGAACCAAACTAGATGCCCTTCAATAGACGAATGGATAATAAAAATGTGGCATCTATACACAATGGAGTATTACACAGCACTGAAAATGACAAAATCATAGAATTTGCAGGGAAATGAATGGCATTAGAATAGATTATGCTAAGCGAAGCTATCCAATCCTTAAAAAACAAATGCCAAATGTTTCCTTTTATATAGAGAGAGCAAATAAGAAGAGAACAGGGAGGAAGAACATGAGAAAAATATTAAAACTAAACAGAGATGAGTGGGGGGAGAGAAAGGGAGAGAGAAGGAAAATTATATGGAAATGGTAGGAGACTACTCAATGTTACACAAAATTACATATAAGAGGTTGTGAGGCTAAAGAGGGGAAAACAAGGGAGAGAATTAAACAACAGCAGATGAGGTAGAGAGGGAAGATGGGAGGGGAGGGGGAATAGTAGGGGATAGGAAAGGTAGCAGAATTCAACAATAACTAGTATGCTATTATGTAAAAACGTGAGTGTGTAACTGATGTGATTCTGCGATTTGTATTTGGGGTAAAAATGGGAGTTCATAACCCAATTAAGTCAAATGTATGAAAGATGATATATCATGAGCTTTATAATGTTTTGAACAACCAAAAAAAAAGAATTGAATTTCCAATATTTGAGTCATATAACAACTTTATTTTTTAATAAAATTGTCTTTTATTTGTTATCTTACTTGCTGGTATCTGCCTTTCAGTTTTAAAAAACTATGTGCTTTAGCCATTCATCCATGTAGCATGTAACAGAAAATTTTGAGTGTCTCCATATAACCAGATTGGCAAGGCATCAAGGTTTCCTTCACAAACAAGGTGAAGGCTTTGCCATTAGAAATTTAATATTCTGCAAAACAATTTTTTTTAACTTTTCAATTAAATTTCCAAAAAAATTTAGAAAAAAAAAGAATCTAAACCCCACAGTAAGAAGGCCTCAAAGTGGAGAAGTGGAGCATTTACGGCAGGCCTATTTGATCACTGCTGGTTCACAGGAAGCGTGTTCAATCAACCCTGATGTTAGGCAAATGAGGGGCAAGGGAGCTTATTTTGGGCACTGGTTTGGATGTGCACCTCATGGAAAACTCCATCCAGAGGTTATGATGTGTGTTTATATGGAAAAAGATGAGGGCCATGTGGGAGTGTTTTGGTTTTAATTGTGGTCATTTGTGTGGTAGTTGAAAGAGATGACTGGGTCCACCTGGGCTTGAACTCTGGTGTGATTCCCCTTAGAGAATGAGATTTGGAACTGACTTCAGAGAAGTATTGCCATGAATGTTGTTGGGATTTCAGGAGGCCACGCATGAGAGTCGCCCTTGGAAACTGAGATCTTGGCCCAGAGAGGCTTTCCAGAGAGCACTGGGAATCTCAGCTAGGATATCACAGGTTTTATTCTGAAAGACCTGGCAGCCATCGTTGAGAGTCAAAACACACATGGACCTCACATTGGAGACCTCAATGGGCCTGGCTTCATGTGACAATTTGGCCACTCTTTGGGAAGCCTTGCCTGTGAGAGATCTCCAGATCCTTCATTAAAATGAGCTTCCTCAACATTTAATGGATCCTGAATGAATTGAAACCCACAGTACCAACAACTTCATATGTGAAAAATAGTTAGATAAATACCATGAATATTTAGAAATTCTCATGACCAGGTGGCACTGGAGAACCTTTAGATGTCCTGTTGCTGATCATGAGTATACCAGACAGTGCCTTGATTGACTAGGTATCATGAAAATGGTGTAGAACAGAGATGCCAGTAAGTTGGAGCCTGATATGTAGTGGGCCTAGAGCAGTGGTGTGCAGGTGTGTGATAAAACATCTGTGGTGGGGCCTGTGGATCTGCCATTGACTTTCAAATGCCTTGACACAGACACGGTGCAGCCAGCAGACCCTTCTATATAAAGGCATCTTGTTATATGGAGATTTTTCACGGCAATGTTTAGAATCAGGTTGCTATGGTCAAGGGGCAAGCTATGTGGGATAGAAGCCTATTTGGTGCATTCCCATGCAGACACTGACCCACCACACGTGACAGAACTCCCTCCAGCACTGTGTCCCACTTGAACTCCTTGTATTTCGTGAAGCAAATACCAAACTCCCAGTGCAGCAGCAAGAAACACAATGAAAAGTCGAGGATGACCAAGTGGCTTCACAGTCCACATGGGGTGACACTTAGCCCCCGTGGCCACAATTTAGCTACAAAGAGAGAATTTAGCACTGCTGCCTCATGTTCATTGGAAAATAAGAAACCATGTCCTCCTGGTCACATAGATGCAGACCTAGCTTTGATGGTCTCACTACATCGAAAGTTAAAGCTCCTGAAAACAACATATATTTCAAGTGCCCAAGCTCAGAGGCAATTTCTCAAGAAGTGTTTAGGCCAGCAGATCTCCATGTTTGTGGAGTGTTTACCATGTCACTTACTTTTGGAAACTGCTCTATCAACTCCAAGGTTGTGAACTCCTGAGCATTTTCCATTCTAAATATATATTCACAGATTTTCTAACTCTTCTCCTCTAATTCTGACTTTCTTGGGGCAAAGGGAATGTCAAGTCATTGTTCTGTATGAGAGAGGGAAGATTGTTTTGTAGCACATATTTGCATACACATTGGATTCATTTTCCAATTTTCTGTTTGAAATACTGAATCCCTGACACTAACCCATACCCTACTAAACTCTGACTACTAATCCTAATATAATGGAGAAAAATAACCCAAACAGAATAGAAATACAAGCATTTCAGAAGAAGCATGGTGTATAGTTGGAATTACCTTTTGCATGATATAAGGTAGGAGTTATAAATCTAGTCAATTATTTGTTGAAATAATTTTCCATGTGTTTTTAAAGTTAAGAAAAATGTGAATTCCTGTCTCCCTTTCTCTGTAGCCTCTTAAGCAAATGTATTTTTATATGCACAAATAGAATCCTACCTGGTTTCACATATACATTCTTGTGAGGTGGCTGACTTGGCAGATACAAATTGTGAGAAGAGATCACTCCTCCTAAACGCTGTTTTAACTGAAAATTGAACCCATGGGTGAGCTTCCTAGATGAACAACACTATACACATATTCATGTTCAGTAAAATGAATATTTTGGGATATGCGGATGAGTTATTTTTCATGATGAATTTCAATTGGCATATATATTGCTACATTATAATGTGTGTGTTTGTGTGTCTATATATACATTATATATATATATATATATATATATATATATATATATATATATTCTCCAGATTTACCAAAATATGAAATATATGTGTCTTCTTATACACCGCGTGAATTCATTCATATTCATATATGTGGATTTATAATCAACTTTTAAAAAGTTTATTCTCAGAAATATACATCCACTGAAATAAATATTTGTTTCCTAGTACTGAAAACTAACTTCAGGGAAGGGTGCTTACAAATCCTAATATTTCTACAGTAACTGACCAAGTTTAACATCAATGCAAGTAGATTCCTATTGGATATGGTCTGTTTATTAAAGTTCATTTTAATCAAACCTGGTACGTTATTATTTCTTCAGTTTATAGACATCATAAATTATATCCTTTCATTCACAAGTTCACAAATTTATAAACATTTGGTTCACTTTCAATCACTTCCTCCTTCAGAACACTTATATTTCTCCATGTTTCTTGAATGGTCTTTTCACTAGACTTCTTTCTAAAGACATTGTTTTCGATTCCATAATCATTTTTGAAGCAAAACTCACACACTATTTATGATAAACGGTAACCCTAATATAACCATTAGATATATAAGTGGTTGGAATGAATGTATGTATATCAATAAATGATTTCCTCTATTTTTTCAGATATCAATACAATCCATTATTTAAATTTGGAACCAGTCATATAATTTATTCACAGTATGGTCTATTAATGCATCATCTCTATATTCATCAACACAGGGTAAGCTGATTAGTATCCCCAGTACTAATTTATATCTTTTCAAAATATTTCCCCCAGAAATGGTGGAAGAAATACTCATGTCACCTGATCTTCATATACATATTAACACAGTAATATTCTGGACACAAAATGCGAAGGTCACCCTTATGATTGTACCAAAGCCTCAATGGAATGTGAACATGGATTACTAAATATATCCATGTCCAGGTTGCCTAATGCTCTCAAATGTCAATCTTATTGGTGACTACAAATTGGTTTCTTCTTAAGATTATGTATTCAACCTCAACCCTGTTGAAAATGTCTAATCCTATCACGTTATACTTTGCCTGATTTCCTAATGTCTCTATTGATGTCTGCTTTCCTACATATTTTCCCCAGTTCATCATTGTGCCTGACTCTTCACATATGGTGTCATTTATATTCACTCTCTAACCAAAACCCTATTGCTAAAGTACATTTGGTCCAAATCCTAGACTCACTCTTCCTTCTAAACCTACTGACTATCTTCCTAATCCTACACACAATCCCTTTTTGACTGGATGATCTCTTCTACATTTAATCATCTGAGGTACAGGGTCTTATGCCATTGTATATCAATTTAACTGAGACCTCGGTGCAAAACATAACTCAAGCTAAGGATCCCAATCAAGGGTCCAAATCCTTCTGGGCTTCAAATATTACCTAGATTTCTGTTTTCATACTTATGTTCTACCTCTATATTCTTATAAATATCGCTGGTTCCCAATACCATTATTCATCCAGCAGAATGATTTCCAACCCAAATCAAACATGCTATTAATCCTAACCATACAATGTTCTTTCAATCTCACTTTACAGAAGAGCAGGGACAAAGTTGGTATTACAATACAGGAAGTTAGGAGATCTTCCAACTGCTGAGTACCTCAAAATCCATGCAGAAATGATCCCTGGAGAAGATGCAGGCAGCTATGAAAGACCTGAGAGAACAAAAGTCATATTCCATGGCAAAAAACATGGTCAGGATGAAAAGATGTGTCTGAGTCAGCCTCTCTATTCTTTATGTAGGGAAGATGGACCAAACCAGGCCTGTGTGGAGAGCTGTTCCCAGGTAACTATGGTTTCTATACCATTCTAACATGAGAAAGTATCACAGGAAGTAGGGCAGCCTCCATGTCAGGAGACAATAGGAAGAAACTGTTAGGACAAATTGGTGGCCAAGACAGTGACCTCATTCATTTTCTGAAGGTAGTGACCTCACCTCACTTCCTTGGTGATGGAGCTCTCTGAATTTTGTGATCCAGGAAGCAAGGCACCCTGAGCCAGTCCCAGTCCCAGTCGCAGTGGGCTCATTTCTTTGGATTTTCCAGGAACAGAGTCAGTCTTTCTTGGTACCTACTGATGTAAGGGTTGCCAAATACCAAGAAAGCTCTGAAGAGGGGTCTTTCCTGAGAGGATAGGAATTGGCTCACCACTGCGTCCTTACAACTTCACAGATTTGACCAAGGAGACCAGATCTGAGACAGAAAGGCCATTTCTGGGGAGCATTGTATGTCCTACCAGTCAGAGGACATTCCAGATAGTCACAGACCTACTTGGAAGAAGGAGGTGCATTAGAGGGTGTTGGTTTGTGTTTGTGGTTTTTTCACATGATCTGAGAATAGGTAAAAAAGGAGGTTTGTTTGGTTTGGAGTGGACTGTTTCTAGTAAGTCATTTGACAAGGAGACTGTTTCTGTGTCTGTGTATCCCATTGTGTTTTTCTTTGTAGATATTAGAAAAGAAAATAGCTCATTGGGTGTGTCCTGTCTAGTAGAAAACTTCCCAGTATGCATCCTTCCCAATTAATGAATGGACTGAGGCTTGCCTCATCCATGGGCAACACCTGCTATCTACCTAAGTTCTCATTTTTTTCCTGAATTCTGGCCACTCTCAAGATTAGTATCATGTATTTTTGTACAAGATACGTACCACCTCCAAGCTCTGTGACATGGCCATGTACTGGATAGTTGAAGAGAATGGCGAGCATCTCAGAAAACTCACATATCAGAGTAACCAGGAAAGTCTCCTAGGAGAAACCCTGCTTGGGGGCTTTTGATTACCTATTGTTCTGTTTCTCTGAATGTCAGAAAGGTCTTTGCCTCAGGCCAAACCTTAGTGAAGCCTGAAGAAAAGAGTTTTCAAATGGAAATGAATGGGAATCACCTGTGGCTTTTTACTTTATTGCTTTGGAAAAAGATTTGTCTGAATCAGCCTCTTGGCCCTGTGTGAGCCTGTGGTTTAGATTTTCAGCACCTGATGGGTCTAGAGAAAGATCCCATGTGGGCATTCAAAACCAAAATGGAAAAAAGATCAGTCATTTTGGATGAAGCCTCTCGCCTTCCTCTGTAATATTTCTGACCTCCATCAAGTGAGAATAGGGATCATTTGTGTCAAATGAGTTCTTCAAAGCCCTGCAGAGGCTGGACAATAGGTGCTTGCATTTTCTCATGACTCCAATTCACACAAAGAATCTATACCCCACAGTCAGTAGGCCTCAAATTTGAGAAGTGGAGCAGTATTAACAGCAGTCCTATATGATCACTTCTGTTTCACAGGAATGTTGTCCAGGCCACCCTGACTTTAGGCAAATGAGGGGCAAGGGAGATTATTTGTGACACTGTCTTGGGCTGTGCCCCTGATGGAAACCTCCAGCTAGAGTTTATGATTAGTGTCTATATAAAAGAAGAAGAGGGCCCTGTGGGAGTGTTTTGGTTTTAATTGTCATCATTTGTGTGGCAATTGGAAGAGATGCCTGGGTCCACCTGGGCTTGAACTCTGTTGTGATTCCCCTTAGAGACTGAGTTGTGGAACTGAACTCAGAGAAGTATTGCCATGAATTGTATTGGGATTTTTGGAGGCCACGCATGAGATTCGCCATTGGAAACTGAGATCTAGGCCCAGGGTGACTTTCCACAGAGCACTGGGAATCTCAGCCAGGATATCACAAGATTTTATTTTGAAATATTGTCAGCCATAGTTGAGAGTCAAAACACACATGGAATTCACATTGTAGACCTCAATGGGCCTGGCTTCATGTGACCTTTTGCCCACTCTTTGGGAAGCCTTGCCTGTGAAAGTTCTCCAGAGCTTTCATTGAAATGAGATTCCTCACCTTTTAATGGTTCCTGTATAAATTAAATCCCACAGTGCCTCCAACTTCATTATTGAAAAATATCTAGATAAATACCATAAATTTTTTGAAATTACTATGACCAGGTTGCACTGGAGAACTTCTGAATGTCCTGTTCCTGATCATGATTGTACCAGACAGTGCCTTGATTGACTGGGTTTCATGAAAAAAAGTGTAGAACATAGATGCCAGAAAGTTGGAGCCTGCAGACTAGTGGGCCTAGAGCAGAGGAGTGTAGGTGTGTGAAAAAAACATTTGTGGTGGGGCCACGTGGATCTGCCATTGGCTTAGAAAGACTTGTGACTGACATGGTACAGCCAGCAGACCCTTCTATGTAAGGGCATCTTGTTATATGGAGAGGATTCCTGCCAAAGGTCAGAATCAGGTTGCTATTGTCAAGTTGAAAAGCTATGTGGGATTGAAGCCTCACTGGTGCATTTTACTAACCCACCACACGTGAGAGTACATCCTCCAGCACTGTGTCCCAGTAGAACTCCTTGTATTTCGTGAAGCCAATACCAAACTCACAGTGCAGCAGTAAAAAACACCACGAAAGTGGATAATGACCAAATGGCTCTACAGACAACACAGTTAGATACTTAGACCCCAGTGGCCAAAGTTTACCTACAAAGAGAGAATTCAGCACTGCTGCCTCATGTTCACTAGAAAACAAAAAACCATGTCATCCAGGTCACATAGATGGAGACCCAGAATTGATGGTCTCACTACAAAGGAAGCTAAAACTCCTGACAACAATATATATTTTAACTGCCCGACCTCAGAGGCAGTTTCTCAAAAAGTCATTGGGCCAGCAGAGCTCCATGTTTGTGGAGTGTTTACCCTCTCCCTTTTTGTAACCCGTTCTACCTCCTACAAGTTTGTGAACTCCTGAGCATTTTTCTTTCCACATATGTATTCACAGATTTTCTAACTTTTCTCCACTAATTGTGTCTTATTTGGGGCGAAGGTAATGTCAAAGCATTGTTCTGGATGAGAGTGGGATGATTTTTGTGTAGCACATATTTGCATACACATTAGATTCATTTTCATATTTTCCATTTGAAATACTGAATCCCTGACACTAACCCATACCCTACTAGACTCTGACTACTAATCCAAATATGATGGAGAAAAAGAAACTTAACAGAATAGAAATACAGGCCTTTCATAGGAGGCATGGTGTATACTTGGACTTGCCTTCGGCTTTTTCAACGGTATGTGTTATAAATATAGTCAACTTTTCATTGTAATACTTCTCCATGAGTTTTTAAAATTAACACATATGTAAATTTCTGTCTCCCTTTCTCTGTAGCCTATTCATCACATGTATTTTTTAATGCATCTTTAGAATTCTACCTGGTATCACATGTACATTCTTGTGAGCTTGATTATTTTGGAAGATACAAATTGTGAGAAGAGATCACTCCCTCTAAATACTGATGGAACTGGAAATTCAACCTATGGGTGAATTTCCTAGATGAACAATATTATGCATAAATAAATGTTCAGTAAAATGAATATTTTTGGATACGTGGATGATATCTATTTTATTATGATTTTCAAATGGCATATATATTGCTACATTTTAATGTCTGTGTATGTGAGTATCTATCTATCTATCTATCTATCTATCTATATAGATATAGATATCTACTCTTTAGATTTTCCAAAATATGAAATATATGTGTCTTATTATACACTTTCTAAATTTACTCATGTGTGTGTATGTGGATTTATAATCAAATTTTCACAAAATAATTCTTAGAAATATTCATCCACCTTAAATACATATTTATTTTTTAGTACTAAAAACTAAATTCAGTGAATGGTGCATACAAATCGTAATATTTCCACAGTGACTGACCCAGTTTCACATCAATGCAAGTAGACACCTATGGGACCATGATGTGTATTTTGAAGTTCATTTTTATTCAACACTGATACATTACTATTTCTGCAGTTTATGGACATAATAGGATATATTCTTTCATCCACAATTTCACAAATTTATAGGCATTTAGTTCACTTTCAATCACTTCCTACTTCAGAACACATGTATTCCTCCATGTTTCTTGACTGTTCTTTTAATGAGATTCTTTCCAAACACATTATTTTTGATTTCCATAATCATTTTTGAAGCAAAACTCAGACACTCTTCATGATAAACCATAATGCTAATATTACCATTAGATGTATAACTGGTTAGAATGAATTTATGTATATCAATATAAGATTTCCTATATATTTTCAGATATCAATTCAATGCATTATTTAAAGTTTGAACCAGTTATATTATTTATTCACAGTATGGTCTATTAAGGCATCATCTCTATATTCATAGACCGATGGTATACCTATTTGTATCCCAAATACTAATTTATAAGTCTTTAAAATATTGCTTTAAGAATATTGGAAGAAATACTCTAGCCACCTGATATATATATACATTTCATCACAGTAATATTCCTGACACAAAATGCAACGGACACACTTATGATTGTACCAAAGCCTATATTGAAAGTGAGCATGTATTACTAACAACATCCATGTCCTGATTAACTAATGATCTCAAATATCATTCCTATTGGTGAGTACATATTTGTTTCTTCCTAAGATTAAATATTGAAACTGAACCCTGTTAAAAATGTCTCATCCTATCACTCACTTTGTACTTTGCCTGATTTCCTAATGTCTCTATTGATATCTGATTTCCTACACATTTTCCCCAGTTCATCACTGTGACTGACTCTTGAAATATGCTGACATTTACATTCACTCTCTAACAAAACCCCTATATCTAAAGAACTTTTGGTCCAACTCCTAGACTCACTGAAATGGGTTCTTCAAAGCCCTGCAGAGGGTAGCCCATAGGTGCTTGGGTTTTCTCATGACCCCAATTCACATAAAGAATCTATGCCCCACAGAGAGTAGGCCTCAAATTGGAGAAGTAGAGCAGTATTAATGGCAGGCCTATTTGATCACACCTGATTCACAGGAAGGGTTTCCAGGCCACCCTGAATTTAGGCAAATAAGGGGCAAATGAGCTTATTTTGGACACTGTCTTAGGCTGCGCCCCTCATGGAAACCTCCAGCAAGAAGTTATGATGAGAGTTTATATTGAAGAAGATGAGGGCCATGTGGGAGTGTTTTGGTTTAATTGTGGTCATTTGTGTGGTAGTTGGAAGAGATGACTGGGTCCACATGGGCTTGAACTCTGGAGTGATTCCCCTTAGAGACTGAGTTCTGGAAATGAACTAAGAGAAGTATTGACATGAATTGTGTTGGGATTTTAGGAGGCCACACATGAGAGTTGCCCTTGGAGACTGAGATCTAGGCCCAGGATAGCTTTCCAAAGAGCACTGGGAATCTCAGCCAGGATATCACATGACTTTATTCAGAAAGACGTGGCAGCCATTGTTGAGAGTCAAAACACACATGGACCTCAATTGTAGACCTCAATGGGCCTGGCTTAATGTGACCTTTTGGCCACTCTTTGGGAAGCCTTGCCTCTGAGAGTTCTCCTGAGCTTTAATTGAAATAATCTTCCTCACCATTTCATGATTCCTGAATAAATTGAAAGCCACAGTGCCTCCAAATTCATCCTTGAAAATTGGCTATATAAATACCATGAATTTTTTAAATTCCCATGAACAGGTGGCACTGGAGAACCTTTGGATATCTGTTGCTGATCACGAGTGTACCAGACATTGCATTGATTGACTGGGTTTCATGAAAATGGTGAGAACAGAGATGCCAGAAAGTTGGAGCCTGCTGACTAGTGGGCCCAGAGCAGTGGTGGGCAGGTGTATGATAAAACATCTGTCGTGGGGACACGTGGTTCTGCCATTGGTTTCCGAATGATTTGTGACTGACATGGTGCAGCCAGCAGAACCTTACAAGTAAAGGGACCTTGTTATATGGAGAGGTTTCAGGGCAATGTTCAGAATCAGGTTGCTATGGACATGGGTGCAAGCTTTTTGGGATAGAAGCCTGGTTGGTGCATTCTCCTGCAGACCCTCATCCACTACACGTGAGAGTACTCCCTCTAGCACTGTGTCCCAGTTTTTCTCCTTGTATTACGTGAAGCCAATACCAAACTCCCAGTGCAGCAGTAAGAAACACCACGAAAAGTGGAGTATGACCAAATGGCTTCACAGATCACATGGTTAGACACTTAGACCCCAGTGTCCTCAGTTTACTAACAAAGGGAAAATTCAGAACTTCTGCCTCATGTTCAATAGCATATAAGGAACCATGTCATCCAGGTCACATAGATGCCGACCCAGGTTTGATGGTCTCAATACAAAGGAAGCTAAAGCTCCTGACAACAACAAATTTTTCAAGGGCCCAAACTCAGAGGCAGTTTCTCAACAACTCATTAGGCCACCAGAGTTCCATGTTTGTGGAGTGTTTACCCTGTACCTTACTTTTGGAAATTCCACTACCACCTCCAAGGTTGTGAACTCCTGAGCATTTTCTTTTCCAGATATATATTCACAGACTTTCAAACTCTTCTCCACTAATTGTGTATTACTTGTGGCGAAGGAAATATCAAGGCATTGTTTTGGAGGACAGTGGGAAGATTTTTGTCTAGCAAATATTTGCATACACATTAGATTCATTTTCCTATTTTCCATTAGAAATACTGAATCCCTGTCACTAACCCATAACCTACTAGACTCTGACTACTAATCTTAATATGATGTAGAAAAAGAAACCTAACAGAATAGAAATACAGGCCGTTCATAGGAGGCATGGTGTATACTAGGACTTGCCTTCTGCTTTATCAAGTGAATGTGTTATAAATCTAGTCAACTTTTCATTGTAATACTTCTCCATGAGTTTTTAAAGTTAACACATATGTACATTTCTGTCTCCCTTTCTCTGTACCCTATTCATCTCATGAAATTTATTATGCATATTTAGTATCCTACCTGGTATCACACGTACATTCTTGTGAGCTTGCTGTTTTAGGAAGATACAAATTGTGAGAAGAGATCACTCCCCCTAAATACTGATGGAACTGAAAATTCAACATATGGGTGAATTTCCTAGATGAACAGCATTATACATAAATCCATGCTCAGTAAAAAGAATAGTTTTGGATATGAGGATGATATATATTTCATGATGAATTTTGATTGGCATACATATTACTACATTTTAATGTCTGTGTTTGTATCTTTATATATATATATATATATATATATATATATATATATATATATATATATATATTTTTTTTTCTCTCCAGATTATTCAAAATATGAAATATATGTGTCTTATTTTACACTCACTAATTTAACTCATGTTCCTATATGTGGATTTATAATCAAATTTTCACAAAATTATTCTCAGAAATATTCATCCACATGAAATACATATTTATTTCCCAGTACTGAAAACTAACTTCGGTAAAAGGTGCTTACAAATCCTAATATTTGTACAGTAACTGACCCAGTTTAACATCAATGCAAGTAAAATCCTATGGGACATGATGTGTATTTTGAAGTTCATTTTTATTCAACACTGGTACATTACTATTTCTTCAGTTTATGGACATTATAAGATAATACTTTTCATCCACAAGTTAACAAATCTGTACGCATTTGGTTCACTTGCAATTACTTCCTGCTTCAGAATATATGTATTCCTCCATGTTTCTTGACTGTACTTTTCATGAGATTATTTCCAAACACATTATTTTCGATTTCCATAATCATTTTTGAAGCAAAACTCCCACACTCTTCATGATAAACCATAATGCTAAAATTACCATTAGATGTATAACTGGTTAGAATGAACTTATGTATATCAATATAAGATTTCCTATATATTTTCAGATATCAATTCAATCCATTATTTAAAGTTTGATCAAGTTATATTATTTATTTACAGTATGGTCTATTAAGGCATCATCTTTATAATCATAGGCACAGGGTACACGTACTTGTGTCCCCAATACTAATTTATAAGTCTTAAAATGTTGCTTTCAGAAATGTTTGAAGAAATACTGTAGTCACCTGATATACATTTACATTTCATCACAGTAATATTCCTGACAAAAAATGCAACGGACACCCTTATGATTGTACCAAAGCCTAAATTTAATGTGAGCATGTATTACTAACAACATCCATGTCCTGATTAACTAATGATCTCAAATATCATTCCTATTGGTGACTACATATTTGTTTCTTCCTAAGATTATATATTCAAACTCAACCCTGTTAAAAACGTCTTATCCTATTACTCACTTTGTACTTTCCCTGATTTCCTAATGTCTCTATTGATATCTGCTTTCCTACACATTTTCCCAAGTTCATCACTGTGACTGACTCTTCACATATGCTGACATTTGCATTCACTCTCTAACCAAAACCCTATATCTAAATAACTTTTGGAACTATCCCTTTTTGTCTGGAGGATCTCTTCCTCATTCAGTCATCCAAGGTACAAGGTCCTATGCCATTGTATAACGATTTATTTGAGACAACTTTGCGGAAATAATTCAAAGCTAAGTATCCCAATCAAGGGCCCAGTGTTCATCTGGGTTTCAAATCTTTCCTAGATTTCTGTATTCATACTTATATTACACCTATATATGCTTGTAAATATCGGAGGTCCCCAATACCATTATTCATCTCGCAGAATGATTCCTAACCCAAATTGAACATGTTATTAACCCTAACCATGCACTGTTCCCTCAATTTAACTTTACAAAGACCAGGGACAGAGTTGGTGTTATAATACAGGTAGGTAGGGGATCTTCCACCTGTTGAGAACCTCAAGTTCCATGCAGAAATAAACCCTGAAGAAGATGTAGGCAGCTATGAAGGACCTGAGAGAGCAACAGTAATCTTCCTTGGTAAAATACCTGGTCAGGATGAAGCGATGTGTCTGAATAAGCCTCTCTTTTCTTAAAGTAGAGAAGATGGACCAAACCAGGTCTGTGTGGAGAGCTGTTAACATGTGCCTATGGTTGATATACCATTCTATCTTGTGAATGTGACACAGGAAGTAGGGGAAGCCTCTCTCTCGTGGGACCCTTGGAAGCAAATGTTAGGATAAAGTGGTTACCAAGGTAGTGACCTCATTCAGTTCCTGAAGGAAGTGACCTACCTCACTTCCTTGGTGATGGAACTCTCTGAACTTGGGATCCAGGAAGCCAGGCACTCAGAGCCAGTCCCAGTCCCAGTCCCAGTGGGTTCACTTGTTTGGATTTACCAAGGACAGAGTCAGTCTTTTTGGTACATACTGATGTGTGGATGGCTAAATGCCAGGAAAGCTCTGAAGAGGGGCCTTTCCTGAGAAAGCAGGTAGTGACTCACTGATTGATGCTGAAAACTTTACAGAGTTGGTAAAGGAGACCTGATCTGAGACAGGACAGTCCATTTCGAGGGAGCAGAGTAAGGCCCATCAGTCTGAGGACACTCTGGATAGTCACAGACCTACTTGGGGGAAGGAGGTGCCTTTGTGGGTGTGGGTGTGAATTTGTGTTTTTTTATCATGTTCTGAGAATAGGTAGGAAAGGCAGTATGTTTGGTTTGGAGTGGACTGTTTTTAGTAAGTCATTTGACAAGGCGAGTGTTTTTAGGTCTGTGTATCCCACTGTTTTCGTGGTTGTAGACAACACCTACTTCTTTCCTTAGTTCCTGTTTTCTTCCTGAATTCTGGCCACTCTCCAGAATAGGCTCATGTTTTTTTGTTCAAGATATGGACCTCCGTCGAGTTCTGTGACATGGCCATGTACTGGATAGATGAAGGGAATTGGGAGCATCTCTGAAAACTCGGATATCAGTGTGACCAGTAAAGTCTCAGTAGAGAAACCCTGCTTTGTGCCTTTTGCTTACCTACTGTTCTGTTGACCTGAATGTCAGGAAGGTCTTTTCCTCAGGCCACCAGTTTGTGAAGCCTGAAGAAAAGTGCTTTCAATTGGAAATGAATGAGCATCACCTGTGGCTCTTTGCTTAATTGCTTTGGAAAGGGATGTGTCTGAATCATCCTTTCGGCTCTGAGAGAGGCTGTGGCTTTGATTATCAGCACCTGATGGATCTAAAGAAAGATCCCATGTGTGCATCCAAAACCAAAATGGCGAAAAGATCAGTCATTGTGGATGAAGTCTCTTGCTTCCTCTGTTAGGTTCCTGACCTCCATTAAGTAAGTATAGGGATCCTTTGAGACAAATGAGTTCTTCAAAGCCCTGCAGCAGTGCTTGGGTTCTCACATGACTCCAAATCACATAAAGAATCTATACCTCACAGTCAGTAGGCTTCAAAATGAAGAAACAGAGCAGTATTACTGGCAGGCCTATTTGATCAATCCTGGTTTACAGGAAGGGTGTCCAGGAAACCCTGACTTTAGGAAAATGAGGGGCAAGGGAACTTATTTTGGACACTGTCTTGGGCTGCGCCCCTTATGGAAACCTCCAGCCAGAGGTTATGATGAATGTCTACATGGAAGAATATGAGGGCCATGTGGGAGTATTTTGGTTTTAATTGAACATATTGTTAACCCTAACCATACACTGTTCCCTCAATCTAAGTGTTCAGAAAAGCAGGGAAAGATTTGGTCTTACAATACAGGAATGCAGGGGATCTTCCACCTGCTGAAAACTTCAAAGTTCCATGCAGAAATGAACCCTGGAGAAGATGTAGGCAGCTATGAAGGATCTGAGAGAGCAAAAGGCATCTTCCATGGCAAACAGCCTGGTCAGGATGAAGGGTTGTGTCTGAATCAGATTCTCTCTTCTTAATGTAGAGGAGAGGCCTGTGTGGAGAGCTGTTCAGAGGTGACTATTGTTTCTTTACCATTCTAACTTGTGTAAGTGTCACAGGAAGTAGGGACATCCTCCATGTTATGAGACCTTAGGAAGCAAATGTTAGGACAAGTTGGTTGCCAAGGCAGTGACCTCACTCAGTTACTAAAGGAAGTGACCTCACCTCACATCCTTGTTGATGGAACTCTCCAAATTTGGGTTCCAGGAATCTAGGCACCCAGGCCCAGTCCCAGCACCAGTTCCAGTGTTCTTACTTGTTTGGATTTTCCAAGGACAGAGTCAGTCTTTTGTGGTACCTACTTATGTGAGAATGGCCAAATTCCAGAAAAATTCTGAAGAGGGGCCCTTCCGGAGAAAACAGATAGAGGCTCACTGCTGGCTCCTGACAACTTCACAGAGTTGACCAAGGAGTCCAGATCTGAGACAGGACAGACCATTTCTGGGGAACATAGTATGGCCCTCCAGTCAGAGGACACTCTGGATAGTTCCAGACCCACTTGGGAGAAGGAGGTGCCTTTGTGGTTGTGGGTGTGGGTTTGTGGTTTTTTCTTTTGTTCTGAGAATAGTTAGGAAAGGGGGTGTGTTTGGTTTGGAGTGGACTGTTTCTAGTTAGTCCTTTGACAAGGCGAGTGTTTTTAGGTCTGTGTATCCCACTGTTTTCGTGGTTGTAGACATTAGAAAAGATAATGCCTCAATGGGTGTATCCTCTCAAGGAGAAAACTTCCCAGCATTCATCCGGCACAATTTATAAATGGAGTGTGGCTTGCCTTATCAATGGGCAACACCAACTATCTTCCTACGTTCCTGTTTTCTTCCTGAATTCTGGCCACTCTCCAGAATAGGCTCATGATTTTGTGTCAAATATATGTACCACTTCCAAGCTCTGTGACATGGCCATGTACTGGTAGCTGAAGGGAATGGCAAGCATCTCAGAAAACTCAGATATCAGTGTAGCCAGTAAAGTCTCAGTGGAGAAACCCTGCTTTGGGCCTTTTGATTACCTATTGTTATGTTGCCCTGAATATCAGGAAAGTCTTTGTCTCAGGCCACACCTTTGTGAAGCCTGAAGAAAACAGTTTTCACATGGAAATGAATGGGCATTACCTTTGAGTTTACAATAAAACCTTCACAGATTTGGCTCTCATTAAGTTAAAATACTTTTAGATTGTATCTCAGTGTAAAAAGTAACATGGAACTGTACATATCTTATTGATAACAAGTCCAATTATAGAACACAAATGATATACATAAATCTCCAACACTCCAACATGTTTTTCTTTTAAGCCTAGAATTACCATACAACCTTAGAACACCAGCTTGATACAATGGTCTTTGCAAGCTTCTACCTTACAGACTTGTATACCTGGAAGATATGAACACATTAACACCACAATTACATTGATGTTTTTGTATTAAACAAGTTTAGATTTTAAAGAAATAACATGGCACAATTTTATAAAAACAGTACTTGTTTTACCAGCTGTTTAATTTTTTAAGATTACTTGCTCAAAACTTACACATATAACCAAGTTACACACACCTTTTTTTATTATTTACTTAAACCCTTTTAAATACTTAATCATATAGACTCTCTTATCCAGAAACACGTTTTTCCTCTATTATATCTATATCTAGAACCTTTTAGTTTCTCTTTTCCATCTACTAACCTCTTTCTGTTCACATTTCAATACAATGCTTTTCAATTTCTGAATTTAAGCAGATTATTTTATAGACATCTACATTTTATTAGGGCCTTTTTGAAAACCTAGAAAACTTATTGGCCTAATTTTAAAGACATCTTTATTTTTATCTGTTTACCCAATTTGAATTAAAACATATGAATCACGTGAATCAAAGACATTTGGATACATTTTTAAATTTTTCATGAGCGCTCCTCATCTGTCAATTGTCATATCCCTGCATGATATATGGACATACACACATACAGACATACCAACATACAACACGTAACAAAAATGTAACACATAACACAATAGTAAAGGCCTTGTAGCTTTTTTCAGGTGAAATCTCCATTGCAATGCTGAAAACTCCAGAGTCGATCAAAAATAGAACTGATCAGAAAACATTAACCCATCAGCAGAATCAAGATCATGAGCTCAAAAAAAAAATTACAGAATCTAAGAAAAGCAAGAGTCCTAAAAATGATGACTGGCCAGTAATTAGTAAATACCATATTATATACTTTTTTGGTTAGGTCTAGTTTGAGTTCAGGTAAAAAGACACATTTACTCTTTTTATCTGTCTCCTGCTGAGTGCTGCAGGCTTCTTTTATTTGCATATCAAAGTAAGTCCTGGCTGAGGTCTGGAAAACTGGAAAGACTGGAATTCTGAGAAGAAACCTCACGCCTAAGGCATTTATCTATAAGTCATAATTTCCAGGTTTGGATGTTGAAAATTTTGATGCAAGTTTAAGATGTAATTCTCAAAATTTTATTTCTTTAGATTTTTCTACACTAGAAAAACTTGCTCACACAAAACTGAAAATAGGATCATTTTTTGATAATATTAATGCCACCATCAGAAGAAGTTTCTATAGGATCATTAAGCCCCTTTCTTTGTTATGAAGTTTCTAATAGTATTAAGTTAAATTAAATTGGCTGAAAAATTTTTAAAAAGAACCACATGCTACCATGTGTATCCGAAATTAAGTTTTAAAAATTTCCAAGACTGTTGCTAATTAATGTCATTTCAATAAGCCAGACCAACGTTTTAATTTAGTACCATTTTTTAAAATCTTACACACTGATGGGAATAGATACCATATCATAATTTATTATCTCTTCCCAAGTTAATGCACTGATATATCTAGTGAAATTTTTTCAGGCTGTCTAGTTCAAAATTAAAACTCTTTATTTTTTTTTACCCTAAGTATTTAAGTTTCCTAGCATGAACTACCTGAAATCAAACTAAACAATTGTTTAAACCCAACTTTTAAGTGTAAGATAGTGCAATGCTTTAGAAACCCATTTAGATACCAGATGGTTAAAATAAAAAAAATCATTTCTAGATACACATTCACCCTAGATCATCCCCAAGAAACAATCTATAATATCAACATATTAATGCATTCATTGTCCCTTTTGTTAAGTAAACAGAGGTGGAGAAATCCTTAAAGTGCACGTAAGGAATAAGGGAGTTCCCCACAGCAAAATGGATCTGGCAGCTGCTGGGAGTCCCTTAGCCTCACCATTTACTTACAGGATTAGTTCCTCTGGTTTGCTTTGACCCCAGGCACCAGGCATATTCTATGTCTCCCAACTTTGCAGTAGTCAGCTCCCAAAAATTTCATTCTCTGCTTCAGTTGTTTTGAGTGCTAGGCTTCCCCAAGAGGGCAGAGTGGGGTTTATTTAAAGTCCCCTCTGGGGTGTCAAAATTTATGACTGAAGGCTTGGTTCCCATCCCAAAGCCAATTAATGCCAATTTAATAATGAGAACAGGGTTTTGAGAAAAGTTTAAGCGAGATATCAAAGTTCTTAGACCCCAGACATTTCCCTCTGCAGTGGGCATGCTCAATCCAACTACGGGAAGAAAAGAAATCACTGCTTCCGTAATGTTGCTTAACAAAGGGGAGTAAAGTTTATCAAAGTTCTTTAAAGCACAGCTAAGAGAGGTGAAAAGGTGAGAACAGAAAAACTGGCGGTTCTATTGACTTTTGGTCCCTCACAGGAGAAGCATTATTTTAAAATTTAGCTAAAGTAACTTCCACATATGTAATGCAGGTTGGAACTCGGGACTCTGCATCGGACCAAACAATGCCATCACATTTAACAGAAACACAGATAAAATGACACACAAAGACCATCATGCAGCTCCCGTTTGTTCACAACCCCAAGATCTACAATCTTGTGACTCAGAGAGAATGGAGGGAAGAGGGGGAGGAGTAGAAGGTTTGAGTGATAGGATAGTGGGTGAAGGGGTCGGATTGGAGGCAGGGACCAGGAATGGCTTCAAGGAAAGAGGCATGGAATGGCTTTGTCCCATAATGAGAGTTTCTCAAACAGAGACAAGGACAATACAAACGTGACACAAACATGTACACACAGTTAACATTTAACACGAGTTCAGAAGTAAAGATTAGAACCTAGTAACTGTCAAAACCTGATGGGTTAGACCACAAAGACAGACAGTGAATTCAACCTGAGAGAAAAAAGTAGTCAGCAAGATATGATGGGTTGCCAGCAGAGTCACCTAATGTGGGCTCATTCGTCCCTCCTCACCTAATGAGAGCACATCCGTCACTCCCCGAGTCCTCCAAGGCATCCCTTGCAAGGACATGGCCTGTGGCTTTAGGACACGTTTGTCCACCACTGACAGGGGGAACTTACATTCTCCGCTGGAAGCCACTCTGCCAACCCAAACCAAAAACGGAAAAATGGAACCTGAACAAAAAGCTCTGAGTTATCACAAGGAAAAATGAAAAGAAGCGCCTTACTTACCTCCAGAGGGGTCTGTTGGTGTGTCCTTGTCCTATGCTGCGTGATTCCTGGCCAACGCACCAAATGTAAGGGTCCGGTGAACGTCGGAGGAAGAGACCACCAAGAGAACGCGGCTCATGCAACAGAAAAAGGCGTTCATTGAGGATCCAATCCAGCATGCTGGGGCTACGTGCTCACTCAAGAAGGGAGAGCAGCCCAGAGCCCCGAGCAGGGGTTGAGCAGTGCTTAAGTACACTTTTTGGGGAGGGCGGGACTTTACATATATCACAGTCTCCTTTAAGAAATCAACATACACCGCAGAAAAATCAAACAACAATTCCTAAACATGATTAGTTCATTCATTGGCAGGAACAGGTCAGGCGGGAGTGATAGGTGAGTTCTAAAGCGAGGTACACATTCAAACAGATTGGTTTAGGCCTTGCGATGCCTATGTGCCAGGCCACACAGGGTCCTAGGTTATTAAACAACCAGGCGGTCAGGGGGAATATTTACTGGGCAGTCCGGAATTGTACTACAAGCTACAGGAATTTTAGGTTTTGCATGTAGCATAGGAACTTAACAATACCTGGTCCTTTACATTTTAACTCAGGCCTTGCAGCTTAGAAACTTTACAAAACCCGGTCTTTTACACTTCAACTTTTACACTTTAATTTCAATTTATTTTACCCTTTCAGATCACTCCTGGTGCACAAGAAGGGTGTCCAAGCCACCCTGAATTTAGGCAAATGATTGGCAAGGGAGCTTATTTGGGACACTGTCTTGGGCTGTGCCCCTCATGGAAACCTCCAGCCAGATGTTATGATGAGTGCCTTTATAGAAGAAGAGGAGGGCCATGTGAGAGTGTTTTGGTATTAATTGTGGTCATTTGTGTGACGGTTGGAAGAGATGACTGGGTCCACCTGGGCTTGAATTCTTGCGTGATTCCCCTTAGAGACTGACTTCTGGAACTGAACTCAAAGAAGTATTGCCATGAATTGTGGTGATATTTTAAGAGGTCAAGCATGAGAGTCGCCCTTGGAAACTAAGACCAAGGCCGAGGGTGGCTTTCCACAGAGCACTGGGAATTTCAGCAAAGATATCCCATGATTTTATTCTTAAAGACTTGGTAGCCATAGTTGAGAGTCAAAACACACATGGACCTCACATTGTAGACCTCAATGGGCCTGGCTATATCTAACCTTTTGGTCACTCTTTGGGAAGCCTTGCCTATGAGAGTTCTCCAGAGTTTCATTGAAATGAGCTTCCTCAACATTTAATGGTTCTTGAAACCCACAGTGCATACAAACACAATAGAAATACAAGCAGTTCAGAAGAGGCATGGTGTATAGTTGGACTTGCCTTTTGCATTATGTAGGGTAGGTGTTATAAATCTAGTTAATTTTTAATTGAAATAGTTCTCCTTGTGTTTTTAAAGTTAATAAATATGTGAATTCCTGTATCCTTTTCTCTGTAGCCTATTCATCACATGTATTTTTATATAAACATATTGAATCCTACCTGGTATCACATATACATTCTTGTGAGGTGGCTGGCATGGCAGATACAAATTATGACAAGAGATCACTCCTCCTAAACGCTATTGGATCATAAAATTCAGCCTAAGGGTAACCTTTCTAGTTGAACAACATTATTCATAAATCCATGTTCAGTAAAATTAATATTTTTGGATCTGTGGACGATATATATTTCATCATGAATTTCAATTGGCATATATATTGCCACTTTATAATGTCTGTGTGTGTTTTGCTCTTTGCTTAATTGCTTTGGAAAGAGATGTGTCTGAATCAGCCTCTTGGCCCTGTGTGAGGCTGTGGCTTAGATTCTCAGCACCTGATGGATCTAAAGAAAGATCCCATGGGTGCATCCAAAACCAAAATGGCCAAAAGAGCAGTTATTGTGGATGAAGACTCTCACCTTCCTCTCTAATGGCCCTGACATCCATCAAGTGAAAATAGGGATCCTTTGGGTCAAATGAGTTCTTTAAAGCCCTGCAGAGTTTAGCCCATAGGTGCTTGGGTTTTCACATGAATCCAATTTACATAAAGAATCTAAACCCCACAGTCATTTGGCCTCAAATTGAAGAAGATAAGGGGCATGTGGGAGCATTTTGTTTTGAATTGTGGTAATTTGTTTGGCGCTTGGAACAGATGACTGGGTCCACCTGGGCTTGAACTCTGGTATGATTCTCCTTAGAGACTGAATTCTAGAAGTGACATCAGAGAAGTATTGTCATGAATTGTGTTTGGATTTTACTAGGCCATGCAACCTAGATCTCAGGTATTAATTGTGGTGCAGGGAGATCTAGGTGCAGGGTGGCTTTGCCCAGAGCACTGGGAATCTCAGCCTGGATATCACATGATTTTATTCTGAAATTCTTTAAAGCCACAGTTGAGAGTCAAAACACACATGGACCTCACATTGTAGACCTCAATAGGCCTGACTTCATGTGACCTTTTGGCCACTCTTTGGGAAGACTTGCCTGTGAGTGTTCTCAAGATCTTTCATTGAAATGAGCTTCTTCAACATTTAATGGTTCCTGAATGAATTGAAACCCACAGAGCCTCCAACTTTATCCTCAAAAAATGGCTTGATAAATACCATGAGACTTTTGAAATTCCCATAACCAGGTGGCACTGGAAAACTTTTGGATGTCCTGTTGCTGATCATGAGTGTATCTCACAGTGCCTTGACTGACTGGGTTTCATGAAAATTGTGTAGAACAGTGATGCCAGTATGTTGGAGCCTGTTCATTAGTGGGACTAGAGCATAGGTGTGAAGGTGTGTGATAAAACATGTGTGTTGGGGCATGTGGATCTGCCATTGGCTTCCAATTGCCTTGTGACTGACAGGGTACAGCCAGCAGACCCTTATATGTAAAGGCATCTTGTTATATGGATAGGTTTCTGGGCAATGTTCAGAATCAGGTTGCTATGGACAAAGGGGCAACCTATGTGGGACAGAATCCTGGTTGGTGCATTCTCATGCAGACTGTGTCCCTCCACACGTGACAGAACTCCCTCCAGCACTGTGTCCCAGTTGAACTCCTTGTATTTCATGAAGCAAATACCAAACTCCCAGTGCACCAAGGAGTAACACCACGAAAATTGGAGCATGACCAAATGGCTTCACAGTCAACCCGGGGAGACACTTACACCCCAGTGGCCATAGTTTAACTACAAAAAGAGTATTCAGCACTGCTGCCTCATTTTCATTGGAAAATTAGAAACAATGTCCTTCAGGTCACATATTTGCACACCCAGATTTGATGGTCACACAACAAAGGAAGCTAAAGCTCCTGACAACAACATGTATTTTAAGAGCCCAACCTCAGAGAGTTTCTCAAGAAGTCTTTACACAAGCAGAGCTCAATGTTTGTGGAGTGTTTACCCTGTCCCTTACTTTTGGAAACTCCTCTACCACCTACAAGTTTGTGAACTCCTGAGCATTTTTTATTCCTGATATGTATTTACAGATTTTCTAACTTTTCTCCTCTAATTGTATCTTACTTGGAACTAAGGTAATGTCAAGGCAATCTTCTGGATGAGAGTGTGAACATTTTTGTGTAGCACATATTTGCATACCAATTAGAGTCATTTTCCATATTTCCATTCGAAATACTGAATCCTTGACACTAACGCATACCCTAATAGACTCTGACTACTACTCCTAATATGATGGAGAAAAATAACACAAACAGAATAGGAATACAAGCAGTTCAGAGGAATCATAGTGTATAGTTGGACTTGTTTTTTGCATGATTAATTGTAGGTGTTATAAATCTAGTCAATTTTTAATTGAAATAGTTCTCCATGTGTTTTTAATGTTAACAAATATGTGAATACCTATCTCCCTTTCTCTGTAGCCTATTCAGCACATGTATTTTCAAATGCACATATAGAACACTACCTTGTATCACACCTACATTTTGTGAGGTGGCTAATTTGGCAAATACAATTTGTGAGAAGTGATCACTCCTGTTAAACTCTGTTGGAACTGAAAATTTAACCTAGGGGTGTGTTTCCTAGAAGAACAACATTATACATAAATACATGTTCTAAAAGAAATAATTTTGCATCTGTGGAGGATATATATTTCATGATAAATTTAATTGCTAATTTATTGTCTGTGTGTGTTTTTTTGTATATATATATATATATATATATATATATATATATATATATATATACACTCTCCAGATTTTTCAAAATATGAAATATATGTGTCTTATATACACTCCCTAAATTCATTCATGTTCATGTATATGGATTTATAATCAACTTTTCACAAGATCATTCTCAGAAATATTCATCCACCTGAAATACATATTGTTTCCAGTACTGAAAACTAACTTCAGTTAATGTTGCATACAAATACTAATAATTCTACAGTAACTGACCCAGTTTAACATCAATGCAAGTACATTCCTATGTGACATGATGTGTATTTTGAAATTCATTTTAATTCAACACTGGTACATTACTATTTCTTCAATTTATGCACATCATAGGATATATATTTCATCCACAAGTTAGCAAACTTATAGGCATTTGTTTCACTTTCAATCACTTCCTGCTTCAGAACACATGGATTCTTCCAGGTTTCTTGACTGGTCTTATAATGAGACTTCTTTCGAAATATATTATTTTTGATTTTTTTTATCACTTTTGAAGCAAAACTGACACTCACTTCATGATAAACCATAACTATAATATCACCACTAGATGTATAACTGGTTGGAATGAATGATTTTATAACAATATAGTATTTTTTATATATTCTCTTATATCAGTTTATTCCATTATTTAAAGTGGAACCAGTTATATTATTTATTCACTATATTGTCTATTCATGCATTATCTCTATATTCATAGACACAGGGTACACCTCTTAGTACCCCCAATACTAATTTATTAGTCTTCTAAATATTGCTCCCAGAAATGGTGGAAGAAATACTCATGTCACCTGATCTACATATGCATGTTATCATAGTAATATTCTTGACACAAAATGCAAAAGTCACACGTATGATTGTACCAAAGCCTAAATGGAAACTGAACATGGATTACTAAAAACATCCATATCCAGGTTGCCTAATGCTCTCAAATGTCAATCCTATTGGTGACCACATTTTTGTTTCTTCCTAAGATTATATATTCAACCTCAAAACTATTGGAAATGTCTAGTTTTTTCACTCACTTTATACTTTGCCTGATTTCCTAATGTCTCTATTGATATCTACTTTCCTACATATTTTTTCCAGTTCAACATTGTGACTGACCCTTCACATGTGCTGACATTGACATTCACTCTCTAACCGAAACCCTATTGCTAATGAACTTTGGTCCATATCCTATACTCTATCTTCTTCCGAAACATACTGACTATCTTCCTGATCCTATCGACTATCCCTTTTTGAGTGGATGTACTCTACTACATTCAATCATCTGAGGTACAAGGTCCTATGCCATTGTATATCGATTTTTCTGAAACATGTATGCAGAACATAATTCAAAGCTACGTGTCCCAATCTATTGCCAAATGCACTTCTGAGCTTCAAATCTTACCTAGATTTCTGTTTTCATACTTATATTTAACCACTATATTTCTATATATTGCAGGTTCCCAATAACCTTATTCATCCCGCAGAATGATTCCTAACCCAAATCGAACGTGTTATTAACCCTAACCATACACTGTTGCCTCAATCTAACATTACAAAAGAGCAGGGACAGGGCTATTCTTTCAATTAGGGATGTAGGTTATCTTCCAACTGCTGAGAACCTCAAAGTTCGATGCAGAAATGATCCCTGGAGAAGATGTAGGCAGCTATGAAGGACCTGCATGAGCAAAAGCCATCTTCCATGGCAAACAACCTGGACAGGATGAAGGGATGTGTATGCATCAGACTCTCTCTTCTTAATGTAGAGAAGATGAACCTAACCAGGCCTGCGTGTAGAGCTGTTCCATGGTGTCTATTTTGATATACCATTCTAACTAGTCAAATTGTCACAGGAAGTAGGGGCACCCTCCAACTCATGGAACCATTGGAAGCAAGTCTTAGGACAAAGTTGTTGCCAAGGCAGTGACCTCATTCAGTTGCAAAGAAAGTGACATACCTCATTTCCTTGGTGATGGAACTCTCTGAAATTGGGATGCAAGAAGCCAGGCACCAAGAGCCAGTCCCAGTCCCAGTCCCAGTGGGCTCACTTGTTTGGATTTACCAAGTACAGAGTCAGGCCTTCTTGGTACCTACTGATGTGAGGATGGCCAAATGCCAGTAGAGCTCTGAAGAGGGGCCTTTCTTGAGACAGCAGGTTGTGGCTAACAGCAGGCTCCTCGCAGAATAACAGAGTTGGCCAAGGAGACAAGATCTGAGACCAGACAGGCCATTTCGAGTGGAACATAGTATGGCCCACCAGTCAGAGGACACTCCAGATAGTTAAAGACCTATTTTTGGGAAGGAGGTGCCTTTTTGGTTGTGGGTGTGAGTTTGCGGTTTTGTTTCATGTTCTGAGAATAGGTAGGAAAGGTGGTTGGTTTGGTTTGGAGTCGACTGTTTCTAGTAAGTCTATAGACAAGGCGAGTGTTTCTATGTCTGTGTAGCCACTGTGTCCGTGGTTTTAGACATTAGAAATGAGAATGCATCAATGGAGGTGTCCTGTCTAGTAGAAAGCTTCACAGCATTCATCCTGCACAATTGATTAATGGACTGTTGCTTGCCTTATGGATGGGAAACACCTACTAACTTCCTAAGTTGCTGTTTTCTTCCTGAATTCTGGCTACTCTCCAGAATAGTATCATGGTTTATTGTCCAAGATATGTACCACCTCCAAACTCTGTGACATGGCCATGTCCTTGATAGCTGAAGGGAATGGGAACATCTCAGAAAACTCAGATATCAGTGTGACCAGTAAAGTCTCAGTGGAGAAACCCTGCTTGGCTCCATTTGCTTATCTATGTTTCTGTTGCCTTGAATGTCAGGAAGGTCTTTGCCTCAGGCCACCCCTTTGTGAAGCGTGAAGAAACAGTTTTCAAATGGAAATGAATGGGCATCACCTGTGGCTCTTTGCTTAATTGCTCTGGAAAGGGATGTGTCTTAGTCAGACACTAGGCCCTGTTTGAGGCTGTGGCTAAGATTCTCAGCTCCTGAGAGATCTAAAGAAGATCCCATGTGTGCATCCAAAACCAAAATGGCAAAAAATCTGTCATTGTGGATGAAGTCTCTTGCCTTCTTCTGTTTGGTTCCTGACCTCCATCAAGTGAGAATAGGGATCCTTTGGATCAAATGAGTTCTTCAAAGTCCTGCAGAACTGCTTGGGTTGTCTCATGATGCCAAATCACATAAAGAATCTATACCTGACAGTAAGTAGGCCTCAAATTGGAGAAGCAGAGCAGTATTTATGGCAGGCCGAGAGCAGTTGTGTGCAGGTGTGTGACAATACATCTGTGGTGGGGTCATGTGGATCTTACATTGGCTTCCAAATGGCTTGTGACTGACATGGTGCAGCTAGCAGAACTTTGTATGTAAAGGCATCATGTTACATGGAGAGTTTTCAGGGCAATGTTCAGAATCAAGTTCCTATGGTAAAGGGGGCAAGCAATGGGGGATAGAAGCCTGGTTGGTGCATTCTCCTGCAGACCCTGACACACCATACGTTACAGGACTCCCTCCAGCATTGTGTCCCAGTTTAACTCCTTGTATGTCATGAACCAAATACAAAACACCCACTGCAGGAGCAAGAAACACCACGAAAAGTGGAGGATGACCAAATGATTTCAAAGTCCAGACGGGGAGACACTTATCCCCCATTGGCCACAGTTTAGTTACAAAGAGTGAATTCAGCACTGCTGCCTCATGTTCATTGGACAATAAGAATTCATGTCCTCCAGGTCACAAAAATGCAGACCCAAGTTTGATGGTCTCACTACAAAGGAAGCTAAAGCTTCTGAAAACAACATATATTTCAAGTACCCAACCTCATTGTCAGTATCTCCAGAAGTGTTTAGGCCAGCAGAGATCCATGTTTGTGGAGTTTTACCCTGTCCCTAAGGTTTGGAAACGTCTCTTCCACCTCAAAGGTTGTGAACTACTGAGCATTTTCCATTCTACGTATGTATTCACAGATTTTCTAACTCTTCTCCTCTAATTGTTTCTTACATGGAGCGTGGTTATTTCAAGCCATTGTTCTGAATGAAAGTGGGAATTTTTTGTGTGTAGCACGTATTTGCATACACATTGGATTCATTTTCCAATTTTCCATTCGAAATACTGAATCCCTGACACGAACCCATACCCTACTAGACTCTGACTACTAATTCTAATATCATGCAGAAAAGTAACACAAACAGAATTGAAATACAAGCAGTTCAGAGGAGGCATGGTGTATAATTGATCTTGCCTTTTGCATGATAAATGTCAGGTGTTATAAATCCAGTCTATTTTTAATTGAAATAGATCTCCATGTGTTTTTAAAGTTAACAAATATGTGAATTCCTGTCTCCCTTTGTCTGTAGCCTATTCAGCACATGTATTTTTATATGCACATATCAAATCCTACCTGGTGTCACACCTACATTCTTGTGAGGTGACTGACTTGGGAGATACAATTTGTGAGAAGACATCACTCCTCCTAAACGCTGTTGGAACTGATAATTCAAATAATGGGTGAGCTTCCTAGTAGAAAAACATTATACATAAATCCCTGTTAAGAAAATTGAATATTTTTGGATCTGTGATTGATGTATATTTCATAGTGAATTTAGATTTGCATATATGTTGCTACATTTTAATATCTGTATGTGTCTGTGTGTGTATACACACACACACACACACACACACACTCTCTCCAGATTTTTCAAAATATGAAATATATGTATCTTATTTACACTCCCTAAATTCATTTATGTTCAAGTATGTGGATTTATAACCAACTTTTCACAAGATTTTTCTCAGAAATATTTATCCACCTGAAATACATATTTGTTTCCTAGTACTGAAAACTAACTTCAGTGAATGGTACATACAAATCCTGTTGATAGCCACAGCCAAGGGTCTCCAGTAAATACCATATGTACTACTGCACAACCTAAGGCAGGCATGGTCCCTAAGCCACATGCTCGTTGTTTAAACAGAGAGGGGGAGATGTTGAGAGCCACAGCCAAAGGGGCCCCAGGAAACCTCCAGCTGCCAGCAAACTTCCAGCTGCCGGCTGATGATTGGCTCCACAGCGGCCCCAGCAACATCTAGCTGATTGGCTCCTCTGTGGTGATGCTCAATGGGATGTTTCCCTGCCCTTTCAGACAACGGAGCTGCTCATTGGTGGACTTTTTTGGCTCCGCCCATGTGACCCAGCCAATTGGCCTCAAAAGGAGGAGGCTTGTGGTTGAGGGAGAGGCTTGTGGGAAGACTGTGGTGGCAGTTGGGCTCTGAGGGTTTTTCCTGAGAAGCTGTTTTGTTTGGCTTGTGTGGTTCTAAAAATAAAGTTTGTTTCTTTTGACAATTGGCTCCTGAATTGTGCCCAGCCAGACTGATGATAATCATGTAAAATGTTGATTTTAAATCGCATACATGAACTTGAATGAATTTAGGGAGTGTATAATAAGACACATATATTTCATATTTTGGAAAATCTGGAAAATCTGGTATATATATATATATATATATATAAATATATATATATATATACACACACACACACACACAACAATAAAATGTAGCAATATATATGCCAATCGAAATTTATCATGAAATATATATCATCCACATATCTAAAAATATTCATTTTACTGAACATGGATTTATGTATGATGTTGTTCACTAGGAAGCTCACCCATAGTTTGAATTTTCAGTTCCATCAGTATTTAGGGGAAGTGATCTATTCTCATAATTTGTATATTCCAAAGTTAGTGAGATCACAAGAATTTACGTGTGTTACCAGGTAGGAGTCTATATATGCATAAAAATATACATGTTCTAAAGAGGCTACAGAGAAAAGGAGACAGGAATTTACATATGTGTTAACTTTGAAAACTCATGGAGAAATATTACAATGAAAAGTTGACTAGATTTATAACACATATCCTTGATAAAGGAAAAGGAAAATCCAAGTATACACCATGCCTCCTACAAAAGGCCTGTATTTCTATTCTGTTAGGTTTCTTTTTCTCCATCATTTTAGGATAGTAGTCATAGTCTAGTAGGGTATGGGTTAGTGTCAGAAATTCAGTATTGCAAATGGAAAATAGGATAATGTATCCAATGTGTATGCAAATATGTGCTACACAATAATCTTCCCACTCTCACCTAGAACAATGCCTTGACATTACCTTTGCCCCAAGTGAGACACAATTAGAGAAGAAGAGTTAGAAAATCTGTGAATACATATCTGGAATGGAAAATTCTCAGGAGTTCTCAACCTGGGAGCAGGTAGAGGAGTTTCCAGAAGTAAGGGATTGGGTAAACACTCCACAACCATGGAGCTCTGCTGGAAAAAAGACTTCTGGAGAATCTGCCTCTGAGGTGTGGCACTTGAAATATATATTGTTGTCAGGAGCTTTGTCTTCATTTGTAGTGAAACCATCAAAGCTGGGTCTGAATCTATGTGACTTGGAGAACATGGTTTCTTATTTTCCAATGAACCTGAGGCAGCAGTGCTGAATTCTCTCTTTGTAGGTAAACAGAGTCCAGTGGGCCAAAGTGTCTAACCATGTGGACTGTGAAGCCATTTAGTCATCCTCCAATTTTCATGGTGTTTCTTGGTGCTGAACTGGGAGTTTGGTATTTGCTTCAAGAAATACAAGGAGTTCAACTGGGACACAGTGTTGGAGGGAGTTCTGTGACATGTGCTGGGTCAGAGTCTCCAGGAGAACTCACTAACCCGGCTTCTATCCCACATAGCTTGCCCCCTTGACCATAGCAACCTGATTCTGAACATTTCCCTGAAACCTCTCCATATAACAAGATGCCTTTGCATATAAGGGTCTGCTGGGTGCACCATGTTAGCTAAAAGCCATTTGGAAGTCAATGGCAGATCCACATGGCACCACCATAAATATTTTATCACACACCTGCACACCACAACTCTGGGCCAACTACTCCGCAGTCTCCATCTAACCGGCATCTCTGTTCTACACCACTTTCATTATACCCAATCAATCAAGGCACTGTCTGGTACACTAATGATCAGCAACAGGACATCAAAGGTTCTCCAGTGCCACCTCATCATGCGAATTTCAAAAATTTTATGGTATTTATCTAGCCATTTTACAAGGATGAAGTTGGAGGCATTGTGGGTTTCAATTCTTTCAGGAATCATTCAATGTTGAGGAAGCTCATTTCAATGAAAGTTCTGGAGAACTCTCACAGGCAAGGCTTTCCAAAGAGTGGCCAAATAGTCACATGAAGCCAGGCCAATTGAGGTCTACAATGTGAGGTCCATGTGTGTTTTGACTCTCAACTATGTCTGGCAAGTATTTCAAAATAACATCATATGATATTCTGTCTGAGATTCCCAGTGCTCTGTGGAAAGCCACCCCGGGCCTAGATCTCAGTTTCAAAGGGCGAATTTCATGGGTGGCCGCCTAAAATCCCAACACAAATCATGGCAATACTTCTCTGAGGTCAGTTCCAGAACTCAGTCTCTAAGAGGAATCACACCAGAGTTCAAGCCCTGGTGGACCCAGTCATCTTTTCCTACTGCCACATAAATGACCACAATGAAAACCAAAACACTCCCAAATGGCCCTCATCTTCTTCCATATAGACACTCATCATAACCTCTGGCTTGACGTTTCCTTGAGGGGCACAGCCCAAGACAGTGTCCAAAATAATCTCCCTTTCCTCTCATTTGCCTAAAGTCAGGGTGGCCTGGACACCCATTCTGTGAACCATGAGTGATCAAATAACCCTGACTTTAATACTGCTCTGCTTCTCCAATTTGAGGCCTACTGTCTGTGGAGTATAGATTCTTGATGTGAATTGGAGTAATGAAAAAACCCAATAACCCATTGGCTACACTCTGCAGGGTTTTGAAGAACTCATTTGACCCAATAAATCCCTATTCTCATTTTATGGAGGTCAGGAACCTTACAGAGGAAAGTGAGAGACTTCATCCTCAATGACTGCTTTTTGGGCCACTTTGGTTTTTGATGTGCCTTCTGGAATGTTACATAATTTTTTTTTTTGGTTTTAGTGCCTTCTGGAATATTACATAATTTTTTTCTTTAGACATTATTGCCAGAGTTCCTATCTTCATCCCAGTGCAGGTGAAATCAAAGATAATACCAATCTACAGCTTCTGCAATAGCCATCCCTGTACTGCTTGCAGAACTTGCCTGGACACATTGTGAACTCACCTAAATGCGTTGTGAACTATCTGTTGGTGCAGCGACTTGTGGTAGTGTTGGGGTATATTTGCTGATGATGTCATCGGTGGTACAATTTTTCCAAAAGGAGCCATCAATTGGCTTGGTGTATCTTCCTCCCTTCTGCGTGTCATGATCGTCCAGCTAAAATTTGGGGGGCCAACAGAGGTGAGGCAAAGAACCTCACCCACCCCCGCTGGTACAAAGACCTCTCCACATGTGTGGCTCTATACTGGACGGGTAGTCAGTGACGGGTAAGATCCAATTGCAATGGTACCAACTTAACGGGTAAAGACCATATGTACTATTGGACAACCTAAGGCAGGCACGGTCCCTAAGCCACATGCGTGTTGTTTAAACAGAGAGGCGAAGATGTTGAGAGCCACAGCCGAAGGGGCCCCAGCAAAATTCCTGCTGCCAGCAAACTTCCAGCTGCCGGCTGATGATTGGCTCACAGCGGCCCCAGCAACACCTAGCTGATTGGCTCCTCTGCGGTGATGCTCAATGGGCTGTTTCCCTGCCCTTTCAGACCACAAAACTGCTCATTGGGGGACTTTTTTTGACTCCGCCCACATGACCCAGCCAATCGCCCTCAAGAGCAGGAGTATTGTGGGAGGCGGAGAGAGGCTCCTGTGGGAGGGAGAGGTTTTGGGAAGCCAGTGGTGGCAGTTGGGGCTCTGAAGGTTTTTTCCTGAGAGGCTGTTTTGTTTGGCATGTGTGGTTCTAAAAATAAAGTTAGTTTCTTTTGACAAGTGGCTGCTGATTGTGCCCAGCAAGACTGCGGCATTATCCTAATATTTCTACAATAACTGACCCAGTTTAACATCAATGCAAGTAGATTCCTGTGGGAGAGGACATGATGTGTATTTTGACGTTCATTTTTATGTAACAGTGGTACATTACTATTTCTTCAGTTTACGCACATCATAGTATATATATTTGATCCACAAGTTCACAAATTTATAGGCATTTGTTTCACTTTTAATCACTTTCTGCTTCAAAACACATGTATTCCTCCAGGTTTCTTGACTGGTCTTTTCATGAGACTTCTTTCCAAACACATTATTTCCGATTTCCATAATCACTTTTGAAGCAAAACTCACACATTCTTCATGAAAAACCATAATGCTGATATAACCATTATATATATTACTGGTTGGAATGAAGGATTGTATATCAATGTAAGATTTTCTGTATATTTTCAGATATCAATTCAATCCATTATTTAAAGTTAGAACCAGTTATAATATTTCTTTACAGTATGGTCTATTCATGCATTATCTCTATAATTATAGACACAGTGTACACCATTTTTACCTCCAAAAATAATTGATACGTCTTCAAAATATTGCTCTCAGAAATGGTGGAAGAAATACTCATGTCACCTGATCTACATATACATTTTACCACAGTAATATTCTGCACACAGAAAGAAGAGGTCAAACTTATGTTTGTACCAAAGCCTAAATGAAAAGTGAGCATGGATTACGGAAAACATCCATGTCCATATTGCCTAATGCTCTCAAAAGTTCATCCTATTGGTGACTACATGTTTGTTTCTTCCTAAGATTATATATTCAAACTCAACCCTGTTGAAAATGTATAATTCTATCACTCACTTTATACTTTGCCTGATATCCTAATGTCAATTGATATCTGCATTCCTACTTTTTTCCCCAGTTCATCCTTTTGACAGACTCTCCACATGTGCTGACAATTACATTCACTCTCTATCCGAAACCCTATTGCTAAAGATCTTTTCATCCAAATCTTATACTCACTCTTCTTTCAAAACCTACCAACAATCTTACTAATCCTACAAATTATTTCTTTTTGACTGGATGTTCTCTTCAACATTCAATCAACCAAGGTACAAGGAATTATGCCATTGTATATTGATTTATCTGAGACATCTGTGCAGAATATAATTCAAAGCTAAGAATCCCAGCCAAGGGTCCAATGCAATTCTGGGCTTCAAATATTACCTAGATGTCTGTTTTCATACTTATATTTCACTTATATTCTTATAAATATCGCACGTTCCCAATACCATAATTCATCCCGCAGAATGATTCCTAACCCAAATGGAACATGTTATTAACCCTGACCATACACTGTTCTCTCAATCTATCTTTACTGAAGAGCAGGGACAGAGTTGGTCTTTCAATACAGAAATTAGGGGATCTTCCACTTGCTGAGAACCTCCAAGGTCATTAAAGAAATGATCCCTGGATTAAATGTAGGCAGCTATGAATGACGTCAGAGAGCAAAAGTCATCTTCCATGACAAACAACCTGGTTAGCATGAAGGGATGGGTCTGAATCAACATTTCTTTTCTTAATGTATAGAAGATGGACCAAACCAGGCCTATCTGGAGAGCTTTTTTTGGGTGCCTATGGTTGATATACCATGCAAACTTGTGAAAGTTTCACTGGAAGAAGGGGCAGCCTCCAACTCATTGGACTTTGGAAGCAACTGTTAGGACAAATTGTTTGACAAGGCAGTAACCTAATTCAGTTCCTGAAGGAAGTGACCTACGTCACTTCCTTGGTGAAGGAATTCTCTGAATTTGGGATCCATGAAGACAGGTACCCAGAGCCAGTCTCAGTCCCAGTCCCAGTGGGCTCACTTGTTCAGTTTTACCAAGGACAGGGTCAGTCTTTCTTGGTACCTACCTATGTGAGGATGGCCAAAGGCCAGAAGAGCTCTGAAGAGGGACCTTTTCTGAGAAAGCAGGTAGTGGCTCACCGCTGGCTCCTGACAACTTCACAAAGTTGGCCAAAGAGACCAGACCTGAGTCAGGACAGGACATTTCGGGAGAACATTTTATGGCCCACCAGTCAGAGGACACTCTGGATAGTCACAGACCTACTTGGGGGACGGAGGTGCCTTTGTGGGAGTGGTTGTGGTTTTGTGGTCTTGTCACATGTTCTGAGAATAGGTAGGAAATGTGGTTTGTTTGGTTTGGATTGGACTGTTTCTAGTAAGTCGTTTGACATGTAAGTGTTTCTATGTCTGTGTATCCCACTGTGTCTGTGGTTGTAGACATTAGAAAAGAGAATGAATTAATGGATGTGTCCTGTCTAGTAGAAAGCTTCCCAGCATTCATCCTGCCCAATTGATTAATGGACTGCGGCTTGCCTTCTGGATGGGCAAAACCTTCTATCTTCCTAAGATCCTGTTTTCTTCCTGAATTCTGGCCACTCTCCAGAATAGGCTCATGGTTTTGTGTCCAAGATATATACCACCTCCAAGCTCTGTGACATGGCCATGTACTTGATAGCTGAAGTGAATGTCAAGCATCTCAGAAAACTCAGATATCAGTGTGACCAGGAAAGTCTCAGTGGAGAAACCCTGCTTTGTGTCTTTTGCTTACCTGTTCTTCTGTTGCCCTAAATGTCAGGAAGGTCTTGGCCTCTAGCCACCCCTTTGTGAAGCCTGAAGAAAACAGTTTTCAAATGAAAATGAATGGGCATCACCTGTGGCTCTTTGCTTAATTGCTTTGTAAAAGGATGTGTCTGAATCAGCCTCTTGGTTCTGTGTGAGGTTGTGGCTTAGATTCTCAGCACCTGATGCATCAAAAGATAGATTCCATGTGTGCATTCAAAACAGAAATGGCAAATGAGTCTCTTGCCTTCCTCTATTAGATTCCTGACCTTCATCAAGTAAGAATCAGGATCCTTTAGTTCAAAAGAGTTCTTTGAACCCCTGCAGAAGTGCTTGGGTTTTCTGATGACTCCAAATCACATAAAGAATCTATACCTGACAGTCAGTAGGCCTCAAATTGAAAAAGCATGACAGTATTAACGCCATGCCTATTTGATCAGTTCTGGTTCACAGGAAGGGTGTGTAGGCCACCCTGACTTTCGGCAAATGAGGGGAAAGGGAGCTTATTTTGGAAAGTGTCTTGGTCTGCGCCCCTCATGGAAACTTCTAGCCAGAGGTTATGATTAGTGTCTATATGGAAGAACATGAGGGCCATGTGAGAGTGTTTTGGTTTTCATTGTTGTCATTTGTGTGGCGGTGGGAAAAGATGACTGCGTCCACCTGGGTTTCAACTCTTGTGGGATTCCCCTTGGAGACTGAGTTCTGAAACTGACCTTAGAGAAGTATTGCCATGAATTGTGTTGGAATTTTCGGAGGCCACGCATGAGAGTCACCCTTGGAAACTGAGATCTAGGCCCAGGGTGGCTTTCCACAGAGCACTGGGAATCTCAGCGAGGATATCACTTGATTATATTCTGAAAGACTTGGCAGCAATAGTTGAGAGTCAAAACACACATGGACCTCACATTTTAGACCTCAATGTGGCTGGCTTTATGTGACCTTGGGCCACTCTTTCAGAAGACTTGCCTGTGAGAGTTCTCTAGAGCTTCCATTGAAATGAGATTCCTCAATATTTAATGGTTCCTGAATGAATTGAAACCCACAGTAACTCCAACTTCATCCTTGAAAAATGGCTAGAAAATACCATGAAATTTTTGAAATTTCCATGACCAGCTGGCACTGGAAAACCATTTGATGTCCTGTTGCTTATCATGAGTATACAAGACAGTGCCTGGTTTGACTGAGTTTCATGATAATGGTGTAGAAAAGATATGCCAGTAAGTTGGAGCCTGCTGAGTAGTGGGCCAAGAGCAGTAGAGTGTAGGTGTGTGAAAAAACATCTGTGGTGGGGCCACGTGGATCTGCCATTGGCTTATAAATGGTTTGTGACTGACATGGTGCAGCTAGCAGACCTTTGGATGTAAAGGCATCTTGTTGTATGGAGAGGTTTCAGGGCAATGTTCAGAATCATGTTGCTATGGTCAAGGGGGCAACTATGTGTGATAGAAGCCTTCTTGGTACATTCTCCTGCCGATCCTGACCACCACACATGACAGAACTCCCTGCAGCACTGTATCACAGTTAAACTCCTTTATTTCATAAAGTAAATACCAAACTTTCAGTGCAGCATCAAATAACATGATTAAATGTGAAGGATTATCAAATGGCTTCACAGTCCACATGGGGAGACACTTAGCCCCCAGTAGCCCCAGTTTGCCTACAAAGAGAGAATTCAGTACTGCTGCCTCGTGTTCATAGGAAAATAAAAAAAAAAAAACATGTCGTCCAGGTCACATAGATGCAGACTCAGCTTTGATGGTCTCACTACAAAGGAAGCTAAAGCTCCTGACAACAACATATATTTCAAGTGCCCAACCTCAGAGGCATTTTCTCAAGAAGTCTTAAGGCCGACACAGCTCCATGTTTGTGGTATTTACCCTGTCCCTTATTTTGGAAACTCCTCTACCACCTTCAAGGTTGTGAACTCCTGAGCATTTTCCATTCCAGATATTTATTATGAACTCAAACAACAACAAGTGCTGGCGAGGATGTGGAGAAAAGGGTACACTTGTACATTGCTGGTGGGACTGCAAATTGGTGCAGCCAAATTGGAAAGCAGTATGGAGATTTCTTGTAGAGGTGGGAATGGAACCACCATTTGACCCAGGTATTCCCCTTCTCAGTCTATCCCCTAAAGACCTAAAAAAAATGCTACAGGGACACTGCTACATTGATGTTCATAGCAGCACAATTTACAATAGCAAGACTGTGGAACCAACCTAGATGCACTTCCATAGATGAATGGATAAAAAATGAGGCATTTATACACAATGGAGTATTACTCTGCATTAAAAAATGACAAAATTTTTACAGAGAAATGGATGGCATTAGAGCAGATTATGCTAAGTGAAGCTAGCCAATCCCTAAAACCAAATGCCAAATGTCTTTTTGATATAAAGAGATTAACTAAGAACAGAGTAGGGACGAATAGAATGAGAAGAAAATTAACATTAAACAGGGATGAGAGGAGGAAGGGAAAGGGAGAGAGAAGGGAAATTGCATGGAAATAAAAGGAGACCCTCAGGGTTATACAAAATTACATACAAGAGGAGGTGAGGGAAAGGAAAAAATTATACAAGGGGGAGAAATGAATTACAGTAAAGAGGTAGAGAGAGAAGAGGAGAGGGGAGGTAAGGGGAGGGGGATAGTAGAGGTTAGGAAAGGCAGCAGAATACGACAGACACTAGTATGGCAATATGTAAATCAATGGATGTGTAACTGATGTGATTCTGCAATCTGTTTATGGGGTAAAAATGGGAGTTCATAACCCACTTGAATCACAGTGTGGAATATGATATATCAAGAACTATGTAATGTTTTGAACAAGCATAAATAAAAATTAAAAAAAAGAAAACTAACTTTGGTGAATGGTGCAAAGAAATCCTAATATTTCTACAGTAACTGACACAGTTTAACATCAATGCGAGAAGATTCCTGTGGGACATGATGTGTATTTTGATGTTCATTTTTATTCAGCACTGGTACATTACTATTTCTTCAGTTTATTCACATCATATTATAATATTTCATCCACAAGTAAGGAAATTTATCGTCATTTTTTTCAATTTCAATCACTTCCTGCTTCAGAACTCATGAATTCCTCGGTGTTCCTTGACTGGCATTTTCATGAGACTTCTTTCCAAACACATTATTTTCGATTTCCATAATCACATTTGAAGCAAAACTCACACAAACTTCATGATAAATCGTACCCTAATATTAACATTAGGTGTATAACTGGTTGTCATGAATGATTGCATATCAATATAAGATTTCTTATATATTTTCAGATATCAATTCAATCCATTATTTAAAGTGGAACAGGTTGTATTATTTATTGAAATTAAGGTCTATTCATGCATTATCTGTATATTCATAAAAACAGGGTACACCTCTTTTTACCCCCAATGCTAATTTATACGTTTTCAAAATACTGCTCCTAGAAATGGTGGAAGAAAAAATCATGTCATCTGATCTACATATACATTTTATCACAGTAATATTCTGGAAACAAAATGCAAAGGTCCCACTTAGGATTGTACCAAAGCCTAAATGTAAAGTGAACATGGATTACTAACAATATCCATGTCCATGTTGCCTAATGCTCTCAAATGTCAATCCTATTGGTGACCTACATATTTGTTTCTTCCTAAGATTAGATATTCAATCTCAACCTTGTTGAAAATGTCTTATTCTATCACTCACTTTATACTTTGCCTGATTTCCTAATGTCTCTATTGATATCTGCTTTTCTACAAATTTTCCCCAGTTCATCATTGTGTCTGATTTCTTCATATGTGCTGACATTTATATTCACTCACTGCCCGAAAAAAATTGCTAAAGAACTTTTGTTACATATCCTATACTAACTCTACTTGCTAAACATAACGACTATCTTCTTTTTTTTTTTAATTTTTTTTATTGGTTGTTCAAAACATTACAAAGCTCATGGCATATCATCTTCCATACATTTGATTCAAATGGGTTATCAGCTCCCATTTTTACCCCAAATACAAGTTGCAGAATCACATCGGTTACACATCCACATTTTTACATAATACCATATTAATAACTGCGACTATCTTCTTAATCCTACCGACAATCCCTTTTGACTGGATGTTCTCTTCAGCATTCAATCATCCAAGGTTCAAGTTCCTCTGCCATTGTATATCGATTTATTTGAGACATGTGTGCAGATAGTAATTCAAAGCTAAATATCCCAATCAATTGCCCAATGCCCTTCTGGGATTCAAATCTTACTTTAATTTCTGTTTTCATACATATGTTTAACCTCGATATTCTTATAAATATCACAGGTTCCCAATACCATTATTAATCCAGCAGAATGATTCCTAACCCAAATAGAACATGAAATTAACCCTAACCATACACTGTTCACTCAATCTAACTTTACAGAAGAGCAGAGACAGATTGTTCTTACAATACAGGAATGTAGGGGATGCTCTACCTGTTAAGAACCTCAAAGGTCCATGCAGAAATGATCCCTGGAGAAGATGTAGGCAGCAATGAAGGACCTGAGAGACAAAAAGTCATTTTCCATGGCAAACAACCTGGTCAGGATGAAGGGTTTTGTCTGAATCAGCCTCTATCTTCTTACTGTAGAGAAGATGGACCAAACCAGGCTTGTGTGGAGAGCTGTTCTCGGGTGCCTAAGGTTGATATACCATTCTAAGTTGTGAAAGTGCCAAAGGAAGTAGGGGCAGCCTCCATCTCATGGGACCCTTGGAAGCAACTGTTAGGACAAAGTGGTTGCCAAGGCAGGGACCTCATTCAGTTCTTAAAGGAAGTGACCTACCTCACTTCCTTGTTGATGGAACTTTCTGAACTTGGGACCAAGGAAACCAAGCACCAGAGCCAGTCCCAGTCCCAGTCCAAGTGGTCTCATTTGTTTGGAATCACCAAGGACAGAGTCAGTCTTCTTGGTACTGACTGATGTGAGGATGGCCAAATGCCAGGAAAGATATGAACACGGGCCTTTCCTGACTAAGCAGGTAGTGGCTCACCGCTGGCTCCTGACTGCTTTACAGAGTTGTACAAGGAGACCAGATCTGAGACAGGACAGACCATTACCGGGGAACATAGTATGGCAAACCTGTCAGAGGACACTCCGGATAATCACAGCCCTACTTGGGGGAAGGAGGTGTCTTTTTGAGTGTGGGTGTGTGGTTTTGTCTCTGTTCTGAGAATAGGTAGGAAAGGAGGTTTCTTTGGTTTGCAGTGAACTGTTTCTAGTAAGTCGTTTTACAAGGTGAGTGTTTCTATGTCTGTGTATCCCACTGTGTCCGTGGTTGTATACATTAGAAAAGAGAATGCATCAATGCATGTGTCCCCTCTAGTAGAAAGCTTCCCAGCATTCATCCTGCCCAATTAATGAATGGAGTGTGGTTTCCATATCGATAGGCAACACCTACTACCTTATTAAGTCCCTGTTTTCTTTCTGAATTCTGACAACTCTTCAGAATAGGCTCTTGGGTTTGTGTCCAAGATATGTACCACCTCCAATCTCTGTCACATGGCCATGTACTGGATATCTGAAGGGAATGGCCAGCATCTCAGAAAACTCAGATATCAGTGTGACCAGGAAAGTCTCAGTGGAGAAACCCTGCTTTGGGCCTTTTGCTAACCTATTGTTCTGTTGCCTTGAATCTCAGGATGTCTTTGCCTCTGGGCACCCCTTTGGGAAGCCTGAGGAAAACATTTTTCAAATGGAAATGAAGGGCATCACCTGTGTCTCTTTGCTTAATTGCTTTGGAAAAAGATGTGTCTGAATCATCCTCTTGGCCCTGTGTGAGGCTGTGGCTTAGATTCTCAGCACCTGATGGATCAAAAGAAAGATCAAATGTGTGCATCCAAAACCAAAATGGCAAATATTCACTCATTGTGAATGAATTCTTTTACCTTCCTCTGTTAGGATCCTGACTTCCATCAAGTGAGAATAGGAATCCTTTCGGCCAAATGAGTTCTTCAAATCTCTGCAGAGGGGCTTGGATTTTCTCATGACTCAAATTCACATAAAGAATCTAAACCACAGAGTCAGAAGGCCTCAAATTGAAAAAGCCAAGCAGTATTAATGGCAGGCCTATTTGATCATTCCTGGTTTACAGGAAGTGTGTCCAGGCCACCTTGATGTTAGACAAATGAGGGGAACAGGACCTTAATTTGGACACTGACTTGGGCTGTTAACCTCATTGAAAACTCCAGCCAGACGTTATGTTATAAGGAGTGTCTATATGGAAAAAGATGAGGACCATGTGGGAGTGTTTTGGTTTTAATTGTGGTCATTTGTGTGGCGGTTGGAAGAGATGACTGTTCCACTGGGCTTGAACTCTGGTGTGATTCCCCTTAGAGACTGAGTTCTTTAACTGACCTCAGAGAAGTATTGCCATGAATTGTGTTGGGATTTTAGGAGGCCACACATGAGAGTCGCCCTTGGAACCTGAGATCTAGGCCCAGGTTGGATTTCCACAGAACATTGGGAATTTCAGCCCGGATATAACATACAATTTTTCTTAAAGACTTGGCAGCCATATTTGAGTTTAAAACACACATGGACCTCATATTGTAGATCTCAATGGGCCTGGCTTCATGTGACATTTTGGCCACCCTTAGGGAAACCTTGCCTGTGAGAGTGCTCCAGAGCTTTCATTGAAATTAGCTTCTTCACCATTTAATGGTTCCTGAATTAATTGAATCCCTCAGAGCCTCAAACTTCATCCGTGAAAAATGGCTAGAAAATTACCATGAAATTTTTGATATTTTGATGATCAGCTGGCACTGGAAATACTATGGATGTCCTGTTTCTGATCCTGAGTATACCAGACACTGCCTTGATTGACTTTGTTTCATGAAAATGGTGTAGAACAGATATGCCAGTAAGTTGGAGCCTGGTGAGTAGTGGGCCTAGAGCAGTGGTATGCAATTGTGTGATAAAACATCTGTGTTGCGGCCATGTGGATCAGCCATTGGCTTCCAAATGGCTTGTGACTGACATGGTGCAGCCAGCAGACCCATATATGTAAAGGCATCTTGTTATATGGAGAGGATTCACTGCAATGTTCAGAATCATGTTGCTATTCTCAAGGGGGCAATCTACATGGGATAGAACCTTGGTTGGTGCATTCTCCTGAAGACCCTGACTCACCACACCTTAAAGAACTCCCTCCACCACTCTGTCCCATTTTAACTCCTTGTATTTTTTGAAGCAAATACCAAACTCCCAGTGCAGCAGCGAGAAACACCACGAAAAGTGGAGGATGACCAATTGGCTTCACAGTCCACACTGAAAGACACTTAGACCCCAGTGTCCATAGTTTACCTACAAAGAGAGAATTCAGCACTGCTGCCTCATGTTCATTGGATAATAAGAAACCATGTCCTCCAAGTAACATAGATGCAGACCCAGCTTTCATGGTTTCTCTACAAAGGAACTAAATCTCCTCAGAACATCAAATACTTCAAGTGCCCACTCTTAGAGGCAGTTTCTCAAAAAGTATTTAGGCCAGCAGAGCTACATGTTTGTGGAATGTTTACCCTGTCCCTTACTTTTAGAATCTTCTCTACCACCTCCAAAGTTGTAAACTCCAGAGTATTTTCCATTCCAGATATATATTCACAGATTTTCTAACTCTTATCCTCTAATTGTGTCTTACTTGAGGAGAATGTAATGTCAAGGCATTGTTCTGGATGAAAGTGGGAAGATTTTTGTGTAGCACATATTTGCATACACATTGGATTCAATTTCCTATTTTCCATTAGAAATGCTGAATCCCTGAAACTAACATATACCCTATTAGACTCTGACTACGAATCCTAATATGATGAAGAAAAATAACACAAACATATTAGAAATACAAGCAGTTTAGATGAGGTATGTTTTATAGTTGGAGTTGCCTTTTGCATGGTATAGTGTAGCAGTTATAAATCTAGTCAATTATTTGTTGAAATAGTTCTCGATGCGTTTTTAAAGTTAACAAATAAGTGAATTCCTGTCCCCCTTTCTCTGTAGCCTATTCAGCACACGTATTTTTATATGCACATATAGAATCCTACCTGGTACCACACGTACATTCTTGTGAGGTGGCTGACTTGGCAGATACAAATTGGAAGAAGAGATCACTCCTCCTAAACGCTGCTTGAACTGGTAATTCAAATGTGAGTGAGCTTCCTAGTTGAACAACATTATACATAAATCCATGTTCAGTAAAATGAATATATTTGGATCTGTGGATGATATACATTTCATGGTGAATTTCGTTTGGCATATATATTGCAATTTTTAATGTCTGTCTCTGTGTGTGTATATAAATATATATATAGATACACTCTCAGGAGTATTCAAAATATGAAATATGTGTCTTATTACACACTTCCTAAATTCATTCATATTTATGTTGTGGATTCATAATCAACTTTTCACAAGATTATTCTCAGAAATATTCATCCACCTGAAATACGTATTTGTTTCTTAGTACTGTTTCCACCCCAGATATGCATTCACGGATTTTCAAACTCTTCTACCCTAATTGTGTCTTACTTGAGGTGAAGGTAATGTAAAGGCATTGTTCTGGATGAGAGTGGGAAGATAATTGTGTAGCATATATTTTTATACACATTGGATTCATTTTCTTATATACCATTGAAAATACTGAATCCTGACAATAACCCATACCCTACTATACTCTGTCTACTAATCCAAATGATGGAGAAAAACAACCCAAACAGAATAGAAATACAAGCAGTTCAGAGGAGGCGTGGGGTATAGTTGGACTTGCCTTTTTCATGATAAATGGTAGGTGTTATAAATCTAGTCAATTTTTAATTGAAATAGTTCTCCATGTGTTGTTAAAGTTAACAAATATGTAAATGCCTGTCTGCCTTTCTCTGTAGCCTATTCAGCACATGTATTTTTATATGCTTTATAGAATCCTACCTGGTATCACACGTTCATTTTTGTGAGGTGACTGACTTGGCAGATACAAGTTGTGAGAAGAGATCACTACTCTAAATGCTGTTGGAACTGAAAATTCAAACTATGGGTGAGCTTCCTAGTAGAACAACATTATACATAAATCCTTGTTCAGTAAAATAAATATTTTTGCATCTGTGGATGCTATATATTTTATGATGAACTTCGATTGGCGTATATATTCCTACATTTTAATGTCTGTGTGTGTGTTTTGTGTGTGTGTGTGTATATATATATATATATATATATATATATATATATATATACACATATATATGTATATACACATATATATAATTATGAATATATATATATATATATATATATATATATATATACTGTCCTGATTTTTAAAATATGAAATGTATGTATCTTAAATACACTCCCTAAATTCATTCATGTTCAAAAATGTGGATTTATAATAAACTTTTCACAAAATTATTCTCAGAAATATTCATCATCCTGAAATACACATTTGTTTCATAGTTCTGAAAACTAACTTCAGTAAATGGTGCTTACAAATCCTAATATTTGTACAGTAACTAACCCAGATTAACATCAATCAAGTAGATTCGTATGGGACATGATGTGTATTCTGACGTTTATTTTCATTCAACACTGGTACATTACTATTTCTTCAATTTTTACAAATCATAGGATATATATATTTCATCCACAAGTTCACAAATTTATGCGCATTTGTTTCACAATCACTTCCTGCTTCATAAAACATGTATTCCTCCAGGTTTCTTGACTGGTCTTTTCATGAGACTTCTTTCCAAACACATTATTTTAGATTTCCATAATCACTTTTGAAGCAAAACTCACACACCCTTCATGATAAACCATAACCTTAATGTGGCCATTAGATATATAACTGGTTGGAATGAATGTTTGTATGTCAATATAAGATTTCTTGTATTTTTTCACATATAATTTCAATCCATTATTTAAAGTCGGAACCAGATATATTATTTATTCAAAGTATGGTCTATTCATGCATTATCTCTATATGCACAGACAAAGGGTACACCTCTTTTTACCCCCATTACTAATTTATACGTCTTGAATATGTTGCTGCCAGAAATGGTGGAAAAATAGTCATGTCACCTGATCTACATATACGTTTTATCACAGTAATATTCTGGACAAAAAAAGCAAAGGTCACACTTAAGATTGTAGCAAAGACTAAATGAAAAGTGAGCATGGATTACTAAACATCCATGTCCAGGTTGCCTAATGCTGTCAAATGTCAATCCTATTGGTCACTACACATTTGTTTCTTTCTAAGATTATATATTCAAACTCAACCCTGTTGAAAATATCTAATCCTATCACTCACTTTATACTTTGCCTGATTTCGTAATGTCTCTATTGATATCAGCTTTCCTAACTATTTTCCCCAGTTCATCATTGTGACTGTCTCTTCACTTGTGCTGACATTAACATTCACTGTCTACCAGAAACCCTATTGCTAAACAACATTTGGTCCAAATCCTATACTCACTCTTCTTTCTAAACCTACCGAGAATCTTCCGAATCCTACCAACTATCCCTTTTGACTGGAAGTTCTCTTCTACATTTAATCATCCATGGTACAAGGACCTAAGCCATTGTATATCGATTTACCTGACACATCAGTGCAGAACATAATTCAAAGCTACGTATCCCAGTCAAGGGCCCAATGCCCTTTTGGGCTTCAAATCTTAGCTAGATTTCTGTTTTCATACTTATAATTCACCTATATATTCTTGTAAATATCGCAGTTTCCCAATACCATTATTCATCCCGCAAAAAGATTCCTAATCCAAATCAAACCTGTTAGTTAACCTAACCATACACTGTTCAGTCAATTTAACTTTACAGAAGAGCAGGGATAGAGTTGTTCTTACAATACAGGAATATAGGGGATCTTCCACATGCTGAGAAACTCAAAGGTCCATGCAGAAATGATTCCTGGAGAAGTTGTAAGCAGCTATGGAGGACCTAAGAGAGCAAAATTCATCCTCCATGGCAAACAACCTGGTCAGGATGAAGGGTTGTGTCTGAAACAGCTTCTCTCTTCTTAATGTCGAGAAGATGGACCAAACCAGGCCTGTGTGGAGAGCTGTTCCCAGGTGCCAATGGTTGATATACCATTCTAACTTGTGAAAGTGTCACAGGAGGTAGGGGCAGCCACCATCTCATGGGACCCTTGAAAGCAATTGTTAGGACAAAGTGGTTGCCACGGCAGTAACCTCATTCAGTTCCTGAATGAGGTGACCTACCTCTCTTCCTTGATGACGGATCTCTCTGAACTTGGGATCCAGGAAGCCAGGCACCCAGAGTCAGTCCCAGTTTCTTGCCCAGTGGGCTCAGTTGTTTGGAATAACCAAGGACAGAGTAAGTCTTCCTTGGTACCTACTGATGTGAGGATTGCCAAATGCCAAGAGAGCTCTAAAAAGGGGAATTTCATGAGAAAGCAGGTAGTGGCTCACCACTGGCTCCTGAAAACTTCACAGTGTTGGCCAAGGTGACCAGATCTGAGAAGGACAGGCCATTTCAAGGAAACATAGTATGGCCCATCATTCAGAGTACATTCCAATTAGTGACAGACCTACTTGAATAAAGGAGATGTCGTTGTGGGTGTGATTGTGATTTTGTGGTTATGTCTCATGTTCTGAGAATAGGTAAGAAAGGCGGTTTGTTTGCTTTAGAGTGGACTGTTTATAGTAAGTCATTTGACAAGGTGATTGTTTGTATGCCTGTGTATCCCACTGTGTCCGTGGTTGTAGACATTATAAAAGATAATGCATCAATGGATGTGTCCTGTCTAGTAGAAAGCTTGCCAACATTCATCCTGCCCAATTTATGAGTGGACTGCAGGTTGCTTTAGGGAAGGGCAACACCTACTATCTTCCGAAGTTCCTGTTTTCTTCCTGAATTCTGGCCACTCTCCAGAGTAGGCTCATGGTTTTGTGTCCAAGATATGTACCACCTCCAAGCTCTGTGACATTGCCATATACTGGATAGCTGAAGGGAATAGCAAGCATCTCAGAAAACTCAGATATCAGTGTGACAAAGAAAGTCTCAGTAGAGAAACCCTGCTTTGGGCCTTTTGCTTACCTATTTTTCTGTTGCTCTGAGAGTCAGGAAGGTCTCTGCCTCAGGCCACCAATTTGTGAAGCCTGAAGAAAACTGTTTTCAAATGGAAATGAATGGGCATCACCTGTGTATCTTTGCTTAATTGCTTTGGAAAGGGATGTGTCTGAATCAGCCACTTGGCCCTGTGTGAGGCAGTGGCTTAGATTCTCAGCACCTGATGGAACTAAAGAAAGATCCCATGTGTGCTTCCAAAACCAAAATGGCAAAAATATCAGTAATTGTGTATGAAGTATCTTGCCTTACTCTGATAGGTTTCTGATCTCCATCAAATGAGACTAGGGATCCTTTGGGTCAAATGAGTTCTTCAAAGCCCTGCAGAGGCTAGCCCATATGAACTTGGGTTTTTTCATTACTTTAAATCACATTAAGAATCTATACCTGACAGTCAGTAGGCCTCAAATTGGAGAAGCAGAGCAGTATTAAGGCCAGGCTTATTTTATCACTCCTGGTTCACAGGAATGGTGTCCAGGCCCAGCTGACTTTAAGCAAATAAGGGATATGGAAGCTTGTTTTGGATACTGTCTTGTGCTGCGCCCCTCATGGAAACCTCCAGCCAGAGGTTATAATGAGTGTCTATATGGAAGAAGGTGAGGACCATGTGGGAGTGTTTTGGTTTTAATTGTGTTCATTTGTGTAGTGGTTGGAAGAAATGACTGGATCCACCAGGGCTAGAACTTTGGTATGATTCACCTTAGAGACTGAGTTCTGGAACTGACCTCAGAGAAGTATTGTCATGAATTGTGTTGCGATTTTAGAAGGCCACGCATGAGAGTCGCCATTGGAAACTGAAATCTAGGCCAAGGGTGGCTTTCGACTGATCACTTGGAATCTCAGCCAGGATATCACATGATTTTATTATGAAAGACTTGACAGGCATAGTTGAGAGTCAAAACACACATGGACCTCACATTGTAGACCTCAATGGGCTGGGCTTCATGTGACTATTTGGCTACTCTTTGGGAAGCCTTGCCTTTGAGAGTTCTCCAGAGCATTCATTGAAATGAGGTTCCTCAACATTAAATGGTTCCTGAATGAATTGAAACCCACAGTTTCTCCAACTTCATCCTTGAAAAGTGGCTAGATAAATACCCTGAAATTTTTGAAACTCCCATGACCAGGTGGCACTGGAGAACCTTTGGATCTCCTGTTGCTGATCATGAGTGTACCAGACAGTGCCTTGATTGACTGGATTTCATGATAATGGTGAAGAACAGAGATGCCAGTAAGTTGAGAATGCTGAGTAGTGGGCCCAGAGCAGTGGTGTGCAGGCGTGTGATAAAATATCTGAGGTGGGGCCATGTGGATTTCCAATTGACTTCCAAATGCATTTTGGCTGCCATGGTGCATCCAGCAGAACCTTACATGTAAAGGCATCTTATTATATGGAGAGGTTTCAAGGCAATGTTCAGAATCAGGTTGGTATGGTCAAGGAAAAAGCTGTGTGAAATAGAAGCCTGGTTGGTGCATTCTCCTGCAGTTCCTGACCCACCACACGTGAAAGAACTCCCTCCAGCACTGTGTCCCAGTTGAACTCCTTGTATTTCGTGAAGCAAATACCAAACTCCCAGTGCAGCACCAAGAAACACCACAAAAATGGAGGATGATCAAATGGCTTCACAGTCCACACAGGGAGACACTTAGCCCCCAGTGGCCACAGTTTACCTACCAAGAGAGAATTCAGCACTGCTGCCTCATGTTCATTGGAAAATAAGAAACCATGCTCTCCATTCACATAGATGCAGACCCAGCTTTGATGGTCTCAATAAAAAAGAAGCTAAACCTTCTGACAACAAAATATATTTAAAGTACCCAACCTCAGAGGCAGTTTCTCAAGAAGTCTTTAGGCCGGCAGAGCTCTATGTTTGTGGAGTGTTTACCTCTTAGACCAGGATGTAAGAAAAGAACACTGACTCCAGTTAAAATCAAATTAAAGTAAGCTTATTATTTCCACTGGCTGGGCTGCCTCTCCCTCCAAAGATTGCGGGAGCAAGAGAGCAACCCCACCTTTACTACAGCCCAGGTTTGCAGCCCAGAAAGTTACACAAAAATGGGGTAACAGATAACAGAACTCTGACAAGCATCACACTAATGGGAGTTTACATTTTTTTTTTTTTGCTAGCCCCAACATCAAAATTTATGAGGACCATTAGAGCCTCAGAGAGGGTCATTGTCTGGCCACAGAAGGCCAATATTTATGAGGTGTGACAAAGTTTCAGAGAGGGCTGCTATCTGGTCAGAGAGCCATGCACGGGTGAGTTTAAGGCACGGGCAGTCATTCCAAGCAGGTTCAGAATTTGCAGTAATTTACAGTAAAGCCAAAATGATTTTTTCATGGTTTTGTTGCAAGATGGCTCCCAATTTTAATAAAAGATAAGGTTGGGTCTATCATTCCCCCCTTTTCTTATGTGTCCCTTTGTAATCCTTGATAGGTTAGTGGAAAAGCACTGAGGAAATTTTAATCCCTCAGTTAACAGTCTCCAAATTTTTAGAACTCACCGAAAACCAGTCTCCCTGATATTACCTGACTTAATTAATTACTTATATTGATAGTCTATTTATTTTGGGCTCCATTGGTGTAAGTGGAGAGTCGTCTCTCATTTTGCCTTCTTCTCAGCTGAGAGAGGGTGACATGAGTGTGCATGGCGTGAGAGACATGAGTTGCCTTTTTGAAGTCAGTTGAGGAATATGAGTTGCCTTTTAGAAGTCAGTTCTTTTTGAAGTCTTGTTGAGGAAGAACAGGTTGTAAAGTCATCTGGGGATGGGTTCTTCTATGAGAGAAACAAAAAACATGAGTATTGAATAAATGTTGCAGTAGCTGGATCATGTCACTGTATGAAGTACCCTCACCAGTCTTTAATATCCCCAATTATCAGGACTGTCAACTTAATATTTAACTTTAAGTGTTACAGTTGTCCCTCCCAATAATATACAGTTTAATAATTTAATGTCATCTGATTTTGCAAAATCCTTTCAGTAGTATGACCTCTGTGTCTAATAGAGAAACATTTAATTCTGTTACTCAGGGCTGGATAATCGTACTAGCAAACACCAAGCCTACCTGTAGGTTAGGAATATCTGTAGGCCTTAAACTAAAAACTTCTGCCTCTGGCAGCTCCTCTTGATAGTCTTTGTAGCCAACAGTTTTACTTATTTTGGGAGGCTAACATAAAGTGTATACCTTAAAATATTATTATTATTATTATTATTATTATTATTTAAAATGCCCAGGAATGGCTGTATTTTGGTTTTAACTGTCTTTGCTAAGTGTTTAAGATGAAGCAGTCAAATGACTTTTGATTCTATCTATTGTTAGCAGTCAGCTGAGCTTTTATGGGAGTCATTCCTTGGGAAACTTGAGAGCAGCTTCTCAGTTCTGCTAGTGCAATTTGAGCTAGGTGGGTTCAGGTCTTGCTTGACCATGTGGCTTCCCTCAGAAGCATCAGGGATGTCTCCCTTTCCTGATGACTCTCCTCTTTGTAGCAAATGCACTGATTGGCTTTCTGTTCTCCAGTGGTCTCATTAATCTCCCTGATCGGGAGGTTATGTGGCCCAGAGTTGCAAAGCTCATAGAGAAGTCCCCTGTTCCCTGGATTCAGACTGACTCAAAGGGCAAGAGTCAAATATTGTTTTTTTTTTGGCCCTTTTCATTTAACTTTAATTTTCAATCCTAATCTGAAACAACCAGCAAATAAATTTTAACAGCCATATATTAAGAGTACTGCACTTTAATGTCTATAAGTTTATAATTATTTATATTTTATTAATTGGGATCTTATTATTCTGTCTGTCTTGTAGTTGATGACTTATTTTCTTAAATTAACCCATGTTGTGTTCTTAAAGCAACACTTCTGTAAAACACCAACAGGGAATCTTTAGATCACTTAAAAAGAAATTAAAAAATAAAATTTTTTAACAAGAGTAAAAATACTTAGTTCATGTAATAGCTACCCTGAATTTTTTGGTGAGTTATATTTTATATCACCTTTTTGAGATCCTAGTAATCTTGACAGAAAAAAAAAATTTGAACATAACTTTAAATGAAATGAAATCTGACCTACTGCTTTCGTAGTCATTCTCACATGTAGTAAGATGGGACAAAGAGTCTTATCTCAGGTAAGCAGGGCTCCTTATAAATCTTAAATGCTTTAGTTCTCAAGCTGATCTTTTTTTTAAATATCATTTTACAAAGTTTACATAAATTGTTTGAGGTCACATGAACATTAGCTCACACCATATGATATCACATTTAAAACATGAATTAAAGTACGGCTGAAAGATTTTAACCTTTACATAGATTAGGGTCTCATTAACTTAAAAATACATTTAAATTGTTCCACAATGTAAAAAGTAACATAAAACTTTACATATATTATTGATAACAGGTAAATAAATCCCCAATATATATTTTATTTACCATACAACTTCAGAACACCTGCTTGATATAATGCTCTTTTAAAGTTTCTACCTTATAGAGTTGTATAACTGGAAAATATGAGCACATTAATAGCATCACAATTGCATTGAAGTTTCTACATTAACCAAGTTTAGCTTTTAAAGAAATGGCAGTACAGTGCTCTAAAATAACAGTTCTTATTTAAACATTTGTTTAATTTTTATGGTTGCTTGCTCTAGAAAATTTAAATCTTAATAAACTTAATGTTATGGGTAAACTTATGTTTAAGAAATTTTTGTCTCTTTTACACATGACTGATTTTTACAATCTTATACAGACTTTAGTACAAACTTATACAGACCTTAGTATATCAATCAGATATCAAACAAAAGTACTCATGAATGAGTAATCCCATATCAAATTTACTTTACTTATTTATCAAAATATTAGACAAATTTTTCGAACACTGTAAACCATTTTTTTGATTGAAAGAAAAGTCCTGGAACAAAGGCATATTAGACCTTTTGTAGACATTAATAGTTTATTAGATTTTTGAACACCTAGAAAAACTTGTAAGCTTAAATTTAAAGACATTTATATTTATCTGTTTACCCAATTTAAATTGAAACATTTAAATCACGTGAATTAAAGATCTTTGGATCCACATTTTAAAATTGTTTTTATGAGTTCTTTTTAATATGAGTGCTCCTTATATAAGTTAATTTGTGTATCATATATATGATATATGGATATATATATATATATATATATATATATATATATATATATATATAGACATACAACACATAACAAATTGTGCACACATAATAAAAGTGAAGGCCTTGTAGCTTTTCACAGGTGAAATCTCCATTGCAATGATTTAAAAATTCCACAGTTGGTCAAAGATATTACTGATCAGAAAAACATTAACCTAGGTCTGTAGGAGCAAAATCATGAGCTCAAAAAATAAATAAAGAACCTAAGGAAAAAATTATGAGTCCTAGAAAAATGACTGGCCAGTAATTGGTAAATACCATACAATTTACCTTTTTTTTCCCTTAGGCCTCAAATAAGTCTCCTACTAAGCTTACAGGCTTCTTTCATTTGCATTTCAAAATAAGTCCTGGCTGAGGTCTGGAAGAAGAAGGAAAAAAGGCTATTCTGAGCAGAAACCTTAGGCCTAAGGTATTTTAACCATAATTTTCATGTTAGGATGTTGAAAATTATGATACAAGTTTAAGATACAATTCACAAAATTTTATATCTTTACAAGTTGTTTTGTCAACAGATATCATACTATGATTTAGTATCCTTGTCCAAATTAATGCACTGGTACACACAGTGACATTTTCCCAGGCTACCTAATTTAAAATTGGTGAAAAAAAGACTGAATGATTGGGAAGTTACTTGCCAACTTGGAAGTAGAGTTCTTTATTTTCCATCCTAAGTATTTAAGTTCTCTGGCATGAATTATCTGAAACCATGAACTAAACAAATACCTAAACCCGACTTTTAACTGCAAGATTGTGGAATGCTTCAAAAACCCATTCAGATACCAGATTGGTACAATGAAACATCATCATTTAGACACATATTCAGCTAAGATCATTTCCAAGAAACAATTTATAATATTAACACATTATTGCACATGTCTTAAAGGGCTAGAAAAAAGGCACAAGACAGACAGAAATGAACTCCAGACAATGGCTGACAGACAGAACCCTTTAAAACAGAGCAAATAAGAGAAAAATCTCCTTCTCCAGTGGCACCACAGATGTCCCCACAAGGGGACCAAATGTTTTCACAGAGGAGCTACCTGAAATATAAAATAAAGTGTCTCCATGGCGACTTTACTGCATTTAGTGTCCCCTTTTTGTTTTTCTCTTTTTTTAAGAAGACAGAGGTGGCATTATCCTTGCAGTGCAGGGAACAAAGGAGGGAATTCCCTGAAGCAACAGGGCTTCGGCAGATACTGGGCGATACTCAGTTCTTCATTCCCCAGCAGGCATTACCATCTGCACTGGGTGTGCTCCAGGCAGCCAGCTAGGGCCTTCTCTCATTCTGCTTAACAAATGGTGGTAAAGTTCATCACAGTTCCTTAAAACACAGTCCAAAGGGGTGTCAGGCTTACTTGCTTTGTTACCCATTTTCACGTTCAATATCCTTAAGATTTTATCACAGAAATCACAAAACAAAACGCACAAAAACAAACAAACAAAAAACATATAGAACACAGAACAAAACACACACACACACACACACACACAAAAAAAAAAAAAAAAAAAAAAAACAGAATCCCGGTGCCAAAACAGAAAAACAGATGAGCAATTCAACGTCTTGCTAAAGCTCTGGGGTAGGAGCGCATGCGTGTCCCTCGGCACCTCTCTAACCTTCCAGAGGAATTCCCTACAGAACGGAACAGAGGACAGAACGATTCTCATTACTATCCTGGACAGGAGTGAATGTGAGCCTCCCCAGGCCACCTCTCTGTCATTAGAAGAGATCTCCCTTAACCAGATATAAGATGTTATCAAGGTGCCACTTACCTATGGAGGCCTCCTCCACCAGGTACTTGCTAATAGTTTCAGTGCGGTGGTTCACTGCAGTGCTCCCCAGACCGACGGCTCACTCCAAGGCCTTGGAACATCTCAAGTTGTGCACCCCCTAGAGTGGCTCCCCAGCCCGTAGCCCTGGAGGGAAGGCCAGCTTCAGAATTTTCAGCAGTCTGGTCTTGTGATCTGGTCGGGCAGGGTCATCTCACTGGGGAACTCCAAAATGTTGGAATAGGATGCAAGAAAAGACCAGTGACTCCAATTAAAATCAAATTAAGGCAGGCTTATTATTAAAACTGGCCAGGCTGCCTCTCCCTCCAAAAATGGCGGGAACAAGACAGCAACACCACCTTTACTACAGCCCAGCTATATAGCCCAGAAAGTTACACAAAAAGGGGGTTACAGATAACAGAACTTTGAAAGCATCACACTGATGGTAGTTTACATTTTTTTTGCTGGCCCCAACATCAGAAATTATGAGGACCATTAGAGACTCAGAGAGGGTCGTTGTCTGGCCTGGGAAGGCCAATATTTATTAGGTGTCACTAATGTTTCAGAGAGCACTGTTATCTGGTCAGAGAGCCAGGCATGGATGAGTTCAAGGCACGGACAGGCATTCCAAGCAGGTTCAGAATTTGCAGTAATTTATAGTAAAGCCCAAATTATCTTTTCATGGCTTTCTGGCAAGATGGCTCCCAATTCTAATAAAAGATCAGGTTGGGTCTATCAAGCCTGTCCTTTACTTTTGGAAACTCCTCTACAACCTGCAAGGTTGTGAACTCCTGACCATTTTACATTCCAGATATGTATTCACAGATTTTCTAACTCATGTCCTCCAACTGTGTCTTACTTGGGGTGAAGGTAATATCAAGGCATTGTTCTGGATGAGAGTGGGAAGATTTTTGTGTAGCACATATTTGCATACACATTTAGGAGATCACTCCTCCTAAACACTGATTTGGAACAGAAAATTCAATCTATGGGGGAGCTTCCTAGCTGAACAACATTATACATAAATACAAGTTCATTAAATAAATAGTTTTGGATCAGTGGATGATATATATTTCAAGATGGATTTAAATTGGCATATATATTGCTAGATTTTAATGTCCATGTGACTTTTGTGTTTATAATGTTTTGTGATTTATGTGGATTTATAATCAAATTTTCACAAGATTATTCTCAGAAATATTCATCCAACTTAAATACATACTTTTTTCCTAGTACTGAAAAGTAACTTCAGTGAATGGTGGATAAAAATCCTAATATTTCTACAGTAACTGACCCAGATTAACATCAATGCAATTAGATTCCTATGGCACATGATGTGTATTTTGATGTTCATTTTTATTCAACATTGGTACATTACTATTTCTGCAGTTTATGCACATTATATATAGTATGATATATAATGTTCAATCACTTCCTTCTTGAGAACACATGTATTCTTACAGGTTTCTTGACTATTCTTTTCATGAGACTTCTTTCCAAACACATTATTGTTGATTTCCATAATCACTTTTGAAACAAAACTCACACACCTTTCAGGATAAACCACAACCATAATATTACCATTAGATGTATAACTGGTTGCAGTGAATGATTGTATATCAATATGAGATTTCTTTTATATTTTCAGATATCAATTCAATCCATTATTTAAAGTAGAGCAAGTTATATTATTTACACACAGTATGGTTTATTCATGCATTATCTGCATATTCATAGACACAGGGTACACCTATTTGTACCCTCAATAGTAATTTATACATCTACAAAATATTGCTACAGAAATGGTGGAAGAAATACTCATGTCACCTGATCTACATATACATTTTAACACAATAATATTCTGGACACAAAATGCAAAGGTCACACTTATGATTTTACCAAAGCCTAAATAAAAAGTGAGCATGGATTAATAAAAACATCCATGTCCTGGTTACCTAATGCTCTCAAAAGTCAATCCAATTTGTGACAACATATTAGTTTCTGCCTAAGGTTATATATTCAGACTCAAACCGTTGAAAATGTCTAAACAAATTACACACTTCATACTTTTACTGACTTTCTAATGTCTCTATTTATATCTGCTTTCCTACATATTTTCCCCAATTCGTCATTGTGACTGACTCTTTACATGTGCTGACATTTACATTCACTCTCTACCCGAAACCTTATTTGTAAAGAACTTTTGGTACAAATCCTATACTCATTCTTCTTTCTAAACCTACTGACTATCTTGCTAATCCTACAGACTATCCCTTTTTTATTGGATATTCTGTATGTTATTCAATCATCTAGTGTATACGATCCTATTTCTTTGTATATCAATTTATCTGAGACATCTGTGCAGAATATAATTCAAAGCAAAGTATGCTACTCAAGGGCCCAAAGTCCTACTTGGCTTCAAGTCTTCCCTAGATTTCTGTTTCCATACTTATATTTCACCTATATATTCTTGTAAATATCTCAGGTTCCCAATACCGTTATTCATCCAGCAGAATGATTCCTAACGCAAATAAAACATGATATTAACATTAACCATACACTGTTCCCTCAATCTAACTTTACAGCAGTGCAGGGATAGAGTTGGTCTTACAATCCAGGAATATAGGGGATCTTCCACCTGCTGAGAATCTCAAAGATCCATGCAGAAATTATCCCTGAAGAAGATATAGAATGCTATGAAGGACCTGAGAGAGCAAAAGTCATTTTCCATGGCAAACAACCTGGTCAGGATGAAGAGATGTGTCTGAATAAGCCTCTCACATTTTAATGTAGACAAAATGGACCAAACCAACCCTGTGTGGAGATCTCTCTCCCAGTACCTATTGTTGATATACCATTCTAACTTGTGAAAGTGTCACAGGAAGTAGGGGCAGCCTCCATCTCATGGGACCTTAGGAAGAAACTGTTAGGACAAAGTGTTTTCCAAGGCTGTGAGCTCATTCAGTTCATGAAGGAAGTGACCTACCTCACTTCTTTGTGATGGAACTCTCTGAACTTGGGATCCCGGAAACCAGGCACCCAGGGCCAGGCCCAGTAACAGTCACAGAGATCTCACTTTTTTGGATTTATCATGGAAAGAGTCAGTCTTTCTTGGTACTTACAGATGTGAAGATGGTCAAATGCCAGAAAAAATCTGAAGAGGTGTCTTCAGTGAGAATGCAGGTAGTGGCGGCTCAAAGCTGGCTCCTGACAACTTCACAGAGTGGGCCAAGGAGTCCAGATTTGAGAACAGACAGGCCATTTCGGGTGAACAAAGAATGGCTCACCAGGCAGAGGACACTCCGGTTAGTAACAGACCTTCTTGGGGGAAGGAGGTGCATTTGTGGGAATGAGTGTGGGTTTGTGGTTTTGTCTCATGTTCTGAGAATAGGTAGGAAAGTTGGTTTGTTTGGTTTGGAGTGGACTGTTTCTATTAAGTCATTTGACAAGGCAAGTGTTTCTATGTCTGTGTATCCCACTGTGTCCGTGGGTGTAGACATTACAAAAGAAAATGCATCAATGGATGTGTCCTGTCTAGGAGAAAGCTTCCCAACATTCACGCTGCCCAATTTATAAAAGGACAGAGGGTTGCCTTATTTGTGGGCAAGACCTGAAATCTTCCTAAGTTCCTGTTTTCTTCCTGAATTCTGGCCACTCTCCAGAATAGGCTCATGATTTTGTGACCAAGATAGGTACCACCTCCAAGCTCTGTGACTTGGCCATGTACTGGATAGCTGAAGGGAATGGCGAGAATCTCAGAAAACTCAGATATCAATGTTACCAGGAAAGTCTCAGTGGAGAAACCCTGCTTTGGGACTTTTGCTTACCTATTGTTCTATAGCACTGAATGTCAGGAAGGTCTTTGCCTAAGGCCACCCCGTTGTGAAGCCTGAATAAAACAGTTCTCTAATGTAAATGAATGGGCATCACCTGTCCCTTTTTGAGTAATTGATTTCGAAAGGGATGTGTCTGAATCAGCCTGTTGGCCCTGTGTGAGGCTGTGGCTTAGATTCTCAGCACCTGATGGATCTAAAGAAAGATGCCATGTGTGCATCCAAAACCAAAATGGCCAAAAGAGTACTCATTATGGATGAAGTCTCTCGCCTTCCTCTGTAAGTTTCCTGACCTCCATAAGGTGAGAATAGGAATCCTTTGGGTCAAATGAGTTTTTCAAAGCCCTTCAGAGTCTAGCCCATTGGTGCTTGGGTTTTCTCATGACCCCAATCCACATGAAGAATCTAAACCCCACAGTCAGTAGGCCTCAAATTGGAGTAGTGGAACAGTAATAATGGTAGGCCTATTTGATCACTCCTGGTTCCGAGGAAGGGTTTCCAGGCCACCCTGACTTTAGGCAAATGACGGGCAAGGGAGCTTATTTTGGACACTGTCTTGTCCAGCGCCCCTCATAGAAACCTCCAGCTAGAGGTTATGATGAGTGTCTATGTGGAAAAGATGAGGGCCATATGGGAGTGTTTTCGTTTAAATTTTGGTCATTTGTGTGGCGATTGGAAGAAATCACTGGGTCCACCTGGGCTTGAACTCTAGTGTGAATCCCTATAGAGACTGAATTCTGAAACTGACCTCAGAGAAGTATTGCCATGAGCTTTGTTGGGATTTTAGGAGCCCACGCATGAGAGTAGCCCTTATAAACTTAGATCAAGGCCACAGAGCACTGGGAATCTCAGCCAAGATAATCCATGATTTTCTTCTTAAAGTTTTGGCAGCCATAGCTGAGAGTCAAAACACACATGTACCTCACATTGTAGACTTCAATTGGACTGGCTTCATGTGACCTTTTGACAACTCTTTGGGAAGCCTTGCCTATGAGAGTTCTCCAGAGTTTCATTGAAATGAGCTTCCTCAACATTTAATGGTTTTTGAAAACCACAGTTCCTCCAACTTCATCCTCAAAAAAATGGCTAGATAAACACCATGAAATTTTTGGAATTCCCATGACCAGGTGGCACTGGAGAATCTTTGGATGTCCTATTGCTAATCATGAGTGTATCAGACAGTGCCTTGACTGACTAGGTTTCTTGAAAATTGTGTAGAACAGAGATGCCAGTAAGTTGGAGCCTGCAAATTAGTGGGCCTAGAGCAGTGGTGTGAAGGTGTGTGATAAAATGTGTGGTGGGGGCATGTGGATCTGCCACTGGCTTCCAAATGGCTTGTGAATGACATGGTACAGCCAGCAGAACCTTCCATGTAAAGGCATCTTTTTGTATAGGGAGATTTCAAGGCAATGTTCAGAATCAGGTTGCTATGGACAAAGGGGCAACCCATGTGGGATAGAATCCTGGTTGGTGCATTCACATGCAGACTATGACCTCCACACGTGACAGAACTCCCTCCAGCACTGTGTCCCAGTTGATCTCCTTGTATTTCATGAAGAAAATACCAAAGTCCCAGTGCAGCAGCAAGAACCACCACGAAAAGTGGAGGAGGACCAAATGGCTTCACAGTTCACACGGTGAGTCACTTAGCTCCCAGTGGCCATAGTTTAACTACAAAGAGAGTATTCGCACTGCTGCCTCATGTTCATTGGAAAATTAGAAACAATGTCCTCCAGGTCACATAGATGCAGACCCAGCTTTGATGGTCTCACTAGAAAGTAAGCTAAAGCTACTGACAACAACATATATTTCAAGTGCCCAACCTCAGAGGCAGTTTATCAAGAAGTCTTTAGGCCAGCAGAACTCCATGTTTGTGGAGTGTTTACCATGTGCCTTACTTTTGGAAACTGCTCTACCACTTCCAAGTTTGTGAAATCCTGAGTATATTCCATTCCACATATGCATTCACAGATTTTCTAACTCTTCTCCTCTAATTGTGTCTTACTTGGGGCGAAGTTAATGTCAAGGCATTGTTGTGGATGAGAGTGGGAAGATTTTTGTGTAGCACATATATGCATACACATTGGATTCATTTTCCAATTTTCCATTCGAAATACTTAATCCCTGACACTAACTCATAAACTACTAGACTCTGACTGCTAATCCTAATATGATGGAGAAAACTAACCCAAACAGAACAGAAATACAAGCAGTTCAAAGGAGGCATGGTGTATATTTGGACTTGCCATTTGCATTATGAAGGGTAGGTGTTATAAATCTAGTTAATTTTTAATTGAAATAGTTCTCCTTGTGTTTTTAAAGTTAATAAATATATAAATTCCTGTCTCCCTTTCCCTGTAGCCTATTCAGAACATGTATTTTTAAATGCACATATAGAATCCTACCTGGTATCACATGTACATTCTTGTGAGGTGGCTGACTTGGCAGATACAAATTATGAGAAGAGATCACTCCTCCTAAACCCTGTTGGATCTTAAAATTCAACCTATGGGTGAGCTTCCTAGTTGAACAACATTAAACATAAATCCATGTTCAGTAAAAGAAATATTTTTGCATCTGTGGATGATATATATTTCATGATAAATTTCGATTGGCATATATATTGGTAATTTAATGTCTCTGCATGTGTGTTTTTTGTATATATATACTCTCCAGATTTTTCAAAATATGAAATATATGTGTCTTATATACACTCCCTAAATTCATTCATGTTCATGTGTATGGATTTATAATCACGTATTCACAAGATTATTCTCAGAAATATTCATCCACCTGAAATACATATTTGTTACCAGTACTGAAAACTAACTTTAGTTAACGTTGCATACAAATACTAAATTTGTACAGTAACTGACCCAGTTTAACATCAATGCAAGTAGATTACTATGGAACATGATGTGTATTTTGACATTCATGTTTATTCAACACTGCTACATTACTATTTCTTCAATTTATGCACATCATAAGATATATATTTCATCCACAAGTTAGCAAACTTATAGGCATTTGTTTCACTTTCAATAACTTCCTGCTTCAGAACACATGGATTCCTCCAGGTTTCTTGTCTGGTCTTTTCATGAGACTTCTTTCCAAACACATTATTTTCAACTTCCATAATCAATTTTGAAGGAAAACTCACACACTCTTCATGATAAATCATAATCCTAATATAACGTTTAGATGTTTTACTGGTTGGAATGAATGTATGTATATCAATATAAGATTTCCTTTATATTTTCAGATATCAATTGAATCCATTATTAAATTTGGAATCCATTATATTATTTATTCACAGTATTGTCTATTCATGCATTATCTCTATATTCATATCACAGGGTACACCTATTTGTACCCCCAATAATAATTTGTACATTTCGACACAGAAGCAATGGTCACACTTATTATTTTACCAATGTAAATGTCAGGCGAGCATCGGAGGAAGAGACTACCAGGGACTGTCTAATGCAACAGCCAAAAGTTTATGGGGGTCCAACATGCTGGGGCTCAGAGCTCCCTTGAATAGAGCAGAGAGCCCTGAGAACAGCTTAAGCAGAGCTTATATACTTTCCTTGGAGAGGGCAGGGAGGGAAGATTATTGATGGGTCAGCGCGAGTGGGCAGTTTGCGTGCAAATGGGTGAGGGAGTACATTCTGCAGTTTTGCAGTTGGTACAGAACATTCAGGGAACAAGATTAGCGAACAGTTCTCAAGATATCAACAGTGTTTTGTTAAGCATACCGTAAAACTGGAAGTGACAATTACCTATTTTATTTACCTTTCATTCCCCACTTTCTTTTGGTTACATTAAATCATAATAGTGATCATTGAGGATGTCACATTTTATGTTTGCTAGTGTGGTATATTGATTTCTGATTACCATAAGTTTAACTTGTCCAATTTGAGCTTGGAGAAAGGAAACTACACGGTTGAGCAAACAGGGTCCTACAGTTAGCAATAATGTGAGGATTATTAATGGACAGGCCAGGGCTGATAAAAGCATAGTTACCCAGGGGGACTCTGTGAACCAAGACTCAAACCACCCTTTTTGGGCCTCTCTCTCTTGTTGATGCTCTTCAATGCGTCTTCTTAATTTAATCATAGATTCTTTTACAACTCCAGTATGGTAGGCATAATAACAACATTCTTCCCTCAATGCAGGACAAAGGCCCCTTCTCTCATGAAGAGGAGGTCGAACCCTCGCCTGTTCTGTAAAACAACTTCAGAGAGAGAGGTTAAAGATTCTTGTAAAGCTGTGATGGTGGTTTTTTAATATCTTTAAGTTTTGGTCTATTGCTGCTTCTAATTGGGTCATTTGTTGTGTCCCATGGATTAGGGCAGTGGTTCCTGTGCCCTTCTCTGCAGCAACTACTATTCCTCATAGGATGGCTAAAGTGAAGGATACAGGTTGCCAGCGGAACCGGGTTGTATGCCCCCCTATTTGAAATTTAAATGATCCTGCCTCATGATAGAGCACTCGGGGAAACATCTGCACCATTACATAATTAATCACATCTGTTGATAATTTTATGAATAAACAATGTTTAAGTATATAGAATTATACTGTTGTAGGTATGGACAAGGCAAGGCACCTAAGATAGCACCAAAGATAGGGAAACAGTCCTATTTGGTTGCAACCGGATATAGAGGGCATTGCTTCTGTTGTAATCAATTAATCCCCTGAATCCCAAGTTTAGGTAGTTTCAGAATTTTGTACCCAACATGTAAGGGAAAAGACTCAGAAATTCACAGTCTGCAGAAGTTCACAAAAAGCAGTTTTTGGTTCTGTTTTTATTTTCCTCTTCTCTGGGAAAGATAACTTATTAAGGACACCTGGGAGGGGGAGAGCTTTTTTCTTCTCTTTTATTTTCTCCCTGCCAGCTGTTACCATGGAGCCCAGTTGGTAACTTCTTTATCTTGGAAATGTAGCCATCTCTGGAAGCCTCAGCTCAAGGCCAGAGGCCTTGTTCACATATTTTGTGAAAAACTAGTAAGGGGGTGTCTAGCTTAGAAGGGCTGATTTTTCCAGCCAGTGGCCAAGTATAACAGAGCAACACGAAAAGAGGAAGTTTATCTACACTGAACTCTTTTATAAAGACTTTGTTGCTGAAAGTCCTAAAGTCAGCCACGATGAAGACTTCTGGAGAAGGCAATTTAAGATTTTTCTGTGGGCCTGGTACAGAGGGGAAGACGGGGAAGGCGGGGGGTGAGAGCAGTTCTGTGGTTCTGAGAATGAGGAAAAAGAGATATAAAAGAATAATGGGAAAAGGGTTTGGGATTTTCCTGGCAACAAAACTTGAGCAGTAGAACAGGTAGAGCAGATGGGAAGACGGGAATGAGTATCTAAAAAGCCTGTGAGGGACTTTAAATTCTTAGTAACCTGTTTTTAGTGATGACAAAGCAACTTTAAAGGCCATTTTCATTACATCTTGGATAGGCGTCTGAGGGCACTCCTCAGCTGGTTTGAGCTTTGGGTTAGCTGGTAAGAGGACCTGGTGGGACCCGGTGTGGGCACTGACAGGAGAAGAGAGGAGTGAGTGGGTGGAAGGGTACCTCAGTACCTGCTGCCTCAGCATGGGGGCAATGGTCTGAGAACCAGAGGAGGTTTGGGGTTTTGATCTAGTAATTGGAGGGGAGAAATCAGGTTGTTGATGTGAGAGTGACAGCAGAGAATCTGGAGCAGAAGGATCTATTGGAGAAACATATTTCGTGATGTGAGCAAAGGAGGGAAAAGGCCTACACATAGGGGAATTTTCTTCAATCCTTTTGATCACTTGCCGAAGTTGAAATAGTCACACAGAATTTGAGGATCTAGAGACCCCTCTGGGGGCCATCGGTTTTGGTTGTCTAATTGGCAATATGGCCAATGCTGTGAACTGAATTTGATGAGGAGTTTGGGTTCCACCAGGCAGCCCCTGTATGCTCACATCCCCATGACTTACGGAAGAAGACGGCTTTTCCCCCACACAGCCGTTGTTGTTTGTGGCTTTGATAGTCCACCGGGCAAACATAGTAATCTAGGCTAGCAAACCTGCATCAGGCTTGCGTGTTCCTACATCCATAATGTTTGTTTCCATTATCTATGGTACGGGAGAAATTTAATGGAATTTTAGTGGGATCCTCTTCATCAGAGATATCCCAATTGGAAAGACGTATACCCAGCTGACAAATATCTGGGTGGAGAGTTGGCCACCAGGTCCCTAAGGGGGCTGTATGTGAGACAGACCATACTTCTTGTCTAATTGGATTTGTGATCAGCCATCGCTGCTGAATGGGCTGATGATGGTTAGGACTAGTGGTGGCCAAGGGGAGAGTCTATAGCCTTATCCACATGGCAAATATGCAATTTGAAAGGGTTACCAGTCTTTTCCACTTTCAAGCCAGTGTCTGGACAGGGCACAGGCTTGAGATGAGAATTAGGATCCAGGAAGTGATTCCGTCTACCTTTACCACTGTAGGTTTTATAATTAGCACCTGGTATGGTCCTGTCCAGTGGGGTTCCAGGGATGACACCTGATGTCATCTTATGTAGATGAAGTCTCTTTTTTGATATCGATGTGGAGTCTCCTCTTCACCAGGTTGGTAGGCAGTGGCCAGCTGTTTTGACAGGTATCCCTGAGTTCTTTCAATAGCTTTAAGTTTGTCAAGCAAGGGGGTGTGGAAGGGATCGGTAGGTCTTAGAGTTGTGGTTAGGTCCTTACTGGAGGAGGGGCCCCATAGAGAATTTTATAGGAGGTGAGGTTACACAAAGAAACAGAGGGAGTATTTCTTGCATGAAACAGTGCATAAGGCAGGAGCATAGTCCAATCTTTGATGCCCTCTCTAAGCTTAATTTCGTTAAGGTCTCTTTAATGGTTCTATTAATTTTTTTAACCTGTCCTGAGCTCTGCGGTCTATAAGCACAATATAACTTCCAATTTATCCCCAGGATCCTGGCTAACCCCTTACTTACCTGGGCCATGAACGCCGGTCCATTATCAGACCCTATTACCTTAGGTAGGCCGTATCATAGAAAAATATCTTTCAGGATTTTCTACCACCATTTGTGCCTTTTTTTTTTGAGGGGAAGGCTTCAATCCATCCTGAAAATATATCTACAAACACTAGGAGATATTGAAGTCCATACCTTGCTGGCTAAATTTCAGTAAAGTCCACTTCCCAGAATTTCCTGGTCTGGTTGCTCATAGGCGCTTTCCTACAGGAAGCTTGGAAGGGTAATTGTTCTATTGACAGAACGGACAGGGTTTTGTTACCCGTTCAGTTATGTCCTTTCGCTGTGAATCGGTTAGTGGAAAACTCTGTTCTTGATCCTTCAGGAATGCCTGCAGTTTCTTTGGACCAAGGTGTGTGAATTGATGTACATTTTTAACGTAGTGTAGGGCTTTCTGAAATTGCAGGCTTGGCTCAGTGAAGTTGAGGAGTTCAGTGCCAGTGTCGTAAGATGTTATCAAAAGCTTGCTGGTGCTCAGGGGTCCATTGGAATTGGGCATCTCCCTTTAACAGCGGGTATAAAGGAGAAGTTAAGGACACAAACACAGGAATCCATAACCTGCAAAACCCAGTAGTCCCAAGAAACTCTTTGTGTTGTCTGCTGCTGGGGGGGGGGGGTATCTGCACAACCATTTGTTTTCTGGGCTCAGTGAGCCAACGTTTACCACCTCTAAGGGAATAGCCCAGGAAGACTACTTCTTGCTGGCAAATTTGGGGTTTTTTGGAAGGAGCTCTATACCCGAGTTGAGCAAGCTTACATAATAGTGCTTGGTTCCCAGACTCACAGTTTTCCTTGGTGTTGGCTGCAGTAGCAGGTCATCCACGTATTGAAGCTGGGTGACTTCGGGGTGCATAGTTCTGAAGTTGTTGACATCTCTGTGGAGGGCTTCATCAAAGAGAGTGGGGGAGTTTTTGAACCCCTGTGGGAGTCTAGTCCATGTTAGTTTACCATACGTTCCGGTTTCTGGGTCTACCCACTCAAAAGCAAACAGAAACTGACTGTCTTTATGCAGAGGCATGCAAAAGATAGCATCTTTATGTCCATACCATTTCTACTCAGGGTTCAGAGTGATAAGCAGATTGTACAAATTATTTACCGTGGGGTGAATGTCCTGCACTCTGTTGTTGATCTCTCTTAGGTCTTGAACGGGGATAGTCTTCAGTTCCTGGATTTTTTACTGGTAGCAGGGGAGTGTTCCAGGCCGATTGACAGGGCCTTAGGACCCTAAAGCCAGATATTTCTGAATATGGGGCCTTAACCCATCTTTAGCATTTTTGCTCAGAGGATGTTGTTTGACATTGATTGGGGAGGCTGAGGTTTTTAACTCCACTGTTCTTGGAGGTTGTTTCATGGCTAGTCCTAACCCAACAATTTTTGCCCAGGCATCTGGGTAATCTGTTATCCATTTCTGGGGTAGCTTGCCTGTTTGATCATTCTTGGGGTGTGTGAAAATTGGATGTTCATCTTTGACTGACATTTATAAAGCCATGACTATAGGAGTTTTTATTGAAGGATTTAGAAATTTCATTTTGGGGCCTTCGGGGTTAAAAGTTGTTTTGGCCCGGAGCTTACTGAGCAGATCTCTGCCCATAAATGGGGCCAGGCATTCTGGGATTACTAGGAAGGAATGTTGGATTTTTCTTTTCCCCATGTCCATGGTCCTCTTAGTTGTCTAAGTCTGATATTTACTGCTGTTAGCCCTTTGAACTAGAGACCTTTTATTTGATAGAGGGCCCAGTGGGGCCTTAAGGGCTGAGTATACTGCTGCTGTATCCACTTCAAAGTTTATGGGGTCCCCTTCACTTCAAAAGTTACCCTGAGCTCGGGGAAGGGATCTGAGCCCCGACATTCTCAGTCAACCTCCAGAGTCAGAAAGGCTGTCTGGCGTGGCTGTCTCTTTCTAGGGCACTTTTTGGCTCAGTGTCCTTTTTCTTTACAGTAGGCACATTGATCTGAGGCCAAGGGTGGCCTCTGGTGGGGACCCAGGTATCGTTTCTTGTCTCTCTGTTTCTTAATTTCTGGCCTATTTATTGTTGTGACCAGGACCTTAGTTAATACCTTCATCTGTCTTTTTCATCTGTCATCCTCCCTTTGCTCCCTTTTGTTCTCTCTGTTTCTCTCTTATAGGATACTTTCTCGGCTACCCTGAGTAAATCTCTCAAAGTCATATCTTGTAATCCATCTAAGTATTGTAACTTTCTTTTAATATCCAGATCAGCTTGCCCAATGAAGGCCATCATGACATATGTCTTTTGATCCTCTGCCTGAAGATCGAAAGGAGTATATCTCCTATACGCCTCCATAATTCTCTCTAGAAACATAGAGGGATATTCATCAGGCCCTTGAATAATCTCTCTTACCTTGGCCAAATTATTTGGTTGGCTAGCGGCCGGTTGGAAACCCACTATTAGGGCCCGGCAATAAGTGGACAGATGCTCCCTACCTTCAAAGGTGTCGGGGTCCCAGTTGGGTCAGTTCAAGGGTAAGCCGGCTTTGATTATGTTGGGAAGTTGTGTTGGTCACCCATCTGGTCCGAGGATATTTTTTTCTAGCTTCCAGAAAGTTTCTCTCTCGTTCCTCTGTCATGAAGAGAATCCCTAGAATTTGTTGGCAGTCATCCCAAGTAGGCAGGTGTGAAAACGCCAGGGAGTTCTTTGAGTTCTTTTAGCCGGGCCAGCTTTCTCCAGGGAAGGAGGGGCTGTGTGTGTGACAAGGGGGAGTCATCTGGTGGGCGCTGGGCCGGCCTAGCTTTCTCCAATGGCGGAGAGGCTGAGTCAGCAGCAAAGGAATCACTTAGAGGTTGTTGGGGGTTGGTGGATGACGGCAGCGGATAAGAAGGGTAGGAGAGTCCAGTAGAGTCTTGAGACTCAGGGAGAACAGAGGTTGGAGGAGGAAGAGCAGAGGGTTTGTGAGATAGAATCATGGTGGAAGGAGTAGGAGTGGGCGCAGAGACAAAGAAAGGCTTCACCCATGTAGGAGGAGATTTGCAGAGGTCCTGCAATGTTAAGATATATGGTTGTTGATCTGGATGTCTATGTGGCCCCGGTTGAAAGACAAAATCTCTGACGTTTCAAATTAGTGGGAAGTAGATGTTTCTAGGGGCTATCCAACTCCAAAGGTGGGTCATTCTGAGGCACAGAGGGTCTGCCAGGTCCAGCAATTTACTGAAAAAGAAAGATTCTGGGCCTTGCACAGACTTTGGTCCAGTGATCAAGGGTCAGGAAGAGAGGTGTTGAAGTGCTCTGTCCCAAAATGAGAGATACACAAACAGTGAAAGAAATCACACACTACACTGACAAGACAAGACAATAAAGACAGGCAATGGACGTCCAATACTGAGGCCAGGACTGAGTAGCCGGCAAAACCTGATGGGCTGGCAATACTGAATCCGAAGCAAAATATCACTGAGTCAAGGAGACTATTGTTCCTCGATTTCCTGAGTCCTCTGGGGCATCCCCCAGGGACGTGGCCTGTGGCTCTGTGACACGTATGTCAGCCTCTGTCAGAGAGAGCTCACGCTCATCACCAATAGCCATTTTGCCAAGCCCTAACCTGAAACCTAAAACCAAAAAGAGTTCCCTTACTTACCCTGAAAAGAGCCCCTTGGGGATCTTTCATCCGCCGCTGCCGGATCTTGCTCGTGCCTCCAGATGTAAAGGTCGGGCAAGCATCAGAGGAAGAGACCACCAGAGGAATGTCTCAAGCAACAGTAAATGGTTTATTATGGGTCCAGCATTCTGGGGCTCAGAGCTCACTTGAATAGAGCAGAGAGCAATGAGAACAGCTTAAGCAGAGCTTATATGCTTTCCTTGGAGAGGGCAGGGAGGGAAGTTTATTGATGGGTCAGGGCAAGTGGGTGGTTTGCGTGCAAACGGGTGAGGGTATACATTTGCAGTTTGGCAGTTGGGGACAGCACATTCTGGAAACAAGATTAGCAAACAGTCCTCAAGACTTCAACAGTGTTTTGTTAAGCATACAGAAAAACAGTAAGTAACAAGTACCTATTTTATTAACCTTTCACCAAAGCCTAAATGGAAAGTGAGCATGGATTACTAAACACATCCATATCCAGGTTGCCTAACGCTCTCAAATCAATCCTATTGGTGACTACATATTTGTTTCTTCTTAAGATAATATATTCAACCTCAACCCTGTTGAAAATGACTAATCCTATCACTCACTTTATATTTTCCTGATTTCCTAATGTCTCTATTGATATCTGCTTTCCTACATATTTTCCTCAGTTCATCATTGTGACTGACTCTTCACATGTGCTGACATTTACATTCACTCTTTATCCGAAACCCTATTGCTAAAGAACTTTTGGTCCAAATCCTATACTCACTCTTTTTTCTAACATACCGACTATCTTCCTAATCCTAAAGACTATCCCTTTTTGACTGGATGATCTCTTCGACAAGCAATCATCCAAGGTACAAGGTCCTATGCCATTGTATATTGATTTATCTGAGACATCTGTGCAGAACATAATTCAAAGCTAAGTATCCCAATCAACAGCCCAATGCCCTTCCTGGATTCAAATCTTATCTAGATTTCTGTTTTCAAACTTATATTTCACCAATATATTCTTGTAAATATCGCAAGTTCCCAATACCATTATTCATTAAGCAGAATGATTCCTAACTCAAATGAAACATGTTATTAAGCCTAACCATACATTGTTCCCTCAAACTAACTTTACAGAAGAGCCGAGACAGAGTTTATCTTACAATACAGTAATGTAGGGGATCTTCCACCTGCTGAGAACATCAAAGGACCATGCAGAAATTATACCCTGAAGAAGTTGCAGGCAGCTATGAAGGACCTAAGAGGGGAAAAGTCATATTCCATGGCAAACAACAGGGTCAGTATGAAGGGATGTGTCTGAATCAGCCTCTCCTTTCGTAATGTAGAGAACTGATGAAACCATGCCTGTGTGGAGAGCTGTTTACAGGTGCCTATGGTTGATATACCATTCTAACTTGTGAAAGTGTCAAAGGAAGTAGGGGCAGCCTCAATTTCATGGGACCTTTCGAAGCAACTGTTAGGACAAAGTGGTGGCCAAGGTAGTGACCTCATTCAGTTCCTAAAGAAAGTGACCTCACCTCTCTTCCTTGGTGATCAAAAAATCTGAAATTGTGATGCAGGAAGCCAGGCACCCAGAGCCAGTCCCAGTCCCAGTCCCAGTGGTCTCACTTGCTTGGATTTACCAAGGACAGAGTCAGTCTTCCTTGGTACCGACTGATATGAGGATTGTCAAATGGCAGAAGAGCTCTGAAGAGGGGCCTTTCCTGAGAAAGCAGGTATTGGTTCACCACTGGCTCCTGACAACTTCACAGTGTTGACCAAGGAGACCAGATCTGAGAAAGGACAGGCCATTTCAGGGGAACATAGTATGGCCCACCAGTTAGAGGACACTCCAGATAGTCACAGACCTACTTGGGTTAAGGAGGTGCCTTTGTGGGTGTTCAGTGAGTTTGTGCTTTTCTCTCATGTTCTGAGAATAGATAGAAAAGGCAGTTTTTTTGGGTTGGAGTGGACTGTTTCTAGTAAGTCGTTTGACAAGGCTAGTGTTTCTAAGTCTTGAGTATCCCACTGTGTCCGTGGTTGTAGACATTAGAAAAGAGAAGGCATCAAAGGATGTGTCCTGTCTAGTAGAAAACTTCCCAGCATTCATCCTGCCTAATTGAAGAATGGACTTTGGTTTGCCTTATGGATGGGCAACACCTACTAAATTCCTAAGTTCCTGTTTTCTTCCTGAATTCTGGCCACTCTCCAGAATAGGCTCATGGTTTTGTTTCCAAGATATGTACCACCTCCAAGCTCTGAGACATGTCCATATACTTGATAGCTGTAGAGAATGGGAACATCTTAGAAAACTCAGATATCAGTGTGACCCGGAAATTCTCAGTGGAGAAACCCTGCTTTGGTTCATTTGCTTACCTATGGTTCTGTTGTCCTGAATGTCAGGAAGGTCTTTGCCTCAGGCCACCCCTTTGTGAAGCCTGAAGAAAACAGTTTTCAAATGGAAATGAATGGGCATCACCTGTGGATCTTTGCTTAATTGCTTGTAAAAGGATGTGTCTAAATCAGCCTCTTGGCCCTGTATGAGGTTGTGGCTTAGATTCTCAGCACATGATGGATCTAAAGATAGATTGCATGTGCAATCAAAACAAAAATGGCCAAAATCTGTCATTGTTGATGAGTCTCTTGCCTTCCTCTGTTAGGATTCTGACCTCTATCAAGTGAGAATAGGGATCCTTTAGGTCAAATGAGTTCTTTGAAGAACTGCAGAGGTGCTTGTGTTTTCTTGTGACTCCAAATCACTTAAAGAATCTATCCCTGAGAGTCAGTAGGCCTCAAATTGGAGAAGCAGGCCTATTGGATCACTCCAGGTTCACAGGTGAGCATGCCACCCTGACTTTAGGCAAATGAGGGGCAAGAAAGATTATTTCGGACACTCTCTTGGGATGCGTCCCACATGAAAAACTCCAGCCAGAGGTAATGATGAGTGTCTCTCTGGAAGAAGGTGAGGACCATGTGGAAGTGTTTTGGTTTTAATTGTAGTCATTCGTCTGGCAGTTGGAAGAGATGACTGGATCCACCTGGGCTTGAACTCTGGTGTCATTCCCCTTAAACACTCAGTTCTGGATCAATCATCAAAGAAGTATTGCCATGAATTGTGTTAAGAATTTAGGAGGCCATGCATGAGAATCTCCATTGGAAACTGAGATCTAGTCCTAGGGTGGCTTTCCACAGAGCACTGGGAATCTCAGCCAGGATATCAAATTATTTTTTTCTGAAAGACTTGGAAGCCATATTTGCTAGTCAAAACACACATGGACCTCAATTGTAGACCTCGATGGGCCTGGATTCATGTGACTTTTAGGCCACTCTTTGGGAAGCCTTGCCTGTGAGAGTTCTTCAAATTTTTCATTGAAATGAGCTTCCTCACCATTGAATGATTCCTGAATGATTTGAAAGCCATAGTGCTTCCAACTTCATAATTGAAAATTGGCTAGATAAATACCATGAAATTTTTGAAATTCCAATGACCAGGTGGCAATGAAGAACATTTGGTTGTCCTGTTGCTGATCACGAGTGTACCAGACAGTGCCTTGATTGACTGGTTTTGATGAAAATGGTGTAGAACAGAGATCTCAATAATTTGGATCCTGCTGAGTAGTGGGCCTAGAGCAGTGGTGAGCAAATGTGTGATAAAACATCTGAGGTGGGGCCATGTGGATCTGCCATTGGCTTCCAAATGGCTTGTGACTGACATGGTGCAGCCAGCAGACCCTTATATGTAAAGGCAACTTGTTATATGGAGAGGTTTCAGTGCAATGTTCAGAATCAGGTTGCTATGGTCAAGGGGGCATCCTATGTGGTATACAAGCCCTGTTGGTGCATTCTCCTGCAGACCCTGATCCACCACACGTGACAGAACTCGCGGCAACACTCTGTCCCAGTTGAACTCCTTGTATTTCGTGAAGCAAATACAAAACTCCGAGTGCAGCAGGAAGAAACATTAGGAAAAGTGGAGGATGATAAAATGGCTTCGCAGTCCATATGGGGAGACACTTAGCCCCCAGTGGCCACAGTTTACATACAAGAGAGAATTCAGCACTGCTGCTTCATGTTTATTGGAAAATTATAAACCATGTCCTCCAGATCACAGAGATGAAGACGCAGCTTTGATGGTCTCACTGGAAAGGAAGCTAAAGATCCTCACAAAAACATATATTTCAAGTGCCCAACCTAGAGACAGTTTCTCCAGACGTCTTTAGGCAGGCAAATCTCCATGTTTGTAGAGTTTTTACACAGTCCCTTACTTTTGGAAACTCCTCTACAATCTCCAAGGTTGTGAACCCTAAGCATTTTCAATTTCAGATATGTATTCAAAGATTTTCTAACTCTTCTCCTCTAATTGTGTCTTACTTGGGGTGAAGGTAATGTCAAGGCATTGTTCTGAATGAGAGTGGGAAAATTTTTTTGTAGTACACATTTGCATACACATTGATCCATTTTCCAATTTTCCATTCGAAATACTGAATCCCTGACACTAACTCATACCCTACTAGACTCTGACTACTAATCCTAATATGATGGAGAAAAATAAACAAAAAAAATGAAAATACAAGCAGTTCAGAGGAGGCATGGTGTATAGTTGGACTTCCCTCTTGCATGATAAAGGGTCGGTTTTATAAATCTACTCAATTTTTAATTGAAATAGTCCTCCATGTGTTTTTTTTAAAGAGAGAGTTAGAGAGGAGAGAGAGAATTCTATAATATTTATTTTTTTAGTTATCGGCGGACACAACATCTTTGTTTGCACGTGGTGCTGAGAATCGAACCCATGCCGCACGCATGCAAGGCGAGCGCGCTACGACTTGAGCCACATCCCCAGCTCTCTCCATGCGTTTTTAAAGTTAACAAATATGTGAATTCCTGTCTCCCTTTCTCTGTAGCCTACTCAGCACATGTACTTTTTATATGCACATATAGATTCCTACTTGGTATCACACGTATATTTTTATGAGTTGGCTGACTTGGCAGAAACAAATTGTAAGAAGAGATCAGTCCTCCTAAACGCTGTTGGAACTGAAAATCCAAACTCTGGGTGAGCTTCCTATTAGAACAATATTATACATAAACCCATGTTTAGTAAAATAAATATTTTTGCATCTGAGGGTGATATATATTACATGATGAATTACGATTGGCATATATATATTGATACTTTTTAATGGATTTTTGTGTTTTTTGTCTATATATATATATATATATATATATATATATATATATATACATACACTCTACAGATTTTATAAAATATGAAATATATTTGTCTTATATACACTCCGTAAATTCATTCATGTTCATGTATGTGGATTTATAATCAACTTTTCACAAGATTATTCTCAGAAATAATCATCTACCTGAAATACATATTTGTTTCCCAGTGCTGAAAACTAACTTCAATCAATGGTGCTTACAAATCCTAATATTTCTACAGTAACTGACCCAGTTTAACATCAATGCAAGTATATTCCTATGTGACATGATGTCTATTTTGACATTCATTTTAATTCAACACTGGTACATTACTATTTCTTCAGTTTTTGCACATCATAGGTTATATATTTCATTCACAAGTTCAGAAATTTATAGGAATTTGTTTCACTTTTAATCACTTCCTGCTTCAGAACACATGTATTCCTCCATGTTACTTGACTGGTCTTTTCATGAGACTTCTTTCCAAACACATTATTTTCGATTTCCATAATCAATTTTGAAGCTAAACCCACACACTCTTCAAGATAAACCATAACATTAATATTACCATTAGATGTATAAGTGGTTGGAATGAATGTGTGAATATCAATATAAGATTTCCTGTACATTTTCACATTTCAATTCAATCCATTATTAAAGTTGGAACCAGGTATGCTATTTATTCACAGTATGGTCTATTAATGCATTATCTCTATATTCATAGACACAGTGTACACCTCTTTGTTCCCCCAATACTAATTTATACCTCTTCAAAACATTGCTCCCAAAAATGGTAGAAGAAATAAACATGTCACCTTATCTATCTATCTATCAATATATATATATATATATATATATATATATATATATATATATATATATATATATATATTTCTTTTTTTATCACAGTAATATTCTGGACACAAAAAACAAAGGTCATACTCATGATTGTATCAAAGCCTAAATGGAAAGTGAGCATGGATTACTAAAAACAACCATATCCAGGTTGCCTAATGCTCTCAAATGTAAATCCTATTGGTGACTACATATTTGTTTCTTTCTAAGATTATATATTCAACTTCAAGCCTGTTGAAAATGTCTAATCCTATCACTCAGTTTATACTTTGCCTGATTTCCTTATATCTCTATTGATATCTGCTTTCCTACATATATTCCCCAGTTCATCATTGTGTCTGACACTTCACATATGCTGATATTTACATTCAATGTCTACCCGAGACCCTATTGCTAAAGAAATTTTGGTCTAAATCCTATACTCACTCTTATTTCTAAACCTACTGACTATCTTCCTAATCCTACTGACTATTGCTTTTTGACTCGATGTTCTCTTCGACAATTAATCATCCAAGGTATAAGGTCCTAAACCATTGTATTTCAATTTGTCGGAGACATATATGCAGAACATAATTCAAACCTAAGAATCCCACTCAAGGACCCAATGCCCTTCTGACTTCGAATCTTACCTAGATTTCTGTTTTCATACTTACATTTCACCTATATATTCTTGTAAATATCACAGGTTCCCAATACCATTATTCATGGGGCAGAGAGATTCCAAACCCAAATCAAACATGTTATTAACCCTAAACATACACTGTTCCCTCAATCTAACTTTACAAAAGAGGAGGGACAGAGTTGGTCTTACAATACAGGAATGTAGGGGATCTTCCACCTTCTGAGAACATCAAAGGTCCATGCAGAAATGATCCCTGGAGAAGATATAGGCAGCTATGAAGGACCTGAGAGAGGAAAAGTCATCTTTTATGGTAAACAACCTGGTCAAGATGAATGGATGTGTCTGAATCAACCTCTATCTTCTAAATGTAGAGAAGATGGACCAAATCAGGCCTGTGTGGAGAGCTCTTCCCAGGTGCCTATGGTTGATTTACCATTCTAACTTGTGAAAGTGTGACAGAAAGAAGGGACAGACTCCATCTCATGGGACCCTTAGAAGTTACTGTTAGGACAAAGAGGTTGCCAAGGCAGTGACCTCATTCTGTTCCTGAAGGAAGTGACCTCACTTCACTTCCTTGGTGATGGAACTCTCTGAACTTGGGATCCAGGAAGAGAGGCACCCAGAGCCAGTCGCAGTCCCAGTCCCTGTGGTCTCACTTGTTTCAATTTACCAAGCACAGAGTCAGTCTTTCTTAGTACCAACAGATGTGAGAATGGCCAAATGCCAGGAAAGCTCTGAAGAAAGACCTTTCTGAGAAAGCAGGTATTGGTTCACCGCTGGCTCCTGACAACTGCACAGAGTTGGCCAAGGAGACCAGATTTGAGATACAAGAGGCCATTTTGGGGGAATATAGTATGGCCCACCATTCAGAGGACACTCCACAAAGGAGGTGCCTTTGTGGGTGTAGGTGTGTGTATGGTTTTTTCTCAAGTTCTGAGAAGATGTAAGAAAGGCTGTTTGTTTGAATTGGCGTGGACTGTTTCTAGTAAGTCCTTTGACAAGGCGAGTGCTTCTATGTCTGTGTATCCCACTCTGTCCGTGGTTGTAGACATTAGAAAAGAAAATGCATCAATGGATGTGTCCTGTCTAGGAGAAAGCTTCGCAACATTCATCCTGCCTGATTTATTAATGGACTGCAGCTTTCCTTATTGAAGGGAAACACCTGCTATCTTTCAAAGTTTCTGTTTACATCCTGAATTCTGGACACTCTCCAGAATTGCCTCATTGTTTTGTGTCCAAGATATGTACTACCTCCAAGCTATGTGATATGGCTATGTACTGGATAGCTGAAGGGAAAGGCGAGCATCTCAGAAAACTCAGATATCAGTGTGAACAGGAAAGTCTCAGTGGAGAAACCCTGCTTTGTGCGTTTTGTTTACCTCTTTTTCTGTTGCCCTGAATTTCAGGAAGGTTTTTGCCTCAGACCACTCCTTTGTGAATATCAATTCAATCCATTATTTAAAGTGGAACCAGCTATACTATTTATTCACAGTATGGTCTATTCATGCATTATCTGTATATTCATAGACACAGGGTACAGCTTTTTGTACAACCAATACTTATGTATATGTCTTCAAAATATTACTCGCAGAAATGGTGAAAGAAATACTCATGTCACCTTATCTACATATACATTTTATCACAGTAATATTCTGGACACAAAATGCAAAGTTCACACTTATTATTGTACTAAAGCCTAAATGGAAAGTGAACATGGATTACTTCCATGTTCAGGTTGCCTAATGCTCTCAAATATCAATCCTATTGGTGACTACATATTTGTTTCTTCCTAAGATTATATATTCAAAATCAACCCTGTTGCAAATATCTAATCATATCACTCACTTTATACTTTGCCTGATTTTGTAATATCTCTTTTTTTATTGTTACGATGAGCCAATTTAGTACTTTTTTAATTTTTTTTTCATCTTTCATACATTTGATTCAAGTGAGTTATGCATTTCCATTTTTACCCCAAATACAGATTGCAGAATCACATCAGTTACACATTCACAATGTTTACATAATGCCATATTAGTGACTGTTGTATTCTGCTGACTTTTCTATCCCCTACTATCCCCCCTCCCCTCCCCTTTCATCTTCCCTCTCTACCTCATCTGTTGTTGTTCCGTTCTCTCCCTTCCCCCCCTTTCCCCTCACAACCTCGTATATGTGATTTCGTATAACGATGAGGGTTCTTTCCGTTTCCATGCAATTTCCCTTCTCTCTCCCTTTCCCTCCCATCACTTGTCTCAGTTTAATGTTAATATTTTCCTCATGCTCTTTCCCTCTGTTCAGTTCTTAATTGCTCTCCTTAAATCAAAGAAGACATTTGGCATTTGTATTTTAAGGATTGGCTAGCTTCACTTAGCATAATCTGCTCTAATGCCATCCATTTCCCTGCAAATTCCATGAATTTGTCATTTTTTAGTGCTGCATAATACTCCATTGTGTATAGATGCCACATTATTTTTTATCCATTCATCTATTGAAGGGCATCTAGGTTGGTTCCACAGTCTGCCTATTGTGAATTGTGCTGCTATGATCATTGATGTGGCGGTATCCCTATAGCATGCTCTTTTATGGTCCTCAGGGAATAGTCCGAGGAGGGCGATAGCTGGGTCAAATGGTGGTTCCATTCCCAGCTTTCCCAGGAATCTCCATACTGCTTTCCATAATGGCCGCACCATTTTTCAGTCCCACCAGCAATGTACAAGTGTACCCTTTTCCCCACATCCTCGCTAGCACATATTATTGTTTGACATCCTAATGGCTGCCAATCTTACTGGAGTGAGATGGTATCTTAGGGTGGTTTTGATTTGCATTTCTCTGACTGCTAGGGAAGGTGAGAATTTTTTCATGTACTTATTAATTGATTGTATGTCTTCTTCTGAGAAGTGTCTGTTCAGGTCCTTGGCCCATTTGTTGATTTTGTAATATCTCTATTGATATCTGCTTTCCTACATATTTTCCACTGTTCATCATTGTGACTGACCCTTCAAGTGTGCTGATATTTACTTTCACACTTTAACCCAAACCCTATTGCTAAAGCACTTTTGTTCCAAATCCTATACTCACTCTTCTTTGTTAACCTACCGAATATCTATCTAATCCTACTTACTATCCCTTTTTGACTGGATGTTCTCTTCGAATTTTAATCATAAAAGGAACAAGGTCCTATGCCATTGTATATCGATTTATCTGAGATATCTGTGCACAACGTAAATCAAAGCTAAGTATCCCAATGAAGGGCCCATTGCCCCTCTGGGCTTCAAAATTACCTAGACTTTCTTTTTTCATTTATATATTTCACCTCTATATTTTTAAAAATATCGCAGGTTCCCAATACCATTATTCATCCAGCAGAATGATTTCTAACCCAAATCAAACATTTTATTAACCCTAACAATACACTGTTCCCTCAATGTAAATTTAAAGAAGAGCAGGGACAGAGTTGGTCTTACAATACAGGAATGTAGGGGATCTTTCACCTGTTGAGAACCACAAGTTCAATGCAGAAATGATCCCTGGAGAATATGTAGTCAGCTATGGAGGACCTGAGAAAGCAAAAGTAATCTTCCATGGCAAAATACCTGGTCAGGATGACGGGATGTGTCTGAATCAGAACCTCTCTTCTCAATGTAGAGGAGATGGACCAAACCAGGCCTGTGTGGAGAGCTATTACCGGGTTCCTATGGTTGATATACCATTCTAACTTGTGAATGTTTCACAGGAAGTAGGGGAAGCGTCCATCTAATGAGACACTTGGAAGCAACTGTTAGGATAAAGTGTTTGCCAAGGCAGTGACCTCATTCGGTTCCTGAAGGAAGTGACCTCACCTTACTCCCTTGGTGATGGAACTCTCTGAACTTAGAATCCTGGAAGCCAGGCACACAGAGCCAGTCCCAGTACCAGTCCCAGTGGGTTCACTTGTTTGGAATTACCAAGGACAGAGTCAGTCTTTCTTTGTACCTACTGATGTTAGAATGGCCAAAACCAAGAGAGCTCTGAAGAGGGGCCTTTCCTGAAAAAGCAGATAGTGGCCCACCGCTGGCTCCTGACAACTTCATAGAGATGGCCAAGGAGACCATATCTGAGACAGGACAGGACATTTCGGGGGAACATTGTGTGGCCCACCAGTCAGAGGACACTCCATAGAGTCACAGACCTACTTAGGGTAAAAAGGTGCCTTTGTGGGTGTGGTTGTGAGTTTGTGATTTTGTCTCATGTTGTGAGAATAGGAAAAAAAGGTGGTTTGTTTGGTTTGGAGTGAACTGTTTCTCGTAAGTCGTTTGAAAAGGAGAGTGTTTCTATGTCTGTGTATCCCATGGTGTCCGTGGTTGTAGACATTAGAAAAGAGAGTGCATCAATGGATGTGTCCTGTCTAGTAGAAAGCTTCCCATTTCATCCTGCCCAATTTATGAATGGTTTGCGGCTTTACTTAAAGATGGGCATAACCTAATACATTCCTAATTTCCAGGTTTATTCATGAACTCTGTTCACTCTCCAGAATAGGATCATGGTTTTGTGTCCAACATATATACCACCTCCAAGCTCTGTGACATGGCCATGTACTGGATAGCTGAAGGGAATGGCGAGCATCTCAAAAAACTCAGATATCAGTGTGACCAGGAAAATCTCAGTGGAAAAACCCTGCTTTGGGCATTTTGCTTATATATTGTTCTGATGAACTGAATGTCAGGAAGTTCTTGCTCTGGCCACCCCTTTGTGAAGCCTGAAGTAAACAGTTTTCAAATGGAAATGATTGGGCATCACCTGTGGCTCTTTGCTTAATTGCTTTGGAAAGGGATGTGTCTGAATTAGCATCTTGGCCCTGTGTGAGGTTGTGGCTTAGATTCTCAGCACTAGATGGATCTAAAGAAAGATCCCATGTGTGCATCCAAAACCAAAATGGCAAATACACCAGTCATTGTGGATAAAGTCTCGCTTTCCTCTGTGAGGTTCCTGACCTCTATCAAGTGAGAATAGGGATCCTTTGTGTCAATTGAGTTCTTCAAAGCCCTGCAAAGGTGCTTGGGTTTTCTCATGACTCTAATTTACATAAAGAATCTATACCTCTAACTCAGTAGGCCTCAAATTGAAGAAGCGGTGCAGTATTAACGGCATGCCTATTTGATCACTCCGGGTTCACAGGAAGTATGTCCAGGCCACCCTGACTTTAGGCAAATGAGGGGCAAGGGAGCTTATTTTGGACACTGTCTTGGAATGTGCCCCTCATGGAAACCTCCAGCCAGAGGTTATGATGAGTATCTATATGGAAAAAGATGAGGGCCATGTGGGAGTGTTTTGGTTTAATTGTGGTCATTATGTGGCTGTTAAAGGAGATGCCTGGGTCCACATGGGCTTGAACTCTGGTGTGATTACACTTAGAGAGTGCATTCTGGATCTGATCTCAGAGAACTTGTGCCATGAATTGTGTTGGGATTCTAGGAGGGCACGCATGAGAGTCTCCCTTGGAAACTGAGATCTAGGCCCAGGGTGGCTTTCCACAGAGCACTGGGAATCTCAGCCAGGATACCACATGATTTTTTTTTCTGAAAGACTTGGTAGGCATAGGTGACAGTCAAAACACACATGGACCTCACATTGTAGACCTCAATGGGTCTGATTTCATGTGACTTTTTGGCCACTCCCTGGGAAGCCTTGTCTTTAACAGTTCTACAGAGCATTCATCGAAATGAGGTTTCTCATCATTTAATGGTTCCTGTACAAATTGAAATCCACAGTGCCTCCATCTTCATCCGTGAAAAATGGCTAGATAAATACAATAAAATTATTGAAATTTCCATGACCAGGTGGCACTGGAGAAAATTTGGAAAACCGGTTGCTGATCATGAGTATACCAGACAGTGCCTTGATTGACTAGGTTTCATCAAAATGGTGTATAACAGAGATGCCAGTAAATTGGAGCCTGCTGAGTAGTGGGCCTAGATCAGAGGAGGGGAGGTGTGTGATAAAACATCTGTGGTGGGGCCATGTTGATCTTCCATTGGCTTCCAAATGCCTTGTGACTGACATAGTGCAGCCAGCAGACCCTTATATGTAATGGTATCTTGTTATATAGAGAGGTTTCAGGGCAATGTTGAGAATTATGTTGCTGTGGTCAAGGGGAAAAGCTATGTGGAATAGAAGCATTGTTGGTATATTCTCTTGCAGACCCTGACCCACCACACGTGACAGAACTCCCTCAAGCACTGTGTCCCAGGTGATCTTTTTTTTACTTCATAAGCAAATACAGCAGCAAGAAACACCATGAAAATTGGAGGATGAACAAATGGCTTCACAGTCCACACAGGGAGACACTTAGAACCCAGTGGCCACAGTTTACCTACAAAGATCAAATTCAGGACTGGTGTCTCATGTTAATTGGAAAATAAGAAACTATGTTTTACAGGTCACATAGGTGCAGACCCAGCTTTGATGATCTCAGTACAAAGGAAGCTAAAGCTCCTCATAACAACATATGTTTCAAGTGCCCAACCTCAGAGGAAATTTCTCAAGAAGTCTTTAGGCCAGCAGAGCTCCATGTTTATGGAGTGTTCACCCTGTCCCTTACTTTTGGAAACTCCTGTACCACCTTCAAGGTAGTGAACTTCTTAGCATATTACATTCCAGAGAAGTATTCACTGATTTTCTAATTCTTCTCCTCTAATTATGTCTTACTTGGGGCGAAGATAATGTCAAGCCATTGTTCTGGAGGAGTGGGAAGATTTTGTGTGGCACATATTTGCATACACATTGGATACATTTTCCAATTTTCCATTCGAAATACTGAATCCCTGACTCTAACCCCTACCATACTAGACTCTGACTACTAATCGTAATATGATAGAGAATAATAACCAAAACAGAATAGAAATACAAGCAGTTCAGAGGAGGCATGGTGTATAGTTGGAATTGCCTTTTGCATTATATAGGGTAGGAGTTATAAATCTAGTCATTTTTTTTGTTGAAATAGTTCTCCGTGTGTTTTGAAAGTTAACAAATATGTGAATTCCTGTCTCCTTTTCTCTGTAGCCTATTCAGCACATGTAATTTTATATGCACATATAGAATTGTACCTGGTATCACACATACATTTTTGTGAGGTGACTGACTTGGCAAATACAAATTGTGAGAAGAGATCACTCCTCCTAAATGCTGTTGGAACTGAAAATTCAACCTATGGGTAAGCCTCCTAGTTGAACAACATTATACATAAATCCATGTTCAGTATATGAATATTTTTGGGTCTGTGGATGATATGTATTTCACGATGAATTTTGATTGGCATATATATTGCTAGTTTTTAATGTCTGTGTGTGTGTGTGTGTGTGTATATATATATATATATATATATATATATATATATATATACTCTCCAGATTTTTCAAAATATGAAATATTTGTGTCTTATTTTGCACTCCCTAAATTCATTCATATTCATGTATGTGGATTTATAATCCAATTTTTAAAAAATTATTCTCAGAAATATTCATCCACCTGAAATACATATTTTTTCCTAGTACTGAAACAGTTTTCAGTAAATGGTGCATCCAAATCCTAATATTTCGGCATTGCAAGATGGCTGTGAAGACAGTGTATCACACCCAGTGTACCCTGCCACTGCGCAAGTGAATAACGAGTTAGAGCAATGAAAAACTATCTTGTTAGGATCTTACAGGAAAATGGGTGTTTACCGAAACCTAGAAGAATGATTTCCACCACCGAGGTCCGGTAATTGAGTCTCAAACACAAGCCACTTGTGCAACTGGAGATCCATTCTGATTTATCCGCGTGACCTGCCCTGTGTCTACAAATGGTGAGGCACCACCGAGAAGCGACCAGCAAGCAGGGAGAAACGTTGCTGCGGATTCTGTGGAATCCTGCTGGCTGAGCATCCACTGAGCCCCCAGCTGAATTCGGGATTTCAGACAGGGAAGTTAGCAGTACATTTCTATGCCCCAAAGCAGAAACTCCACAAAGGAAACCAACAGCCACCATCTTGGAGAGCTGAAGTAACCACCACCACTCCCTGACAGATTGCAAGAATAAAACAGGTGTGTGTTTCTCAGCTCATCTCACATACAGAGGGGAATTCGCATAAAATATCTCCTAGGCTTTTGGGGGAGGAATAATCAGAGCAAGTCTGCATAAAGACTGGGGGAAAACTAGAGGCACCTGACGTTCATCTCCCCTTCCCATCAGCGGCAAAAATGAAACTTGTCTAGCCAGTGCGGGGCGATGGGCAAGCGAAAAAAATTAAAACAATAGAGTTCCAGGGTTCCCAATAGACACCCTCCCCACCCAACAAACGGCAGACCCAGAGAACAGTTTGAGCTGCCGAGAAGCATCACTCAGGAGAAATCTGGTCTAGCAGGAGAAATCAGGACTAGCAGGATAAACCAGGGGACTAGAGGCCAGGCCCTCCTGACTGGCTGGCTGGAGAACGCCGGCCCACTGCCAGTGTGACTGGGCAACTGGAGACCACCTTCCTGCTGGCGCCAGCCCACCTGCTGACGCTATGTCTTGACGGCTGGAGAACGCGCGCCTGCCGGCGACCGAACGCGCAACTGTGTGGCTAGAGATCACCCACCAGCTGAAGACAGACCACAAGCTGCCCGCGCTACTGGGTGGCTGGAGACTGCCGGCCTGCCAGCGACCGGGAGCTGAAACCAACCAGAGACAATCCAGTCCACCCACCCAATTCGGACACTCCGGCAAGGAGCCTGGGGCCCACCACAGCAGAGAGGTGACATCACTGGAGCTCGGCCGTCAGAATTCCTTAACAGCGGAATCCACTTAAGCAGGCATAGTCTACCAACACAAAGGAGAGAAAACAGAGATATATAAACCCATAACAAATCTATAGAAGAGAGCAGAAACACAGCAATCAAATAGATCTGGAAAATGACGTGAACATCATGAAAAAACAAGGGAAAACAAGGTGTACAAACAATGAAGGACAACTTAATACTACAGGAGAACCTAGAAGCATCAGAAACAGGGATAGGGAAAAAACTTAAGTCATACCTAACTCAGATGGAAAGGAATAAGAGAGAAGACATGAGGCAGCAAGTCTAAGGATAAAAGTATATTTTGAAAATGAATTAAACAAACAAATTCAAATGGCAAAGAACAAGCTTTACCAGGAGATAGAGATCTTCTAAAAAATCATACAGTAATTCTAGAAATGCAGGAAACTATAAACCAAATTAAAAACTCAAACAAGAATATTACAAATAGACTAGATCAAGTAGAAGTCAGAACATCAGATAATGAAGACAAAGTTTGTCAACTTGAAAAGAATATAGTCAACACAGAAAACATGCTTAAATCCCATGAGCAACTATTCAAGAGATATGGGATGTCATAAAAAAAACAAAATTGGGAGTCATCGGGATAGAAGAAGGCATAGAAATTCAAACTGAATGAATGAACAACATATTAAATGAAATAATTCTAGAAAACTTCCCAGAGATGAAAGATGGAATGGATTGCCATATCCTGGAAGCCTACAGGACCTCAAACATTCAAAACCATAATAGACAAACTCCAAGACATATAATTATGAAGATAGCCAACATACAGAACAAGGAGAGAATATTAAAAGCTACGAAAGAAAGTAGGCAGATAACATTCAGGGGTAAACCAATAAGGTTAACAATTGATTTTTCATCACAGACATTGAAAGCGAGAAGATCTTTGAACAATGTATTTCAAACACTGAAAAATAATGGATTCCAACCAAGAATACTGTATCCAACAAAATTAAGCTTCAGATTTGACAATGAAATTAAGTCCTTCCTGATAAATAAAAGCTAAAAGAATTCGCAGACAGAACACCAGCACTGCAAAGCATTTTGAGCAAAATACTACAAGAAGAGGAATTGAAAAATAGTGCCCAAAACTAACAGCGGGAGGTATCTCAGTAAAGGGGTAAGAAAAAAACCAAAAAGTAAAAACTACCCAAATTAAAATAAATAAATAAATAAACATGACTGGAAGTACAAATCATATTTCAATTGTAACCTTAAATGTTAAAAATCTAAACTCACCAATCAAGAGACATAGGCTAGTAACCTGGATCAAAAAAATAAATCCAACAATATGCTGCCTTCGAGAGACTCATTTGAAAGGTAAAGACATACACAGGCTGAAAGTGAAAGGTTGGGAAAAATCATACCACTCATATGGCCCTCGGAAGCAAGCAGGAGTGGCCATACTCATATCATATAAAATCAACTTCAAACCTACATTAATCAAAAGGGATAAAGTAGGACACTATATATTGTTAAAAGGAACCATCCACCAACAAGACATAACAATTATCAATTGGTATGCACCAAACAATTGAGCTGCAATGCTCATAAAACAAACTCGCCTCAAGTTCAAGAGTCAAATAGACTACAACACAATAATTATGGGTGACTTCAACACACCGCTCTCGCCATTAGACAGATCCTCTATAAAAAACTGAATAAAGAAACTATAGAATTCAACAGCACAATCAATAACCTTGACGTAACCGACATATATAGAATACATCAACCATCATCAAGTGGATACACTTTATTCTCAGCAGCACATGGATCCTACTCCAAGTTAGACCATATATTATGCCATTGGGCAACTCTTAGTAAATATAAAGGCGTGGAGAAAATACCATGCACCATATCTGATCATAATGGAATGAAACTGGAAATCAATGATAAAAGAAGGAAGGAAAAATCCTACATCACATGGAAAATGAACAATATTCTACTGAATGATCAATGGGTTACAGAAGACATAAAGGAGGAGATAAAAATATTTTTAGAATCAAATGACAATACAGACACATCGTACTGGAATCTATGGGACACAATGAAGGCAGTTTTAAGAGCGAAATTCATTTCTTGGAGTTCTTTCCTCAAAAAAAGAATAAAACAACAAATAAATAAACTCACAGTACACATCAAAAACCTAGAAAAGGAAGAGCAAAACAACAGCAAATGTAGTAGAAGACAAGAAATAATTAAAATTAGAGCAGAAATCAACGAAATTGAAACAAAAAAAAACATTGAAAAAATTGATAAAACTAAAAGTTGGTTCTTTGAAAAAATAAATAAGATTTACAGGCCCTTAGCCATGCTAAGGATGAGAAGAAGAGAGACAACTGAAATTACTAACATATGGAATGAAAAAGACAATATCACAACAGACAGTACACAAATACAGAAGATAATTAGAAAGTATTTTGAAACCCTATATTCCAATAAAATAGAAGATAGTTAAAATATCGACAAATTTCTTAAGTCATACGATCTGCCCAGATTCAGTCAGGAAGACACACACAATTTAAACAGACCAAAAACAAAGGAAGAAATAGAAGAAGCCATCAAAATACTACCAACCAAAAAAAGCCCTGGACCTGATGGGTATAGAGCAGAGTTCAAAAAAACCTTCAAAGAAGAATTAGTACCAATACTTTTCAAGCTATATCAAGAAATAGAAAAATAAGGAGCTCTTCCAAATTCATTCTCGGAGTCCAAAATCACCCTTATCCCAAAACCAGACAAAGACACTTCAAAAAAGAAAACTACAACCAATATCTCTAATGAACTTGGATGCAAAAATTCTCAATGAAATCCGTGTGAATTGAATCCAAAAGCATATCAAAATAGTTGTGCACCATGATCAAGTAGGATTCTTCCCTGGAATGCAAGGCTGGTTCAATATACGGAAATCAATAAATGCTATTCACCACATCAATAGACTTAAGGACAAGAACCATATGATCATCTCGATAGATGTAGTAAAAACATTCGACACAGTTCAGCATCCCTTTATGTTCAAAACACTAGAAAAACTAGAAATAACAGGAACTTACCTCAACATTGTAAAAGCTATATATGCTAAACATCAGGCTAGGATCATCCTAAATGGAGAAAACTGAAGGCATTCCCTCTGAAATCTGGAACAAGACAGGGATGCCCTCTATCACCACTTCTATTCAATTTAGTTCTTGAAATACTAGCCAGAGAAATTAGACAGACAAAAGAAATTAAAGGCATAAAAATAGGAAAAGAAGGACTTGAATTATCGCTATTTGTGGATGACATGGTAATATATTTAACAGACCCAAAAGGGTCTACAAAGAAACTGCTAGAGTTAATAAATGAAGGATATAAAACCAACACGCATTAATCAAAGGCATTCCTGTATATCAGCAACAAAACTTCTGAAATTGAAATGAGGAAAACCACTCCATTCACAATATCCTCAAAGAAAATAAGATACTTGGAAATCAACCTAACAAAAGAGGTGAAAACCACAGAACCCTAAAGAGAGAGATAGAAAAAGATCTTAGAAGATGGAAAAATGTACCCTGTTCATGGATAGGCAGAACTAAATTCATCAAAATGGCGAAATTACCCAAAGTTCTATACAGGTTTAACGCAATGCCAATCAAAATCCCAATGGCATTTCTTGTAGAAATGATAAAGCAATCATGAAATTCATATAGAAAAACAAAAGACACAGAATAGCAAAAGAAATTCTAAGCAGGAAGTGTGAATCGGGAGGTATAGCGATACCAGAGTTCAAACTTTACTACAAAGCAATAGTAACAAAAACAGTGTGGTACTGGTATGAAAACAGGCAGGTGGACAAATGGTATAGAATGGAGGACAGAGAAACCAATCCACAAAATTACAACTTTCTTATATTTGATAAAGTGGCTATAAACATGCAATGGATGAAGGATAGCATCTTCAACAAATGGTGCAGGGAAAATTAGAAATCCATATGCAACAAAATGAAACTGAATCCCGTTTTCTCACCATGCACAAAAGTTAAATCAAAATAGATCAAGGAGCTAGATATCAAATCAGAGACACTGCGTCTCATAGAAGAAAAAGTTGGCTACGATCTATATACTGTGGGGTCAGGCTCCAAATTCTTTAATAAGACATCAATAGCCCAAGAGTTAATAACAAGAAAAAAACAAATGGGACTTACTTAAACTAAAAAGTTTTTTTCTCAAGAAGAGAAACAATAAGAGAGGTAAATAGAGAGCCTACATCCTGGGAACAAATTTTTACCCCTCACACTTCAGATAGATCCCTAATATGCAGAATATACAAAGAACTCAAAATATTAAACAATAAGATAACAAATAACCCAATCAACAAATGGGCCGAGGACCTAATCAGACACTTCACAGAGGAGGACATACAATCAATCAACAAGTACATGAAAAAATGCTCACCATCTCTAGCAGTCTGAGAAATGCAAATCAAAACCACCTTAAGATACCATCTTACTCCAGTAAGATGAGCAGCCATTATGAAGTCAAACAACAATAAGTGTTGGCGAGGATGTGGGGAAAAGTGTACACTTGTACACTGCTGGTGGGACTGCAAATTGGTGAGGCCAATTTTGAAAGAAGTATGGATATTCCTGGGAAAGCTGGAAATGGATCCACCATTTGACCCAGCTATCACCCTTCTTGGACTGTTCCCTGAGGATCTTAAAAGAGCGTACTATAGGGATACTGCCACATCAATGATCATAGCGGCACAATTCACAATAGCTAGACTGTGGAACCAACTTAGATGCCCTTCAATAGATTAATGGATAAAAAAATGTGGCATCTATACACAATGGAGTATTACACAGCACAAAAATGACAAAATCATAGAATTTGCAGGGAAATGGATGGCATTAGAGCATATTATGTTAAGCGAAGCTAACCAGTCCTTAAAAAATAAATGCCAAATGTCTTCTCTGATATAAAGAGAGCAAATAAGAGCAGAACAGGGAGGAAGAGCATGAGGAAAATATTAACATTAAACAAAGACGAATGGGGGGAGAGAAAGGGAGAGAGAAGGGAAAGCTTATGAAAATTGTAGGAGACCCTCAATGTTACACAAAATCGCATATAAAATGTTGTGAGGGGAAGTGGGGGGGAAACAATGGAGAGAATTGAACAATAGCAGATGAGGTAGAGAGGGAAGATGGGAGGGGAGGAGAGGGTGGATAGTAGGGGATAGGAAAGGTAGCAGAATACAACAGTCACTAATATGCCATTATGTAAAAGTGTGAATGTGTAACCGATGTGATTCTACAATTCGTATTTGGGGAAAAAATGGGAGTTCATAACCCAATTGAGTCAAATGTATGAAAGATGATATATCTTGAGCTTTGTAATGTTTTGAACAACCAATAAAAATAAATAAATAAATAAATAAAGGTTTAAAATTTAGTGGGAAGAAATCAGCTAAAAATGGGTTCAGATGTATTCATTTTGCTATGCAGAAACTTTGTTTTGTGTAGTTGTAAATATCACAAATTTATTTTACCAGAAAATGCACATAAATTGAGATGAAAGGATAATTCACCTATCTTCATGAAAAATTCATAGCATTTTCTACACTTTTCATACTTCATTTTTTTCGTGAATATTTTGACATGGACAAGGTCTAGTCTTAGGCTATTCTTCCAGAATACTACCTCATCTGACAAGTTCGTACAATGTGTTGGATTGTTCTTTTCATCTTTTATTTAATAGTTTCTAGCTGATAATGTGTATTTTTCTTATCTTTATTTGGACATTATCTTTGCATTTTATGTTTTACTGGGGAAGAGACTCATCAAAAGCTCTTTATTATATGTATCAACAATCAAACATTTAGAGCATGCAATTATTCTTAATTTTGCATGAAAATAAATTTGTACCATTTTTCTTATAAAGATGTTGTATTATTAATAATGTCCCTACTGTAATAAGTAACTACTTACAAGAAGAATTAAACAATTGACTTTATATCAATTATGAACATGAAAAGTACTAAAATAAGTATTTGGCAATTAATACACAATTGATAGAAATAGAAATCACAAGAACGCCATTTAAAATGTCAGTGCATATGGTCCTTAAATAATAGGTTGTTCAAATAAAATTTCTCTAATTCATAAGAGTTAATATGCCATATTACAGCTTAATGTGATATAAAACCTTAAATTATCAGTATTGATAAATAAGAATGATACCTTTTTACTTAAATATGTTTATTTGATTTTCACTGTAAGATGTTAATTATGGAAGAATTGAGAATTAAGAAAGACTTGGTCTATATTATTTCTAACAGGAAAATCAAAGTACTTTTAAATATATATGTATATATATATAATATATGTAATGCATATGCATGAATATAGATACATATGTGTAATAAATGTATTGTAATATATCTATCAGGTGATTATAATTTTTAGATTTTCTCAAGAAAAAGAATGACTATAAAAAACAGTCTTAAACTTAAATTTCATAGCATACTACTGTTTGTAATGACATGAGAGAAAAATAGATATGGAGGGGAAACGAAAAAGGAAGGGAGAGAAGGGGGAAAATGGGGAAGAAAGTGAGTAAAGAAGAGGGACATGAGTGTATGATGTTAAGATAAAAGTGGAGGGGCTGGGTTTGTGGCTCAGTGGTAACATGCTTTTCTAGCATGTGTAAGGCACATGGTTCTATTCTCAGCACCACATACAAATAAACAAAATGAAGGTCAATCAACAACTGAAAAAATAAAAAATAAAAAAGAAGAAATATTATGAAAATTCCAAGCTTTGATGAATGTTAAATAAAAAAAATTATGTTACATAGCCTTATGTAATTTTAGACTATCCAAAATAGTCACTAAATGTTAGATTATTAGTGCTATAACTAAAAATCCATTGATCTTTCCTCTACATTCTGTGGCATGCTAGTGCTAAAATAAATTGTATTATTAATCCCCCCCCAAAATCCTAATATTTCTACAGTAACTGACCCAGTTGAACATCAATGCAAGTAGACATGATGTGCATTTTGACGTTCATTTTTATTCAACACTGGTACATTACTATTTCTTTAGTTTATGCACATCATAGCATATATGTCTCATCAAAATTTCGCAAATTTATAGGCATTTGTTTCACTTTCAATCACTTCCTGCTTGAGAACACATGTATTCCTCCATGTTTCTTGACTGCTCTTTTCATGAGACTTCTTTCCAAACACATTATTTTCAATTTCCATTATCACATTTGAATCAAAACTCACAAACCCGTCACAATAAACCGTAACACTAATATTACCATTAGATGTGTAACTGGTTGGAATGAATGGTTCTATATCAATATAAGATTTCTTACTTAGTTTCAGATATCAATTCAATCCATTATTTAAAGTGGAACCAGTTATATTATTTATTCACAGTACAGTCTATTCACGAATTATCTCTATATTCATAGACACAGGTACACCTCTTTGTACCCCCAATACTAATTTATACGTCCTCAAAATATAGCTCCCAGAAATGGTGGAAGAAATACTCATGTCACCTGATCTACATATACATTTTATCACAGTAATATTCTGGACACAAAAAGCAAAGGTCACACTTATGATTGTACAAAACCTAAATGGAAAGTGAACATGGATTACTAAAAACATCCATGTCCAGGTTGCCTAATGCTCTCAAATGAAAATCCTATTGGTGACTACATATTTGTTTCTTCCAAAGATTATATATTCAAACTCAACCATGTTGAAAATGTCTAATCCTGTCACTCACTTTATACTTTGCCTGATTTTGTAATGTCTCTATTGATATCTGCTTTCCTACATATTTTCCCCAGTTAATCATTGTGACTTCCTCGTCACATGTGCTGATATTTACATTCACTCTCTTAGCGATACCCTACTTCTAAAGAACTTTTGTTCCAAATCCTACACTCATTCTTCTTCCTAAACCTACCGACTATCTTCCTAATCCTACCCACTATCACTTTTTGACTGGATGTTCTCTTCTACATTCAATCATCCAAGGTGAAAGGTCCTATGCCATTGTATATCGATTTATCTGAAACATCTGTGCAGAATGTAATTCAACGCTAAGTATCCCAATCAAGGGACAAATGACCTTCTGGGCTTCAAATCTTACTTAGATTTCTGTTTTCGTACATATATTTCACCTCTATATTCTTGTAAATATCACAGGTTCCCAATACCATTATTCATGCAGCAGAATGGTTCCTAACCCATATCGAACATGTTAATAACACTAATCATACACTGTTCCCTCAATCTAACTTTGCTGAAGAGCAGCGACAGTGTTGGTCTTACAATACAAGAATGTATGGGATCTTCCACCTGCTGAGAACATCAAAGGTACGTGCAGAAATGATCTCTGGAGAAGATGTAGGCAGCTTTGAAGGACCTGAGAGAGCAAAAGACATCTCCATGGCAGACAACCTGGAAGGATGAAGGAATGTGTCTGAATCAGCCTCACTCTTCTTAATGTAGAGTAGACCAAACCAGGCCTGTGTGGAAAGCTCTTCCCAGGTGCGTATGGTTGATATACCATTCTAACATATGAAATTGTCTCAGGAAGTAGGGGCAGCCTCCATCTCATGGAACCCTTGGAAGCAACTGTTAGGACAAAGTGGTAGCCAAGGCAGTGACCTCATTCAGTTCCTGAAAGAAGTGACTACACCTCACTTCCTTGGTGATGAAAGTCTCTGAACTTGGGATCCAGGAAGCCAGGCACCCAGAGCCATTACCAATCCCAGTCCCAGTGGTCTCACTTGTTTGAATTTACCAAAGACAGAGTCAGTCTTTCTTCTTACCTGTTAAGGTCTGTAAACAAGTCAGATTGGCACCTGTTATTTTGCTGGAGAAATGTTAGAGTCTGTAAACAAGTCTGGATGGTGCCTGGCAAAATGCCAGAGGGAGTGGTTTGTGAAGTAACAAAAGCGAGCCATTAAGTGTGAAGATTCCTTATTGGTTGACTGCTGTATCTATTTTATGCTAATGAGATAGGCTGTGTAAAATGTATAAATATCACTCAGATCTTACAATAAACGGCTCTCATTCCTGCTGCATCAACATTCACAAGTTATTCGTCACCCCCCAGGTTATTCTGCTGCAGCGGGACTGCGGCAGATGGTGGCCCGTTACGGGGAGCCCTGGGACACTCACGGGTAAGGGTCGAAAAAAGCTTTCTGTCCATAGATAGGACGGGAGCAATCTGCTCGTCCCTAGGCAGATAGGGCGATAGGAAAAATGACCATTTCGAGAAAATGGAGAAGATTGATGCAGTATGTTTGTGTCTTGTTTTGTCTTGAAATGTTGTATTGTCTTTGTGATGAAAATATGGAAGGGGTGAGAAGTAAATTGATAAGAGAAAAAGGCACCCCAGTGGAACCAAGAATAGTTAGGGCATGTGTTGATAAAAGCCCAGAAACTCTAGTCAGAAAGAAAAAGAAAGTTCAGAAGAAGAAGGATTATCAGGAAAAAAGTTGAAGCAAAAGGCTATTACTGAATACTTTTCGATACTGGAGGGTGCGTGAAATGACAAGGCGGCTGCCACCTGCCCAAGCCGATCATGGCGCAGTAAGAATTTTCCAAGAGGCAGTTGAGGGCTCTTCCCCGCCCCCCTGCCCGGGGGAGCGGATCACCACTGTGAGCCCAAATCTAGACCTGACCTGGAGGCACAGTCTCGCAGGGTTTTGCTCCCTGTGCCCGGAAGAAGTTTGAGCCCAGGACTCTCCCTGGGGCCATCTGGGGCTGCCCAGGATGCTACAGCTGGCAGAAGATGCCACTGGCATCCCTGAAGTTTGATCATTTCCAAGGCCAGTAACTACAATGGGTCTCCCACACCTGCAGGCTGATGAGTAATGAGTACTATTAAGGCTTATTTCAAATGTAAAAAACCTTGAGATAATGTACTAAAATTGTTCAGAAGGTTGTTTTCTTAGTGAAATGCTACAGGATTTTCTTTAGCCATCCGGAGTTCCTGCCTTCGTCCAAGTGCCGGTGAAAACAAAGGTGGAAGAATTTACAATGTTGCTGAGAACTGGAGGAAACTTCGGCTGAGAACCCGAGGAGACTTCGGAGCTATCGCTGTTTCTGCTACTACAACTTAAGCTAGCTGCCTGGAGAACTTACCTGGACTGTGATTTACCTGAACTCTGAGTTAATCTATTGAGACACTGCTTTATCTGGACTGAGACAACAGACTGTAATCTACAACAACTTGTAACTCGGTATCTTTGCTAACGGTGTCATTGCTGGTATAAGTTTTCCAAGGGCTTCTTGCATGGAGCCATCAACTGGATTGGTATTGTAACATTTTGTATCCTCCCTTTCTGTTTCTAGCAGGTTATTTATGGTGTTTCTGTAAAAAACACTATGGTCCTTATTTAAATTAAACAAAAGGGGGAAATGTTAACGTCTGTAAACAAGTCAGATTGGCACCTGTTATTTTGCCAGAGAAATGTTAGAGCCTGTAAAGAAGTCTGGATGGCGCCTGGCAAAATGCCAGAGGGAGTGGTTTGTGAAGTAACAAAAGCGAGCCATTAAGTGTGGAGATTCCTTATTGTTTGACTGCTGTATCTATTTCATGCTAATTAGATAGGCTGTGTAAAATGTATAAATACCGCTCTTATTCAACAATTAACGGCTTCCAGGCCTGCTGCATCAGTCTACACAAGTTGTTCGTCACCCCCCCGGTTATTTTGCCCAGCCAGCCGGGCTACGGCACTTACCTACTGATGTGAGGATGGCCAAATGCCAGGGAAGCTCTGAAGATGGTTCTTTCCTGATAAAGCAGGTATTGGCTCACCGCTGACTCCTGACTACTTCAAGAGTTGGCAAAGGAAAGCAGATTTGAGACAGAACAAGCAATTTTGGGGAACATAGTATGGCCCACCAGTCAGAGGACACTCTGGATAGTCACAGACCAACTTGGAGGAAAGTGTTGCCTTTGTGGGTGTGGTTGTGGGTTTGTGTATCCCACTGTGTCTGTGGTTATAGACATTAGAAAAGAGAATGCATCAATGGATGTGTTCTGTCTAGTAGAAAGTTTCTCAGCATTCATCCTGCCAAATTTATGAATGGACTACGACTTTCCTTATGAATGGGCAATACCTGCTATCTTCCTAAGTTCCTGTTTTCTTCCTGAATTCTGGCCACTCTCAAGAATAGGCTCATGGTTTTGTGTAAAAGATATGTACCACCTCCAAACTCTGTAACATGGCCTTGTACTGGATAGATGAAGGGAATGGAGAGGAACTCAGAAAACTCAGATATCAGTGTGACCAGTAAAGTGTCAGTGGAGAAACACTGATTTGGGCCTTTTGTTTACCTATTGTTCCGTTGCCCTGAATGTCTGGAAGGTCTTTGCCTCAGTCCACCCCTTTGTGAAGCCTGAAGAAAACAGTTTTCTAATGGAAAATAATGAGCATCACCTGTGGCTCTTTGCTTAATTGCCATGGAAAGGGATGTGTCTGAATCAGCCTCTTGGCCCTGTGTGAGGCTGTGACTTAGATTCTCACCACCTGGTGAATCTAAGGAAAGATCTCATGTGTGCATCCAAAACCAAAATGGAAAAAGAGCAGTCTTGTGGATGAAGTCTCTCGCCTTCCTCTGTAAGGTTCCTGATTTCCATCAAGTGAGAATAGGTATCCTTTGGTTCAAAAAGTTTTTCAAAGCCCTGCAGAGGCAAGCCCATAGGTGCTTGGATTTTCTCATGACTCCAATTCACATAAAGAATCTAAACCCCACAGACATTAGGCTCAAATTGGAGAAGCAGAGCAGTATTAATGGCAGGCCTATTTGATCACTCCTTGTTCACAGATAGGTTGTCAAGCCACCCTGACTTTAGACAAATGAGGGTAGGGAGCATATTTTGGATACTGTCTTCAGCTGCGCCCCTCATGGAAACTTCCAGCCAGAGGTAATGATGAGTGTCTATGTGGAAGTAGTTGAGAGCCATGTGGGAGTATTTTGGTTTTAATTGTGGTCATTTGTTTGGCTGATGGAAGAGATGACTGGGTCCACCTTGGCTTGAACTCTGGTGTGAGTCTTCTTAGAGACTGAGTTTGGAAATTACTGCAGAGATGTATTGCCATGAATTGTGTTGGGATTTTTGGAGGCCACACATGGTAGTGGCCTTTGGAAACTGAGATCTAGGTCCAGGGGGCTTCCCACAGAGCACTGGGAATCTGAGCCAGAATATCACATGATTTTATTCTTTAAGACTTGACAGCCATAGTTGAGAGTAAAAACACACATGGACCTCACATTGTAGACCTCAATGGGCCTGGCTTCATTTGATCATTTGGCCACTCTTTGGGAAGTCTTGCCTGTGAGAGTTCTCCAGATGTTTCATTGAAATGGGCTTTCTCACCATTTGATGTTTCCAGAATGAATTAAATCCCACAGTGCCTCCAACCTCATCCTTGAAAAATGGCTAGATAAACATCATAAAAATTTGAAATTCCCATCACCAGGTGTCACTGGATACACTTTGGATTTCCTGTTGCTGATCATGAGTGTACCAGACAGTGCCTTGATTGACTGGGTTTCATGAAAATGGTGTAGAACAGTGATGCAAATAAGTTAAAGTCTGTTGAGTAGTGGGCCTAGAGGAGTGTTTTGCAGGTCTGTGATAAAACTTCTGTGTTGGGATTAGTGGATCTGCCAAAAGGCTTGTAACTGACATGGTGCAGCCAGCAGACCCTTGTATGTAAAGGCATCTTGTTGAATGGAGAGGTTTCAGGTCAATGTTCAGAATCAGGTTGCTATGGTCAAGGGGGCAAGCTATGTGGGATAGAAGCCTGGTTGGTGCATTCTCCTGCAGACCCTGACGCACAACACGTGACAGATCTCCCTCCAGCACTGTGACCCAGTTGAATTTCTTGTATTTCCTGAAGCCAATACCAAACTCCCAGTGCAGCAGCAAGAACACCATGAAAAGTGGAGGATTACCAAATGGCTTCACAGTCCACACGGGGCCACACTTAGCCTTCAGTGGCAAGAGTTTACTTACAAAGAGAGAATTCAGCCTTGCTGCCTCACTTTCTTTGGAAAATAAGAAACCATGTTCTGCAGGTCACATAGATGGAGACCCAGCTTTGGTGGTCTCACTAGAAAGGAAGCCATAGGTCCTGACAACAACATATACTTCAAGTGGCCAACCTCAGAGGCAGGTTCTCCAGAAGTCTTTAGGCTGGCACATCTCCATATTTGTGCAATATTTACCTTGTCCCTTACTTTTGGAAACTCCTCTACCACCTCCAAGATTGTGAACTCGCAATCATGTTCCATTCCTGATATGTATTCACAGATTTTCTAACTCTTCTTCTTTTATTTTGTCTTACTTGGGGCAAAGATAGTGTCAAGGTATTGTTGTGAATGAGAGTAGGAAGATTTTGTGTAGCACATATTTGCATACACAAATATGTTCTACACCATTTTCATGAAACTCAGTAAATCAAGGCACTGTCTGGTATACTCATAATGAGCAACAGGAAATCCAATGTTTCTCCAGTGCCACCTGGTCATAGGAATTTCAAAAATTTCATGGTATTTATCTAGCCATTTTTCAAGCATGAAGTTGGAGGCACTGTGGGTTTCAGTTCATTCAGCAAACATTAAATGGTGAGGAAGCTCATTTCAATGAAATCTCTGGAGAACTCTCACAGGCACGGCTTCCCAAAGAGTGGACAAAAGGTCACATTAGGCCAGGCCCATTGAGGTCTACAATGTGAGGTCCATGTGTGTTTTGACTCTCAACTATGGCTGCCATTTCTTTAAGAATAAAATCATGTGATATCCTTGCTGAGATTCCCAGGCCTCTGTGGAAATCCACCCGGGGCCTAGGTCTCAGTTTCCAAGAGGGACTTTCATGCGTGGCCTCTTAAATTCCTAACAAAATTCATGGCAATGCTTCTCTGAGTTCAGTTCCAAAACCCAGTCTCTAAGGGGAATCACACCAGAGTTCAAGCCCACGTGGACCCAGTTATTTTTTCCAATGCAACACAAATGACCAAAATTAAAACCAAAACACTCCCACATGGCCTTCACCTTATTCCATATAGTCAATCATCTTAACCTCTGGCTGGAGGTTTCCATGAGGGGCGCAGCCCAAGACAGTGTCCAAAATCAGCTCGTTTGCCCCTCATTTGCCTAAAGTCAGGGTAGCCTGGACACCGTTTCTGTGAACCAGGAGTGAACAAATAATCCTGCCGTTAATACTTCTTTGTTTCTCCAATTTGAGGCCTACTGATTTTAGGTATCGATTCTTTAGGTGATTTAGAGTCATGCGAAAACACAAGCACCTCTGCAGGGCTTTGAAGAACTCATTTGACCCAAAGAATCCCTATTGTCATTTGATGGAGTGCAGGAACCTAACAGAGGAAGGCAAGAGACTTCATCCACAATGAATGATATTTTTTGCCATTTTGGTTTTGGAAGCTCACATGGGATCATTCTTAAGATCCATCAGGTGCTGAGAATCTAAGTCACAGCCACACACAGGTCCAAGAGGCTGATAAAGAGTCACAGGTGAGGCCCATTCATTTCCATTTGAAAACTGTTTTCTTCAGGCTTCACAAAGGGGTGGCCTGAGGCAAAGATCTTCCTGACATTCAGTGCAACACAACAATAAGTAAGCAAAAGGCCCAAAGCAGGGTTTCTGCACTGAGACTTTCCTGGTCACACTGATATCTGAGTTTTCTGAGATGCTCGCCATTCTCTTCAGCTATCCAGTACATGGCCATGTCACAGAGCTTGGAGGTGGTACATATTTTGGACACAAATCCATGAGCCTATTCTGGAGAGTGGCCAGAATTCAGGAAGAAAACAACAACTTAGAAAGATAGCAGGTGTTGCACATCGATAAGACAAGCTGCAGTCCTTTCATATATTGGGCAGGATGAATTATGGGAAGATTTATACTAGACAGGACACATCCATTAATGCATTCTCTTTTCTAATGTCTACAACAACGGACACAGTGGGATACACAGAAACAGAAACACTCGCCATGTCAAATGACTTACTAGAAACTGTCCACTCCAAACCAAACAAACCGCCTTTCCTATCTATTCTCAGAACATGAGACAAAACAACAAACCCACACCCACTCCCACAAAGGCACCTCCTTCCCCCAAGTACGTCTGTGACTATCCGGAGTGTCCTCTGACTGGTGGGCCATACTATGTTCCCCCGAAATGGCCTGTCTTCTCTCAGATCTTGTTTCCTTGACCAACTCTGTGAGGATGTCAGGAAAAAGTGGTTAGCCACTACCTGTTTTCTCAGGAAAGGTCCATCTTCAGAGCTCTCCTGGCATTTGGCCATCCTCACATCATTAGGTACCAAGAAAACTGACTCTGTCCTTGGTAAATCCAAACAAGTGAGCCCACTGGGACTGGGACTGGGACTGCCTCTGGGTGCCTGGCTTCTTGGATACCAAGTTCAGAGAGTTCCATCACCAAGGAAATGAGGTATGTCACATTCTTTGGAACTGAATGAGGTCACTGCCTTGGCAACCACTTTGTCCTAACAGTTGCTTCCAAGGGTAACATAAGATGGAGGTTGCCCCTACTTCCTGTGACACTTTCATAAGGTAGAATGTATATCACCATTGGCAGCCGGGAACAGCTCTCCACTCAGCCCTGGTTTGGTCCATCTTCCGTACAATAAGAAGAGAGAGAGGCAGATTCAGACACATCCCTTCATCCTGACCAGGTTGTTTGCCATGGAAGATGACTTTTGCTCTCTCAGGTGCTTCATACCTGCCTACAACTTCTCCAGGTATCATTTGTGCATGGACATTTGAGGTTCTCATCAGATGGAAGGTCCCCAACTTTCCTGTATTGTAAGAACCACTCCGTCCATGCTCTTCTGTAAAATGATTGAGGGAACAGTGTATACTTGGGGTTAAAAACAGGTTTGATTTGGATTACGAGTGATTCTGTGTGATGAATAATGGTATTGGGAACCTGCAATATTTACAAGAATATAGAGGTGAAATATAAGTAGGAAAACAGAAATCTAGGTATGATTCGAAGCCCAGAAGGGTTTTGCCCTGGATTGGGATACTTAGCTTTGAATGATGTTCTGCAAAGATGCCTCAGATAATTCGATATACAATGGCATAAGACCTTGTACATTGGATGATTGAATTTAGAAGAGAACATCCAGTCAAAAAGGGATATTCAGTAGGATTAGGAAGATAGTCGGTAGGTTTAGGAAGAAGAGTGAGTATAGGATTTGGACCAAAAGTTCTTTAGCAATAGACTTTCGGTTGTTGAGTGAATGAAAATGTCAGCACATATGAAGAGTCAGTCACTATGTTGAACTGGGGAAAATATGTAGAAAAGCAGATATCAATGGAAACATTACGAAATCAGGCAAAGTATAAAGTGAGTGATAGAATTAGACATTTTCAACAGGGTTGAGTTTGAATATATAAATTAGGAAAAAAACAAATATGTAGTCACCAATAGGATTGACAATTGACAGCATTAGGCAACCTGGACATGGATGTTTTTAGAATTCCATGTTCACTTTCCATTTAGGCTTTGGTACAATCATAAGTGTGATCTTTCCATTTTTTGTCCAGAATATTACTGTGATAATGAGGTGACATGAGTATTTCTTTCACCATTTCTGGGAGCAATATATTGAAGATGTAAAATGAGAATCGGGGGTACAAAGAGGTGTACCCTGTTTCTAGGAACATAGAGAAAAAGCATGAATAGACCATACAGTGAATAAAAAAATATAACTTTTTTGAACTTTAAATAATGAATTGAACTGATATCTGAAAAATTAAAGGAAATCGTATATTGATATACAATCATTCATTCCAACCAGGTATATATGTAATGGAAATATTTGTGTTTTGGTTTATCATGAAGAGTGTGTGAGTTTTGCTTCAAAATGATTATGGAAATTCAAAATAATGTGTTTGGAAAGAAGTCTCACGAAAAGATCAGTCAAGAAACCCTGACAATACATGTGTTCTGAAGCAAGAAGTGGTGAAAATTGAAACAAATGCTTATTAATTTGTGAACTTGTGGATGAAATGTATATCCTGTGATGTGCAAAAACTGAAGAAACAATAATGTACCAGTGTCGAATACAAATGAATGACAAATTACATATCATGTCCCATAGGAGTCTACTTGCATTGATGTTAGACTCGGTCAGTTACTGTAGAATAATTAGGATTTGTATGCACCATTCACTGAAGTTAGTTTTCAGTACTAGGAAACAAATATGTATTTCAGGTGGATGAATATTTCTGATTATCATCTTGTGAAAAGTGGATTATAAATCCACATACATGAACATGAATGAATTTAGAGAGTGTATATTAGACAAATATATTTCATATTTTGAAAAATTTGGAGAGTATATCTATATCTATATCTATATCTATACACACACACACACACACACACACACACACAACTCACAGACATTAAAAAGTACCAATATAAATGCCAATCGAAATTCATCAGTAAATATGTATCATCCACAAATGCAAAAATATGTATTTTACTGAACATGAGTTAATGTATAATGTTGTTCTACTAGGACGCTCTCCTATAAGTTGAATTTTCATTTCCAACAGCATTTAGGAGGAGTGAACTCTTCTCACAATTTGTATCTGCCAAGACAGCCACCTCACAAAAATGTACGTGTGATACCTGGTAGGATTCTATATATGCATATAAATATACGTGTGTGAAGAGACTACAGAAAAAGGAAACAAGAATTCACATATTTGTTAAGTTTAAAACACATGGAGAATATTTCAAATAAATTTGACTAGATTTATAACTCCTACCTTATATAATGCAAATGTCAAGTCCAACTATACAACATGTCTCCTCTGAAGTACTTGTATTTCTAATGTGTTGGGTTAATTTTCTCCATTATATTAGGATGAATAGTCTGAGTATACTAGGTATGGGTTAGTGTCAGGGATTCAGTATTTTGAATGGAAAATTGGAAAATGAATCCAATGTGTATGTAAATATATGCTGCACAAATATCCTCCCGCTCTCATCCAGAACAATGCCTTGACATTACCTTAACCCCAAGTAAGACACAATTAGAGGAGAAGAGTTACAAAATCAGTGAATACATATCTGGAATGGAAAATGCTCAGGAGTTCACAACCTTGGAGGTGGTAGAGGAGTTTCCAAAACTAAGGGACAGGGTAAACCCTCCACAAACATGGAGCTCTGCTGGCCTAAAAACTTTTTGAGAAACTGCCTCTGAGCTTCCACACTTGAAATATATGTTGTTTTCAGGAGATTTGGCTTCCTCTGTAGTGAGAACATCAAAGCTGGGTCTGCATCTATGTGACCTGGAGGACATGGTTTCTTATTTTCCAATGAACAAGATGAAGCAGTGCTGAATCCTCTCTTTGTAGGTAAACTGAGGCCACTGGGGACTAAGTGTCTCCCCGTGTGGACTGTGAAGCCATTTGGTCCTCTTCCACTTTTTGTGGTGTTTTTGTTGCTGCACTGTGAGTTTGGTATTTGTTTCACGAAATACTAGGAGCTAAACTGGGACACAGTGCTGGAGGGAGTTCTGTCACGTGTGGTGGGTCAGGGTCTGCAAGAGAATGCACCAACTAGGCTCCTATCTCTCACAGCTTGCCCCATTGCCCCCTTGTCCATATCAACCTGATTCTTAATTTTCCTCTGAAAACTCTCCATATAACAAGATGCCTTTACATATAATGGTCTGTTGGCTGCACCATGTCAGTTACAAGCCATTTGGAATCCAATGGTAGATCCACATGGCCCTACCACGGATGTTTTATCAAACACCTCCCCACCACTGCTCTAGACCCACTACTCAGCAGGCTCCAAATTTCTGGAATCTCTGTTCTACACCATTTTCATGAAACTCAGTAAATCAAGGCACTGTCTGGTATACTCATGATCAGCAACAGGACATCCAATGTTTCTCCAGTGCCACCTGGTCATAGGAATTTCAAAAATTTCATGGTATTTATCTAGCCATTTTTCAAGCATGAAGTTGGAGGCACTGTGGGTTTCAGTTCATTCAGCAAACATTAAATGGTGAGGAAGCTCATTTCAATGAAATCTCTGGAGAACTCTCACAGGCACGGCTTCCCAAAGAGTGGACAAAAGGTCACATTAGGCCAGGCCCATTGAGGTCTACAATGTGAGGTCCATGTGTGTTTTGACTCTCAACTATGGCTGCCATTTCTTTAAGAATAAAATCATGTGATATCCTTGCTGAGATTCCCAGGCCTCTGTGGAAATCCACCCGGGGCCTAGGTCTCAGTTTCCAAGAGCGACTTTCATGCATGGCCTCTTAAAATCCCAACAAAATTCATGGCAATGCTTCTCTGAGTTCATTTCCAAAACCCAGTCTCTAAGGGGAATCACACCAGAGTTCAAGCCCACGTGGACCCAGTCATTTTTTCCAATGCCACACAAATGACCAAAATTAAAACCAAAACACTCCCACATGGCCCTCATCTTATTTCATATAGTCAATCATCTTAACCTCTGGCTGGAGGTTTCCATGAGGGGCGCAGCCCAAGACAGTGTCCAAAATCAGCTCGTTTGCCCCTCATTTGTCTAAAGTCAGGGTAGCCTGGACACCGTTTCTGTGAACCAGGAGTGAACAAATAAGCTTTCGGTTAATACTTCTGTGTTTCTCCAATTTGAGGCCTACTGATTTTAGGTATCGATTCTTTAGGTGATTTAGAGTCATGCGAAAACACAAGCACCTCTGCAGGGCTTTGAAGAACTCATTTGACCCAAAGAATCCCTATTGTCATTTGATGGAGTGCAGGAACCTAACAGAGGAAGGCAAGAGACTTCATCCACAATGAATAAAATTTTTTGCCATTTTGGTTTTGGAAGCTCACATGGGATCATTCTTAAGATCCATCAGGTGCTGAGAATCTAAGTCACAGCCACACACAGGCCCAAGAGGCTGATAAAGACACATCCCTTTCCAAAGCAATTAAGCAAAGAGCCACAAGTGAGGCCCATTCATTTCCATTTGAAAACTGTTTTCTTCAGGCTTCACAAAGGGGTGGCCTGAGGCAAAGACCTTCCTGACATTCAGTGCAACACAAAAATAAGTAAGCAAAGGCCCAAAGCAGGGTTTCTGCACTGAGACTTTCCTGGTCACACTGATATCTGGGTTTTCTGAGATGCTCGCCATTCTCTTCAGCTATCCAGGACATGGCCATGTCACAGAGCTTGGAGGTGGTACATATTTTGGACACAAATCCATGAGCCTATTTCGGAGAGTGGCCAGAATTCAGGAAGAAAACAACAACTTAGAAAGATAGCAAGTGTTGCACATCGATAAGACAAGCTGCAGTCCATTCATATATTGGGCAGGATGAATTATGGGATGATTTATACTAGACAGGACACATCCATTAATGCATTCTCTTTTCTAATATCTACAACAACGGACACAGTGGGATACACAGAAACAGAAACACTCGCCATGTCAAATGACTTACTAGAAACTGTCCACTCCAAACCAAACAAACCGCCTTTCCTATCTATTCTCAGAACATGAGACAAAACAACAAACCCACACCCACTCCCACAAAGGCACCTCCTTCCCCCAAGTAGGTCTGTGACTATCTGGAGTGTCCTCTGACTGGTGGGCCATACTATGTTCCCCCGAAATGGCCTGTCTTCTCTCAGATCTTGTTTCCTTGACCAACTCTGTGAGGATGTCAGGAAAAAGTGGTTAGCCACTACCTGTTTTCTCAGGAAAGATCCATCTTCAGAGCTCTCCTGGCATTTGGCCATCCTCACATCATTAGGTACCAAGAAAACTGACTCTGTCCTTGGTAAATCCAAACAAGTGAGCCCACTGGGCTTGGGACTGGGACTGCCTCTGGGTGCCTGGCTTCTTGGATACCAAGTTCAGAGAGTTCCATCACCAAGGAAATGAGGTATGTCACATTCTTTGGAACTGAATGAGGTCACTGCCTTGGCAACCACTTTGTCCTAACAGTTGCTTCAAAGGGTAACATAAAATGGAGGTTGCCCACGCTTCCTGTGACACTTTCATAAGGTAGAATGTATATCACAATTGGCACCCGGGAACAACTCTCCACTCAGGCCTGGTTTGGTCCATCTTCTCTACAAAAAGAAGAAAGAGATTCAGATTCAGACACATTTCTTCATCCTGACCAGGTTGTTTGCCATGGAAGATGACTTTTGCTCTCTCAGGTGCTTCATACCTGCCTTCAACTTCTCCAGGTATCATTTGTGCATGGACATTTGAGGTTCTCATCAGGTGGAAGGTCCACAACTTTCCTGTATTGTAAGAACCACTCTGTCCCTGCTATTCTGTAAAATGATTGAGGGAACAGTGTATACTTCTGGTTAAAAACAGGTTTGATTTGGGTTACGAATGATTCTGTGTGATGAATAATGGTATTGGGAACCTGCAATATTTACAAGAATATAGAGGTGAAATATAAGTAGGAAAACAGAAATCTAGGTATGATTTGAAGCCCAGAAGGGTTTTGCCCTGGATTGGGATACTTAGCTTTGAATGATGTTCTGCAAAGATGCCTCAGATAATTCGATATACAATGGCATAGGACCTTGTACATTGGATGATTGAATTTAGAAGAGAACATCCAGTCAAAAAGGGATATTCAGTAGGATTAGGAAGATAGTCGGTAGGTTTAGGAAGAAGAGTGAGTATAGGATTTGGACCAAAAGTTCTTTAGCAATAGACTTTCGGTTGTTGAGTGAATGTAAATGTCAGCACATATGAAGAGTCAGTCACTATGTTGAACTGGGGAAAATATGTAGAAAAGCAGATATCAATAGAAACATTACGAAATCAGGCAAAGTATAAAGTGAGTGATAGAATTAGACATTTTCAACAGGGTTGAGTTTGAATATATAAATTAGGAAAAAAACAAATATGTAGTCACCAATAGGATTGACAATTGACAGCATTAGGCAACCTGGACATGGATGTTTTTAGAAATCCATGTTCACTTTCCATTTAGGCTTTGGTACAATCATAAGTGTGACCTTTCCATTTTTTTGTCCAGAATATTACTGTGATAATGAGATGACATGAGTATTTCTTTCACCATTTCTGGGAGCAATATATTGATATGTAAAATGAGAATCAGGGGTACAAAGAGGTGTACCCTGTTTCTAGGAACATAGAGAAAAAGCATTAATAGACCATACTGTGAATAAATAATATAACTTTTTTGAACTTTAAATAATGAATAGAACTGATATCTGAAAAATTAAAGGAAATCGTATATTGATATACAATCATTCATTCCAACCAGGTATATATGTAATGGAAATATTTGTGTTTTGGTTTATCATGAAGAGTGTGTGAGTTTTGCATCAAAATGATTATGGAAATTCAAAATAATGTGTTTGGAAAGAAGTCTCTCATGAAAAGACCAGTCAAGAAACCCTGACAATACATGTGTTCTGAAGCAAGAAGTGGTGAAAGTTGAAACAAATGCTTATTAATTTGTGAACTTGTGGATGAAATGTATATCCTGTGATGTGCAAAAACTGAAGAAACAATAATGTACGAGTGTCGAATAAAAATGAATTACAAATTACATATCATGTCCCATAGGAGTCTACTTGCATTGATGTTAGACTGGGTCAGTTAGTGTAGAATAATTAGGATTTGTATGCACCATTCACTGAAGTTAGTTTTCAGGAAACAAATATGTATTTCAGGTGGATGAATATTTCTGATTATAATCTTGTGAAAAGTGGATTATAAATCCACATACATGAACATGAATGAATTTAGAGAGTGTATATTAGACGCATATATTTCATATTTTGAAAAATTTGGAGAGTATATCTATATCTATATCTATATCTATACACACACACACACACACACAACTCACAGACATTAAAAATACCAATATAAATGCCAATCGAAATTCATCAGTAAATATGTATCATCCACAAATGCAAAAATATTTATTTTACTGAACATGAGTTAATGTATAATGTTGTTCTACTAGGACGCTCTCCTATAGGTTGAATTTTCATTTCCAACAGCATTTAGGAGGAGTGAACTCTTCTCACAATTTGTATCTGCCAAGACAGCCACCTCACAAAAATGTACGTGTGATACCTGGTAGGATTCTATATATGCATATAAATATACATGTGTGAATAGGCTACAGAAAAGGGAAACAAGAATTCACATATTTGTTAAGTTTAAAAACACATGGAGAATATTTCAATTAAAATTTGACTAGATTTATAACTCCTACCTTATATAATGCAAATGTCAAGTCCAACTATACAACATGTCTCTGGAGAACCTTTGGATGTCCTGTTGTTTATCATGAGTATACTAGACAGTGCCTTGATTGACTGTGTTTCATGAAAATGATCTAGAACAGACATGCCAGTAAGTTGGTGCCTGCTGAGTAGTGTGCATAGAGCAGTGGTGTGTATGTGTGTCATAATACATCTCTGATGTGGCCATATGGATTTGCCATTGGCTTCCAAATGGCTTGTGACAGACATGGTGAGGTCAGCAGACACTAATATGTAAGGGCGTCTTGTTATATGGAGAGGTTTCATGGCAATGTTAAGAATCAGGTTGCAATAGACAAGGGAAAAAGATATGTGGGATAGAAGCCTGGTTGGTGCATTCTCCTGCAGACCCTGACCCACCACATGTGGCAGAACTCCATCCAGCACTGTGTCCCTTTTGAACTCCTTGTATTTCGTGAAGCAAATACCAAACTCCCAATGCAGGAGAAAGAAAAACCATGAAAAAGTGGAGGATGACCAAATGGCTTCACAGCCCAGATGGGGAGAGACTTAGCACGCACTGGTCACATTTTACTTAAAAGAGAGAATTCACCACTGCTGCCTCATGTTCATTTGAAAATAAGAAACCATGTCCTCCAGGTCACATAGAATCAGACCCAGCTTTGATGGTCTCACGACAAAGGAAGCTAAAGCTCCTGAAAACAACATATATTTCAAGTGCCCAACCTCAGAGGCAGTTTATCAAGAAGTCCTTTAGGCCAGCAGAGCTCCATGTTTGTGGAGTTTTTAACCTGTCCCTTACTTATGGAAACTTCTCTACCACATCCAAGGTTGTGAACTCATGAGCATTTTCCATTCCTGTTATATATTCACAGATTTTATAACTCTTCTCCACTAATTGTGTCTTACTTGGGGCGAAGGTAATGTCAAGGCATTGTTCTGGATGAGAGAGGGAAAATATTTTGTGTAGCACATATTTGATAGACATTGGATTCTTTTTCCTATTTTCCATTCAAAATACTGAATCCCTGACACTAACACATACCCTACTAGACTCTGACTACTAATCCTAATATGATGGAGAAAAATAACCCAAATAGAACAGAAATACAAGCAGGTCAGAGGAGGCATGGTGTATTTTTGAAATTTTCTTTTGCATAATAAATGGTAGGTGTTATAAATCTAGTGAATTTTTATTTGGAATAGTTTTTCATGTGTTTTTAAAATTAACAAATATGTGAATCCCTGCCTCCCTTTCTCTGTAGCCTATACAGCACATGTATTTTTATATGTACATATTGAATCCTACCTGGTATCACACGTACATTTTTGTGAGGTTGCCGACTCGGCAGATATAAATTGTGTGAAGAGACTACCCCTCTTAAACGCTGTTGGAACTAAAAATTCAACCTATGGGTGAGCTTCCTAGTACAACAACATTATACATAATTCCATGTTCAGTAAAGTATATATTTTTGCATCAGTAGATGTTATATATTTCATTATAAATTTCATTTGGCATATATTGCTACTTTTTTATGTTTCTCTGTGTGTTTTTTTGGTATATATATATATATATATATATATATATATATATATATATACTCTCCTGATTTATCAAAACATGAAATATATGTGTCTTATATACACTCTCTTCATTCATACATTCTTTCATGTATGCATGAGGAAATATAATCAACTTTTCTCAAGATTATTATTGGAAATATTCATCCACCTGAAATACATATTTGTTTCCTTGTACTGACAACTCACTTCTGTGAATGGTGCATACAAATCCTAATAATTCTACAGTATCTGACCCAGTTTAACATCAATGCAAGTAGATTCCTATGGGACATGATGTGTATTTTGACGTTCATTTATATTCAACACTGCTACATTAATATTTCTGCAGTTTTTGCACATCATAGGATATATATTTCATCCACAAGTTCACAACTTTATAGGTATTTTTTCACTTTTAATCATTTCCTGCTTCAGAACACATGTATTCCTCCCGGTTTCTTGACTGGTCTTTTCATGAGACTTCTCTGCAAACACATTTTTTTTAATTTCATAATCAGTTTTGAAGCAAAACTCACACACTTTTTATGATAAACCATAAATCTAATAACACCATTAGAAGCATAACTGTTTGGAATGGATGATTGTATATCAATATTAGGTTTCCTGTATATTTTCAGAAATCAATTCAATCCATTATTTAAAGTTCGAACCAGTTATATTATTTATTCACAGTATGGTCTATTCATGCATTATCTCTATATTCATAGGCACAAGGTACACCTATTTGTACCCCCAATTAATTTATACGTCTTCAAAATATTTCTTTTCTACATATTTTACCCAGTTCATCATTGTGACTGACTCTTCACATGTGCTGACATTTACATTCACTCTCTACCTGAAACCCTATTGCTAAAGAACTTTTGGTCCAAATCCTATACTCACTCTTTTATCTAAACCTACCGACTATTTTCCTAATCCTACTGAATATCCCTTTTTGACTGGATGTTCTCTTCCACATTCAATCATCCAAATTAGAAGGTCCTATGCCATAGTATATTGATTTAACTGAGACAACTGTGCAGGACATAAATCAATGCTAAGTATCCCAATCAAGGGCCCAATGCCCTTCTGGGCTTCAAAACTTACCTAGATTTCTGTTTTCATACTTATATTTCACCTATATATTCTTATAAATATCAAAGGTTCCTAATACAAATATTCATTCCAGAGAATGATTCCTAACCCAAATTGAACATGTTATTAACCCTAACCATACACTTTTCCCTCAATCTAATTTTACAGAAGAGCAGGGACAGAGTTGGTCTTACAATACAGGAATATAGGCGATCTTCCAGCTGCTGAAAACCTAAAAGGTCCATGCTGAAATGATCCTTGGAGAAGATGTAGGCAGCTATGAAGGACATGAGAGAGCAAAAGTCATCTTCCATGGCAAACAACCTGGTCAGGTTGATGGGATGTGTCTGAATTAGCCTCTCTCTTCCTAATGTAGAGAAGATGGACCAAACCATGCCTGTGTGGAGAGCTGTTCCCCGGTGCCTATGGTTGATATACCATTCTAACATATGAATGAGTCACAGCAAGTAGAGGCAGCCTCCATCTTTTGGGAACCATGTTAGCAACTGTTAAAACAAAGTGGTTTCCAAGGCAGTGACTTCATTCAGATCTTGAAGAAAGTGACATCACCTTACAGTTTTGGTAATGAAAGTCTGTGATCTTGGGATCCAGGAAACCAGGCACACAGAGTCAAACCCACTCCATGTCCCAGTGGGCTAACTTGTTTGGATTTAACAAGACAGAGTCACTCTTTCTTTGTACCTACTGATGTGAGGACAGCCAAATGCCTGGAAACTATGAAGACTGGCCTTTCCAGAAAAAGCAGGTAGTTTCTCACCATGGGCTCCTGACAACTTCACAGAGTTGGCCAAAGAGACCAGATTGGAGACAGGACACGCCATTTTGGGGGAACATAGTATGGCCCACAAGTCAGAGGACACTCCGGATAGTCACAGACCTACTTGGGGAAAGGAGGTGACTTTTTGGGTGTGAGTGTGAGTTTGTGGTTTTGTCTCATGTTCTGAGAATAGTTAGGAAAGCTGGTTTGTTTGTTTTGGAGTGGACTGTGTCTAGTAAGTCCTTTGACAAGGTGAGTGTTTCTGTGTCTATATATCATACTCTGTCAGTGATTGTAGACATTAGAAAAGAGAATGCATCAATGGATGTGTCCTGTCTACGAGAAAGCTTCAAAGCATTCATCCTGTGCAATTTATGAATGGACTGCAGGTTGCCGTATGGATGGGCAACTCCTGCCATCTTTCTAAATTCCTGTTTTCTTCCTGAATTCTGGACACTCTCCAGAATACGCTCATGATTTTGTGTCCAAGATATGTACCACCTCCATCTCTGTGACATGGCCATGTACTGGATAGCTGATGGGAATGGCGAGTATCTCAGAAAACTCAGATATCAGTATGCCCAAGAAAGTCTCAGTGGAGAAACCCTGCTTTGGGCCTTTTGCTTACCTATTCTGTTGCCCTGAATGTCAGGAAGGTCTTTGCCTCAGGCCACACTTTGTGACGCCTGCAGAAAATAGTTTTCAAATGGAAAAGAATGGTCATTACCTGTGCCTCTTTGCTTAATTGCTTTGGAAATGGATGTTTCTGAATCAGCCTCTCAGCCATATGTGAGGCTGTGGCTTAGATTCACAGCACATGATGGGTCTAAAGAAAAATCCCATGTGTGCATCCCAAACCAAAATGGACAAAAGAGCTGTCAGAGTAGTTCTTACAATACAGGAAAGTTGGGGACCTTCCACTTGATGAGAACCTCAAATGTCCATGCACAAATGATACCTGGAGAAGTTGTAGGCAGGTATGAAGCACCTGAGAGAGCAAAAGTCATCTTCCATGGCAAACAACCTGGTCAGGATGAAGGGATGTGTCTGAATCTGAATCTCTCTCTTCTTATTGTAGAGAAGATGGACCAAACCAGGCCTGAGTGGAGAGCTGTTCCCGGGTGCAAATGGTTGATATACATTCTACCTTATGAAAGTGTCACAGGAAGCGTGGGCAACCTCCATCTTATGTTACCCTTGGAAGCAACTGTTAGGACAAAGTGGTTGCCAAGGCAGTGACCTCATTCAGTTCCAAAGAATGTGACATACCTCATTTCCTTGGTGATGGAACTCTCTGAACTTGGTATCCAAGAAGCCAGGCACCCAGAGGCAGTCCCAGTCCCAGTCCCAGTGGGCTCACTTGTTTGGATTTACCAAGGACAGAGTCAGTTTTCTTGGTACCTAATAATGTGAGGATGGCCAAATGCCAGGAGAGCTCTGAAGATGGACCTTTCCTGAGAAAACAGGTAGTGGCTAACCACTTTTTCCTGACATCTTCACAGAGTTGGTCAAGGAAAGAAGATCTGAGAGAAAACAGGCCATTTCGGGGGAACATAGTATGGCCCACCAGTCAGAGGACACTCCGGATAGTCACAGACCTACTTGGGGGAAGGAGGTGCCTTTGTGGGAGTGGGTGTGGGTTTGTTGTTTTGTCTCATGTTCTGAGAATAGATAGGAAAGGCGGTTTGTTTGGTTTGGAGTGGACAGTTTCTAGTAAGTCATTTCACACGGCGAGGGTTTCTGTTTCTGTGTATCCCACTGTGTCTGTTGTTGTAGACATTAGAAAAGAGAATGCATTAATGGATGTGTCCTGTCTAGTATAAATCTTGCCATAATTCATCCTGCCCAATATATGAATGGACTGCAGCTTGTCTTATCGATGTGCAACACCTGCTATCTTTCTAAGTTGTTGTTTTCTTCCTGAATTCTGGCCACTCTCCAGAATAGGCGCATGGATTTGTGTCCAAAAAATGTACCACCGCCAAGCTCTGTGACATGGCCATGTACTGGATACCTGAAGAGAATGGCGAGCATCTCAGAAAACTCAGATATCAGTGTGACCAAAAAAATCTCAGTGCAGAAACCCTGCTTTGGGCCTTTTGCTTACTTATTGTTGTGTTGCACTGAATGTCAGGAAGGTCTTTGCCTCAGGCCACCCCTTTGTGAAGCCTGAAGAAAAGAGTTTTCAAATGGAAATGAATGGGCCTCACCTGTGGCTCTTTGCTTAATTGCTTTGGAAAGAGATGTGTCTTTATCAGCCTTTGGACCTGTGTGTGGCTGTGACTTAGATTCTCAGCACCTGATGGATCTTAAGAATGATCCCATGTGAGCTTCCAAAACCAAAATGGCAAAAAATATCATTCATTGTGGATGAAGTCTCTTGCCTTCCTCTGTTAGGTTCCTGCACTCCATCAAATGACAATAGGGATTCTTTGGGTCAAATGAGTTCTTCAAAGCCCTGCAGAGGTGCTTGTGTTTTCGCATGACTCTAAATAACCTAAAGAATTGATACCTAAAATCAGTAGGCCTGAAATTGGAGAAACAAAGAAGTATTAAAGGCAGGCTTATTTGTTCACTCCTGGTTCACAGAAACGGTGTCCAGGCTACCCTGACTTTAGGCAAATAAGGGGCAAAGGAGCTGATTTTGGACACTGTCTTGGGCTGCGCCCCTCATGGAAACCTCCAGCCAGAGGTTAAGATGATTGACTATATGGAATAAGATGAGGGCCATGTGGGAGTGTTTTGGTTTTGATTTTGGTCATTTGTGTTGCATTGGAAAAAATGACTGGGTACACGTGGGGTTGAACTCTGGTGTGATTCCCCTTAGAGACTGGGTTTTGGAAATGAACTCAGAGAAGCATTGCCATGAATTTTGTTGGGATTTTAAGAGGCCACGCATGAAAGTCGCTCTTGGAAACTGAGACCTAGGCCCCGGGTGGATTTCAACAGAGGACTGGAAATCTCAGCAAGGATATCACATGATTTTATTCTTAAAGAAATGGCAGCCATAGTTGAGAGTCAAAACACACATGGACCTCACATTATAGACCTCAATGGGCCTCGCCTAATGTGACCTTTTGTCCACTCTTTGGGAAGCCTTGCCTGTGAGAGTTCTCCAGAGATTTTATTGAAATGAGCTTCCTCACCATTTAATGTTTGCTGAATGAACTGAAATCCACAGTGCCTCCAACTTCATGCTTGAAAAATGGCTAGATAAATACCATGAAATTTTTGAAATTCCTATGTCCAGGTGGCACTGGAGAAACATTGGATGTCCTGTTGCTGATCATGATTATACCAGACAGTGCCTTGACTTACTGAGTTTCATGAAAATGGTGTAGAACAGAGATGCCAGTAAGTTGGAGCCTGCTGAGTAGTGGGTCTAGAGCAGTGGTGGGGAGGTGTTTGATAAAACATCCGTGGTAGGGCCATGTGGATATACCATTGGATTCCAAATGGCTTGTAACTGACATGGTGCAGCCAGCAGACCCTTATGTGTAAAGGCATATTGTTATATGGAGAGTTTTCAGAGGAAAATTAAGAATCAGGTTGATATGGACAAGGGGGCAATGGGGCAAGCTGTGAGAGATAGGAGCCTAGTTGGTGCATTCTCTTGCAGACCCTGACCCACCACACGTGACAGAACTCCCTCCAGCACTGTGTCCCAGTTTAGCTCCTAGTATTTCGTGAAACAAATACCAAACTCACAGTGCAGCAGCAAAAAACTCCACAAAAAGTGGAAGAGGACCAAATGGCTTCACAGTCCACACGGGGAGACCATAGTCCCCAGTGTCCTCAGTTTACCTTCAAAGAGAGGATTCAGCACTGCTTTATCTAGTTCTTTGGAAATAAGAAACCATGTCCTCCAGGTCACATAGATGCAGAACCAGCTTTGATGGTCTCACTACAAAGGAAGCCAAATCTCCTGAAAACATCATATATTTCAAGTGCAAAACTCAGTGGCAGTTTCTCAAAAAGTTTTTAGGCCAGCAGAGCTCCATGTTTCTGGAGTGTTTACCCTGTCCCTTAGTTTTGGAAACTGCTCTACCACCTCCAAGGTTTGGAACTCCTGAGCATTTTCCATTCCAGATATGTATTCACTGATTTTGTAACTCTTCTCCTCTAATTGTGTCTTACTTGTGGTGAAGGTAATGTCAAGGCATTGTTCTGGATGAGAGCACTAGGATATTTGTGCAGCATATATTTACATACACATTGGATTCATTTTCCAATTTTCCATTCGAAATACTGAATCCCTGACACTAACCCATACCTAGTAGACTCAGACTATTCATCCTAATATAATGGAGAAAATTAACCCAACACAATAGAAATACAAGCACTTCAGAGGAGACATGTTGTATTGTTGGACTTGACATTTGCATTATATAAGGTAGGAGTTATAAATCTAGTCAAATTTTAATTGAAATATTCTCCATGTGTTTTTAAACTTAACAAATATGTGAATTCTTGTTTCCCTTTTCTGTAGCCTATTCACACATGTATATTTATATGCATATATAGAATCCTACCAGGTATCACACATACATTTTTGTGAGGTGGCTGCCTTGGCCGATACAAATTGTGAGAAGAGTTCACTCCTCCTAAATGCTGTTGGAAATGAAAATTCAACCTATAGGAGAGCGTCCTAGTAGAACAACATTATACATTAACTCATGTTCAGTAAAATAAATATTTTTGCATTTGTGGATGATATATATTTACTGATGAATTCGATTGGCATTTATATTGGTACTTTTTAATGTCTGTGAGTGTTGTGTGTGTGTGTTTGTGTGTGTGTGTGTGTATATATATAGATATGGATATAGATATAGATATAGATATAGATATACTCTCCAAATTTTTCAAAATATGAAATATATGTGTCTAATATACACTCTCTAAATTCATTCATGTTCATGTATGTGGATTTATAATCCACTTTTCACAAGATTATAATCAGAAATATTCATCCACCTGAAATACATATTTGTTTCCTAGTACTGAAAACTAACTTCAGTGAATGGTGCATACAAATCCTAATTATTCTACAGTAACTGACCCAGTCTAACATCAATGCAAGTAGACTCCTATGGGACATGATATGTAATTTGTCATTCATTTGTATTCGACACTGGTACATTATTATTTCTTCAGTTTTTGAACATCATAAGATATACATTTGCCAAGGCAGTGACCTCATTCAGTTCCAAAGAATGTGACATACCTCATTTCCTTGGTGATGGAACTCTCTGAACTTTGTATCCAAGGAGCCAGGCACCCAGAGGCAGTCCCAGGCCCAGTCCCAGTGGGCTCACTTGTTTGGATTTACCAAAGATAGAGTCAGTCATTCTTGGTACCTACTGAAGTGGGATTACCAAATGCCTGGAGAGCTCTGAATAGGGAGCTTTCCTGAGAAAGCAGGTAGTGGCTCTCCACTTTTTCCTTACAACTTTACAGAGTTGGCCAAGGAAAACAGATCTGAGAGAGGACAGGCCATTTCGGAAGAACAGAGTATGGCCACCAGTCAGAGGACACTCTGGTTTGTCATACACCTATGGGGAAGGAGGTGCCTTTTTGGGAGTGGGTGTGGGTTTGTGGTTTGTCTCATGTTCTGAAAATAGGTAGGAATGGCGGTTTGTTTGTTTTGGAGTGAACTGTTTCCGGTAAGTCATTTGAAGAGGTGAGTGTTTCCATGTCTGTGTATCCCACTGTGCCTGTGGTAGTAGACATGAGAAAAGAGAATGCAGCAATGGATGTGTCATGTCTAGTATAAAGCTTCCCAGCATTCATCCTGCCCAATTTATGAATGGAGTGTGGCTTGCCTTATGCACGGGCAACACCTAATACCTTCCTAAGTCCCTGTTTTCTTCCTGAATTCTGGCCACTCTCTAGAATAGGCTCATGGTTATGTGTCCAAGATATGTACCAAATCCAAGGTCTTTGACATGGCCATGTACTGGATACCTGAATGGAATGGCCAGCATCTCAGAAAACTCAGATATCAGTGTGACCAGGAAAGTCTCAGTGGAGATACCCTGCTTTTGGCCTTTTGCTTACCTATTGTTCTGTTGCCCTGAATATCAGGAAGGACTTTGTCTCATGCAACCCCTTTGTTAAACCTGAAGAAAACAGTTTTCAAATGGAAATGAATGTGCATCACCTCTGGCTCTTTGCTTAATTTCATTGGAAAAGGATGTGTCTGATTCAGGCCCTTTGCCCTGTTTTAGGCTGTGACTTAGATTCTCAGCACCTGATGGATGTAAAGAAAGATCCCATATGTGCATCTAAACCAAAATGGAAAAACGTTCAATCAATGTGCATGAATTATATTGCCTTCCTTTGTTAGGTTTCTGAAATCCATCATGTCAGAATAGGGATTCTTTGGGTGAAATGAGTTCTTCAAATCTCTGCAGAGGGGCTTGGCTTTTCTCATGACTCCAATTCACAAAAAGAATCTAGACCCAACAGTCAGAGAGCCTCAAATTGGAGAAGCGAAGCAGTATTAAGGGCAGGCCTATTTGATCACTCCTGGTTCACAGGAAGGGTGTCCAAGCCACCCTGACATTCGGCAAATGAGGGGCAAGGGAGCTTATTTTGGACACTGTCTTGGGATGTGCCTCTCATGAAAACCTCCATCCAGATGTTATGATGAGTATCTTTATGGTAGAAGATGAGGGCCATGTAGGAGTGTTTTGGTTATAATTGTGGTAATTTGTGTGGCAGTTGGAAGAGATGACTGGGTAAACCTGGGCGTGAATTCTGCTGTGATTCCCCTTAGAGACTGAGTTCTGGAACTGACCTCAGAGAAGTATTGACATGAATTGTGTTGGGATTTTAGGAGGCCAGAAATGAGAGTTGCCATTGGAACCTGGGATCAAGGCCCAGAGTGGCTTTCCACAGAACACTGGGAATCACAGCCAGGATATTACATGATTTTATTCTGAAAGACTTGGCAGGCATAATTGAGATTCAAAACACACTTGGACCTCGCTTTGTAGACCTCAATGGGCCTGGCTTCATGTGACTTTTTGGCCACTCTTTGGGTAGACTTGCCTGTGAGAGTGCTCCAGAGATTTCCCTGAAATTAGCTTCCTCACCATTTAATGGTTCCTGAATGAATTGAAACCAACATTGCCTCCAAATGCATCTGTGAAAAAATGCTAGATAATTACCATGAAATTTTAGAAATTCCGATGACCAGCTGGCACTGGAGGACCTTTGATGTCCTGTTGATGATCATGAGTATACCAGACAGGGCCTTGATTGACTGGGTTTCATGAAAATGGTGTAGAACAGAGATGCCAGTAAGTTGGGGCCTGGTAAGTAGTGGGCCTAGAGCTGTGTTATGCAAATGTGTGATAAAACATCTGTGGTGGGGCCATGTGGATCTTCCATTGGCTTCCAAATGGCTGTGACTGACATGGTGCAACCATCACACCCATATATGTAAAGGCATATTTTTATATGGAGAGGTTTCAGAGCAATGTTCAGTATCATGTTGCTATTGTCAAGGGGGCAAGCTACTTGAGATAGAACCCTGGTTGGTGCATTCTCCTGGAGACCCTGCCAACCACACCTGACAGAACTCCCTTCAGCACTGTGTCCCATTTGAACTCGTTGTATTTCATGAAGCAAATACCAAACTCCCAGTGCAGCAGCAAGAAACACCACGAAAATTGGAGGATGACCATTGGTTTCACAGTCCACACGGGAAGACCCTTAGCCCTCAGTGGCCAATGTTTACCTACAAAAAGAGAATTCATCACTGCTGCCTCATTTTTATTTGAAAATAAGTAATCATTTCGTCCAGGTCACATAGATGCAGATCCAGCTTTGATGGTTTCACTACAAATAAAGCTAAAGCTCCTGACAACAACATATATTTCAAGTGCCCAACCTCAGAGGCAGATTCTCAAAAAGTCTTTTGGCCAGCAGAGCTCCATGTTTGTGGAGTGTTTACCCTGTCTCTTACTTTTGGAAACTCCTCTACCACCTCCAAAGATGTGAAATCTGGAGCATTTTCCATTCTAGATATGTATTCACAGATTTTCTAACTCTTCTCCTCTAATTGGGTCTTACTTGGGGCGAAGGTAATGTCAAGGCATTGTTCTGGAGGAGAGTGGGAAGATTTTTCCGTAGCATATATTTGCATACACATTGGATTCAGTGTCCTATTTTCAATTCAAAATACTGAATACCTGACTCTAACCCATACCCTACCAGACTCTGACTACTAATCCTAATATGATGGAGAAAAATAACCCATAAAGAATAGAAATACAAGCAGTTCAGAGTAGGCATGGTGTATAGATGGACTTGCCTTTTGAATGATACAGAGTTGGAGTTATAAATCTAGTCAATTGTTTGTTGAAATAGTTGTCCTTGTATCTTTAAGGTTAACAAATATGTGAATTGATGTCTCCCTTTCTCTGTATTCTTATATGCACATATAGATTCCTATCTGGTACCACACGTACATTCTTGTGAGGTGGCTGACTTGGCAGATACAAATTGGTAGAAGAGATCACTCCTACTAAACCCTGTTGGAACTGAATATTCAACCTATGGGTGAGCTTGCTAGTTGAACAGCATTATACATAAATCCATGTTCAGTAAAATGAATATTTTTAGATCTGTGGATGGTATATATTTTATAATGAATTTTGATTGACATATATATTGCTACTTTTTTGTCTGTGTGTTTGTTTTATGTATATGTATATATATGTATATATATATATGTGTATATATATATATATATATATATATATATATATATATATATATATATATATACACTCTCCAGATTTTTCAAAATATGAAATATATGTGTCTTATATTCACTCCCTAAATTCATTCATGTTCATGTATGTGGATTTATAATCAACTATTCACAAGATTATTCTCAAAATATTCATCCACCTGAAATTTGCCCAATGCTCTCAAATGTCAATCCTATTTGTGACTACATATTTGTTTCTTCCTAAGATTATATATTTAAACTCAACCCTGTTCAAAATGTCTAATCCTATCACACACTTTATACTTTGCCTGATTTTGAAATGTCTCTATTGATATATGCTTTCCTACATATTTTCCCCACTTCATCATTGTGACTGACTCTTCACTTGTGCTGACATTTACATTCACTCTCTAATCGAAATCCTATTGCTAAGAAACTTTTGTTCCAAATCTTATACTCACCCTTCTTCCTAAACTTACTGACTATCTTCCTAATGCTACAGACTATCCCTTTTTGACTGGATGTTCTCTTCTACATTCAATCATCCAAGTAAACGTGGTGCGAGCTTCAGAGGAGGAGACTACCAACAGGCTATCTCATGCAACATCAAAGGGTTTATTGGGTGTCCAGAATGCTGGGGTTCAGAGCTCACCTGAATAGAGCAGATAGCCCTGAGAATAGCTGAAGTAGAGCTTATATACTTTCCCTGGAGAGAGAAGGGAGGGAATTGTATTGATGGGTCAGGGCGAGTGGGCGGTTTGCATGCAACTGGGAGAGGGAGTACATTCTGCAATTTGGCAGCTGGGGATAGAACATTCTGGGAACAAATTTTGCAAACATTTCTCAAGATTTCAACAGTGTTCTGTTAAGCATACAGAAAAACAAGATGTGACAAGTACCTATTTTATTAATATTTCATTCCCCACTTCTTCTTCTGGCTAATTTTAATCATACAAATGATCATTGGAGGGTGTCACATTCAATGTCTGCTAGTGGGGTATTACCATAAGTTTAACTCCTCCAATTTGAGCCTGGAGAAAAGATATTACACGGTTGAGCAAACAGGGTTTTATAGTTAGCAATAATATGAGGATTATTATTGGACCGGCCAGGGTTGATAAAAACGTAGTTAACCAGGGGGACTGTGTGAACCAAGACTCAAGCCACCCTTTTGGGCCCTCTCTCATTTGTTGATGCTCTTCAAGGTGTCTTTTAAATTTACTCATAGATTTTATTACGACTCCAGTATAGTCAGCATAAAAACAACATTCTTCCCTCAATGCAGCACAAAGCCCCCCCTTCTCTAATGAAGAGGAGGTCCAACCCTCAACTGTTCTGTAAAACAACTTCAGAGAGAGAGGTTAAAGTTTCATGCAAAGCCCTGAAGGAGGTTTCTAATATCTTACTTTTGCTCTATTGCTGCTTCTAATTGGGTCATCTTTTGTGTCCCATGGACAATGCCACTTGTTCCTCTGCCCACCCGTGCAGCAACTCCTATTCCTAATAGGATGGCTAAAGTGAGGGATATATGTTCCCAGTGGAACCGGTTGTATGCCCCCCCTATTTGATCTTCAAATGAACCTGCATCATGATAGAGCACTCTGGGAAACATCTGCACCATTACACAATTTATCACATATCCTGATCATTTCATGAAAACATAAACGATGTTTAAGTATATAGAATTATGCTGTTGTAGGCACTGACAAAGCAAGGCACCTAAGATAGCACTCAAGAGAGGGAAACAGTCCTATTTGGTTGCAACCGGATTCAGAGGGCATTGCTTATATTGTAATCAATTAATCCCATGAAACTCAAGTTTAGGTAGTTTCAGAATTTTGTACCCAACATATAAGGGATGGGGCTCAGAAGTTCACAGTCTTCAGAAGTTTAAAAAAGCAGTATTTGTTTCTGTTTTTCCTTCTGTTCTGGGCAAGTTAACTTTTCAAGGACACCTGGGAGGAGGAGAGCTTTTTCTTCCATTTCTTATTTTCCCCCTGCCAGCTGTTACCATGGAGCCCGGTTGGTAATATCTTTATCTTAGAAATGTAGCCATCTCTGTGAAGCCCCAGCTGAAGGCCAGAGGACTTGTTCACATATTTTGTGAAAAACTAGTTAGGGGTTGTCTAGCTTAGAAGTACTGAGATTTTTAGCCAGTGGCCAAGTAGAACAGGGCAATACGAAAGAGAAAGTTTATCTACATTAAAGTCTTTATTGGGACTGTTTTGCTGAAAGTTCAAAACTCAGCCATGGTGAAGACTTCTGAAGAAGGTCATTTAAGACTTTTCTGTGGGCCTGGTACAGAGGGGGAAAGACGGGGAAGGTGGGGCTGAGAGCACCTCCGAGGATCTGAGAATGAGGGAAAAGAGAGATGTAAAAGAATAATGCGAAAGGGTATTGGGAATTTCCTAGCAGCAAACTTGAGCAGTAGATCAGGTAGAGCAGAGTGAAAGACGGGAGTGAGGATTCCAAAATCCTGTGAGGGACTTTAAATTTTAGTAACCTGTTTTCAGTGATGACAAAGCAACTTTAAAGGCCAATTATATTACATCTTGGATAAGGGTCTCAGGGCTCTCCTCAGCTCGTTTGAGCATTGGGTTAGCTGGTAAGAGGACCTGGTGGGACCCGGTGAGGGCACTGACAGGAGATGAGAGGAATGAGTCGGTGGAGCGGTACCTATGTACCTGCTACCTCAGAAAGGGGGCGATGGTCTGAGAACTGGTGGAGCTTTGGGTTTCTGATCTAGTTATTGGAGGGGAGAAATCAAGTTGCTGAGATGGGAGTGACATCAGAGGGTCTGGAGCAGAAGGCTGAGGATAATGATCTATTGGAGAAGCATAGTTCAGGATGTGAGTGAGGGAGGGAAAAGGCTTCCACATAGGGGAATTTCCTTTCACTCTTTTGAGCACTTGCAGAAGTTAAAAAGGTCATGCAAAATTTGAGGATCTAGAGACCCCTCTGGGTGCCATAGTTTTTGGTTGTCTAATTGGTAATATGGCCAATGCTGTGTACTGAATTTGATGAAGAATTGGGGTTCCATCAGGCAGCCCCTGTATGCACACATTCCCATGACATACAGAAAAAGTCGGCTTTTCCCCCACACAGCCATTACTCTTTGTGGCTTTGACAGTCTGCCAGGCAAACTTAGTAATCTAGACTAGCCAACCTGCATCTGGCTCGCGTGTCCCTACATCCATAATGTTTGTTTCCATTATCTATGGTACAGAAGGGATTTAATGGTATTTTAGTGGGATCCTCTTCATCAGGGATATCACAATAGGAAATACCTATAGCCAGCTAACAAATGTCTGGGTGGAGAGATGGCCACCAGGTCCCTAAGGGGGCTGTATGCGAGATAGACCATACTTCTTTTCCAGTAGGATTTGTGATCAGCCATCACTGCTTAATGGGCTGATGAGGGTTAGGACTACTTGTAGCCAAGGGGAGAGTATATAACCTTATTCACATTGCGAATACACAATTTGAAACTGTTACCAGTCTTTTTCAGTTTCCAGAAAGATTCTGTACAGGCAGCAGGCTTGAGATGAGAGGTATGGATCCAGGAAGTGATTCTGTTTACGTTTACCACTGTAGGTGTTATAATAGCACCTGGTATGGTCCTTTTCAGCGGGGTACCAGGGATGACACCTGATATCATCTTACATAGATGAAATCTCTTACTTGATATGGATGTGGAATCCCCTGGTTCCCAGTTGGGTAGGCAGTGGCCAGCTGTTTTCACAGGTATTACTGAGTTCTTTCAAGATCTTTAAGTCTGTCAAGCAAGGGGGTGTGGAAAGGATCTTTAGGTCTTACAGTTGGGCTTAGGTCCCCTACTGGAGGAGGGCCACCATAAAGAATTTCACATGTGGTAAGGTTACTCAAAGAAACAAAGGGATTTTTTCTTGCATGAAACATTGCATAAGGCAGGAGCATAGTCCAATCTTATGCTGGTCTCTAAGCTTAATTTCGTTAAGGTCTCTTTAATGGTTCTATTCATTCTTTCTACTTGTCTTGAACTCTGTGGTCTATAAGCACAATTTAACTTCCAACTAATCCCCAGGTTCCTGGCTAACCCCTGACTTACCTGGGTCATGAACATCGGTCCATTGTCAGATCCTATTACCGGCTTAGCTTCCTCCAATGGTAGAGAGGCTTAGTCAGCAGCAGCGGAATCACTTAGAGTGTGTTGTGTGTTAGGGGACGAGGGCAGGGGATAAGGAGGGGGAGAAGAGTCCAGTAGAGTCAAATCTGTGACTCAGGGAGAACAGAGGGTGGAGGAGGAGGAGGTTGAGAGGGTTTGAGAGATCATGGGGGAAGGAGTAGGAGCAGAGGTAGGGGCAAAGAAAGGCTTCACCCATGGAGGAGGAGATTTGCAGAGGTCCTGCCAAGTTAAGATATATGGCTGTTGATCCGGATGGCTATGTGGCGCTGGCTGAAAGACAATACCTCTGACTTTTTAAATTAGTGGGAAGTAGAAAGATCCTTCTACGGGCCATACGACTCCAAAGATGGGCCATTCTGAGGCACAGAGATTCTGCCAGGTCCAGCGTTTTACTAAAAAAAGAAAGATTCTGAGCCCTTAAGCGGACTTTGGTCCAGTGATCAAGGGTCAGGGACAGAGGCATTGACGTGCTCTGTTCCATAATGAAAGTTCCACAAACAGTAAAAGCAAGGACACACGACACAGATAAGACAAGACCATAAAGACAGGAAATGAACGTCCAACACTGAGACCAGGAATGAGTAGCCAGCAAAACCCAATGGTATGGCAATAACGAATCTAAAAGAAAATATCACTGAGTCGAGAAGACTATTGTTCCTTGATTTCCCGAGTTCTCTGCGGGGTCCTCCAGAGAGGTGCCCTTTGTCTCTGTGACATGTCTCTCAGCCACCGTCGGAGAGAGCCCAGGCTCTTCATCGCCAGCAATTTTGCCAAGCCCTAACAAGAAACCTGAAACCAGAAAGAGGCGCCTTACTTGCTCCGAGAGGAGCCCGTTGGGGTCTCTCTCTCGTCCGCCACTGCTGGAACTCAGTGGAAACTCAATATGTAAAGGTCAGGCGAGTGTCAGAGGAAGATACTACCAAGAGACTGTCTCATGCAACAGCAAAGGGTTTATTTGTGGTCCAGCATGCTGGAGCTCAGAGCTAAATTAAATAGAGCAGAGACCTCTGAGAACAGCTTAAGCAGAGCTTATATACTTTCCTTGGAGAGGGAAGAGAGGGAAGTTCAGTGATGGGTAAGGGCGAGTGGGCGGTTTGCATGACACCGAGTGAGGGAGTACATTCTGCAGTTCGGCTGTTGGGAACAGTACATTCTAGAACAAGATTAGCAAACATTTCTCAAGATTTCAACAGTGTTTTGTTAAGCATACAGAAAAACAGGAAGTGACAAGTACCTATTTTATTAATTTTATTAACCTTTCACTACCGACTATGCCTTTTTGACTTGATGTTCCTTCTACATTAATTCATGCAACGTACAAGGTGCTATGCCATTGTATATCGATTTATCTGAGACAACTCTGCAGAACGTAATTCAACACCACGTATCCCTATCAAGGGCCCAATGCCCTTCTGGGCTTCAAATCAGACTTAAATTTCTTTTTTCATACATATATTTCACCTATATATTCTTCTACACATAGCAAGTTCCCAATACGATCATTCATCCAGCAAAATGATTTCTAACCCAAATCGAGCATGTTTTTAACCATAACCGGACACTGTTCCCTCAATGTAACTTTACAGAAGAGCAGGGCAGTAGTTGATATTACAATACAGAAATGTAGAAAAACTTCCACCTGCTGAGAACCTCAAAGGTCCATGCAGAAATGATCCCTGGAGAAGATGTAGGAAGCAATAAAGGACCTGAGAGACCAAAAGTCATCTTCCATGGCAAACAACCCGGTCAGGATAAAAGGTTGTGTCTGAATCAGATTTTTTTTTAATGTAGAGATCATGGACCAAACCAGGCCTGTGTGGAGATCTATTCCTGGGTGCCTTTGGTTGATATACCATTCTAACTTGTGAAAATGTCACAGGAAGTAGGGGCAGCCTCAATCTCTTGGGACCCTTGGAAGCAACAGTTAGGACAAAGTGGCTGCCAAGACAGTGCCCTCATTCAGTTCAGGAAGGAAGTGACCTCACCTCACTTTCTTGGTGATGGAACTCTCTGAATGTGGGATCCAGGAAGCCAGGCACACAGAGCCAGTCCCAGTCCCAGTCCCAGTGGTCTCACTTGTTTGGATTTACCAAGGACAGGGTCAGTATTTTTTGGTACCTACAGATGTGAGGAAGGCCAAATGCCAGGAAAGCTCGGATGCAGGGCTTTTCATGAGAAAGCAGGTAGTAGCTCACCGTTGGCTCCTAAGAAGTTCACAGAGTTGGCCAAGGAGACAAGATCTGAGACAGGAAAGGCCATTTTGGGGGAACATATTATGGCCCACAAGTCAGAGGACACTCTGGATAGTCACAAACCTACTTAGGGGAAGGAGGTGCCTTTGTGGGTGTGGTTGTGGGTTTGTGGTTTTTTTCTCATTTTCTGAGAATAGGTAGGACAGTCGGTTTGTTTCATTTGAAGTGGACTGTTTCTAGTAAGTCTTTTCACAGGGCGAGTGTTTCTATGTCTGTGTATTCCACTGTTTCCGTGTTTGTAGACATTAGAAAAGAGAATCCATCAATGGATGTGTCGTGTCTAGTAGAAATCTTCTCAGCATTCATATTGCCCCATTTATGAATGGACTGTAGCTTGCCTTATCGATGAGCAACACCTGCTACCTTCCTAAGTTTCTATTTTCGTCCTGAATTTTGGCCAATCTCAAGAATAGGCCCATGGTTTTGTGTCCAAGATATGTACCACCTACAAGCTCTGTGACATGGCCATGTACTGGATAGCTGTAGGGGATGGCGAGCATCTCAGAAAACTCAGATATCAGTGTGACCAGGAAAGTCTCAGAGAAGAAACCCTGCTTTCGGCCTTTTGCTTACCTATTGTTCTGTTGCCCTGAATGTCAGGAAGTTCTTTGCCTCAGGCCACCCCTTTGTGAAGCCTGAAGAAAACAGTTTTCAAATGGAAATGAATGGGCATACCTGTGGCACTTTCCTTAATTGCTTTGGAAAGGGATGTGTCTGAATCATGCCCTTGGCCCTGTGTGTGGATGTGGCTTAGATTCTCAGCACCTGATGGATTTAAAGAAAGTTACCATGTGTGCATCCAAAAGAAAATTCGCCAAAAGAGCAATTATTGGGAGGAAGTCTCTCGACTTCCTCTGTAAGGTTCCTGACTTCCATCAAGTGAGAATGGGATCCTTTGGGTCAAAAGAGTTCTACAAAACCTGCAGAGGCTAGCCCATTGTGCTTGGGTTTTCTCATGACTAAAATTCACATAAAGAATCTAAACCCCACAGACAGTAGTCCTCAAATTGGAGCGGTATTAACGGCAGGCCTATTTGATCACTTTTGGTTCACCGGATGGGTGTCCAGGCCACCTTGACTTTAGGCAAATGAGGGGCAAAGGAGCTTATTTGGGACACTGTCTTGGTCTGCACCCCTCATGGAAACCTCCAGCCAGATTATGATGAGTGTCTATATGAAAGAAGATGAGGGCCATATGGGAGGGTTCTTGTTTTAATTGTGGTAATTTGTGTGGTAGTTGGAAGAGATGACTGGGTCCACCAGGGCTTGAACTCTGGTGTGATTCCCCTTAGAGACTGAGTTCTGGAACTGACCTCAGAGAAGTATTGCCATGAATAGTGTTGGGATTTTAGGAGACCACGCATGAGAATCGCTTTTGGAAACTGAGATCTAGGCCCAGGATGGCTTTCCACAGAGCTCATGGATTCTGAGCCAGGATATCACATGTTTTAATTCTTAAAGACTTGGTAGCCATAATTGAGAGTCCAAACACACATGGACCTCACATTGTATACCTCAATGGGCCTGGATTCATGTGTCCTTTTGGCCACTCTTTGGGAAGGCTTGCCTGTGAGTGTTCTCCAGAGCTTTCATTGAAATGAGCTTCCTCACCATTTAATGGTTCCTGAATTAAATGAAACCCACAGTGCCTCCAACTTCATCCTTGAAAAATGACTAGATTAATACCATGAAATTTTTGAAATCCCCATGACCAGGTGGCACTGGATAACCTTTAGATATCCTGTTGCTGATCATGAGTATAACAAACAGTGCCTTGATTGACTGAGTTTCGTGAAAATGGTGTAGAACAGAGATGCCAGTAAGTTGGAGCCTGCTGGGTAGTGGGCGTAGAGCAGTGGACTATAGGTGTGTAAATAAATATTTTTGGTAGGACCACCTGGATCTTCCATTGGCTTCCAAATCTTGCGACTGACATGGTGCAGGCAGCAGACCTTTATATGTAAAGGCATCTTGTTATATGTAGAGGTTTCAGGGCAATGTTCAGAATCAGGTTGCTATAGTCAAGGGGAAAGCTATGTGGGATAGAAGCCTGGTTCGTACATTCTCTTGCCGACCCTGACCAACCACACATGACAGAACTCCCTCCAGCATTGTGTCCCAGTTGAACATATTGTATTTCATGAAGCAAATACCAAATTCCCAGTGCAGCAGTAAGAAACACCCTGAAAAGTGGAGGATGACCAAATGGCTTCACAGACCACACGGGAAGACACTTAGCTCCCAGTAGCAACAGTTTACCTACAAAGGGAGTTTTCAGACCTGCTGCCTCATGTTCATTACAAAATAAAGAACCATGTCCTCCAGGTCACATAGATGCAGACCCAGATTGCAGAATCACATCAGTTGCAGAACCATTGATTTAAATATTGCCATACATATATTTCTTGTGCCTAACCTCAGAGGAAGTTTCTCAATAAGTCTTTAGGTCAGCACAGCTCCATGTTTCTGAAGTGTTTACCATCTCCCATACTTTTGTAAACTGTTTTACCACCTCCAGTGTTGTGAACTCCTGAGCATTTTTCATTCCACATATGTATTCACAGGTTTTCTAACTCCTCTCCTCTAATTGTGTCTTACTTTTAGCGATGGTTATGTCAAGGTATTGTTCTGGATAAGAGAGGGAAGATTTTTGTGTATCACATGTTTGCATACACAATAGATTCATTTTCCTATTTTCCATTTGAAATACTGAATCCCTGACACTAACCCATACCCTACTAGACTCTGACTACTAATCCTAATATCATGGAGAAAAAAAAACCTAACTGAAGAGAAGTACAGTCCTTTTATAGGAAGCATGGTGTATATTTGTATTTGTCTTCCTCTTTATCAAGAGTATGTGTTTTAAATTTAGTAAACTTTTCATTTTAATATTTCTCCATGATTTTTTAAAGTTATCACATATGTAAATTCCTGTCTCCCTTTCTCTGTATCCTATTCAGCACATGTAATTTTTTTATGCATATACAATATCCTACCTGGTATCACACGTACATTCTTGTAAGATCACTGACTTTGGAATATAAAAATTGTGAGAAGAGATGACTCTCCCTAAATAATGATGGAACTGAAAATTCCACCTATGGGTGAGCTTCCTAGTGAAAAACACTATACATAAATCCATGTTCAGTAAAATGAATATTTTTGGATTTGTGAATGAATTATATTTCATGATGAATATCGATTGGCATATATATTGCTAAATATTAATGTGTGTGTGTGTGTGTGTGTGTGTGTGTGTGTGTGTATATTCTACGGATTTTAAAAAAATATGAAAAATATGTGTCTTATTATACACTCCCTAAATTCATTCATATTCATTTATGTTCATTTAAATTCAAATTTTCACAAGATTATTCTCAGTAATATTCATAAACCTGAAATTTAATAATGAGGACAGGGTTTTGAGAAAAAGAAAATGGAGGTTTATTGCTTTGCTAACAAAGGAAAAACAAGGGGACTCTGCCAAAAGGTTGTGACTCTCATGATCTGGAGGGACAAGGGATTTTAAAGAGTTTCACTTGTTAACCTGGGGTATACTCAGTTCTTTGTTCCCCAGCAGGCATTGCCCTGTGCAGTGGGTGTGCTCCAGGCAGCCAGCTAGGGGCTTCTTTCTTCCTGCTTAACAAAGGTGGGTAAAGTTCATCACAGTTCCTTAAAACACAGTCGAAAGGGTGTCAGGCTTACTTGCTTTGTTACCCTTTTTCACGTCCAATATCCTTAAAATTTTACCACAGAAATCAAACAAAAAAACGCACAAAAAAAACAACAAAAAACATATAGACCACAGAACAAAACACAGAAAAACAGAATCCTGGTGTCGAAACAGAAAAACAGAGGAGCAATGCAACATCTTGCTAAAGCTCCAGGGTAGGAGCGTGTGTGTGCCCATCGGCACCTCTCTACCCTTCCAGAGGAATTCCCTACAGAACAGAACAGAGGACAGCATGATTCTCATTACTGTCCTGGACAGGAGTGTATGTGAGCCTCCCCAGGCCACCTCTCTGTCATCAGAAGAGATCTCCCTTAACCAGATATCAGATGTTATAAAGGCGCCACTTACCTATGGAGGCCTCCTCCACCAGGGGCTTGATAATAGTTTTAGTGTGGTGGTTCACTGCAGTGCTCCCCAGACTGACGGCTCACTCCAAGGCCTTGGAACATCTCAAGTTGTGCACCTCCTAGAGTGGTTCTCCAGCCCAGTGCCCTGGAGGGAAGGCCAGCTTCAGAATTTTCAGCAGTCTGGTTTTGTGATCTGCTCGGGCAGGGTCATCTCACTGGGGAACTCCAAAATTTTGGACTAGGATGCAAGAAAAGACCACTGACTCCAATTAAAATCAAATTAAGGCAAGCTTATTATTTCAACAGGCTGGGCTGCCTCTCCTTCCCAAAATGGCGGGAACAAGACAGCAACCCCACCTTTCCTACAGCCCAGCTATATAGCCCAGAAAGTTACACAAACGGGTGGTTACAGATAACAAAACTTTGAAAGCATCACACTAATGGTAGTTTACATTTTTTTTTTTTGCTGGCCCCAATATCAGAAATAATGAGGACCATTAGGGCCTCAGAGAGGGTTGTTGTCTGGCCAGGGAAGGCCAATATTTATGAGGTGTCACTAAAGTTTCAGAAAGTACTGTTATCTGGTCAGAGAGCCAGGTGTGGATGAGTTCAAGGCACGGGCAGGCGTTCCAAGCAGGTTCAGAATTTGCAGTAATTTAGAGTAAAGCCAAAATTATCTTTTCACGGCTTTGTGGCAAGATGGTTCCCAATTTTAATAAAAAATCAGGTTGGGTCTATCAAGCCTCTCCCTTACTTTTGGAAACTCCTCTGCAAACTCCAATGTTGTGAACTCCCGAGCATTTTAATTCCAGATATGTATTCACAGAATTTCTAACTCTTCTATTCCAATTGTGTCTTTCTTGGGGCGAAGGTAATATCAAGTCATTGTTCTGGATGAGAGTGGAAATATTTTTGTGTAGCACATATTTGCATACACATTTAGGAGATCACTCCTCCTAAACACTGTTGGAACAGAAAATTCAAACTATGGGGGAGCTTCTTAGTTGAACAACATTATTCATGAATCCAAGTTCATTAAACAAATAGTTTTGGATCAGTGGATGATATATATTTCAAGATGAATTTCAATTGGCATATACTATGCTACATTTTAATGTCTGTGTGTGTTTTTTGTTTATAATGTTTTGCGATTTATATGGATTTAAAATCAAGTTTCCACAAGATTATTCTCAGAATATTCATCCACCTGAAATACATATTTGTTTCCTAGTACTGAAAACTAACTTCAGTAAATGGTGCATAAAAATCCTAATATGTCTACAGTAACTGACCCAGATTAATATCAATGCAAGTAGATTCCTAGGGGACATGATGTGTATTTTGATGTTCATTTTTATTCAACACTGCTACATTACTATTTCTGCAGCTTATGCACATCATACTGTATATATTTCATTCAAAAGTTCGCAAATTTATATGCATGTGTTTCACATTCAATCACTTCTTGCTTCAGAACACATGAATTCCTCCAGGTTTCTTGACTATTCTTTTCATGATACTTCTTTCCAAACACATTATTTTTGATTTCCATAATCACGTTTGAAGCAAAACTCACACACTTTTCAGGATAAAATATAACCCTAATATTACCATTAGATGTATAAGTGGTTGGAATGAATGATTGCATATCAATATGAGATTTCTTTTATATTTTCAGATATCAATTCAATCCATTATTTAAAGTGGAACCAGTTATATTATTTATACACAGTATGGTCTATTCATGCATAATCTGCATATTCATAGACACAGGGTACACCTATTTGTACCCCAAATACTAAATTATACGTCTACAAAACATTGCTCCAGAAACGGTGGAAGAAATATTCATGTCACCTGATCTACACATACATTTTATCACAATAATATTCTGGACACAAAATGCAATGGTCACACTTATGATTTTAAAAAAGCCTAAATGGAAAGTGAACATGGATTACAAAAAAACATCCAAGTCCTGGTTACCTAATGCTCTCGAATTCAATCCTATTTGTGACAACATATTTGTTTCTTCCTAAGATTATATATTCAAACTCAACCCTGTTGAAAATGTCTAAACCAATTACACACTTTATACTTTTGCTGATTTCCTAATGTCTCTATTTATGTCTGCTTTCCTACATATTTTCCCCTGTTCATCATTGTGACTGACTCTTCACATGTGCTGACATTTACATTCACTCTCTACCCGAAACCCTATTTGTAAAGAACTTTTGGTCCAAATCCTATACTCACTCTTCTTTATAAACCTGCTGACTACCTTGGTAATCCTACGGACTATTCCTTTATGACTAGATGTTCTGTTTGTTATTCAATCATCCGAGGTACAAGATCCAATTTCATTGTATATTGACTTATCTGAGACATCTGTGCAGAATATAATTCAAAGCTAAGTATCCCACTCAAGGGCCCAATGCCCTACTTGGCTTCAAATCTTCCCTAGATTTCTGTTATATTTAACCTATATATTCTTGTAAATATCACAGGTTTCCAATACCATTATTCATCCAGCAGAATGATTGCTAACCAAAATTGAACATATTATTAACCCTAACCATACACTGTTCCCTCAATCTAACATTAGAGCAGTGCAGGGACAGAGTTGGTCTTACAAAAGAGGAATGTTGGGGATCTTCCACCTGCTGAGAATATCAAAGATCCATGCAGAAATGATCCCCGAAGAAGATGTAGACTGCTATGAAGGACCTGAGAGAGCAAAAGTTAGCTTCCATGGCAAACAACCTGGTCACTATGAAGGGATGTGTCTGAATAAGCCTCTCTCTTTTTAATATAGAGCAAATGGACCAAACCAGGCCTGTGTGGAGATCTTTTCCCCGGTACCAATGGTTGATATACCATTCTAACTTGTGAAAGTGTCACAGGAAGTAGGGGCAGCCTCCATCTCATGGGACCCTTGGAAGCAACTGTTAGGACAAAGTGGTTGCCAAGGCTGTGAGCTCATTCACTTCATGAAGGAAGTGACCTACCTCACTTTCTTGGTGATGGAACTCTCTGAACTTGGGATCCCTGAAAACAGGCAGCCAGAGTCAGGCCCAATAACAGTCACAGAAGTCTCACTTTTTGGATTTACCAAGGAGAGAGTCAATCTTTCTTGGTATCTACAGTTGTGAGGATGGCCAAATGCCAGGAAAGATATGAATTGGGGTCTTTCCTGAGAAAGCAGGTATTGGCTCACCGCTGGCTCCTGACAACTTCACAGAGTGGGCCAAGGAGTCCAGATTTGAGAATAGAGAAGCCATTTCGGGGGAACATAGTATGGCCCACAAGGCAGAGGACACTCTTGATAGTCACAGACCCTCTTGGGGGAAAAAGGTGCCTTTGTGGGAATGAGTGTGTGTATGTGGTTTTGTCTCATGCTCTGAGAATAGGTAGGAAAGGCGGTTTCTTTGGTTTAGAATGGACTGTTTCTAGTAAGTCATTTGACAAAGCAAGTGTTTCTATGTCTGTGTATCCAACTGTGTCCATGGTTGTAGACATTACAAAAGAAAATGCATCAATGGATGTGTCCTGTCTAGGAGAAAGCTTCCCCACATTCATCCCTTTATGAAAGGACGGAGGCTTGCCTTATTGATGGGCAAGACCTGCTGTCTTCCTAAGTTTCTGTTTTCTTCTTGAATTCTGGCCACTCTCCAGAATAGACTCATGGTTTTGTGACCAAGATATGTAGCACCTCAAAGCTCTGTGACATGGCCGTGTACTGGATAGCTGAAGGGAATGGCGAGAATCTCAGGAAACTCAGATATCTGTGTGATCATGAGTGTCTCAGTGGAGAATCCCTGCTTTGGGCCTTTGCTTACCTATTGTTCTGTAGCACTGAATGTCAGGAAGGTCTTTGCCTAAGGCACCACTTTGTGAAACCTGAATAAAACAGTTTTCTAATGGAAATGAATGAGCATCACCTGTCTCTCTTTGAGTAATTGCTTTTGAAAGGGATGTGTCTGAGCCAGTCTGTTGGCTGTGTGTGAGGCTGTGGCTTGCATTCTCAGCACCTGATGGATCTAAAGAAAGATGCCATGTGTGCATCCAAAACCAAAATGGCCAAAAGAGCAGTCATTGTGGATAAAATCTCTTGCCTTCCTCTGTAAGGTTCCTGACCTCTATCAAGTGAGAATAGGAATCCTTTGGGTCAAATGACTTCTTCAAAGCCCTGCGGAGGCTAGCCAATAGGTGCTTGGGTTTTCTCATGACCCCAATGCACATAAAGAATCTAAACCCCACAGTCAGTAGGCCTCAAATTGGAGAAGCTGAGCAGTATTAATGGTAGGCCTTTTTGATCACTTCTGGTTCACAGAAGGGGTGTCCAGGCCACTCTGACTTTATGGAAATGACGAGCAAGAGTGCGTATTTTGGACACTGTCTTGTCCTGCGCTCCTCATAGAAACCTCCAGCTAGAGGTTATGATGAGTGTCTATATGGAAGAAGATGAGAGCCATGTGGGACTATTTTGGTTTTAATTGTGGTTATTTGTGTGGCAGTTGGAAGAGATGACTGGGTCCACCTGGGTTTGAACTCTGGTGTGAATCCCCTTAGAGACTGAGTTCTGGAAGTGACCTCAGAGAAGTATTGCCATGAATCGAGTTGGGATTTTAGGAAGCCATGCATGAGAGTCGCCCTTATAAACTTAGATCAAGGTCCAGGGTGGCTTTCCACAGAGCACTGGGAATCTCAGCCAAATTATCCCATGATTTTATTCTTAAAGACTTGGCAGCCATACTTGAGAGTCAAAACACACATGGAACTCACATTGTAGACCTCAATAGGCCTGGCTTCATGTAACCTTTTGGCCACTCTATGGGAAGCGTTGCCTATGAAAGTTCTCCAGAGTTTCACTGAAATGAGCTTCCTCAACATTTAATGGTTCTTGAAAGCCACAGTGCCTCCCAACTACATCCTTGAAAAATGGCTAGATAAATACTTTGAAATTTTTGAAATTCCCATGACCAGGTGGCACTGGAGTATCTTTGGATGTCCTGCTGCTGATCATGAGTGTACCAGAGAGTGCCTTGATTGACTGGAATTTATAAAAATAATGTAGAACAGAGATGGTAGTAAGTTGGAGCCTGCTGAGTAGTGGGCCTAGAGCAGTGGTAGCCACGTGTGTGATAAAACATCTGTGGTGGGTCCATGTGATTAGCCCATTTGCTTCCAAATGGCTTGTGACTGACATGGTGCAGCCAGCAGACCCTTATTTGTAAAGGCATCTTTTTATTTGGAGAGCTTTCAAGGTAATGATCAGAATCAGGTTGATATGGTCAAGGGTGCAAGCTATGTGAGAAAGAAGCCTGGTTGTTTCATTCTCCTGCAGACCCTAACCCACCACACGTGACAGAACTCCCTCTAGCACTGTGTCCCAGTTGAACTTGTTGTTCAAAAAGCCCAGTGCAGCAGCAAGAACCAAAAGCCCCAGTGCAGCAGCAAGAACCACCACAAAAATTTGAGGAGGACCAAATGGCTTCACAGTCCACACGGGATGAAACTTAGCCTCCAGTGGCCACACTTTACCTACAAAGAGAGAATTCAGCACTGCTGCCTCAGGTTCATTTGAAAATAAGAATCCATGTTCTCCAGGTCATATAGATGCAGACCCAGCTTTGATGGTCTCACTACAAAAGAAGCTAAAACTCCTTAATACAACATATATTTCAAGTGCCCAGCTTCAGAGGCAGTTTCTCAAGAAGTCTTTAGGCCAGCAGAGCTCAATGTTTGTGGAGTGTTTACCATGTCCCTTACTTTTGGAAACTGCTCTACCACCTCCAAGGTTGTGAACTCCTGAGCATATTCCATTCCAGATTTGCATTCACAGATTTTCTAACTCTTCTCCTCTAATTGTGTCTTACCTGGGGTGAAGGTAATGTCAAGGCATTGTTGTGGATGAGAGTGGGAAGATTTTTGTGTAGCACATATTTGCATACACATTGGATTCATTTTCCAATTTCCCATTAAAAATACTGAATCCCTGACACTAACCCATACCCTACTAGACTCTGACTACTAATCCTAATATGATGGAGAAAAATAACCCAAACAGAATAGAAATACAAGCAGTACAGAGAAGGCATGGTGTATAGTTGGACTTGCCTTTTGCATTATGTAGGGTAGGTGTTATAAATCTAGATAATTTTTAATTGAAATAGTTATCCATGTGTTTTTAAAGTTAACAAATATGTGAATTTCTATCTCCCTTTCTCTGTAGCCTATTCAGCAAATGTATTTTTATATGCACATATAGAATCCTAGCTGGTATCACATGTACATACTTGTTTGGAGGCTGACGTGGCAGATAAAAATTATGAGAAGAGATAACTCCTCGTAAATGCTGTTGGATCTTAAAATTCAACCTATGGGTGATCTTCCTAGTTGAACAACATTATTCATAAATCCATGTTCAGTAAAATTAATATTTTTGGATCAGTGGACGATATATATTTCACCATGAATTTCGATTGGCATATATACTGCTACTCTTTAATGTCTGTGTGTGTTTTGTGTTTGTGTGTGTATATATATATATATATATATATATATATATATATATATATATATATATATACAATCTCCAGATTTTTTAAAATATAAAATATATGTGTCTTATTATACACTCCCTAAATACATTCATATTCATGTATGTGGATTTATAATCAAATTTTTACAAGATTATTCTCAGAAATATTCATCCCCCTGAAACACATATTTGTTTACTAGTACTGAAAACTAACTTCAATGAAAGGTGCATACAAATCCTAATATTTCTGCAGTAACTTACCCAGGTTAATATCAATGCAAGTAGATTCCTATGGGACATGATGTGTATTTTGACATTCATTTTTATTCAACACTGGTACAGTACTATTTTTTCAGTTTATGCACATCAAAGGATAAATGTTTCATCCAAAATTTCAAAATTTAAAACTTTTGATTCACTTTCAATCACTTCCTGCTTCAGAACACATGTATTCCTCCATGTTTCTTGACTGGTCTTTCATGAGACTTCTTTGCAAACACATTATTTCCGATTTGCATAATCAATTTTGAAGCAAAACTCACACACTCTTCATGATCAACCGTAACACTAATATTACCATTAGATGTACAACTGGTTGTAATGAATGCATGTATGCCAATATCAATATAAGATTTCCTGTATATTTTCAGATATCAATTTATTCCAATTCCAATTTCTAATGTTGGGTCCAGTTATATTATTTATTCACAGTTTGGTCTATTCATTCATCATCTCTATATTCATCAAAACAGGGTACACCTATTTTTTTCCCCAATACTAATTTATAGGTTGTAAAAATATTGCTCCCCATAATGGTGGAAGAAATACTCATATCACCTGATCTACATATACATTTTTATCACAGTAATATTCTGGACACAAATGTAAAGGTAACACTTATGATTGTACCAAAACCTAAATTGAACGTGAATATATATTACTAAAACCATCCATGTCCAGGTCGCCTAATGCTCTCAAATTTCAATCCTATTGGTGACTACGTATTTGTTTCTTCTAATATCATATATTCAACCTCAACCCTGTTGAAAATGTCTAATCCTGTTACTCACTTTATACTTTGCCTGATTTCCTAATGTCTCTATTTTATATCTGCTTTCCTACATATTTCCCCCAGTTCATCATTGTGACTGACTCTTCATATGTGCTGATATTTTCATTCAGTCTCTAAACGAAACCCTATTGCTAAAGAACTATATTTCCAACTCAAAGACTCACTCTTCAACCTAAACCTACTATTTTCCTAATCCTACTGACTATCCCTTTTTGACTGGATGTTCTCTTCGACATTCAGGCATCTGAGGTACTAGGTTTTATTCCATTGTATGTAGATTTACCTGCGACCACATTGCAGAATGTAATTCAAAGCTAAATATCATAATCAAGGGCCCAATGCCCTTCCTGGCTTCAAATCTTACCTAGATTTCTCTTTTCATACTTATATTTCAAATACATATTCTTATAAATATTTCAGGTTCCCAATACCATTATTCATCCAGCAGAATGATTCCTAACACAAATAAAACATGTTGTTAACCCTAACCATACACTGTTCCCTCAATCTAAATTTACAGAGGGAAGGGACAGAGTTGGTCTTACAGTAAAGAAATGTAGGGGGTCTTCCACCTACTGAGACCCTCAAAGTTCCATGCTGAAATGATCACTGGAGAATATATACGCAGCTATGAAGGACCTGAGAGAGCAAAAGTCATGTTCAATGGCAAACAACCTGGTCAGGATGAAGGTTTCTGTCTGAATCAGCCTCTCTATTCTTAATGTAGAGAAGATGGACCAAACCAGGCCTGTGTGGGTAGCTGTTCCCGGGTGCCTATGGTTGATATAAGATTCTAATTTGTGAAAGTGTCACAGGAATTAGGGACAGCCTCCTTTTCATGTGAGACTTGGAAGCCACTGGTTGGACAAAGTGATTGCCAAGGCAGTGACCTCATTCAGTTCCTGAAGGAAGTGACCTCACATCACTTCCTTAGTGAAGGAAATCTCAGAACTTGAGATTCATGAAGCCAGGCACCCAGAGTCAGTCCCAGTCCCAGTCCCAGTGGTCTCACTTGTTTGGATTTACCAAGGACAGAGTAAGTCTTTCTTGGTACCTATTGATGTGAGGATTGCAAAATGCCAGTAAAGCTCTGAAGAGGGGCCTTTCCTGAGAAAGCAGGTAGTGGCTCACCTCTGGGTCCTGACACCTTCACAGAGTTGGCCAAGGAGACCAGATCTGAGACATTTCAGGCCATTTAGGGGGAAAATAATATGGCCCACCAGTCAGAGGACACTCCGGATAGTAACAGACCTTCTTGGGGGAAGGAGCTGCCTTTGTGGGTGTTGGTTTGTGGTTTTGTCTCATTTTCTGAGAATAGGTAGGCAAGGCGCTTTATGTGCTGTGGAATGAACTGTTTATTGTAAGTCATTTGACAAGGCGAGTGTTTCTATGTCTGTTTACCTCACTGTGTCCGTGGTTGTACTCATTAGAAAAAAAGAATGCATCAATGGATGTGTCCTGTCTAGTAGAAAGCTTCCCAGAATTCATCCTGCCTAATTTATGAATGGAGTTCAGATTGCCTTATCAATGGGTAACACCTGCAATCTTCCTAAGTTACAGTTTTCTTCCAGAATTCTGGCCCCTCTCCAGAATAGTCTCATGGTTTTTTCTCTAAGGTATGTACCACCTCCAAGCTCTGTGACATGGCCATGTACTGGATAGCTCAAGTGAATTGTGAGCATCTCAGAAAAATCAGAAATATGTGTGACCACTAAATCTCAGTGGAGAAACCCTGCTTTGGGCCTTTTTTTTTTAATTAATTTTTATTGTAGGTTGTTCAAAACATTACATAGTTCTTGATATATCATATTTCACACTTTGATTCAAGTGGGATATGCACTCCTTTTGCTTACCTATTATTCTGTTGCTATGAATGTCACGAAGTTCTTTGCCTCGGGCCACCAATTTGTGAAGCCTGAAGAAAACAGTTTTCAAATGGAAATGAATGGGCATCACCTAGGGCTCTTTGCTTAATTGCTTTGGAAAGGGGTGTGTCTGAATCAGCCTCTTGGCCCTGTGTGAGGCTGTGGCTTAGATTCTCAGCACCTGATGGATCTAAAGAAAGATCCCATGGATGCATACAGAACCAAAATAGCCAAAAGAGCTGTCATTGTGGATGAAGACTCTCGCCTTCCTTTCAAAGGTTCCTGACATCTATCAAGTGAGAATAGGGATCCTTTGGGTCAAGTGAGTTATTCAAAGCCCTGCAGAGGCTAGCCCATACGTGCTTGGGTGTTCTCATTACTCCAATTCACATAAAGAATCTAAACCCCACAGTCAGTAGGCCTCAAATTGGAGAAGCCAAGCAGTATTAATGGCAGACCTATTTGATCACTCCTCGTTCACAGTCAGGGTTTCCAGGCCACACTGATTTTAGGCAAATCGGGGGAAAGGTAGGTTATTTTGGACATTGTCTTGGTCTGTGTCCCTCATGGAAAACTCCATCCAGAGGTTATGATGAGGGTCTACATGGAAGAAGATAAGGGCCGTGTGGGAGAATTTTGTTTTGAATTGTGGTAAGTTGTGTGGCAGTTGGAAGAGATGCCTGGGTTTACCTGGGCTTTAACTCTGGTGTGATTCCCCTTAGAGTCTGAGTTCTGGAACTGACCTCAGAGAAGCATTGTCATCAATTGTGTTTGAATTTTACTAGGCCATGCATGAGAGTTGCCCTTGGAACCTGAGATCTAGGCCCAGAGTGGCTTTCCACAGAGCACTGGGAATCTCAGCCAGGATATCACATGATTTTATTCTGAAAGACTTTGCAGCCACAGTTGAGTCAAAACACGCATGGACCTCACATTGTAGACCTCAATGGGCCTGGCTTCATGTGACCTTTTGGCTACTCTTTGGGAAGCCTTGCCTGTGAGTGTTCTCTAGATCTTTCATTGAAATGAGCTTCCTCAACATTTAATGGTTCCTGAATGAATTGAAACCCCCAGAGCCTCCAACTTCATCCTTGACAAATGGCTTGATAAATACCATGAAATTTTTGAAATTCCCATGACCAGGTGGCACTGGAGAACTTTTGGATGTCCTGTTGCTGATGATGAGTGTACCAGACAGTGCCTTGATTTACTGGGTTTCATGAAATTTGTGTAGAACAGTGATGCCAGTAAGTTGGATCCTGCTCATTAGTGGGCCTAGAGCAGTGGTGTGAAGGTGTGTGATAAAACATGTGTGGTGGTGACATGTGGATCTGCCATTGGCTTCCCAAAGGCTTGTGACTGACATGGTACAGCCAGCAGACCCTTCTATGCAAAGGTGTTTTTTATATAGAGAGGTTTCAGGGCAATGTTCAGAATCAGGTTGCTATGGAAATGGGGGCAACTTATGTGGAATTGAATCCTGGTTGGTGCATTCTCATGCAGACCGTGACCCTCCACACGGGACAGAACTCTCTCCAGCACTGTGTCCCAGTTTAGCTCCTTGTATTTCATGAAGCAAATACCAAACTCCCAGTGCACCTGTGAGAAACACCACGAAAATTGGAGAATGACCAAATGGCTTCACAGTCCACACGTGGAGACACTTACAACCCAGTGACCATAGTTAAACTACAAAGAGAGTATTCAGCATGGCTGCCTCATGTTCATTGGAAAATTAGAAACAATATCCTCCAGGTCACATTGTTGCACACCCAGATTTGATGGTCTCCCAACAAAGGAAGCTAAAGCTCCTAACAACAACATATATTTTTAAGTGCCCAACCTCAGAGGAAGTTTCTCAAGAAGTCTTTACACCAGCAGAGCTCCATGTTTGAGAAATGTTTACCCTGTCCCTTACTTTTGAAAACTCCTCTACCACCTTGGAGGTTGTGAACTCCTGAGCATTTTTCATTCCTGATATATATTCACAGATTTTCTAACTTTTCTCCTCTAATTGTGTCTTACTCGGAACAAAGGCAATGTCAAGGCAATGTTCTGGATGAGAGTGTGAACATTTTTTTGTAGCACATATTTACATACACATTGCATTCATTTTACAATTTTCCATTCAAAATACTGAATCTCTGACATGAACCCATACCCTACTAGACTCTGACTACTACTCCTAATATGATGGAGAAAAATAACACAAACAGAATAGGAATACAAGCAGTTAGGAGAAATCATAGTGTATAGTTGTACTTGTATTTTGCATGATTAATGGTAGGTGTTATAAATCTAGTCAATATTTAATTTAAATAGTTCTCCATGTGTTTTTAAGGTTAACAAATATGTGAATTCCTGTCTCCCTTTCTCTGTATCCTATTTAGCACATGTACTTTTAAATGCACATATAGAATCATACCTGGTATCACATGTACATTTTTGTGAGGTGGCTGATTTGGCAAATACAATTTGTGAGAAGTGATCACTCCTCTTAAACACTGTTGGAACTGAAAATTCAACCTATAGGTGAGCTTCCTAGTTGAACAACATTATACATAAATCCATGTTCAATTAAAGAAATATTTTTGCATCTGTGGATGATATATATATCATGATAAATTTCGATTGGCATATATATTGCTAATTTAATGTCTCTGTGTGTGTGTGTGTATTTTGTGTGTGTGTGTATGTGTGTGTGTGTGTGTGTGTGTATATATATATATATATATATATATATATATATATATATATATATATATGTATATATACTCTCCAGAAATATATGTGTCTTATATACACTCTCTAAATTCATTCATGTTCATGTATATGGATTTATAATCAACTTTTCACAAGATTTTTCACAGAAATATTCATCCACCTGAAATACATATTTGTTTCCAGTACTTAAAACTAACTTCAGTTTATTTTGCATACAAATACTATTATTTTTACAGTAACTGACCCAGTTTAACATCAATGCAAGTAGATTCCAGTGGGACATGATGTGTATTTTGAAGGTCATTTTTATTCAGCACTGGTACAATACTATTTCTTCAATTTATGCACATGATAGGATATATATTCCATCCACAAGTTAGCAAACTTATAGGCAGTTGTTTCACTTTCATCACTTCCTGCTTCAGAACACATAAATTCCTCTAGGTTTCTTGACTGGGCTTTTCATGAGACTTCTTTCCAAACACATTATTTTTAATTTCCATGATCACTTTTGAAGCAAAACTCACACACTCTTCATGATAAACCATAATCCTAATATTACCATTAGATGTATTAGTGGTTGAAATGAATGTATGTATATCAATATAAGATTTCCTGTATATTTTCAGATATCAATGGAATCCATTATTTAAATTTGGAACCCATTGTATTATTTATTCACATTATGGTCTATTCATGCATTATCTCTATATTCAGAGTCACAGGATATACCTATTTGTACCCCCAATACTAATTTATACATCTTCAAAATATTGCTCCCAGAAATGGTGGATGAAATACTCACGTCACCTTATCTACATATACATTTTATCACAGTAATATTCTGGACACAAAAAGCAAAGATGACACTTATTATTTTACCAATGTAAAGGTCAGGCGAGTGTCGGAGGAAGAGACTACCAGAGACTGTCTCATGCAACAGCCAAGGATTTATGGGGGTCCAGCATGCTGGGGTCAGAGCTCCCTTGAATAGAGCACAGAGTCCTGAGAACAGCTTAAGCAGAGCTTATATACTTTCCTTGGAGAGGGCAGATAGGAAAGTTTATTGATGGGTCAGGGCGAGTGGGCGGTTTGCGTCCAAATGGGTGAGGAAGTACATTCTGCAGTTTTGCAGTTGGGTACAGCACTTTCAGGGAACTAGATTAGCAAACAGTTCTCAAGACATCAACAGTGTTTTGTTAAGCATACCGAAAAACTGGAAGTGACAAGTACCTATTTTATTAACCTTTCATTCCCCACTTCTTCTTTTGGTTACTTTTAATCATAAAAATGATCATTGAGGGTGTCACATTTTATGTTTACTAGTGTGGTATATTGTTTTCTGATTACCATAAGTTTAACTTGTCCAATTTGAGCATGGAGAAAGGAAACTACACGGTTGATCAAACAGGGTCCTACAATTACCAATAATATGAGGATTATTAATGGACTGGCCAGGGCTGATGAAAATGTAGTTAATGAGGGGGCTTTGTGAACCAAGACTCAAACCACCTTTTTGGGGCCTCTCTCTCTTGTTGATGCTCTTCAAGGCATCTTCTTAATTTAATCATAGATTCTTTTACAACTCCAGTATGGTCGGCATAAAAACAACATTCTTCCCTCAATGCAGGACGAAGGCCCCTTCTCTCATGAAGAGGAGGTCCAACCCTCGACTGTTCTGTAAAATAACTTCAGAGAGAGAGGTTAAAGATTCGTGTAAAGCTGTGAAGGAGGTTTTTAATATCTTTAAGTTTTGGTCTATTACTGCTTCTAATTGGGTCATTTGTTGTGTCCCATGGACCAGGGCAGTGGTTCCTGTGCCCACCCCTGCAGCAACTCCTATTCATAATAGGATGACTAAAGTGAGGGATACAGGTTCCTGGCAGAACCGGGTTGTTTGCCCCCTATTTGATATTTAAATGTACCTGCGTCATGATAGAGCACTCTGGAAAACATCTGCACCATTACATAATTAATCACATCCTGTTGACCATTTTATGAAAACATAAACAATGTTTAAGTGTATAGAATTGTACTGCTGTAGAGATGGACAAGGCAAGGTACCTAAGATAGCACAGAAGACAGGGAAACAGTCTTATTTGGTTGCATCCGGATTTAGAGGGCATTGCTTCTGTTGTAATCAATTAATCCCTGAACCCAAAGTTTAGGTTGTTTCAGAATTTTGTACCCAGCATGTAAGGGAAGGGGCTCAGAGTTCACAGTCTGCAGAAGTTCACAAAAAGCAGTTTTTGTTTCTGTTTTTTTTTTCCTCTGTTCTGGGAAAGTTAACTTCTTAAGGACACCTTGGGAGGGGGAGAGCTTTTTCTTCTTTTTTTTCTTTTCCTTCCTGCCAGCTGTTACCATGGAGCCCAGTTGGTAACTTCTATATCTTAGAAATGTAGCCATCTCTATGAAGCCCCAGCTCTAGGGCAGAGGCCTTCTTCATATATTTTGTTAAAAACTACTAAGGGGGTGTCTAGCTTAGGAGTGCTGATTTTTCCAGCCAGTGGCCAAGTAGAACAGAGCAACACGAATAGAGGAAGTTTATCTACATTGAACTCTTTTATAGGAACTGTGTTGCTGAAAGGCTTAAAGTCAGCCATGGTGAAGACTTCTGGAGAAGGTCATTTAAGACTTTTCTGTGGGCCTGATACAGAGGGGAAGACAGGGAAGGCAGGGGATGAGAGCAGCTCCGTGGATTCTGAGGATGAGGAAAAAGAGATATAAAAGAATTATGGGAAAGGGGTTTGGGATTTTCCTGGCAACAAAACTTGAGCAGTAGAACAGGTAGAGCAGAGGGGAAGACGGGAGTGAGTATCCCAAAAAGCCTGTGAGGGACTTTAAATTCTTAGTAACCTGTTTTCAGTGATGACAAAGCAACTTTAAAGGCCATTTTAATTACATCTTTGATAGGCGTCTGAGGGCACTCCTTAGCTGGTTTGAGCTTTGGGTTAGCTGGTAAGAGGACCTGGTGGGACCCGGTGTGGGCACTGACAGGAGGAGAGAGGAGTGAGTGGGTGGAAGGGTACCTCAGTACCTGCAAGCTCAGCAAGGGGCAATGGTCTGAGAACCGACGGAAATTTGGGTTTTTGATCTAGTAACTGGAGCTGAGAAATCAGGTTGCTGATGTGGGAGTGACAGCAGAGAGTCTGGGGCAGAAGGCTGCGGGTGAGTATCTATTGGAGAAGCATAGTTCAGGATTTGAGCATAGGAGGGAAAAGGCCTACACGTAGGGGAATTTCCTTCCACACTTTTGAGCACTTGTCGAAGTTGAAAAGGTCACGCAAAATTTGAGGATCTAGAGACCCTTCTGGTGGCCATCGGTTTTTGTTATCTAACTGGTAATATGGCCAATGCTGTGTACTGAATTTGATGAGGAGTTTTGCTTCCACCAGGTAGCCCCTGTATCCTCACATCCCCATTATTTACAGAAGAAGTTGGCTTTTCCCCCACACAGTCGTGGCTGTTTTTGGCTTTGGTAGTCCGCCAGGCAAACATAGTAATCTAGGCTAGCCAACCTGCATCTGGCTCGCGTGTCCCTACATCCATAATGTTTGTTTCCATTATCTATTGTATGGAAAGTATTTAATGGAATTTTTGGGGATCCTCTTCATCAGGGATTTCCCAATAGGAAAGACGTATAGCCAGCTGACAAATTTCTTGGTGGAGAGATGGCCACCAGGTCCCTAAGTGGGCTGTATGTGCGATAGACCATACTTCTTGTCTAGTAGGATTTGTGATCAGCCATCGCTGCTGAACGGGTTGATGAGGGTTAGGACTACTGGTGACCAATTGGAGAGTCTATAGTCTTATTCACATGGCGAATATACAATTTGAAAATGTTACCAGTCTTTTTCATTTTTCAGCCAGATTCTGGACAGGGCACAGGCTTGAGATGAGAATTAGGAACCAGGAAGTGATTCCGTCTAACTTTAGCACTGTAGGTGTTATAAGTAGCACCTGGTATGGTCCTGTCCAGCCGGGTTCCAGGGATGACACCTGATGTTGTCTTATGTAGACAAAGTCTCTTACTTGATATAGATGTGGAGTACCCTCTTCAGCAGGTTGGTAGGCAGTGGCCAGCTGTTTCCACAGGTATTGCTGAGTTCCTTCCAGAACTTTAAGTCTGTCAAGCAAGGTGGTGTGGAAGGGATCGTTAGATCTTTGAGTTAGGGTTAGGTCCCTTACTGGAGATGGGGCCCCATAGAGAATTTCATAGGGGGTGAGGTTACACAAAGAAACAGAGGGAGTATTTCTTGCATGAAATAGTGCATAAGGCAGGAGCATAGTCCAATCTTTTATGCTACTCTTTAAGCTTAATTCCGTTTAGGTCTCTTTAATGGTTCTATTTAATTTTTTTACCTGTCCTGAACTCTGGGGTCTATAAGCACAATGTAACTTCCAATTAATCCCCAGGGTCCTGGCTAAACCCTGAGTTACCTGGGCCATGAACGCTGGTCCATTATCAGACCCTATTACCTTAGGCAGGCCGTACCTTGGAAAAATATCTTTCAGGATCTTCTTGACCACCATTTGCGCCTTTTTTTTTGGGGGGGGGAGGCTTCAATCCATCCTGAAATATATCTACAAAGAGTAGGAGATATTTAAGTCCATACCATGCTTGCTTAATTTCAGTAAAGTCCACTTCCCAGAATTGTCCTGGTCTGGTTCCTCGTAGGTGCTTTCCTGCAGGAAAGTTGGAAGGGTAAGCATTAACCTATTGACAGACCCGACAGGCTTTTTTTTACCTGTTCAGTTATTTCCTTTCACTGTGAGTCGGTTAGTGGAAAACTCTGTTCTTGATCCTTCAGGAATGCCTGCAATTTCTTTGAACCAAGGTGAGTGAACTGATGTACATTTTTAACGTAGTGTAGGGCTTTCTGAAATTTCAGGCTTTGCTCAGTGAAGTTGAGGAGTACAGTGTCAGTGTCCTTAGATATTATCAAAAGCTTGCTGGATCTCAGGGGTCCATTAGAATTGGGCATCTCCTTTAACAGCGGGTGTAAATGAGAAGTTAAGGACCCAAACACAGGAATCCTTAACCTGCAAAACCCAGCAGTCCCAAGAAACTCTCTGTGTTGTCTGCTGTTAGATGGGGGTGGTTTCTGCACAACCGTTTGATTTCTGGGCTCAGTGAGTCATCGTTTACTGCCCCTAAAGGAATAGCCCAGGAAGATTACTTCTTGCTGGCAAATTTGGGCCTTTTAGGAAGAAGCTCTATACCCGAGTTGAGGAAGCTCACATAATACTGCTTGGGTCCCAGATTCACAGATATCCTTGGTGTTGGGTGCCAGTAGCAGGTCATCCACGTATTGAAGCTGGGTGACTTCGGGGTGCGTAGTTCTGAAGCTGTTGAGATCTCTTTGGAGGGCTTCATCAAAGAGAGTGGGGGAGTTTTTCAACCATTTTGGGGAGTCTAGTCCAAGTTAGTTGACCACACGTTCCAGTTTCTGGGTCTACCCACTAGCAAGCAAACAGCAACTGACTATATTTATGCAGAGGCAAGCAAAAGAAAGCATCTTTTAAGTCCAGAACAGTATACCATTTCCTCTCAGGGTTCAGAGTGATAAGCAGATTGTACGGATTAGGTACACTGGGGTGAATTTCCTACACTCTGTTGTAGGTCTCTCTTATGTCTTTAATGGGGGATAGTCCCCAGCTCCTGGCTTTTTATACTGGTAGCGGGGGAGTGTTTTAGGATGATTGACAAGGCCTTAGGACCCTAAGGCCAGATATTTCTGAATATGGGGCCTTATCCCATCTTTAGCTTTTTTGCTCAGAGGATATTTTTTGACATTGATTGGGGAGGCTGAGGTTTTGAACTCCACTGTTTTTGGAGGTTGTTTCATGGCTAGTCCTAACCCAGCAGTGTTTTTCCAGGCATCTGGGTAATCTGTTATCCATTTCTGGGGTAGCTTGCCTGTTTGATCAGTCTTGGGGGGTGTGAAGAGTTGCTGTTCATCTTCTACTGACATATTTAAAGCCGTGAATATAGGAGTTTATACTAAAGGATTTAGAAATATCATTTTGGGGCCTTCATGGTTAAAAGTCATTTTGGCCCGGAGCTTGGTGAGCAGATCTCTGCCCATCAATGGGGCCAGGCATTCTGGGATTATTAGGAAGGAGTGATGGATTTTTCCTTTCCTCATGTCCATGGTTTTCTTAGTTGTCTAATTCCCATATTTACTGGTGTCAGCACTTTGAACTAGAGAGCTTTTATTTGATAGAGGCCCCAGTGGGGCCTTAAGGACTAAGTATACTGCCCCTGTATCCACTTCAAAGTTTACTGGGGTCCCCTCCACATCAAAAGTTACCCTGGGTTTATTGGGAGTCTAGCAATCTGGGGCTCAGTGCTCACTTGAATAGAGCAGAGAGCAATGAGAACAGCTTAAGCAGAGCTTATATACTTTCCTTGAAGAGGGCAGGGAGGGAAGCTTATTGATGGGTCAGGGCGAGTGGGCGGTTTGCGTGCAAACAGGTGAGGGTGTACATTCTCTGTTTGGCAGTCGGGGACAGCACATTCTGGGGAAAAAATTAGCAAACAGTCCTCAAGGTTTCAACAGTGTTTTGTTAAGCATACAGAAAAACAGGAAGTGACAAGTACCTATCTTATTAACCTTTCACCAAATCCTAAATGGAAAGTGAGCATGGATTTCTAAAAACATCCATTTCCAGGTTGCTTAATGCTCGCAAATCAATCCTATTGGTGACTACATATTTGTTGCTTTCTAAGATTATATATTCAACCTCAACCCTGTTGAAAATGACTAATACTAACCCTCACTTTATGCTTTTCCTGATTTCCTAATGTCTCCATTGATATCTGCTTTCATACACATTTTCCTGAGTTCATCATTGTGACTGACTCTTTACATGTGCTGAAATTTACATTCACTCTCTATCCGAAACCCTATTGCTACAGAACTTTTGTTCGAAATCCTATACTCACTCTTTTTTCTATACCTACCAACTATCTTCCTAATCCTACCGACTATCCCTTTTTGACTGGAAATTCTCTTTGACAATCAATCATCCAAGGTTCAAGGTCCTATGCCATTGTATATCAATTTATCTGAGACATCTGTGCAGAATATAATTCAAAGCTAAGTATCCCAATCAACAGCCCAATGCCCTTCTTGGATTCAAACCTTATCTAGATTTCTGTTTTCATACTTATATTTCACCTATATATTCTCGTAAATATCGCGAGTTCCCAATACCATTGTTCATTCCTCAGTATGATTTCTAACCTAAATCAAACCTGTTATTACTCTAACCATACACTGTACCCTCAAACTAACTGTACAGAAGAGCCGGGAGAGAGTTTGTCTTACAATACAGTAATGTAGGGGCTCTTCCACCTGCTGAGAACATCAAAGGTACAAGCAGAAATGATACCCTGGAGAAGTTGCAGGCAGCTATGAAGGACCTAATAGAGCAAAAGTCATCTTCCATGACAAACAACCTGGTCAGTATTAAGGGATGTGTCTGAATCAGCCTCTCCTTTCTTAATGTAGAGAAGATTGATCAAACCATGCCTGTGTGGAGAGCTGTTCCCAGGTGCCTATGGTTGATATACCATTCTAACTTGTGAAAGTGTCACAGGAAGTAGTGGCAGCCTCCATCTCATGGGAACCTTGGATGAATCTGGTAGGACAAAGTGGTTGCCCACGCAGTGACCTCATTCAGTTCCTGAAGGAAGTGACCTCACCTCACTTTCCTGGTGATGGAAATCTCTGAATTTGGGATCCAGGAAGCCAGGCACCGAGAGCCAGTCCAAGTCCCAATCCCAGTGGTCTCACTTGTTTGGATTTACCAAGGACAGAGTCAGTCTTCCTTGGTACCTACTGATATGAGGATTGCCAAATGCCTGAAGAGCTCTGAAGAGGGGCCTTTACTGAGAAAGCAGGTAGTGGTTCACCGCTGGCTGTTGACAACTTCACAGAGTTGGCCAACAAGACCAGATCTGAGACAGTACAGGCCATTTTAGGGGAACATAGTATGGCCCACTATTCAGAGGACACTCCGGATAGTCACAGACCTACTTGAGTTAAGGAGGTGCCTTTGTGGGTTTGGGTGTGAGTTTGTGGTTTTGTCTCATGTTCTGAGAATAGGTAGGAAAGGCTGTTGTTTTGATTGGAGTGGACTGTTTCTAGAAAGTAGTTTGACTAGGCGAGTGCTTCTATGTCTGTGTATCCCACTCTGTCCATGGTTGTAGACATTCGAAAAGAGAATGTATCAATGTATGTGTCCTGTCTAGTGGAAAACTTTCCAGCATTCATCAGGCCTAGTTGATGAATGGACTGTGGCTTTCCTTATGGATGGGCAACACCTACTAACTTCCTAAGTTCCTGTTTTCTTCCTGAATTCTGGCCACTCTCCAGAATAGCCTCATAGTTTTGTGTCCAAGATACATACCACCCCCAAGCTCTGTGACATGGCCATGTACTTGATAGCTATAGGAAATGGGAACATCTTAGAAAACTCAGACATCATTGTGACCAGTAAACGCTCAGTGAAGAACCCATATTTTGGTTCATTTGCTTACCTATTGTTCTGTTGCCCTGAATGTCAGGAAGGTCTTTGCCTCAGGCCACCCCTTTGTGAAGCCTGAATAAAACAGTTTTAAAATGGAAATAAATGGGAATAACTTGTGGTTCTTTGCTTTGGAAAGGGATGTGTTTGAATCAGCCTCCTAGCCCTGTATGAGGTTGTGGCTTAAATTTTCAGCACATGATGGATCTAAAGATAGATACCATGTGTGCAATCAAAACCATAATGGCAAAAATTCAGTAATTGTGGATGAGTCTCTTGCCTTCCTCTGTTAGGTACCTGACCTCTATCAAGTGAGACAGGGATCCTTTTGGTCAAATGAGTTTTTCAAAGTCCTGCAGAGGTGCTTGTGTTTTCTCGTGACTCCAAATCACATAAAAAAATCTATACCTGAGAGTCAATAGTGCTCAAATTGGAGAAGCAGAGCAGTATTAACGGCAGGCCTATTTGATCACTTCTGGTTCACAGGAAGGGTGTCCAGGCCACCCTGACTTTAGGCAAATGAGGGGCAAGGGAGAATATTTTGGACACTGTCTTGGGATGCGTCCCGCATGGAAACCTCCAGCCAGAGTTTATGATGAGTGTCTATATTTAACAAGATGAGGGCCATGTGGGAGTGTTTTGGTTTTAATTGTGGTCATTCGTGTGGCGGTTGGAAGAGATGACTGGATCCAAATGGGCTTGAACTATGGTGTCATTCCCCTTAGAGACTGAGTTCTGGAACTTACCTCAGAGAAATATTGCCATGAATTGTGTTGGGATTTAGGAGGCCACGCATGAGAGTCACCCTTGGAAACTGAGATCTAGGCCCAGTGTCGCTTTCCACAGAGCACTGGGAATCTCAGGAGGATATCACACAATTTTATTCTGAAAAACTTGTCAGACATATTTGATAGTCAAAACACACATGGACCTCAATTGTAGACCTCAATGGGCCTTGCTTCATGTGACCTTTTGGCCACTCTTTGGGAAGCCTTGCCTGTGACAGTTCTCCAGAGCTTTCATTGAAATGAGCTTCCTCACCATTAAATAATTTCTGAATGAATTGAAACCCACAGTGTCTCCAACTTCATCCTTGAAAATTGGCTAGATAAATACCATGAAATTTTTGAAATTTCCTTGACCAGGTGGCACTGGAGAACATTTGGATGTCCAGTTGCTGATCATGAGTGTACCAGACAGTGTGTTGATTGACTGGTTTTCATGAAAATGGTGTAGAAAAGAGATGCCAGTCATTTGAAGCCTGTTGAGTAATGGGCCCAGAGCGGGGGTGAGCAAGTGTGTGATAAAACATCTGTGGTGGGGTCATGTGGATCTGCCATTGGCTTCCAAATGGCTTGAGACTGACATGGTGCAGCCAGCAGATCCTGTATGTAAAGACATCTGGTTATATAGAGAGGTTTCAGGGCAATGTTCAAAATCAGGTTTCTATGGTCAAGGGAGCAACCTATGTGGTATACAAGCCCTGTTGGTGCATTCTCCTGCAGACCCTGACCCACCACACGTGAAAGAACTTCCTCCAGCCCTTTGTCCCAGTTGAACTCCTTGTATTTCATGAAGCAAATACCAAACTCCGAGTGCAGTATCAAGAAACGTTTTGAAAAGTGGAGGATGACCTAATGGCTTAGCAGTCTACATGGGGAGACACTTAGACCCAGTGGCCATAGTTTACCTACAAAGAGAGAAATCAACACTGCTGCTTCATGTTCATTGGAGAATTATAAACCATGTCCTCCAGGTCACAGATGTGCAGACCAAGCTTTGATTGTCTCACTAGAAAGGAAGCTAAAGCTCCTGACAACAACATATATTTCAAGTGCCCAACCTAGAGGCAGTTTCTCCAGAAGTCTTTAGGCTGGTAAATCTCCATGTTTGTGGAGATTTTACACTTTCCCTTACTTTTGGAAACTCCTCTACCAACTCCAAGGTTGTGAACTCCTGAACATTTTTCATTTCAGATATGCATTCAAAGATTGTCTAACTCTTCTCCTCTAAATGTGTCTTACTTGGGGTGAAGGTAATGTCAAGGCATTGTTCTGAATGAGAGTGGGAAAATTTTTGTGTAGCACACATTTGCATACACATTGATTCATTTTACAATTTTCCATTTGAAATACTGAATTCTTGACACTATCTCATACCCTACTAGACTCTGACTACTAATCCTAATATGATGGAGAAAAATACCCAAACAGAATGAAAATACAAGCAGTTTACAGCAGGCATGGTGTATTGTTGGACTTCCTTTTTGCATGATAGAGGGTAGGTATTCTAAATCTACTCAATTTTTAATTGAAATAGTCCTCCATGTGTTTTTAATGTTAACACATATGTAAATTCCTGTCTTCCTTTCTATGCAGCCTACTCAGCACATGTATTTTTATATGCAAATATAGAATCCTACGTGGTCTCACACGTACATTTTTTTGAGTTGGCTGACTGGGCAGAAACAAGTTGTGAGAAGAGATCTCGTAAACGCTGGTGGAACTGAAAATTAAAACTATGGGTGAGCTTCCCAGTAGAACAATTTATACATAAATCCATGTTCAGTAAAATAAATATATTTTCATCTGTGGATGATATATATTACTGATAAATTACGTTTGGCATATATATTGATACTTTTTAATGTATTTTTGTGTTTTTCTGTATATATATATATATATATATATATATATATATATATATATATATATACACACACACACACACTCTCCAGATTTTATAAAATATGAAATATATGTCTCTTATATACACTCCATCAATTCATTCATATTCATGTATGTGGATTTATAATCAACTTTTCACAAGATTATTCTCAGAAATATTCATCTACCTGAAATACATATTTGTTTCCCAGTATGAGAACTAACTTCAATCAATGGTGCTTACAAATCCTAATATTTTTACAGTAACAGACCCAGTTTAACATCAATGCAAGTAGATTCCTATGGGACTTAATGTCTATTTTGACCTTTATTTTAATTCAACACTGGTACATTAGTATTTCTTCAGTTTTTGCACATCATAGGACATATATTTCATCCACAAGTTAGCAAATTAATAAGAATTTGTTTCACTTCCTGCTTCAGAACACATGAATTCTTCCATGTTACTTGACTGGTCTTTTCATGAGACTTCTTTCCAAACACATTATTTTCGATTTCCATAATCAATTTTGAAGCTAAACTCACACACTCTTCATGATAAACTATAACATTAATATTACCATTAGATGTAAAACTGGTTGGAATGAATGTATGTATATCAATATAAAATTTCCTGTATATTTTCACATTTCAATTCAATCCATTATTTAAAGTTGGAACCAGTTATGTTATTTATTCACTGTATGGTCTATTAATGCATTATCTCTATATTCATAAACACAGTGTACACCTATTTGTCCCCCCATTACTAATTTGTACCTCTTCAAAATATTGCTCCCAGAAATGGTGGAAGAAATACTGATGTCACCTTATCTATATATACATTTTATCACAGTAATATTCTGGACACAAAAAGCAAAGGTCAAACTCATGATTGTATCAAAGCCTAAATGGAAAGTGAGCATGGATTACCAAAAACAACCATGTCCTGGTTACCTAATGCCCTCAAATGTCAATCCTATTGATGACTACATATTTGTTTCTTTCTAAGATTATATATTCAACCTCAAGCCTGTTGGAAATGTCTAATTCTATCACTCACTTTACACTTTGCCTGATTTCCTAATATCTCTATTGATATCTGCTTTCCTACATATTTTCCCTAGTTCATCATTGTGACTCATACTTCACATATGCTGACATTTACATTCACTCTCTACCCGAAACTCTATTGCTAAAGAACTTTTGGTCCAAATCCTATACTCACTCTTCTTTATAAACCTACTGACTATCTTACTAATCCTACTGACTATCACTTTTTAACTCGATGTTCTCTTCAACAATCAATCATTCAAGGTAAAAGGTCCTATGCCATTTTATATCAATTCATCTGAGACACATGTGCAGAACATAATTCAAACCTAAGTATCCCACTCAAGGGCCCAATGCCCTTCTGGCTTCATATCTTACCTACATTTCTGTTTTCATACTTATATTTCACCTATATATTCTTGTAAATATCACAGGTTCCCAATACCATTATTCATCCGGCAGAGAGATTCCTAACCCAAATCGAACATGTTATTAACCCTAAATATACACTGTTACCTCAATCTAACTTTACAGAAGAGGAGGGACAGAGTTTCTCTTTAAATACCGGAATGTAGGGAATCTTCCACCTGCTGAGAACATCAAAGGTCCATGTAGAAATAATCCCTGGAGAAGATGTAGGCAGCTGTGAAGTTCCCGAGAGAGCAAAAGTCATCTTCCATGGCAAACAACCTGGTGAGGATGAAGGGATGTGTCTGTATCAGCCTCTATCAACTTAATGTAGAGAAGATAGACCAAACCAGGCCTGTGTGAAGAGGTGTTCCCAGGTGCCTATGGTTGATATACCATTCTAACTTTTGAAAGTGTTACAGAAAGTAGGAACAGCCTCCATCTCATGGGCCCTTAGAAGTAACTATTTGGACAAAGTTGTTGCCAAAGCAGTGACCTCATTCAGTTTCTGAAGGAAGTGACCTCACCTCACTTCCTTTGTGATGGAACTCTCTGAACTTGGAATCCAGGAAGAATGGCACCCAGAGCCAGTCGCAGTCCCAGGCCCAGTGGTCTCACTTGCTTCAATTTACCAAGGACAGAGTCAGTCTTTCTTAGTGCCTACAGATGTGAGGATGTTCAAATGCCAGAAAAGCTCTGAAGAGGGGCCTTTCCTGAGAAAGCAGGTAGTGGCTCACCCATGGCTAATGACAACTTCACAGAATTGGCCAAGGAGACCAGATTTGAGACACGACAGGCCATTTGGGGGGAATATAGTATGGCCCACCATTCAGAGGACACTCTGGGTAATCACAGAACTACTTGGAGCAAAGGTGGTGCCTTTGTGGGTGTGGGTGTATGTTCATGGTCTTGTCTCATGTTCTGAGAATAGGTAGGAAAGACTGTTTGTTTGGATTGGCGTGGACTGTTTCTAGTTAGTCGTTTTGCAATGCAAGTGCTTCTATGTCTGTGTATCCCACTGTGTCCGTGGTTGTAGACATTAGAAATAAGAATGCATCAAAGGATGTGTCCTGTCTAGTAGAAAGCTTCCCAGCATTCATCTTGCCCAATTTATAAATGGACTGTGGCTTTTGTTATCAAAGGGCAACACCTGATATCTTCATAAGTTTCTGTTTTCTTTCTGAATTCTGGACACTCTGCAGAATAGCTTCATGGTTTTGTGTCCAAGATATTTACCACCTAAAAGCTCTGTTATATGGCCATGTAGTGGGTAGCTAGTGTGACCAGGAAAGTCTCAGTGGAGAAACCCTGATTTGGGCTTTTTGCTTACCTATTGTTCTGTTGCCCTGAATATCAGGAAGGTATTTACCACAGGCCCATTCTTTGTGAAGCCTGAAGAAAAAAGTTTTCAAATGGAAATGAATGGACATCACCTGTAGCTCTTTGCTTAATTGCTTTGGAAATGGATTTGTCTGAAACAGCCTCTTGGCCCTGTGTGAGGCTGTGGTTAGATTCTCAGCACCTGATGGATCCCATGTGTTCATCCAAAACCAAAATGATCAAAAGAGCAGTCATTGCGGATGAAGTCTCTTGCCTTCCTCTGTAAGGTTCCTGACCTCCATCAAGTGAGAAGAGGGATTCTTTGGGTCAAATGCATTCTTTAAAGCCAAGGAGAGGCAAGCCCAAAGGTGCTTGCATTTTCTCATGCTTCCAATTCACATAAAGAATCTAAACCCCACAGTCAGTCATCCTCAAATTGGAGAAGCAGAGCAGTATTAACGGCACACTATTTGATCACTCCAGGTTCACAGGAAGGTGTTCAGGCCACCCCGACTTTAGGCAAATGAGGGGCAAGGGAGCTAACTTTGGACACTATCTTGTTCTGCATCCCTCATGGAAACCTCCAGCCAGAGTTTATAATGAGTATCTATATGGAAGAAGATGAGGGCCTTGTGGGAGTGTTTGGGTTTTAATTTTGGAAGTTTGTGTGGCGGTTGAAAAAGATGACTGGCTCCACCTGGTCTTGAACTCTGGTGTGATTCCCTTTAGAGACTGAGTTCTGGAACTGACCTCAGAGAATTATTGCCATGAGTTGTGTTGGGATTTTAGGAGGCCATGAATGACAGTCGCCCTTTGAAACTGAGATCTGTGCCCAGAAAGGCTTTCCACAAGGCACGAGGAATCTCAGCCAGAATATCACATGATTTTATTCTGAAAGACTTGGCAGCCATAGTTGAGAGGCAAAACACACATGATCTCACATTGCAGACCTCAATGGGCCTGGCTTCATGTGACCTTTTGGCGACCCTTTGGGAAGCCTTGCCTGTGAGTGTTCTCCAGAGCTTTCATTGAAATGAGCTTCCTCAACATTTAAAGGTTCCTGAGTGAATTGAAAATCATAGTGCCTCCAACTTCATCCTTGAAAAATGGCTAGAGAAATACCATGGAATTTTTGAAATTTTCATGACCAGGTGGCACTGGAGAACTTTTTGATGTCCATTTGCTGATCATGAGTATACCAGACAGTGCCTTGATTGACTGCGTTTCTTAAAAATGGTGTAGAACAGAGATGCCAGTAAGTTGGAGCCTGCTGAGTAGTGGGCCTAGAACAGTGGTGGGCAGGTGTGTGATAAAACATCTGTGTTGGGGCCATGTAGATCTGCCATTGGCTTCCAAATGGCTTGTAACTGACATGGTGCAGCAAGCAGACCCTTATATGTAAAGGCATCTTGTTATATGGAGAGGTTTCAGGGCAATGTTCAGAATCAGGATGCTATGGTCAAGGGGTCAAACTATGTGAAATAGAAGCCTGACTGGTGCATTCTCCTGCAGACCCTGAGGCACCACATGTGACAGAACTCCCTCCAGCACTCTGACCAAGTTGAACTCCTTGTATTGTGAAGCAAATAACAAACTCCCAGTGCTCTACTAAGAAAAGTAGAGCATGATCAATTAGCCTCACAGTCCACACAGATTGACCCTTAGACTCCAGTTGCCACAGTTTACCTACAAAGTGAGAATTCAGCACTGCTGCCTCATGTTCATTGGAAAATAAGATACCATGTCCCCCAGGTCACATAGATGCAGACCAGTTTTGATGCTCTCACTATAGAGGAAGCTAAAGCTTCGGACCACAACATACATTTTAAGTGCCCAAACTCAGAGGCAGTTTCTCAATATGTCTTTAGGCCTGCAGAGCTCCATGTTTGTGGAGTGTTTACCCTGTCCCTTACTTTTGGAAACTCCTCTACCACCTCCAAGCTTGTGAACACCGAGAATATTCCATTCCAGATATGTATTCACAGATTTTCTAACTCTTCTCCTCTAATTGTGTCTTATTAGGGGAGAAGGTAATGTCAAGGCATTGTTCTGAATGAGAGTGGGAAGATTTTTGTATCACACATATTTGCAAACACAATGGGTTTATTTTCCTATTTTCTATTCGAAATACTGAATCTCTGACACTAATCCATAACCTACTAGACTCTGACTACTAATCCTAATATGATGGAGAATAGTAACCCTAACAGAATGGAAATACAAACAGTTCAGAGAAAGCATGGTGTATACTTGGACTTCCCTTTTGCATTATATGGGGTTGGAGTTATAAATATAGTCAATGTTTATTGAAATATTTCTCCATGTGTTTTTAACGTTAACAAATATGTGAATTCCTCTCCCCTTTCTCTGTCACCTATTCAGCACATGTATTTTTATATGCTCATATAGAATACTACCTGGTATCACACAGACTTTCTTCTGAGGTGGCTGACTTGGCAGATACAAATTGTGAGAAGAGATCACTCCTCCTAAACCCTTTTGGAACTGAAATTTCAACCTATGGGTGAGCCTCCTAGTTGAACAACATTATACATAAATCCATTTTCAGTAAAATGTATTTTTTTGGATATGTGAAGGATATATATTTCATTTTGAATTTCGATTGGCATATATATTGCTACTTTTTAATGTCTGTGAGTGTGTTTCTGTGTGTATATATATATATATATATATATGTGTATATATATATATATATATATATATATATATATATATATATCACTCTCCAGATTTTTCAAAATATGAAATATATGTGTCTTATTATACACTCCCTAAAATCATTCATATTCACGTATGTGGATTTATAATCAACTTTTCACAAGATTATTCTCAGAAATTCAGATTATTCATTCACCTGAAATACATATTTGTTTCCTAATACTGAAAACTAACTTCAGTAAATGCTGCATACAAAGCATAATATTTCATCATTGCCTGATGGCCACGAATAGAGTGCATCACACCCAGTGTAACGCGCCACTGCACAGGTGAATAACGAGATAGAACCACAAAAAACTATCTTGTTAAGAACTTACAGCAAAATGGGGGTGCACCAAAACCTATAAGAAAGATTTTTAGCACTGAGATCTGGTAATTGGGTCTGAAAAACGAGCCAAATGTGCAACCGGAGATCCGGTCTGACTGATCCTCAAAACAATAGAGTGTCTGGGTTCCAATAGACACCCTCCACACCCAACAAATGACAGGCCCAGAATACAGATTGAACTGCAGAGAAGCATCACTCAGGGGAAATCTAGTCTAGCAGGAGAAACCAGGACTAGCAGGAGAAACCAGGGGACTAGAGGCCAGGCTCTTGTGACTGGGAAGCTGGAGAACACAGAAGCGCAGGTGACAGTCCACCTGCTGTCCGCGTGACTGGGCGTCTGGAGAACACCGGCGCGCAGGAGACCGACTGCGCCACTGGGTGGCTAGTGATTGCCCACCCGCCAGTGACCTAGAGCTGAAACCAACTGGAGACAGTCCAGTTCCATCCCCGTATTCGAACATTTCGGCAAGGAGCCTGGGCCCGCCAAAGCAGAGGGGTGACGTCACTGGAGCTCGGCCTTCGGAATTCCCTACAAGTGGAATCCACTTTAGCAGGCATAGTCTACCAACACAAAGGAGAGACAACAGAGATACACAACACCGAAACAAATCTATAGAATAAAACAGAAACACAGCAATCAAAAAGAGCTGGAAAGTAACATGAGCATCATGAAAAAACAAGGGAAAGAAAGGAGTACAAACAATGCAGGACAACTTAATTCTACAGGAGGACCTAGAAGCATCAGAAACAGGGATAGGGAAAGAACTTAAGGCATTCCTAACTCAGATGGAAAGGAATATTAGAGAAGACATGAGGCAGCAAGTCCAAGCAATAAAAGTATATTTTGAAAATGAATTAAACAAACAAACTCAAATGGCAAACAACGAGCTTTACCAGGAGATAGAGATCTTAAAAGAAATCAAACAGTAATACTAGAAATGCAGGAAAGTATTAACCAAATTAAAAACTCAAACGAGAATATTACAAATAGACTAGATCAAGCAGAAGTCAGAATATCAGATAATGAAGACAAAGTTTATCAACTTGAAAAGAATATAATCAACACAGAAAAGAGGCTTAAATCCCACTAGCAATCTATTCAAGAGATATTGGATGTCATAAAAAATGATAGTCATTGGGATAGAAGAAGGCATAGAGATTCAAACCAAAGGAATGGAGAACATATTAAATAAAATAATTCTAGAAAACATCCCAGAGATGAAAGATGGATCGGATTGTCAAATCCTGGAAGCCTACAGGACCCCAAACATTCAAAATCATAATAGACAAACTCCAAGACATATAATTATGAAGATAGCCAACATACAGAACAAGGAGAGAATATTAAACACTATAAGAGAAAGGAGGCAGATTACATTCAGGGGAAAACCAATTAGGTTAATGACTGATTTTTCATCACAGACTTTGAAAGCGAGAAGATCCTTGAACAATGTATTTCAAATGCTGAAAAATAATGGATTCCAACCAAGAATACTGTATCCAGCAAAATTAAGGTTCAGATTTGAAAACGAAATTAAAGTCTTTCACAATAAACAAAAGCTAAAAGAATTCGCAGCCAGAAAACCAGCACTGCAAAGCATTTTGAGCAAAATACTAAAAGAAGAGGAATTGATAAATAGTGCCGAAAACTAACAGCAGGAGGTATCTCAGTAAAGGGGGAGGAAAATAACCAAAAAAGTAAAAACTAGCCAAACTAAAACATAATAAATAAATAAACATGATTGGAAGAACAAATCATATTTCAATTGTAACCTTAAATGTTAATGGATTATATTCACCAATCAAGAGAATGGGCTAGTAACCTGGATCAAAAAAAATAAATCCAACAATATGCTGCCTTAAGGAGACTCATATGATAGGAAATGACATACACAGGGTGAAGGTAAAAGGTTGGGAAAAATCATACCACTCACATGGCCCTCAGAAGCAAGAAGGAGTGGCCATACTCATGTGGAATAAAATCAACTTCAAACCTAAGTTAATCAAAAGGGATAAAGAAGGACACTATATTCTGTTAAAAGAAACCATCCACCAACAAGACATAACAATTATGAATTTGTATGCACCAAGCAATGGAGCTGCAATGTTCATAAAACAAACTCTCCTCAAGTTCAATAGCCAAATAGACTACAACACAATAATTATGGGTGACTTCAAGACACCACTCTCGGCATTAGACAGATTCTCTAGACAAGAACTGAATAAAGAAACTATCAAACTCAACAGCACAATTTGTAACCTAGACTTGAACGACATATATAGAATATATCAGCCATCATCAAGTGGATACACGTTCTTCTCAGTTTCACATGGATCCTACTCAAAGATAGACCATATATTATGCCATAGGGCAATTCTTAGTAAATATAAAAGCATGGAGATTATACCATGCACTATATCTGATAATAATGGAATGAAACTGGAAATCAATGATGAAAGAAGGAAGGAAAAATCCTACATCACATGGAAAATTAACAACATGCTACTGAATGATCAATGGGTTACAGAAGACATAATGGAGGAGATAAAAAAAAATTCTTAGAGACAAATGACAATACAGACACAACATACCAGAATCGATGGGACACAATGAAAGCAGTTTAAGAGGGAAGTTCATTTCTTGGAGTTCTTTCCTCAAAAAAAGAAAAAAATCAACAAATAAATGAACTCACACTACACCTCAAAAACCTAGAAAAGGAAGAGCAAAACAACAGCAAATGTAGTAGAAGACAAGAAATAATTAAATTTAGAGCAGAAATCAACAAAATTGAAACAAAAAAAAATTAAAAAATTTGATAAAACTAAAAGTTGGTTCTTTGAAAAAATAAATAAGATTGACAGGCCCACAGCCATGCTAATGAAGAGAAAAAGAGAGAGAACTCAAATTACTAACATACGGGATGAAACAGGCAATATCACAACAGACACTACAGAAATACAGAAGATAATTAGAAAGTATTTTGAAACACTATATTCCAATAAAATAGAAGATAGTGAAGATATCGATGAATTTTTTAAGTCATAAGATCTGCCCAGATTGAGTCAGGAAGACACACGCAATTCAAACAGACCAATAACAAAGGAAGAAATGAAAGAAGCCATCAAAAACTACCAACCAAAAGAAGCCATGGACCGGATGGGTATACAGCGGAGTTCTACAAAACCTTTAAAGAAGAATTAATACCAATATTTTTCAAGCTATTTCAAGAAAAACAAAAAGAAGGAGCTTTTCCAAATTTATTCTATGAGGATAAATCACCCTGATCCCGAAACCAGACAAAGACACTTCAAAGAAAGAAAACTACAGACCAATATCTCTAATGAACTTCGATGCAAAACTTGTCAATAAAATCCTGGCGAATCGAATACAAAAGCATATCAAAAAAATTGTGCACCATGATCAAGTAAGATTCATCCGTGGGATGCAAGGCTTGTTCAATATACGGAAATCAATAAATGCCATTCACCACATCAATAGACATAAAGACAAGAACCATATGATCATCTCAATAGATGCAGAAAAAACATTTGACAAAGTTCAGCATCACTTTATGTTCAAAACACTAGAAAAACTAGGGATAACAGGAACTTACCTCAACATTGTAAAAGCTATATATGCTAAACCTCAGGCTAGCATCATCCTGAATGTGGAAAAACTGAAGGCATTCCCTCTAAAATCTGGAACAAAACAGGGATGCCCTCTATCACCACTTCTATTCAATTTAGTTCTTGAAATACTAGCCAGAACAATTAGACAGACAAAAAAAATTAAAGGCATAAAAATAGGAAAAGAAGTATTTAAATTATCGCTATTTGCAGATGTCATGAAAATATATTTAACAGACCCCAAAGGGTCTACAATGAAACGGCTAGAGTTAATAAATGAATTCAGCAAAGTGGCAGAATATAAAATTAACACGCATAAATGAAAGGCATTCCTGTATGTAAGCAACACAACTTCTGAAATGGAAATGAGGAAAACCACTCCATTCACAATATCCTCAAATAAAATAAGATACTTGGGAATCAACCTAACAAAAGACGTGAAAGTTTTATATACTGAAAACTACAGAACCCTAAAGAGAGAGAGAGAAGAAGATCTTAGAAGATGGAAAAACAAAAGACCCAGAATAGCAAAAGCAACTCTAAACAGAAAATATGAATCTGGAGGTATAGTGATACCAGAGTTCAAACTGTACTAAAAGCAATAGTAACAAAAACAGCGTGGTACTGGTAACAAAATAGGCAGGTGGAACAATGGTACAGAATAGAGGACACAGAAACCAATCCTCAAAATTACAACTTTCTTATATTTGAAAAAGGGGCTAAAAGCATGCAATAGCATCTTCAAACAATGGGGTAGGGAAAATTGGGGAAAGGTGGGGCAAGGGAGAGAAGTGAACAACAGCAGATGAGGTAGAGAAAGAAGATGGGAGGGGATGGGAGGGGGTATAGTAGGGGATAGTAGGGGATAGGAAATGTAGCAGAATACAACAGTCACTAATATGACATTATGTAAAAATGTGAATGTGTAACCGATGTGATTCTGCAACTCGTATTTGGGGAAAATTGGGAGTTCATAACCCAATTGAGTCAAATGTATGAAAGATGATATAGGATGAGCTTTGTAATGTTTTGAACAACCAATAAAAAATAAATAAATAAAGGTTTAAAGTTGAGTGGGAAGAAATCAGCTAAAAAAGAGTTGAGATGCATTCATTTTGCTAAGCAGAAACTTTGTTTTGTGTACTTGTAACTATCACAAATTTATTTTACCAGAAAACTGGCTTTTAAAAATGCACATAATTGAGATTAAAGGATAATCCACTTACCTTCAAGAAAAACTCATAGCATTTCCTATATTTTTCACATTTTATTTTTTTGTGAATATTTTGTCATGGACCAGGTCTAGACTTAGGCTATTCTTCCAGAATACTACCTCATCTGACAAGTTGGTACAATGTGTTGGATTGTTCTTTTCATCTTTTATTTAATAGTTTCTAGATGATAATGTGTATTTTTCCATATGTTTGTTTGGACATACATACCCAACTATATCTTTGCATTTTCTGTTTTACTGGGGAAGAGACTCATCAAAAGCTCTTTATTATATGTATCAACAATCAAACATTTAGAGCATGCAATTATACATAATTTTGCATGAAAATATTTTTGTACCATTTTTATAAAGATTTAGAATTATTAATACTGTCCCTACTGTAATTAGTAACTCCTTACAAAAAGAATTAATCAATTGACTTTATATCAATTATGAATATGAAAATTACTAAAATAAGTATTTGGCAATTAATATGCAATTGATAGAAAGTGAAATCACAAGAAAGCCATTTAAAATGTCAGTGCATATGGTCCTTAAATAATAGGTTGTTCAAAAAAAAAATTCTCTAATTCAAAAGAGTTAATATGCCATATTACAGCTAAATGTGATATAAAAACCTTAAATTATCAGTATTGATAAATAAGAATGATACCTGTTTACTTAAATATGTTTATTTGATTTTCACTGTAAGATGTTAATTCTGGAAGACTTGAGAATTAAGAAAGACTTGGTCTATATTATTTCTAACAGGCTAATCAAAGTACTTTTAAATATATATGTATATATATATATATGTAACACATATGCATGAATATAGATACATATGCATAATAAATGTATTGTAATATATTTATCAGGTGGTTATAATTTTTAAATTTTCTCAAGAAAAGAATGACTATAAAAAACAGTTTTAAATGTAAATTTCATAGCATAGTACTGTTTGTAATGCTATGAGAGAAAAATACTTATGGAGGGAAAATGAAAAAGGAAGAGAGAGAAGGGGGAAAATGAGGAAGAAAGTGAGTAAAGAAGAGGGAGAGGAGTGTTTGATGAAAAGATAAAAGTGGAGGGGCTGGGTTTGTGACTCAGTGTTAACATGCTTGTCTAGCATGTGTGAGGCAGTGGGTTATATTCTCAGCACCACATACGAATAAATAAAATGAAGGTCTATCAACAACTGAAAAAATAAAAAAAGGAGAAATATTACCAAAATTCCAAGATTTTATGAATGTTAAATACAAAAAATTATGTTGCATAGCCTTATGTAAATTCTAGACTCCCCAAAATAATCATTAAATGCTAGATTATTAGTGTTATAACTAAAAATCCATTGCTCTTTCTTCTACATTCTGTGGCATGCTAGTGCTAAAATAAATTGTATTATACCACCAAAATAAAATTCTAATATTTATACAGTAACTGACCCAGTTTAACATCAATGCAAGAAGATTCCTATGTGATATAATGTGTATTTTGACGTTCATTTTTATTCAACACTGGTACATTACTATTTCTCCAGTTAATGCACATCATAGGATGTATATTTCATCCACAATTTAGCAAATATATACACATTTGTTTTGCTTTCAATCACTTTTGCTTCAGAACACATGTATTCCTCCATGTTTCTTGACTTCTCTTTTTGTGACACTTCTTTCCAAACACATTATTTTCGATTTCCATTATCACTTTTGAAGCAAAACTGACACACCCGTCATGATAAAACATAACACTAATATTACCATTAGATGTAAAACTGGTTTAAATGAATGATTGTACATCAATATAAGATTTCTTGTATACTTTCAGATATCAATTCAATCCATTATTCAAAGTGAAACCAGTTATATCATTTATTCACAGTATGGTCTATTCATGCATTGTCTATATATTGATAGACACATGGTACACCTCTGTGTACTCCCAACAATAATTTCTATATCTTCAAAATATTGCTCCCAGAAATGGTGGAAAAAATATGCATGTCAAATGATCTACATATACATTTTATCACAGTAATATTCTGGACACAAAATGCAAAGGTCACACTTATGACTGTCCCAAAGCCTAAATGGAAAGTGAACATGGATTACTAAAAACATCCATGTCCAGGTTGCCTAATGCTCTCAAATGTCAATCCTATTGGTGATTACATATGTGTTTCTTCCTAAGACTACATTTTCAATCTCACCCTGTTGAAACTGTCTAAACCTCTCACTCATTTTATAATTTGCCTGATTTCCTACTCTCTATTCACATCTGCTTTCCTACTTTTTTCCCCAGTTCATCATTGTGACTGACTCTTCACATGTGCTGACATTTATATTCAATCTCTACCAGAAACCCTATTGCTAAAGAACTTTTGGTCCATATTCTATACTCAATCTTCTTCGTAATCCTACCGACTATATTCCTAATCCTAGCAAAAATCCCTTTTTTAACTGGATGCTCTCTTCTACATTCAATCATCGAAGGTACAAGGATCTATGCCATTGCATATCAATTTATCTGAGACATATGTGCAGAACATAATTCAAAGCTAAGTATCCCACTCAAAGGCCAAATTCCCTTCTAGGATTCAAATCTTACCTAGATTTATATTTCAATACTTATATTTCACCTATATTTTCATGTAAATATCACAGGTTTCCAATAACATTGTTCATCAAGCAGAATGATTCCTAACCCATATTGAACATGTTATTAATCCTAACCATACACTGTTCCTCAATCTAACTTTACAGAAGAGCAGAGACAGAGTTGGTATTACAATACAGGAATGTATGGATCTTCCACCTGCTGAGAACCTCAAAGGTCCATGTAGAAATAATCCCTGGAGAATGTGTAGGATGCTATGAACGACCTGAGAGGGCAAAAGTCATCTTCCATGGCAAAAAAACATGGTCAGGATAAAGGGTTGTGTCTTAATCAGAATCTCTCTTCTTAATGTAGAGAAGATGGACCAAACCAAGCCTCTGTGGAGAGCTGTTCCCCAGTACCTATGGTTGATATACCATTCTAACTTATGAAAATGTCAGAGGAAGTAGGTGCAGCCTCCATCTCATGGGACCCTTGGAAGCATCTGTTAGGACAAAGTGGTTGCCAAGGCTGTGACCTCATTCAGTTCCTGAAGGAAGTGACCTACCTCACTTTCTTGGTGATGGAATCTCTGAACTTGGAAAAAAAAAAAAGTTGGAAAAATCCAACTTTTCCTGGATCCAGGAAACCAGGCACACAGAGCCAGTCCCAGTACCAGTCCCAGTGGTCTCACTTGTTTGGATTTACCAAGGACAGAGTCAGTCTTTCTTGGTACCTACTGATGTGAGGATGGCCAAATGCCAGAAAAGCTCTGAAGAGGGGCCCTTCCTGAGAAAGCAGAAAGTGGCTCACCAATGGATCCTCACAACTTCACAGAGTTGGCCAAAGAAAACAGATCTGAGACAAGACAGGCCATTTTGGGGTAACATAGTATGGCCCACCATTCAGAGGACACACTGTATAGTCACAGACCTACTTGGGGAAAGGAGGTGCCTTTGTGGGTGTGGGTGTGAGTTTTTGGTTCTGTCTCATTTTCTGAGAATAGGTGGAAAAGGCGGGTTTTTTTTGGTTTGGTGTGGACTCTTTATAGTAGGTCGTTTGACAAGGTGAGTGTTTCTTTATCTATGTATTCCACTGTGTCCAGGGTTGAAGACATTAGAAAAGAGAATGCATCAAGGATGTGTCCTGTCTATTAGGAAGCTTCCCAGCATTCATCCTGCCCGATTTATTAATGGACTGTGGCTTGTCTTATAGATGTGCAACACCTACTAAATTCCTAAGTTCAGGTTTTCTTCCTAAATTCTGGCCACTCTCCAAAATAGTCTTATGGATTTGTGTCCAAGATATGTACCCCTCCAAGCTCTGTGACATGGCCATGTACTGGATAGCTGAAGGAAATGGGAGCATCTCAGAAAACACAGATATCAGTGTGACCAGTAATGTCTCAGTGGAAAAACCCTTCTTTTGGCCTTTTGCTTACCTATTGATCTGTTGACCTGAATGTCAGGAGGTCTTTGCCTCAGTCCACCCATTTGGGAAGACTGATGAAAACTGTTTTCAAATGGAAATGCATGCGCATCACCTGTCGCTCTTTGTTTAATTGCTTAGGATAAGGATGTGTCTGATTCAGCCTCTTGGCCCTGTGTGATGCTGTGGCTTAGATTCTCAGCACCTCATGGATCTAAAGAAAGATTCCATGTGTGTATCCAAAACAAAAATGGTAAAAAACCACGCTGACTTTAGGAAAATAAGTGGCAAGGGAGCTCTTTTGAACACTGTCTTGGGCTGCGCCCCTCATGGAAAACTCCAGCAAGAGGTTATGATTAGTGTCTATATGGAAGAGGATGAGGGCCTTGTGGGAGTGTTTTGGTTTTAATTGTGTTTATTTGTGTGGTGGTTGGAAGTGATGACTGGGTCCACCTGGGCTTGAACTCTGGTGTGATACCCTTAGACACTGAGGTCTAGAACTGACGTCAGAGAAGTACTGCCATGAATTGTGTTGGGGTTTTAGGAGGCCATGCATGAGAGTCGCTCTTGGAAACTGAGATCTTGGACCAGGGTAGCTTTCCACAGAACACTGGGAATCTCAGCCAGGATATCACATGATTTCATTCTGAAAGACTTGGCAGCAATAGTTGAGAGTCAAAACTCACATGGACCTCATATTGTAGACCTCAATGGGCCTGGCTTCATGTGACTTTTTGGTCACTCTTTGGGAAGACTTTCCTCTGAGAGTTCTCCAGAACTTTCATTGAAATAAACTTCCTCAACATTTAATGGTTCCTGAATAAATTTAAACCCACAGTGCCTCCAACTTCATCCTTTAAAAATGGCTAGATAAGTACCATGACATTTTTTAAATTCCCATGACCAGATGGCACTGGAGTAACTTTGGATCTTATGCTGTTGATCATGAGTGTACAAGACAGTGCCTTGATTGACTTGGTTTCATGAGAATGGTGTAGAACAGAGATGCCAGTAATTTGGAGACTGCTGAGTTGGGGCCTAGAGCAGTGATGTGCAGGTGTGTGATAAAACATCTGTGTTGGGGCCATGTGGATCTGCCATTGGCTTCCAAATGGCTTGTGACTGACATGCTGCAGCCAGCAGACCCTTATATGTAAAGGCATCTTGTTATATGGAGATTTTTCAGGGCAATGTTCAGAATCAAGTTGCTATGGTCAAGGGGGCAAGCATGTGCGATAGAAGCCTGGTTGGTGCATTTATATGCAGACCCTGACACACCACATGTGACAGAAATCCCTCCAGCACTGTGCCCCAGTTGAAATCCTTGTATTTCAAGAAGCAAATACCAAACTCCAAGTGCAGCAGCAAGAAACACCACGAAAACTGGAGGATTACCAACTGGGTTCACAGTCCAAACAGGGAGACACTTAGCCCCAAGTTGCCACAGTTTACCTACAAAGAGAGAATTCAGAACTGCTGCCACATGTTCATTAGGAAAATAAGAAACAACATCCTCCAGGTCACATAGATGAAGACCCAGCTTTGATGGTCTCACTACAAAGAAAGCTAAAGCTTCTGACAACAACGTATATTTCAAGTGCCCAACCTCAGAGGCAGTTTCTCAAGAAGTCTTTAGGCAAGCAGAGCTCCATATTTCTGGAGTGTTTACCCTTTCCCTTACTTTTGGAAACTCCTCTACCACCTTCAAGGTTGTAAACTCCTGAGCATTTTCCATTCCAGATATGTATTAACAGATTTTCTAATTCTTCTCCTCTAATTGTGTCTTACTTGGGGCGAAGGTAATGTCAAGGCATTTTTCTGGATGAGAGTGGAAAGATTTTTGTTTAGCATATGTTTGCATACACATTTTATTCATTTTCCTATTTTCCATTTGAAATACTGAATCCCTGACACTAACCCATACTGTACTAGAATCTGACTACTAATCCTAATATGATGGAGAAAAAGAATCCTAACAGAAAAGAAATAGAAGCTGTTCAGAGAAGGCATGGTATATATTTGGACTTGCCTTTTGCAAGTAGGTGTTATAATTCTAGTCAATTTTTAATTGAAATAGTCCTCCATGTGTTTTTAAAGTTAACAAATATGTGAATTCCTGTCTCCCTTTCACTGTAGACTATTCAGCACATCTATTTTATATGCACATAAAGAATCCTACCTTTTATCACGTGTATATTTTTGTGCGGTAGCTGATTTGGCAGATACAAATTTTGAGAAGAGATCACTCCTCCTAGATGCTGTTGGAACTGAAAATTGAACCTATGGGTGAGCTTCCTAGGAGAACAACATTATACATAAATCCCTGTTAAGTAAATTGAATATTTTTAGATCTGTGAATGATGTATATTTCATGGTGAATTTGGATTGGCATATATGTTGCTACATTTTAAAATTTGTGTGTGTGTGTGTGTGTGTATACACACATACACACTCTCCAGATTTTTCAAAATATGAAATATATGTGTCTTATTTACACTCCCTAAATTCATTCATGTTCAAGTATGTGGATTTATAATCAACTTTTCACAAGATTATTTTCAGAAATATTCATCCACCTGAAATTCATATTTGTTTTCTATTACTGAAAACTAACTTCAGTGAATGGTGCATACGTATCCTGTTGATAGTCACAGCCGAAGGGGCCACAGCAAACTTCCAGGTGCCAGCAAACTTTCAGCTGCAGGCTGATGATTGGCTCACAGCGGCCTTAGCAACTTCTAGCTCATTGTCTCCTCTGTGGTGATGCTCATTGGAGATGCTCATTGAGATGTTTCCCCGCCTTTCAGACTTCCAGCTTATGATTGGCTCACAGCAGCCCCAGCAACATCTAGCTGATTGGCTCCTCTGCGGTGATGCTTATTGGGCTGTTTCCCTGCCCATTCAGACCATGGAGCTGCTCATTGGGGGACTTTTTTGGCTCTACCCACGTGACCCAGCCAATCTGCCTCAAGAGCAGGAGGATTGTGAGAAGTGGATAGAGGCTTTTGTGGGAGGGAGAGGCTTTTGGGAAGCTGGTGTTGGGAGTTGGGGTTCTGAGGATTTTTCCTGAGAGGCTGTTTTGCTTGGCGTGTGTGGTTCTAAAAATAAAGTTAGTTTCTTTTGACAAGTGGATTCTGATTGTGCCCAGCCAGACAGCGGCATTTGGTGGCTCATATGGGGAGCGACTGAGGGTAACTGATAAGGTAAACTGCTCGCTCTTGAGGGCAGGGCGAGAGGATGGGTAGCCATTTTATGATTCCTATTTTGTTTTAAGTTGCCTGTCCCTGGAGATGAGTGAGATGGAAGAAAAACTGCTCACATCTGAGGAAAAACTATTTGTGTCTGAGGAACAGATAGGGAGAAAGGCTATAATAATTTTTTGTTGTTCCATTTTTATTTCGTTCTATCTCTTTTTTTGTTTGGTGTTATCTTGTTGGTTTGTATTATAGTAGAAATATGGGATCAAAAATTAGTAAAAAACAAACCAAAAAAGTGTTAAGTAAATTGTTAGAGGAAGGAGGCATCCCAGTAAAATCAAGAGCAGTCATGGCAATTGTTGATACAATACAAAAATGTAGACCATGGCTTTTTAAGGAGGAGTTGTTAAATATATCACAATGGAACCATCATGGTGCAGATTTAAAAAGAATAGAAAAGAAAAGCCCAGGGATTCTGCCAGTTGGCACATTGCCATTGTGGACATTCATATCTTGTTTGCTTAGTTCAAAGCCTTCAGTTCAGTCAATGGTAGAGGAAGAAGAAGACATATTGATTCAAGTAAAACAGAAGGTGTCTCAAGTTAGTCAGACAGAAGAAAAAATTCAAGTAAAAGAGAAGGTCTCTCGAGCTAGTCAGATAGAGGAAACTATTCAAGTAAAAGAGAACGTCTCTCAAACTAGTCAGACAGAGGAAAAAATTCAAGTAAAAGAGAAGGCCTCTAAAGCTAGTTAGACAGAGAAAGAAAGTGTAAAACAGTAAAAAACATCAGGGGAAATTTACAACAGGAGACTGCTACTAACACCTTTCTATCACCAGATGACATAAGTGTCCAACTAACAAGGCCACTTTCTTATGCTGGGAGGCCCCCAACTCCCGCAGTTGATAGTTAGGATCCTGAGACAAGATCTCAAATATTAACATGCCCTGTATTTGAGGGAGGAGGGCAGCGTGTTTACCATGCTTTAAATTTCAAAACAGTGAAGCAGCTAAAAGAGGCTGTAACAACCTATCGTCCTCAAGCACCCTTCAATGTAATCATGGTCGAATCCATTAACAACTTGAACATGAAGCCAGTGGATTGGGCTAATATGTGTAATGTTGTGCTAAATGGAGGACAATGCATGTTATGGAAGGTTGCCAATGAGGAATGTTGAAAGGAGACAGCTAGGCGAAATGCAGGAGCTGGTTATCCTCAGAGAAATCTAGATATGTTGTTAGGAAAGGGACCTTATGAAGATCAGCCGCAGCAAATTGCATATGATCATGGTGTATGTGCAGAAATTGGTGTAGATGCAATTAAGGCATGGAAGACTTTACAAGAACATGGAGGTTTACAAGGTCAATTATCTAAGGTAATACAAGGAGCTAATGAACCTTATGCTGAATTTGTAGATAGGCTTATTCAAAGAGCTACCAGAGTTTTTGGGAATACAGAACAAGCAATGCCATTACTAAAACAACTGGCTTATGAGCAAGCGAATCGTTGTTGCCGAGATATCATTAGACCATGGAAAAATGAAGATTTAAACACATTGATTTAATTATGTAGAGACATTAATGAACAAGAGCAAGTCATGGCAGCTGCAGTAAAACAGGCTTTAGTTGCCAGATACATTAATGAACAAGGGCAAATTGTGGCAGCTACAGTAAAACAGGCTTTAGATGCCAGACCAAGAACATGCTACCAATGTGAAGAAACAGGACATTTTAAAAGGAATTGGCCCATAGAAGGAGGGTTTAACAATATTAGTTATCAAAGGAGTAGAATACCAGGTATTTGGCCACAATGCCATAGAGGGAGACATTGGGCTAATGAGTGCTGTTCTCAAACCACCATAGAGGGTACTCAATTATCAAAAAATGAACAAGGACCAGGTGTTTATCCACGATATCATGGAGAAAGGCATTGGGCTCAATTGCCAAATAAATGGACAGGGGGTTTCAATTCTCCGGGGCCCCAAACCACAAATATACAGAGCACTGGAGGAACCCAGCAACCCCAACAGGGTAGTGCCCAGGACACATTGTCCATCAGATCCCTCATCAGACAAACCAGAGGGAGCACAGTGTTGGACATCTGTGCCTCTGCCAGATCAGTACTAACTCCAGAGATGGGAGTTCAAATCATTCCCACAGGGGTAAAAGGACCTCTTCCCAAAGGAACCATGGGCTTATTATTGGGATGCAGCTCTTCTACTCTAAAAGAACTTATGATAAGTCCTGGGGTGATTGATCCCGATTATGAAGGTGAAATAAAAATTATAGCCAGTTCTCCAAAGGACATATCAGTAATTTCACAAGGAGATAGAATAGCACAGTTACTAATAATACCCAGCCTATATGATAAATTTTCCAGTCGTACTGTAGAAAGATGTTCCAAGGGATTAGGCTCCACAGGTGTAGATTTGGCTATGCTTTCTTTAAATTTAGATTCTCGCCCCATGCTAAAACTAAATATTCAAGGGCATGAATTGAATGGGCTACTGGATACAGGTGCAGACATTAGCATCATCTCTCGTCAAGAATGGCAAAAACATTGGCCATTACAACAAGCCACTCAAACGCTTCGAGGCCTATAAGTGGCGACTAATCCCCATAGAAGTAAAATGGTATTAGATAGGAATGATCCTAAAGGATGTGAAGGAACTATACAGCCATATGAATTGGATCATCTTCCCATAAATTTATGGGGACGAGATGTCCTAGATCAATTAGGTTTGACATTAACAAATAACATCAACCAAAATGCAGCCACTATTATGACTAGACAAGGTTTTAGGAAAGAAAAAAGATTAGAAAAACAAGAATAAGTCATAGCAGCACCAATACAAATAGATCAAGGAACAGAGAGACATGGGTTGGATTTTCAGAAAGGGCCACTGAGACAATAAAAATTACCTGAAAATCAGAAAGACAGTATGGGTTCCTCAGTGGCCCCTGACTGAAGAAAAGATACAAGCAGTCCATGACCTGGTAAAACAACAATTAGCAGAAGGACATATACAACCGACTGTATATCCCCAAAATACTCCCATTTATGTCATCAAAAAGAAATCTGGTAAATGGAGACTATTGCAAGATTTTAGAGCCATTAATAATGAGATGGTTATTATGGGACCTGCTCAATCAGGGATTCCTCAATTGTCTGCTTTGCCAATAACCTGGTATGTTTTAGTTATAGATATTAAATATTGTTTTTTTTTCAATTATAATTCATCCTAAGGATAGTCCAGGTTTTGCTTTTACTATCCCTGCACTGAATCATGAAGGTCCTGATCAGAGATATGAATGAAAAGTACTCCCTAAAGGGATGGCTAACAGCCCAACTATGTGTCATATTTATGTTAACAAAGTAATCCAGCCACTTAGAAATCAAAATTCTGAACACAAATATTTCACTATATGGATGATGTATTATTAGCACACAAAGCTAAAAACACATTGCTAGAAAGTTATGCCAAACTTACAAACTTATTAAAAATTATAATGTAGAGATAGCAATAGATAAAGTACAATTAAATTTTCCAATTAATTATTTAGGAGTTCTGTTATCCTCAACCATGGTCAGTCCACCAAAAATTCAAATACGAGTAGATCAACTCAAATCACATAACGACTTTCAAAAGTTATTAGGAGACATTAATTGGATAAGGCCTTATCTAGGTATACCAACAGGAGAGTTGGGACCTTTATTTGATATCCTAAAAGGTCTATCAGATAAAAATTCACCCTGCATGTTAACACCTGAAGCAAGAAAGGCAATAAAAATCAATGAAACATATATGGAAAATATGCATTTGGATAGAATTGATATAAATTTGCCTTTATTATTTATTGTACTACCAACAAAAAATATTCCTACAGGAGTATTTTTGGCAAGAAGGTCCATTATTATGGATACATTTATCTTATTCTCCTTACACTATTCTTACTAGGTATCCTGAGGCTTTAGGATAATTAATACTCAAAGGAATTAAAGCAGCAAAGGGAGTGTTTGGAATTTCTTCCAATAAAATTTTTACTCCATATACTCTGAATCAAATTGATGAGTTAGCTAATGAGTTAAATACTTGGGCAATAATCATGGTCCAATCTAATGTTTCATTTGATAACCACTTACCATCTAACCCTTTATTTTCTTTTTGGTCATCGCATCCTGTAATTTTTCCAAAATTGAGAAGAAAAACACTTATCATGAATGCTTCAAATATATTCACTGATGTATCAAATAATGGTACAGCAGCAATAGTTATACCTGACAAAACTTATAAATTTTTAGTACCCAAACAATCAGCTCAAAAGGTAGAGCTTAATGCAGTATTACAAGCTTTTGAGATATTTAAATATTCTGTATTTAATTTATTTTCCGATAGTCAGTATATAGTTAATGCTATAGTATCCCTTAAAGTTGCTGGTAAGATTTCTCCTTTCTCTACTGTTTTCTCTTTACTTTCCAATATAAAAAGTCTAATCTGGGACAGAAAAGATCTATTCTTTATAAGACATATCAGGGCACATCCAAAAAGAAGATGATTTGACTCAAGGCCTTATCAGCTGATATCGAAAATTCCAGTTTGACTATCCTTACATCTGAGATAGAACCAGGATGCTTTTTTCATTATCTATTTTATTATTGCCCTTTCCCACATTCTATTTTGTTTTTTGAGCTCATACAGACCTAGTTTAATGTTTTGCTGATCAGTTCTATTTTTTGACAGTTTTTGAACATTGCAATGGAGATTTCACGTGTAAAAAGTTATAAGGCCTTTACTATTAGGTTATGTGTTGTATGTATTATATTATGTGTGCACACTTGTGTTTTGTGTTATATGTTTGAATGTTCGTATGTCCATATATGATATATGATGAGCGCTCATAAAAAAAATGGATCCAAATATTTTTTTATTCACATTATTTAAATGGTTTAATTTAAATTGGGTAAAGAGCTGTTGAGGTTTGTTTTAAAATTTGAAAAAAAAGGAGGTTAACAGATCTGTTTCCTTTCTTTCACCTTTCCTTTTCATTATATTTAATAATTATCTTCAAGACAATGTAAATAGTTAAGAAAATTGTTTTCTTTCAGTGCCTTCTGGAATGTTACATAATTTTTCTTTAGCCATTATTGCCAGAATTCCTATCTTCATCCCAGTGCTGGTGAAATCAAAGATAAAACCAATCTACAGCTTCTGCAATAGCCATCACTGAAATGCTTGCAGAACTTGCCTAGACACATTGAGAACTCTCCTGTATGCATTGTAAACTACCTGTTTGTGCAGCGACTTGTGGTAGTGTTCGGGTATATTTGCTGATGATGTCATCGGTGGTACAATTTTTCCAAAAGGAGCTGTCAATTGGCTTGGTGTATCTTCCTCTCTTCTGTGTGTCATTATCGTCCAGCTAATGTTTGGGGGCCATTAGAGGTGAGGCAAAGAACCTCACCACCCCCCGGTGGTACAAAGACCTCTCCACAGGTGTTGCTGTAAACTGGACCGGTAGTCAGTGATGGGTAAGATCCAATTGCAATGGTACCAACTTAACGGGTAAGGACCATATGTACTATTGGACAACCTAAGGCAGGCACTGTCCCTAAGCCACATGTGTGTTGTTTAAACAGAGAGGGGGAGATGTTGAGAGCCACATCCGAAGGGGCCCCAGCAAAATTCCAGAAGCCAGCAAACTTCCAGCTGCTGGCTGATGATTGGCTCACAGCAACATCTAGCTGATTCGCTCCTCTGCAGTGATGCTCATTGGGCTGTTTCCCTGCCCTTTCAGACCACGGAGTTGCTCATTAGGAGACTTATTTGGCTTTGCCCACATGACCTAGCCAATCGGCCTCAAGAGCAGGAGGATTGTGGGAGGTGGAGAGAGGCTTGTGTGGGAGGAAGAGGCTTTTGGGAAGCCAGTGGTGGCAGTTGGGGCTCTGAGGGTTTTTCCTGAGAGGCTGTTTTGTTTGGCGTGTGTGGTTTTAAAAATAAAGTTAGTTTCTTTTGACAAGTGGCTCCTGATTGTGCCCAGCAAGACTGCGGCATTATCCTAATATTTCTACAGTAACTGCCCCAGTTTAACAGCAATGCAAGTAGACTCTTATGGGACATGATTTGTATTTTGATGTTCATTTTTATTCAACACTGGTACATTACTATTTCTTCAGTTTATGCACATCAGAGGGTATATATTTCTTGCACAAGTTGGCAAATTTATAGGCATTTGTTTCACTTTCAATCACTTCCTGCTTCAGAACACATGCATTACTCCAGGTTTCTTAACTGGTCTATTCGTGAGACTTCTTTCCAAACATATTATTTCCGATTTTCTTTATAATTGTTTAAGCAAAACTCACACACCCTTCATGATAAACCATAACTATCATTTCACAATTAGATGTATAACTGTTTGGAATGAATGATTGTATATCAATATAAGATTTCTTATATATTTTCTGATATCAATTCAATCCATGATTTAAAGTGGAACCAGTTATATTATTTATTCACAGTATGGTCTATTCATGCATTATCTATATTCATAGACACAGGGTACACCTCTTTGTACCCCCAATACTAATTTATACGTTTTCAAAATATTGCTCCCAGTAATAGAGGAAGAAATACTCATGTCACCTAATCTAAATATGCATGTTATCACAGTAATATTCTGGACGCAAAATGCAAAATTCACACGTGTGATTGTACCAAAGCCTAAATGGACACTGAACATGGATTACTAAAAACATCCATGTCCAGCTTGCATAATGCTCTCAAATGTCAATCCTATCGGTGACTACATATTTGTTTCTTCCTAATATATTCAACCTCAAAACTGTTGAAAATGTCTAATACTATCACTCACCCTGTACTTTGCCTGTTTTCCTAATGTCTCTATTGATATCGGCTTTCCTACATATTTTCCCCAGTTCATCATTGTGACTGACCCTTCACATGTGCTGACATTGATATTCACTCTCTAACCAAAACCCAATTGCTAAAGAACGTTTGGTACAAATACTAAATTCACCCTTGTTCCAAAATCTACTGACTATCTTCCTGATCCTATTGATTATCCCTGTTTGAGTGGATGTTCTCCTCTACATTCAATCATCCAAGGTACAAGTCCTATGGCATTGTATATCGACTTATCTGAGACATGTGTGCAGAACGTAATTTAAAGCTATGTATCGCAATCAATTGCCCAATGCACTTCTGAGCTTCAAATCTCACCTAGATTTCTGTTTACATACTTATATTTCACCTCTGTATTCCTATAAATATTGCAGGTTCCCAATACCATTATTCATCCCACAGAATGATTCCTAAACCAAATCGATCCTGTTATTATCCCTAACCATACACTCTTGCCTCAATCTAACATTACAAAAGAGCAGGGACAGAGTTCATCTTACAATACAGGAATGTAGGGGATCTTACACCTGCTGAGAACCTCAAATTTCTATGCAGAAATGATCCCTGGAGAAGATGTAGGCAGCTATGAAGGACCTGAGAGAGCAAAAGCCATCTTCCATGGCAAACACCCTGTGATAACGAAGGGATGTGTATGAATCAGCCTCTCTTTTCTTAATGTAGAGAAGATGGACCAAACCAGACCTGCGTGGAGAGGTGTTCCCGGGTGGCCATTGTTGATATACCATTCAAACTTGTCAAAGTGTCACAGGAAGTAGGGGCAGCCTCCATCTCATGAGACCCATGAAAGCAACTGTTAGGACAAAGTGGTTGCCAAGGCAGTGATCTCATTCAGTTCCTGAAGGAGGTGACCTACCTAACTTCGTTGGTGATGTAACTCTCTGAAGTTGGGATCCAAGAAGCCAGGCACACAGAGCCAGTCCCAGTCCCAGTCCCAGTGGTCGAACTTGTTTGGATTTACCAAGGACAGAGTCAGTCTTTCTTGGTACCTAATGATATGAGGATGGCCAAATGCCAGTAGAGCTCAGAAAAGGGGCCTTTCCCTAGATAGCAGGTATTGGCTCAATGCTGCCTGCTGACAACTTCGTAGAGTGGGCCAAGAAGAACAGATCTGAGACAGGCCAGGCCATTTTGGGGCAACATAGTATGGCCCACCAGTCAGAGGACACTCCAGATAGTCACAGACCTACTTGGGGGAAGGAGGTGCTTTTGTGGATGTGGATGTGAGTTTGTGGTTTTGTCTCATGTTCTGAAAATAGGTAGGAATGGTGGTTTGTATGGTTTGGAGTTGACTGTTTCTAGGAAGTCGTTTGGCAAGGCGAGTGTTTCTATGTCTGTGTATCCACTGTGTTCGTGGTTGTAGTCTTTAGAAAAGAGAATGCATCAATGGAGGTTTCCTGTCTAGTTGGAAGCTTCCCAGCATTCCTCCTGCCCACTTTATAAATGGACTGTGGCTTGCCTTATGGATGGGCAACACCTACTATCTTCCTAAGGTCCTCTACACATCTTGATTTCTGGCCTCTCTCCAGAATAGGCTCATGGTTTTGTGGCCAAGATATGTACCACCTCCAAAATCTGTTACATGGCCATGTAATGGATAGCTGAAGGGAATGGGAACATCTCAGAAAACTCAGATATCAGTGTAACCAGTAAAGTCTCAGTTTAAAAACCTTGCTTTGGCCCATTTGCTTACCTATGGTTATGTTGCCCTGAATGTCAGGAAGGTATTTGCCTCAGGCCACCCCTTTCTGAAGCCTGAAGAAAACATTTTTCAAATGGAAATGAATGGGCATCACCTGTGGATCTTTGCTTAATTGCTTTGGAAAGAGATGTGTCTGAATCAGCCTCTTGGCCCTGTGTGAGGTTGGGGCTTTGATTCTCAGAAGGTGATAGATCTTAAGAAAGATCCCATGTGTGCTTGGGTGTTCTATTGCCTCCAACTCACATAAAAGATTTATACCCGACAATCAGTAGGATTAAATTGGAGAATCAGAACAGTATTAACGGCAGGCCTATTTGATCACTCCTGGTTCACAGGAAGGGTGTCTAGGTCACCCTGACTTTAGGCAAATGAGGGGCAAGGGAGTTTATTTTGGAAACTGTCTTGGGCTTCGCCCCTCATGGAAAATTCCATTCAGAGGTTACGATGAGTGTCTATATGGAAGATGATGAGGGCCATGTGGCAGTGTTTTGGTTTTAATTGTGGTCATTTGTGTGCTGGTTGGAAGAGATGACTGGGTACACCTGGACCTGAACTCTGGTGTGATTCCCCTTAGAGACTGAGTTCTGGAACTGACTTCAGGGAAGTATTGCCATTAATTTTGGTGGGATTTTAGGAGGCCACACATGAGAGTCGCCCTTGGAAACTGAGATCTAGTCTCAGGGTGTCTTTCCACAGTGCACTGGGAATCTCCACCAGGATATAAGACGATTTTATTCTGAAAGACTTGGCAACCATAGTAAAGAGTCAAAACACATATTGAACTCACATTGAGTAGACATCAATGGGTCAGGCTTCATGTGACATTTTGGCCACTCGTTGGGAAGCGTTGCCTTTTAGAGTTCTCCAGAGCTTTCATTCTCACCATTTAATGGTTCCTGAATGAATTGAAAAACCAGTGCATCCAACTTGATACTTGAAAAATGGCTAGATAAATACCATGAAATTTTTGAAATTCCCATGACCAGGTGGCACTGGAGAACCTTTGGATGTCCTGTTGCTGATCATGAGTGTACCAGACAGTGCCTTGAATCACTGGGTTTCATGAAAATGGTGTAGAACAGAGATGCCAGTAAGTTGGAATTTGCTGAGTAGTGGGCCTAGAACAGTGGTGGGCAGGTGTGTGATTAAACATCTGTGTTGGTGTCATGTGGATTGGCCATTGGCTTCCAAATGGCTTTTGACTGACATGGTGCAGCCAGCAGACCCTTGCATGTAAAGGCATCTTGTTATATGGAGAGGTTTCAGGGCAATGTTCAGAATCAAGTTGCTAGGAACAAGGGGGAAGTCTATGTTGGATATAAGACTGGTTGGTGCATTCTCCTGGCAGACCCTGACCCACCACACATGACAGAACTCCCTCCAGCACTGTGTCCCAGTTGAACTACTTGTATTTCGTGAAGCAAACACCAAACTCCCATTGCAGCAGCTAGAAAGACCATGAAAAATGGAGGATGACCACATGGCTTCAGAGTCCACACAGGAAGACACTTAGCCCCCATTGGCCACAGTTTACATACAAAGAGAGAATTCTGCACTACTGCCTCATGTTCATTAAAGAATAAGAAAACATGTGCTCCAGGTTACATAGATGCAGACCCAGCTTTGATGGTCTCACTGCAAAGGAAGCTAAAGCTCCTGACTACAACATATATATCCAGTGCCCAAACTCAGAGGCAGTTTCTCATAAGTCTTCCGGTCAGCAGAGCACCATGTTTGTGAAGTGTTTACCCTGTCCCTTACTTTTGGAAACTCTTCTACCACCCCCAAAGTTGTGAACTCCTGAGCATATTCCATTCCAGATAAGTATTTATAGATTTTCTAACTCTTCTCCTCTAATTGTGTCTAACTTGGGGCGAAGGTAATGTCAAGGCATTGTTCTTGATGAGAGTGGGATGATTATTTTAGCACATATTTGCATAAACATTGGATTGATTTTCCTAATTTTCATTCGAAATACTGAATCACTCCCACTAACCCATACCCTACTAGACTCTATATTCTGACTCCTAATCGTAATATAATGGAGAAAAATAACCCAAAATGAATAGACATACAAGCATTTCAGAGGAGGCATGGTGTATAATTGGACTTGCCTTTTGCATTATGTAGAATTGGAGTTATAAATCTAGTCAATTTTTTGTTGAAATAGTTCTCCATGTGTTTTTTTAACTTTTGTTGTTTGTTGTTCAAAACATTATATAGTTCTTGATATATCATATTTCACACTTTGATTCAAGTGAGTTATGAACTCCCATTTTTATCCAGTATATAGTTTGCAAAATCATATCAGTTACGCATCCATTGATTTACATATTGCCATACTAGTGTCTGTTGTATTTTGCTGCCTTTCCTATCCTCTACTATCCCCCCTCCCCTCCCCTCCCCTCCCATCTTCTCTCTCTACCCCCTATAATGTAATTTATTTTTCCCCCTTGTATTTTTCCCTTTCCCCTCACTTCCTCTTGTCCGTAATTTTGTATAACCCTGAGGGTTTTCTTCCATTTCCATGTAATTTCCCTTCTCTCTCCCTTTCCCTCCTACCTCTCATCCCAGTTTAATGTTAATCTTCTTCTCATGCTCTTTATCCCTACTCTGTTCTTAGTTACTCTCCTTATATCAAAGAAGACATTTGGCATTTGATTTTTAGGGATTGGCTTCCTTCACTTAGCATAATCTGCTCTAATGCCATTCATTTCCCTGCAAATTCTATGATTTTGCCATTTTTTAATGCTGAGTTAAACTCCATTGTGGCCTCTGGCGTGCGCCCAGGTTTCCATTCCTGTCTTCCTGTTTGTTAATTTCTGGCCTATTTATTGTTGTGACCAGGACCTTAGTCAATGCCTTAGTCTGTCTTTTGCATCTCTCATCTTCCCTTTGCTCCCTTTCTTTCTCTTTGTTTCTCTCATATAGTATACTTTCTCGGCTTCTCTGACTAAATCTCCCAAAGTCATATCTTGTGATCCCTCTAAGAGTTGTAACTTTCTTTTAATATCCAGGGCAGCTTGCCCAATGAAGGCCATCATGACAGATGCCTTTTGATCCTCTGCCTGAGGATCAATAGGGGCTCGAGCCTTTGACTGAGGGGGAAACCTGTCCTCAGGGAAGACTTAAAAAAGCGGAGCTTGCGATTGCCTCAGCAGACACCACCGAAAGACAGATCCAGGAGGAGAGTGGGGATGACACATGGTGAGTGACCCACCATGGGACAAGCAGTTTCGTCACATGATTTGTTTTTGTCAGGCCTCAAGGAGGCCCTCAAGACATAGGGGGCACATGTTAAGAAAAAGGACTTAAAATTATTCTTTTCATACATAGGAGAATTGTGTCCATGGTTTCCCCCTGAAGGGTCCATTGATGGTAGAAAATGGCTTAGAGTAGGAGACTGTTTAAACCATTTTTTTTGTTGTTGTTGAAGAAAAAGTCCTAGAACAAAGGTATATTAGACCTTTTGTAGACATTAATATTTTATTAGATTTTTAAACACCTAGAAAAATTTGTAAGTTTAAATTTAAAGACATTTATATTTATCTGTTTATCCAATTTAAATCGAACCATTTAAATCACGTGAATTAAAGATCTTTGGATCCACTTTGAAATAGTAAGCTTGCCTTAATTTGATTTTAATTGGAGTCAGTGGTCTTTTCTTGCATCCTGGTGTAATATTTTGTAGTTTCCCATCGAGATGACCCTGCCCCAATAGATCACAAGACCAGACTACTGGAAATTCTGAAGCTGGCCTTCCCTCCAGGGCTCCGGCATGAAGAGGCAATTTCCAAGGCCTTGGTGTGAGATTTTGGTCCAGGGAGCACTGCAGTGAACCACCGCCCTAAAACTATTAGCAAGCACATGGTGGAGGAGGCCTCCATAGGTAACTGGCGCCTATATAACATCTGATATCCGGTTAAGGGAGATCTCTTCTGATGACAGAGTGGTGTCCTGGGGAGACACACATATACTCCTGTCTGGTACAGTAACGAGAATCATTCTGTCCTCTGTTATGTTCTGTAGGGAATTCCTCTGAAAGCATAGAGAGGTGCCAATGGGCACGCAGGAGCTCCTATCCCAGAGCTTTAGCAAGACGTTGCATAGTTCCTCTGTTTTTCTGTTTCTGCGCTGGTTTTCTGTTTTTTTGTGTGTTTTGTTCTGTGTTTCATATGTTTTTTTTTTTGCTTTGTTTTAGTGTGTTTTGTTGTGTGATTTCTGTGGTAAAACTTAACTGAAAATGGGTAATAAAGCAAGTAAACTGACACCCATTTGGACTGTGTTTTAAAGAACTGTGATGAACTTTAATACCCTTTGTTAAGCAGGATGAGAGAAACCCCTAGCTGGCTGCCTGGAGCACACCCACTGCAGAGGGCAATGCCTGCTGGGGACCTAAGAACTGAGTATCTCCCAGGTTAACACGTGAAACTCCTTAAAACCCCTTGTCCCTTCAGATCGATAGAATCACAACCATTGGGCAGAGACCCCTGTTTTTCTCCTTTGTTAGCAAAGCAGTAAATCTCCCTTTTTCTTTTTCTCAAACCCTGTCCTCATTATTAAATTGGTATTAATTGGCTTCAAAATCAGGAACCAAACTTTAAGTTACAATTTTTGGTACCCCCCACACCCCGGAACTCTTTGAGAGCTGACTACTGAAATGTTAGGAGACGGAGCGTGCTTGGGGTGGAACCGAACAAGAGGAGCTAATCCTGTAAGTGAAAGGAGGGACTGAGGGACTTCCAGCAGCTGCCCAAGCCCTGTTGCTTCAGAGAATTACCTACTTCCTTCCCTGCACTGTAAGGATTTTGCCATCTCTGTTTTCTTAAAAAAGAGAAAAAGAAAAAGGGGACACTAAATACAGTAAAGTCACCATGGAGACCCTTGATTTTACATTTCAGGTTGTCCCTCTGTGAAAACATCTGGTTCCCTTGTGGGAAAATCTATGGTGCCACTGGTGTAGGAGATTTTTCTCTTATCTGCTCTGGTTTAAAGGCTTCTGTCTGTAAGCCATAGTCTGGAGCTCCTTTCAGTCTGTCTTGTGTCTTTGTTTCTGGCCCTTTAAGACATGTGCAATAATGTGTTGATATTATAAATCATTTCTTGGGAATGATCTTAGCTGAATGTGTATCTAAATGATGATGTTTTATTGTAACAATCTGGCATCTGAATGGGTTTTTGAAGCATTGCACAATCTTGCAGTTAAAAGTCGGGTTTAGGAAATTGTTTAGTTTATGATTTCAGATAATTCATGCCAGAGAACTTAAATACTTAGGATGGAAAACTAGAGAACTCTACTTACAAGTTGGCAAGTAACTTCCCAATCATTCAGGCTTTTTTTTCACCAATTTTTAATTGGGTAGCCTGGGAAAATGTCACTGTGTCTACCAGTGCATTAATTTGGACAAGGATAGTAAATCATAGTATGGTATCTGTTGACAAAACAAGATATAAAGATGTAAAATTTTGTAAACTGTGTCTTAAACTTGTATCATAAAATTTTGTGAATTTTGTCTTAAAATTGTATTATAATTTTCAACATCTGAACCTGAAAATTATGGTTGAAATGCCTTAGGCCTGAGGTGTCTGCTCAGAATAGCAGCTTTTTCCTGCTCCTTCCAGACCTCAGCCAGGACTTATGTTGAATGGCAAATGAAAGAGGCCTGCAAGCTCAGTAGGAGAGTGATCTGAGGCCTAAAAAAAATTAAATTGTATGGTATTTACTAATTAATGGCCAGTCAATTTTTCTAGGACTCTTATTTTTTCCTTAGATTCTTTATTTTTTTTTGAGCTCATGATTTTGATCCTAAAAACCTAGGATGATGTTTTTCTGACCAGTTCTATCTTTGACTAACTGTGTAGTTTTTGAAACATTGCAATGGATATTTCACCTGGAAAAGCTACAAGGCCTTTACTATTATTATGTGTGCACAATTTTGGTATGTGTTGTATGTCTATATATTCATTTGTCCGTATATCATATATATGATACACAAATTAACATTAATAAAGAGCACTCATTAAAACAAAAACGCTCATAAAAACAAATTTTAAAAAGTGGATCCAAAGATCTTTAATTCAAGTGATTTAAATAGTTGAATTTAAATTGGATAAAGAGATAAAAATAAATGTCTTTAAATTTAAGCTTACAAGTTTTTCTAGGTGTTCAAAAATCTAATAAAATATTAATGTCTACAAATGTTCTAATATGCCTTGGTTCTAAGACTTTTCCTTCAACAAAAAAATGGTTTACACTGTTCAATATATTTGTCTAATATATTGATAAATAAGTAAAGTAAATTTGATATGGGATTACTCATTCATGAGTACTTTTGTTAGATATCTGATTGATTTACTAAGGTCTGTATAAGTTTGTACTAATGTCTGTATAAGATTGTAATAATCAGTCATGTGTTAAAGAGACAAAAATTTCTTAAAACATAAGTTTACCCATAACATTGTGTTTATTAAGTTTTATTTTTTCTAGAGCAAGCAACCATAAAAATTAAACAACTGATTAAATAAGAACTGTTATTTTAGAGCATTGTACTGCCATTTATTTAAAAGCTAAACTTGGTTAATGTAGAAACTTCAATGTAATTGTGATGCTATTAATGTGCTCATATCTTTCAGGTATACGAATCTGTAAGGTAGAAACTTTAAAAGAGCATTATTTCAAGCTGGTGTTCTGAAGTTGTATGGTAAAAAAATATATTGGGCATTCATTTACTTCTTATCAATAAGATATGTAAAGTTGTATGTTACTTTTTAAATTGGGGAACAATTTAAATGTATTTTTATGTTAATGAGAGTCTAATCTATATAAAGGTTAAAAACTTTCAGCCTTTCTTAAATTCATGTTTTAAATGTGATATCATATGGTGTTAACTAATGTTCATGTGACCTCAAATAATATATGTAATCTTTGTAAAATGATATTTAAAAAAACAAAGATCATCTTTAGAAGTAAAACACTTAAGTTTTATAAAGAGCCCTGCCTTACCTGAGATAAGGCTCTGTGTCCCATCTTACTATATGTGAGAATGACTATGAAAGCAGTAGGTCAGATATTATTTCATTTAAAGTTATGTTCAAAAGTTGTTTTTTTTTTTCTGTCAAGATTTCTAGGATCTCAAACAGGGGATATAATGTATAACTCAGCTTAAAACTTCAGGGTAGCTATTACACGAACTAAGTATTTTTACTCTTGTTAAAAAATTTTATTTTGTAATTTCCTTATAAGTGATCTAAAGATTCCTTGTTAGTGTTTTACAGAAGTGTTGCTTTAAGAACACAACATGGGTTAATTTAAGATAATAAGTCATCACCTACAAGACAGACAGAATAATACAGATCCCAGTTAATAAAAAAGATAAATAATTATAAAGTTATAGACATTAAAGCCCAGTACTCTTAATATAAGGCTGTTAAAATTTATTTGCTGGATGATTAAGATTAGGATTTATATTAAAGTTACATGAAAAGGGACAAGAAAACCAATATTTGGCTCTTGCCCTCTGAGTCAGTCTGAATCCAGGGAACAAGGGACTTCTCAAAGACCTTTGCAACTCTGGGCCTCATATCTTCCCAATTAGGGAGATTAATGAGACCCCTGGAGAACAGAAAGCCAATCAGTGCATTTGCTAAGAAGAGGAGAGTCATCAGAGAAGGGAGACATCCCTGATGCTTCCAAGGGTAGCCACATGGTCAAGCAAGACCTGGACCCACCTAGCGCAAATGGCACTAGCAGAACTGAGAAGCTGCTCTCAAGTTTCCCCAGGAATGACTCCCATAAAAGCTCAGCTGACTGTTAACAATAGATAGAAACAAAAGTCAGTTTGACTGTTTCATGATAAACACTTAGGAAAGACAGTTAAAACCAAAATACAGCCATTCCTGGGCATTTTAAATAATAATATTAATAATAATAATAATAATTTTTTATACACATTATGTTAGCCTCCCAAAATAAGTAAGACTGGAGGCTACAAAGAAGGATTCCCAGAAAGGAATGCCTGATAACTATAAAAAGAGACTATCAAGAGGAGCTGCCAGAGGCAGAAATTTTTAGTTTAAGGCCTACAGATATTCCTAACCTACAGGTAGGGTTGGTGTTTGCTAGTACGATTATCCAGCCCTGAGTAACAGAATTAAAGGTTTCTCTATTACACACAGAGGTCATACTAGTAAAATGATTTTGCAAGATCAGATGATATTACATCATTAAACTGTATCTTATGGAGAGGGATAACTGTAACACTAAATGTTAAATATTAAGTTGACAGTCCTGATAACTGGGAATATTAAAGCCTGCTGAGGGAACTTCTATACAGTGACATGTTCCAGCTGCTGCAACATTTTTTCAGTACTCATGGTTCTTGTTTCTCACACAGAAGAACCCATCCCCAGATGAATTTACAATCTGTTCTTCCCCAACCAGACTTCAAAACGAACTGATTTCTAAAAGGCAACTCATGTTCCTCAACTGACTTCTAAAAAGCAACTCATGTCCCTTATACTGTGCCCACTCACGTCACTCTCTCTCAGCTCAGAAGAAGCCAAAATGAGTGACGCCTCTCGTCTTACAACTATGGAGCCAAAAATAAATAGAATATCAATATAAGTAATTAATTAAGTCAGGTAAAACCAGGAATCCAATTTTGGGTGAGTTCTAAAAATTTGGAGACTGTTACCTGAGGGATTAAAATTCCCTCATTGCTCTTTCCCTACCCTATCAAAAATTTGGAAGGGACACATTAAAAAAGGGGGAATGATTTGCATTTCTCTGACTGCTAGAGATGGTGAGCATTTGTTCATATACTTGTTGATTGATTGTATGTCCTCCTCTGAGAAATTTCTGTTCAGGTCCTTGGCCCATTTGTTGATTGGGTTATTCGTTATCTCATTGTCTAATTTTTTTTAGTTCTTTGTATATTCTGAATATTAGCGCTCTGTCTGAAGTGTGAGGAGTAAAGATTTGTTCCCAGGACGTAGGCTCCCTATTTACCTCTCTTATTGTTTCTTTTGCTGAGAAAAAACTTTTTAGTTTGAGTAAGTCCCTTTTGTTGATTCTAGTTATTAACTGTTGTGCTATGGGTGTCCTATTGAGGAATTTGGAGCCCGACCCCACAGTATGTAGATCATAGCCAACTTTTTCTTCTATCAAATGCCATGTCTCTGATTTGATATCAAGTTCCTTGATCCACTTTGAGTTAACTTTTGTGCATGGCGAGAGTAAGGGATTCAGTTTCATTTTGTTGCAAATCTCACTCCAGTAAGATTGGCAGCCATTAGGAAGTCAAACAGCAACAAGTGCTGGGGAGGATGTGGGGAAAAGGGTACTCTTGTACATTGCTGGTGGGACTGAAAATTGGTGCGGCCAATTTGGAAAGCAGTATGGAGATTTCTTGGAAAGCTCGGAATGGAACCACCATTTGATCCAGCTATTCCCCTACTCGGTCTATTCCCTAAAGACCTAAAAAGAGCACACAATAGGGACACTGCTACATCCATGTTCATAGCAGCACAATTCACAATAGCAAGACTGTGGAACCAACCTAGATGCCCTTCAATAGACGAATGGATAAAAAAAAATGTGGCATTTATACACAATGGAGTATTACTCTGCATTAAGAAATGACAAAATCATAGAATTTGGAGGGAAATGGATGGCATTAGAGCAGATTATGCTAAGTGAAGCTAGCCAATCCCTTAAAAACAAATGCCAAATGTCTTCTTTGATATAAGGAGAGTAACTAAGAACAGAGTAGGGACGAAGAGCAAGAGAAGAAGATTAACATTAAACAGGGATGAGAGGTGAAAGGGAAAGGGAGAGAGAAGGGAAATTGCATGTAAATGGAAGGAGACCCTCAGGGGTATACAAAATTACATAAAAGAGGAAGTGAGGGGAAAGGAGAAAAATTTAAGGGGGAGAAATGAACTACAGTAGAGGGGGTAGAGAGAGAAGAGGGGAGGGGAGGGGGGAGGGGGGATAGTAGAGGATATTAAAGGCAGCAGAATACAACAGATACCATAATGGCAATATGTAAATCAATGGTTCTGCAACTGATGTGATTTTGCAATCTGTATATGGGGTAAAAATGGGAGCTCATATCCCACTTGAATCAAAGTGTGAAATATGATATATCAAGAACTATGTAATGTTTTGAACAACCTACAATAAAAATTAATTTAAAAAATATTAAAAAGCAAAAAAAAATGGGGGGGGGGAATGATAAACCCAACCTGATCATTTATTAAAATTGGGAGCCATCTTGCCACAAAGTCATGAAAAGATAATTTTGCTTTCCTATAAATTACTGCAAATTCTGAATCTGCTTGGAATGCCTGTCCGTGCCTTGAACTCACCCATGCCTGGCTCTCTGACCAGATAGCAGCCCTCTCTGAAAATTTAGTGACACCTCATAAATATTGGCCTTCTCTGGCCAGACAACGACTCTCGTGAGTCTCTAATGGTCCTCATAAATTCTGATGATGGGGCCAGCAAAAAAAAAAATTGTAAACTAGCAATAGCGTGATGCTTCTCCGAGTTCTGTTATCTGTAACCCCCCTTTTGTGTAACTTACTGGACTATAAAGCTGGGCTGTAGGAAAGGTGGGGTTGCTGTCTTGTTTCTGCCATTTTGAGAGGGATAGGCAGCTCAGCCAGTGGAAAAATAATAAGCTTGCTTTAATTTGATTTTAATTTCAGTCAGTGGTCTTTTCTCCTGTCCTGGTCAAACAGGTAAACACTCCACAAACATGGAGCTCTGCCGGCCTAAAACTTATTGAGAAACTCTCCCTGACCTTGGGCACTTGAAATATATGTTGTTGTCAGGAGCTTTAGCTTCTTTGTAGTGAGACCATCAGAGCTGGGTCTGCATCTATGTGACCTGGAGGACATGGTTTCTTATTTTCCAATGAACATGAGGCAGGAGTGCAGAATTCTCTCTTTGTAGGGAAACTGTTGTCACTGAAGGCTAAGTGTCTCCCCATGTGGTATGTGAAGCCATTTGCGCATCTTCCACATTTCATGGTGTTTCTTGCTGCTGCACTGGGGGTTTAGTATTTGCTTCATGAAATACAAGGAGATCAACAGGGACTCAGTGCTGGAGGGATTTCTCACACGTGTGGTGGGTCAGGGTCTCCAGGAGAATCCACCAATGAGGCTTATATCCCACATAGCTTGCCCCCTCAACCATTGCAACCTGATTCTGAACACGGCCCTGAAACCTCTAAATATAACAAGATGCCTTTATATGAAGAGATCAGACATATAGGGATTACTGGCTGCACCATGTCTGCCACAAGACATTTGGAAGTCAATGGCAGATCCAAATGGCCCCACCAGAGATATTTTATGACACAACTGCACACCACAGCTCTGGGTCACTACTCAGCAGGCGCCAACATACAGGATTCTTTCTTCTACACCATTTTCATGAAACCCAGTCAATCAAGGCACTCTCTGGTACACTCATGATCAGCAACTGGACATCCAAATGTTCTTCAGTGCCACTTGGTCATAAGAATTTCAAAAATTTCATGGTATTTATCTAGCCATTTTTCAAGGATGAAGTTGGATGCACTGTGAGTTTCAATTCTTTCAGGAACCATTAAATGGTGAGGAATTTCATTTCAATTAAAGCTCTGGAGGACTCTCACAGGCAAGGCTTCCCATGGAGTGGCCAAAAGGTCACATGAAGCCAGGCCCATTGAGGTCTACAATGCTAGGTCCATGTGTGTTTTGAATCTCAACTATGGTTGCCAAGTCTTTCAGAATAAAATCATGTGATATCGTAGCTGAGATTCCCAGTGTTCTGTGGAGAGCCACCTGGGCCTATATCTCAGTTTCGAATGGGGACTCTCATGCGTGGCCTCCTGAAATCCCAACACAATTCATGGCAATTCTTCTCTGAGGTCAGGTCCAGAACGCAGTCTCTAAGGGGAATCACACCAAAGTTCAAGCCATGGTGGACACAGTTATGTCTTCCAACTGCCACACAAATGACCACAATTAAAACCAAAACACTTTCACATAGCCCTCGTCTTCTTCCATGTAGACACTCATCAAATCCTCTGGCTGGACGTTTCCAAAAGGGGTGAAGTCCAAGACCCTGTCCAAAATATGCTCCCTCGCCCCTATGTTGCCTAAGGTCAGTGTGGCCTAAACACCTTTCCTGTGAACCAGGAGTGATCAAATAGGCCTGACCTTATTACTGCTCCACTTCTCCAATTTGAGGCCTACTGACTGCCAGGTATAAATTCTTTATATGAATGGGAGTCATGAAAAAACCCAAGCATCTATGGTCTAGCCTTTGCAGGCCAGGATGGAGGTCAGGAACCTTACAGAAGATGGCGAGAGACTTCATACACAATGACTGCTATTTTGACCATTTTGTATTTGTAGCACACATGGAATCTTACCTTAGATCCATCAGGTGTTAAGAATCTAAGCAGCAGCCTCACACAGGTTCACGAGGCTGATTCAGACACATCCCTTTTGGAAGCAATTAAGCAAAGAGCCACAGGTGATGCCCATTCATTTCCATTTGAAAACTGTTTTCTTAAGGCTTCACAAAGGGGTGGCCTGAGGCAAAGACCTTCCTGACATTCAGGGCAATGAAGCAATAGGTAAGCAAATGGCCCAAAGCAAGGATTCTCCACTGAGACTTTACTGGTCACATTGATATCTGAGTTTTCTGAGATCCTCCCATTCCCTTCAGTTATCATGTACATGGCCATGTCACAGTGCTTGGAGGTGGTACATATCTTGGATAAAAAACCATGAGCCAATTCTTGAGAGTGGCCAGAATTCAGGAAGAAAACAGAAACGTAGTAAGATAGTAGGTGTTGCCCATCCATAAGGCAAGTCACAGTCCATGCGTTAATTGGGCAGGATGAATGCTGGGAAGCTTTCTACAAGACAGGAAACATCCATTGATGCATTTTCTTTTCTAATGTCTACAACCACGGACACAGTGGGAGAAACAGACATAGAAACACTCGCCTTGTCAAACAATTTACTAGAAAAAGTCCATTCCAATCCAAACAAACCACCTTTCCTACCTATTCTCAGAACATGAGACAAAACCACACACTCACACCCACACCCACAAAGGCACCTCCTTCCCCCAAGTAGGTTTGTAACTATCCAGAGTGTCCTTTGACTGGTGGGTCATACTATGTTCCCCTGATATGGCCTATCCATTCTCAGATCTGGTCTCCTTGGCCAACTCTGTGACGTTGTCAGGAGCATGTGGAGAGCCACTACCTACTTTCTCAGGAAAGGTCCCTGGCATGTGGCCATCCTCACATCAGTAGGTACCAAGAAAGACTGATTCTGTCCTTAGTAACACCAAACAAGTGAGCCCACTGGGACTGGGACTTGGATTGGCTCTCAGTGCCTGGCTTCCTGGATCCCAAGTTTAAAGTGTTCCATCACCAAGGAAGTGAGGTAGGTTACTTCCTTCAGGAATTTAATGAGGTCACTGCCTTGGCAAACACATTGTCCTAACAGTTGCTTCCAATGGTTCCATGAGATGGAGGCTGCCCCTACTTCCTGTGACATTTTCACAAGTTAGAATGATATATAAATCAAAGGCACCAAGAAACAGCGCTCCACAAAGGCCTGGTTTGGTCCGTCTCCTGTACATTAAGAGAGAGGCTGATTCAGCCACATCCCTTCATCCTGACCAGGTTTTTTGGCAATGGAAGATGACTTTTGCTCTCTCAGGTCCTTCATAGCTGCCTACATCTTCTTCAGGGATCATTTCTGCATGGACCTTTGAGGTTCTCAGCAAGTGGAAGATCCCCTACATCCCTATATTTTAAGGCCAACTCTGTCCCTGCACTTCTCTAAAGTTAGATTGAGAGATCACTGTGTGGTTACGGTTAATAACAGTTTCGATTTGGGTTAGGAATCATTCTGCAGGATGAATAATGGTATTGGGAATCTGTGATATTTATAAGAATATAGACGTGAGTTAAAATTATGGAAACAGAAATCTAGGTAAGATTTGCATCCCAGAAGGGCATTGAGACCTTCATTGGGATACTTAGCAATGTTATACTTTCTGCACAAATGTCTCAGATAAATCCATACACAATGGCATAGGACGTTGTACCTTGGATGATTGAATGTCGAAGAGAACCTCCAGTCAAAAAGGGATAGTCGGTGGAATTAGGAAGATAGTCAGTAGGTTTAGAAAGAAGGGTGAGAATAAGATTTGGAAAAAAGTTCTTTACCAATAGGGTTTCGGTTAGAGAGTGAATATTAATGTCAGCCCATGTTAAGTGTCAGTTACAATAATGAATTTGGGAAAATATGTAGGAAAGGAGGTATCAATAGAGACCTTAGGAAATCAGGCAAATTATTAAGTGAGTCATAGGATTAGGCATTTTCAACAGGGTTGAGGTTGAATATATAACCTTAGGAAGAAAGAAATATGTAGTCACCAATAGAATTGACATTTGAGAGCATTAGGCAACCTGGACATGAATGTTTTTAGTAATTCATGCTCACTTTCCATTTAGGCTTTGTTGAAAATAAATAAAATAGGTACTTTGTCTCTTCCTGTTTTTCTGTATGCTTAAGAAAACACTCTTGAAATCTTGAAAACTTTTTGCTAATCTTGTTCCCAGAATGTGCTGTCCCCAACTGCCAAACTGCAGAATGTACACCCTCACCCGTTTACATGCAAACCGCCCACTTGCCCTGACCCATCAATAAACTTCCCTCCCTGCCCTCTTCAAGAAAAGTATATAAGCTCTGCTTAAGCTGTTCTCAGTGCTCTCTGCTCTATTCAAGTGAGGTCTGAGCCCCAGAATTTTGGGTGCTTTGCTGTTGCATGAGACAGTGTCTTGGTGGTCTCTTCCTCCAATGGTCGCCTGACCATTACATCTGAGGGCCCCAGCGAGTTCCAGCAGCGTTGGACGAAAGACCCCCAATAGGCTCATCTCAGGTTAAGTAAGGCGCCACTTTCTTGTTTCAGGTTTCAGGTTAGGGATGGGCAAAATGGCTATTGGTGATGAGCATGAGCTCTCTCTGACGGTGGCTGACAGAAGTGTCACAGAGCCACAGGCCACGTCTCTGGGGGACGCCCCAGAGAACTCGGGAAACCGAGTAACAATAGTCTCCTAAACTCAGTGATATTTTGTTTTGGATTCGGTATTGTCAGCCCATCAGGTTTTCCTGGCTACTCAGTCCTGTTCTCAGTATTGGACGTCCATTGCCTGTCTTTATTGTCTTGTCTTGTCTGTGTCGTGTGTCATTGCTTTCACTATTTGTGTATCTTTCATATGGGACAGAACACTTCAATGCCTCTGTCCCTGAACCTTGATCACTGGACCAAAGTCTGCTTAAAGGCTCAGAATCTTCTTTTTTTCAGTAAAACGTCAGATCTGGAAGACTCTATGTGTCTCAGAATGACCCACCTTTGGAGTCGGATGGCCCCCAGAAGGATCTTTCTACTTCACACTAATTCAAAAACTCAGAGATATTGTCTTTCAGCCGGGGCCACATAGCCATCCAGATCAACAGCAATATATCTTTAGTTTGCAGGACCTCTGCAAATCTCCTCTTCCATGGTTGAAGCCTTTCCTTGTCCCTGTCCCCGCTCCTACTGGTTCTCCCACTTTTCTATCTCTCAAACCCTCTGCTCCCCCTCCTCCACCCTCTGTTGTCCCTGAGTCTCAAGACTCTACTGGACTCTCTTCCCCCTCCTTATGCCCTGCCCTTGTCCTCCAACCCCAAACACCCTCTAAGTGATTCCCCTGCTGCTGACTCAGACTCTCCACCATTGGAGGAATATAGGCCAGCCCAGCGCCCTCCAGGTGACTACCCCACGGCACACACAGCCCCTCCTTCCTTGGAGGTACCTGGCCCGGCCAAAAGAACACAAAGTACTCGCTGGGGGGGTTAAACTTTGAAGTGGATACAGGGTAAGTATACTCAGCCCTTAAGGCCCCACTGGGCCATCTATCAAACAAAAAGGACTCTAGTTCAAGGGGCTAATGGGAGTAAATATGGGGCTTAGACAACTAAGAGGACCATGGACCTGGGGAAAGAAAAAAATCCATCACTCGTTCCTAGTAATCCCAGAATGCCCGACCCCATTGATGGGCACACATCTGCTCAAAAAGCTCCAGGCCAGAATAACTTTTAACCCTGAAGGCCCCCAAGTGAAATTTCTAAATTTTTCAGTAAAAACTCCTATAGTCACGGCTTTTACTATGTCAGTAGAAGATGAACATCAACTTGTCAAACCCCCCAAGACTGATCAAACAGGCAAGCTACCCCGGAAATGGATAACAGATTACGCAGATGCCTAGGAAAAAAACTGCTGGGTTACACGTAGCCGTGAAACATCCTCCAATAACAGTGGAGTTAAAAACTTCAGCCCCCCCATCAATGTCAAAAAATATCCTCTGAGCAAAAAAGCTAAAGATGGGATAAGGCCCCATATTCAGAAATATCTGGCCTTAAGGGTCCTAAGGCCCTGTCATTTGAACTGGAACACTGCCCTGTTACCAGTATAAAAATCCAGGAACCGGGGACTATCGCACCGTTCAAGACCAAAGAGAGATCTACAACAGAGTGCAGGACATTCACCCCACAGTACATAATCTGTACAATCTGCTTAGCACTCTGAACCATGAGCGGAAATGGTATACTGTTCTGGACTTAAAAGATGCTTTCTTTTGCTTGCCTCTGCATAAAGATAGTCAGTTGCTATTTGATTTCGAGTGGGTAGACCCAGAAACCGGGACGTCTGGTCAACTAACATGGACTAGACTCCCACAGGGGTTCAAAAACTCCCCCACTCTCTTTGATGAAGCCCTCCACAGAGACCCCAACAACTTCAGAACTATGCACCCTGACGTCACCCTGCTTCAATATGTCGATGACCTGCAACTGGCAGCCAACACCAAGAAAAACTGTGAGTCTGGAACCCAATTATTATTATACGAGCTTGCTCAACTCTGGTATAGTGCTTCTGCCAAAAAAGCCCAAATTTGCCAGCAAGAAGTAATCTTCCTGGACTATTCCCTTAGGGGCAGTAAGCGATGGCTCACTGAGACCAGAAAACAATCCATTGAGCAGATACCACCCCCATCTAACAGCAGACAACTCAGAGAGTTTCTTGGGACTGCTGGCTTATGCAGCTTATGGATACCTGGGTTTGCGTCCTTATCTGCTCCTTTATACCCGCTGTTAAAGAGAGATGCCCAATTCTAATGGACCCCTGAGCACCAGCAAGCTTTTGATAACATCTAAGGACACTGACACTGAAACCCTCAACTTCACTGAGCCCAGCTTGCATTTTCAGAAAGCCCTAAACTAAGTTAAAAATGTACATCAACTCACTCACCTTGGTTCAAAGAAACTGCAGGCATTCCTGAAGGATCAAGAACAGAGTTTTCCACTAACCGACTCAGAGCGAAAGAAATAACTGAACGGGTAACAAAAGCCTGCCGGGTCTGTCAATTGGTTAATGCTTACCCTTCCAACTTTCCTGCAGGAAAGCACCTACAAGAAACCAGACCAGGACAATTCTTGGAAGTGGACATTACTGAAATTAAGCCAGGAAGTTATGGACTTAAATATCTCCTAGTCTTTGTAGATACATTTTCAGGATGAATTAATTGAAGCCTTCCCCCCCCCACACACACACAAAAAAAAAAAACAACAACAACAAAATAAATGGCACAAATGGTGGTCAAGAAGATCCTGAAAGATATTTTTCTAAGATACGGACTGGCTAAGGCAATAGGGTCTGATAATGGACTGGCGTTAAATGCCCTGATAAGTCAGGGATTAGCCAGGACCCTGGGGATTAATTGGAAATTACATTGTGCTTATAGACCCCAGAGCTCAGTACAGGTAAAAAAAAAATAATAGAACCATTAAAGAGAATTAACAAAATCAAGCTTAGAGATCGGCATAAAAGATCGATCTATTCTCCTGCTTTATGCACTGTTTCATGCAAGAAATACTCATACTCCTCTGTTTCCTTGTGTAACCTCACCCCCTATGAAATTCTCTATGGTCCCTCCTCCAGTAAGGGACCTAACCCAAACTCTAAGACCTAACGATCCCTTCCACACCCCCTTGCTTGACAGACTTAAAGCTCTTGAAAGAAATCAGCAATATCTGTGGAAACATCTGGCCACTGCCGACCAACCTGGGGACGAGGGGACTCCATATCGATACCAAGTAGGAGACTTCGTCTACATTAGACGACATCAGGTGTCATCCCTGGAACCCCACTGGAAAGGACCATATAAGGTGCTACATATAACACCTACAGTGGTAAATGTAGACGGAATCACTTCATGGATCCATGTCTCTCATCTCTGGCCTGCGCCCTGTCCAAAATCTGACTGGAAACTGGAAAAGACTGGTAACACTTTCAAAGTGCGTATTCGCCATGTGGATAAGGCTACAGACTCTCCCCTTGGCCAAGAGTAGTCCTAACCCTCATCAGCCTGTTCAGCAGTAATGGCTGATCACAAATCCTACTGTACAAGAAGTATGGTCTATCTTGCATACAGCCCCTTTAGGGACATGGTGGCCATCTCTCCACCCAGACATTTGTCAGCTGGCTATAGGTCTTTCCTATTGGGATATCCCTGATGAAGGGGATCCAACTAAAATTCCAATAAATCCTTTCCGTATCATAGGTAATAGAAACAAACATTATGGATGTAGGGACACGAGAGCCAGATGCAGGTTGGCTAGCCTAGATTACTATGTTTGCCCAGCGGACTATCAAAGCCACAAACAGACATGGCTGTGTGGGGGAAATGCCGACTTCTTCTGTAAGTCATGGGAATGTGAGCATACAGGGGTGCCTGGTGGAACCCAAACTCCTCATCAAATTCAATACACAGCATTGGCCATATTACCAATTACACAACCAATACCGATGGCCCCCAGAGGGGTCTCTAGATCCTAGAATTCTCCGTGACCTTTTTAACTTCGGCAAGTGCTCAAAGGGTGGAAGGAAATTCCCCTAAGTGGAGGCATTTTCCCTCCTTCGCTCACATCCTGAACTATGCTTATCCAATAGATCCTCACCCTCAGCTTTCTGCTCCAGACTCTCTGCTGCCACTCCCACCTCAGCAACCTGATTTCTTCCCTCCAATTACTAGATCAAAAACCCAAACCGCCGGTTCTCAGATTATTGCCCCCTTGCTGAGGTAGCAGGTACTGAGGTACCCATCCACCCACTCACTACTCTCTTCTCCTGTCAGTGCCCGCACCAGGTCCCACCAGGTCCTCTTACCAGCTAACCCAAAGCTCAAACCAGCTAAGGAGAGCCCTCAGACCCCTATCCAAGATGTAATGAAAATGGCCTTTAAAGTTGCTCTGTCATCACTGAAAACAGGTTACTAAGAATTTAAAGTCCCTCACAGGCTTTTTGGGATACAAACTCCCATCTTCCCCTCTGCTCTATCTGTTCTACTGCTCAAGTTTTGTTGCCTGGAAAATTCCAAACCCCTTTCCCATTATTCTTTTACATGTCTCCTTCCTCATGCTCAGACCCAAGGTGCTGCTCTCAGACCCGCCTTCCCTGTCTTCCCCGTCTATACCAGGCCCACAGAAAAGTCTTAAATGACCTTCTCCAGCAGTCTTCACCATGGCTGACTTTAGGACTTTCAGCCAAAGAGTCCCTATAAAAGAGTTCAATGTAGATAAACTTCCCCTTTTCGTGTTTCCCTGTTCTATTTGGCCACTGGCTGGAAAAATCAGCACTCCTAAGCTAGACTCCCCCTTACTAGTTTTTCACAAAACATGTGAACAAGGCCTCTGGCCTTGAGCTGGGGCTTCACAGACATGGTTACATTTCTAAGATAAATAAGTTACCAAATGAGCTCCATTGTTACAGCTGGCAGTGAGAAAAAAAAAAGAGAAGAAAAAAGCTCTCCCACTCCAGGTGTCCTTAAAATGTTAACTTGCCCAGAACAGATGAAAAAAACAATAGAAACGAAAACTTCTTTTTGTGAACTTATGCAGACTGTGAACTTCTGAGCCCCTTCCCTTACATGTTGGGTACAAAATTCGGAAACTACCTAAATTTGGAGATCAGGTGACTAATTGATTACAACAGAAGCAATGCCCTCTAAATCCGTTGCAACCAAATAGGTATGTTTCGCTGTCTTCGGTGCTATCTTAGGTGCCTTGAATTGTCCGTCCTTACAACAGTATAATTCTATATACTTAAACATTGTTTATGTTTTCATAAAATGGTCAACAGATGTGATTAATTATGTAATGTTCAGATGTTTCCCAGAGTGCTCTATCATGAGGCAGGTTAATTTAAATATCAAATACGGGGGCATACAACCCGGTTCCTCTGGGAACCTGTATCCCTCACTTTAGCCATCCTATTAGGAAAAGGAGCTGCTGCAGGTGTGGGCACAGGAATCACTGTCCTAGTCCATGTGACACAACAAATGACCCGATGAGAAGCAGCAATAGACCAAAATTTAAAGATATTAAAAACCTCCATCACAGTTTTATAGGAATCTTTAACCTCTCTCTCTGAAATTGTTTTACAGAACATGCGAGGGTTGGACCTCCTCTTCGTGAGAGAAGGGGGCTTTTGTGCTGCATTGAGGGAAAAAGTTGATTTTATGCCGACCATACTGGAGTTGTAAAAAAATCTATGAGTAAATTAAGAAGACGCCTAGAAGAGCATCAACAAGAGAGAGATGCACAAAAAGGGTGGTTTGAGTCTTTGTTCACACAGTCCCCCTGGTTAACTACGCTTTTATCAGCCCTGGCCAGTCCATTAATAATCCTCATTTCATTGCTAATTGTAGGACCCTGTTTGCTCAACCATCTAGTTTCCTTTCTACAAGCTTAAATTGGATAAGTTAAACTTATGGTAATCAGACAACAATATACCTCACTAGAAGACATAAAATGTGAGACCCCGCAATGCTCATTTTTATGATTAAAATTAACCAGAATAAGAAGTGGGGAATGAAAGGTTAATAAAATATGTACTTTTAACTTCTTGTTTTTCTGTATGCTTAACAAAATACTGATGAAATCTTGAAAACTGTTTGCTAATCTTGTTCCCAGAATGTGCTGTCCCCAATTGCCAAACTGTTGAATGTACTCCCTCTCCCATTGGCATGCAAACCACTCACTCGACCTGACCCATCAATAAATTTCCCTCCCTGCTCTCACCACGTAAATTGCATAAGCTCTGCTTAAGCTGTTCTTAGGGCTCTCTTCTCTATTCAAGTGAGCTCTGAGCCCCAGCATGCTGGACCCCCAATAAACCCTTTGCTGTTGCATGAGACAGTCTCTTCGTGGTCTCTTTTCCGACGCTCGCCCAACTTTACATTGGTACAATCATAAGTGTGAACATTCCTATGTGTGTCCAGAATATTACTATAATAAATAATATATGTAGATCAGGTAATAGGAGTTTTTCTTCCACCATTTATGGGAGCAATATTTTGAAGATATATGAATTAGTATTTTGGGTAGAAATAGGTGTACCATTTGTCTATGAATATAGAGATAATGCATGAATAGACAATACTGTGAATTAATAATATTACAGGTTCCAACTTTAAATAATGGATTGAATTGATATCTGAAAATATACAGAAAACCTTATATTGATATACTACATTTAATCCTACCCATTATACATCTGAATGAAATATTAGGGTTATGGATTTTCATGAAGAGTGTTTGAGTTTTGCTTCAAAAGTGATTATGGAAATTGAAAATAATGTGTTTGGAAAGAAGTCTCATGAAAAGACCAGTCCAGAAACCTGGAGGTATGCATGTGTTCTGAAGCAGAAAGTGATTTAAAGTGAAACAAACGCCTATATATTTGCTAACTTGTGGATGATAAATATATACGATGATGTGCAGAAATTGAAGAAATAGTAATGTACCAGTGTTGAATAAAAATGAACGTTAAAATACACATCATGTCCCATAGGAATCTACTTGAATTGATGTTAAACTGCGTCCGTTAATGTAGAAATATTAGAATTTGTATGCACCATTCACTGAAGTTAGTTTTCAGTACTAGGAAACAAATATGTATTTCAGGTAGATGAGTATTTCTGAGAATAATCTTGTGAAAAGTTGATTATAAATCCACATACATGAACATGAATGAATTCAGGGAGTGTATAATAAGACTCATACATTTCATATTTTGAAAAATCTGGAGAGTATATATATATATATATATATATATATATATATATATATATATATATATACAAACACACACACACTCACACAAACTGAGACTATAAAAATAGCAATATATATGCCAATTGAAATTCACCATGAAATATACATCATCCACAGATTCAAAAATATTCATGTTACTGAAGATAGATTTATGTATAATGTTGTTTAACTAGGAAGTTTACCCATACATTGAATTTTCAGTTCCAACAGCATTTAGGAAAAGTAATCTCTTCTCACATTTTGTATCTGCCAAGTCAGCCACCTCACAAGAATGTACGTGTGATACCAGGTAGGATTCTATATGTGCATATAAAAATACATGTGCTGAGTAGGCTACAGAGAGAGGGAGACAGGAATTCACATATTTGTTAACTTTAAAAACACATGGATAACTATTTCAACAGAAAATTGACTAGATTTATAACACATACCCTTTTTTATGCAAAAGGCAAGTCCAACTATACACCATGCCTCCTCTGAACTGCTTGGATTTCTATTCTGTTTGGGTTATTTTTCTCCATCATATTAGGAGTAGTAGTCAGAGTCCAGTAGGTTATGAGTTAGTGTCAGGGATCAGTATTTCAAATGGAAAATAGAATAATGAATCAAATGTGTATGCAAATATATGCTACACAAAAATCTTCCCACTCTCATCCAGAACAAATCCTTGACATTACCTTCGCCTGAAGTAAGTCACAATTAGAATAGAAGAGTTAGAAAATCTGTGAATACATATCTTGAGTGGAAAATGCTCAGAGTTCAGAACCTTGGAGGTGGTAGAGGAGTTTCCAAAAGTAAGGGACATGGTAAACACTCCTCTAACATGGAGGTCTGCTGGCGGAAAGACATCTTGAGAAACTGCCTCTGAGGTTGGGCACTTGAAACATACGTTATTTTCAGGAGCTTTAGCTTCCTTTGTAGTGAGACAATAAAATCTGGGTCTGCATCTATGTGACCTGGAGGATATGGTTTCTTATTTTCCAGTGAACATGAGGCAGCAGTGCTGAATTCACTCTTTGTAGGTAAACAGTGGCCACTGGGGTCTAATTGTCTCCCCATGTGGACTGTGGAGCCATTTGGTCATCCTCCACTTTTCGTGGTGTTTCCTGCTGTTGCACTGGGAGTTTGGTATTTGCTTCACAAAATACAAGAAGTTCAACAGGGACACAGTGCTGGAGGGAGTTCTGTCACGTGTTGTGGGTCAGGGTCTGCAGGAGAATGCAACAACCAGGCTTCTTTCCCACATACTTTGCCCCCTTGTCCATAGCAACATGATTCTGAACATGGCCCTGAATCCTCTCCATATAAAAACATGCTTTTACATATTCGGGTCTCCTGGCTGCACCATGTTAGTCACAAAAAATTTGGAAGCCAATGAGAAATCCACATGGCCATAACACAGATGTATTATCACACAACTGCAGACCACTTCTCTAGGCCCAATACTCTGCAGGCTCTAACTTGCTTGCCCCCATGTCCATAGCAACTTGATTCTGAACATGGCCCTGAAATCTTTCAATATAAAAACATGCTTTTACATATACAGGTCTCCTGGCTGCACCATGGCAGTCACAATGAATTTGGAAGCCAATGGCAGAACCACATGGTCACAACACAGATGTATTATCACAAAACTGCACACCATTTCTCTAGGCCAACAACTCTGCAGGCTATAACTCAATGGCATCTCTGTTCTACACCATTTTCATGAAACCCAGTGAATTACGGCAGGGTCTGGTACACTCAAGATCAGCAACAGGACATCCAAAGGTTCTCCAGTGCCACCTGGTCATGGGAATTTTAAAAATTTCATGGTATTTATCTGGCCATTTTTCAAGGATGAAGTTGGAGGCACTGTGGGTTTCAATTCATTCAGGAACCATTAAATGTTGAGGAAGTTCATTTCAAAGAAAGCTCTGGAGAACTCTCACAGGCAAGGCTTCCAAAAGAGTGGCCAAAAGGTCACATGAAGCCAGGCGCAGTGAGGTCTCCAATGTGAGGTCCATGTGTGTTTTGACTCAAAACTATCCCTGCCAAGTCTTTCAGAATAAAATCATGTGATATACTGGCTGAGATTCCCAGTACTCTTTGGAAAACCACCCTGGGCCTAGATCTCAGTTTCCAAGGGTGACTTTCATGCGTGGCCTCCTAATATCCCAACACTTTTCATGGCAATACTTCTCTGAGGTCAATTCCAGAATGCAGTCTCTAAGGGGAATCAAACCAGAGTTCAAGCCCAGGTTGACCCAGTCATCTCTTCACACCGCCAATCAAATGAACACAATTAAAAACAAAACACTATCACATGGCCCCATCTTCTTCCTTATAGACACTCATCATAAGCAGTGGTTGGAGCTTTCCATGAGGGGCACATTCCAAAAGAGTGTCCAAAATAAGCTCCCTTGCCCCTCATTTGGCTCAAGTCAGGGTGGGAAGGACACCCTTCCTGTGAACCAGGAGTGATCAAATAGGCCTGTCATTAATACTGCTCCGCTTTTCCAATTTGAGGCCTTCTGACTGTGGGGTTTAGATTCCTTATGTGAACTGGAGTCATGAGAAAAGACAAGCACCTCTGCAGAGATTTGAAGAACTCATTTGACCAAAAGGATCGCTATTCTCACTTGATTGATTTCAGGAACCTACAGAGAAAGGCAATAGAATTCATTCACAATGACTGAAATTTTTTGCGAATTTGGTTTTGGTTTCACACATGGGATCTTTCTTTAGATCCATCAGGTGCTGAGAATCTAAGCCACAGCCTCACACAGGGTAGAGAGCCTGATTCAGACACATCCCTTTCCGAAGCAATTTAGCAAGAGCCACAGGTGATGCCCATTCATTTCCATTTGAAAACTGTTTTCTTCAGGCTTCACAAAGGGGTAGCCTGAGCCCAACATCTTCCTGACATTCAGGGCAACAGAACAATAGGTAAGCAAAAGGCCCAAAGCATGGTATCTCCACTGAGATTTTTCTGGTCACACTCATATCTGAGTTTTCTGAGATACTGGCCATTCCCTTCAGGTATCCAGTACATGGACATGTCAAAGACCTTGGAGTTGGTACATATCTTGGACACAAAACAATGAGACTATTCTGGAGAGTTGCCAGAATTCAGGAAGAAAACAGGGACTTAGGAAGGTAGTAGGTTTTGCCAATCCATAAGGCAAGCTGCAGTCCATTCATAAATTGGGCAGGATGAATGCTGGGAATCTTTTTACTACACAGGACACATCCATTGTTGCATTGTCTTTTCTCATGTCTACAACCACGGACACAGTGGGATACACAGACATAGAAACGCTCACCTTGTCAAATGACTTACTAGAAATAGTTCACTGAAAACCAAACAAACCGCCTTTCCTACCTATTCTCAGAACAAGAGACAAAACCACACACCCACACTCACAATGGCACCTCCTTCCCCTAAGTAGGTCTGTGACTATCCGGAGTGTTCTCTGACTGGTGGGCAATACTATGTTCCCCCGAAATGGCCTGTATTCTCTCAGATCTGGTTTCCTTGGCCAACTATGTGAAGTTGTCAGGAAAAAGTGGTGAGCCACTACCTGCTTTCTCAGGAAAGGTCCCTCTTCAGAGCTCTCCTGGCATTTGGCCATCCTCACATCAGTAGGTACCAAGAAAGACTGAATCTGTCCTTGGTAAATCCAAACAAGTGAGCCCACTGGGACTGGGACTGGAACTGCATCTGGGTGCCTGGCTTCTTGGATACCAAGTTCAGAGAGTTCCATCACCAAGGAAATGAGGTATGACACTTTCTTTGGAACTGAATGAGGTCACTGCCTTTGCAACCACTTGGTCCTAACAGTTGCTTCCAAGGGCCCCATGAGATGGAGGCTGCCCCTTCTTCCTCTGACACTTTCACAATTTAGAATGGTATATCAACCATAGGCACACACACAGGCCTGGTTTGGTCCATCTTCTCCACAATAAGAAGAGAGAGGCTGATTAAGACACATCCCTTCATCCTGACCAGGTGGTTTGTCATCAAAGATGACTTTTGCTCTTTCAGGTCCTTCATACCTGTCTACAACTTCTCCAGGTATCATTTCTGCATGGACCTTTGAGGATCTCAGCAGGTGGAAGGTCCCCTACTTTTCTGTATTGTAAGAACAACTTTGTCCCTGCTCTTCTGTAAAATGAGATTGAGGGAACAGTGTATGTTTTGGGTTAATAACAGGTTTGATTTCGATTTGTGTTAGGAATCATTCTTCTGGATGAATAATGGTATTGGGAACCTGGTATATTTACAAGAATGTAGAGGTGAAACATAAGTATGAAAGCAGAAATCCAGGTATGATTTTAAACCCATAAGGGCATTGGGCCCTTGATTGGGATACTTAGCTTTGAATTATGTTCTGCACAGATGTCTCAGATAATTTGATACACAATGGCATAGGACCTTGTACCTTGGAAGATTGAAGGTAGAAGAGAACATCCCTTCAAAAAGGGATAGTCGGTAGGATTAGGAAGATAGTCGGTCGTTTTAGGAAGAAGAGTGAGTATATGATTTGGAACAAAAGTTCTTTAGCAATAGGATTTCAGTTAGAGAGTGAATGTATATGTCAGCACATATGAAGAGCCAGTCACGATGATGAAGTGGGGAAAACATGTAGAAAAGAAGATATCAATAAAGATATTACGAAATCAGGGAAAGTATAAAGTGAGTGAGAGGATTAGACATTTTCAACAGGCTTGAGGTTGAATCTTAGAAAGAAACAAATATGAAGTCACCAATAATATTGACATTTGAGAGCATTAGGCACCCTGGACATGGATGTTTTTAGTAATCTATGTTCACATTTCATTTAGGCTTTGCTTGGTTCAATCATAAGTGTAACATTTACATTTTTGTCCAGAATATTATTGTGATAATATGTATATGTAGATCAGGTGACATAAGTATTTCTTCCACCATTTTTGGTAGCAATATACTGAAGACATAAAATTAGTATTGGGCGTACAAAGAGGTGTACCCTATGTCTATGAATATAGAGATAAAGCATGAATAGACCATACTGTGAATAAGTAATATAACTTGTTCCGACTTAATATAATGGGATGAACTGATATCTGAAAAATTACTGGAAATCTTATATGCATATACAATCATTCATTCCAACCAGTTATTCATCTAATGTCAATATTAGTGTTTTGGTTTATCATGAAGAGTGTGTGAGTTTTACTTCAAAAGTGATTATGGAAATCGAAAATAATGTGTTTGGAAAGAAGTCTCATGAAAAGACCAGTCAAGAAACCCTGACAATACATGTGTTGTGAAGTAGGAAGTGATTAAAGTTTAAAGAAATGCCTACAAATTTGTGAACTTGTGGATGAAATACATATCTTATGATGAGCAAAAAGTGAAGAAATAATAATGTACCAGTGTTGAATATAAATGAACATCATATTATATATCATGTCCCATTGGGATCTACTTGCATTGGTGATAGACTGGATCAGTTCCTGTAGAATTATTAACATTTGTATGCACCATTCACTGAAGTTAGTTTTCAGTACTAGGAAACAAATATGTATTTAAGGTGGATGAATATTTCTGAGACTAATATTTTGGAAAGTTTATTATAAATCCACATGCATGAACATGAATGAATTTAGAGAGTGTATATAAGACACATATATTTCATATTTTGAAAAATCTGGAGAGTGTATATATATATATATATATATATATATATATATATATATATATATATACACACACATACCCACACACACAAAAAAAACCACACACAGACATTTAAAAGTAGCAATATATATGCCAATCAAAATTCATCTTTAAATATATATCATCCACAGATGCAAAAATATTTATTTTACTGAACATGAGTTTATGTATAATGATGTTCTTCTAGGAAGTTCCCCTATAGGTGGAATTTTCAGTTCCAACAGCAATTTGGAGGAGTGATCTCTTCTCACAATTTGTATCTGCCAAGTCAGCCATCTCACAAAAATGTACATGTGATACCAGGTAGGATTCTATAAGTGCATATGAAAATACATGTGATGAATAGGCTACAGAGAAAGGGAGACAGGAATTCATATATTTGTTTAATTTAAAAACACATGGTGAACTATTTCAATTAAAAATTGACTAGATTTATAACACCTACCATTTATCATGCAAAAGGTAAGTCCAAGTATGCAGCATGCCTCCTCTGAACTGCTTGTATTTCTATTCTGTTTGGGTATTTTTCTCCATCATATTAGGATTAGTAGTCAGAGGATAGTAGGGTATGGGATAGTGTCAGGGATTCAGTATTTCGAATAGAAAATTGAAAATGAATGCAATGTGTATGCAAATATGTGCTACACAAATATCTTCCCACTCTCATCCAGAGCAATGCCTTGACATTACCTTCGCCCCATGTATGACACAATTAGAGCAGAAGAGTTAGAAAATCTGTGAATACATATCTGCAATGGAAACTGCTCAATTTTCACAAATTTGGAGAAGGTAGAGGAGTTTCCAAAATTAAGGGACAATGTAAACTCTCCACAAACATGGAGCTCTGCTGGCCTAAAGAGTTCTTAAGAAACTGCCTCTGAGGTTGGGCACATGAAATATATGTTGTTGTCAGGAGCTTTAGCTTCCATTGTAGTGAGACCATCCAAGCTGGTCTGCATTTTTGTGACCTTTGTGAGCACATGGTTTCTTGTTTTCCAATGAACATGAGGCAGCCTTGCTAAATTCTCTCTTTGTAGGTAAACTGTGACCAATGGGGGCTAAGTGTCTCCCCGTGTGCACTGTGAACTCATTTGGTCATCCTCCACTTTTCGTGCTGTTTCTTGCTGCTGCACTCGCAATTTGGCATTTGCTTCATGAAACAAGGAGTTCAACTGGGACACAGTGCTGGAGCGAGTTCTGTCCCGTGTGGTGGGTCAGGGTCTGCAGGAAAATGCACCAACCATGCTTCTATCCCACCAGCTTGCCTCCTTGAGCATAGCAACCTGATTCTGAACATTGCCCTGAAACTCCTACATATAACAAGATGCCTTTTGAGAGAAGGGTCTGCTGGCTGCACCATATCAGTCATAATCCATTTGGAAGCCAAAGGCAGATCCACATGGCCAAACCACAGATTTTTTATCACACACCTGCCCACAACTTCTCTAGGTCCACTACTCAGCAGGCTCGAACTTACTTGCATCTCTTTTCTATACCATTTTCATGAAAACCAGTCAATCAAGGCACCTTCTGGTATATTCATAATCAGAAACAGGACATCCAAAGGTTTTCCAGTGCCACCTGCTCATGGGAATTTTAAACATTTCATGGTATTTATCTAACCATTTTTAAAGGATGAAGTTGGAGGCACTGTGGGTTTCAATTCATTCAGGAACCATTAAATGTTGAGGAAACTCATTTTAATGAAAGCTCTCGAGAACTCTCACAGGCAAGGCTTCCAAAAGAGTGGCCAAAAGTTCACATGAAGCCAGGCCCATTGAGGTCTACAATATGAGGTCCATGTTTGTTTTGACTCTCAACTATTGCTGCCAAGTCTTTCAGAATAAAATCATGTGATATCCTGGCTGAGATTCCCAGTGCTCTGTGGAAAGCAACCCTGGGTCAAGACTCATTTTCCAAGGACTCCATGCGTGGTCTCCTAAAATCCCAACACAACTCATTGCAATACTTCTCTAAGATCAGTTCCAGAATGCAGTCTCTAAGGGTAATTACGCCAGAGTTCCAGCCCACGTGGACCAATTCATCTCTTCCAACCGCCACACAAGTGACCACAATTAAAACCAAAACACTCCCACATGGACCTCATCTTCTTCCATATAGACACTCATCATTACCTCTGGCTGGAGGATTCTATGAGGGGCACAGCCCAAGACAATGTCCAAAAGAAGCTTCCTTACCCCTCATATGCCTAAAGGCCCGGACTCCCTTCCTGTGAACCAGGAGTGATCAAATAGGCCTGCCGTTAATACTGCTCCACTTCTGCAATTTGTGGCCTATTGACTGTGGGGTTTAGATTCTTTTTGTAAATGGGAGTCATGAGAAAACCCAAGCACCTATGGGCTAGACTCTGCAGGGCTTTGAAGAACTCATTTGACCCAAAGGATCCCTATTCTCACTTGATGGAGGCAGGAACATTACAGAGGAAGACGAGAGACTCCATCCACAATGACCACTCTTTTGGCCATTTTGGTTTTGGATGCACACATGGGATCCTTCTTTAGACCCATCAGGTGCTGAGAATCAAAGCCACAGCCTCACACAGGGCCAAGAGGCTGATTCAGACACATCCCATTCTAAAGCAATTAAGCAAAGAGCCCAAGGTGATGCCCATTCATTTTCATTTGAAAACTGTTTTCTTCAGGCTTCAAAAAGGGGTGGCCTGAGTCAAAGAACTTCCTGACATTCAGGGCAACAGACAAATAGGTAAGCAAAAGACCCAAAGCAGGGTTTCTCCATTGAGACTCTCCTGGTCCCAATGATATCTGTGTTTTCTGACATGCTCTCATTCCCTTCAGCTATCCAGTACATAGCCATGTCACAGATCTTGGAGGTGGTTCATATGGTGGACATAAAATCATAAGCCTATTCTGAAGAGTGGCCATAATTCTACGAAGAAAACAGGAACTTTGGAAGATAGTAGGTGTTGCACATCCATAAGGCAATCCACAGTCCATTCATAAATTAGGCAGGATGAATGCTGAGAAGCTTTCTACTAGACATGACAAATCCATTGATGCATTCTCTTTTCTAATGTCTACAACCACAGACACGGTGGGATACACAGACATAGAAACACTTGCCTTGTCAAAGCACTCAGTAGACACAGTCCATTCCAAACCAAACAAACTGCCTTTCCTACCTATTCTCAGAACATGAGACAAAACCACAAACTCACACCCACAACCACAAAGGCACCTCCTTCCTCCAAGTAGGTATGTGACTATCTGGAGAGCCCTCTGACTGGTGGACCATTTTATGTTCCCCCGAAACGGCCTGTCCTGTCTCAGATCAGGTCTCTTTGGCTAACTCTGTGAAATTGGCCGGGACCAGCAGTGAGACACTACCTGCTTTCTCAGGAAAGGCCCCTCTTCAGAGCTCACCTGGCATTTGGCCATACTCACATCAGTATTTACCAAGAAAGACGGACTCTGTCCTCTGTAAATCTAAACAAGTGAGCCCACTGGGACTGGAACTGGGACTGCCTCTGGGTGCCTGGATTCCAAGTTTAGAGTGTTCCTTCAACAAGAAAATTAGATGAGGTCACTTCTTTCTGGAACTGATTGAATTTGCTGCCTTTGCAACCACTTTGTCCTAACAGTTGTTTCCAAGGGTCTCATGAGATGGAGGCTGCCCCTATTTCCTGTTACAATTTCACAAGATAGAAAGTTATATCAACCATAGGCACCTGAGAACAGCTCTCTACATAGGCCTGGTTTGGTCCATCTTCTCTACATTAAGAAGATAGAGGCTGATTCAGACACATCCCTTCGTCATGACCAGGTTGTTTGCAATTGAAGATGACTTTTTCTCTCTCAGGTACTTCATAGTTCCCTATATCTTCTCCAGGGATTATATCTGCATAGACCTTTGAGCTTCTCAGCAGGTGAAAGTCTCCCTACATTTTTGTATTGTAAGACCAACTCAGTCCTGCTCTTTTGTAAAGATAGATTGAGGGAACAGTATATGGTTAGGGTTAATAACAGGTTTGATTGGTGTTAGGAATCATTCTGCTGGATGAATAAGAATATTGGGATCCTGTGGTATTTATAAGAATATAGAGGTGAAATATAAGTATGACAATGGAATTCTAGATAAGATTTGAAGCCCAGAAGTGCACTGGGCACTGGAGTGGGAAACTTAGCTTTGAACAATGTTCTGCACAGATATCTCAGATAAATCGATATATAATGGCAAAGGACCATGTACCTTGGTTGATTGAATGTGTAAGAAAACATCCAGTCAAAAAGGGATAGTCGGTAGGATTAGGAAGATAGTGTAGGTTTAGATAGAAGAGTGAGAATAGGATTTGGACCAAAAGTACTTTAGCAATAGAGTTTTGGTTAGAGAGTGAATGTAAATGTCAGCACATGTGAAGAGTTGGTCACAGTGATGAACTGGAAAAAATATGTAGGAAAGCATTTATCAATAGAAACATTAGGAAATCAGGCAAAGTATAAAGTGAGTGATAGGATTAGACATTTTCAACAGGTTGAGATTTAATATATAATCTTAGGAAGAAACAAATATGTAGTCACCGACAGGATAGACATTTGAGAGCATTAGGCCACCTGGACATGGATGGTTTTAGTAATCCATGCTCACTTCCTATTTAGGATTTGGTACAATCATAAGTGTGACATTTGCGTTTTGTGTCCAGAATATTACACTGAAAAAATGTATATTTATATCAGGTGACATGAGTATTTCTTCCACCATTTCTGGAAGCAATATGTTGAAGACATATAAATTAGTATTGGGGGTACAAATACGTGCACCCTGTGTCTCTGAATATAGAGAAAATGTATGAATAGACAATAGTGTGAATAAAGAATATAATTGGTTTCAACTTTAAAAAATGGATTGAAGTGGTATCTGAAAATATAAAGAAAATTTTATATTGATAAACATACATTCATTCAAACCAATTATACATCTATTTGTAATATTAGGGTTATGGTTTATCATAAAGGGTGTGAGTTTTGCTTCAAAATTGATTATGAAAATCGAAAATAATGTGTTTGGGTAGAAGTCACATGAAAAGACCAGTCAAGACACCTGGAGGAATACATGTGTTCTGAAGCAGGAATTGATTGAAAGTGAAACAAATGCCCATAAATTTGTGAATTTGTGGATGAAATATATATCCTATGATGTCCATAATACGAATAAATATTAATGTACCAGGGTTTAATAAAAATGAACGTCAAAATGCACAGCTTGTCATATCGGAATCAAGGTGCATTGATGTTAAACTTGGTCAGTTACTGTAGAAATATTAGTTAAATCTGTTTTTCAGATGGATGAATATTTCTGAGAATAATCTTGTGAAAAGTTGATTATAAATCCAAGTCCATGAACATGAATAAATTTAGCGAGTGTAAATAAGACACATATATTTCATATTTTCAAAAATCTGGAGAGTGTATATATATATATATATATATATATATATATATATATATATATATTTACACAAAACACACACACAGACATTAAAAAGTAGCAATATATATGCCACTCAAAATTCATCTATAAATATATATCATCCAAAGATGCAAAAATATTTATTTTACTGAACATGAGTTTATGTATAATGTTTTTCTACTAGGAAGCTCCCCTATAGGTGGAATTTTCAGTTCCAACAACGATTTGGAGGAGTGATCTCTTCTCACAATTTGTATCTACCAAGTCAGCCAACTCACAAAAATGTACATGTGATACCAGGTAGGATACTATAAATGCATATAAAAATACATGTGATGAATAGGCTACAGAGAAAGGGACAGGAATTCATATATTTGTTAATTTTAAAAACACATGGAGAACTATTTCAATTGAAAACTGACCAGATTTATAACACCTACCATTTATCATGCAAAAGGCAAGTCCAAATATACAACATGCCTCCTCTGAAATGCTTGTATTTCTATTCTGTTTGCGTTACTTTTCTCCATCATATTAGGATTAGTAGTCAGAGTCTAGTAGGGTATGTGAATATTTCTGAGAATAATCTTGTGAAAAGATGATTATAAATCCACATTCATGAATATGAAAAATTTAGGATGTGTAAAATAATACACATATATTTCATATTTTGAAAAATCTGGAGAGTGTGTATATATATATATATATATATATATATATATATATATATATACACACACACACAAACATTCACAGACATTAAAAAGTAGCACTATATGCCAATTTAAAATCACCATGAAATATATATCATCCACAGATCCAAATAAATTCATTTTACTGAACATCGATTTATGTATAATGTTGTTCAACTAGGAAGCTCACCCACAGGTTGAATTTTCAGTTCCAACAGCGTTTAGGAGGAGTGATCCCTTTTCACAATTTGTATCTGCCAATTCAGCCTCCACACAAGAACGTACGTGTGGTAACAGTTAGGATTCTAAATGTGCATATAAAAATACAGGTGCTGAATAGGCTTCAGAGAAAGGGAGACAGGAATTCACATATTTCTTAACTTTTAAAATACATGGAGAACTATTTCAAAAAAAATTGACAAGATTTAAAACTCCTACACTATATAATTCAAAAGGCAAGCCCAACTATCCACCATGCCTCCTCTGAACTACTTGTAGTTCTATTCTTTTGGGGGTATTTTTCTCCAACATATTAGGATTAGTAGTCAGAGTCTAATAGGGTATGTGTTAATGTCAGTGATTCAGTATTTTGAATGGAAAATAGGAAAATGAATCCAATGTGTATGCAAATATGTGCTTCAGAAAAATCTTCCCACTCTCATCCAGAACAATCCCTTGACATTAACTTCGCCCCAAGTAAGAGACAATTAGAGGAAAAGAGATAGAAAATATGTGAATACATATCTGAAATGGAATTTGATCAGGAGTTCACAACCATGGAGGTGGTAGAGGAGTTTTCAAAAGTAAGGGACAGGGTAAGCACTCCACAATCACAGAGCTCTGCTGGCCTAAAGACTTCTTGAGAAACTGCCTCTGAGTTTGGGCACTTGAAATATATGTTGTTTTCAGGAGCTTTTGCTTCCTTCTAGTGAGACGATCAAAGCTGGGTCAGCATCTATGTGACCTGGAGGACATTAATTGTAATATTCCAATGAACATGAGGGAGCAGTGCTGAATTCTCTCTTTGTAGGTATACTATGGCCACTTGGGGCTAAGTGTGTCCCCGCGTGGATTGTATATTCATTTGTTCCTCTTCCACTCTTCATTGTGTTTCTTGCTGCTGCACTGCGACTTTGGTATTTGCTTCACGAAATACATGGAGTTCAACTGGGACACAGTGGTCTAAGTGTCTGCCCGTGTGGACTGTGAAGCCATTTAGTAATCCTCCACTTTTCCTGGTGTTTCTTGCTGCTGCACTGCGAGTTTTGTATTTGCTTCATGAAATACAAGGAGTTCAACTGGGACACAGTGCTGGAGGGAGTTCTATCACATGTGGTGGCTCACACATGAGCATTCATGAAACCGGCCTCTATACCACATAGCTTGCTCCCTTGACCATAGCAACCTGATTCTGTAAATTACCCTAAAACCTCTCCATATAACAAGATGTGTTTACTTATAATGGTCTCCTGGCTGCACCATGTCCGTCTCATGACATTTGGAATCCAAAGGCAGATCCACATGGCCCCATCACAGATGTTTTATCACACACCTGCCTACCGCTGCTCTAGGCCCTCTACTCATCAGGCTCCAAATTACTGGGATCTCGGTTCTACACCATTTTCATTAAACCCAATCAATCAAGGCACTGTCTGGTACACTCATGATCAGAAATAGGACATCCAAAGGTTCTGTATGCCACCTGTTCATGGGAATTTCAAAAATTTAAACTATTTATCTAGCCATTTATCAAGGATGAAGTTGGAGGCACAGTGGATTTCAATTCATGCAGGAACCATTAAATGGTGAGTATGATCATTTCAATGAAAACTCTGGAGAACTCTCACAGGCAAGGCTTCCCAAAGAGTGTCCAAAAGGTCACCTGAAGTCAGGCTCATTGAGGTCTACAATTGAGATCCATGAGTGTTTTGATCACAACTATGGCTGCCAAGTCTTTCAGAAGAAAATCTTGTGTTATCCTGACTGAGATTCCCAGTGCTCTGTGGAAAGCTACCCTGGGCCTACATCTCAGGTTCCAAGGGCGACTCTCATGCATGGCCTCCTCAAATCCCAACACAACTCATGGCAATACTTCACTAAGCTCAGTTCCAGGACACAGTGTCTAAAAGGAGTCACACCAGAGTTCAGGCCCAGGAGGACCCAGTAATCTCTTCCAGCTACCACACATATGACCACAATTTAAATCAAAACACTCCCACATGGGCCTCATCTTCTTCTACACAGACACGCATCATAACCTCTGGCTGGAAGTTTCCATGAGGGGTGCAGCCCAAGACAGTGTCCAAAATAAGCTCCATTGCCCCTCATTTGCCAAAAGTCAGGGTGGCCTAAACACCCTTCCTTTGAACCAGGAGTGATCAAATAAGCCTGCCTTTAATACTGCTCTGCTTCTCCAATTTGAGGCCTAATGACTGTCAGGTGTAGATTTTCTATGTGATTTGGAGTCATGAGAAAACCCAAGCACCTATGGGCTATCCACTGTAGGGCTTTGAAGAACTCATTTGACCCAAATGATCCCTATTCTCACTTGACGGAAGTCAGGAACTGAAAAGGTCGGACGAACTTCGGAGGAAAAGACCACCAAGAGACTGTCTCATGCCACAGCAAAGGGTTTATTGGGGGTCCAGCATGCTGAGGCTCAGAGCTCACTTCAGAGGAGCAAAGAACAAAGAGCCCCGAGAACAACTTGAGCAGAGTTTATATACATTCTTTAGAGAGGGCAGGAACTTTACATACATCATAGCCTCCTTTAGAAAATCATCATATACCGCGGGAAAATCAAATAATAACTCTAAAACATGATTAGCACATTCATTGGTGGGAACAGGTTGGGCAGCGGGTGATTGGTCAGCCGTGAGAAGGAGTATACATTTAAACTGATTGGTTGAAGCACTGAGATGTATACGTGCAAATCTGCATGGTTTCTGGGAAGGGGTGGTTAAGTAACGAGGTGGTCAGGGAAGATTTCAACACACATCTAATGGGAAGATCCGGGAATTGTCTTAAGTGCCACAGGAATTTCAGGTTCTGAGTGCAGCTTGGAAAATGTACAAAACCTGGTTCTTTACGTTTCAATTTCAATTTCTTTTATTCTTTCATTTCCCACCCCTTTTTCTGACTACTTTTAATCTTAAAAGTAATGAATCAAAATTATTGTGGGGTTTCACATTCTATTCCTACCAGTGCAGCATATTTCTGTCTGATTATCATGAGTTTCACCTGCCTAATCTGAGCCTGGAGAAAGGAAACTATGTGGTTAGGCAAACAAGGTCCCACAGTTAGCAACACCATAAGGATGATCAGGGGTCCAGCTAAGTCTGATATTAGTGTAGTTACCAGGGGTACTCGGTTAACCATGACTCAAAGCACCCTTGTTGAATCTCCCATTCTCTCTGGCGCTCTTCAAGGTATTTTCTTAATTTACTCATGAATTATTTTGCAACTCCAATATGGTCAGCATAAAAACAACATTCTTCTCTAAGTGCAACACAGAGGCCCTCTCCCTCATCAAGAGGAGGTCTAATCCTCACCTGTTCTGTAAAACAACTTCAGAGAGAGAGGTTAAGGATTCCTGCAAAGCTGTGATGGAGGTCTCTAACGTCTTCAAGTCTTGATTTATTGCTGTTTCTAATTGGGCCATTTGTTGTTAACCACGCATCATAGAAGCTGTTCCCATACCCACTCCTGCAGCAGCTCCTATCCCCAATAGGATGGCTAGAGTAAGGGACAATGGTTCCCCTTGATATCGGGTTGTTTGTCCCCCTAGTAGACCTTCAAATGATTAGGCATTATGATAGAGTACCCTGGAGAGTATCTGCACCATTACACAATAATTTACAGGGCTGTCAAAGACCTGGGCTGAAATACAAGGAGTTCTGACTGTGTGGAGTTCAGTACCATAAAGGTTCCTTTAATTAGTTCCCAGGGGGAGGAGTCAGATGTACTCTGGACTGGGGAAGTAGGCAAAGACGGAATCCAGGAAGTATTAGATGGTAGAGGGGTTCTGGTAGATCTAGGCATGGAAGGTTTAGGAGACTTAATCCCTGGCTTGAGGGGATTGGGTCCTATTGCTGTGGGATTTTCTTTCTTTTTAAGCCAGACGGTGAACCAGAGACCAAATTCATCACCTGGGCCATAAATATAGAATCGCATTCCCCACGTATTTCCCATAGGCCAGGTTTTTCTGAGGTAGCCCCTTCCTTTGGAAGTGAAAGTTATATTGAGGGGGTAACATAGAGTATTCTTTCCACAGCGAGTTTTTGACACCACTGGGCAAGCAGCACATTTCTTGGGATCAATCCAGGTGTCATTTCATCCTACCGGAATCATACCTTTCTGGGGAGTTTGGGTTCCACCATGCAGCTTTCGTTTGTTCACAACCCCAAGATCTACAATAAAAGTCACTGGGTCCTCCACAGGTTTGGGCCTGTTTTATGACTTTGGAAATCAGGTGGGCACACATAATAGTCAAGACTGGCTAGTTTACACCTGAGCTGGGGGAGATGACATCCACAATTCATGGGTTAAGGTGGTCTATGTTGCCCTAGTTAGGGTTTGAGTGGGATCTGTGTGGGGTCCTCTATGTCAGGGAGATCCCAGTCAGGGAAGCCTATGGCAAGCTGACAAATTTCCGGGTGGAGAGATGGCCACCAAGTCCATAAGGTGGCTGTTTGTGAAATAGATCACACTACTTGCCCATTAGGATTCATTACTTGCCCTTGTTGCTGAGCACGCTGATGGGGATTAGGGCTGCTGGTGGTCATGGGAAGAATCCATAGCCCTACCCACATGACGGACACGCAACTTGAGATGGATACCAGTCTGTAGAAGTTTCCAGCCAGAGTCTGTACAGGGCTCAGGCATGAGATGGGAGGCATTGATCCAGGAAGTGATCCCATCCACTTTCACCACTGTGGGTGTTATAAGCAGCACCTGGTATGGTCCTTTCCAGTGGAGTTCCAGGGATGACACCTGACGCCATCTCACGTAGACGAAGCCTCCCACTTGATATCAATGTGGGGTTCCCTCGTCTCCAGTCTGATAAGCAGAGGCCAAATGTTTCCACAGGTATCGCTGGGTGCTGGGTTTGTTAAAGGGCTTTAAATCTGTCAAGCAAGGGGGTGTGAAAGGAATCATTAAGTCTCATAGTTGGGATTAGGTCCCCTACTGGAGGAAGGGCACCATTGAGAATTTCATAAGAGGTGAGGTTACACAAAGAGGCGGAGGGGGTATTTCTTTCACAAAACAGTGCATAAGGTTGGAGCATAGTCCAATTTTTATGCCAGTATCCAAGCTTAATTTTGTTAAGTACTCTTTGATGGTTCTATTCATCCTTTCTACCTGTCCTGAGCTATAGGGTCTATAAGCACAATGTAACTTCCAATTAATCCCCAGGGTCCTGGCAAATCCCTTACTTTCCTGGGGCATGAATGCCGGTCCGTTAGCGGACCCTATTACCTTAGGCAGGCCGAACCTTGGAAAAATGTCTTCTACGATCTTTTTGACTACCATCTGAGCTGTTTCTTTCTTCATGGGGAAGGCTTCGACCCATCCTGAAAAAGTATCTACAAAGACTAGGAGATATTTAAGTTCATACCTTGCTGGCTTAATTTCAGTAAAGTTCAATTCCCAGAATTGTCCTTGTCTGGTTCCTTGTAAGCGCTTCCCTGCAGGAAGCTTGGATGGGTAAGCATTAACTACTTGGCAGACTTGACAAGCTCTAGTCACCTGCTCAGCTATTTCTTTCCTCTGTGAGTCAGTCAATAATAAGTCCTTTCTCCGGTCCTTTAAGAGTGCCTATATCTTCTCTGAGTCTAAGTGGGTGAGCTGGTGTACGTCTTTGACATAAAGGTGGGCTTTTTGAAATTGTAAACTTGGCTCTGTAGGATCCCAGAGTTCTGTATCTGTCTCCTCAGATGATAAGTTGCCTGAATGTTCCGGTGCGGCCAAGTCTCCTGATTGTTGTTCCCCCTGGTGTGGAAAAAGTTAACACAGTCACTCCATTTAGGGCTGCCAATTAAGCTTCCTCATCTGCCCTTCTTTTTCCAACCGCCAAGGGTTCGTTTCCCTTCTGGTGCCCTGGGCAGTGCACTATAGCTAGTTCCTTAGGGCCCTGCACTGCTGAGAGAAGTTTGTTCTTTATTTCTTTCCAGGTGGAGGTTAATAACCCCCTTTGATGGTAAATAGCCCCGTGCACATTTGCAGTGGCAAATGCATAGCGGCTATCAGTGTATATGGTGGCCCTTTTGCCTGTTGCTAGTTCCAATACTTTCGTAAGGGCAATCAGTTCTGCTTTTTGGGCTGATGTCAGTTCTGGGAGACCAGAGGAACAGATGACATTAATTTTGCTAACTACTGCTTCTCCAGCCCACCGCTTACCATCTTGGAGGAAGCTGCTGCCATCCATAAACCATACAACTTCAGGGCAAGGCAGTGGCTGATCCTTCAAGTCTCGTCGTATACTGGTTTCCTCTGCCAGTATGTGTTGACACTCATGAGCAACGGGTCTTGATGATTCTTCTGGCAGCAGTGTAGCCGGGTTGAGTGGAGCAGCGGGTCCCAGCATGATTCTGTCTTTGTCAAGCAAGAGGTTCTGGTAGTGGGTTATTCTAGAGTTTGATAGCCACATCTCTGGAGGCTGACAGATGATGCACTCCAGGGCATGGGGGACTATAATCGTTAGCTTCTGTCCCAACGTTAATTTATCAGCATCTTTTATTAGAAGGGCTGCCGCTGCTATAGCTCTTAAGCAATGGGGCGACCCACTAGCCACTGGGTCCAGTTTATTTGATAAGTATTCTACCGGCCTTTTTCAAGGTCCCAAAGTCTCAGTGAGCACAACCCGTGCTATTCCTTTCTTTTCCTCGATGTAGAGACTGAAGGGTTTTTCTATATCTGGGAGTGCTAAGGCCGGAGCAGATAGCAGCACCTTTTTTCTGACATTATCAAAAGCTTGTTGGTGCTCAGGGGTCCATTGGAAGTGGGCATCCCCCTTTATCAGCGGGTATAAAGGGGCAGCCAGAGACGCGAACCCAGGAATCCATAACCTGCAAAAGCCGGCAGTCCCAAGAAACTCCCTGAGTTGTCTCTTATTAGATGGGGGCAGTATCTGCACAAAGGTTCATTTTGTGGGCTCAGTGAGCCATCCTTTGACACCCCTAAGAGAATAAACCAGGAAGATTACTTCTTGCTGACAAATTTGGGCCTTTTTGGCAGAAGCCCTATATCCAAGCCGAGCAAGCTTGGAAAATAATGCTTGGGTCCCAGACTCATAGTTCTCTTTGGTGTCGGCTGCCAGTAGCAGACCATCCACATATTGGAGTATGGTGACATCGGGGTGTGCAGTTTTGAAGTCATTGAAGTCCTTGTGGAGGGGTTCATCAAAGAGAGTGGGAGAGTTTTTGAACCCCTGTGGGAGTCTAGTCCAGGTTAGTTGGACAGATGTCCCTTTTTCGGGGTCTATCCACTCAAATGCAAACAGCAACTGAGTGTCCTTATGTACGGGCAAGCAAAAGTGAGCATCTTTTAAGTCTAGCACAGTGTACCATTCCTGCTCCAGATTCAGAGCGCTAAGCAAATTATATGGATTCGGTACAGTGGGGTGAATGTCCTGCACTCTGTTGTTGATCTCTCTTAGGTATTGAAGCGTCCGGTAGTCCCCAGTTCCTGGCTTTCTTACTGGTAGCAGGGGGATATTCTAGGACAAATGACAGGGCCTTAAGACCCCAAGAGCCAGGTATTTCTGAATATGGGCCCTTATCCCATCCTTAGCTTCTTTGATTTGAGGATATTGTTTAACACTGATTGGAGAGATAGAGGCTTTTAATTCTACTACTATTGGAGGTTGTTATATGGCTAGACCTAACCCAGCAGTTTCTGCCCAGGCATTAGGATAATCTTTTATCCATTTCTGGGGTAGTTTGCCTGTTTGATCAGTCCTAGGAGGCGCGAAGTGTTGATGTTCATCTTCTACGGATGTTGTCAAAGCCATGACTATGGGAGTTTTTACTGAAGGCTTTAGAAACTCCACTTGGGGACCATCAGGGTTAAAGGTTATTCTAGCCCAGAGTTTGGTAAGCATATCCCAGCCCATCAGTGGGGCTGGGCATTCTTGGATTACTTGGAAAGCGTGGTGGACTTTTCCATTTCCTAGGTCCATAGTCCTCTTAGTTGTCCCAGCCCAATATCTACTGCCATTAGTACCTTTAACAGGGGACCATTTATTTGATAGGGGGCCCAGTGGGGTCTTAAAGGTTGATTATACTGCTCCTGTATCCACTTCAAAGTTCACTGGGGTCCCCTCCACTTTAAATGTTACCCTGAGCTCGGAGAGGGGATCCGAGCCCCGACTTTCCTAGTCCTCTTCTAGAGTCAGCACGGCGGACTGGCATCTCTGCTTCTTTCGGGGGCACTCTTTGGCCTAGTGTCCTGTTTTCTTTACAGTAGGCACACTGATCTGAGGCCAGGGGCAGCCATTGGCGGGGGCCCAGGTATCCCTTTCTGACTCCCTGCTTTTTAACTTCTGGCATATTTGGTGCTCTGACCAGAACCTTAGTCAATGCTTTAGTCTGCCTTTTGCTCCTTTCATCCTCCTTTTGTTCCCTTTCCGTCTCTCTCCTCTGTTCCCTTTCCTCCTCAGTTTCTCTCTTATAATATACTTTCTCAGCATCTCTTACTAAATCTCTCAAGGTCTTATCTTGTAATACATCTAGACGTTGTAACTTTCTCTTAATATCTAGGGCAGCCTGCTCGATAAAGGCCATTGCAACAGATGCTTGTTCATCCTCTGCCTGAGGATCAAAAGGAGTATATTTCCTATATGCTTCCATAATTCTCTCCAGAAACATAGAGGGAGACTCATTAGGCCCTTGGATAATCTCTCTTACCTTGGCCAAATTAGTCGGCCCTCTGGCGGCCACTCGGAGACCCGCTATTAGAGTCTGGCGATAAGTGGACAGATGCTACCTACATTTAAAGGTGTTTGGGTGCCAGTTGGATCGGTTCATTGGCCCGTAGGGACGGAGAGGAAGCATCATAGGGGCTTCCGAGTTTTCTATTATCCGTCACCGTCGGGTTCCTTTAGGTGGCCCAGCTTCCTCCAGGGGAGGAGGGGTTGCTGCTGCTGCAGAGAAGTCCCCTGGAGTGCTTGGGTCTGGCCCAATTGCCTCTAGCGGCGGAGAGGCTGAGTCAGCGGCGAGAATATCATCTGGAACGTGTTGGGGGTTGGAGAGCGAGGGTAGAGGATAAGGAGTGGGAGGAGTGTCCAGTCTTGTGACTCAGGGAGAATGGAAGGAAGAGGGGGAGGAGTGGAAGGTTTGAATGATAGGATGCTGGGCGAAGGGGTATATGGCTGTTGATCTGGGTGGCCACGTGGCCCCAGCTGAAAGACAATATCTCTGACTTTTCGGATTAGAGGGAAGTGGAAGGATCCTTCTGGGGGGCCACCTGACTCTGAGAATAGGCCATTCTGAAGCACAGAGAATCTGCCAGGTACGGCATTTTACTGAAAAAGAAAGATTCTGGGCCCTTGAGCGGACATCAGTCCAATGATCAAGTGTCAGGGACAGAGAAGTGGAAGTGCTTTGTCCCATAATGAGAGTTACTCAAACAGGGACAGTGAAGACACAAACGCAACACAGACAAAGACAAACAGTAAACGTTTAACATGAGTCCAAGACAAAGATTAGAACTGAGTAACTGCCAAAACCTGATGGGTTAGACAATAAAGACAGCCGGAAAACTCAACATGAGTTCAGAACAATGACCAAAACTGAGTAGCCGGCAAAACCTGATGGGCTGGCGAACCGAATCCTGAAGCAAAATATAAACGAGTTGAAGAAATTAGTATTCCTTGATTTCTCTAGTCCTCTGGAGTGTCCCCCAGGAACGTGGCCTGTAGCTCTGTGACACATCTGTCAGCCACCATCAGAGAGAGCTAATGCTCTTCACTGACAGCCACTTTGCCAATCCATAACCTGAAACCCAAAACCAGAAAGAGGTGCCTTACTTACCCCGAGAGGAGTCCATTGGGGTCTTTTGTCCGCCGCTGCCGGATATCTCACCTGTGGCCTCCAGATGAATAGGTGGGGCGAACGTCAGAGAAAAAGACCACCAAGAGGCTTTCTCATGCAACAGCAAAGGTTTTATTGGGGGTCCAGCATGCTGGGGCTCAGAGCTCACTTTAGAGGAGCAAAGAACAAAGAGCCCTGAGAACAACTTGAGCAGAGTTTATATACATTCCTTAGAGAGGGCAGGGACTTTACATACATGATAGCCTCCTTTAGCAATTCATCATATACCATGGGAAAATCAAATAACAACTCTAAAGCATGATTAGCACTTTCATTTGCGGGAACAATTCGGGCAGGGGGTGATTGGTCAGCCCTAAGAAGGGGTATACATTTAAACTGATTGGTTGAATACCTGAGATGTATACTTGCTGAGCTGCAGGGATTCTGGGAAAGGGTTGTTAAGTAACTAGGTAGTCAGGGAAGATTTCAACACACATCTAATGGGCAGATCCGGGAATTGTCTAAACTGCCACAGGAAAGTGCAGCTTGGAAAGTTTACAAACCTGGTTCTTTACATTTCAATTTCAATTTCAATTTCTTTTATTCTTTCAGAACCTTACAGAGAAAGGCAAGAGGCTTAATCCACAATGACTGCTCTTTTGGCCATTTTGGTTTTGGATGCACACATGGGATCTTTCTTTCGATCCATCTGGTGCTGATAATCTAAGTCACAGCCTCACACAGGGCCAAGAGGCTAATTAAGACACAAGCAATTTCAAAGCAATTACTACTCTGAGGTCAGTTACAGAACTCAGTCTCTGAGGAGAATCACACCAGTGTTCAAGGCTAGGTGCACCCAGTCATCTTTTCCAACCACCACATAAATGACCACAATTAAAACCAAAACAATTCCACATGGCCCTCATCTTCTTCCATAGAGTCACTCATCATAACCTCTGGCTGGAGGATTCCTTGAATGGCGCAGCTCAAGAGAGTGTCCAAAATAAGCTTCCTTGCCCCTCATTTGCCTAAACTCAGGGTGGCCTGGACACCCTTCCTGTGAACTAGGATTGATCACATACGTCTGCCGCTAATACTGCTCTACTTCTCCAATTAGAGGCCTACTGACTGTCAGGTATAAATTCCTTATGTGATTTGGATTCATGATTAAACCCAAGCACCTCTGAAGAGCTTGGAAGAACTCATTTGACCCAAAAAATCCCTATACTCCCTTGAAGAAGGTCAGGAACCTAACAGAGGAAGGCAAGAGACATCATCCACAATGACTTATGTTTTTGCCATTTTGGTTTTGGATGCACACATTGGATGTTTCTTTAGATCCATCAGGCGCTGAAAATCTAAGCCATAGCCTCTCACAGGGCCAAGAGGCTGATTCAGACACATGGCTTTCCAAAGCAATTAAGCAAAGAGCCACAGGTGATGCCCATTCATTTCCATTTGAAAACTGTTTCCTTCAGGCTTCACCAAGGGGTGGCCTGAGGCAAAGACCTTCCTGACATTCAGGGCAAAAGATCAATAGGTTAGCAAAAGGCCCAAAACAGGGTTTCTCCACTGAGGCTTTTCTGGTCACACTGATATCTGAGTTTTCTGAGATGCTCCAATTCCCTCCAGCTATCCAGAACATAGCCATGTCGCAGAGTTTGGAGGTGGTACATATTTTGGACACAAAACCATGAACCTATTCTGGAGAGTGGCCAAAATTCAAGAAGAAAACAGAAACTTAGTAAGATAGTAGGTGTTGCCCATCGATAAGGCAACCTGCAGTCCATTACTAAAATGGACAGGATGAATGCTGGGAAGCTTTCTACTAGACAGGACACATCCATTGATGCATTCTCTTTTCTAATGTCTACAACCATGGACACAGTGGGAGACACAGACACAGAAACACTTGCCTTGTCAAAGTTCTTTCTAGAAATAGTCCACTCCAAACCAAACACACTGCCTTTCCTACCTATTCTCAGAACATGAGACAAAACCACAAACTCACACACACACTCAAAAAGGCACCTCCTTCCCCCAAGTAAGTCTGTGACTATCCAGAGTGTCCTTTGACTGGTGGGCCATTTTATGTTCCCCTGAAAAGGCCTGTCTTGTCTTAGATCTGGTCTCCTTGTCAAACACTGTGAAGTTGTCAGGAGCCTGTTCTGACCACTACATGCTTTCTCAGGGAAGGCCCATCTTCAGAACTCTCCTCGCATTTGGCCATCCTCACATCAGTAGGTACCAAAAAAGACAGACTCTGTCCTTGGTAAATCCAAACATGTGAGCCCACTGGGACTGAGACTGGGACTGGCTCTGTGTGCCTGGCTTCCTGGATCCCAAATTCAGAGAGTTCCATCACCAAGGAAGTGAGGTAGGTCACTTATTTCAAGAATTTAATGAGTTCACTGCCTTGGCAACCACTTTGTTATAACAATTGCTTCCAAGGGTCCCATGAGATGGAGGATACCCTACTTCCTCTGACACTTTCACTAGTTAGAATGGTATATCAACCATATGGAACCAGAAACAGCTCTCCACATTGTCCTGGTTTGGTCCATATTCTCTCCATTAAAAATAGAGAGGCTGATTCAGACACAACCCTTCATCCTGACAAGGTTGTTTGCCATGGAAGATGACTTTTGCTCTCTCAGGTCCTACATAGCTGCCTAATACTTCTCCAGGGATCATTTCTGCTTGGACCATTGAGTTTCTAAGCAGGTGGAAGATCCCCTACATTCCTGTATTGTAAGACAAACTCTGTCCCTGCTCTTCTGTAAAGGTAGATTGAGGGAAGAGTGTATGGTTAGGGTTAATAACAGGTTCGATTTTGGTGAGGAGTCATTCTGTTGGATGAATAATGGTATTGGGAACCTGCGATAATTACAAGAATATATAGGTAAAATATAAGTATGGAAACAGAAATCTAGGTATGATTTGAAGCCCAGAAAGACATTGGGACCTTCATTGGGATACTTAGCTTTGAATTATGTTCTGCACAGATGTCTCAGATAAATCGATATACAATGTTATAGGACCTTGTACCTTGGATGATTGAATGTCGAAGAGAACATCCAGGATAAAAGGGATAGTTGGTAGTATTAGGAAGACAGTTTGTACGTTTAAAAAGAAGAGTGAGTATAAGTTTTGGACCAAAAATTCTTTAGCAATAGGGTTTCGGGTAGAGAGTGAATATGAATGTCAGAACGTGTGAAGAATCAGTCACAATGATGAACTGGGGAAAATATGTAGGAAAGCAGATATCCATAGAGACATTAGGAAATCATGCAAAGTGTAAAGTGAGTGATTGGATTAGACATTTTCAATATGATTGAGTTTCAATATATAATCTTAGGAAAAAACAAATATGTAGTCCCCAAAATGATTGACAAGTGGGAGCATTAGGCAGCCTGGACATGGATGTTTTTAGTAATCCATGTTCATTATCCATTTAGACTTTGGTACAATCATAAGTGTGATGTTTGCATTTTCTGACCAGAATATTACTGTGATAAAATGTATATGTGGATCAGGTAACATGAGTATTTCTTCCACCATTTCTTGGAGCCATATTTTGAAGATGTATAAATTAGTATTGTGGGTAAAAATAGATGTACCCTGTGTCTATGAATATAGAGATAATGCATGAATAGAGCGTAGTGTGAATAAATAATATTACTTGTTCCAACTTTAAATAATGGATAAAATTGATATCTAAAAATATTCAGGAAATCTTATATTGATATACATACATTCATTTCAACCAGTAATACATCTAATGGTAATATTAGGGTTGTGGTTTATCCTGAAGTGTGTGTGAGTTTTGCTTCAAACTGATTATGGAAATCAAATATAATATTTTTGGAAAGAAGTCTCATGAAAAGACCAGTCAAGAAACATGGAAGAATACTTGTGTTCTGAAGCAGGAAGTGATTGACATTGAAACAAATGTCTAAAAATTTGTGAACTTGTGGATAAAATATATATCCTACGATGTGCATAAACTGCAGAAATAGTAATGTACCATTGTTGAATAAAAATGAACGTCAAATTATATGTCATGTCCCATAGGAGTCTACTTGCGTTGATATTAAACTGGGTCAGTTACTCTAGAAATATTAGCATTTGTGTGCAGCTTTCACTGAAGTCAGTTTTCAGTACTAGGAAACAAATATATATTTCAAGTTGATGAATAATTCTGAGAATAATCTTGTGAAAAATCGATTATAAATCTAAATACATCAACATGAATAAATTTAGGGAGTATATATAAGACACATATATTTCATATTTTGAAAAATCTGGAGAGTATGTATATATATATATATATATATATATATATATATATATATATACACAAAACATACACACAGACTATAAAAAGTAGCAATACATATGCTAATCGAAATTCATCATTAAATATATATAATTCACATATGCAAAAATAATTATTTTACTGAACATGGATTTTTGTATAATGTTTTTCTATTAGGAAGCTCACACATAGGTTGAATTTTCAGTTTCAACAGCGTTTAGGAGGAGGGATCTCTTCTCACAATTTGTATCTTCCAAGTCAGACAAAACAAAAAAATTAACCTGTGATACCAGGTAGGATTCTATATGTGCATATAAATATACATGTGCTGAATAGTCTATAGAGAAAGGGAGACAGGAATTCACATATTAGTTAATTTTAAAAACACATGGAGAATTATTTTAACCAAAAATTGACTAGATTTATAACACCTACCCTTTATCATGTAAAAGGCAAGTCCAAATATACACCATGCCTCCACTGAACTGCATGTATTTCTATTTTGTTTTGGTTATTTTTCCTCCATCATATTAGGATTAGTAGTCAGAGTCTAGTAGGGTATGGGTTAGTGTCATGGTTTCAGTATTTTGATTGGAAAATAAGAAAATGAATCCAATGTGTATGCAAATATGTGCCACACAAAAATATTCCCACTCTCATCCAGAACAATGAATTGCCATTACCTTCACCCCAAATAAGACACAATTAGAGGAGAAGAGTTAGAAAATCTGTGAATACATATATGGAATGGAACATAATCAGGAGTTCACAACCTTGGAGGTGGTAGAGGAGTTTCCAAAAGTTAGGGTCAGGGTAAACACTCCACAAACATGGAGCTCTGCTGGCCTAAAAACTTCTTGAGAAACTGTCTCTGAGTTCGGGCACTTGAAATATATGTTGTTGTCAGGAGCTTTAGCTTCATTTGTAGTGAGACCATCAAAGATGGGTCTGCATCTATGTGACCTGGAGAACATGGTTTCTTTTTTTTAAATGAACATAAGGGAGCAGTGCTGAATTCTCTCTTTGTAGGTAAACTGTGGCCACTCGGGTCTAAGTGTCTCCCCATGTGGACTGTGAAGCCATTTGGTCATCCTCCATTTTTTGTGGTGTTTCTTGCTGCTGCACTGGGAGTATGGTATTTACTTAATGAAATACAATGAGTTCAACTGGGACAAAATGCTAGAGTGAGTTCTGTCATGTGTGGTGGGTCAGGTTCTCCAGGAGAATGCACCAACAAGTCTTCTATCCAACATAGCTTGTCCCCTTGACCATAGCAACCTGTTTCTTAAAATTGACGTTAAACCTCTCCATATAACGAGATGCCTTTACATATAAGGGTCTGCTGGCTACACTATTTCAGTCACAAGCCATTTGGAAGCCAATGGAAGATCCACATGACCCCACCACAGATATTTTATCACACATCTGCACACCACTGCTCTAGGCCCACTACTCAGCAGGCTCCAACTTACTGGCATCTCTGTTCTACACCATTTTCATAAAACCAAGTCAATTAAGCCACTGTCTGGTACACTCATGATCAGAAACAGGACATCCAAAGATTCTCCAGTGCCACCTGGTCATAGGAATTTCAAATATATCATGGTATTTATCTGAGATTAGGAAGATAGACGGTAGGATTAAAAAGAAGGGTGAGTAAAGGATTTGGACATTAAGTTCTGCTTCTCCAATTTGACGCGTATTGTCATGCATGGGCGACTCTCATGCCTGGCCTCCGAAAATCCCAACACAATTCATAGCAATACATCTCTAAGGTCATTTCCAAAACTCCGTTTCTAAGGGGAATCACACCAGAGTTCAAGCCCAGGTGGACCCATTCATCTCTTCCAACCGCCACACAAGTGACCACAATTAAAAACAAAACACTCCCACATGGCCCTCATTTTCTTCCATGTAGACACTCATCATAATCCCTTGCTAGAGGTTTCCATGAGGGACACAGTCCAAGACAGTGTCCAAAATAAGCTCCCTTCCCCCTCATTTGCCTAAAGTCAGGGTGGCCTGGGCACCCTTCCTGTGAACCAGGAGTGATCAAATAGGACTGCCATTAATGCTGCTCTGCTTCTCGAATTTGAGGCCTACTGACTGTGGGGTTTAGATACTTTATGTGAATTGGAGTCATGAGAAAACCCAAGAATCTCTGGGCTTCCCTCTGCAGGGCTTTGAAGAACCCATTTGAGTGAGTCTAGGAGTTGGACCAAAAGTTCTTTAGCAATAAGGTTTTGGTGAGAGAGTAAATGTAAATGTCAGCACATTTGAAGGGTCATTCCCAATGATGAACTGGAGAAAAGGTATTTGAAAGCAGATATCAATGGAGACGTTAGGAAATCAGGCAAAGTACAAAGTGAGTGGTAGGATAAGACATTATTAACAGGGTTGAGTTTGAATATATAATCTTAGGAAGAAACAGATATGTAGTCACCAATAGGAATAATATTTGAGAGCATTAGGGAACCAGGACATGGATGTTGTTAGTAATACATGCTCACATTCAATTTAGGCTTTGGTACAGTCATAAGTGTGACCCTTGCATTTTGTGTCAGGAATATTACTGTGATGAAATGTATATGTATATCAGGTGACTAGAGTATTTTTTCCACCATTTCTGAAAGCAATATTTTAAAGACATTTAAATTAGTATTGGGGATACAAATACATAGACCCTGGGTCTATGAATATAGAGATGATGCCTTAATAGACCATACTGTGAATAAATAATATAACAGGTTCCACTTTTAATATTGGATTGAATTGATATCTGAAAATACATAAGAAATTTTATGTTGATATACAATCATTCATTCCAAACAGTTATACATCTAATGGTAATAATAGAGTTATGGTTTATCATGATGGGTGTGTGAGTTTGCCCCAAAAGTGATTATGGAAATCGAAAACAATGTGTTCAGAAAGAAGTCTCATGAAAAAACCAGTCAAGAAAGCTGGAGGAATACATGTGTTCTGAAGCAGGAAGTGATTGAAAGTGAAACAAATGCCTATAAATTTGCTAAATTGTGGAAGAAATATATATCGTATGATGTGCATAAAATGAAGAAAACTAATATACCAGTGTTGAATAAAAATGAACGTCAAAATAGACATCATGGAACATAGGAATCTACTTGCACCGATGTTAAACTGGGTAAGTTACTGTAGAAATATTAGCATTTGTATATACCATTCACTGAATTTAGTTTTCAGTACTAGGAAACAGATATGTAGTTCAGGTGGATGAATATTTCTGAGAATAATCTTGTGAAAAGTTGATTAGAAATCCAAATATATGAACATTAATGAATTTAGGAGTGTATAATAAGACACATATATTTTACATTTTGAAAAATCTGGAGAATATATATATATATATATATATATATATATATATATATATATATATATATATATATATATATATACACACACACACAAAACCCACACAGAGCAATTAAAAAGTAGCAATATATATGCCAATCAAAATTCATCGTGAAATTTATATGATCCACATATCCAAAAATATTTATTTTACTGAACATGGATTTATATATAATGTTGTTCACCTAGGAAGCTCCCCCATAGGTTGAATTTTCTGTTCCACAATTTGTATCTGTCAAGTTGGCCACCTCACAAGTATGTACGTGTGATACCAGGTAGGATTCAATATGTGCATATACAAATACATGTGCTTAATAGGCTACAGAGAAAGGGAGACAGGAATTCACATATTTGTTAACTTTAAAACCACACGGAGAACTACTTCAATTAAAAATTGACTAGATTTATAACTCCAAACCTATGTATTGCAAAAGGCAAGCCCAACTATACACCACCCCTCCTCTGAACTGCTTGTATTTCTATTCTGTTTGAGTTATTTTTCTCCATCACATTAGGATTAGTAGTCAGAGTCTAGCAAGCTATGGGTTAGTGTCAGGGAATCAGTATTTCGAATGGAAAATTGGAAAATGAACACAATGTGTATGCAAATATGTGCTACACAAAAATCTTCTTATTCTCTTCCAGAAAAATTTATTGTAATTAACTCCGCCCCAAGTAATACAGAATTAGAGAAGAAGAGTTAGAAAATCTGTGAATACATATCTGGAATGGAATATGATCAGGAGTTCACAACCTTGGAGGTGTTAGAGGAGTTTCCCAAAGTAAGGGACACAGTAAACATTTCTCAAATGTGGAGCTCTGGTGCCCTAAAGACTTCTTGGGAAACTGCCTATGTGGTTGGGCACTTGAAATATATATTGTTTTCAGGAGCTTTTGATTTCTTTCTAGTGAGACCATCAAAGCTGGGTCTGCATCTATGTGACCTGGAGGACATGGATTCTTATTTTCCAATGTACATGAGGTAGCAGTGCGGAATTCTCTCTTTGTAGGTAAACTGTGGCCATTGTGGGCTAAGTGTCTCCCTGGGGGACTGTGAAGCCATTTGGTCATCCTCCAATTTTCATGGTGTTTCTTGCTGCTGCACTGGGACTTTGGTATTTGCTTCACGATATACAAGGAGTTCAAATGGGACACAGTGGTGGAGGAAGTTCTGTCTTGTGCGGTGGGTCAGGGTTCTCAGGAGAATGCACCAAGCAGGCTTCTATCCCTCATAGCTTGCCCCCTTGTCCATAGAAACCTGGTTCTGAACATTGCCCTGAAACCTCTCCATATAACAATATGCCATTTCATTGAACATTCTGCTGGCTGCACCATGTCAGTCACAAGCAATTTGGAAGCTAATGGCAGATTGACATGGCCTCACAAAGATGTTTTATCATACACCTTCCCACCTCTGCTCTAGGCCCACCACTCAGTAGGCTCCAACTTACTGGTATCTCTGTTCTACACCATTTTTATGAATCCCAGTCAATCAAGGCACTGCCTGATAGATTCATGAATGATGTAGGACATCCAAATGTTCCCAGTGCGACCAGGTCATGGGAAATTCAAAAATTTCATGGTATTTATCTAGGCATTTTTCAAGGATGAAGTTGGAGGCACTGTGGGTTTTAATTCATTCGGGAACCATTAAATGGTGAGGATGCTCATTTCAATGAACGCTATCGAGAACTCTCACAGGCAAGACTTTCCAAAGAGTGGCCAAAAGGTCACATGAAGCCAGGCTCATTGAGGTCTACAATGTGAGGTCCATGTTTGTTTTGATTCTCAACTATGGCTGACATGCCTTTAAGAATAAAATCATGTGATATCCTGGCTGAGATTCCCAGTGCTCTGTGGAAAGGTACCCTGGGCCTATATCTCAGTTTCCATGGGCGACTCTCATGCGTGTCCTCCTAAAATCCCAACACAAGTCATGGCAATACTTCTCTGAGGTCAGTTTCAGAACTCACTCTCTAAGGGGAATCACGCCACTGTTCAAGCCCAGGTGGACCCAGTCACCTCTTCCAACCGCCACACAAATGAAAACAATTGAAACCAAAAAAAATCCCACATGGCCCTCATTTTATTTCATATAGACACTGAACATAACCTCTTGCTAGAGGTTTCCATGAGGAGCACAGTACAAGACAGTATCCAAAATAAGCTCCCTTGCCCCTCGTTTGCCTAAAGTTTGAGTGGCCTGGACACCCTTCCTGTGAAACAGGAGTGATCCAATAGGCCTGCATTTAATACTGCTCCACTTCTCCAATTTGAGGCCTACTGACTGTGGGATTTAGATTATTTATGTGTATTGGAGTCATGATAAAACCCAAGCACCAATGGGCTAGCCTCTGCAGGGCTTTAAAGAACTCATTAGACCCAAAGGATCCTTATTCTCACTTGATGGAGGTCAGGAAACTTACAGAGAAAGACAAGAGAATTCACCCACAATGACTGCTCTTTTGGCCATTTTGGTGTTGGATGCATACATGGGATCTTTCTTTACATCCATCAGGTGCTGACAATCTAAGCCACAGCCTCACACTGGGCCAAGAGCCTGATTCAGACACATCCCTTTCCAAAGCAATTAAGCAAAGAGACACAGGTGATGCCCATTCATTTCCATTTGAAAACGGTTTTCTTCAGGCTTCACAAACGGGTTGGCCTGAGGCAAAGTCCTTCCTGACTCAGGGGAAAAGAACAATTGTTAAGCAAAAGGCCCAACCATGGTTTCTCCACTGAGATGTTAGTAGTCACACTGATATCTGAGTTTTCTGAGATGCTCGCCATTCCCTTCAGCTATCCAGTATATGGCCATGTGACAGAGCTTGGTGGTGGTACATATCTTGGACACAAAACCATGAGCCTATTCTGGAGAGTGGCCAGAATTCAGGAAGAAAACTGGAACTTAGGAAGATAGCAGGTGTTACCCATTGATTATGCAAGCCCTGGTCCATTCATTAATTGGGCAGGATGAATGCTCGGAAGCTTTCTAATAGACAGGACACATCCATTGATGCATTCTTTTTTTCTAATGTCTACAACCACGGACACAGTGAGATACACAGACATAGAAACACACGCCCTGTGAAACGACTTAGTAGAAACATTTCACTCCAAACCTCAAAACCGTCTTTCCTACCTATTCTCAGAACATGAGACAAAACCACAAACCCACACCAACACCCAAAAAGGCACCTGCTTCCCTCAAGTAGGTCTGTGACTATCCAGAGTGTCCTCTGACTTCTGGACCATACTATGTTCTCCCAAAATGGCCTGTCCTTTATCAGATCTGGTCTCCTTGGTCAACTCTGTGAAGTTGTCAGGAGCTAGTGGTGAGCCACTACCTGCTTTCTCAGGAATGGCCCCTCTTCAGAGCTTTTCTGGTATTTGGCCATTCTCACATCAGTAGGTACCAAGAAAGATTGACTCTGTCCTTGGTAAATCCAAACAAGTGAGCCCACAGGGACTGTGACTGAGACTGGCTTGGATGCCTGGCTTCCTGGATCCCATGTTCAGAGAGTTCCATCACCACGGAAGTGAGGTGAGGTCACTTCCTTCAGGAACTGAATGAGTTCACTGGCTTGGCAACCACTTTGTCCTAACAGTTGCTTCCAAGGGTCACATGAGATGGTGGCTGCCCCAACTTCCTGTGACACTTTCACAAGTTAGATTGGTATATCAACCATAGGAACCTGGGAACAGCTCTCCACAGAGGCCTGGTTTGTTCCATCTTCTCTACATTAGGACGAGAGAGGCTGATTTGGACACAACCCTTCATCCTGGCCAGGTTGTTTGTCATGTAAGATGACTTTTACTCTCCCAGGTCCTTCATAGCTGCCTACATCTTCTCCAGAGGACATTTCTGCATGGACCTTTGAGGTTCTCAGCAGGTGGAAGATCCACTACATTCCTGTATTGTAAGACTAACTCTGTCCCTCCTCTCTGTAATGTTAGATTGAGGGGAAAGTGTACGGTTAGTGTTAATAACATTTTCGATTTGGTTAGGAATCATTCTGCTGGATGAATAATGGTATTGGGAACCTGTGATATGTATGAGAATATATAGGTGAAATACATGTATGAAAACAGAAATCTAGGTAAGTTTTGAAGCCCAGAAGAGAATTGGGCCCTTGATTGGGATACTTAGCTTTGAATTAGGTTCTGCACAGATGTGTCAGATTAATCAATATTCAATGGCCTAGGACCTTGTACCTTGGATGATTGAATGTAGAAGAGAACATCCAGTCAAAAAGGGATAGTCGGTAGTTAAAGGTTAATAAAATAGGTACTTGTCACTTCCTGTTTCTCTGTATGCTTAACAAAACACTTTTGAAATCTTGAGAACTCTTTGCTAATCTTGTTCCCAGAATGTGCTCTCCCCAACTGCCAAACTGCAGAATGTACTCCCTCACCCGTGTGCACGCACACTGCCCACTCACCCGGACCCATCAATAAACTTTCCTCCCTGCCCTCTCCAAGAAAATTATATAAACTCTGCTTAAGGTGTTCTCAGGGCTCTCATCTCTTTTCAATTGAGCTCTGAGCCCCAGCATGCTGGACCCCCAATAAACCCTTTGCTGTTGCATGTGACAATCTCTTTGTGGTCTCTTCCTCCAAGGCTTGCCCGACCTTTTCATATGGAGGTTCCACTGAAATCCAGCAGCGGCGAATGTGAGACCCCATGTGTCGTGGCTTTCACTATTTGTGTATCTTTCATTATGGGACAGAGCACTTCAATGCCTCTGTCCCTGACCATTGATCACTGGCCCAAAGTCCACATAAGGGCTCAGAATCTTTTTTATTTAGTAAAACACTGGACCTGGAAGACGCTCTGTGCCTCAGAATGACCCACCTTTCGAGTCGGATAGCCTCTAGAAGAATCTTTCTACTTCCCACTAATTTAAAAAGTTAGAGATATTGTCTTTTAGCCAGGGCCACATAGCCATCTGGATCATTCCGCCATATATCTTAACTTTGCAGGACCTCTGCAAATCTCCTCCTCCATGGGTGAAGCCTTTCCTTACCGCTGCCCCTGCTCCTACTCCTTCTCCCATGATCTCTCAAACCCTCTGCTCTTCTTCCTTCTCCACCCTCTGTTCTCCCTGAGTCACAAGATTTGACTCTACTGGATTCTCCTCCCCCTCCTTATCCCCTGCCCTCTTCCCCCAATCCCCAACACCCTCTAAGTGATTCCCCTGCTGCTGACTCAGCCTCTCTGCAATTGGAGGAGCACAGCACCCTCCAGATAGCTCCCCAGTGGCACACACAGCCCTTCCTTCCCTTGAGGAAGCTGGCCCGGCTATAGGAACTCGCCAGCAGTGAATAGTTGAAAACACTGGAACTCCCATGATGCTCCCCCTCCATCCCTATGGGCCAAAGATTGACGACGGCCATGGGGGAAAAAATGCAAGCCTACCAGTTTTGGCCATTCTCCTCTTCAGACGTACATAATTGGAAATATAACAATCCCCCTTTTTCTGAGCACCCCACCTGGCACACAGGTCTGGTTGAGTCATTGATGTTTTCACACTAGCCTACTTGAGATGACTGCCAACAACTCATAGGGACTGTCTTCATGACAGGGGATCAAAATAGAATACTCCTGGAAGCTGGAAAAAAATATCCTCTGACCAGATGCGTGACTGACACAACTTCCCAAGATAATCAAAGCCAGCTTTCCTTTGAACCAACCCAACTGTGGCCCCCAAATCTTTGAAGGTAGGGAGCATCTGTTCACTTATCACCGGGCTCTAATAGTGGGTTTCCGTGCGGCCGCTAGGCGACCAACTAATTAGGCCAAGGTAAGAGAGATTATTCAAGGGCCTGAAGAACCTCTCTCTATGTTTCTAGAGAGAATTATGGAGGCATATAGAAGATACACTCCTTTCAATCCTCAGGCAGAGGATCAAAAGTCATCTGTCACAATGGCCTTTATTGGGCAAGCTGCCCCGGATATTAAAAGAAAGTTAAAATGCTTAGATGGATTACAAGATATGACTTTGAGAGATTTAGTCAGAGAAGCTGAGAAGGTATACTTTAAGAGAGAAACTGAGGAAGAGAAGGGAACAAAGGGAGGATAAAAGAAACAAAAGACAGACTAAGGCGCTGACTAAGGTCCTGGTCACAACAACAAATAGGCCAGAAATTAAGAAACAGGGAGACAGGAAGGGATACCTGGGCCCACGCCAGAGGCCACTCCTTGCCTCAGATCACTGTGCCTACTGTAAAAAAAAGGACACTGGGCCAAAGAGTTCCCTAGAAAGAGACAGCCACTCCTGCCAGCCATTCTGACTCTTGAGGATGACTCCAAAAGTCGGGGCTAACATCCCCTCCCGGAGCTCAGGGTAACTTTTGAAGTGTAGGGGACCCCAGTAAACTTTGAAGTGGATACAGGGGCAATATACTCAGCCCTCAAGGCCCCATTGGGCCATCTATCAAATAAAAGGTCTCTAGTTCAAGGGGCAAATGGCAATAAGTATCGGGCTTGGACAACTAAGAGGACCATAGACCTGGGAAAAGGAAAATCCATCAATCCTTCCTAGTAATCACAGAATGCCTGGCCCCATTGATGGGCAGAGATCTGCTCACCAAGCTCTGGGCCAAAATAACTTTTAACCCTGAAGGCAACCAAGTGGGATTTCTAAATCCTTCAGTAAAAACTCCTATAGTCATGGCTCTAACTATGTCAGTAGAAAATGTACATCAACTCACTCAACTTTGTTCAAAGAAACTGCAGGCATTCCTGAAGGATCAAGAACAGAGTTTTCCACTGACCAAATCACAGCAAAAGGACTGAATGGGTAACAAAAGCCTGTCGGGTCCATCAATTGGTTTATGCTTACCCTTCCAAGCTTCCTGGAGGAAAGCACCTAGGAGGAAAAAGACCAGGACAATTCTGGGAAGTGAACTTTACTGAAATTAAGCATGCAAGGTATGGACTTAAATATCTCCTAGTTTTTGTAGATACATTTTCAGGATGGATTAAAGCCTTCCCCACCAAAAAAAAAGAAAGAAAGAAAGAAAGAAAGAAAGAAAGAAAGAAAGAAAGAAAGAAAGAAAGAAAGAAAGAAAAAGAAAGAAAGAAAGAAACAGCACAAATGGTGGTCAAGAAGATCCTGGAAGATTTTTTTCCAAGATACGACCTGCCTAAGGTAACAGAGTCTGATAATGGACCTGCATTCATGACCCAGGTACGTTAGGGGTTAGCCAGTACCCTGGGGATTACATTGTGCTTATAGACCACAGAGTGCAGGACAGGTAGAATGAATGAATAGAACCATTAAAGAGACCTTAATGAAATTAAGCTTAGAGACCGACATAAAAGATTGGACAATGCTTCTGCCTTATGCAATGTTTCATGCAAGAAATTCTCTCTCTGTTTCTTTGTGTAACCTCACCCACTATGAAATTCCCTATGGGGCCCCTATTCCAGTAAGGGACCTAACCCCAACTCTAAGACCTAACGATCCCTTCCACACCACCATGCTTGACAGACTTACAGCTGTTGAAAGAACTCAGCGATACCTGTGAAAACAGTTGGCCACTGCCTACCAACCTGGAGATGAGGGGACTCCACATCAATATCAAGTAGGAGACTTTGTCTATGTAAGACAACATCAGGTGTCATCCCTGGAACCCCACTGGAAAGGACCATACCAGGTTCTACTTATAACACCTACAGTGGTAAAGGTAGACAGAATCACTTCCTGGATCCTGGCCTCTCATCTCAAGCCTGCACCCTGTCCAGACTCTGCCTGGAAACTGGAAGAGACTGGTAACCCTTTCAAATTGTGTATTCGCCAGGTGGATGAAGCTATAGAGTCTCTCCTTGACCACCAGTAGTTCTAACCCTCATCAGCCCTTTCAGCAGCGATGGCTGATCACAAATCCTACTGGAGAAGAAGTATAATCTATCTCACATATAGCCCACTTTGGGACCTGGTGGCCATTTCTCCACCCAGACATTTGTTAGCTGGCTATAGGTCTTTCCTATTAGGATATCCCTGATGAAGAGGATACCACTAAAATTCCATTAAATACCTTTTGTACCATAAATAATGGAAACAAACATTATGGATGTCGGGACAGGTAAGCCAGGTGCAGGTTGGCTAGCCTAGATTACTATGTTTGCCCGGCAGACAATCAAAGCCACAAACAGCAACAGCTGTGTGGAGGAAAAGCCAATTTCTTCTGTAAGTCATGGGGATGTGAGCATACAGGGGCTTCCTGATGGAACCCGAACTCCTCATCAAATTCTGTACACAGCATTGGCCATATGACCAATTAGATAACCAAAACCCATGGCCCCCAGAGGGGTCTCTAGATCCTCAAATACTGTGTGACCTTTTTAACTTCTGCAAGTGCTCAAAAGGGTAAAAGGAGATTCCCCTATGTGGAGGCCTTTTCCCTCCTTCGCTCACATCCTGAACTATGCTTCTCCAATAGATCCTCACCCTCAGCCTTCATCTCCAGACTATCTGCTGTCACTCCAAACTCAGCAACCTGATTTCTTCCCTTCAATTACTAGATCAAAAACCCAAACCAACACCGGTTCTCAGACCATTGCCCCCTGGCTGAGAAGCAGGTACTGAGGTACCCCTCCACCGACTCACTCCTCTCTTCTCTTGTCACTGCCCGCACTGGGTCCCACCAGGTCCTCTTTCCAGCTAACCCATAGCTCAAACCAGCTGAGGAGAGCCCTCAGACCCTTATCCAAATGTAATGAAAATGGCCTTTAAAGTTGCTCTTTCATCACTGAAAACAGGTTACTAAAAATTTAAAGTCCCTCACAGGCTTTGTGGATACTCACTCCCTTCTTCCCCTCTGCTCTACCTGTTCTACTGCTCAAGTTTTGTTGCTAGGAATATCCCAAACCCCTTTCCCATTATTCTTTTACATCTCTCCTTTCTCATTCTCAGATCCATGAAGCTGCTCTAAGCCCCGACTTCTCTGTCTCCCCCCTCTGTACCAGGCCCACAGAAAAGTTTTCACTGACCTTCTCCAGGAGTCTTCACCATGGCTGACTTTAGGACTTTCAGCAAAAAAGTCCCTATAAACGATTTCAGTGTAGATAACCTTCCTCATTTAATGTTGCCCTGTTCCACTTGGCCACTGGCTAAAAATAATCAGCACTCCTAAGCTAGACACCCCCTTACTAGTTTTTCACAAAATATGTGAACAATTCCTCTGGCCTTGAACTGGGGCTTCACAGAGATGGCAACATTTCTAAGATAAAGAAGTTACCATCTGGGCTCCATGGTAACAGCTGGCAGGGGGGAAAAAAAAAGGGAAGTAAAAGCTCTCCCCCACCCAGTTGTCCTTGAAAAGTTAACTTGCCCAGAACAGAGGAAAAAAAAAACAGAAACAAAAACAGCTTTTTGTGAACTTCTGCAGAGTGTGATCTTCTTAGCCACTTCTCTTAAATGTTGGGTACAAAATTCTGAAACTACCTAAACTTGGAATTCAGAAGATTAATTGATTACAACCGAAGCAATGCCCTCTGAATCTGGGTGCAACCAAATTGGACTGTTTCACTGTCTTTGGTGCTATCTTAGGTGCCTTGCCTTGTCCGTCCCTACAACAGTATAATTCTATATACTAAAACATTGTTGATGTTTTCATGAAATGAAAAACGGATGTGATTAATTGTGTAATGGTGCATATGTTACCCAGAATGCTCTATCATGACGGAGGTTCATTTGAAGATCGAATAGGTGGGACATACAACCCGGTTTCACTGGGAACATATGTCCCTCACTTTAGCCATCCTATAAAGAATAGGAGTTGCCACAAGGGTGGGCACAGGAACCACTGCCCTGGTCCATGGGACACAACAAATGACCCAGTTAGAAGCAGAAATAGACCAAAACTTAAATATATTAGAAACCTCCATAACAGCTTTGCAGGAATCTTTAACCTCTCTCTCTGAAGTTCTTGTACAGAACAGTTGAGGGTTGGACCTCCTCTTCATGAGTGAAAGGGACCTTTGTGCTGCATTGAGGGAGGAATGTTGTGTGAAGTTGTCAGAAGCCAGTGGTGAGCTACTACCTGCTTTATCAGGAAAGGCCCCTCTTCTTAGCTTTCCTGTCTTTTCGCCATCCTCACATCAGTAGGTACCAAGAAAGACAGACTCTGTCCTTGGTAAATCCAAAAAAAGTGAGACCACTGGGACTGGGACTGGGACTGGTTGTGCTTGCCTGGCTTTCTGAATCCCACGTTTAGAGAGTTCCATCACCCAGGACGTTATGTGAGGTAACCTCAATCAGGAAGTGAATGAAGTCACTGCCTTGGCAACCACTTTGTCCTAAGAGTTGCTTCCAAGGGTCCCATGAGATGGAGGGTGCCCCTACTTCCTGTGACATTTTCACACGTTGGAATGGTATATCAACCATAGGCACCCGAGAACAGCTCTCCACACAGGCCTGGTTTGGTCAATCTTCTCTACATTAAGATGAAAGAGGCTGATAAAGACACATCCCTTCATTCTGACCAGGTTGTTTACCATGGAAGTTGAGTTTTCCTCCCTCAGGTCCTTCATAGCTGCCTACAACTTCTCCAGGGTATCATTTCTGCATGGTCCTTTGAGGATCTCAGCAGGTTGAAGATCCCCTACATTCCTGTAGTGTAAGACCAACTTTTTCCCTGCTATTCTGTAAAGTTACATTGAGGGAACAGTGTATGGTTAGGGTAATAACAGGTTTTATTTGGGATAGGAATCATTCTGCTGGATGAATAATGGTATTGGGAACCTGTGATATTTACAAGAATATATAGGTGAAATATAAGTATAAAAACAGAAATCTAGGTAAGATTTGAAGCCCAGAAGAGCATTGGGCCCTTGATTGGGATACTTAGCTTTTAAATATCTTCTAAACAGATGTCTCAGATAAATCGATATACAATGGCATAGGACCTTGAAAATTGGATGATTGAATGTAGAAGAAAACATCCACTCATATAGGCATAGTTGGTAGGATTAGGAAGACAGTCAGTAGGTTTAGGAAGAAAAGTGAGTATAGGATTTGGACAAAAAGTTCTTTAGCAATAGGGTTTGCGGTAGAGAGTGAATGTAAATGTCACCACATGTGAAGAATCAGACACAATGATGAACTGGGGAAAATATATGGGGAAGCAGATATCAATGGAGATATTAAGAAATCAGGCAAAGTATAAATTGAGTGATAGGATTAGACATTTTCAACAGGGTAGAGGTTGAGTATAAAATCTTAGAAAGAATCAAATATTTAGTCACCAATAGGATTGACATTTGAGAGAATTAGGCAATCTGGACATGGATATTGTTAGTAATCCATGCACACTTTCCATTTAGGCTTTGGCACAGTCATAAGTGTGAACTTTGCATTTTGTTTCCAGAATATTACTGTGATAAAGTGCATATGTAGATCAGGTGACATCAGTATTTCTTCCACCATTTCTGTGGGCAATATTTTGAAGGTGTATAAATTAGTATACGGTGTACAAATAGGTGTTCCCTGTGTCTAGGAATATAGATAAAATGAATGAATAGACCATACTGTGAATAAATAATATTACTGGTTCCAACTTTAAATATTGGATTGAATTGATATTTACAAATTTACAGGAAATCTTATATTGAGATACATACATTCATTACAACCATTTATACATCTAATGGTAATATTAGGTTTATGGTTTATCATGAAGAGTGTGTGAGTTTTGCTTTAAAAGTGATTATTGAAATCTAAAATAAAATGAAGTATCATGAAAAGACCAGTCAAAAAACATAGAGGAATACTTGTGTACTGAAGCAAGAAGTGATTAAAAGTGAAACAAAAGCCTATCAATTTGCAAAATTGTGAATGAAATATATATCCTATGATGTGCATAAACTGAAGAAATAGTCATGTAACAGTGTTGAATAAAAATGAAGGTCAAAATACACATCATGTCCCATAGGAATCTACTTGCATTGATGTTAAAGTGGGTCAGTTACTGTAGAAAAATTAGGACTTCTATGCACCATTCACTGAATTTTGATTTCAGTACTAGGATACAATATGTATTTAAGGTGGATGAATATTTCTGAAAATAACTTTGTGAACATTTGGTTATAAATCCACATTCATGAACATGAATGCATTTAGGGATTGTATAATAAGACACATATATTTTACATTCTGAAAAATCTGGAGAGTGTGTGTGTGTATATATATATATATATATATATATATATATATATATATATATATATAAAGAGAGAGAGAGAGAGAGAGAGAGAGAGAGAGAGAGGCATTAAAAGGTAGCAATATATATGCCAATCGAAATTCATCATGAAATATATAACATCCACAGATCCAAAACTATTCATTTTACTGAACATGGATTTATGTATTATATTGTTCAACTAGGAAGCTCACCCATAGTTTTAATTTTCAATTCCAACAACGTTTAGGAGGAGTGACCTCTTCTAAAAATTTGTATCTGCCAAGTCAGCCATCTAACAAAAATGTACATGTGATACCAGGTAGGATTCTATATGTACATTCAAAAATACATGTGCTGAATAGCCTACAGATAAAGGGAGATAGGAATTCACATATTTGTTAACTATAAAACACATGGAGAACTATTTCAATTTAAAATTGACTAGATTTATAACACCTACCCTTTATCATGCAAAAGGTAAATCCAACTATACACCATGCCTCTCTAAACTGCTTGTATTTCTATTCTGTTTGGGTTCTTTTTCTCCATCACTTTAGGATTGCTGCAATCTGGCTGGGCACAATTCAGGAGCCACTTGTCAAAAGAAACTAAAATTACTTTTAGAACCACACATGACTAAAAATTAGCTCCTCGGGAAAAACCCTCAGAGCCCAACTGCCACTACTGGCTTCCCACAAGCTCTCAACCTCCACACTCCTTCTCTTGAGGTCGATTGGCTGGGTCGTGTGGGCAGAGCCCAAAAAGTCCCACAATGAGCAGCTCCGTTATCTGAAAGGGTGGGGAAACAGCCCAATGGCATTACCACAGAGGAGCCAATCAGCTAGATATTGCTGGGGCTGCTGTGAGCCAATCATCAGCTTGCAGTCTGAAAGGGTGGGGAAACTGCTCAATGAGCATCTCCAATGAGCATCACCGCAGAGGAGCCAATTAGCTTGATGTTGCTGGGGCCGCTGTTAGCCAATCATCAGCAGGCAGTCTGAAAGTTTGTTTGGCCCCTTGGGCTGTGCCTCTCAACACCTCCCCCTCTCTGTTTAAACAACAAGCATGTGGCTTAGGGACCATGCCTGCCTTAGGTTGTCCAATAGTACATATGGTGCTTACCCATTATCGAATGAGCTGACCTCAAGGTATCAGCCTCCAGTCTTAGATTGGTACCATTGCAATTGGATCTTACCCGTCACTAGCTACAGGTCCAGTATACAGTCACACCTGTGGAGAGGTCTTTGTACCAGCAGGGGGTGAGGTTCTTTGTCTCACCTCTGTTGGCCCCCAAATTTTAGCTGAACGACCATGACAGCAGAAGGGAGGAAGATACACCAAGCCAATTGACGGCTCCTTTTGGAAAAATTGTACCACCGATGACATCATCAGCAAAAATACCCCAACACTACCACAAGTCAATTCACCAACATATTGTTCACAATGCATGCAGGTGAGTTCACAATGCATACAGGTGATACATAGTCGAGGCAAGTTCTGCAAGCAGTTCAGTGATGGCTATTGCAGAAGCTGTAGATTGGTTTTATCTTTGTCTTTACAGGCACTGGGATGAAGATAGGAATTTTGGCAATAATGGCCAAAGAAAAATTATGTAACATTCCAGAAGGTACTAAAAGAAAACAATTTTCTTAACAATTTACATTGTCTTGAAGAGAATTATTAAATATAATGAAAAGAAAAGGTGAAAGTAAACAAACAGATCTGTTAACCTCCTTTTTTGTACACATTTTAAAACAATCCTCAACAGGTGTTTACCCAATTTAAATTAAAACATTTACATCAAGTGTATAAAAATATATTTGGATCCATTTTTTCATGAGCGCTCATCATATATGATATATGGACATACGTACATTCAAACATATAACAAAAAACACAAGTGTGCACACGTAATATAATACATACAACACATAACATAAGAGTAAAGGCCTTATAACATTTTACAGGTGAAATCTCCATTGCAATGTCTAAAAACTCTATAGTCCAAAAATAGAACTGATCAGCAAAACATTAACCTAGGTTTGTATGAGTTCAAAAAACAAAATAGAACTTCATGACATGGGAAAGGGTAATAATAAAATAGATATTGAAAAAAGCATCCTGGATTTGTCACAGATGTAAGATTAGCCAAACTGGAGTTCTGGATATCAGCTGTTATGGATTTGAGCCAAATCATATTCTTTTAATCTGTAGAAATCGCTTTAGTTAGTCTCTCTGGAATCCAAATCGGCTGCTGTTCTCCCTGTGGAAACACACAAACAGACCTCCAACTCCAGACAATTACTGGGTCAGGACATTTCCATTGTCCTGTTAGAATATCCTTCCAAAGTACCTTGGGCTTATGTACATTTTTTGGACACATATGCCTTTCCACAGGAATAAGCCCTGATGAATCCAAATTTCCAAAGTTTAGAGTAAAAAGGGTTATTTTAAGTTTATCTTTGGGGAATATATACCCCTTCAGAATTCCTTTTTTTTTTTGTTTAATTAGTACGTTTTAATAGTTTGATGAGCTCATTTAACTATGCCTTGTCCCTGCGGATTGTATGGGATTCCTGTTATATGAGTAATGCAAAATGATGAGCAAAATTCTTTAAAAGAGGTAAAAGTATAACCAGGGGCAACATCTGTTTTTAACTGTTTTGGAATGCCCACAGTGGCAAAATTTTGTAAGCAATGAGCTATAACATCTTTAGTTTTTTTTCTCCGGCATGAAGGGAGTCCATCAAAAATTCAGAAGAAGTATCAACTGTAACATGCAAATATTTTAATTTTCCAAATTCTGGCAAGTTTGTGACTTCCATCTGCCAAATATGGTTAGGTATCAATCCTCTAGGATTGACTCCAAGATTAACTTGTGGTAAAATGGTCACACAATTTTGACATTGTTTTATTATTTGTCTAGCTTGTTCCTTAGTTATTTTAAAGCGCTTATGTATAGTATTAGCATTGACATGGAATTTTTTATGAAAATTTGTAGCTTCTTCTACTGTAGAGAAAATATGTATGTCATGCGTAGTTTTATCTGCTAAATCATTACCCAACTAAGGGCTCCAGGCAATCCTGTATATGTCCTGATATGCCCTATAAAGGACGGATCTTTTCTGTCCCAGATTAGACTTTGTATAGTGGAAAGAAAAGAGAAAACAGGAGAGGAAGGGGAAATTTGTTTCTTCCTAAGATTATATATTGAAACTCAACCCTGTTGAAAATGCATAATCATATCACTCACTTTATACTTTGCCTGATTTCATAATGTCTCTAAAGATATGTGGTTTCCTGCATATTTTCACCAGTTCACCATTGTGACTGACCCTTCACATGAACTTATGTTCACTTTCACTCTCTAACCACAACCCTAATGCTCCAGAACTTTTGTTCCAAATCCTATACTCACTCTTCTTCCTAAACCAACTCTGTACCTAATTCTACCTACTATCCGTTTTTGACTGGATGTTCTCTTCAACATTCAATCATCCAAGCTACAAGGTCCGATGCCATTGTATATCTATTTATCTGAGACATCTGTACACAATGTAAATCAAAGTTAAGTATCCCAATCAAGGGCCCAATGCCCTTCTGAGCTTCAAAATTACCTAGATTTCGATTTTAATTCATATATTTAACCTCTATATTTTTATAAATATCTCAGGTTCCCAATACCATTATTCATCCCGCAGGATTATTCCTAACTCAAATCAAACATTTTATTAGCCCTAAGAATACACTGTTCTATCAACCTAAATTTAAAGAAAAGCAGGGACAGAGTTGGTCTTACAATACAGGAATGTAGGGGATCTTCCACCTGCTGAGAACCTCCAAAGTCCATGCAGAAATGAATCCTGGAGAAGATATAGTCAGCTATGAAGGATCTGCGAGAGCAAAAGTCATCTTCCATGGCAATCACCCTGGTCAGGATGAAGGGATGTGTCTGAATCAGCCTCTCTCTTCTTAATGTAGAGGAGATTGACCAAACCAGGCCTGTGTGGATAGCTATTCCCGGGTTCCTAAGGTTGACATACCATTCTAATTTGTGAAAGTTTCAAAGGAAGTAGGGGAAGCCTCCATCTAATGGGACACTTGGAAGCAACTATTAGGACAAAATGGTTTACAAGGCAGTGAATTTATTCAGTTCCTGAAGGGAGTGACCTCACCTCACTTTCTTGGTGATGGATCTCTCTGAACTTGGGATACTGGAAACCAGGCACATAGAGCCAGTCCCAGTCCCAGTCCCAATGGGCTCACTTGTTTGGATTTACCAAGGACAGAGTCAGTCTTTCTTTGTACCTACTGATGTTAGGATGGCAAAAGCAAGGAGAGCTCTGAAGAAGGGCCTTTCCTGAGAAAGCAGGTAGTGGCTAAACACTAGCTTCTGACAACTTAACAGAGTTGGTCAAGGAGAACAGACCTGAGACAGGACAGGACTTTTCAGGGGAAAATTGTATGGCCCACCAGTCAGAGGACACTCCGTAGAGTCACAGACCTACTTGGGGGAAGGAGGTGCCAATATGGGTGTGGTTTTGGGTTTATGATTTTGTCTCATGTTCTGAGAATAGGTAGGAAAGGTGGTTTGTTTTTTGGGGTTGAACTGTTTCTAGTAAGACGTTTGACAAGGCGAGTGTTTCTATGTCTGTGTATCCCACTATGTCCGTGGTTGTAGACATTAGAAAAGAGAATGCATCAATGGATTTGTCCTGTCTTGTAGAAAGCTTCCCAGCATTCATCCTGCCCAATTAATGAATGGATTGCAGCTTTCCTTAAGGATGGGCAACACCAACGATCTTAGTAATTTTCAATTTTCTTTCTGAATTCTCGCCAATCTCCAGAATAGGCTCATGGTTTTGTGTCCAAGATATGTACCACCTCCAAGCTCTGTGACTTGGCCATGTACTGGATAGATGAAGGGAATGGCGAGCATCTCAGAAAACGCAGATATCAGTGTGACCAGTAAACTCTCAGTGGAGAAACCCTTCTTTGAGCCTTTTGCTTACATAATGTTCTGTTGCCTTGAATGTCAAGAAGTTCTTTGTTTCGGACCACCCCTTTGTGAAGCCTGAAGAAAACAGTTTTCAGATCTAAATGAATGGGCATAACCTGTGGCTCTTTGCTTACTTGCTTTGGAAATGGATGTGTCTGAATCCAACTCTATGCCCTGTGTGAGGCTGTGTCTTAGATTCTCTGCAACTGATAGATCTAAAGAAAGATCCCATGTGTGCATCCAAAACCAAAATGGCCAAAAGAGCAGTCATTGTGGGTGAAGTTTCTCTCCGTCCTCTGTTAGGTTCTTGACGTCCATCAAGTGAGAATTGGAATCCTTTGGGTCAAATGAGTTTTTCAAAGCACTGCAGATGTGGTTGGGTTTTCTTATGACTGAAATTCACATAAAGAATCTACACCTGACAGTCAGTAGGCCTCAAATTGCAGAAGAAGATCAGTATTAATGGCAGGTGTATTTGATCAATCCTGGTTCACTGGAAGGGTTTCCAGGCCACCCTGACTTTAGGCAAATTAGCGGCAAGGGAGCATGTTTTGGACACTGTCTTGGGCTATGCCCCTCATGGAAACGTCCAGCCAGAGGTTATGATGAGTGTCTATATGGAAGAAGATGAGGGCCATTGGGGAGTGTTTTGGTTTTAATTGTGGTCATTTGTGTGGCATTTGGAAGAGATGACTGGGTCCACCTGGGCTTGAACTCTGGTGTGATTCCCCTTAGAGACTGAGTTCTGGAACTGAGCTCAGAGAAGTATTGCCATTAATTGTGTTGGGATTTTATGAGACCATGCATAAGAGTCGCCCTTTAAACTGAGATCTAGCATTGAAGTGCTCTGTCCCATAATGAAAGATCCACAAACAGTGAAAGCAATGACACATGAAACAGACAAGACAAGACAATAAAGACAGGCAATGGACGTCCAACACTGAGATCAGGACTGAGTAGCCGGCAATAACCAATGGGCTGGCAATACCGAATCCAAAACAAAATATCACTGAGTCGAGGAATCTATTATAACTAAATTTCCCAAGTCCTCTGGGGCGTCCTCCAGGAACGTGGCCTGTGGCTCTGTGACACGTCTGTCAGCCACTGTCGGAGAGAGCTCACACTCTTCATCAATAGCCATTTTTCCAAGTCCTAACCTGAAACCTGAAACCAGGAATAGGAGACTTACTTACCCCAAGAGTAGCCCGTTGGGGTCTCTCCTCCGCCGCTGCCAGATATCAGTGGAAACTTCATGTGTAAAGGTCGGGCGTGCATTGGAGGAAGAGACCACCAAGAAACTGACTCATGAAACAGCAAAGGGTTTATTGGAGTTCCAGCATGCTGGGGCTCAGAGCTCACTTGAATACAGCAGAGAGCCCTGAGAAGAGCTTGAGCAGAGCTTATATACTTTCCTTGCCGAGGGCAAGGAGGGAAGTTTATTGATGGGTCAGTGGGAGTGGGCAGTTTGCATGCAACCAGGTGAGAGAGTAAATTCTGCAGTTTGAAAACTGGGGACAGCACATTCTGGGAACAAGATTAGCAAACAGTTCTCAAGATTTCAACAGTGTTTTGTTAAGCATAGAGAAAAACAGGAAGTGACAAGTACCTATTTAATTAACCATTCAATAACAACTATACCTTTTTAAATGGATGTTCTCATCTACATTCAATCTTCCAAGGTACAGGGTCCTATGACATTGTATATCAATTTACCTGAGACATCTGTGCAGAACGTAATTCAACGCTAAGTATCCCAATTAAGGGCCCAATGCCATTCTGGGATTCAAATCTTACTTAGATTTCTGTTTTCCTACATATATTTCAACTATATATTCTTATATATATCGCAGCTTCTCAATAGAATTATTCATAAACAGAATGATTCCTAACCCAAATCAAACATGTTATTAACCCTAACCCTACAGTGTTCCCTCAATCTAACTTTAAAGAAGAGCACGGACAGAGTTGGTCTTATAATACAGGAATGTAGGGGATCTTTCACCTGCTGAGAACCTCAAAGGTCCATGGAGAAATAAGCCATGGAGAAGATGTAGGCAGCTATGAAGGACCTGAGAGAGCAAAAGTCATCTTCCATGGCAAACAACCTGGTCAGGATGAAGGGATGTCTCTGAATCTGCCACTCACACCCTGTGAACTGCGCCACTTCACAGGTGAATAACGAGTCAGAACGACAAAAAATTATCTTGTTAGGATCTTACAGAAAAATGGGTGTGCACCGAAACCTAGAAGAATGATTTCCACCAATGAGGTGCGGTAATTGAGTCTCAAACACGAGCCAAATGTGCGACCGGAGATCCGGGCTGACAAATCTGTGTGGCCTGCCCCGTGGCTAGAGACAGCAGGGCACCACCTAGAAGCGACCAGCCGGCAGGGAGAAACGTTGCTGCAGATTCTGTGGAATCCTGCTGGCTGACCTCCAACTGAGCCCCGGGCTGAGTTTGGGATTTCAAACGGGGAAGGAAGTGCTACAATTCTATCCCCCCACAATAAAAACTCCACCAAGGAAACCAACGGTCACCATCTTGGAGAGCAGAAGTAACCACCGCCACTCTCCAACAGATTGCAACAATAAAACAGGTTTGTGTTACTCAGCTCATCTCCCATACAGCAGGGAATTCACATAAAATCTCTCTTAGGCTTTCCATTGGAGAGATTATCAGAGAGAGCCTGCATAAAGATGTTGGGAAAACTACAGGCACCTGACCTTCAACTTCCCCTCCCATCAGCGGCGAAAACGAAACCTGTCTAGCCAGAGCTGGGAGAGGGGCAAGAGGAAAAAATCAAAACAATAGAGTGCCGGGGTTCCCCATAGACAGCATCCACACCAAAGAAACGGCAGGCCCAGAGGACAGTATGAGCTGCCGAGAGGCATCACTCAGGGGAAATCTGGTCTAGCACGAGAAACCAGGACTAGCAGGAGATAACAGGGGACTAGAGCCCAGGCCCGCGTGACTGTGCGGCTGGAGAACGCCCGCCCACTGGTCACAAACAGCCCGCTGCTGGTGCGACTGGGTGGCTGGTGCCCGCCTGCCTACCAGCGACCAATCGCCCGCTGGCTGCACGTGCAACTGGGTGGCTAGAGATCTCCTGCCCACCAGTGACAGCCCACCCGCTGACTGTGTGACTGGACAGCTGGAGACCGCCCGCCCGCCGGCGACCGGGAGTTGAAAACAAACAGAGACAGATCAGTCCCAGCCCACTCCCATTTGAACACCCTGGCAAGGAGCCTGGGGCCCGCCATAGCAGACAGGTGACATCACTGGAGCTCGGCCATCGCAATTCCTTCCAAGCAGAATTCACTTTAGCAGGCATAGTCTACCAACACAAAGGAGAGACAACAGATATATTAAACCAAAACAAATCTATAGAATAGAGCAGAAAAACAGCAATCAAATAGAGATGGAAAACAACGTGAACATCATGAAAAAACAAAGGAAAAAAATGTGTACAAACAATGCAGGACAACTTAATTCAACAGGAGGACCTAGAATCATCAGAAACAGGGATAGGGAAAAAAACTCAAGGCTTACCTAACTCAGATGGAAAGGGATATTAGAGAATACATGAATCAGCAAGTCCTAGCAATAAAAGTATATTTTGAAAATGAATTAAACAAATTCAAATGGCAAAGAACAAGCTTTACCAGGAGATAGAGATCTTAAAAAAAATCAAACAGTAATCCTAGAAATGCAGGAAACGATTAATTAAAACTCAAACAAGAATATTACAAATAGACTAGATCAAATAGAAGTCAGAACATCAGATAATGACGACAACGTTTATCAACTTGAAAAGAATATAGTCAACACAGAAAAGATGCTTAAGTCCCAAGAGCAGTCTATTCAAAAGATATGGGATATCATAAAAAAAACAAATTTCACAGTCATCGAAATAGAAGAAGCCATAGAGATTCAAACCGAAAGAATGGACAACATATTAAATGAAATAATTCTAGAAAACTTCCCAGAGATGAAAGATGGAATGGATTGCCAAATCCTTGAAGCCTACAGGACCCCAAACATTCAAAACCATAATAGACCAACTCCAAGACATATAATTATGAAGATAGCCAAAATACAGAACAAGGAGAGAATATTAAAAGCTACGAGAGAAAGGAGGCGGATTACATTCAGGGGTAAATCAATTAGATTAACGACTGATTTTTCATCACAAACTTTGAAAGTGAGAAGATCCTGGAACAATGTATTTCAAACACTGAAAAATAATGAATTCCAACAAAGAATACTGTATCCAGCAAAATTAAGCTTCAGATTTGACAATAAAATTAAAATCTTTCACAATGAATAAAAACTAAAAGAATTCACACCCATAACACCAGCACTGCAAAGGATTTTGGGCAAAATACTACAAGAAGAAGAATTGAAAAATAGTGCCCCAAACTAACAGTGGGAGGTATCTCAGTAAAGGGGGAGGAAAATAACCAAAAAGTAAAAACTAGCCAAACTAAAATAAATAAATAAATTAACATGAATGGATGTACAAATCATATTTCAATTGTAACCTTAAATGTTAATGGCCTAAACTCACCATTCAAGAGACATAGGGTAGTAACCTGGATCAAAAAAACAAATCCAACAATATGCTGCTTTCAGGAGACTCATATGATAGGTAAAGACATACACAGGCTGAAAGTAAAAGGTTGGGAAAAATCATACCACTCACAGGGCACACGGAAGCAAGCAGGAGTGGCCAAACTCATATCAAATACAATCAACTTCAAACCTACGTTAATCAAAAGGGATAAAGAAGGACACTATATAACGTTAAAAGGAACCATCCACCAACATAACATAACAATTACCAATTTGTATGCAGCAAACAAATGAGCTGCCACACTCATAAAACAAACTCTTCTCAAGTTCAAGAGTCAAATAGACTACAACATAATAATTATAGGTGACGTCAACAGACCGCTCTCACCATTAGACACATCCTCTAGACAAAAACTGAATAAAGAAACTATAGAACTCAACAGCACAATCAATAACCTAGACTTAACCGACATATATAGAATATATCAACCATCATCAAGTGGATACACCTTCTTATCAGCAGCAGATGGATCCTACTCAAAGATAGACCATATATTAGGTCATAGGGCAACTCTTAGTAAATATAAAGGCGTGGAGATAATACCATGCACCATATCAGATCATAATGAAATGAAACTGGAAATCAATGATAAAAGAAGGAAGGAAAAATCCTACATCACATGGAAAATGAACAATATTCTACTGAATGATCAATGGGTTACAGAAGACATTAAGGAGGAGACAAAAAAATTCTTAGAGACAAATGACCATACAGACACAACCTACTGTAATCTATGGGACACAATGAAAGCAGTTTTAAGAGGAAAATTCATTTCTTGGAGTTCTTTCCTCAAAAAAAGAAAAAAACAACAACAAATAAATGAACTCACACTACACCTCAAAAACCTAGAAAAGGAAGAGCAAAACAACAGCAAATGTAGTAGACGACATTAAAATAAGAGCAGAAATCAACGAAATTGAAACAAAAAATCATTGAAAAAATTGATAAACTAAAAGTTGGTTCTTTGAAAAAATAAATAAGATTGACAGGCCCTTAGCCATGATAATGAAGAGAAGAAGAGAGAGAACTCAAATTATTAACATAGGGGGTGAAAAATGCAATACCACAACAGACACTACAGAAATATAGAAGATAATTAGAAAGTATTTTGAAACCCTATATTCCAATAAAATAGAAGATAGTGAAGATATCAATAAATTTCTTAAGTCATACGATCTGCCCAGATTGAGTCAGGAAGACACACACAATTTAAACAGACCAATGACAAAGGAAGAAATAGAACAAGCCATCAAAAGATAACCAACGAAAAAAAGCCCTGGACCGGATGGGTAAACAGCGGAGTTCTACAAAACCTTCAAAGAAGAATTAATACTGATTCTTTTAAAGCTCTTTCAAGAAATAGAAAAAGAAGGAGCTCTTTCAAATTCATTCTATGAGGCCAAAATCACCCTGATCTTGAAATCAGACTAAGACACTTCAAAGAAACAAAACTACAGACCAATATCTCTAATGAACTTGGATACAAAAATTCTCAATAAAATCCTGATGAATCGAATACAAAAGCATATCAAAAAAAATTGTGCACCATGATCAAGTAGGATTCACCCCTGGGATGCAAGGCTGGTTCAATATACGGAAATCAATAAATACTATTCACCACATCAATAGACTTAAAGACAAGAACCATATGATCATCTCGATAGATGCAGAAAAAAACATTTGACAAAGTACAGCATCCCTTTATGTTCAAAACACTAGAAAAACTAGGGATAACAGGAACTTACCTCAACATTGTAAAAGCTATATATGCTAAACCTCAGGCTAGCATCATCCTAAATGGAGAAAAACTGAAGGGATTGCCTCTAAAATCTGGAACAAGACAGGGATGCCCTCTATCACCACTTCTATTCAATTTAGTTCTTGAAATTCTAGCCAGAGCAATTAGACAATAGAAATTAAAGGCATAAAAATAGGAAAACAAGAACTTAAATTATCACTATTTGTGGATGACATGATAATATATATAACAGACCCAAAAGGGTCTACAAAGAAACTGCTAGAGATAATAAATGAATTAAGCAAAGATGCAGGATATAAAATCAACACGCATAAATCAAAGGCATTTATGTATATCAGGAGCAAAACTTCTGATATGGAAAGGAGGAAAACCACTCCATTCACAATATCCTCAAAGAAAATAAGATACTTGGAAATCAACCTAACAAAAGAGGTGAAAGATTTATATAATGAAAACTACAGAATCCTAAAGAGAGAGATAGAAGAAGATCTTAGAAGATGGAAAAATGTACCCTGTTCATGGATAGGCAGAACTAACATCATCAAAATGGTGATATTACCCAAAGTTCTCTACAGGTTAAAATGGATGCCAATCAAAATCCCAACGGCATTTCTTGTAGAAATGATAAAGCAATCATGAAATTCATATGGAAAAACAAAAGACCCAGAATAGCAAAAGCAATTCTAAGCAGGAATTTGAATCTGGAGGTATAGCGATACCAGAGTTCAAACTGTACTACAAAGCAATAGTTATAAAAGCAGCGTGGTACTGGTACCAAAACAGGCAGGTGGATCAGTGGTAGAGAATAGAGGACACAGAAATCAATCCACAAAATTACAACATTCTTATATATGATAAAGAGGCTAAAAGCATATTGGGAGATGGATAGCATCTTCAACAAATGGTGCTGGGAAAATTGGAAACCCATATGCACCAAAATGAAACTGAATCCCTTTCTCTCGCCATGCACAAAAGTTAACTCAAAATGGATCAAGGAGCTAGTGATGAAATCAGAGACACTGCATGTGATAGAAGAAAAAGATCGCTATGATCTACATACTGTGGGGTCGGGCTCCAAATTCATTAATAGGACACCCATAGCCCAAGAGTTAATAACAACAATAAACAAATGGGACTTACTTAAACTAAAAAGTTTTTTCTCTGCAAGAGAAACAATAAGAAAGGTAAATAGAGAGTCTACATCCTGGGAACAATTTTTTACCCCTCACACTTCAGATAGAGCTCTAATATCCAGAATATACAAAGAACTCAAAAAATTAAACAATAAGATAACAAATAACCCAATCAACAAATGGGCCAAGGACCTGAACAGACACTTCAGAGAGGAGGACATACAATCAATCAACAAGTACATAAAAAAATGCTCACCATCTGTATCAGTCAGAGAAATGCAAATAAAAACCACCCTAAGATACCATCTCACTCCAGTAAGATTAGCAGCCATTATGAAGTCAAACAACAATAAGTGTTGGCGAGGATGTGGAGAAAAGGGTACACTTGTACACTACTAGTGGTACTGAAAATTGGTAAGGCCAATTTGTAAAGCAGTATGGAGATTTCTTGGAAAGCTGGGAATGAATGCACCATTTGACCCAGCTATCACCCTTCTCGGACTAGAGGGTCTTAACAGAGCGTACTATAGGGATACTGCCACATCAATGATCATAGCGCCACAATTCACAATAGCTAGACTGTGGAACCAACCTAGATGTCCTTCAATAGATGAATGGTTAAAAAACTGTGGCATCTATAAACAATGGAGTATTACTCAGCACTAAAAAATGGCAAAATCATAGACTTTGCAAGGAAATGGATGGCATTAGAGCAGATTATGCTAAGCTAAGCTAACCAATCCTTAAAAAAATGCCAAATGTCTTCTTTGATATAAAGAGAGCACCTAAGAACAGAACAGGGAGGAAGAGCATGAGAAAAAGATTAACATTAAACAAAGACGAGTGGGGGGATAGAAAGGGGGAGAGAAGGGAAAGCATATGGAAATGGTAGGAGACCCTCAATGTTACACAAAATTACATATAAGAGCTTGTGAGGGGAAATGGGGGGAAAACAATGGAGAGAATTGAACAACAGCAGATGAGGTAGAGAGGAAAGATGGGAGGGGAGGGGAGGGGGGATAGTAGGGGATAGAAAAGGTAGCAGAATACAACATCACTATTATGCCATTATGTACAAATGTGAATGTGTAACCAATGTGCTTCTACAATTCGTATTTGGGGAAAAATGGGAGTTCATAACCCAATTGAGTCAAATGTATGAAAGATAATATATCATGAGTTTTGTAATGTTTTGAACAATCAATAAAAATAAATAAATAAATAAAGGTTTAAAATTGAGTGGCAAGAAATCAGCTAAAAAAGTGTTGAGATGCATTCATTTTGCTAAGCAGAAACTTTGTTTTGTGTAGTTGTATCTATCACAAATTTATTTTACCAGAAAACTGGCTTTTGAAAATACACTTAATTGAGATTAAAGGATAATCCACCTACCTTCATGAAAAATTCATAGCATTTCCTATATTTTTCATATTTCAATTTTTGGTAAATATTTTGTCATGGACCAGGTCTAGTCTTAGGCTATTCTTTCAGAATACTGCCTCATCTGATAAGTTGGTACAATGTGTTGGATTGTTCTTTTCATCTTTTATTTAATAGTTTCTAGCTGATAATGTGTATTTTTCATTATCTTTATTTGGACATACATACCCAACGATATCTTTGCATTTTATGTTTTACTGGGAAGAGACTCATCAAAAGCTCTGTATTATATGTATCAACAATCAAACATTTAGAGCATGCAATTATTCTTAATTTTGCATGAAAATATCTTTGTACCATTTACTTATAAAAATTTAGAACTATTAATAATGTCCCTACTGTAATAAGTAACTAATTACCAGAAAAATTAAACAATTCACTTTATATCAATTATGAATATGAAAAGTACTAAAATAAGTATTTGGCAATTAATGCATAATTGATAGAAATTGAAATCATAAGAAAGCCATTTAAAATGTCAGTGCATATGGTCCTTAAAAAATAGGTTGTTCAAAAAAATTTCTCTAATTCATAAGATATAATATGCCATATTACAGCGTAACGTGATAAAAAACATTAAATTATCAATATTGATAATAAAGAATGATACCTTTTTTCTTAAATATGTTTATTTGATTTTCATTGTAAGATGTTAATTCTGGAAGACTTCAGAATTAAGAAAGTCTTGGTGTATATTATTTCTAACAGGCTAATCAAAGTACTTTTAAATATATATGTATATATATATATATATATATATATATATATATATATATATATATATATACATAATATATGTAATGCATATGCATGAATATAGACACATATGTATAATAAATGTATTGTAATATATCTATCAGGTGATTATAATTATTAAATTTTTTAAAAAAAAATAGTGACTATAAAAAACAGTCTCAAATTTAAATTTCATAGCATACAACTGTTTGTAATGCCATGAGAGAAAAATAGATATGGAGGAAAAACGAAAAAGGAAGAGAGAGAAGGGGAAAAATGAGGAAGAAAGTGAGTAAAGAAGAGGGAGAGGCGTGTTCGATGTTAAGACAAAAGTGGAGCGGCTGGGTTTGTGATTCAGTGTTAACATGTTTGCCTAGTATGTGTGAGGAACTGGGTTCTATTCTCAGCACCACATACAAATAAAGAAAATGAAGATCCATCAACAACTTAAAAAATAAAAAATAAAAAACTAGAAATATTACTAAAATCCCAAGCATTTATGAATGTTAAATAATAAAATATATGTTACATAGCCTTATGTAATTTCTAGACTCCCCAAAAAAGTCATGAAATGTTGGATTATTAGTGCTATAACTAAAAATCCATTGCTCTTTCCTCTACATTCTGTGGCATTCTAGTGCTAAAATAAATTGTAGTATAACACCAAAAAAAAAAAAAAATCCTAATATTTCTACAGTAACTGACCCAGTTTAACATCAATGCAAGTAGATTCCTATGGGACATGATATGTACTTTGAAGTTTATTTTTATTCAACACTGGTACATTTCTATTTCTTGAGTTTATGCACATTATAGGATATATATTTCATCCACACGTTCACAAATTTATAGGCATTTATTTCACTTTCAATCACTTCCTCCTTCAGAAAACATGTATTCCTCCGTTTCTGACTGGTCTTTTCTTGAAACTTCTTTCCAAACACATTATTTTCGATTTCCATTATCACATTTGAAGCAAAACTCACACACCCCTCATAATAAACCATAACCCTAATATTACCATTAGATGTACAACTGGTTGGAATGAATGATTGTATATCAATATAAGATTTCTTACTTAGTTTCAGATATCAATTCAATCCATTATTTAAAGTGGAACCAGTTATATTATTTATTCACAATGTGGTATTTTCATGCATTATTTCTATATTCATAGACACAGGGTACACCTCTTTGTACCCCCAACACTAATTTATACGTCTTCAAAATATTGCTCCCAGAAATGTTGGAAGAAATACCCTTGTCACCTGATCTACATATGCATTTTATCACTGAAATATTCTGGACACAAAAAGCAAAGGTCACACTTATGATTGTATCAAAGCTAAATGAAAAGTGAACATGGATTACTAAAAACATCCATGTCCAGGTTGCCTAATGCTCTCAAATGAAAATCCTATTGGTAACTACAAATTAGTTTCTTCCAAAGATTATATATTCAAACTCAACCCTGTTGAAAATGTCTAATCCTCTCACTCACTTTATACTTTGCCTGTTTTTGTAATGTCTCTATTGGTATCTGCTTTTCCACAGTTCATCATTGTGACTAAATCTTCACATGTTCTGAAACTTACATTCACACTCTAATCGAAATCCTATTGCTAAAGAACTTTTGGTCCAAATCCTATATTCACTCTTCTTCTTAAAACCTACCTACTATCTTCCTAATCCTACCGACTATCACTTTTTGACTGGAGGTTCTCTTCTACATTCAATCATCCAGTTACAAGGTCTTATGCCATTGTATATCGATTTCTCTGAGACATTTTTGCAGAATGTAATTCAACGATAGGTATCCCAATCAAGGGCCCAATGATTTCTGGGCTTCAAATCTTACTTAGATTTCTGTTTATGTACATATATTTCACGTCTGTATTCTAATAAATATCACAGGTTCCAATAACATTATTCATCCAGCAGAATGGTTCCTAAGCGAAAATGAAAATGTTATTAACCGTAACCATACACTGTTCCCTCAATCTAACTTTACAGAAGAGCAGTGACAGTGTTGGTCTTACAATACAGGAATGCATGGGATCTTCCACCTGCTGAGAACCTCAAAGGTACATGCAGAAATGATCCCTGGAGAAGATGTAGGCAGCGATGAAGGACCTGAGAGAGCAAAAGTCATCTCAATGGCAAACAACCTGGTAGAATTAAGGAATGTGTCTGAATCAGCCTCATTCTTCTTAATACAGAGAAGATAGACCAAACCATGCCTGTGTGGAGAGCTGTTCCCTGGTCCCTATGTTTGATATACGATTCGAACTTGTGAAAGTGTCAAAGGATGTAGGGGCATCCTCCATCTCATGGGAACCTTGGAGGCAAATGTTAGGACAACGTGGTTTCCAAGGCAGTGACCTCATTCAGTTCCTCAAGGAAGTGACTTCACCTCACTTCCTTGGTGATGGAAGTCTCTGAACTTGGGATCCAGGAAGCCAGGCACCCAGAGCCATAACCCGTCCAAGTCCCAGTGGTCTAACTTGTTTGGATTTACGAAGGACAGAGTCAATATTTCTTGGTACCTACTGATTTGAGGATGGCCAAATGCCAGGAAACCTCTGAAGAGGGTCCTATCCTGATAAAGCAGGTAGTGGATCACCGCTGGCTCCTGACTACTTCACAGAGTTGGCAAAGTAGAGCAGATCTGAGACAGGACAGGCCATTTTGGGAGAACATAGTATGGCCCACCAGTCAGAGGACACTCCGGATATGACAGACCTACTTGGGGGAAGGAGGTGCCTTTGCGGGTGTGGGTGTGGGTTTGTGGTTTTGTCTCATGTTCTGAGAATACGAAAGAAAGGCGGTTTGATTGGATTGTAGTGAACTGTTTCTAGTAAGTCGTTTGACAAGGCGAGTCTTTCTATGTCTGTGTATCCCACTGTGTCCGTGGTTGTCGACATTAGAAAAGAGAATGCATCAGTTGATGTGTTCTATCTAGTAGAAAGCTTCGCAGCATTCATCCTGCCCAATTGATGAATGGACTGCGGCTTGCCTCATGGATGGGCAACACCTACTATCTGCCTAAGTTCCTGTTTTCTTCCTGAATTCTGGCCACTCTCCCGAATAGGCACATAGTTTTGTGTTTAAGATATGTACCACCTCAAGCTCTGTTAAATGGCCATGTACTGGACAGCTGAAGGGAATGGGAGAATCTCAGAAAACTCAGATATCAGTGTGACCAGGAAAGTCTCAGTGGAGAAACCCTGCTATGGGCCATTCTCTTACTATGTATCTGTTTCCCTGAATGTCAGGAAGTTCTTTGCCTCAGGCCACCCTCATGTGAAGCCTGAAAAAAAGAGTTTTCAAATGAAAATGAATGGGCATCACCTGTGGCTCTTTGCTTAATTTCTTTGCAAAGGGATGTGTCTGAATCACCCTTTGGCCCTGTGTGCGGTTGTGGCTTAGATTCTCAGCCCCTGATGGATCTAAAGAAAGATCCGATGTGTGCATCCAAAACCAAAATTTCAAAAAGATCAGTTATGATGGATGAAGTCTCTTGCCTTTCTTTGTTAGGTTCCTGAACTACATCAAGTGAGAATAGGGATCCTTTGGTTCAAATAAATTTTTGAAAGCCCTGAAGAAGTGCTTGGGTTTTCTTATGACTCCAATTCACATAAAGAATCTATACCTGACAGTCAGTAGGCCTCAAATTGGAGAAGCAGATCAGTATTAACTGCGGTCTTATTTTATCACTCCTGGTTCACATGCAGGGTGTCCAGGCCACCATGACTTTAGGCAAATGAGCGGCAAGGGAGCTTATTTTGGACACTAACCCATACCCTACTAGACTCTGACTAGTAATCCTAACATGATGGAGAATAATAACCCCAACAGAATAGAAATACAAGAAGTTTTGAGGATTCATGTTGTATAGTTGTACTTGCCTTTTGCATTATATAGGGTAGGAGTTATAAATTTAGTCAATTTTTAATTGAAACAGTTCTCCATGTGTTTTTAAAGTTCACAACCATGTGAATTCCTCTCTCCCTTTCTCTGTAGCCTATTCAGAACATGTATTTTTATATGCACATTAAAATCCTACCTGGTATCACATGTACATTCTTGAGAGGTTGCTGACTTAGCAGATACAAATTGTCAGAAGAGATCACTCCTCTGAATGCTGTTGGAAGTGAAAATTCAAACTATGGGTGACTTCCTAGTTGAACAACATTATACATAAATCCACGTTTAGTAAAATTAATATTTTTGGCTCTGTGGATTATATATATTTCATGATATATATACATATATATATATATATATATATATATATATATATATATATATATATATATTGCTACATTTTAATGTCTGTTTGAGTGTGTGTGTGTGTGTGTATAGATAGATAGATAGATAGATAGATATACACTCTCCAGATTTTTGAAAATATGAAACATATGTGTCTTATTATATACTCCCTAAATTCATTCATGTACATGTATGTGGATTTATAATCAACTTTTCACAAGATTATTTTCAAAAATATTCATCCACCTGAAATACATATTTGTTTCCTAGTACTAAAAACAAACTTCAGTGAATGGTGCATACAAATCCAAATATTTCTACAGTAACTGTCCCAGTTTAACATCAATGCTTGTAGATTCCTATGGGACATGATGTGTATTTTGACGTTCATTTTTTAACAAAACTGGTACATTATTATTTCTTCAGTTTATGCACATCATAGGATATATATTTCATTAACAAGTTCACAAATTTATAGGCATTTGTTTCGCTTTCAATAACTTCCTTATTCAAAACTCTTGTATTCCTCCAGGTTTCTTGTCTGGTCTCTTCATGAGACTTCTTTCCAAACTCATTATTTCTGAAATCCATAATCACCTTTGAAACAAAATTCACACACTCTTTATGATAATCCATAAGCCTAATATTAAAATAAGATGGATACCTGGTTGGATTGAATGATTGCATATCAATATAAGATTTCCTGTATATTTTCAGATATCAATTCAATCCATTATTTAAATTTAGAACTTGTTACATTGTTTAATCAAAGTTTTGTCTATTCATGCATTATCTCTATATTCCTAGACACAGGGTACACCCATTTGTAACGCCAGTACTAATTTATATATCTTCAAAATATTGCTCCCAGAAACGGTGGAATAAATACTTATGTCATCTGATCTACATATACATTTTATCACAGTAATTTTCTGGACACAAAAAGCAAAGTTCACACTTATGATTTTACCAAAGCCTTAATGGAAAGTGAGTATGCATTACTAAAAACATCCATGTCCAGGTTGCCTAACGCTCTCAAATGTGAATCCTATTGGTCACTACATATTTGTTTCTTCCTAAGATTATATATTTTACCTCAAGCCTGTTGAAAATGTCTAATCCTATCAATCACTTTATCATTTGCCTGATTTACTAATGTCTCTATTAATATCTGCTTTCCTACATATTTTCCACAGTTTATCATTGTGACTGACTCTTCACATGTGCTCACATTTTCATTCACTCTCTACCCGAAACCCTATTGCTAAAGAACTTTTGGTTTAAATCCTACACTCTCTCTGCTTTCTAAACCTACTGACTATCTTTCAAATAATACCGAGTATCCCTTTTTGACTAGAAGTTCTCTTCGACATTCCATCATCCAAGGTACAAGGTCCTATGCCATTGTACATCGATTTATCTGAGACATCTCTGCAGAACATAATTCAAAGCTAAGTATCCCAATCAAGGGCCCAATACCCTTCTGGGCTTCAAATCTTACCTAGATTTCTGTTTTCATTCTAATATTTCACTTTTACATTCTTGTAAATATTACAGGTTCCCAATACAATTATTCATCCTGCAGAATGATTCTTAACCCAAATCGAACCTTTTATTAACCCTAACCATACACTCTTCCCTCAATCTAAGTTTACAGAAGAGCAGGGACAGAGTTGTTTTTACAATACAGGAATGTAGGTCATCTTAAACCTGCTGAGAACCTCAAAGGTCCATGCAGAAATGATACCTGGAGAAGATGTAGGCAGCTATGAAGGAGTTGAGAGAGCAAAAGTCACCTTGCATGGCAAACCACCTGGTCAGGATGAAGGGTCGTGTCTGAATCAGTCTCTCTATTCTAAATGTAGAGAAGGTGGACCAAACCAGGCCTTTGTTGAGAGATGTTCCCGGGTGCCTATGGTTGATATACCATTCTAACTTGCGAAAGTGTCACAGGAAGTAGGGGCAGCCTCTATCTCATGGGACCCTTGGAACCAACTGTTAGGACAAAGTGGTTGCCAAGGGAGTGAACTCATTCAGTTCTTGAAGGAAGTGTCCTACCTCACTTCCTTGGTATTGGAACTCTCTGAAATTGGGATCCAAGATGCCAGACACCCAGAGCCAGTCCCAGTCCCACTCCCACTGGGCTCAGTTGTTTGTTTTTACCAAGGACAGAGTCAGTCTTTCTTGGTACCTACTGCTGAGAGAATGGCCAAATGCCAGGACAGATATGAAGAGGGTCTTTCCTGAGAAAGCAGGTAGTGGCTCACCACTGGATCCTGACAACTTCACAGAGTTGGCCAAGGCAACCAGAACTGAGACAGGACTGGCCATTTCGGGGAACATAGTTTGGCTCAACAGACAGAGGACACACTGGAGAGTCAGAGACTTACTTGTGGGAAGGAGATGCCTTTGTGGGTGTGGGTGTGAGTTTGTGGTTTTGTCTCATGTTCTGAAAATAGGTAGGAAAGGTGGTTTGTTTGGTTTGGAATGGACTGTTTCTAGTAAATCGTTTGACAAGGTGAGTGATTCTAGTTCGGTGTATCCCACTGTGTACGTGGTTTTGGACATTAAAAAACAGAATGCACCAATGGATGCATCCTGTCTAGTAGAAAGCTTCCCAGCATTCATCCTGCTCAACTGATGGATGGACTGCGGTGTGTCTTATGGATGGGGAACACCTACTATCTTCCTAAGTTCCTGTTTTCTTCCTGAATTCTGGCCACTCTCCAGAATAGGCTCATGGTTTTGTGTCCAAGATATATACCACCTCCAAGCTCTGTGCCATGGCCATGTACTGGACAGCTGAATGGAATGGGAGAATCACAGAAAACTCAGATATCAGTGTGACCAGGAAAGCCTCAGTGGAGAAATCCTGCTTTGGCCATTCTCTTACCTATATTTCTGTTGCCCTGAATGTCAGGAAGTTCTTTCCCTCAGCCCACCCCTTTGTTAAGCCTGAAGAAAACAGTTTTCAAATGGAAATGAAAGGGCATCACCTGTGGCTCTTTGCTTAATTTCTTTGTAAAGGGATGTGTCTGAATCAGCCTCTTGGCCCTGTGTGCGGTTGTGGCTTAGATTCTCAGCACCTCATGGATCTAAAGAAAGATCCCATGTGTGCATCCATAACCAAAATGGCAAAAAGATCTGTTATGGTGAATGAAGTCTCTTGCGTTCCTTTGTTAGGTTTCTGACCTACATCAAGTGAGAATAGGAATCCTTTGGTTCAAATGAATTCTTCAATGCCCTGAAGAAGTGGTTGTGTTTTCTCATGACTCCAAATCACATAAAGAATTGTTACCTGACACTCAGCAGGCCTCAAATTGGAGAAGCAGAGCTGTATTAACTGCAGTCCTATTTTATCACTCCTGGTTCACATGCAGGGTGTCCAGGCCACCATGACTTTAGGCAAATGAGGGGCAAGGGAGCTTATTTTGGACACTAACCCATACCCTACTAGACTCTGACTACTAATCCTAATATGATGGAGATTAATAACCCAAACAAAATAGAAATACAAGCAGTTCAGAGGAGTCATGTTGTATAGTTGGACTTGCCTTTTGCATTATATAGGGTAGGAGTTATAAATCTAGTCAATTTTTAATTAAAATAGTTCTCCATGTGTTTTTAAAGTTAACAAATATGTGAATTCCTCTCTCCCTTTTTGTGTAGCCTATTCAGCACATGTATTTTTATATGCACATATAGAATCCTACCTGGTATCACATGTTCATACTTGAGAGGTTTCTGACTTGGCAGATACTGCCGCGGTCCGGTTGGAGCAAAATAACCGGGGGGTGGGGGTTATGAATAACATGTGTATGTTGATATAGCAGGAGTGGAAGCCATTTATTGTAGGACAATAGAGGTATTTATACATTCCACCCAGGTTATCTAATTAACATAAACTAGATACTGCAGTCAACCAATCAGGAATCTCCACACTTAATGGCTCGCTTTTGTTAAATCTCAAACCACTCCCTCTGGCATTTTGCTAGGCATCATCCAGACTTGTTTACACACTCTAACATTCCCCTGGCAAAATGCCAGGTGTTATTTTGACATGTTTACAGACTCTAACATTTCCCCCTTTTATTTAATTTAAATAAAGACCACAGTGGGTTTTACAGAAACACCATAAATAACCTGCTACAAACAGAAAGGGAGGATACAAAATGTCACAATACAAGCCAATTGATGAAGCACTTGGAGAAATAATACCAGCAATGACACTGTTAGCAAAGACACCGAGTTAAAATTTGTTATAGATTACAGTTTGTTGTCTCAGTCCAGGTAAAGCAGTGTCTCAATAGATTAACTCACAGTTCAGGTAAACCACAGTCCAGGTATGTTCTGCGGGCAGCTAGCTTAAATCACAGTCCTGGTAAGTTCTGCAGGCAGCTAGCTTAAATCATAGTCCATGTAAATTCTGCAGGCAGCTAGCTTAAATCACAGCCCAGGAAAGTTCTGAAGGCAGCTAGCTTGATCCAAAGTCTCCTCCGTTTCTCAGCCGAAGTCTCCTCCGGTTTTCAGCAACACTGGAAATTCTTCCACCCTTGTCCTCACCGGCACTGGGATGAAGGCAGGAACTCCTACCACTGGCTAAAGAAAATCCTATAGTATTCCACCAGGTGCTAAGAAAACAACCTTCTGAAAAATTTAGTACATTATCTCAAGGTTTTTTACATTTGAAAAAAGCCTTAATAGTGCTTATTATTTATTATCTTCCGGGTGTGGGAGAACCATTGTTGCTTAGTTATTGGCATTGAAAATGACCAAACATCAGGGAGCCAGTAGCATCTATGGCTGGCTGTAGCATCCTGGGCAGCCACAGATGGCCCTGGGGAGTGTCCAGGACTCAAACTGCCACGGGGCCCCGCTCCCCAGGCTGGGGGTGGGGAATTGCCGGCTGCCACTTCTTGAAAAGCCCTTGCTGCACAGTGACTGGCTTGAGCATGTGGCAGCAGAGGCGCCTATTCACACACACTCCGGAAACGAAAAGTATTCAGTAACAGCCTTTTGCTGAAACTTTTTTCCTGATACTCCTTCTTCTTCTTAACTTTCTTTTTCTTTCTGATTAGACTTCCTGGGCTTCCATCAACACATGCCCTAATTGCACTTGTTTCCACTGGGGTGCCTCTTTCCATTATCAATTTACTTCTCACCCCTTCCTTATTTTCATCACAAAGACAATACAATACACTGAGATAAAACAAGACACAATCATACTGTATCAATCTTCTCCATTTTTTGAAATGACCGTTTTTCCTCTCCCCCTATCTGCCTAGGGATGAGCAGATTTGCTCCCATCCTATCTATGGATGGGCAGCTTTTATTCGTCACTTACCCCCAAGTGTCCCAGGGCTCCCTGTATGGGCCACCATCTGCAGCAGTCCCACTGCAGCAAAATAACCGGGGCAGGGGGTGATGAATAACTAGTGTATGTTGATACAGTAGGAAAGGCGTGATAGGTAGGAAAGGCTATTTGTTTGGTATTGAGTGGACTGTTTCTAGTAAGTTGTTTGACAAGGCAAGTGTTTCTATATCTGTGTATCCCACTGTATCTCTGGTTGTAGACATTAGAAAAGATAATGCATCAATGGATTTGTCCTCTCCAGGAGAAAGTTTAACAGCATTCATCCTGCCCAATTTATGAAAGGACTGTGGCTTGCCTTATGGATGGGCAACACCTACAATATTCCTAAGTTCCTGTACTCTTCCTGAATTCTGGCCACTCTCCACAACAGGCTCATGGTTTTGAGTCCAAGATATGTACCACCTCCAAGCTCTGTGACATGGCCATGTACTGGATAGCTGAAGGGAATGGCGAGCATCTCAGAAAACTCAGATAACAGTGTGACCAGTAAAATCTCAGTGGAGAAACCCTGCTTTGGGCCTTTTCTTACATAATGTTCTGTTGCCCTGAATGTCAGGAAGGTCTTTGCCTCAGGCCAACCCTTTGTGAAGCCTGAAGAAAACAGTTTTCAAATGGAAATGAATGGGCATCACCTGTGGCTCTTTGCTTAATTTCTTCCAAAAGGGATGTGTCTGAATCAGCCTCTTGGCCCTGTGTGAGGCTGTGGCTTAGATTCTCAGCACCTGATGGATCTAAAGAAACATTCCTTTTGTGCTTCCAAAACCAAAATGGCCAAAAGGGCAGTCATTGTGGTTGAAGTCCCTCGCCTTCCTCTGTAAGGTTTCTGACCTACATCAAGTGAGAAGAGGGATCCATTGGGTCAAATGAGTTCTTCAAAACCCTGCAGAGGCTAGCCCGTAATTGCTTGGGTTTTCTCATGACTCCAATTCACATAAAAAATCTATACCAAACAGTCAGTAGGCCTCATATTGGAGAAGCTGGGCAGTACAAATGGCAGGCATATTTGATCACTACTGGTTCACAGGAAGGGTGTCCAGGCCACCCTGATTTTAGGCAAATGAGGGGTAAGGGAGCTTATTTTGGACACTGTCGTGAGCTTTGCCCCTCATGGAAAACCCCAGCCAGAGGTTATGATGAGTGTCTATATGGAAGAAGATGAGGGCCATGTGGGAGTGTTTTGGTTTTAATTGTGGTCATTTGTGTGGTGGTTGAAATAGATGACTGGGTCCACCTGGGCTTGAAGTCTGGTGTGATTCCCCTTACAGACTGAGTTCTGAAACTGACCTCAGAGAAATATTGCCATGAGTTCTCTTGGGATTTTAGGAGGCCGCGCATTAGAGTCGCCCTTGGAAACTGAGATCAAGTCCCAGGGTGGCTTTCCACAGAGCATCGGGAATCTCAGCCAGGATATCACATGATTTTATTATGAAAGACTTGGCAGCCATAGATGAGATTCAAAACAAACATGGACCTCACACTCTAGACCTCAATGGGCCTGGGTTCATGTGATCTTTTGGCCACTCTTTGGGAAGCCTTGACTGTGAGAATTCTCCAGAGCTTTCATTGAAATGAGCTTCCATACCATTTAATGGTTCTTGAAAGAATTGAAACCTACAGTGCCTCCAACTTCATCCGTGAAAAATGCTAGATAAATACCAAGAAATTTTTGAAATTCCCATAACCAGGTGTCAGAGGAGAACATTTGGATGTCCTGTTGCTGATCAGGAGTATTCCAGACAGTGGTTTGATTGACTGGGTTTCATGAAAATGGTGTAGAACTGAAATGCCAGTATGTTGGAGCCTGCTGAGTATTGGGCCCAGAACTGTGGTGTGCAGGTGTGGGATAAAACATTTGTGTTGGGGCCATTTGGATCTACCATTGACTTCCAAATGGCTTGTGACTGACATGGTGCAGCCAGCAGACCCTTATATGTAAAGGCATCTTGTTATATGGAGAGGTTTCAGGGCAATGTTATGAATCAGGTTGCTATCTTCAAGTGGGCAAGCTATGTGGGATAGAATCCTGGTTGGTGCATTCTCTTGCAGACTCTGACCGACCACACGTGACAGAACTACCTTCAGCACTGTGTCCCAGTTGAACTTCTTGTATTTCGTAGAGCAAATACCAAACTCCCAGTGCAGCAGCAAGAAACACCATGAATAGTGGAGGATGACTAAATGGGTACACAGTCCACACAGGGAGACACTTAGCCTTCAGTGGCCACACTTTACCTACAAAGAGAGAATTCAGCACTTTGCCTCATTTTCATTGGAAAATAAGAAACCAATTTCTTTAGGTCACATAGATGCAGAGCCAGCTTTGATGGTCTCACAACAAAGGAAGCTAAAGCTCCTGAAAACAACATATATTTCAAGTGCCCAACCTCAGAGGCAGTTTCTCAAAAAGTCGTTAGGCCAGCAGAGCTCCATGTTTGTGGAGTGTTTACCTGTTAGACAAGGATGCAAGAAAAGACCACTGACTCCAATTAAAATCAAATTAAACTAAGCTTATTATTTTCACCAGCCAGGCTAACTCTCCCTCCCAAAACGGCCGGAACAAGACAGCAACCCCAACTTACCTACAGCCCAGCTTTAAAGCCCAGAAAGTTACACAAAAGGGGGGTTAGAGATAACAGAACTCGGACAAGCATCACACTAATGGTAGTTTATATATATATATATATATATATATATATATATATATATATATATATATATATATATTTTTTTTTTTTTTTTTTGCTGGCCCCAACATCAGAATTTGTGAGGACCATTAGACCCTCAGAGATGGTCATTGTCTGTCCAGGGAAGGCCAATATTTATGATGTGTCGCTAATGTTTCACAGAGTGCTGCTATCTGGTCAGAGAGCCAGACATGGGTGAGTTCAAGGCATGGGCAGGCATTCCAAGCAGGTTCAGAATTTGCAGTAATTTATAGTAAAGCCAAAATTATCTTATCATGGCTTTGTGGCAAGATGGCTCCCAATTTTAATAAAAGATCAGGTTGGGCCTATCATTCCCCCCTTTTCTTATGTGTTCCTTTCAAATCTTTGATAGATTAAGGGAAGTGCACTGAGGAAATTTAAATCCCTCAGGTAACAGTCTCCAAATTTCTAGAACTCACCCAAAACGGGTCTCCCTGATTTTACCTGACTTAATTAATTACGTATATTGATAGTCTATTTATTTTTGGCTCCATTGTTGTAAGAAGGGAGGCCTCACGCATTTTGGATTCTTCTGCGCTGAGAGAGGGTGACGTAAGGGTCATGGCATGAGGGACATGAGTTGCCTTTTAGAATTTAGTTGAGGGACATGAGTTGCCTTTTAGATTTCAGCTTGGTTTGAAGTCTGGTTGGGGAAGAACAGGTTGTAAAGTCATCTGGGAATGGGTTCTTCTATGAGAGTAACAAAAACCATGAGTAATGAATAAATGTTGCAGCAGCTGGAACATGTCACCTTATAGAAGTTCCCTCACCATTCTTTAATATCCTCAGTTATCAGGACTGTCAACTTAATATTTAATTTTTTGTTTTACAGTTGTCCCTCCCCATAAGATACAGTTTATTAATTTAATGTCATCTGATCTTGCAAAATCCTTTTTCTAGTATGACCTCTGTGTCTAATAGAGAAACCTTTAATTCTGTTACTCAGGGCTGGATAATCGTACTAGCAAACACCAAGCCTACCTCTGTAGGTTAGGAATATCTGTAGGCCCTAAACTAAATTTTCTGCCTCTGGCAGCTCCTCTTAATAGTCTCTTTTTATAGTTATCAGGCATTCCTGTCTGAGAATCCTTCTTTGTAACCTCCAGTCTTACTTATTTTGGGAGGCTAACATAAAGTGTATACCTTAAAATATTAATATTTGTTTTCTTGGCCGATTCATTTAACTTTAATTTTAAATCCTAATCTTAAACATCCAGCAAATAAATTTTAACAGCCTTATATTGAGAGTACTGGGCTTTAATATCTATAACTTAATTATTATATATCTTTTCATTAATTGGGATATGTATTATTCTGTCTGTCTTGTAGGTGATGACTTATTATCTTAAATTAACCCATGTTGTGTTATTAAAGCAACACTTCTGTAAAAGACTAACAGGGAATCTTTAGATCACTTATAAGCAAATTAAAAATAAAATTTTTTAACAAGAGTAAAAATACTTAGTTTCTGTAATAGCTACCCTGAATTTTTTGGCTGAGTTATACATTATATGCCCTGTTTGAGATCCTAGTAATCTTCACAGAAAAACAAAAGAACTTTTGAACATAACTTTAAATGAAATAAAATCTGACCTACTCCTTTTGTAGTCATTCTCACATGTAGTAAGATGGGACACAGAGCCTTATCTCAGGTAAGGCAGGCCTCTTTATAAATATTAAGTGTTTTAGTTCTAAAGCTGATCATTGTTTTTTAAATATCATTTTACAAAGTTTACATAAATTGTTTGAGGTCACATGAACATTATCTAACATCATATGACATCACATTTAAAACATGGATTAAAGAAAGGCTGAAAGATTTTAACCTTTACATATATTAGGCTCTGATTAACTTAAAAATACATTTAAATTGTTCCCCAATGAAAAAAGTAACATAAAACTTTACATATCTTATTGATAATAGGTAAATAAATCCCCAGTACATTTTTTTTTACCATACAACTTCAGAATACCAGCTTGATATAATGCTCTTTAAATGTTTCTAACTTACAGACTTGTATACCTGGAAGATATGAGCACATTAATAGCATCAAAATTACATTGATATTTCTAGATTAACCAAGTTTAGCTTTTAAAGAAATGGCAGTAGAGTGCTCTAAAATAACAGTTCTTATTTAATCAGTTGTTTAATTTTTATGGTTGCTTGCTCTAGAAAAAATAAAACTTAATAAACACAATGTTATGGGTAAACTTATGTTTTCAGAAATTTTTGTCTCTTTAACACATGACTGATTTTTACAATCTGATACAGACCTTAGTAAATCAATCGGGTATCTAACAAATGTACTCAAGAATGAGAAATTCCACATCAAATTTACTTTACTTATTTATTAAAATATTAGACAAATGTATTGAAGAGTGTAAACCATTTTTTTGTTGAAGGAAAAGTCCTAGAATCAAGGCATTTTAGACATTTTGTAGATATTAATATTTTATTAGATTTTTGAACACCTATAAAAACTTGTAAGCTTAAATTTAAAAACATTTATTTTTATCTGTTTATCCAATTTAAATTGAACAATTTTAATCACGTGAATTAAAGATCTTTGGATCCACTTTTTTAAATTAATTTTTATTGTAGGTTGTTCAAAACATTACATAGTTCTTGATATATTATATTTCACACTTGATTCAAGTGGGATATGAACTCCCGTTTTTACCCCATATACAGATTGCAGAATCACATCAGTTGCACAACCATTGATTTACATATTGCCATTCTGGTGTCTGTTGTATTCTGCTGCCTTTCCTATCCTCTACTATCCCCACTCCCCCATCCCCTCCCCTCTTCTCTCTCTACCCCCTCTACTGTAATTCATTTCTCCCCCTCATATTTTTCCTCCTTTCCCCTCACTTCCTCTTGTATGTAATTTTGTATACCCCTGAGGGTCTCCTTCCATTTACAGGAAATTTCCCTTCTCTCTCCCTTTCCCACCCACCTCTCATCCCTGTTTAATGTTAATCTTCTTCTCATGCTCTTCGTCCCTACTCTGTTCTTAGTTACTCTCCTTATATCAAAGAAGACATTTGCCATTTGTTTTTGAGGGATTGGCTAGCTTCACTTAGCATAATCTGCTCTAATGCCATCCATTTCTCTCCAAATTCTATGATTTTGTCATTTCTTAAAGCAGAGTAATACTCCATTGTGTAAAAATGCCACATATTTTTTATCCATTCGTCTATTGAATGGCATCTAGGTTTTGCTTCCACAGTCTTGCTATTGTGAATTGTGCTGCTATGAACATGGATGTAGCAGTGTCCCTATAGTGTGCTCTTTTTAGGTCTTTAGGGAATAGACCGAGTAGGGGAATAGCTGGATCAAATGGTGGTTTTATTCCCAGCTTTCCAAGAAATCTCCATACTGCTTTCCAAATTGGCCGCACCAATTTGCAGTCCCACCAGCAATGTACAAGAGTACCCTTTTCCCAACATCCTCGCCAGCACTTGTTGTTGTTTGACTTCCTAATGGCTGCTAATCTTACTGGAGTGAGATGGTATCTTAGGGTGGTTTTGATTTGCATTTCTCTGACTGCTAGAGATGGTGAGCATTTTTTCATATACTTGTTGATTGATTGTATGTCCTCCTCTGAGAAATTTCTATTCAGGCCCTTGGCCCATTTGTTGATTGGGTTATTTGTTATCTTATTGTCTAATTTTTTGAGTTCTTTGTATATTCTCGATATTAGGGCTCTGTGTGAAGTGTGAGGAGTAAAGATTTGTTCCCAGGACGTAGGATCCCTATTTACCTCTCTTATTCTTTCTTTTGCTGAGAAAAAACTTTTTAGTTTGAGTAAGTCCCATTTGTTGATTCTAGTTATTAACACTTGTGCTATGGGTGTCCTATTGAGGAATTTGGAGCCCAACCCCACAGTATGTAGATCATAGCCAACTTTTTCTTCTATCAGACGCCATGTCTCTGATTTGATATCAAGTTCCTTGATCCACTTTGAGTTAACTTTTGTGCATGGCAAGAGAAAGGGATTCAGTTTCATTTTGTTGCATATGGATTTCCAGTTTTCCCAACACCATTTGTTGAAGATGCTATCCTTCTTCAATTGCATGCTTTTAGCCCCTTTATCGAATATAAGATAGTTGTAGTTTTGTGGATTGGTTTCTGTGTCCTCTATTCTGTACCATTGGTCCACCCACCTGTTTTGGTACCAGTACCCTGCTGTTTTTGTTACTATTGCTCTATAGTATAGTTTGAAGTCTGGTATAGCTATCCCGCCTGATTCACACTTCCTGCTTAGCATTGTTTTTGCTATTCTGGGTCTTTTATTTTTCCATATGAATTTCATGATTGCTTTCTCTATTTCTACAAGAAATGCCGTTGGGATTTTGATTGGCATTGCATTAAACCTATAGAGAACTTTTGGTAATATCGCCATTTTGATGATGTTAGTTCTACCTATCCATGAACAGGGTATATTTTTCCATCTTCTAAGATCTTCTTATATTTCTCTCTTTAGGTTTCTGTAGTTTTCATTGTATAAGTCTTTCACCTCTTTTGTTAGGTTGATTCCCAAGTATTTTATTTTATTTGAGGATATTGTGAATGGGGTGGTTGTCCTCATTTCCATTTCAGAGGATTTGTGGCTCATATATAGGAATGTCTTTGATTTATGTGTGTTGATATTATATCCTGCCACTTTGCTGAATTCATTTATTAGCTCTAGTAGTTTCTTTGTAGACCCTTTTGGGTCTGCTAGGTATAGAATCATGTCATCTGCAAATAGTGATAATTTGAGTTCTTTTCCTATTTTTATGCCTTTAATTTTTTTCGTCTGTCTAATTGCTCTGGCCAGTGATTCGAGAACTATGTTGAACCGAAGTGGTGAGAGAGGGCATCCCTTAAAATTTGTTTTTATGAGTGCTTTTTTATTATGAGCGCTCCTTATATATGTTAATTTCTGTATCATATATATGATTAAGAATATATATATATATAGACATACAACAAATAACAAAAGTGTGCACACATAATAATAGTAAAGGCCTTGTAGCTTTTAGCAGGTGAAATCTCCATTGCCATGTTTTAAAAACTCCACAGTTGGTCAAAGATAGAACTGATCAGAAAAACATTAACCTAGGTCTGTAGGATCAAAATTATGAGTTAGAAAAATTAAAGGATCTAAGGAAAAAAATAAGAGTCCTAGAAAAAATAACTGACCAGTAATTAGTAAATACCATACTATTTACTTTTTTTTTTCCTTAAGCCTCATATCAGTCTCCTACTGATCTTGCAGGCTTCTTTCATTTGCATTTCAATCTAAGTCCTGGCTGAGGTCTGGAAGGAGCAGGAAAAAACTGCTATTCTGAGCAGACACCTCAGGTCTAACGCATTTTAACCATAATTTTCCAGATAGGATGTTGAAAATTTTGATACAAGCTTAAGACAAAATTTACAAAATTTTATATCTTTACATCTTGTGTTGTCAACAGATACCATACTATGATTTACTATCCTTGTCCAAATTAATGCACTGGTACACACAGTGACATTTTCCCAGGCTACCCAATTAAAAATTGGTGAAAAAAAAAAGACTGAATGATTGGAAAATTTCTTGCCAACTTGGAAGTAGAGTTCTTTAGTTTTCCATCCTAAGTATTTAAGTTCTCTGGCATGAATTATCTGAAATCATAAACTAAACAATTATCTCAATCTGACTTTTAACGGCAAGATTCTGCAATGCTTCAAAAACCCAATAAGCTACCAGATTGTTACAATAAAACATCATCATTTAGACACACATTCAGGTAAAATCATTCCCAAGAAACAATATATAATATCAACACATTATTGCACATGTCTTAAAGTGCCAGAAACAAAGACACACGACAGACAGAAAGGAGCTCCAGACTATGACTGACAGACAGAAGCCTTTAAAACAGAGCAGATAAGAGAAAAATCTCCTACACCAGTTGCACCACAGATGTCCCCACAAGGGGACCAGATGTTTTCACAGAGGAGCATCCTGAAATGTAAAATCAAGGGTCTCCATAGTGACTTTCCTGCATTTAGTGTCCCCTTTTTTTCCCTCTTTTTTTAAGATGACAGAGGTGGCATTATCGTTAAATTGCAGGGAAAGACCTAGGGAATTCTCTGAAAAAATAAGGCTTCAGCAGCTGCTGGGAGTCCCTCAGTCCCTCCTTTTACTTACAGGATTTGCTCCTCTGTTTCAGTTCCACCACAAGCATGCTCCATCTCCTAACATTTCTGTAGTCAGCTCTCAAAAAGTTCCAGGGTGCGGGTGGGTTATCAAAATTTGTAACTTAAAGTTGGGTTCCTGAACTTGAAGCCTATTAATGCCAATTTAAAAATGAGGACAGGGTTTTGAGAAAAAGAAAAACGAAGGTTTATTGCTTTGCTAACAAAGATAAACACAGGGACTCTGCCAAAAGGTTGTGACTCTCTTTATCTGGAGGGACAAGGGATTTTAAAGGAGTTTCACTTATTAACCTGGGAGATACTCAGTTCTTAGGTCCCCCGCAGGCACTGCCCTCTGCATTGAGTGTGCTCCAGGCAGCCAGCTAGGGGCTTCTATCATACTGCTTAACAAACGGGTGTAAAGTTCAATGCAGTTCCTTTAAACTCAGTCCAAAGGGTGTCAGGCTTACTTGCTTTATTTTCATGTCCGATATCCTTAAGTTTTCACCACAGAAATCACACAACAAAATGCACAAAAACAAACAAACAAAAAACATATAGAACACAGAACAAAACAACAACAACAAAAAAAAAAAAAAAAACAGAAATCCGGCGCCGAAACAGGAAAACAGAGGAGCAATGCAATGTCTTCCTAAAGCTCCCCGTAGGAGCGCATGCGTGCCCGTTGGCACCTCTCTACCCTTCCAGATGAATTCCCTAGAGAACAGAACAGATGACAGAATGATTCTTGTTACTGTCCCAGACAGGAGTATATGTGAGCCTCCTCAGTCCACCTCTCTGTCATCAGAAGAGATCTCCCTTAACCGGATATCAGATGTTATAAAGGCACCAATTACCTATGGATGCCTCCTCCACCAGGTGCTTGCTAATAGTTTTAATGCGGTGGTTCACTGCAGTGCTCCCTGAACTGAAGGCTAACTCCAAGGCCTTGGACCATCTCAAGTTGCAAAAACCCTAGAGTTGCTCTCAAGCTTGGAGCCCTGGAAGGAAGGCCAACTTCAGAATTTACAGCAGTCTGGTCTTGTGATCTTGTCCGGCAGGGTCATCTCACTGGGGAACTCCAAAATATTAGACCAGGAACGCATGTAAAGACCACTGACTCCTAGTAAAATCAAATTAAGGCAAGCTAATTATTTCAAAGGGAAAGGCTACCTCTCCCTCCCAAAATGGCGGGAGCAAGACAGCAAACCCACCTTTCCTATAGCCCAGCTATATAGCCCAGAAAGATGCACAAAAAGGGGGTTACAGATAACAGAACTTTAACAAGCATCACACTAACGGTAGTTTACATTTTTTTTTAAGCTCACCCCAACATCAGAAATTATGAGGACCATTAGAGCCTCAGAGACTCGTTGTCTGGCCAGGGAAAGAAAATATTTATGAGGTGTCACTAAAGTTTCAGAGAGGGCTGCAATCTGGTCAGAGAGCCAGGCATGGGTGAGTTTAAGGCATGGGCAAACATTCAAGCAGGTTCAGAATTTGCAGTAATTTATAATAAATCCAAAATTATCTTTTCATGGCTTTCTGGCAAGTGGGCTCCCAATTTTAATAAATGATCAGGTTGGGTCTATCAACCCTGTCCCTTACTTTTGGAAACTCCCCTTCCACATCCAAGCTTGTGAACTCCTGAGCATTTTCCATTCCAGATATGTATTCACAGATTTTCTAACTCTTCTCCTCTAATTGTGTATTACTTGGGGCGAATGTAATGTCAAGGCATTGTTCTGGATGAGAATGGGAAGATTTTTTGCATACACATTGGATTCATTATCTAATTTTTCATTCGAAATACTTAATCCCTGACACTAAAACCTACCCTACTGGACTCTGACTACTAATGCAAATATGATGGAGATAAATTACCCCAACAAAATAGAAATACAAGCAGTTCAGAGGAGGCATGGTGCATAGTTGGACTTGCCTTTTGCATTATGTAGTGTAGGAGTTATAAATCTAGCAAATTTTCAATTTAAATAGTTCTCCATGTGTTTGAAAGTTACCAAATATTTGAATTCCTGTCTCCCTTTCTCTGTAGCCTATTCAGCACATGTATTTTTATATGCACATATCAAATCCTACCTGGTACCACACGTACATTCTTGTGAGGTGGATGAATTGGCAGATACAATTTGTGAGAATAGATCACTCATTCTAAACGCTGTTGGAACTGAAAATTCAACCTATGGGTGAGCTTCCTAGTTGAACAACATTATACATAAACCCATGTTCAGTAAAATGAATATTTTTGGATCTGTGGATGATATATATTTCATGATTAATTTAGATTGCCATATATATTGCTACTTTTTAATGTCTGTGTGTGTGTGTGTGTTTTATATATATATATATATATATATATATATATATATATATATATATATATACTCTCCAGATTTTTCAAAATATGAAATATATGTGTCTTATTATACACTCCCTAAATTCATTCATATTCATATATGTGGATTTATGATCAACTTTTCACAAGATTATTATCAGAAATATTCATCCACCTGAAATACATATTTGTTTCCTAGTACTGAAAACAAACTTCAGTGAATGGTGCACACAACTCCTAATATTTCTACAGTAACTCACCCAGTTTAACATCAATGGGTATAGATTCCTATGGGACATGAAGTGTATTTTGACGTTCATTTTTATTCAACTCTGGTACAGTACTATTTCTTCAGTTAATGCACATCATAGGATAAATATTTCATCCACAATTTATCAAATTGATAGGCATTTGTTTCACTTTCAATCACTTCCTGATTCAGAACACATGTATTCCTTAATGTTTCTTGACTGCTCATTTCATGAGACTTCTTTCCAAACACATTATTTTCAATTTCCATTATCGCTTTGAAGCAAATCTCACACACCCGTCTTGATAAACCATTAAAGTAATATTACCATTATATGTATAATTGGTTGGAATTAATGATTGTATATCAATATAAGATTTTCTGCATATTTTCAGATATAAATTCAATCGATTATTTAAAGTGTAATCAGTTATATTATTTATTCACAGTATGGTCTCTTCATGCATTATCTCTACATACATAGACACAGGGTACACCTCTTTGTACCCCCAATATTAATTTATATGTCTTCAAAATATTGCTCCCAGAAATGGTGGAAAAAAATACTCTGTCAACTGATGTACATAAACATTTTATCACAGTAATATTCTGGACACAAAATGCAAAGTTCACACTTATGATTGTACCAAAGACTAAATGGGATGTAAACATGGATTACTAAAAAAATCCATGTCCAATTTGGCTAATGCTCTCAAATGTCAATCCTATTAATGATTACATATTTGTTTCTTCATAAGATTATATATTCATATTCAACCCTGTTGAAAATATCTAATACTATCACTCACTTTATACTTTGTCTGATTTCATAATGTCTCTATAGATATCTGCTTTCCTACATATTTTCCCCAGTTCATCATTGTGACTCATTCTTCACATGTGCTGACATTGACATTCACTCACTAACCGAAACCCTGTTGCTAAAGAACTTTTGGTCCAATTCCTATACTCATTCTTTTTTCTAAACTTACTTACTATCTTCCTAATCCACCTACTGTCCCCTTTTGACTGGATATTCTCTTCGACATTCAATCATCCAAGGTACAAGGTCCTATGCCATTTTATATCGATTTATCTGAGACATCTGTGCAGAACATAATTCAAAGCTAAGTGTCACAATCAAAGGCCCAATTCCCTTCTGGGCTTCAAATCTTACCTAGATTTCTGTTTTCATACTTACATTTCACCTATTTATTCTTGTAAATATCGCAGATTCCCAATACCATTATTCATCCTGCAGAATGATTCCTAACTCAAATCGAATATGTTATTAATCGTAACCATACACTCTTCCATCAATCTAACTTTACAAAAGAGTAAGGACACAGTTTGTCTTACAATACAGGAATGTAGGGGATCTTCCACCTGCTGAGAACCTCAAAGGTCCTTACACAAATGATCCCTGGAGAAGATGTTGACAGCTATGGAGGACCTGAGAGAGAAAAATTCATTTTCCATGGAAAACAACCAGGTCAAAATGAAGGGATGTGTCTGAATCAGCCTCTCTCTTCTTAATGTAGAGTAGTTGGACCAAATCAGGCATGTGTGGAGAGCTGTTCCCGGGTGCCGATTTTTGATATACAATTCTTAGCTTGAAGTGTCACAGTAAGTAGGGGCAGGCTCCATCTCATGGGAACCTAGGAAACAACTTTTAGGACAAAGTGTTTGCCAAGGCAGTGACCTCATTCAGTTTCTGAATGAAGTGACCTACCTCACTTCTTTGGTGATGGAACTCTCTGAACTGGGGATCCAAGAAGCCAGGCACCCAGAGTCAGTCCCAGTCCCAATCCCAGTGGGCTCACATGTTTGTATTTACCAAGGACAGAGTCAGACTTTCTTGGTACCTACTGATGTGAGGATGGCCAAATGCCAGGAGAGCTCTGAAGAGGGCCAGTTCATGAGAAAGCAGGCAGTGTCTCACCACTGGTTCCTGAAAACTTCACTGAGTTGGCCAAGGAGACCAGATCTGAGAGAGTTTCCCAATACTATTATTCATCCCGAAGAATGATTCCTAACCCAAATTGAACATGTTATTAAACCTAACATACACTGTTCCCTCAATCTAACTTTACAGAAGAGCGGGGACAGTGTTGGTCTTACAATACAGGAATGTAGGGGATCTTCCACCTGCTTAGAAACTCAAAGGTCCATGCAGAAATCATTCCTGGAGAAGATGTAGGCAGCTATGAAGGACTTGAGAGAGCAAAAGTCATCTTCCATGGCAAACAACCTGGTCAGGATAAAGGAGTGTATCTGAATCAGCCTCTCTCTTATTAATGTAGAGAAGATGGATCAAACCAGGCCTGTGTGGAGAGCTATTCCTGAGTGCCTATGGTTTATATACCATTCTAACTTGTGAAAGTGTCACAGGAAGTAGGGGCATCCTCCATCTCAAGAGACCATAGGAAGCAACTGTTAGGACAAAGTGGTTGCCAAGGGAGTGACCTCTTTCAGTTTCTGAAGGAAGTGACCTCACGTCATTTCCTTGGTGTTGGAACTCTCTGAACTTGGGATCCAGGAAGCCAGGCACCCATTGCCAGTCCCAGTCCTACTCCTAGTGGGCTCACTTCTTTGGATTTACCAGGGACAGAGTCAGTCTTTCATGGTACCTACTGATGTGGGGATGGCCAAATGCCAGAAGAGCTCTGAAGAGGGGCCTTTCCTGAGAAAGCAGGTAGTGGCTCAAGCTGGCTCCTGAAATCTTCGCAGAGTTGGCCACGAAGACCAGATCTGAGACAAGACAGGCTATTTTTGGGGAACATAGTATGACCCACCAGTCAGAGAATACTCCAGATAGTCACAGATGTACTTGGGGGAAGCAGGTGCCTTTGTGGGTGTTGGTGTGGGATTCTTTTTTTGTCTCATGTTCTGAGAATAGGTTAACCAGTACCCTGGTTATTAATTGGTAGTTACATTATGCTTATAGACCCCAGAACTCAGGACAGGTAGAAAAAATAAATAGAACCATTAAATAGACCTTTACGAAATTACTCTTAGAGACCTGCATAAAAGATTGGACTATGCTCCTGCCTTATCCACTGTTTCATGCAAGAAATACTCCCTCTGTTTCTTTGTGTAACCTCACCACCTGTGAAATTCTCTATGGTGCCCTTCCTCCAGTAAGGGACCTAACCCCAACTCTAAGACCTAAGGATCCCTTCCACACCCCCTAGCTTGACAGACTTAAAGCTCTTGAAAGAACTCATTGATATCTGTTCAAACAGCTGGCCACGGCCTACCAAACTGGGGACAAGGGGACTCCACTTCAATATAATGTAAGAGACTTCATCTACATAAGAAGACATCAGGTTTCATTCCTGGAACCCCGATGGAAAGGAACATACCAGGTACTACTTATAACACCTACATCAGTAAATGTATACGGAATCAATTCCTGGATCCATGCCTCTCATCTCAAGCCTGCGCTCTGTCCAGACTCTTGCTGGAAACTGGAAATGACTAGTAACCCTTTCAAATTGTGTATTCACCATATGAATAAGGCTATAGACTCTCCCCTTGGCCACCAGTAGTCCTAAACCTCATCAGGTGGTTCATCAGCGATGGCTGATCACAAATCCTACTAGAGAAGAAGTATGGTCTATCTCGCTTACAGCCCCCATAGGGACCTGGTGGCCATCTCTCCACCCAGACATTTGTCAGCTGGCTATAGGTTTTTCCTATTGGGATATATCTGATAAAGTGGATCCCACTAAAATTCTATTAAATACCTTCTGTATCATCGATAATGGAAACAAACATTATGGATGTAGGGACACGCGAGCAAGATGCAGGTTGGCTAGCCCAGATTACTATGTTTGCATGGCAGACTATCAAAGCCACAAAGAGCCACGGCTGTGAGGGGAAAAAGCCAACTTCTTCTGTAAGTCATGGGGATGTTAGCATACAGGGACTGCCTGGTGGAACCCAAACTCCCCATCAAATTCAGTACACAGCATTGGCGATATTACCAATTAGACAACCAAAACCAATGGACCCCAGAAGGCTCTCTAGATCCTCAAATTATGCATGACATTTTTAACTTCTACAAGTGATCAAAAGGGTGGAAGGAGATTCCCCTATGTGAAGACCTTTTCCCTCCTTCACTCACGTCCTGAACTATGCTTCTCCAATAGATCCTAACCCTCAGCCTTCTGCTCCAGACTCTCTGCTTTCACTCCCACCTGAGCAACCTGATTTCTCCCCTCCATTTACTAGATCAAAAAACCAAACCTCGGCCGGTTCTCAGACAATTGCGCCCTTGCTGAGGTATCAGGTACTGAGGTACCCCTCCACCCACTCAGTCCTCTTTTCTCCAGTAAGTGCCCAGAGCAGGTCCCATCAGGTCCTCTTACCAGCTAACCCAAAGCTCAAACCAGCTGAGGAGATCCCTCAGACCACTATCCAAGATGTAATGAAAGTGACCTTTAAAGTTGCCTTGTCATCACTGAAAACAGGTGACTAAGAATTTAAAGTCCCTCACAGGCTTTTTGGGATACTCACTCCTGTCGTCCCCTCTGCTCTACCTGTTCTACTGCTCAAGTTTTTGTTGCCAGGAAAATCACAAACCCCTTTCCCAATATTCTTTTACATCTCTCCTTCCTAATTCTCAGATAAACGGAGCTGCTCTCAGCCTTGCTTTCCACGTCTTGCCCCTCTTCACCAGGCCCACAGAAAAGTCTTATATGACCTTCTCCAGAAGTCTTCACCATTGCTGACTTTAGGACTTTCAGCAAAAGAGTCCCTATAAAAGAATTCAATGTAGATAAACTCCGTGTTTTCATGTCGCCCTGTTCTACTTGGCCAGTGGCTGGAAAAATCAGCACTCCTAAGCTAGACACCCCCTTACGAGTTTTTCACAAAATAAGTGAACAAGGCCTCTGGCCTTGAGCTGGGGATTCTCAGAGATGGCTACAATTCTAAGTAAAGAAGTTACCAACTAGGCTCCATGGTAACAGCTGGCAGGGAGAAAAAAAAAGAGAAAAAAAAAAGCTCTCCCTGTCCCAAGTGTCCTTGAAAAGTTAACTTGCCGAGAACAGAGGAAAAAATAACAGAAACAAAAATTGCTTTTTGTGAACTTCTGCAGACTGTGAACTTCTGAGCCCCTTCCCTTACATGTTGGGTACAAATTCTGAAACTACCTAAACTTGGGGTTCAGAAGATTAATTGATTACAACAGAAGCAATACCCTCTAAATCCGTTTGCAACCAAATAGGGCTGTTTCCCTGTCTTCGGTGCTATCTTAGATTCCTTTCCTTTTCCGTACCAACAACAGTATAATTCTATATACTTAAACATTGTTTATGTTTTCATGAAATGGTCAACAGATGTGATTAATTATGTAATGGTGCAGATGTTTCCCAGAGTGTTCTAGGATGATGCATGTTCATTTAAAGATCAAATCGGAGGGCATACAACCTGTTTCCACCGGGAACCTGTATCTCTCACTTTAGCCATCCTATTAGGAATAGGAGTTGCTGCAGGAGTGAACACAGGAACCCTAGTCCATGGGACACAACAAATGACCCAATTAGAAGCAGCAATAGACCAAAAATTAAAGATAATAAAACCTCCATCACAGCTTTACAGGAATGTTTAACCTCTCTCTCTGAAGTTGTTTTACAGAACAGGCGAGGGTTAAACCTTCTCTTCATGAGAGAAGGGGGACTTTGTGCTGCATTGAGGGAAGAAGGTTGTTTTTATGCCGACCATACTGGAGTTGTATAAGAACCTATGAGTATATTAAGAAAATGCCTTTAAGAGTGTCAACGAGAGAGAGAGGCCCAAAAAGGGTGGTTTGAGTCTTGGTTCACACAGTCCCTCTGGTTAACTATGCTTTCATAAGCCCAGGCCTGTCCATTAATAATCCTCATATTATTGCTAACTGTAGGACCCTGTTGGCTCAACCATGTAGTTTCCTTTCTCGAAGCTCAAATTGGACAATTTAAACTTATGGTAATCAGACAACAATATACCCCACTAGGAGACATAAAATGTGACACCCTTCAATGATCACTTTCATGATTAAAAGTAACCAGAAGAAGAATTGGGGAATAAAAAGTTAATAAAATAGGTACTTGTCACTTCCTATTTTTCTGTATGCTTAATAAAACACTGTTGAAATCTTGAGAACTGTTTGCTAATCTTGTTCCCAGAATGTGCTGTCCCCAACTGCCAAACTGCAGAATGTACTCCATCATCCCGTTGAAAGCAAACTGCCCACTCTCCCTGACGCATCAATAAATTTCCCTCCCTGCCCTCTCCAAGGAAAGTATATAAGCTCTGTTTAAGCTGTTCTCAGGACTCTCTGCTCTATTCAAGTGAGCTCTGAGCCCCAGCATGCTGGACCCTCAATAAACCCTTTGTTGTTGCATGAGACAGTCTCTTGGTGGTCTCTTCCTCCTATGCCTGCCCGACCATTACAATATTCCAACTCTATATTCTTATAAATATCTCAGGTTCCCAATACCATTATTCATCCAGCAGAATAATTCCTAACCCATATCAAACATGTTATTAAACATAACCATACACTCTTCCCTCAATCTAACTTTACAGAAGAGCAGGCACAGAGTTGGTATTACAATACAGGAATGTAGGGGATTGTTCATCTGCTGAGAACCTCAAAGATCCATGCAGATATGATCACTGGAGAAGATGTAGGCAGCTATGAAGGACCTGAGAGAGCAAAAGTCATCTTCCATGGAAAACAACCTGGTCAGTATGAAGGGTTGTGTCTGAATCAGGCTCTCAAATTTTAATGTAGAGAAGATGGACCAAACCAGGCCTGTTTAGAGAGTTGTTCCCGGGTGCCTATGGTTGATATACCATTCTAACTTGTGAAACTGTCACAGGTAGTAGGGGCAGCCTGCATCTCATGGGACCCTTGGAAGCAAATGTTAGGACAAAGTGGTTGCCAAGGCAGTGACCTCATTCAGTTCCTGAAGGAATTGACCTCACCTCACTTCCTTGTTGATGGAACTATCTGAACTTGGGATCCAGGAAGCCAGGCACACAGAGCCAGTCCCAGTCCCAGTCCCAGTGGTCTCACTTGTTTGGATTTACCAAAGACAGAGTCAGTCTTTCTTGGTACCTACTGATGTGAGGATGGCAAAATGCCAAGAGAGCTCTGAAGAGGGGCCTTTCCTGAGAAAAAGGTAGTTGCTCAATGCTGGCTCCTGACAACTTTACAGAGTTGGCTAAGGAGGACAGATCTGAGAGAGAACATGCCATTTAAAGGGAACATACTGTGGCCCACTAGTCAGAGGACACTCCAAATAGTCTCAGAATTACTTAGGGAAAGGAGGTGCCTTTATGGGTGTAGGTGTAGGTTTGTGGTTTTCACTTGTTCTGAGAATAGGTATCAAAGGCGGTTTGTTTGGATTGAGTGAACTCTTTCTGGTAAGTACTTTGACAAGGCGAGTGTTTTTATGTCTGTATATAAAACGGTGTTCGTGGTTGTAGACATAAGAAGAGAGAATGCATCAATGGATGTGTCCTGTCTAGTAGAAAGCTTGCCAGCCTTCATACTGCCCAATTATGAATGGACTGCTACTTGACTTATGGATGGGCAACATCTGCTATCCTCCAAAGTTCCTGTTTTCTTCCTGAATTCTGGCCTCTCTAAAGAATAGGCTCATGCTTTTGTGCCCAAGATATGTACCACCTCCAAGCTCTGTGACATGGACATGTACTGGATACCTGAAGGGAATGACGAGCTTCTTAGAAAACTCAGATATCAGTATGACCAGTAAAGTCTCAGTGGAGAAAGCCTGCTTTGTGCCTTTTGCTTACCTATTGTTTTATTGCCCTGAATGTCAGGAAGGTCTCTGCCTCAGGCCTCCCCTTTGTGAAGCCTGAAGAAAAGAGTTCTCAAATTGAAATGAATGGGCATCACCTGTGGCTCTGTGCTTAATTGCTTTGGAAAGGGATGTGTCTGAATCAGCCTCTTGGCACTGTGTGAGGCTGTGGCTTAGATTCTCAGCACTAGATGGATCCAAAGAAATATCTCATGTGTGCATCCAATACAAAAATGGCTAAAAGAGCAGATATTGTAGATGAAGTCTCTCGCCTTCCTATGTAAAGTTCCTGACCTCCATTAAGTGAGAATAGTGATACTTTGGGTCAAATGAGATATTTAAAGCCCTGTAGAGGCTAGCCTATAGGTGCATGGGTTTTCTCATGATTCCAGTTCACATAAAGAATCTAAACCGCACAGTAATTTGGCCTCAAATTGGAGAAGCAAAGCAGCATTAACGGCATGCCTATTTGATCACTCTTGGTTAACAGGAAGGGTGTCTAGGCCACACAGACTTTAGGAAAATGAGGGAAAAAGGGAGCTTATTTTGGACACTGTTGTGGGCTGCGCCCCTCATGGAAACCTGCTACCAGAGGTAATGATTAGTGTCTATATGGAAGAAGATGAGGGCCATGTGGGAGTGTTTTGGTTTTAATTGTGGACATTTGTATCGTGGTTGGAAGAGATGACTGGGTCCACCTGGGCTTGAACTCTGGTGTGACTCCCATTAGAGACTGAGTTCTGGAACTGACCTCAGAGCAGTATTGCCATAAATTTTGTCGGGATTTTATTAGGCCACGCATGAGAGTGACCCTTGGAAACTGAGATCTAAGGCCAGTGTGGATTTCCACAGAGCACTTGGAATCTCAGCCAGGATAAAACATGATTTTATTTTTAAAGACTTGGCAGCCATAGTTGAGAGTCAAAACACACATGGAACTCACATTGTAGACCTCAATGGGTCTGGCTTCATGTGACCTTTTGGCCACTCTTTAGGAAGACTTGCCTGTGAGAGTTCTTCAGAGCATTCATTGAAATGAGCTTCCTCACCATTTAATGGTTCCTGAATTAATTGAAACCCATAGTGCCTCCAACTTCATCCTTGAAAAATGGCTAGATAAATACCATGAAATTTTTGAAATTCCCATGACCAGGTGGCACTGGAGAAACTTTGGATGTCCTGTTGCTGATCATGAGTATACCAGACGGTGCCTTGATTGACTGGGTTTCATGAAAATGGTGTAGATCAGATATGCCAGTAAGTTGGAGCCTGCTGAGCAGTGGGCCTAGAGCAATGTTGGGCAGGTGTGTGACACAAAATATGCGCTGGGGCCATTTCGATCTGCCATTGGCTTCCAAATGCCTTGTGACTGACAGGATGCAGCCAGCAGACCCTTATTTGTAAAGGCATCTTGTTATATGGAGAGTTTTGACCCTGTCCCTTACTTTTGGAAACTCCTCTACCACCTCCAAGTTTGTGAACTACTGATCATATTCCATTCCAGATTTGTATTCTCAGAATTCCTAACTCTTTTTCCCTAATTGTGTCTTACTTGGGGTGAAAGTATTGTCAAGGCATTGTTCTGGATGAGAGTGGGAAAAATTTTGTGTAGCACATATTTGCATACACATTGGATTCATTTTCCAATTTTCCATTCAGAATACTAAATCCCTGACACTAACATATACCCTATTAGACTCTGACTACTAATCCTAATATGGTGGAGTAAAATAACCCAAACGGAATAGAAATACAAGCAGTTCAGAGAAGGCATGGTGTGTAGTTGGAATTGTGTTTTGCATTATATTGGGTAGAAGGTATAAACTAGTTAATTTTTTTATTGAAAGAGTTCTCCATGTGTTTTTAAAGTAAACAAATGTATGAATTCGTGTCTCCCTTTCTCCGTAGCATATTCAGCACATGTATTTTTATATGCACATACAGAATCCTACCTGGTACCACTCGTACAATCTTGTGAGGTGGCTTACTTGGCAGATACAAATTGCGAGAAGACATCACAGCTCCTAAACACTGTTGGAACAGAAAATTAAACCTATGGGTGAGCTTCCTAGATGAACAACATTATACATAAATCCATGTTCAGTAAAATGAATATTTTTGCATCTGTGGATGATTTATATTTCATGGTGAATTTCGATTGGCATATATATTGCTACTTTTTAATGTCTGTGTGTATATATATATATATATATATATATATATATATATATATATATATATACAGTCTCCAGATTTTTCAAAATATGAAATATATGTGTCTTATTACACACTTCCTAAATTCATTCATATTCATGTATGTGGATTTATAATCAAATTTTCACATGATTATTCTCAGAAATATTCATCCACCTGAAATACATATTTTTTCCTACTAGTGAAAACTAACTTCAGTGAATGTTGCATACAAATCCTAATATTTCTACAGTAACTGACCCAGTTTAACATCAATGCGAGTAGATTCCAATGGGACATGCTGTGTGTTTTGACGTTCATTTTTATTCAACACTGGTACATTATGATTTCTTCAGTTTATGCACATCATAGGATATATTTTTCATCCACAGTTTCGCAAATTTATAGGCATTTGTTTCACTTTCAATCAATTCCTTCTTCAGAACACATGTATTCATCCATTTTTCTTGACTGGTCTTTTCATGAGACTTCTTTACAAAACACATTATTTTCAATTTTCATAATCATTTTTGAAGCGAAACTCAGACACCGTTCATGATAAACAATAACACTAATATTAACAATAGATGTATAACTGGTTGGAATGAATGATTTTATATCAATATAAGATATCTTAAATATTTTCAGATATCAATTCCATCCATTATTTAAAGTGGAATCAGCTATATTATTTATTCACAGTGTGGTCAATTCATGCATTATCTCTATATTCATAGACACAGGGCACACCTCTTTGTACAACCAATACTTATGTATATGTCTTCTAAATATTACTGCCAGAAATGGTGTAAGAAATACTCATGTCACCAGATCTACATACACATTTTATCACAGTAATATTCGGGACACAAAAAGTAAATGTCACACTTATGATTGTACCGGAGTCTGAATGGAAAGTGAACATGGATTACTAAAAACATTCCTGTCCATGTTGCCTAATCCTCTCAATTATCAATCCTGTTGGTGACTACATATTTGTTTCTTCCAGAGATTATATATTCAAACTCTACCCTGTTGAAAATGCCTAATCATATCACTCACTTTATACTTTGCCTGATTTCATTATGTCTCTATTGATATGTGGTTTCCTAAATATTTTCCCCAGTTCATCATTGTGACTGACCCTTCACATGAAGTTATGTTTACTTTCACTCTCTAACCAAAACACTATTGCGATAGAACATATATTCCAAATCCTATATTGACACTTCTTCCTAAACCTACTATCTACCTAATCCTACCGACTATCCGTTTTTGACTGGATGTTCTCTTCGACATTCAATCATCCAAGGTACAAGGTTCTATGTCATTATATATCTATTTTTCTGAGACATCTGTGCACAATGTAAATCAAAGTTAAGTATCCCAATCAAGGGCCCAATGCCCTCTAGGCTTCAAAATTACCTAGATTTCTGTTTTTATTCATATATTTAACCTCTATATTTTTATAAATATCGCAGGTTCCCAATACCATTATTCATCCCGCAGAATGATTCCTAACCCAATTCAAACATTTTATTAACCCTAAGAATACACTGTTCCCTCAATCTAAATTTAATGAAAAGCAGGGACAGAGTTGGTCTTACAATACAGGAATGTAGGGGATCTTCCACCTGCTGAGAACTTCAAAGATCCATGTAGAAATGAACCCTGGAGAAGATATAGTCATCTATGAAGGACCTGAGAGAGCAAAAGTCATCTTCCATGTCAAACACCCTGGTCAGGATGAAGGGATGTGTCTGAATCAGCCTCTCTCTTCTTAATGTAGAGGAGAAGGACCAAACCAGGCCTGTGTGGATAGCTATTCCCGGGTTCCTAAGGTTGACATACCATTCTAACTTGTGAACATTTCAGAGGAAGTAGGGGAACCCTCCATCTAATGGGACCCTTGGAAGCAACTATTAGGACAAAATGGTTTACAAGACAGTGAATTCATTCAGTTCCTGAAGGAAGTGACCTCACCTCACTTCCTTCGTGATGGATCTCTCTGAACTTGGGATCCTGGAAGCCAGGCACACAGAGCCAGTCCCAGTCACAGTCCCAGTGGGCTCACTTGCTTGGATTTACCAAAGACAGAGTCAGTCTTTCTTTGTTCCTACTGATATTATGATGCCAAAAGCAAGGAGAGCTCTGAAGAGGGGCCTTTCCTGAGAAAGCAGGTAGTGGCTCAAAATTCCCTTCTGACAACTTAAAAGAGTTGGCCAAGTAGACCAGATCTGAGACAGGACAGGACATTTCGGGGAAACATTGTATGGCCCACCAGTCAGAGGACACTCCGTAGAGTCACAGACCTACTTGGGGGAAGGAGGTGACTTTGTGGGTGTGGTTGTGGGTTTATGATTTTGTCTCATCTTCTGAGAATAGGTAGGAAAGGCGGTTAGTTTTTTTTTTTTTTTTTTTTTGGAGTGTACTGTTTCTAGTAAGTCGTTTGACAAGGCGAGTGTTTCTATGTCTGTGTATTCCACTGTGTCCGTGGTTGTATACATTAGAAACGAGAATGCATCAATGTATTTGTCCTGTCTAGTAGAAAGCTTCCCAGCATTCAACCTGCCCAATTTATGAATGGGTTGCGGCTTTCCTTAAGGATGGGCAACACCTACTATCTTCCTAATTACCAATTTTCTTCCTGAATTCTTTCCAATCTCCAGAATTGGCTCATGTTTTTTTGTCCAAGATATGTACCACCTCCAAGCTCTGTGACATGGCCATGTACTGGATATCTGCAGGGAATGGCGAGCATCTCAGAAAACTCAGATATCAGTGTGACCAGTAAAGTATCAGTGGAGAAACCCTGCTTTGGGCCTTTTGCTTACATAATGTTCTGTTGCCCTTAATTTCAAGAAGTTCTTTGCCTCAGGCCACCCCTTTGTGAAGCCTGAGGAAAACAGTTTTCAAATGGAAACGAATGGGCATCACCTGTGGCCCTTTGCTTTATTGCTTTGGAAAGGGATGTGTGTGATTTAGCCTCTTGGCCCTGTGTGAGGCTGTGGCTTAGATTCTCAGCACCTGATGGATCTAAAGAAAGATCCCATGTGTGCATCCAAAACCAAAATGGCCAAAAGAGCAGTTCTTGTGGATGACGTCTCGCCTTCCTCTGTGAGGTTCCTGACTTCCATCAATAGGGATCCTTTGGGTCAGAGGAGTTCTCCAAAGCCCTGCAGAGGTGCTTGGGTTTTCTCATGACTCCAATTCACATAAAGAATCTTAACCTCTGAGTCAGTTGGCCTCAAAGTAGAGAAGCGGTGTAGTCTTCACAGCATGCCTATTTCATCACGCCTGGTTCACAGAAAGTATGTCCAGGCCACCCTGACTTTAGCAAATGAGTGGCAAGGGAGCTTATTTTGGACACTGTCTTGGACTGCGCTCCTCATGAAAACCTCCAGCCAGAGGTTATGATGAGTGTCTATATGGAAGAAAATGAGGGCCATGTCGAAGTGTTTTGGTTTTAATTGTGGTCATTTGTGTGTCAGTTGGAAGAGATAACTGTGTTCACCTGGGCTTGAACTGTTGTGTGATTCCCCTTAGAGACTGCTTTCTGGAACTGACCTCAGTGAAGTATTGCCATGAATTGTTTTGAGATTTTAGGAGGCCACGCATGAGATTCGCTCTTGGTATCTGTGATCTAGGCCCAGGGTGGCTTTGCACAGAAAACTGGGAATCTTTGCAAGGATATCACATGATTTTATTCTGAAAGACTTGGCAGCCATCAATGAGAGTCAAAACACACATGGACCTAACATTGTAGACCTCAATGGGCCTTGCTTATGTTACCATTTGGCCTCTGTTTCTGTAGCCTTGCCTATGAGAGTTCTCTAGAGCTTTCATTGAAATGAGCTTCCTCACCATTTAATGGTTCCTGAATTAATTGAAACCCAGAGTGTCTCAAATTCATTTTTGAAAAATGGCTAGATAAATACCATGCAAGGTTTGAAATTCCCATGACCAGGTGGCACTGGAGAACCTTTGGATATCTGGTTCCTGATCATGAGTGTACCAGACAATGCCTTGATTGACTGGGTTTCATGAAAATGGAGTAGAACAGAGATGCCTGTAAGTTGGAGCCTGCTGAGTAGTGGGCCTAGAGCTGTGGTGTGAAGGTGTGTGATAAACATCTGTGGTGGGGCCATGTGAATATGTCTTTGACTTCCAAATGGCTTGTGACTGACATGCTGCTGCCAGCAGACCCTTATATGTAAAGGCATCTTATTATATAGAGGGGTTTCAGGGCAATGTTCAGAATCAGGTTGCTCTTGTCAAGGGGGCAAGCTATGTGGGATAGAAGCCTGGTTGGTGCATTCTCCTGTAAACCCTGACCCACCACACCTGACAGAACTCCCTCCAGCACTGTGTCCCTGATGAACTCCTTGTATTTTTTGAAGCAACACCAAACTACGAGTGCAGCAGCCAGAAACACCACGAAAAGTGGAGGATGACCAAATGACTTCACAGTCCACGCGGGCAGACACTTAGACCCAGGTGGCCAAAAATTGCCGACAAAGATAGAATTCATCACTGCTGCCTAATGTTCATTGGAAAACAAGAAACCATGTCCTCCAGGTCACATAGATGCCATTCCAGATTTGATGGTCTCACTACAAAGGAAGCTAAATCTCCTGACAACAACATATACTTTAAGTGCCCAAACTCAGAGGCAGTTTGTCAAGAAGTCTTTAGGCCAAAAGAACTTCATGTTTGTGGAGTGTTTACCCTATCCCTTACTTTTGGATACTCCTCTCCCAACTCCAAGGTTGTGAACTCCTGAGCATTTTCCATTCCGGATATGTATTCACAAATTTTCTAACTCTTCTCCTCTAATTGTGTCTTACTTGTGGTGAAGGAAATGTCAAGGCATTGTTCTGGATCAGAGTGGGGAGATTTTTGTGTAGCACATATTTGAATACACATGAGATTAATTTTCCTATTTTCCATTCGAAATTCTGAATCCCTGACACTTACCCATACCCTACTAGACTCTCACTACTAATCCTAATATGATGGAGAAAAATAACCCAAACAAAATAGAAATACAACCAGTTCAGAGGAGGCCTGTTGTATAGTTGGACTTGCCTTTTGCATGATAAAGGGTAGGTGTTACAAATCTAGTCAATTTTTAAATGAAAAAGTTCTCCATGTGATTTAAAGTTAACAAATATGTGAATTCTTGTTTCCCTTTCTCTGAAGCCTATTCAGAACATGTATTTTTAATGCACATATTGAATCCTACCTGGTATCACACTTATATTTTTGTGAGGTGGATGACATGGCAGATACAAATTGTGAGAAGAGATCACTCCTCCTAAACACTGTTGGAACTGAAAATTCAACCTATGGGTGAGCTTCCTAGTTTAACAACATTTTACTTAAATCCATGTTTAGTAAAATAAATATTTTTGCTTCAATGGATGATATATATTTCATGATGAATTTCTATTGGCATATATATTGCCAGTTTTTAATGTCTCTGTGTGTGTTTTTTGTATATATATATATATTCTCCAGGTTCTTCAAAACATGAAATATATGTGTCTTTTATACACTCCATAAATTTATTCATGTTCATGTACTTGGATTTATAATCAACTTTTCAGAAGATTATTCCAGAAATATTCATCCACCTGAAATTCATATTTGTTACCTAGTACTGAAAGCTAACTTCAGTGAACGGTGCACACAAATCCTAATATTTTTATAGTAACTGACCCAGTTTAATATCAAAGCAAGTTGATTCCTATGGGACATTTTATGTATTTTGACGTTTATTCCTATTCAACACTGGTAAATTACTATTTCTTCTTTTTTTGCACATCATAGGATATATATTTAATCCAAAAGTTATCAAATTTACAGGTATTTGTTTCACTTTCAATCACTTTCTGCTTCAGAACACACGTATTCCTGCAGGTTACTTGACTGGTCTTATCATGAAACTTCTTTCCAAACACATTATTTTTGATTTTCATAATGATTTTTGAAGCAAAATATACACAATTTTCATGATTATCCATAACCCTAATATTTCCATTAGATGTATAAATGGTTGTAATGAATGTATGTGTATCAATATAAGATTTCATGTATATTTTCAGATATCAATTCATTCCATTATTTAAAGTTGGAACCAGTTATATTTTTAATTCTCAGTATGGTCTCTTCATGCATTATCTCAATATTCATAAACACATGGTACACCCATTTGTACTCCCAATACTAATTTATGCATCTTCAAAATATTGCTCCCAGAAACAGTGGAAGAAATACTCCACCTGATCTACATATACATTTTATCACTGTAATAATCTGGACACAAAATGCAAAGTTCACCTTTATGATTGTACCAAAGCCTAAATGGAAATTGACCATGGATTACTAAAACATCTATGTCTAAATTGCCTAATGCTCTCAAATGTCAATCTATTTGTGACTCCATATTTATTTTTCCCTAAGATTATACAGTCAAGTTCAACCCTGTTGAAAATGTCTAATATTATCACTCACTTTGTACTATACCTGATTTCCTAATATCTCTATTGATATCTGCTTTGCTACATATTTTCCCCAGTTCATCATTGTGAGTGACCCTAAACATGTGCTGATATTGACATTCACTCTCTAACCGAAACCCTATTGTTAAAGAACTTTTGGTCCAAAGTCTATACTCGCCCTCATTTCAACACCTACCGACTATCTTCCTGATCCTACAGACTATCCCTGTTTGATTGGATGTTCTCTTCTACATTCAATCATCCAAGGTACAAGGTCCTATTTCATTGTATATCGATTTATCTGAGACATCTGTGCATAACATAATTCAATGCTAAGTATCCCAATCAAAGGCCCAATGCCCTTCTGGGCTTCAAATCTTACCTAGATTTCTGTTTTCATACTTATATTTCACCTATATATTCTTAAAAATGTCACAGGTTCCCAATACCATTATTAATTGAGCGGAATGATTCCTAACCCTAATCAAACATGTTATTAACCTTAACCATACACTGATCCCTCAATCTAACTTTTCAGAAGAGCAGGGACAGATTTGGTCTCAAAATACAGGCATGTAGGGGATTCTCCACCTGCTGAGAACCTAAAAGGCCCATGCAGAAATGATCCATGGAGAAGATGTAGGCAGCTATGAAGGACCTGAGAGAGCAAAAGACATCTTCCATGGTGAATAACCTGGTCAGGATAAAGGGTTGTGTCTGAATGAGCCTCTCTTTTTTTCATATAGATAAGATGGACCAAAACAGGCCTATGTGGAGAGCTGTCCCTAGGTGCCTATGGTTGATATACCATTATAACCTGTGAAAGTATCACAGGAAGTAGGGGCAGCCTCCATATCATGGGACCTTTGGAAGCAACTGTGAAGGCAAAGAGGTTGTCAAGATAGTGACCTCATTCAGTTCCTGAAGGAAGTGACCTCATCACACTTCTTTGGTGATGGAACTGTCTGAACTTGGTATCCAGGAAGCCAGGCACTCAGAGCCAGTCACAGTCCGAGTCCCAGGGGTCTCAATTTTTTTGATTTACCAAGGAGAGAGTCAGAGTTTCTTGGTAACTACTGATGTGTGGATGGCCAAATGCCAGGAAAGCTCTGAAGAGGGGCCTTTTCTGAGAAAGCAGGTAGTGGCTCACCACTGGCTCCTGACAACTTCACAGATTTGGACAAGGAGACCAGATCTGAGAAAGGACAGGCCATTTCAGTGGAACATAGTATGACCCACCAGTCATAGGACACTCTGGATAGTCACAGTCCTACTTGGGGGAAGGAGGTGCCTTTGTATGTGTGTGTGTGTTTGTGGTTTTGTCTAATGTTCTGAGAATAGGTAGTAGCGGCGGTTTGTTTGGTTTCGAGTGAACTGTTTCTAGTAAGTCATTTGACAAGGCGACTGTTTCTATGTCTCTGAATCCCACTGTGTCCGTGGTTGTAGACAGTTGAAAAGAGAATGGATCAATGGATTTGTGTTGTCTAGTAGAACGCATCCCAGCATGTATCCTGCCAAATTTATTAATGGTCTGAGGCTTTCCTTATCGATGGGCAACACCTGCTATCTTTCTAAGTTCCTGTTTTCTTCCTGAATTCTGGCCAATATCCAGAATAGGCTCATGGTTTTCTCTCCAAGATATGTACCACCTAAAAGCTCTGTGACATGGCCATGTACTGGATAGCTGAAGGGAATGGAGAGCATCTCAGAATACTCAGATATCAGAGTGACCATTTAAGTCTCATTGGAGAAACCCTGCTTTGGGCCTTTTGCTTACCTATTGTTCTGTTGACCTGAATGTCAGCAAGGTCTTTGCCTCAGGCCATCTCTTTTTGAAACCTGAAGAAAACAGTTTTCAAATGGAAATGAATGGACATCCCCTGTGGCTCTTTTCTTAATTTCTTTGGAAGGAGATGTGTCTGATTCAGCCTTTTGGCCCTTTGTGAGTCTGTGGCTTAGATTATCAGCACCTAATGGATCTAAAGAATGATCCCATGTGTGCATTCAAACCAAACTGGCCAAAAGAGCAGTCATTATGGATAAAGTCTCTCACCTTCCATTGTAAGGTTCCTGACCTCCATCAAGTGAGAATAGGGATCCTTTGGGTCAATTGAGTTTTTAAAAGCCCTGCAGAGGCTAGCCCATAGGTGCTTGGGTTTTCTGATTACTCCAATTCACATAAAGAATCTAAACCCCACAGTCAGTAGGCCTCAAATTGGTGAACCGAAGTAGTATTAATGGCAGGCCTATTTGACCACTCCTGGTTCACAGGAAGGTTGTACAGGCCACCCTGACTTTAGGCAAACCAGAGGCAAGGGAGCTTATTTTGGACACTGTCTTGGGCTGCGCCCCTCATGGAAACCTTTAGCCAGAGGATATGATGAGTGTCTATATGGAAGAATATGAGGGCCATGTGGGAGTGTTTTGGTTTTAATTGTGGTCATTTGTGTGGCAGTTGGAAGAGATTACTTGTAAGATTCCAGCAGACGTCGGAGGAAGAGACTACCAAGAGACTGGCTCATGCAACAGCAATGGGGATTTATTGAGGATCCAATTCAGTTCGCTGGGGCTCTGTGCTCACTCAACAAGCAACAGCGGCCCAGATCCCCGAGAAGAGGTTAAGCAGTGCTTCAGTACACTTTTTGGGTAGGCAGAGGCTTTATATATATCAGAGGAAATCATCTTGATCAGCCGGAAAATCGAACAACAACTCTCCAACTTGATTAGCACATTCATTGGTGGAATCAGGTCGGGCGGGGGTGATAGGTCGATCCTAAGGAGGGGGGTACATTCAAACTGATTGGTTTGGGCCCTGATATGCTTAGGTGCCAAGCTGCACAGGGTCCTAGATTATTAAACAACTGTATGGTCAGGGGGAATATTTAATGGGCAGTGAAAGGATTGTCCTAACAGCTACAGGAATTTCAGGTTTTAGGTTTAGCATGGGAACTTAACAATACCTGGTCCTTTACATTTTAACTCAGGCTTTGCAGCTTAGAAACTTTACAACACCCGCTATTTTACACTTTAACTTCAATTTCTTTTACCCTAACAGACTGGGTCCACCTGGGTGTGAACTCTGGTGTGATTCCCCTTAGACACTGAGTTCTGAAACTGAACTCAGAGAAGAGGTGTCATGAATTGTGTTGGGATTATAAGAGGCCACACATGAGAGTTGCCCTTGGAAACTGAGATCTAGGCCCAGGGTGGCTTTCCACAGAGCATTGGAAATTTCAGCCAGGATATCACATGATTTTATTCTGAATGACTTGGCAGCCATAGTTGAGAGTCAAAACACACATGAAACTCACACTGTAGACCTCAATGGGCCTGGTTTCATGTGACCTTTTGGCCACTCTTTGAGAAGCCTTGTCTGTGAGAGTTCTATAGAGATTTCATTGAAATCAGCTGTCTCAAAATTTAAAGGTTCCTGAATGAATTGAAACCCACAGTGCCTCCAACTTCATCCTTGAAAAATGGCTAGATAAATACCATGAAATTTTTGAAATTCCCAGGACCAGGTACCACTGGAGAAAGTTTGGATGTCCGGTTTCTGATCATGAGTATAACAGACAGTGCCTTCATTCACTGGGTTTCATGCAAATGGTGTAGAACAGAGATGCCAGTAAGTTGGAGCCTTCTGAGTAGTGGGCCTAGAGCAGTGGAGGGCAGGTGTGTGATAAAACATCTGTGGTGGGGCCATGGGGATCTTCCATTGTCTTCCAAATGGCTTGTGACTGACATGATGCAGCCAGCAGACCCTTACATGTAAAGGCATCTTGTTATTTGGAGAGGTTTCAGGGCAATGTTCAGAATCAGGATGTTATGGTCAAGGGAAAAGCTATGTGGGATAGAAGCATGGTTGGTGCATTCTCTTGCAGACCCTTACCCACCACAGGTGACAGAACTCCCTCCAGCACTGTACCAGGTGAACTACTTGTATTTCGTGAAGCAAATAACAAACTCCCAGTGCAGCAGTAAGAAATACCACGAAAAGTGGAGGATGACCAAATGGCTTTACAGTCCACACAGAGAGAAACTTAGCCCCCAGTGGACACTGTTAACCTACATAGAGAGAAATCAGCACTGCTGCCTCATTTTCAGTGGAAAATAAGAAACTATGTCCTCCAGGTCACATACATGCACACCCAGCTTTGATGGTCTCACTACAAAGGAAGCTCCTGACAAATACTTATATTTCAAGTGCGCAACCTCAGAGGCAGTTTCTCAAGAAGTCTTTAGGCCAGCAGAGCTCCATGTTTGTTGAGTGTTTACCCTGTCCCTTACTTTTGGAAACTCCTCTACCACCTCCAAGGTTGTGAACTCCTGAGCGTATTCCATTCCAGATATGTATTCACAGAATTTTTAACTCTTCTCCTCTAATTGTGTCTTTTTCAGGCGAGGGTAATGTCAAGGCATTTTTCTGTATGAGAGTGCAAAAATTTGTGTGCAGCATTTATTTGAAATACTGAATCCCTGACATTAACCCATATCCTAATAGACTCTGACTACTAATCCTAATATGATGGAGAAAAATAACTCAAACAAAATAGAAATACAAGCATTTCATAGGAGGCATGGTGTATAGTTGGACTTGCCTTTTGCATTATATACGGTAGGAGTAATAAATCTAGTCAATTTTTAATTGAAATAGTTTTCCATGTGTTTTTAAAGTTAACAAATATGTAAATTACTGTCTCCCATTCTCTCTAGCTTATTCAGAACATGTGTTTTTATATGCACATATAGAATCCTACCTGGTTATCACACATACAGTCTCATGAGGAGGCTGATTGGCAGATACAAATTGTGAGAAATGACCACTCCTCGTAAACGCTGTTGGAACTGAAAATACAACCCATGGGTGAGCTTCCTATTTGAACAACCTTATACAAAAATCCATGTTCAGTGAAATTAATATTTTTGGATCTGATGATGATATATATTTCACGATAAATTTCGATTGGCATATATATTGCAATTTTTAATGTCTCTCTCTCTGTGTGTGTGTATATATATATATAAGTATATATATATATATATATATATATATATATATATACATATATATATATATATATGCACTCTGTCTAGATTTTTCAAAATATGAAACATGTGTCTTATTGTAGACTCCCTAAATTCATTTATATTCATGTATGTGGATTTATAATCAACTTTTCACAAGATTATTCTCAGAAATACTCATCCACCTAAAATACATACTTGTTTCCTAGTACTGAAAACTAACTTCGTTGAATGGTGCATACATATCCTAACATTTCTACAGTAACTGACCCTGTTTAACATCAATTCAAGTAGATTACTATGGGACATGATGTGTATTTTGAAGTTCATTTTTATTCAACACTGGTACATTGCTATTTCTTCAGTTTATGCACATCATAGGATACATATTTCATCCACAAGTTAGCAAATTGATAGGCATTTGTTTCACTTTCAGTCACTTCCTGCTTCAGAACACATGTATTTCTCCATGTTTCTTGACTGATATTTTCATGAGACTTCTTTCCAAACACATTATTTTCGATTTCCGTAATCACTTTTGAAGCAAAACCCACACACCTTTCATGATAACCCATAACCCTAATATTACCATTAGATGTATAACTCGTTGGAATGAATGACTGTATATCAATATTAGATTTCTTATATATTTTCAGATATCAATTCAATCCATTATTTAAAGTGGAACCAGTTATATTATTTATTCACATGATGGTCAATTGATGCATTATCAATATATTCTATGACACAGGGTATACCCTTTTTACCCCCAATACTAATTTATATTTCTTCAAAATAGTGCTCCCAGAAATGGTGGAAGAAATACCCATGTCACCTGATCTACATATACATTTTATCACAGTAATATTCTGGACACATAAAACAAAGGTCACTCCTATGATTGTACCAAAGCCTAAATGGAAAATGAGCATGGATTACTAAATGCACCCATGTCCAGGTTGCCTAATGCTCTCAAATGTCAATCCTATTGGTGACTACATATTTGTTTCTTTCTAACATTATATATCCAAACTCAACCCTGTTGAAAATGTCTAGTCCTATGACTCAGTTTATACTTTGCCTGATTTCCTAATGTCTCTATTAATATCTGCTTTCCTCCATATTTTCCCCAGTTCATCATCGTGACTGACTCTTCACATGTGCTAACATTTACATTCACTCTCAACTGAAACCATATTGCTAAAGAACTTTTGGTCCAGATCCTATACTCACTCTTCTTCCTAAAACTACTATCTCCTGTTCCTACCGAGTATTCCTTTTTGACTTGATGTTCTCTTCTACATTCAATCATTCAAGGTACATGGTCCTATGCCATTGTATATCGATTTATCTGAGACATCTGTTCAGAACGTAATTCAACGCTAAGTATCCCAATCAAGTTCCCATGCCCTTCTCGGCTTCAAATCTTAACTAGATTTCTGTTTTCATACTTATATTTCACCTATATATTCTTGTAAATATCGCGGGTTCCCGATACTGTTATTCAACCCTCAGAATGATTCCTCACCCAAATCGAACCTGTTATTCACCCTAATCATACATTCTTCCCTCAATCTAACTTTACAGAAGAGCAGGGAAGGAGTTGGTATTTCAATACAGGAATGTAGGCGATCTTCCACCTATTGAGAACCTCAAATGTCCTACATAAATGACACCTGGATAAGTTGTAGGCAGCTATGAAAGACCTGAGAGAGCAAAAGTCATCTTCCATGGAAAACAACTTGGTCAGGATGTAGGGATATGTATGAATCAGCCTCTCACTTATTAATGTAGAGAAGATGGACCAAACCAGGCCTGTGTGGAGAGCTGTTCCTGTGTGCCTATGGTTGATATACCATTCTAACTTGTGAAAGTGTCACAGGAAGCAGGGGCAGCCTCCATCTCATGGGACCCTTGGAGTCAACTCTTAGGACAAAGTGGTTGCCAAGGCAGTGAACTCATTCAATTCCTGAAGGAAGTGACTTACGTCACTTCCGTGGTGATCAAACTCTCTGAACTTAGATCCAGTAAGTCAGGCACCCAGAGCCAGTCCAAGTCCCAGTCTTAGTGGTCTCACTTGTTTTGATTTTCCAAGGATAGAGTCAATCTTTCTTGATACCTACCGATGTGGGAATGGCCAAATAACAGGAAAGCTCTCAAGAGGGGCCTTTTCTGAGCAAGCAGGTAGAGGCTCACCCCTGGCTTCTGACAAGTTCACAGAGTTGACCAAGGAGACCTAATCTCATACAGGACAGGCCATCTCAGGGGAACATATTGTGGCCCACCAGTCAGAGGACACTCCGGATAGTCACAGACCCATTTGAGGGAAGGAGGTGCCTTTGTTATGTGGGTGTGGTTTTTTGGTTTGTCTCATATTCTGAGAATATGTAGGAAAGGTGGTTTGTTTGGTTTGTAGTGAACTGTTTTTAATAAGTCATTTGACAAGGCGACTGTTTCTATGTCTGTGTATCGCACTGTGTCCGTGGTTGTAGACATTAGAAAAGAGAATGATTCAATGGATGTGTCCTGTCTGGTAGAAAGCTTCCCAGCATTCATCCTGCCCGATTTATGTATGGACTTTGGCTTGCCTTATCGATGGGCAACACCTGCTAATTTCCTAAGTTGCTGTTTTCTTCCTGAATTCTGGCCACTCTCCAGAAGAGGCTCATGGTTTTGTGTCCAAGATATGAATCACTTCCAAGGTCTGTGACATGGCTATGTTCTGGATAGCTGAAGTGAATGGCGAGAATCTCAGAAAACTCAGATCACTGTGACCAGAAAAGTCTCAGTGGATAAACCCTGCTTTGGGACTTTTGCTTACATATTGTTCTGTTACCCTGAATGTCAGGTAGTTCTTTGCCTCAGGCCACCCCTTTGTGAAACCTGAAGAAAACAGTTTTCAAATGGAAGTGAATGGAAATCACCTGTGGCTCTTTGCTTAATTGCTTTGGAAAGGGATGTGTCTGAATCAGCCTCTTAGCTCTGTGTGAGGCTGTTGATTAAATTCTCAGCCCCTTATGGATCTAAAGAAAGATCCCATGTGTGCATCCAAAACCAAAATGGCCGAAAGTACAGTCATTGCAGATGAAGTCTTTCGCCTTCCTCTGTAAGGTTCCTGACCTCTATAAAGTGAGAATAGGGAAGATAGACCAAGCCAATTGATGTCTCCTTTTGGAAAAATTGTACCACCAATGAGAGCATCAGCAAAATTACCCCAACACTACCACAAGTCGCTGCACCAACAGATAGTTCACAATGCATACATGTTAGTTCACAATGCATACAAGTGATATATATTCCAGGCAAGTTCTGCAAGCAGTTCAGTGATGGCTATTGCAGAAGCTGTAGATTGGTTTTATCTTTGTCTTCACCAGCACTGGGTTGAAGATTGGAATTCTGGCAATAATGGCTAAAGAAAAAATTACTTACCATTCCAGAAGGCACTAAAAAACCCAATTATCTTAACAATTTACATTATCTTGAAGAGAATTATTAAATATAATGAAAAGGAAAGGTGAAAGTCAACAAACAGTTCTGCTAAACTCCTTTTTTTGTTCACATATTAAAACAATCCTCAACAGTTGTTTACCCAATTTAAATTAAACTATTTAAATCACGTGAATAAAAAAAAATTGGATCCATTTTTTCATGAGCGCACATCATATATGATATATGGATATATGTACATTCAAACATAAAACACAAAACACAAGTGTGCACAAATAATATAATATATACAACACATAACATAATAGTAAAGGCCTTATAACTTTTTACAGGTGAAATCACCATTGGAATGTCTAAAAACTCTATAGTCAAAAAATAGAACTGATCAGCAAAACATTAACCTAGGTCTGTATGAGCTCAAAAAAAAAAAAAAAAATAGAAAATAGAACTTCATGATGTGGGAAAGGGCAATAATAAAATAGATATTGAAAAAAGCATCCTGGTTCTGTCGCAGATGTAAGGATAGCCAAACTGGAGTTTTGGGTATCAGCTGTTATGAATTTGAGCCAAATCATCTTCTTTTTGGTCTATAGAAATCACTTTAGTTAATTTCTCTGGAATCCATATTGCCTGCTGTTCTTCCTGTGGAAACACACAAACAGACCCCTTACTAAAGACAATCACTGGGTCAGGACTTTAGTTAATCTCTCCAAAATCCAAATCAGCTGCTGTTCTTCCTGTGGAAACACACAAACAGACACCCGACTCCAGACAATTACTGGGTCAACACTTTTCCATTGTCCTATTAGAATATCCTTCCAAAGGACCTTGGGCTTATGCACATTTTTTGGAAACATATGCCTTTCCACAGCACTAAGTCCTGATGAATCCAAGTTTAAAAAGTTTAGAGTAAAAAGCATTAATTTAAGTTTATCTTTGGGGAATATATACCCCTTCTCAATTCCGTCTTTGTGCTTTAATAAGTACATTTTTATTGTTTGATGTGCTCTTTCAACTATGCCTTGTCCCTGTGGATTGTATGGGATTCCTGTTATATGAGTAATGCCAAATGATGAGCAAAATTATTTAAAAGAGTTAGAAGTGTAACCGGGGGCATTATCTGTTTTTAACTGTTTTGGAATGCCCACAGTGGCAAAATTTTGTAAGCAATGAGCTATAACATCTTTAGTTTTTTTCTCCAGCATGAAGGGAGCCCATTAAAAATCCAGAACAAATATCAACTGTAACATGCAAATATTTTAATTTTCCAAATTCTGGCAAGTGTGTGACGTCCATCTGCCAAATATGGTTAGGTATCAATCCTCTAGAATTGACTCCAAGATTAACTTGTGGTAAAAAGGTCACACAATTTTGACATTTTTTTATAATTTGTCTAGATGTTCCTTAGTTTTTTTGAAATGCTTTTGTAAAGTATAAGCATTGACATGGAACTTTTTAAGAAAATTTATTGCTTCTTCTAGTGTAAAGAAAATATGTATGTATGTCAATTGTAGTTTTATCTGCTAAATCATTGCCCAAACTAAGGGCTTTAGGCAATCCTGTATGTGCCCTGATATGTCCTATAAAGAATGGATCTTTTCTGTCCCAGATTAGACTTTGTATAGTGGAAAGCAAAGAGAAAACAGTAGAGAAAGGGGAAATCCTACCAGCATCTTCAAGGGATACTATAGCATTAACTATATACTGACTATCGGAAAATAAATTAATTACAGAATCTTTAAAAATCACAAAAGCTTGTAATACTGTACTAAGCTCTGCCTTGTGAGCTGATTGTTTTGGTACTAAAAATATAAAAGTTGGATCAGGTGTAACTATTGCTGTTGTACCATTATTTAACCCATCGGTGAATATATTTGGAGCATTCATGATAGGTGTTTTCTTGTCATTTTTGGAAAAATTACAGGATGCGATGACCAAAAAGACAATAAAAGATAAGATGGTAAGTGGTTATCAAATGAAACATTAGATTTACACACGATTATTGCCCAAGTATTTAACTAATTAGCTAATTCATCAATTTGATTCATAGTATATGGAGTAATAATTTTATTGGGTGAAATTCCACACACACTCTTTTTGCTGCTTTTATTCCTATGAGTATTAATTCTCCCTCAGCCTCAGGATAGCAAGTAATAATAGTGTTAGAAGAATAAGATAAATGTATCCATAATAATGGACCTTCTTCCCAAAATACTCCTGTAGAAATATTTTTTTTTGTTGTTAGTACAATAAATAATAAATGCAAAATTATATCAACTCTATCCAAAAGCATATTTCCCATATATGTTTCAATGATTTTTATTGCTTTTCTTGCTTCAGGCGTTAACATTCTGAGTGAATTTGGATCTCATGGTCCTTTTAGGATATCAAATAAAGGTCCCAACTCTCCTGTTGGTATACCTAGATGAGGCCTTATCCAATTTAAGTCTCCTAATAACTCTTGAAAGTCATTAATTGATTTGAGTTGATCTACTCGTATTTGAATTTTTGGTTGACTGACCATGGTTGAGGATAATAGAGCTACTAAATAATTAATTGGAAAATTTAATTGTATTTTACCTATTGCTATCTCTAGGTTATAATTTTTTAATACGTTTGTATGTGTGGCATACCATTCTAGCAATGGGTTTTTAACTTTGTGTGCTAATAATACATCATCCATATAGTGAAAAATTTGTATTTCAGGAATTTGATTTCTAAGTGGCTGGATTACTTTGTTAACATAAATTTGACGCATAGTTGGGCTGTTAGCCATCCCTTGAGGGAGTACTTTCCACTCATATCTCTTGTCAGGACCTTCATGATTCAGTGCAGGTATAGTAAATGCAAAACTTGGAATATCCTCAGGATGAATTGGAATTGAAAATAAAACGATCTTTAATATCTACAACGAAAACATACCAAGTTTTTGGCAAAGCACACAATTGAGGAATCTCTGATTGAGCAGGTCCCATAAAAACCATCCCATTATTAATGGCTCTTAAATCTTGCAATAATCTCCATTTACCAGATTTCTTTTTAAGGACAAAAATGAGAGTATTATGGGGAGACACAGAAGGTTGTATATGTCCTTCCGCTAATTGTTGTTTGACCAGGTCATGGGCTACTTGTATCTTTTCTTTAGTCAGGGGCCACTGAGGAACCGATACTGGTCTTTCTGATTTCCAAGTAATATTTATTGTCTCAGTGGCCCTTTCTGAAAATCCAACCCATATCTATCTGTTCCTTGATCTTTTTGTATTGGTGTTGCTATACCTTGTTCTTGCTTTTCTAATCTTTTTCCTTTCCTAAAATCTTGTCTAGCCATAATAGTGGGTGAATTTTGATTGATGTTATTTGTTAATGTCAAACCTAATTGATCTAGGACATCTCATCCTTATAAATTTACGGGAAGATGTTCCAATACATATGGCTGTATAGTTCCTTCACATCCTTCAGGATTCTTCCAATCTAATACCGTTGCACTTTTATGGGGATTAGTCGCCACTCCTAGGCCTCGAAGCGTTTGAGTGGCTTGTTGTAATGGCCAATGTTTTGGCCATTCTTGACGACAGATGATGCTAAGGTCTGCACCTGTATCCAGTAGCCCATTGAATTCATGTCCTTGAATATTTAGTTTTAGCATGGGGCGAGAATATAAATTTAAAGAAAGCATAGCCCAATCTACACCTGTGGAGCCTAATCCTTTGGAACCCCTTTCTACAGCATAACTGTAAAATTTATCATGTGGGCTGGGTATTATTATTAATTGTGCTATTCTATCTCCTGGAGAAATTACTGATATACCCTTTGGAAAACTGGCTATAATTTTTATTTCACCTTCATAATCGGGATCAATTACCCCAGGACTCATCATAAGTCCTTTTAGAGTAGAAGAGCTGCATCCCAATAATAAGCCTACTGTTCTTTTGGGAAGAGGTCGTTTCACCCCTGTGGGAATGATTTGAACTCCCATCTCTGGAGTTAGTATTGATCTGGCGGAGGCACAGATGTCCAACCCTGCGCTCCCTCTGGTTTGTCTGATGAGGGATCTGATGAACAATGTGTCGTGGGCACTACACTGATGGGGTTGCTGGTTTCCTCCAGTGCTCCATATATTTGCGGTTTCGGGCCCCAGAGCATTGGGCCCCCCTGTCCATTTTTTGGCAATGGAACCGGATGCCTTTCTTCATGATATCGTGGATAAACACCTGGTGCTTGTTTGTTTTTTGATAATGAAGTACCCTCTATGGTGGTTTGAGAATGGTATTCATTAGCCCAATGTCTCCCTCTACGTCATTGTGGCCAAATACCCGGTATTCTAGTCCTTTGATACCTAGTTTTGTTAAACCCTCCTCCTATGGGGCAATTCCTTTTAAAAAGTCCTGTTTGTTCACAATTGTAGCATGTTCTTGGCCTGTCTTCTAAAGCCTGTTTTACTAAAGCTGCCACAATTTGCCCTTTTTCATTAATGTCTCTGGCATCTAAAGCCTGTTTTATTGCAGCTGCCACGACTTGCTCTTGTTCATTAATGTCTCTACCAAATTTAATAAATGTGTTTAAATCTTCATGTTTCCATGGTCTAATGATACCTCTGCAGCAATGATTCGCTTGGTCATAAGCCAGTTGTTTTAATAATGGCATTGCTTGTTCTGTATTTCCAAAAACTCTGTAGCTGTTTCAATAAGCCTATCTACAAATCCAGCGTAAGATTCATTAGCTCCTTGTATTACCTTAGATAATTGACCTTGTAAACCTCCATGTCCTTGTAAAGTCTTCCATGCCCTAACTTCCTCTACAGCAATTTGTGCGTATATGCCAGGATCATATGGAATTTGTTGTTGCTGATCCTCATAAGGTCTCTTTTCTAACAACAAATCTAGATTTCTCTGAGGATAACCAGCTGCTGCATTTCGCCTAGACATCTCTTTGCAAAATTCCTCACTGGCAACCTTTCATAATAGGTATTGACGTCCATTTAGCACAGCTTTACACATATTAGCCCAGTCTGCTGGCGTCATGTTCAAGGTGTTAATGGATTCGACCAAGCTTACAATGAAGTGTGCTTGAGGACCATATGTTGTTACAGCCTCTTTTAGCTGCTTCACTATTTTGAAATTTAAAGCATGGTGAATTCGCTGCCCTCCTACCTCAAATACAGGGCATGTTAATACTTGAGATCCTGTCTCAGGATCCGAACTATCAACTGTTGGGGTTGGGGGCCTCCCAGCACATGGAGGTGGCCTTGTTAGTTGGACATTTACATCCTCTGGTGACAGAAAGGTGTTAGTAGCAGTCTCCTTTTTTAACTTTGCCCCTGATTGCTTTTTATGCTCTAAACTTGGTTCCTCTATCTTTGTCTGAACTTAAGGCTTTGGACTAAGCAAACCAGATATGAACGTCCACAATGGCAATGTGCCAACTGGCATAGTCCCTCGGCTGCTCTTTTCTAATCCTTTTAAATCTTCACCATGATGGTTCCATTGTGATATATTTAATGACTCCTCCTTCAAAAGCCATGGGCTACATTTTTGTATTGTATCAACAAATGCCCTGACTCTCCTTGATATTTCTGAGATGCCTCCTTTCTCTAACAATTTATTTAACACTCTTTCAGTTTGTTTTTTTACTAATTTCTGATCCCGTATTTCTATTATAATACAACCCAACAAGATGACGCCAAACAAAACTGAGACAGAATGAATTAAAAAGGGAACAACAAAAAGTCATTATAGCCTTTCTATCCTTCTGACATGTGCATCCGTCCTTTATACCTATCTGTTCCTCAGATGTAAATAGTTTTTTCTCAGATGTGAGTGGTTTTTCTTCCATCCCACTCATCTCCAGGAACAGGCAACTTAAAACAAAAGTGAAGCAAAACAAAGGAGTCATCTTAAAATGGCTACCCATCCTTTCACCTTGCCCACAGGGGCAAGCAGTTTACCTTATCACTTACCCTCAGTCGTTCCCCATGTGAGCCACAAAATGCTGCAGTCTGGCTGGGCATGATTCAGGAGCCACTTGTCAAAAAAAAAAAAAAAACTAACTTTATTTTTAGAACCACACACGGCAAACAAAACAACTCCTCAGGAAAAACCCTCAGAGCCCAACTGCCACTACTGGCTTCCTTGTAAAGTCTCTCTCACACACACAAGCCTCTCCACCTGCCACAATCCTACTGCTCTTGAGGCCGATTGGCTGGGTGGAGCCAAAAAAGTTCCCCAAGGAGCAGCTCCATGGTCTGAAAGGGCAGGGAAACAGCCCAATGAGCATCACCACAGAGGAGCCAATCAGCTAGATGATGCTGAGGTCGCTGTGAGCCAATAATCAGCCGGCAGCTGGAAATTTGCTGGCAGCTGGAAGTTTGCTGGGGCCCCTTCAGCTGTGGCTCTCAACAAATTCCTGTCTCATTTCTCTGTAGCCTATTCAGCACATGTATTTTTATATGCACATATAGTATCCTATCTGTTATCACATGTACATTTTTGTGAGGTGGCTGACTTGGCAGATACAAATTATGAGAAGAGATCACTCCTCCTAAACATTGTTGGAACTGAAAATTCAAAATATGGGTGAGCTTCCTAGTAGAATAACATTATACATAAATTCATTTTCAAGTGAAATAAATATTTTTGCATCTGTGGATGACATATATATTTCATGATGAATTTTGATTGGAATACACACTCTACAAATTTTTCAAAATATGAAATATATGAGTCTTATTATACACTCCTTAAAATCATTCATATTCATGTATGTGGATTTATGATCAACTTTTCACAAGATAATTCTCAGAAGTATTCATCAACCTGAAATACATATTTGTTACCTAGTACTGAAAGATAACTTCAGTGGATGGTGCATACAAATCCTAATATTTCTACAGTAATACCCAGTTTAATATCAATGCAAGTAGTTTCCTATGGGACATGATGTGTATTTTCCGGTTCATTTTTATTCAACAGTGGTACATTACTATTTTCTCAGTTTATGCACATCATAGGATATATATTTCATCCACAAGTTCACAAATTTATAGGCATTTGTTTCAATTTCAATCACTTCCTGCTTCAGAACACATATATTCCTCCAGATTTTTTGACTGGTCTTTTCATGAGACTTCTTTTCAAACACATTATTTTCGATTTCCATAATCACTTTTGAAGCAAAACTCACACATTCTTCTTGATAAACCATAACCCTAATATTACCGTTAGATTTATGACTGGTTATAATGAATGTATGTATATCAATTTAAGATTTCCTTTACATTTTCAGATATTAATTAAATCAATTATTTAAAGTTGGAACCAGTTACATTATTTGTTCACAGTATGGTCTATTCATGCATTATTTCTATATTCATAGACACATGGTACACCTCTTTGTTCCTCCAATACGAATTTATACATCTTCAAAATATTGCTCCCACTAATGGTGGAAGAAATACTCATGTCACCTAATCTACATATACATTTTATCACAGTAACATTCTGGACACAGAAAACAAAGGTCACTCTTATGATTGTACCAAAGCCTAAAAGGAAAGTGAGCATGCATTACTAAAAACATCCATGTCCAGGTTGCCTAATGCTCTCAAATGTAAATCCTATTGTTGACTATATATTTGTTTCTTCCTAAGATTATATATTCAATCTCAAGCCTGTTGAAAATATCTCATCCTATCCCTCACTTTAAACTTTGCCTGATTTCTTAAAGTCTCTATTGACATCTGCTTTCCTACATATTTTCCCCACTTCTCATTGTGACTGACTCTTCACATGTGCTGATATTTACATTCACTCTCTACTTGAAAACCTATTGCTAGAGAACTTTTTGTCCAAATCCTATACTCACTCTTGTTTCTAAACCTAGCAACTATCTTCCTAATCCTACGGACTTTTTTTTTTTAATTGGATGTTCTCTTCAACATTCAATCATCCAAGGTACAAGGTCCTATGCCATTGAATATCGATTTATCTGAGACATCTGGGCAGGACATAACTCAAAGCTAAGTAACCCACTCAAGGGCCCAATGCCCTTCTGGGCTTCAAATTGTACCTAGATTTCTGTTTTCATACTTGTATTTCACCTATATATTCTTGTAAATATCCCAGTCTCCCAATACCATTATTCATCCTTCAGAATGATTCCTAACCAAAATCGAATATGTTATTAACCCTAACCATAGACTTTTCCCTCAATCTAACTTTACACGTGAGCTGGGAGAGTGTGATCAGGAAAGTCTCAGTGGAGAAACCCTGCTTTGGGCCATTTGCTTACCTATTGTTCTGTTGCCCAGAATATCAGGAAGTTCTTTGCCTCAGGTCACCCCTTTGTGAAGCCTGAAGAAAGCTGTTTTCAAACGGAAATGAATGAGCATCACTTGTGGCTCTTTGGGTCAAATGAGTTCTTCAAGCCATGAAGAGGTGCTTGGGTTTTCTCATGACGCCAAATCACATAAAGAATCTATACCTATCAGTCAGTAGTAGTCAGTCAATATTGCTCCTAAAAATGGTGGAGAAATACTCATGTCAAATGATCTACATATATATATATATATATATATATATATATATATATATATATATATATATATATTTAATCACAGAAATATTCTGGGCACAGAATTCAAAGTTCACATTTATGATTGTACCAAAGCCTAAATGGAAAGTGAACATGGATTACTAAAAATATCATGTCCAGGTTGCCTAATGCTCTCAAATGTAAATCCTATTGGTGACTACATATTTGTTTCTTCCTAAGATAATATATTCAACCTCAACCCTGTTGAAAATGTCTAATCCTATCACTCACTATATACTTTGCCTGATTACCTAATGTCTCTATTTATATCTGCTTTCCTACATATTTTCCCAATTTCATCATTGTGACTGACTCTTCACATTTGCTGACATTTAAATTCATTCTCTAACCGAAAACCTATTGCTAAAGAACTTTTGTTGCAAATTCTACATGCACTCTCCTTCCTAATCCTAACTACTATCTTTCTAATCCTACTGACTATCCCTTTTTGACTGGATGTTCTTTTCTACATTCAATCATCCAAGGTACAAGGTCATATGCCATTGTATATCGATTTATCTGAGACATCTGTTCAGAAGTTAATTCAATGCTAAATATCCCAAGCAAGGGCCCAATGCCCTTCTGGGCTTCAAATCATACTTAGATTTCTGTTTTCATGCATACATTTCACCTCTATATTGTTATAAATATCGCAGGTTCCCAATACCATAATTCACCCAGCAAAATGATTCCTAACCCAAATCGAACCTGTTATTAACCCTAAACATACAGTATTCCCTCAATCTTACTTTACAGAAAAGCAGGGAAAGAGTTGGTCTTATAATACTGGAGTGTAATGGATCTTCCACCTGGTGATAACCTCAAATGTCCATGGCGAAATGATCCCTGGAGAATATGTAGGCAGCTATGAAGGACCTGAGAGAGCAAAAGGCATCTTCCATGGCAAACGGCTTGGTCAGGATAAAGGGTTGTGTCTGAATCATCTTCTATTCTTAAAGCAGAGAACATGAGCCAACCCAGGCCTGTGTGTAGATCTGTTCCTGGGAGATTATGGTTGATATACAATTCAAACTTGTTAAAGTGTCACAGGAATTAGGGCCAGCCTCCATCTCATGGGAACCTTGGAAGCAACGTTTGGACAAAGTGGTTGCCAAGAGAGTGACCTCATTCAGTTCCTGAAGGAGGAACTAAAAACAGTTCCATCATACTTCAGTGGAGATGGAACTCTCTGAACTTGGGATCCAGGATGCCAGGCACCCATAGCCAGTCCCAGTCCCAGCCCCAGTGGTCTCACTTGTTTGGA